>NC_071482.1:0-1375000 GCF_028500815.1 Rissa tridactyla
GGCGCCACGTGGGCGCCGGTGTCGCCGAGGCTGACGGCCGCCGGAAAGCCCGCAGCCCCACGGGCTGTGGGGCCACGCCAGCGGCTGCCAAAGAGCTTTCCAACGAGGCATGGCTTTCCCTCCTGGCTCTTCGGGCGTGGGAGCTGTCGCCAGAGCCGCGGCCCTACCGGAAAATGCTTCGCAGGCTGGTGCGGCGGCGTCACGTGGGCGCCGGTGTCGCTGAGGCTGACGGCTGCCGGAAAGCCCGCAGCCCCATGGGCTGTGGGGCCACGCGAGCGGCTGCCAAAGAGCTTTCCAAGGAGGCACGGCTTTCCCTCCTGGCTCTTCGGGCGTGGGAGCTGTCGCCAGAGCCGCGGCCCTACCGGAAAATGCTTCGCAGGCTGGCGCAGCGGCGCCACGTGGGCGCCGGTGTCGCTGAGGCTGTCGGCCGCCGGAAAGCCTGCAGCCCCACGGGCTGTGGGGCCACGTGAGCGGCTGCCAAAGAGCTTTCCAACGAGGCACGGCTTTCCCTCCTGGCTCTTCGGGCATGGGAGCTGTCGCCAGAGCCGCGGCACTACCGGAAAATGCTTCGCAGGCTGGCGCAGCGGCGCCACGTGGGCGCCGGTGTCGCCGAGGCTGACGGCCGCCGGAAAGCCCGCAGCCCCACGGGCTGTGGGGCCACGCAAGCGGCTGCCAAAGAGCTTTCCAAGGAGGCACGGCTTTCCCTCCTGGCTCTTCGGGCGTGGGAGCTGTCGCCAGAGCCGCGGCCCTACCAGAAAATGCTTCGCAGGCTGACGCAGCGGCGCCACGTGGGTGCCAGTGTCGCCGAGGCAGACGGCCGCCGGAAAGCCCGCAGCCCCACGGGCTGTGGGGCCACGTGAGCGGCTGCCAAAGAGCTTTCCAACGAGGCACGGCTTTCCCTCCTGGCTCTTCGGGCGTGGGAGCTGCCGCCAGAGCCGCGGCCCTACCGGAAAATGCCTCACAGGCTGGCGCGGCGGCGCCACGTGGGCGCCGGTGTCGCCGAGGCTCACGGCCGCTGGAAAGCCCGCAGCCCCACGGGCTGTGGGGCCACGTGAGAGGCTGCCAAAGAGCTTTCCAACGAGGCACGGCTTTCCCTCCTGGCTCTTCGGGCGTGGGAGCTGTCGCCAGAGCCGCGGCCCTACCAGAAAATGCTTCGCAGGCTGGCGCAGCGGCGCCACGTGGGCGCCGGTGTCGCCGAGGCTGACAGCCGCCGGAAAGCCCGCAGCCCCACGGGCTGTGGGGCCACGCGAGCGGCTGCCAAAGAGCTTTCCAACGAGGCACGGCTTTCCCTCCTGGCTCTTCGGGCGTGGGAGCTGTCGCCAGAGCCACGGCCGTACCGCAAAATGCTTCACAGGCTGGCGCGGCGGCGCCACGTGGGCGCCGGTGTCGCCGAGGCTGACGGCCGCCGGAAAGCCCGCAGCCCCACGGGCTGTGGGGCCACGCTAGCGGCTGACAAAGAGTTTTCCAACGAGGCACGGCTTTCCCTCCTGGCTCATCGGGCGTGGGAGCTGTCGCCAGAGCCGCGGCCCTACCGGAAAATGCCTCGAAGGCTGGCGCGGTGGCGCCACGTGGGCGCCGGTGTCGCCGAGGCTGACAGCCGCCGGAAAGCCCGCAGCCCCACGGGCTGTGGGGCCACGTGAGCGGCTGCCAAAGAGCTTTCCAACGAGGCACAGCTTTCCCTCCTGGCTCTTCGGGCGTGGGAGCTGCCGCCAGAGCCGCGGCCCTACCGGAAAATGCTTTGCAGGCTGGGGCGCCGGCGCCACGTGGGCGCTGGTGTCGCCGAGGCTGATGGCCGCCGGAAACCCTGCAGCCCCACGGGCTGTGGGGCCACGTGAGCGGCTGCCAAAGAGCTTTCCAAGGAGGCAAGGCTTTCCCTCCTGGCTCTTCGGGTGTGGGAGCTGTCGCCAGAGCTGCGGCCCTACCGGAAAATGCTTCGCAGGCTGGCGCGGCGGCGCCACGTGGGCACCGGTGTCGCTGAGGCTGTCGGCCGCCGGAAAGCCCGCAGCCCCACGGGCTGTGGGGCCACGCGAGCGGCTGCCAAAGAGCTTTCCAACGAGGCACGTCTTTCCCTCCTGGCTCTTCGGGCGTGGGAGCTGTCGCCAGAGCCGCGGCCCTACCGGAAAATGCTTCGCAGGCTGGCGCGGCTGCGCCACGTGGCTGCAGGTGTCGCCGAGGCTGACGGCCGCCGGAAGGCCCGCAGCCCCACGGGCTGTGGGGCCACGCGAGCGGCTGCAAAAGAGCTTTCCAACGAGGCACGGCTTTCCCTCCTGGCTCTACGGGCGTGGGAGCTGTCGCCAGAGCCGTGGCCCTACCGGAAAATGCTTTGAAGGCTGGAGCGGCGGCGCCACGTGGGCGCCGGTGTCGCCGAGGCTGACGGCCGCCGGAAAGCCCGCAGCCCCACGGGCTGTGGGGCCACGTGAGCGGCTGCCAAAGAGATTTCCAACGAGGCACGGCTTTCCCTCCTGGCTCTTCGGGCGTGGGAGCTGTCGCCAGAGCCGCGGCCCTACCGGAAAATGCTTCGCAGGCTGGCGCGGCGGCGCCACGTGGGCGCCGGTGTCACCGAGGCTCACGGCCGCTGGAAAGCCCGCAGCCCCACGGGCTGTGGGGCCACGCGAGCGGCTGCCAAAGAGCTTTCCAACGAGGCACGGCTTTCCCTCCTGGCTCTTCGGGCGTGGGAGCTGTCACCAGAGCCGCGGCCCTACCGGAAAATGCTTCGCAGGCTGGCGCAGCGGCGCCACGTGGGCGCCGGTGTCGCCGAGGCTCACGGCCGCTGGAAAGCCCGCAGCCCCACGGGCTGTGGGGCCACGTGAGCGGCTGCCAAAGAGCTTTCCAACCAGGCACGGCTTTCCCTCCTGGCTCTTCGGGCGTGGGACCTGTCGCCAGAGCCGCGGCCCTACCGGAAAATGCTTCGCAGGCTGGCGCAGCGGCGCCACGTGGTCGCAGGTGTCGCCGAGGCTGACGGCCGCCGGAAAGCCCGCAGCCCCACGGGCTGTGGGGCCACGCGAGCGGCTGCCAAAGAGCTTTCCAACGAGGCACGGCTTTCCCTCCTGGCTCTTCGGGCGTGGGAGATGTCGCCAGAGCCGCGGCCTTACCGGAAAATGCTTCGCAGGCTGGCGCGGCGGCGCCACGTGGGCGCCGGTGTCGCCGAGGCTGACGGCCGCCGGAAAGCCCGCAGCCCCACGGGCTGTGGGGCCACGCGAGCGGCTGCCAAAGAGCTTTCCAACCAGGCACGGCTTTCCCTCCTGGCTCTTCGGGCGTGGGAGCTGTCGCCAGAGCCGCGGCCCTACCAGAAAATGCTTCGCAGGCTGGCGCGGCGGCGCCACGTGGGCGCCGGTGTCGCCGAGGCTGACGGCCGCCGGAAAGCCCGCAGCCCCACGGGCTGTGGGGCCACGCGAGCGGCTGCCAAAGAGCTTTCCAACGAGGCACGGCTTTCCCTCCTGGCTCTTCGGGCGTGGGAGCTGCCGCCAGAGCCGCGGCCCCTACCGGAAAATGCTTCGCAGGCTGGCGCAGCGGCGCCACGTGGGCGCCGGTGTCGCCGAGGCTGACGGCCGCCGGAAAGCCCGCAGCCCCACGGGCTGTGGGGCCACGCCAGCGGCTGCCAAAGAGCTTTCCAACGAGGCACGGCTTTCCCTCCTGGCTCTTCGGGCGTGGGAGCTGTCGCCAAAGCCGCGGCCCCTACCGGAAAATGCTTCGCAGGCTGGTGCGGCGGCGTCACGTGGGCGCCGGTGTCGCTGAGGCTGACGGCTGCCGGAAAGCCCGCAGCCCCACGGGCTGTGGGGCCACGCGAGCGGCTGCCAAAGAGCTTTCCAACCAGGCACGGCTTTCCCTCCTGGCTCTTCGGGCGTGGGAGCTGCCGCCAGAGCCGCGGCCCTACCGGAAAATGCTTCGCAGGCTGGCGCGGCTGCGCCACGTGGTTGCAGGTGTCGCCGAGGCTGACGGCCGCCGGAAGGCCCGCAGCCCCACGGGCTGTGGGGCCACGCGAGCGGCTGCAAAAGAGCTTTCCAACGAGGCACGGCTTTCCCTCCTGGCTCTACGGGCGTGGGAGCTGTCGCCAGAGCCGTGGCCCTACCGGAAAATGCTTTGAAGGCTGGAGCGGCGGCGCCACGTGGGCGCCGGTGTCGCCGAGGCTGACGGCCGCCGGAAAGCCCGCAGCCCCACGGGCTGTGGGGCCACGTGAGCGGCTGCCAAAGAGATTTCCAACGAGGCACGGCTTTCCCTCCTGGCTCTTCGGGCGTGGGAGCTGTCGCCAGAGCCGCGGCCCTACCGGAAAATGCTTCGCAGGCTGGCGCGGCGGCGCCACGTGGGCGCCGGTGTCGCCGAGGCTCACGGCCGCTGGAAAGCCCGCAGCCCCACGGGCTGTGGGGCCACGCGAGCGGCTGCCAAAGAGCTTTCCAACGAGGCACGGCTTTCCCTCCTGGCTCTTCGGGCGTGGGAGCTGTCGCCAGAGCCGCGGCCCTACCGGAAAATGCTTCGCAGGCTGGCGCAGCGGCGCCACGTGGGCGCCGGTGTCGCCGAGGCTCACGGCCGCTGGAAAGCCCGCAGCCCCACGGGCTGTGGGGCCACGTGAGCGGCTGCCAAAGAGCTTTCCAAGGAGGCACGGCTTTCCCTCCTGGCTCTTCGGGCGTGGGAGCTGTCGCCAGAGCCGCAGCCCTACCGGAAAATGCTTCGCAGGCTGGCGCAGCGGCGCCACGTGGTCGCAGGTGTCGCCGAGGCTGACGGCCGCCGGAAAGCCCGCAGCCCCACGGGCTGTGGGGCCACGCGAGCGGCTGCCAAAGAGCTTTCCAACCAGGCACGGCTTTCCCTCCTGGCTCTTCGGGCGTGGGAGATGTCGCCAGAGCCGCGGCCTTACCGGAAAATGCTTCGCAGGCTGGCGCGGCGGCGCCACGTGGGCGCCGGTGTCGCCGAGGCTGACGGCCGCCGGAAAGCCCGCAGCCCCACGGGCTGTGGGGCCACGCGAGCGGCTGCCAAAGAGCTTTCCAACCAGGCACGGCTTTCCCTCCTGGCTCTTCGGGCGTGGGAGCTGTCGCCAGAGCCGCGGCCCTACCAGAAAATGCTTCGCAGGCTGGCGCGGCGGCGCCACGTGGGCGCCGGTGTCGCCGAGGCTGACGGCCGCCGGAAAGCCCGCAGCCCCACGGGCTGTGGGGCCACGCGAGCGGCTGCCAAAGAGCTTTCCAACGAGGCACGGCTTTCCCTCCTGGCTCTTCGGGCGTGGGAGCTGCCGCCAGAGCCGCGGCCCTACCGGAAAATGCTTCGCAGGCTGGCGCAGCGGCGCCACGTGGGCGCCGGTGTCGCCGAGGCTGACGGCCGCCGGAAAGCCCGCAGCCCCACGGGCTGTGGGGCCACGCGAGCGGCTGCCAAAGAGCTTTCCAACGAGGCACGGCTTTCCCTCCTGGCTCTTCGGGCGTGGGAGCTGTCGCCAGAGCCGCGGCCCTACCGGAAAATGCTTCGCAGGCTGGTGCGGCGGCGTCACGTGGGCGCCGGTGTCGCTGAGGCTGACGGCTGCCAGAAAGCCCGCAGCCCCACGGGCTGTGGGGCCACGCGAGCGGCTGCCAAAGAGCTTTCCAAGGAGGCACGGCTTTCCCTCCTGGCTCTTCGGGCGTGGGAGCTGTCGCCAGAGCCGCGGCCCTACCGGAAAATGCTTCGCAGGCTGGCGCGGCGGCGCCACGTTGGCGCCGGTGTCGCCGAGGCTGACGGCCGCCGGAAAGCCCGCAGCCCCACGGGCTGTGGGGCCACGCGAGCGGCTGCCAAAGAGCTTTCCAACCAGGCACGGCTTTCCCTCCTGGCTCTTCGGGCGTGGGAGCTGTCGCCAGAGCCGCGACCCTACCGGAAAATGCTTCGCAGGCTGGTGCGGCGGCGTCACGTGGGCGCCGGTGTCGCCGAGGCTGACGGCCGCCGGAAAGCCCGCAGCCCCACGGGCTGTGGGGCCACGCGAGCGGCTGCCAAAGAGCTTTCCAACGAGGCACGGCTTTCCCTCCTGGCTCTTCGGGCGTGGGAGCTGTCGCCAGAGCCGCGGCCCTACCGGAAAATGCTTCGCAGGCTGGCGCAGCGGCGCCACGTGGGCGCCGGTGTCGCCGAGGCTCACGGCCGCTGGAAAGCCCGCAGCCCCACGGGCTGTGGGGCCACGTGAGCGTCTGCCAAAGAGCTTTCCAACGAGGCACGGCTTTCCCTCCTGGCTCTTCGGGCGTGGGAGCTGTCGCCAGAGCCGCGGCCCTACCAGAAAATGCTTCACAGGCTGGCGCAGCGGCGCCACGTGGTCGCAGGTGTCACCGAGGCTGACGGCCGCCGGAAAGCCCGCAGCCCCACGGGCTGTGGGGCCACGCGAGCGGCTGCCAAAGAGCTTTCCAAGGAGGCATGGCTTTCCCTCCTGGCTCTTCGGGCGTGGGAGCTGTCGCCAGAGCCGCGGCCCTACTGGAAAATGCTTCGCAGGCTGGTGCGGCGGCGTCACGTGGGCACCGGTGTTGCCGAGGCTGACGGCCGCCGGAAAGCCCACACCCCCACGGGCTGTGGGGCCACACGAGCGGCTGCCAAAGAGCTTTCCAACGAGGCACGGCTTTCGCTCCTGGCTCTTCGGGCGTGGGAGCTGTCGCCAGAGCCGCGGCCCTACCGGAAAATGCTTTGAAGGCTGGTGCGGCGGCGTCACGTGGGCGCCGGTGTCGCCGAGGCTGACGGCCGCCGGAAGGCCCGCAGCCCCACGGGCTGTGGGGCCACGCGAGCGGCTGCAAAAGAGCTTTCCAACGAGGCACGGCTTTCCCTCCTGGCTCTTCGGGCGTGGGAGCTGTCGCCAGAGCCGCGGCCCTACGGGAAAATGCTTCGCAGGCTGGCGCGGCGGCGCCACGTTGGCGCCGGTGTCGCCGAGGCTGACGGCCGCCGGAAAGCCCGCAGCCCCATGGGCTGTGGGGCCACGCGAGCGGCTGCCAAAGAGCTTTCCAACCAGGCACGGCTTTCCCTCCTGGCTCTTCGGGCGTGGGAGCTGCCGCCAGAGCCGCGGCCCTACCGGAAAATGCTTCGCAGGCTGGCGCGGCGGCGCCACGTGGGCGCCGGTGTCGCCGAGGCTGACGGCCGCCGGAAAGCCCGCAGCCCCACGGGCTGTGGGGCCATGCGACCGGCTGCCAAAGAGCTTTCCAACGAGGCACGGCTTTCCCTCCTGGCTCTTCGGGCGTGGGAGCTGTCGCCAGAGCCGCGGCCCTACCGGAAAATGCTTCGCAGGCTGGCGCTGCGGCGCCACTTGGTCGCAGGTGTCGCCGAGGCTGACGGCCGCCGGAAAGCCCGCAGCCCCACGGGCTGTGGGGCCACGCGAGTGGCTGCCAAAGAGCTTTCCAACGAGGCACGGCTTTCCCTCCTGGCTCTTCGGGCGTGGGAGCTGTCGCCAGAGCCACGGCCGTACCGCAAAATACTTCGCAGGCTGCTGCGACGGCGTGACGTGGGCGCCGGTGTCGCCGAGGCTGACGGCCGCCGGAAAGCCCGCAGCCCCACGGGCTGTGGGGCCACGCGAGCGGCTGACAAAGAGTTTTCCAACCAGGCACGGCTTTCCCTCCTGGCTCTTCGGGCGTGGGAGCTGTCGCCAGAGCCGCGGCCCTACCGGAAAATGCCTCGAAGGCTGGCTCGGTGGCGCCACGTGGGCGCCGGTGTCGCCGAGGCTGACAGCCGCCGGAAAGCCCGCAGCCCCACGGGCTGTGGGGCCACGTGAGCGGCTGCCAAAGAGCTTTCCAACGAGGCATGGCTTTCCCTCCTGGCTCTTCGGGCGTGGGAGCTGCCGCCAGAGCCGCGGCCCTACCGGAAAATGCCTCGCAGGCTGGCGCAGCGGCGCCACGTGGGCGCCGGTGTCGCCGAGGCTGACGGCCGCCGGAAAGCCCGCAGCCCCACGGGCTGTGGGGCCATGCGACCGGCTGCCAAAGAGCTTTCCAACGAGGCACGGCTTTCCCTCCTGGCTCTTCGGGCGTGGGAGCTGTCGCCAGACCCGCGGCCCTACCGGAAAATCCTTTGAAGGCTGGTGCGGCGGCGTCACGTGGGCGCCGGTGTCGCCGAGGCTGACGGCCGCCGGAAAGCCCGCAGCCCCACGGGCTGTGGGGCCACGCGAGCGGCTGCCAAAGAGCTTTCCAACGAGGCACGGCTTTCCCTCCTGGCTCTTCGGGCGTGGGAGCTGTCGCCAGAGCCGCGGCCCTACCGGAAAATGCTTCGCAGGCTGGTGCGACGGCGTCACGTGGGCGCCGGTGTCGCCGAGGCTGACGGCCGCCGGAAAGCCCGCAGCCCCACGGGCTGTGGGGCCACGCCAGCGGCTGCCAAAGAGCTTTCCAACGAGGCACGGCTTTCCCTCCTGGCTCTTCGGGCGTGGGAGCTGTCGCCAGAGCCGCGGCCCTACGGGAAAATGCTTCGCAGGCTGGCGCGGCGGCGCCACGTTGGCGCCGGTGTCGCCGAGGCTGACGGCCGCCGGAAAGCCCGCAGCCCCATGGGCTGTGGGGCCACGCGAGCGGCTGCCAAAGAGCTTTCCAACCAGGCACGGCTTTCCCTCCTGGCTCTTCGGGCGTGGGAGCTGCCGCCAGAGCCGCGGCCCTACCGGAAAATGCTTCGCAGGCTGGCGCGGCGGCGCCACGTGGGCGCCGGTGTCGCCGAGGCTGACGGCCGCCGGAAAGCCCGCAGCCCCACGGGCTGTGGGGCCATGCGACCGGCTGCCAAAGAGCTTTCCAACGAGGCACGGCTTTCCCTCCTGGCTCTTCGGGCGTGGGAGCTGTCGCCAGAGCCGCGGCCCTACCGGAAAATGCTTCGCAGGCTGGCGCGGCGGCGCCACGTGGGCGCCGGTGTCGCCGAGGCTCACAGCCGCCGGAAAGCCCGCAGCCCCACGGGCTGTGGGGCCACGCCAGCGGCTGCCAAAGAGCTTTCCAACGAGGCACGGCTTTCCCTCCTGGCTCTTCGGGCGTGGGAGCTGTCGCCAGAGCCGCGGCCCTACCGGAAAATGCTTCGCAGGCTGGTGCGGCGGCGCCACGTGGGCACCGGTGTCGCCGAGGCTGACGGCCGCCGGAAAGCCCGCAGCCCCACGGGCTATGGGGCCACGCGAGCGGCTGCCAAAGAGCTTTCCAAGGAGGCACGGCTTTCCCTCCTGGCTCTTCGGGCGTGGGAGATGTCGCCAGAGCCGCGGCCCTACCGGAAAATGCTTCGCAGGCTGGCGCGGCGGCGCCACGTTGGCGCCGGTGTCGCCGAGGCTGACGGCCGCCGGAAAGCCCGCAGCCCCACGGGCTGTGGGGCCACGCGAGCGGCTGCCAAAGAGCTTTCCAACCAGGCACGGCTTTCCCTCCTGGCTCTTCGGGCGTGGGAGCTGCCGCCAGAGCCGCGGCCCTACCGGAAAATGCTTCGCAGGCTGGCGCGGCTGCGCCACGTGGTTGCAGGTGTCGCCGAGGCTGACGGCCGCCGGAAGGCCCGCAGCCCCACGGGCTGTGGGGCCACGCGAGCGGCTGCAAAAGAGCTTTCCAACGAGGCACGGCTTTCCCTCCTGGCTCTACGGGCGTGGGAGCTGTCGCCAGAGCCGTGGCCCTACCGGAAAATGCTTTGAAGGCTGGAGCGGCGGCGCCACGTGGGCGCCGGTGTCGCCGAGGCTGACGGTCGCCGGAAAGCCCGCAGCCCCACGGGCTGTGGGGCCACGTGAGCGGCTGCCAAAGAGCTTTCCAACCAGGCACGGCTTTCCCTCCTGGCTCTTCGGGCGTGGGAGCTGTCGCCAGAGCCGCGGCCCTACCGGAAAATGCTTCGCAGGCTGGCGCGGCGGCGCCACGTGGGCGCCGGTGTCGCCGAGGCTCACGGCCGCTGGAAAGCCCGCAGCCCCACGGGCTGTGGGGCCACGCGAGCGGCTGCCAAAGAGCTTTCCAACGAGGCACGGCTTTCCCTCCTGGCTCTTCGGGCGTGGGAGCTGTCGCCAGAGCCGCGGCCCTACCGGAAAATGCTTCGCAGGCTGGCGCAGCGGCGCCACGTGGGCGCCGGTGTCGCCGAGGCTCACGGCCGCTGGAAAGCCCGCAGCCCCACGGGCTGTGGGGCCACGTGAGCGGCTGCCAAAGAGCTTTCCAAGGAGGCACGGCTTTCCCTCCTGGCTCTTCGGGCGTGGGAGCTGTCGCCAGAGCCGCAGCCCTACCGGAAAATGCTTCGCAGGCTGGCGCAGCGGCGCCACGTGGTCGCAGGTGTCGCCGAGGCTGACGGCCGCCGGAAAGCCCGCAGCCCCACGGGCTGTGGGGCCACGCGAGCGGCTGCCAAAGAGCTTTCCAACCAGGCACGGCTTTCCCTCCTGGCTCTTCGGGCGTGGGAGCTGTCGCCAGAGCCGCGGCCCTACCAGAAAATGCTTCGCAGGCTGGCGCGGCGGCGCCACGTGGGCGCCGGTGTCGCCGAGGCTGACGGCCGCCGGAAAGCCCGCAGCCCCACGGGCTGTGGGGCCACGTGAGCGGCTGCCAAAGAGCTTTCCAACGAGGCACGGCTTTCCCTCCTGGCTCTTCGGGCGTGGGAGCTGCCGCCAGAGCCGCGGCCCTACCGGAAAATGCTTCGCAGGCTGGCGCAGCGGCGCCACGTTGGCGCCGGTGTCGCCGAGGCTGACGGCCGCCGGAAAGCCCGCAGCCCCACGGGCTGTGGGGCCACGCCAGCGGCTGCCAAAGAGCTTTCCAACGAGGCACGGCTTTCCCTCCTGGCTCTTCGGGCGTGGGAGCTGTCGCCAGAGCCGCGGCCCTACCGGAAAATGCTTCGCAGGCTGGTGCGGCGGCGTCACGTGGGCGCCGGTGTCGCTGAGGCTGACGGCTGCCAGAAAGCCCGCAGCCCCACGGGCTGTGGGGCCACGCGAGCGGCTGCCAAAGAGCTTTCCAAGGAGGCACGGCTTTCCCTCCTGGCTCTTCGGGCGTGGGAGCTGTCGCCAGAGCCGCGGCCCTACCGGAAAATGCTTCGCAGGCTGGCGCGGCGGCGCCACGTTGGCGCCGGTGTCGCCGAGGCTGACGGCCGCCGGAAAGCCCGCAGCCCCACGGGCTGTGGGGCCACGCGAGCGGCTGCCAAAGAGCTTTCCAACCAGGCACGGCTTTCCCTCCTGGCTCTTCGGGCGTGGGAGCTGTCGCCAGAGCCGCGACCCTACCGGAAAATGCTTCGCAGGCTGGTGCGGCGGCGTCACGTGGGCGCCGGTGTCGCCGAGGCTGACGGCCGCCGGAAAGCCCGCAGCCCCACAGGCTGTGGGGCCACGCGAGCGGCTGCCAAAGAGCTTTCCAAGGAGGCACGGCTTTCCCTCCTGGCTCTTCGGGCGTGGGAGCTGTCGCCAGAGCCGCGGCCCTACCAGAAAATGCTTCGCAGGCTGGCGCAGCGGCGCCACGTGGGCGCCGGTGTCGCCGAGGCTCACGGCCGCTGGAAAGCCCGCAGCCCCACGGGCTGTGGGGCCACGTGAGCGTCTGCCAAAGAGCTTTCCAACGAGGCACGGCTTTCCCTCCTGGCTCTTCGGGCGTGGGAGCTGTCGCCAGAGCCGCGGCCCTACCAGAAAATGCTTCACAGGCTGGCGCAGCGGCGCCACGTGGTCGCAGGTGTCACCGAGGCTGACGGCCGCCGGAAAGCCCGCAGCCCCACGGGCTGTGGGGCCACGCGAGCGGCTGCCAAAGAGCTTTCCAAGGAGGCACGGCTTTCCCTCCTGGCTCTTCGGGCGTGGGAACTGTCGCCAGAGCCGCGGCCCTACCGGAAAATGCTTCGCAGGCTGGTGCGGCGGCGTCACGTGGGCACCGGTGTTGCCGAGGCTGACGGCCGCCGGAAAGCCCACAGCCCCACGGGCTGTGGGGCCACACGAGCGGCTGCCAAAGAGCTTTCCAACGAGGCACGGCTTTCGCTCCTGGCTCTTCGGGCGTGGGAGCTGTCGCCAGAGCCGCGGCCCTACCGGAAAATGCTTTGAAGGCTGGTGCGGCGGCGTCACGTGGGCGCCGGTGTCGCCGAGGCTGACGGCCGCCGGAAGGCCCGCAGCCCCACGGGCTGTGGGGCCACGCGAGCGGCTGCAAAAGAGCTTTCCAACGAGGCACGGCTTTCCCTCCTGGCTCTTCGGGCGTGGGAGCTGTCGCCAGAGACGCGGCCCTACGGGAAAATGCTTCGCAGGCTGGCGCGGCGGCGCCACGTTGGCGCCGGTGTCGCCGAGGCTGACGGCCGCCGGAAAGCCCGCAGCCCCACGGGCTGTGGGGCCACGCGAGCGGCTGCCAAAGAGCTTTCCAAGGAGGCACGGCTTTCCCTCCTGGCTCTTCGGGCGTGGGAGCTGCCGCCAGAGCCGCGGCCCTACCGGAAAATGCTTCGCAGGCTGGCGCGGCGGCGCCACGTGGGCGCCGGTGTCGCCGAGGCTGACGGCCGCCGGAAAGCCCGCAGCCCCACGGGCTGTGGGGCCATGCGACCGGCTGCCAAAGAGCTTTCCAACGAGGCACGGCTTTCCCTCCTGGCTCTTCGGGCGTGGGAGCTGTCGCCAGAGCCGCGGCCCTACCGGAAAATGCTTCGCAGGCTGGCGCTGCGGCGCCACTTGGTCGCAGGTGTCGCCGAGGCTGACGGCCGCCGGAAAGCCCGCAGCCCCACGGGCTGTGGGGCCACTCGAGTGGCTGCCAAAGAGCTTTCCAACGAGGCACGGCTTTCCCTCCTGGCTCTTCGGGCGTGGGAGCTGTCGCCAGAGCCACGGCCGTACCGCAAAATACTTCGCAGGCTGCTGCGACGGCGTGACGTGGGCGCCGGTGTCGCCGAGGCTGACGGCCGCCGGAAAGCCCGCAGCCCCACGGGCTGTGGGGCCACGCGAGCGGCTGACAAAGAGTTTTCCAACCAGGCACGGCTTTCCCTCCTGGCTCTTCGGGCGTGGGAGCTGTCGCCAGAGCCGCGGCCCTACCGGAAAATGTCTCGAAGGCTGGCTCGGTGGCGCCACGTGGGCGCCGGTGTCGCCGAGGCTGACAGCCGCCGGAAAGCCCGCAGCCCCACGGGCTGTGGGGCCACGTGAGCGGCTGCCAAAGAGCTTTCCAACGAGGCATGGCTTTCCCTCCTGGCTCTTCGGGCGTGGGAGCTGCCGCCAGAGCCGCGGCCCTACCGGAAAATGCCTCGCAGGCTGGCGCGGCGGCGCCACGTGGGCGCCGGTGTCGCCGAGGCTCACAGCCGCCGGAAAGCCCGCAGCCCCACGGGCTGTGGGGCCACGCCAGCGGCTGCCAAAGAGCTTTCCAACGAGGCACGGCTTTCCCTCCTGGCTCTTCGGGCGTGGGAGCTGTCGCCAGAGCCGCGGCCCTACCGGAAAATGCTTCGCAGGCTGGTGCGGCGGCGCCACATGGGCACCGGTGTCGCCGAGGCTGACGGCCGCCGGAAAGCCCGCAGCCCCACGGGCTGTGGGGCCACGCGAGCGGCTGCCAAAGAGCTTTCCAAGGAGGCACGGCTTTCCCTCCTGGCTCTTCGGGCGTGGGAGATGTCGCCAGAGCCGCGGCCCTACCGGAAAATGCTTCGCAGGCTGGCGCGGCGGCGCCACGTTGGCGCCGGTGTCGCCGAGGCTGACGGCCGCCGGAAAGCCCGCAGCCCCACGGGCTGTGGGGCCACGCGAGCGGCTGCCAAAGAGCTTTCCAACCAGGCACGGCTTTCCCTCCTGGCTCTTCGGGCGTGGGAGCTGCCGCCAGAGCCGCGGCCCTACCGGAAAATGCTTCGCAGGCTGGCGCGGCTGCGCCACGTGGTTGCAGGTGTCGCCGAGGCTGACGGCCGCCGGAAGGCCCGCAGCCCCACGGGCTGTGGGGCCACGTGAGCGGCTGCCAAAGAGCTTTCCAACGAGGCACGGCTTTCCCTCCTGGCTCTACGGGCGTGGGAGCTGTCGCCAGAGCCGTGGCCCTACCGGAAAATGCTTTGAAGGCTGGAGCGGCGGCGCCACGTGGGCGCCGGTGTCGCCGAGGCTGACGGCCGCCGGAAAGCCCGCAGCCCCACGGGCTGTGGGGCCACGTGAGCGGCTGCCAAAGAGATTTCCAACGAGGCACGGCTTTCCCTCCTGGCTCTTCGGGCGTGGGAGCTGTCGCCAGAGCCGCGGCCCTACCGGAAAATGCTTCGCAGGCTGGCGCGACGGCGTCACGTGGGCGCCGGTGTCGCCGAGGCTCACGGCCGCTGGAAAGCCCGCAGCCCCACGGGCTGTGGGGCCACGCGAGCGGCTGCCAAAGAGCTTTCCAACGAGGCACGGCTTTCCCTCCTGGCTCTTCGGGCGTGGGAGCTGTCGCCAGAGCCGCGGCCCTACCGGAAAATGCTTCGCAGGCTGGCGCAGCGGCGCCACGTGGGCGCCGGTGTCGCCGAGGCTCACGGCCGCTGGAAAGCCCGCAGCCCCACGGGCTGTGGGGCCACGTGAGCGGCTGCCAAAGAGCTTTCCAAGGAGGCACGGCTTTCCCTCCTGGCTCTTCGGGCGTGGGAGCTGTCGCCAGAGCCGCAGCCCTACCGGAAAATGCTTCGCAGGCTGGCGCAGCGGCGCCACGTGGTCGCAGGTGTCGCCGAGGCTGACGGCCGCCGGAAAGCCCGCAGCCCCACGGGCTGTGGGGCCACGCGAGCGGCTGCCAAAGAGCTTTCCAACCAGGCACGGCTTTCCCTCCTGGCTCTTCGGGCGTGGGAGATGTCGCCAGAGCCGCGGCCTTACCGGAAAATGCTTCGCAGGCTGGCGCGGCGGCGCCACGTGGGCGCCGGTGTCGCCGAGGCTGACGGCCGCCGGAAAGCCCGCAGCCCCACGGGCTGTGGGGCCACGCGAGCGGCTGCCAAAGAGCTTTCCAACCAGGAACGGCTTTCCCTCCTGGCTCTTCGGGCGTGGGAGCTGTCGCCAGAGCCGCGGCCCTACCAGAAAATGCTTCGCAGGCTGGCGCGGCGGCGCCACGTGGGCACCGGTGTCGCCGAGGCTGACGGCCGCCGGAAAGCCCGCAGCCCCACGGGCTGTGGGGCCACGCGAGCGGCTGCCAAAGAGCTTTCCAACGAGGCACGGCTTTCCCTCCTGGCTCTTCGGGCGTGGGAGCTGCCGCCAGAGCCGCGGCCCTACCGGAAAATGCTTCGCAGGCTGGCGCAGCGGCGCCACGTGGGCGCCGGTGTCGCCGAGGCTGACGGCCGCCGGAAAGCCCGCAGCCCCACGGGCTGTGGGGCCACGCCAGCGGCTGCCAAAGAGCTTTCCAACGAGGCACGGCTTTCCCTCCTGGCTCTTCGGGCGTGGGAGCTGTCGCCAGAGCCGCGGCCCTACCGGAAAATGCTTCGCAGGCTGGTGCGGCGGCGTCACGTGGGCGCCGGTGTCACTGAGGCTGACGGCTGCCAGAAAGCCCGCAGCCCCACGGGCTGTGGGGCCACGCGAGCGGCTGCCAAAGAGCTTTCCAAGGAGGCACGGCTTTCCCTCCTGGCTCTTCGGGCGTGGGAGCTGTCGCCAGAGCCGCGGCCCTACCGGAAAATGCTTCGCAGGCTGGCGCGGCGGCGCCACGTTGGCGCCGGTGTCGCCGAGGCTGACGGCCGCCGGAAAGCCCGCAGCCCCACGGGCTGTGGGGCCACGCGAGCGGCTGCCAAAGAGCTTTCCAACCAGGCACGGCTTTCCCTCCTGGCTCTTCGGGCGTGGGAGCTGTCGCCAGAGCCGCGACCCTACCGGAAAATGCTTCGCAGGCTGGTGCGGCGGCGTCACGTGGGCGCCGGTGTCGCCGAGGCTGACGGCCGCCGGAAAGCCCGCAGCCCCACGGGCTGTGGGGCCACGCGAGCGGCTGCCAAAGAGCTTTCCAAGGAGGCACGGCTTTCCCTCCTGGCTCTTCGGGCGTGGGAGCTGTCGCCAGAGCCGCGGCCCTACCGGAAAATGCTTCGCAGGCTGGCGCAGCGGCGCCACGTGGGCGCCGGTGTCGCCGAGGCTCACGGCCGCCGGAAAGCCCGCAGCCCCACGGGCTGTGGGGCCACACGAGCGGCTGCCAAAGAGCTTTCCAACGAGGCACGGCTTTCCCTCCTGGCTCTTCGGGCGTGGGAGCTGTCGCCAGAGCCGCGGCCCTACCAGAAAATGCTTCACAGGATGGCGCAGCGGCGCCACGTGGTCGCAGGTGTCACCGAGGCTGACGGCCGCCGGAAAGCCCGCAGCCCCACGGGCTGTGGGGCCACGCGAGCGGCTGCCAAAGAGCTTTCCAAGGAGGCACGGCTTTCCCTCCTGGCTCTTCGGGCGTGGGAGCTGTCGCCAGAGCCGCGGCCCTACCGGAAAATGCTTCGCAGGCTGGTGCGGCGGCGTCACGTGGGCACCGGTGTTGCCGAGGCTGACGGCCGCCGGAAAGCCCACACCCCCACGGGCTGTGGGGCCACACGAGCGGCTGCCAAAGAGCTTTCCAACGAGGCACGGCTTTCGCTCCTGGCTCTTCGGGCGTGGGAGCTGTCGCCAGAGCCGCGGCCCTACCGGAAAATGCTTTGAAGGCTGGTGCGGCGGCGTCACGTGGGCGCCGGTGTTGCCGAGGCTGACGGCCGCCGGAAAGCCCACACCCCCACGGGCTGTGGGGCCACACGAGCGGCTGCCAAAGAGCTTTCCAACGAGGCACGGCTTTCGCTCCTGGCTCTTCGGGCGTGGGAGCTGTCGCCAGAGCCGCGGCCCTACCGGAAAATGCTTTGAAGGCTGGTGCGGCGGCGTCACGTGGGCGCCGGTGTCGCCGAGGCTGATGGCCGCCGGAAAGCCCGCAGCCCCACGGGCTGTGGGGCCACGCGAGCGGCTGCCAAAGAGCTTTCCAACGAGGCACGGCTTTCCCTCCTGGATCTTCGGGCGTGGGAGCTGTCGCCAGAGCCGCGGCCCTACCGGAAAATGCTTCGCAGGCTGGTGCGGCGGCGTCACGTGGGCACCGGTGTTGCCGAGGCTGACGGCCGCCGGAAAGCCCGCAGCCCCACGGGCTGTGGGGCCACGCGAGCGGCTGCCAAAGAGCTTTCCAACGAGGCACGGCTTTCCCTCCTGGCTCTTCGGGCGTGGGAGCTGTCGCCAGAGCCGCGGCCCTACCGGAAAATGCTTCGCAGGCTGGCGCGGCGGCGCCACGTGGGCACCGGTGTCGCCGAGGCTCACGGCCGCCGGAAAGCCCGCAGCCCCACGGGCTGTGGGGCCATGCGACCGGCTGCCAAAGAGCTTTCCAACGAGGCACGGCTTTCCCTCCTGGCTCTTCGGGCGTGGGAGCTGTCGCCAGAGCCGCGGCCCTACCGGAAAATCCTTTGAAGGCTGGTGCGGCGGCGTCACGTGGGCGCCGGTGTCGCCGAGGCTGACGGCCGCCGGAAAGCCCGCAGCCCCACGGGCTGTGGGGCCACGCGAGCGGCTGCCAAAGAGCTTTCCAACCAGGCACGGCTTTCCCTCCTGGCTCTTCGGGCGTGGGAGCTGCCGCCAGAGCTGCGGCCCTACCGGAAAATGCTTCGCAGGCTGTCGCAGCGGCGCCACGTGGGCGCCGGTGTCGCCGAGGCTGACGGCCGCCGGAAAGCCCGCAGCCCCACGGGCTGTGGGGCCACGCGAGCGGCTGCCAAAGAGAGAAAAGAAAACAAGGGGAGAAAAGGGGCAGAAGAGAAGAAAACAAGGGGAGAAAAGGGGCAGAAGAGAAGAAAACAAGGGGAGAAAAGGGGCAGAAGAGAAGAAAACAAGGGGAGAAAAGGGGCAGAAGAGAAGAAAACAAGGGGAGAAAAGGGGCAGAAGAGAAGAAAACAAGGGGAGAAAAGGGGCAGAAGAGAAGAAAACAAGGGGAGAAAAGGGGCAGAAGAGAAGAAAACAAGGGGAGAAAAGGGGCAGAAGAGAAGAAAAAAGGGGGCTGTGGACGAAGAGGAAAAAAACAACAAGCGGCTGTGGGAAGAATAAAAAAAGGGGGTGGCTGTGAAAAGAGAAGAAAAAAAGAAGGGGAGAAAAGGGGCGGAAGAGAAGAAAAAAACAACAAGCGGCTGTGGAAAGAGTAGAAAAAAAAAGGGGGCGGCTGTGGAAAGAGTAGAAAAAAAAAGGGGGCGGCTGTGGAAAGAGTAGAAAAAAAAAGGGGGCGGCTGTGGAAAGAGTAGAAAAAAAAAGGGGGCGGCTGTGGAAAGAGTAGAAAAAAAAAGGGGGCGGCTGTGGAAAGAGTAGAAAAAAAAGGGGGCAGAGGGCCAGAAGGGGAAAAAAGGTGGGTAGAGGGGGTAAGAGAAGAAAAAGGGGGCTGGGAAGGAAGAGAAAAAAATAGGGGCAGCCTTTCAGAAGAGATGAAAAAAAAGGGGCTGGACTGGAAGAAAAGAAAAAGAATAAAGGGGAGCAGGGGGGCGGCTGTGGGAAGAGGAAAAAAAAGGGGGGCGGCCGTGGGAAGAGGAAAAAAAAGGGGGGCGGCCGTGGGAAGAGGAAAAAAAAGGGGGGCGGCCGTTCAGAATAGAAGAAAAAAGGGGGCTGGACAGGTAGAAAAGGCAAAAGAGCAGGGGGTGGTGGGGAAGAGAAAAAAGGGGGGACGGGGGGAGCAGAGGGGCTGAGAGGAAAAAAAGGGGGAAAGAAGCAGAGGAGGAAAAAAGGGGGCGGCTGTGGGGAAGTGAAAAATAAGGGCGGCTGTGGGGAAGGGAAGAAAAAGGGTGCAGGGGGGTGGAAGAGGAAAAACAGCACATGGCATTTGCAGAGAAGAAAAAGGGGGGTAAGAGGCGGAGAGGGAAAAGAGGGGGCTGGGAATGGGCGGGAGAGGGAAAAGAGGGGGCTGGGGAGGAAGAGGAAGAAAAAAACAAGGGGCAGCTGTGGGAAGAGTAGAAAAAAAGGGGACAGAGGGGCAAAAGAGGAAAAAAGAGGGGTAGAGGAAGTAAGATAAAAAGGGGGGTAGAGAAATTAAGAGAAAAGAGGGGGGCAGCAATGAGAAGAGAAGGAAAAGGGGGCTGGGAAGGAAGAGGAAAAAATAGGGGCGGCCGTTTGGAAGACGAGAAAAAAGGGGGCAGCGGGGGAAGAAAAGAAAAAAGGGGACCAGGGGGTCAAAAAGAAGGAAAAAAGGGGGGCAGTGGGAAGAGAAAAAAAAAGGGGGCAGAAGGGCGGAAGAGGAAAAATAAGGGGGGGAACGGGGGCGGCTGTGGGGAGAGAAGAAAAAAAAAGGGGGACAGAGGGGCGGAAGAGGAAAAAGGTGGGGAGGAAGGGGCGGAAGAGTAGAAGAAAGGGGCTGGTTGAAGGGAGAGAAGAATAACGGGGGAGAAAAAGGGGCCGGGAGAGAAGAAAAACGGGGGGGAGAAAGGGGCCGGGAGAGAAGAAAAACGGGGGGGAGAAAGGGGCCGGGAGAGAAGAAAAACGGGGGGGAGAAAGGGGCCGGGAGAGAAGAAAAACGGGGGGGAGAAAGGGGCCGGGAGAGAAGAAAAACGACGGGCGGCTGTGGGGAGAGAAGAGAAAAAGGGGGGCAGAGGGGCAGAAGAGGGGAAAAGGTGGGGGTGAAGGGGCGGAAGATAGGAAAAAAGGTGGGGGAAATGGGCGTAAGAGAAGGAAAAAAACAACAGGCAGCTGTGGGAAGAGTAGAAAAAAGGGGCAGGCTGTAGGAAGGAAGAGGAAACAAAAGGGGGAAAAGGGGCAGAAGAGGAAAAAAGGGGGCGGCTGTGGGAAGAGTAGAAGCAAAGGGGGCAGCTGTGGGAAGAGTAGAAGCAAAGGGGAGCAGGGGGGCATAAAGAAGGAAAAAAGGGGGGCGGCCGGGGAAGGGAAAAAAGTGGGGTGGTGGGAAGAGACAAAAAAAGGGAGCAGAAGGGTGGCAGAGGAAAAAAAAGGGGGCTGGGGAGGAAGAGGAGGAAAAAAAACAACAGGGGCTGGGGAGGAAGAGGAGGGAAAAAACAACAGGGGCTGGGGAGGAAGAGGAGGGAAAAAACAACAGGGGGCTGTGGGAAGAGTCGAAAAAAGGGGATGGCTTTAGAGAGAGAAGAAAAGAGGGGGCAGAAGGCCGGAAGAGGAAAAAATGGGGTGAAAAGGGACGGAAGAGAAGAAAAAAGGGGGTTGGGGAGGAAGAGGAATAAAAAAGATCGGCGGTGGGGGTAGAGAAGAAAAAAGGGGAGCACGGAGGCAAAAAGAAGGAAAAAGGGGGGCGGTGGGGGAAGGAAAAAAATGGGGGCGGTGGGAAGAGAAGAAAAAAGGGGGCAGAAGGGCATAAGAGGACAAATAAGGGGGGAACAGGGTGCGGCTGTGGGGAGAGAAGAAAAAAAGGGGGGGAAAGGGGCGGGAGAGAAGAAAAAAAGGGGGGGAAAGGGGCGGGAGAGAAGAAAAAAAGGGGGGGAAAGGGGCGGGAGAGAAGGAAAAAGGGGGGGAAAGGGGCGGGAGAGAAGGAAAAAGGGGGGGAAAGGGGCGGGAGAGAAGGAAAAAGGGGGGGAAAGGGGCGGGAGAGAAGGAAAAAGGGGGGGAAAGGGGCGGGAGAGAAGGAAAAAGGGGGGGAAAGGGGCGGGAGAGAAGGAAAAAGGGGGTTGGGGAGGAAGACGAATAAAAAGACGGGTGGTGGGGGAAGAAAAGAAAAAAGGGGTGCAGGGAGGCAAAAAGAAGGAAAAAGGGGGGCGGTGGGGGAAGGAAAAAAATGGGGGCGGTGGGAAGAGAAGAAAAAGGGGGGCAGAAGGGCGTAAGAGGACAAATAAGGGGGGAACAGGGGGCGGCTGTGGGGAGGGAAAAAAAAAGGGGGCAGAAGGGGCGGAAGAGAAGAAAAAAGGCGGCTGGGGAGGAAGAGGAGGAAAAAACAACAGGGGGTTGTAGGAAGAGTAGAAAGAGGGGCGGGCTGTGGGAAGTGAAGAAAAACGGGGGAAAGGGGCGGGAGAGGGGAAAAAAAAGGGGGGAAAGGGGCGGGAGAGGGAAAAAAAAGGGGGGCGGTGGGAAGAGAAGAAAAAAGGGGGAAAGGGGGCGGAAGAGGAGGGAAAAAAACAACAGGCAGCTGTGGGAAGGGCAGAGAAAAAAGGGGCGGGCTGTGGGAAGGAAGAGAAAACAAAAAGGGGGCAGAGGGGCGGAAGAGGAAAAAAGTTGGGGAGGAAGGGGCGGAAGAGGAGGAAAAAAACAACAGGCAGCTGTGGGAAGGGCAGAGAAAAAAGGGGCGGGCTTTGGAGAGAGAAGAAAAAAGGGGGCGAAAAGGGCCGGAAGAGGAAAGCAAAAAGGGGGCGAAAAGGGCCGGAAGAGGAAAGCAAAAAGGGGGCGAAAAGGGCCGGAAGAGGAAAGCAAAAAGGGGGCGAAAAGGGCCGGAAGAGGAAAGCAAAAAGGGGGCGAAAAGGGCCGGAAGAGGAAAGCAAAAAGGGGGCGAAAAGGGCCGGAAGAGGAAAGCAAAAAGGGGGCGAAAAGGGCCGGAAGAGGAAAGCAAAAAGGGGGCGAAAAGGGCCGGAAGAGGAAAGCAAAGGCGTCTGTGAGGAGGAAAAAAAAAAAATGACAGGCGTCTGTGAGGAGGAAAAGAAAAAATGACAGGCGGCTGTGAGGAGGAAAAGAAAAAAGGGAAGCACAGGGGCAAAAAGAAGGAAAAGAGGGGGCGGCTGTGGGGAGAGAATAAAAAAAAGGGGGCGGCTGTGGGGACGGGAAGAAAAAGGGGGTAGGGGGCTGGAAAGGAAGAAAAGAGAGGCAGGGTTGCGGAAGAGGAAAGAAAGGGGGTTGCCTTAGGGAGAAAAGAAAAAGGCGAGGGGGAAAGGGGCGGAAGAGGGGAAAAAAGGGGGGGAAGGGGCGGAAGAGGGGAAAAAGGGGGCTGGGGAGGAAGAGGAGGAAAAAAACGATGGGCAGCTGTTGGAGGAGCAGAAAAAAAGGGGGCGGCTGTGGGAAGGAGGAAGAAATAAAAGGGGGACAGGAGGTCGGAAGAGAAAAAATGGGGCGGAGGGCATAAGAGAAAAAAAGGGGGGTGGCAGTGGGAAGAGAAGAAAAAGGGGGCTGGGAAGGAAGAGGAAAAACGTAGGGGCGGCTGTGAGGAAGAGAAGAAAAAAGGGGTGGCGGGGTAAGAAAAGAAAAAACGGGGCTGGAAGGGAAGAAAAGAAAAAGGGCAGCAGGGGGGCGAGAAGGAGGAAAGAAGGGGGCGGTGGGAGGAGAAAGGGGCGGAAGAGGGAAAAAAGGGCGGGGGAAAAGGGGCAGAAGAGGGAAAAAAGGGCGGGGGAAAAGGGGCGGAAGAGGGAAAAAAGGGCGGGGGAAAAGGAGCGGAAGAGGGAAAAAAATGACAGGCGGCTGTGGGAAGAGTAGAAAAAAGGGGGGCGGCTGTGGGAAGAGAAGAAAAAAAGGGTGGCAGAGGGGCAGAAGAGGTAAAAAAGGGGGCAGCCTTGGAGAGAAGAAAAAAAGGGTGGCAGAGGGGCAGAAGAGGTAAAAAAGGGGGCAGCCTTGGAGAGAAGAAAAAAAGGGTGGCAGAGGGGCAGAAGAGGTAAAAAAGGGGGCAGCCTTGGAGAGAAGAAAAAAAGGGTGGCAGAGGGGCAGAAGAGGTAAAAAAGGGGGCAGCCTTGGAGAGAAGAAAAAAAGGGTGGCAGAGGGGCAGAAGAGGTAAAAAAGGGGGCAGCCTTGGAGAGAAGAAAAAAAGGGTGGCAGAGGGGCAGAAGAGGTAAAAAAGGGGGCAGCCTTGGAGAGAAGAAAAAAAGGGTGGCAGAGGGGCAGAAGAGGTAAAAAAGGGGGCAGCCTTGGAGAGAAGAAAAAAAGGGTGGCAGAGGGGCAGAAGAGGTAAAAAAGGGGGCAGCCTTGGAGAGAAGAAAAAAAGGGTGGCAGAGGGGCAGAAGAGGTAAAAAAGGGGGCAGCCTTGGAGAGAAGAAAAAAAGGGTGGCAGAGGGGCAGAAGAGGTAAAAAAGGGGGCAGCCTTGGAGAGAAGAAAAAAAGGGTGGCAGAGGGGCAGAAGAGGTAAAAAAGGGGGCAGCCTTGGAGAGAAGAAAAAAAGGGTGGCAGAGGGGCAGAAGAGGTAAAAAAGGGGGCAGCCTTGGAGAGAAGAAAAAAAGGGTGGCAGAGGGGCAGAAGAGGTAAAAAAGGGGGCAGCCTTGGAGAGAAGAAAAAAAGGGTGGCAGAGGGGCAGAAGAGGTAAAAAAGGGGGCAGCCTTGGAGAGAAGAAAAAAAGGGTGGCAGAGGGGCAGAAGAGGTAAAAAAGGGGGCAGCCTTGGAGAGAAAAAACGTGGCGGCTGTGGGAAGGGGAGAGAAAAAACGTGGCGGCTGTGGGAAGGGGAGAGAAAAAACGTGGCGGCTGTGGGAAGGGGAGAGAAAAAACGTGGCGGCTGTGGGAAGGGGAGAGAAAAAACGTGGCGGCTGTGGGAAGGGGAGAGAAAAAACGTGGCGGCTGTGGGAAGGGGAGAGAAAAAACGTGACGGCTGTGGGAATGAGGAAGAAACAAAAAGGGGACCAAAGGGTGGAAGAGAAAAAAAGGGGGCGGCTGGGAAGGAAGAGAAGAGAAAAAAAGGGGGCGGCTGGGAAGGAAGAGAAGAGAAAAAAAGGGGGCGGCTGGGAAGGAAGAGAAGAGAAAAAAAGGGGGCGGCTGGGAAGGAAGAGAAGAGAAAAAAAGGGGGCGGCTGGGAAGGAAGAGAAGAAAAAAAAAGGGGGCGGCTGGGAAGGAAGAGAAGAGAAAAAAAGGGGGCGGCTGGGAAGGAAGAGAAGAGAAAAAAAGGGGGCGGCTGGGAAGGAAGAGAAGAAAAAAAAAGGGGGGCGGAAGGGGCAGAGGAGGAGGAAAAAAGGGGGGCGGAAGGGGCAGAGGAGGAGGAAAAAAGGGGGGCGGAAGGGGCAGAGGAGGAGGAAAAAAGGGGGGCGGAAGGGGCAGAGGAGGAGGAAAAAAGGGGGGCGGAAGGGGCAGAGGAGGAGAAAAAAAATGACGGGGGGCTGTGGAAAGGGTAGAGAAAAAAGGGGCGGCTGTGGAAAGGGTAGAGAAAAAAGGGGCGGCTGTGGGGGGAGCAGAGAGAAAAAAGGGGCGGCTGTGGGGGGAGCAGAGAGAAAAAAGGGGCGGCTGTGGGGGGAGCAGAGAGAAAAAAGGGGCGGCTGTGGGGGGAGCAGAGAGAAAAAAGGGGCGGCTGTGGGGGGAGCAGAGAGAAAAAAGGGGCGGCTGTGGGGGGAGCAGAGAGAAAAAAGGGGCGGCTGTGGGGGGAGCAGAGAGAAAAAAGGGGCGGCTGTGGGGGGAGCAGAGAGAAAAAAGGGGCGGCTGTGGGGGGAGCAGAGAGAAAAAAGGGGCGGCTGTGGGGGGAGCAGAGAGAAAAAAGGGGCGGCTGTGGGGGGAGCAGAGAGAAAAAAGGGGCGGCTGTGGGGGGAGCAGAGAGAAAAAAGGGGCGGCTGTGGGGGGAGCAGAGAGGAAAAGGGGGCGGCTGTGGGGGGAGCGGAAGAAAAGGGGGCGGCTGTGGGGGGAGCGGAAGAAAAGGGGGCGGCTGTGGGGGGAGCGGAAGAAAAGGGGGCGGCTGTGGGGGGAGCGGAAGAAAAGGGGGCGGCTGTGGGGGGAGCGGAAGAAAAGGGGGCGGCTGTGGGGGGAGCGGAAGAAAAGGGGGCGGCTGTGGGGGGAGCGGAAGAAAAGGGGGCGGCTGTGGGGGGAGCGGAAGAAAAGGGGGCGGCTGTGGGGGGAGCGGAAGAAAAGGGGGCGGCTGTGGGGGGAGCGGAAGAAAAGGGGGCGGCTGTGGGGGGAGCGGAAGAAAAGGGGGCGGCTGTGGGGGGAGCGGAAGAAAAGGGGGCGGCTGTGGGGGGAGCGGAAGAAAAGGGGGCTGGACTGATAGAAAAGAAGGAAAAACGGGGGGCAGCTGAGGGGAAGAGAAAAAGGGGAGGGCGAGAAAAAAAAGGGGGGCGGCTGAGGGGGAAGGGAAGGGCGAGAAAAAAAATGGGGGCGGCTGAGGGGGAAGGGAAGAGGAAAATATAATGGGGGGGTAGAAGGGCAGAAGAGAAAAAAAGGGGGCGGCTGGCGGGGGGAAGGGAGGGGAAAAAAGGGGCAGCTGTGGAAGGAAGCCATTTATAACATTATACAGAGCGGTGCCTGGCACTACACACTCAAATAAAGAACAGCCAATGGAAAAATTGAAAATACATTGCCATCAAACATTAGAAAACATCAGATGTCATTCAAGACAACGACAGAGCGACACAACAGAAGGCGTAACACAATACTGGGCAGTACAAGGCAATATACAGCCAAACAAAGAACAACTGATGAAAAATTCACAACAGAGTGCAGTCTTATGACAATCTCCAAAGCGACCTTTACAACAATGACAGGGCGATACAATGCCACACACTACAGTATACAGGGCAGTACAACCCAATACGCAGACAAGTAAGCGACAGCCAATTACAAGACCCACAATACAGTACACTGCAATGCCAGACAGTCTCAGATGTCGGTCAAGACAATGACAGGGCAATGCAGTGCAAGACATAACATTATGCGGGTCAGTACAAGGCAATACACAGTCAAATAAAGACCAGGAAATTACAATACCCAAAACACACTGCAGTACAATGGCAAATCCCACGTGTCAGTCGAGACAATGTCAACGCAAAACGGAACACCACGCAGGGCAGTCCAAGGCAATACACAGTCAAATAAAGCACAGCCAGTCAGAAAACCCACACTACGCTGCCGTACAATCTCAAAAAGTCGCAGATGGCAGTCAAGACAATTACCGGGCAATACAGTGCAAGATGTGACACAATACAGTCCGGCGCAAGGCAATACATAGCCAAATAAAGAACAGACAGTTAAAAAATTCACAATGCAGTGCACTACTATGATACAATGGATCAGATGGCAATCAAGACGATGACAGGGCAATACAAGGCAAGACACAACACCATACGGGGACAGACAAGGCAATATGCGGTTGTTGCGGGCAGAGCCATTAACTTCACTCCTGAGAGAGAAGTCAAGAAACATTTAGAAACACACACACAGTGATTCTCCAAAGGTAGCAGTGCACGTGACAGTGTTTTACCAGATTCCATGGCCACGCACCCCGGATGATTTACTGCATAGGGGCCAGGGTCAGACAAGCTGTCTGGGAGACCCTCCCGTTGAGCCACAAGGCTCAGAAAGGACCCCCTTGCTTTCTAAACTCCTTCTCGGAGAGGAGTCTAGGTGCAGCTGGATCCGATCCTTGCCTTGGACTTGGTCAACGGTTTACCTCTAGAGGATTACACCTGCACCATCAACCCATTATACCACTCAGCTAAGATTGCTAAATTTGGCATGTTATTAGTCACTTACCGAGAATCTGTTGCGGCAAGGCATCTCTCAGCCTTAAGGAACAGAACCTTACATGAGCATCCCCGCTCAATGGGAGGTGCTGGCGAATGGACCGCTGCCTTGCAAGAGAGCTCCAAGGGCTCTTGCCCTGTTGACTATTTGTAGAGGCAGCTAATTGACTTTTAGTCACATCAGTCTGGGAAAAAAATATCTAGGTCCCCACTCCATACGGCACCTTGACTCTGTCGCCTGTGAGGAGGGGAGAAAGGGACCACACCGCTACAACGGTCAAACAAAGAACAACCAATTCAATAATTCACAATACAGTGCAGTACAATCCCAGACAATCTAAAATAACAAGCAAGACAACATTGTCAGGGCAATACAACGCAAGAGAGAGTTATCCAGGGCAGTACAGCGCCATACGCAATCAAATAAAGAACCAACAATGAAGGAATTCACGGTACAGTGCCATACAATGGCAGACTATCTATCAGATGTCAGTCGAGACAACAACAGAGCAATACAATGCAAGGCATAACACGATATAAGGCACTACAAGACACTGCACTGTCAAAGAAACAACCGCCTATTAAAGAAGTCACAATACAGTGCAGTCCTGTGACAGAACATATAAAATGACTGTTGAAACAATGACAGGGCAATACAATGCAAGACGAAACACGATATGGGGCAGTACAAGGAAAAAACACAGGCATGTAAACAACCACCCCCTAAAAAAACCCCACAGTACAGTGCAGTACCATGCCAGAATATATCACTCAGGACTATTATATGGCAATACAATGCCAAACGTAACACAACACGGGGCAGTACAATGCAAAACAGAATTAAAGAAAGAACAACCTGTCAAAACCCCAACATACAAGGCAGTACTATCCCACGGAGCATCAGGTGCCGGTCGAGACAGTTACAGGACAACAGAATCCGAGACATAACGTTAGACAGCGCAGTACAGTGCAATAGTCAGTCAAATATACAACCGACGAAGGGACCCACAATACTGCGTGTTACAACGCCAACGGATGTGAGACAACAGGCAAGATAATGACAGAGCAATACAATGCACAACGTAAGACAATAGAGGGCAGTATAATGCTAAGATGCATCAGATGGCAGTCAAAACAATGACGCGGCAACACGATTAGAGACCCAACACAAAGGCGGTAACACGGCAATACATGGTTAAAGAACACCCGGTAAAACCCCCACGATACAGATGGCTACTGTCCAAGAGCATCTACAATGACAGTGAAGAGAATGACAGGGCAACGCAATGCAAGATGCAGCATGATACAGGGCACTACAAGGCAATACGCAGCCAAATCAAGAACAAACTTTTAAAAGAAACGGAATATGGAGCAGTACATACCAGAACAGATCAGATAGTCAGGGCGATTACAGGGCAATACAATTCAAGGCAACACACGATACCGGGCAGGACGACACAAGATGTAGTCAAATAATGAACCGCCAATTGAAAACCCACGGACAAGTGCACTGCAATCCCGGTCGCAGATGGCAGTTGATAAAACTGAGCAATAGAATCCAAGACTTAACATTATAGGGGACAGTATAATGCAATAGGCAGTCACATAGAGAACAAGCAATTATGAAACTGACAGTACAGTTCATTACGATGACAGAATATTTCAGATATCAATCGAGACGGTTCCAGAGCAATACAATACAAGACCTAACAATATACCGGGCGGTACAATCTGATACACAGTGAAATAAAAGCAACTGGTTATAGGACTGCATGGTACTGAGAATTTCTTTAACACAATCTCTAAACTGACAATAAATACAGTGACAGGGCTATACAATGCGAGACGTAGCATCACATCGGACAGTACAATCCAATACATGGTCATATAAAGAACAACAAATTATAGGACTGCACCGCATTATGAATCTTTTAACACAATCTGTAAAATGACAATCCAGACTACAACATGTCAATAGAATGCAAGACATAACAGTACAATGGGCAAAACCAGGCAATATGCAGTCAGAGACCAGCAAATTATAGCACAGCACTGTATTGCTAATTTTTTAACGCAACGTCTAAAATCAAACGAAACAATGACAGGGCAATACAATGCAAGACATAACATTGTACGTGTCAGTACAACCCAATACCTGGTCAAATAAACAGCAAACAGTTATAGGACTGCATGGGGTTGCGAACTTTTTAACGAATACACAGTCAAATAAAAAACAGCCACTTGTAGGACTGCAGTGGACTGTGAAATTTTTAACGCAACGTCTAAAATCACAAACACACCAGTGACAGGACAATACAATGCGAGACGTAACAGCGTACATGGCAGTACAATGCAATACACCATCAAATAAAAAACAGCTGATGAAGGAAGTGACAATATGGTGGCGTACAATGGCAGAATACATCAGATGACAATCAAGACAACAACAGAGCGATACAATGGAAGACGTAACACCACACGGGACAGTACGAGGCAATACACAGCCACTTAAGAACCCATGAAAGACATCACAATACAGTCCAGTCCTAGGACAGATTCTCTAACATGACCGTCAAGACGACAGGGCAATACAATGCAAGATGTAACACAGGCAATATGCAGTTGTGGCGGGCGCAGTGATAGAATTCACTCCTAAGAGAGAGGTAGAGAAACATTTACAAACATAACAGCAGTGATTCAACAAAGGTAGCAGTGCACGTGACAGCATTTTACCAGATTCCATGGCCACGCACCCCAGATTATTTCCTGCCTAGGGGCCAGGGTCAGACGAGCTGTCAGGGAGACCCTCCCCGTTGAGTCACGAGGCTCGGAAAGGACCCCCTTGCTTTCTAAACTCCTTCTCGGAGAGGAGTCTAGGTGCGGCTGGATCCAATCTTTGCCCCGGACTTGGGCAACAGTTTACCTCTTAAAGGATCATATCTGCGTGATCAAACCCTTTATATCGCTCAGCTAAGATTGTGAAGTCTGGCATGCTAGTCACTTACCCAGAATCTGTTGCGGCAAGGCATCTCTCAGCCTCAAAGAGCAGAACCTTAAGTGAGTGTCCCCAGGAAATGATGGCGAACAGGCCGCTGCCTTGCAAGAAAGCTCAAAGGGCTCTTGGTCTGTCCGCTAGTTATACACTAAGCTAACTGACTTCGTGTTTTGACTCTGTTGCCAGCCATTCCCAAAAGTTCAAGTGCCACTCGTAGCGACTCCTGCTAGTCCTTTTAGCTTAAGCAGCAGCCTGGGCGAAAAAGGGGGATGACATCGCAACAGCGGTCAAATACAGAACAACCGGTTAAAAATTGCACAATACAGTGCCAGACAGTCTAAAATAACTGGCAAGACAATGACAGGGCAATACAATGCAAGATCAAACCTTACACAGGGCAGTACAAGGCAACATACAATCAAATGCAGAACAGACAATGAAAGAATTGACGGTACATACAATGGTAGAATATATCAGATGTCAGCTGCCACAATGACAGAGCAATACGAGGCAAGACGTAACACGATACGGGGCCCTACCAGGCAATACAGTCAAAAAAACAACAACCCATGAAAGAATTCACAATACAGCATGGTCCTAGGACAGAACGTGTAAAATGACCATTGAGACAACAACAGGGCAATACGATGCAAGATGCAGCACCATACCAGGTGGTAAAAAGGCACCATGCAGCCAAATGAAGAACAACGGATTAAAAAACCCAGCATACGTTCAAACTGTAATACCAGAAAAGATCAGAAGGCAGTCAGGATAATGACAGCACTATAATGCGAGAAGTAACACAATACAGGGCAGTACAATGCATTACACAGTCAAATAAAGAAGAACCAATTAAAAAAAAAAAACACACAATACAGTGTGGTGCGATGCCAGAGTAGATCAGAATGCAGTCAAGACTAAAATGGGGCAATATAATGCAAGATGTTACACAACACAGGGCGGTACGAGGCGTTAGAAAGCCAAATGAAGGACAACCGATTAAAAAACCCACAATACAGTGTGGTACGAGGCCCAAACAGATCAGAAGGCAGTCAAGGCTATGACGGGGCAATATAATGCAAGACGTAACACAATAGAGGGCGGTACAAGGCATTACACAGTCAAAGAACAACCGATTAAAAAAAAAAAACACGTAATGTGGTGTGGTACAATGCCAGAATAGATCGCATAGCAGTCAAGAGCGTGACGGGGCAACACGATGCAAAACCAATACTGAGCCAGGCGGAGCAATACTATTTCAAATACACAACAATATAATATGGAACCGAATTCTTAAGCGTATGACGCAAGACCATCTCAAATGGCAGTCGAGGAAATTACTGAACGACGTAATGCAAAAACAACACGCTGCCCGGCAATGCAATATATGGTCAGGTACAAAACAATCCGTTCCAGAAACAACATATCAAACTGTACAACTCCACGGTCTCAGATGGCAGTCAAGACATATACAGAGCAATACCATGCAAGACGTAACACAACACAGGGCAATACGATAAAATACATAGGGTAACTTAAGAACGATGAATCAAAAAACCTGCAATACAGCGATTACAATGGCAGACGGCCTGAGACGGCAGTCGAGACGATTACGGGGCAATGCAACGCAAGACGAAACGCGATACGGGGCGGTACCCTGCAAAACCATCCCCAACGGCCATCAGGGAAATTACAGAGCAATATGATGCTAAAACAACACCCTGCCCGACAACACAATATATGGTCACGTACAAAACAATCCGTTAAAGAAACAACATACGGAGCAATACCGTGCGAGATGGTTTCAGATGGCAGTTAAGGAAAATACAGAGTGATGCGATGGAAAACTGAAATAGCGCCAAACAATGCAATACAATTTCAAATACACAGCCTTCAAATACACAACAAAATACTTAAGGATACAATGCCAGAGTGTCTCACGTGACAGTCAAAACAGTGACAGACCGAAACGATTTGAGACGTACCGTGATACAGGGCAGAACAATGCAATACGTGGTCAAAGAAAGAACAACCGAATAAAATAAATAATCCTTAGTACCATGCAGAATGACGACAGAATATATCAGACAACTGTCAAGACAATGACAAAGCCATATGCTGCAAAGCCAAAACACAGCCAGGCGACGCAATAGAGGTTCAAATACACAACCGTGCGATTCAAAACAAAATATGGAAGGCTACCATGCCTGATAATCTCAGATGGCAGTCAAGACAATGACTAAGCGATACGACACGAAACAGAGATACAGGCAGCCAAAGTGAAACAATTTAAAGTACAGACTGATGGAAAGCCACACAAAAACCAGAACTATACGATGTAATGCAGTCTGACGTGCCGGTCAAGACAATTACGGGGCGCTACAATGCAAGACCGATACAGAGCCAGGCAACGCAATACTATTTCAAATACACAATACAACACAAAACAAAAAAATACATAAGCATACAATGCAAGACAGTCTCAGACAGCAGTCAAGACAGTTACAGAGCAACGCAACTCAAAACCCGGCAACGCAATGCAGTCAGATGCAGAACAATCCATCAAAGTAACAACATGGCGAACGGTACAACATGACAGTCTCAGATGGCTGTCAAGACGATGACTGAGCAATACAGCACAAGACGTAATGGAATACAGGCGTTACCATGCTAGACCGTCTGAGACTGCAGACAAGAACACTACAGAGCGATACAATTCCAGGTTAAACACAATACAAGGCAGTGCAATGCAAGATAGTGTCACATAAGGTCAGGACAATTACTGCTCCGCTTATGTGCCCAAAGGGCACTGCTCCTGGAAAGCCTGGGGCACTACGCTAACTTTTAAATGCCTTGCTGCTATTTCCAACCCTGTCCTGGAAGCTCCGCTGCCAGTACCTCAACTTCGCTGAGGGCCGGGACTCTGGAGCCCTGCTGAACAAAAAAAAAAAAAGGTTACCATATATCAAATCGATTCATCCTGGAGTCACTGGGTTTCCTCTTCATCATCTGCAAAAACAAACAATGGAACCCCAATCTGCACAAAATGGTGCCATCAGGCACCATCGCGTCGTTAACACTAAGTTGTACTGCAATATCCCCCACATCATATGCGCTGTACCCTTCTGCTCACCTGCTCCTCATGGATTCCGGATTCGGACTTTGTGGCACTCTCTGGTTCTGGCACCTAAAAAACTTAAGACACACAATATTACTGTTGAGCTTACGGGAAACCACCACCCCCATGCGCTACCTCTCTACTACCCAGCTCACCTCCAACGCTCATCCGGCTCCGGATGCCTGTGGTGCCTGCAAAACCAAAGACAAACACTCCACTGAGCTGCAATATAGTACTGGGCTATTAGACACCATACATGTCCACAACTGCCTCACTTGCTGGGACTACTCAGTGGGCGTGCAGCATCACCCCTCTGACCCTGCGTGTCACACCAACCAAAGAAACACATGCTGAGATACCACTCAAAACCCTACAAATTCCCATCTCCCGGTCCCTCACCTTGCCTGCCCATCCTCCCGAGGCATGCAACCTGAAGGCTTGCAAACTGCCTGTAAAACCCAACCAACGTGAGTTGCTTAAAACTTGAAAGTTACTCCCTCTGAGGAAGATGTGATACTTCAGCCCATCCACCGCTGCTGACCTTGACTGACTCATCCCCATCCCCACATCCCATGTCATTCATTGCTTCAAAACTTCAAATTTAAAAGAACCAATACATACAGTACTGAAAGCCACATCTTCTCTCTAATACCACATGCTGACTCACCTTCTTACATTGCTCTCCTCTTCTACGCTGCCCTGCTGAGCTTGTCCTGTTGCATCTGCAAGAATGACATTAGAGAAATCACCCTGAGGCAGAGCAATAGAATCACAACAACAAAAAGTCTTGCACCTTTTTACAAATACCATTTAAGGTCCAAATACAACCGTACACAAAGAAAATTACAAAAAAAATCCACACCAAAACCAGCCATACCCTCTTCCACATGAACTCTTCTTCACTACTGCTGTATTGCCTTTCCAACATGCCTCTGCTCTTTCCAAAGAAAACAGAAGAGGTATCTACACAGCCTCCCGATGGCTACCCTGAGATAACTCTAACACCTTTGCCCCAATCTACATAGATTCATGTACTACATATAGACTCTCCACACAACTCTGCCCACCCTGGACACTACACACCCGGGCAGGGCGGCCCTGAGCCAAACACTCACAGTTACAGACAGACACTACACAGAACGCTACAAACGACGCGCCTCAAAGATGAGAGAAAACTCTCAGCAAGAAAGATGACACGGGGACCAATGTCACCGTCATGCAAGAAAATCTGTGGGATTGTGATGATGTCAACATGAAGACGCTCTACGGAACCCCCTGAAACAAACTGTAGAACGTGATGGTACGTAATAAGAATGGACTGTTGAGCCTACTAAGATGGACAGGCAGGAAGCCTGCCTTCAAGACCTAAGAACATAACGACGCAGGGAAGAAATCCCAGTCGTGGAAGTGGGCCATCTGGAAACGTCTGAGACACAAGACCGATGCACGCTTTAAGATGCTAATGCAAGAAGAGCGGCAGCTGAATGGTGCTACGCCCACAGGCCCAAGCGTTTGAGACCCTAAGGATGATGCCTGGGGCCCCACATCATGCTCCTGGAGCTCAAAGATGACCTCGAGACCCAAGAAAGGGCTAAGATACACAACACAGACCACATGAACGACATGACAACACACACAGGCTAGAACTGCCCTGCCCGGGACACGCTAGCATCACACTGACCAGTAAGCCACATCCTTTACCTTCCCAAATATGACTGTGCCCCGAGACAGCCCTCAACACTATGCTATCGTCAAAGACCCCATTTTACAATCATCCACCTCAGCCCCTCTCCGGCGCCTATCTGCTTAACTTTTGGATGCCCGGGCAGCGTCCAAATCCATCCTTAAGGAGGCCCACAAAAACCAGCCATCCGATACATTCCTGCAGTCACCAGCTTCCTCCTCCTCCTCTCCAAAAGGAGAAGAAGAAAAATAATCCCAAAAGTAGCCACAGCATGAGCAGCCTGAGAAGAGATGCCCCCTCCACAACACTGTCAGCCTCCTGAATGCTGTACACTGCATGCTGTGGGGGAAGGCAACAAGCGGTCCCACAGTCTGAAAGACATTATACCTTACATCCCTCTTCCTTTCCTGAGAAATGCGAGAACTCCATCTATGCTCTCTACTATACATGCTGCCAAACCTCACCTGGTCCTCAAGGTCTTACCACCTCCAATTTCATACCTCCGATTCTCTAAATGGGATAACATTTCCACCCCAGTAGCTGAGACACCTCCAAACCTGCAAGTGACTGAAGGACAGGCAGAGCCCTGACCCTGACGAAGCCCGGCAGCAGAATAAGCTTCCCCAGCAGAAGCTGTGGTTTATATACCCCGGGCCCTTCCCACCGCCCTTCCCACCGCCCTTCCCACCGCCCTTCCCACCGCCCTTCCCACCGCCCTTCCCACCGCCCTTCCCACCGCCCTTCCCACCATCACCTGGGAAAGGGGCCTGGCCAACCTCCAGAAGGCATAGAGCCTGCCAGAGGAGCAGCTGCTCCTTTCCTCACAGGCCTGAAAATTACAGCATGCAAAACACCAAAACAGAAAAAGTGGCCCTTAGAGGAAAGGACAATACGTGCTCTTTTATTACAACTACGTCAATTGCATCAGCAACAGGGCCTGGTAGGTAAGTAAACTTAATTAAACTTTTGCAGGGTGCAGACATAAAGAGAAAGACATCATCTCAATCTCCATAGGCAAGTAGATCATTAAGCCCAATAACCCTGTTTTTATCAAAACTCAATGTCCTTTAGTTTCCTTGTAAAAGAAAACCCACAATGCTGGGCGGGGTCACATGTCACTTCTAGCAAGACAACGCATATTACCCGACTTCTGCCAGAACTATATTCTGGATAGGAATGATGGACAGAGCGCAAGCAGAGGCTTGTATGCCACCTGTAATACAGCAGCTGAGAAAGAACCGACCCTTCCGACGGCTGCTTTCCTCAGCCGAGTCCGCTCCAGTGCCCTATCTGTCATGGCTTAGGCTGGGCCTTAAATGAAGTGACAGATGCTCTTTTAACTTCTCTCCTGAGAGAAAAAACAACGTGAGGGAGACTTAGGAACTGGAAAAGAAACTGAACTCTAATGAAATATAAACAGAAAAGTAATACCCAGGAAAGACAACAATAACAGGAAAACGGTAGCAGAGAGAAAATATATACATACAACCCAGTATGGAGCTCCCAGGATGACCATCGCTTCACTGGCAGGCATGTGGAAAGTCCAGGACCAGACTTCACAACTGATGGGAACCAGATTCCGGATCTGGTTGCATAAATGCACAATCGGGATCAAAGGATGCCGAACAGACAAGAGTCCTTGGATGCTGGCCATGGAAGGAAAGGTACTGACCCCTTCGGTCCCTCCGCTTTTATACTGAGCGTGATGACGATGGGATGCAATACCGTGTTGGTCAGATTTGGATCACCGATCCCATCCGTTCTTCACTGTGGGTGCCACCCCTCTACGCTTTTCTGCTTCCAATGGGGCATACATAAAAGTCAGCTGAGCTGCGCTGTTATAGCAATAAGTATAAGGCAAGAGCCTCTCTGCATGGTACGCCTTCACATTAAGGGTAAATATAAAGTCTTGGTGCTCTGGAAGTGGATACTACCTGAAAAATATGTCATTATCTTCAGACAGTTCAGTTAGTTGGAAGAGGCTTACCTGAAAAGTAAAATGACTGAAAACAACACTGATTCTGTTGAACCTCAGTCCAGCACATTAGCACATGGCTACGCAAACTCACGTTTACATGAATAAAAGAAGTACCCAATTGTATTCATGGAGCCGCCGGTCACATCTTCCCTTTATTACCTTGTGCCGAGCCACCTTCGTACCGCACTCCTCACAGCTCCCCTGCGTCGCCCTGCCCATCTCATCTCTCTGCATCTGGAAAAAAGCAACACACCATTATCAAACATTACCCTAATGCGGAGAAGTAGCTTAATTCCAAAGGTCTTCTTTCTACTTAGGAACCCTGTTCACATAAGTCCAACTACAGCCTGTCATCCAAAAAAAGAGAAGCCTGCAAACATTACACCCCACACAAAGCAGGCATACCGTCTTTGAGATACTGTCCCCTTCACTAGCCATGAACACCCTCTCCAACTTGGCTCCGCTTATGCCAGCGCCCGCTAATGAAACACCCGTCCACACAGCCTCCCAAGAGCTAATCGATTCGAGACGACTACGCAACCTTTGCCTCGGTCTAGGCAGATCCCCATATTCACTACAGACTCTCATCGTGATTCTGCCTACCCTGGACACTATGCGCCTGGACAGGGCAGCCCCGAGCCAGACACACACAGTTGTAGACCAACACTATGAAGAACACCATGAAAGACACACCTGAAAAGACAAGAGAAAACTCTCAGCAAGAAGAATGACAATTGGGACCAAAGTCACCATCCGACAAGAAGGCCTGTGGGACTGTGGTGTTGATGACGTGAAGAGGCTCTACGGAAGCCCCTGAAAGAAGGTGTAGAACTTCACAGGCCCTGATAAGAAGGGATTGTCGAGCCCAACAAGATGTATGCGCAGGACGCCTAGCTTCAAGACCTAAGAACATAACGATGCAGGGAAGAAGTCCCAGTCATGGAAGCGGGCCGTCCGGAAAATTCCGAGACACAAGACCGATGCACGCCGAAAGCTTCTAATGCAAGATGAGCGGCAGCTGAATGGCACTATGCCCATGGATCCAAGCATTCGAGACCCTAAGGATGATGCCCGAGTCCTCACGCCATGCTCGTTGAGCTTAAAGATGACCTCGAGACCCGAGAAAGGGCTAAGATGCAGAACACAGACCACACAAACGACACGACAACACACACAGGCTGGAACTGCCCTGCCCGGGACACGCTAGCATCACACTGAACAGTAAGCCACATCCTTTACCTTCCCAAATATGACTGTGCCCCGGGACAGCCCTCGCCACTACGCTAACATCAAAGACCCCATTTTGCAATTGTCCACCTCAGCCCCTCTCCGGCACCTGACTATCTACTTAACTTTTGGATGCCCGGGTGGCATCCAAATCCATCCTTGATGCAGTCCACAAAAACCAGCCACCCGATACATTCCTGTGGTCACCAGCTTCCTCCTCTTCCTCTGCAAAAGGAAAAGAAAAAATAATCCCCAAAGCAGCCACAACACGAGCAATAAGCCTCCTGAGAGGAGATGCCTCCTCCACAACACCGTCACCCTCCTGAATGCCGTACTCCTCCAATTCTCTAAGTGGGAGAACATCTCCGTCCCAGTAGCTGAGCTACCTCCAAAGCTGCAATCGACAGAAGGACAGGCAGAGCTCTGATCCTGGAGAAGCCTGGCAGCAGAATGAGCTGCCCCAGCAGAAGCTGTGGTTCATGTACCCCAGCCCCCACCCATCCCCCTTCCCACCATCGCCCAGGAAAGGGGCCACGCCGACCGCCAGAAGGCATAAAGTCTGCCAGAGGAGCAGCTGCACCTTTTCTCACCTGCTTGAAGATTACAGCATGCAAAACACCAGAAGGGAGAAAGCAGCCCTTACAGAAAGTGACAATACGTGCTCTTTTACTACAGCTACATCACTTGTGTCAGCAAGGGGACCGGGTAGGGAAGTATACTGAATTAAACTTTTGCAGGGCGTAAATAGAAAGAGATAAATGTCATGCTAACCTACATAGGAAAGTAGATCATTAAGCACAGTAACAATATTTTTATCAAAACTCAACATGCTTTAGCTCCCTTGTAAAAGAAACCCCACAATGGGTCATACAGCACTTCTAGCAAGACCACGCATATTACCCAACTTCTGCCAGAACTGTATTCTGGATAGGACTGACAGTCAGAGCACAAGCAGAGACTTGTACGCTGCCTGTAATACAGCGGCTGAGAAAGAACTGATGCTTTGGGCTGCCAGTCACCTCGCCCGAGTCCGCTCGGGTCCCCTACCTGTCATTGCTGTCGCAGTTTAGGCTGGGCATTAAAACAAGCGACAGATGCTCTCTTGTAACTTCTCTCCCAAGGGAGAAAAGAATGAGAGGGATTTATCGATTGAAAAAGAAACTGTACTGTAATGAAATATTAACAGAAAAATAATACCAACAAAAGACAACAGTAACAAGGAAATATATATAATATATACACAACACGGTATCAAGCTCCCAGGATGACCATCGCTTCACTGGCAGGCATGGGGAAAGTCTGAGACTGGAGTCAGCAACGGATGGGAACTGGAGTCCGGATCTGGTTGCACAAATGCACAGATCGGGATTGAAGGCTGACAAATGGACAGAGGAGTCCTCAGATGCTGGATGTTGAAGGAAAGGTACGGACCCCTTCGATCCCTCAAGCTTTTATACTGAGCATGATGAGGATGGGATAGAATACTCCGTCAGTCGGATTGGGGTCACCGGTCCTGTCCGCTCTTCATTGTGGGTGCGACCCCTCTATGCTTTTCCACTTCCGACCCTCCAACATGGCGCACACAGTTACCTGACACAGATTGTTACAGCAATAAGTATAATCAAGAGCCTCTCTGCATAGCATCCCTTGGCATTAAGTGTAAATATAAGGTCTTGGCGCTCTGGAAGCTGATACCACCTGAAAAAGACGTCATTATCTTCAGAGAGTTCAGTTAGTTGAAAGAGACTCACCTGAAAAGTAGAATTACTGAAAGGAAAACTGGTTCTGCTGTACCTCAGTCCAGCACATTCGCACATGGCTACGTAACCTCACTTTCACACAAAAAAAAAAGTGCACAATTGTATTCATGGAGCCACCGGTCAGATCTTCCCTTTAATACCTCGTGCCGAGCCACCTTTGTACGGCACTCCTCTCGGTTCCCCTGCGTCACGCTGCACATCTCGTCTCTCTGCATCTAAAAAGAGAAAAAAAAAATCAAACATTACCCTGATGCAGAGCAGTAGCTTAATTCCCAAGGTCTTGTTTCTACTTAGAAACACTGTTCAACCAGGGCCCACTACAGCCTGCCATCAAACAAATAAAAAAAAAAAGCCAGCCCACAAACATTACACCCCACACAAAGCAGCCTGAACATCTTTGAGATATTATCTCCTTCGCTAACTGTGAACAGCCTCTCTGACTTGGCTCTGCTTATGCCAACACCCACTAATCAAACACCCATGCACCCAACCTACTAAGAGTAATCAATTCCAGATGACTATGCAAACTTTGCCTCAGTCTCAACAGATACACATATTAACTATAGACTCTTGTCTCTATTCTGCCTGCCCTGGACTCTGCACACCTGGGCAGGGGGGTTCCGAGCCAGACACAGACACACACAATCACAGACCAAGACTACACAGAACGCTAAAAACAAAGTGCCTCAAGGATGAGGGAAAACTCTCAGCAAGAAGGATGACACCCAGATCGAAGTCACTGTCGGGCAAGAAGACCTGGAGACCACAGTGGTGATGTGAAGAGGCTCTATGGAAGCCCCTGAAACAAAGTGTAGAATGTCATCATCTGCGATAAGGAGGGACTGTCAAGACTGCTAAGATGTATGCGCAGGAAGCCTGGCTTCAAGACCTAAGAACGTAATGACGTAGCGAAGAAGCCCCAGTCACGGAAGTGGGCCATCCAGAAGCTTCCGAGACGCAAGACCGATGGGTGCTTTAAGTTTCTAACGCAAGAAGAGTGGCAGCTGGTTGGTGCTACACCCAGGGATGCAAGCGTTCGAGACCCTAGGGAGGGCGCCTGAGGCACCATGCCATGCTCCTGGAGCTTAAAGATGACCTCAAGACCCGAGAAAGGTCTAAGACACAGAACACAGACCACAAACGACACGACAACAGACACAGGCTGGAACTGCCCTGCCTGGGATGCGCTAGCATCATGCTGAACAGTAAGCCACATCCTTTACCTGCCCAAAGGAGACTGTGCCCTGGGACAGCCCTCGCCACTACGCTAACTTCAAAGACCCCTTTTTGCAACTGTCAACCTCATTCCCTTGGCCCCTCTCGGGCGCCTGTCTCTCAACTTAGCTTTTGGATGGCCAGGGGTCGGAAACCATCCTTGACGCGATCCACAAAAAACAGCCATCCGATATCTTCCTGCAGTCACCAAGTTCCTCCTCTTCCTCTGCAAAAGGAAAAAAAAAAAAAAAACAAATCTCAAAAAAACGACAGCATCAGCAATAAGCATCTTGAGAGGAGATACCAACCTCTTCCATAACACCCACATCCTCCCAAACGCCGTGGCGTTCCACTCGCCTGCTCCACACCAATTCTGGAGACCAAAGCTGCAGTGACAATTATTTATGGCACCTAAGATACCAAGAAACACAACGTTACCAATGCGCTTATGTGAAATCACCAGTTCTGTGCTTCTCCTCGCTACTATCGGGCTCACCTCAAATGCAAGAATCTAGAACAGACCAGATGCCATCAACACCCAAACCCAAGTGCAAAACCTGTTTAAGACAGAATTGCGAACCCACCTCCCTTTCCCAGCCATCCCCCAGTGCCAAAACTTTAGAAACCCCTTCTCTTCTCCCGAGCCGTCAGGGAAGGAGCCCCACTTGTTCTTGACAGATCTGCATATTAACCCGTTTAAGACACAGAAGACGCAATGCAAACTACACAGACACAGGCTGGAACTGCCCTGCCCGGCACAACGTAACATCGTGCCGAAGACTAACCCGCTCCCTTTATCTGCCCAAAGGAGACTGCTCCCAGACGTCCCTCTGCCCTACGCTAACTTTAAAACCCCTCCCTGCAATTGTCAACCTCGTCCGCTTCCTCCAGGTCCTTTCCTAGCCCTGGCCCCTCCACTTAGCTTACAGAGGGACAGGGGTCCAAAGCCACTGTCAATGAAAGAATGATGCGTCAGCTATCTGGGACTTTCTTGCAGTCACCAGGTTCCTATTCATCATCTGAAATAAAAAAAAAGCAACCACACTAAACAGTGCTGGCAAGAAGTATCACAGAGGTTAACACTGACCTCTTCCACAACTCCCCCTTCCTCAAAAGTGTAATGGCATTCTGCTCACCAGCACATTGCAGAGTCTGATGCTGTGGCCATCTCAGCTCCTAGCACCTGAGATACCAAGAAATTAGCATTAGATACCAAAAATAGCATTGCACTTGTGAGTAATGACTGGCCCCGTGATCCTCCTCGCTACTGCCCTGGTTCACCTCAAATGCTTCTCCGATTCCAAAAGATGGCTTGCAGAGCCCATACAAAACCAAACGTTAAATTCTTAACCCAGTCACCATATACTACGCTATGAGACACTGACATGGCTCATATCTGCCTCACCTGCTTGGCTCGCTCATCCCCATGCGGCTGTGCCCCTCTGAGCCTGTGTGCTGCACCTGACAAAAAAAAAAAAACAAACCACAAACCACCCAAACAGAAGGCACAAGCTGAGATACTGCCAAAAACCTCAGCCTGAGTGCAATAATTCTTATACCCCACTCCTTTACCTTGCCCGCTGGTCCACCTGGCCTCCATACTGTGGGGCTGCTGCCTTGAGGCTTGCGTACCCCCTGTAAGACAGACCCAAAGGACTTTTAGAACTTTGCCCACAATACAACACCTGAAAGAGAACTGTGACTTCAGCCCTACCCACTGCTACTCACCTTGCCCCGCTCAGCCCCTGTGCCCATATCAAATATTGCCCATTGCTTCAAATCAAAAAAATAGGATACCACAGTGTAGTCATAGAACCACCGGGCACATCGCCCCTCTCAGACCACGTGCCGACCCACCTTCTTACCGCACGGCTCTCCTACGTTGCCCGATACAGCTTGTCCCTCGTGCATCTGATAAACAATATCAAACTAATAACCTGAATGCAGAGTGATACCTTCATAATACAAAAAGTCTTGTTCCAATTTAGAAATACTATCTCAGCTCCAACTACAGCCTACCATTAAAAACCCCACTGAATTTAAGGCCCACATAAAGCACTCTTGACATCTTTGAAATGCGGTCTCCTTCAGTACCGCTGAACAGCCCCTCCCACGTATCTCTGCTCTTCCCCATGAAACATTACTCTAAGTCATGTCCATACAACGTGCTGATGTCTACTCCAGCTGAGGCAACTGTACCGCCCTGGCCTCAGTCTAGGCAGATCCACATACTAACCGTAGACTCTTACCACTGTTCAGCCTACCCCTTACTCTACATCCCTGGGCAGGCCGGCTCCGAACCAAACACACACAAGCACGGACCAACACTACACAGAATACTACAAAAAATGTGCCGCAGAGATGAGAGAAAGCTCTCCGCAAGAATGACACCAAGACGAAAGTCACCATCAGGCAAGAAGACCTGCAGGTCCCTGATGGTAATGTGAAGAGGCTCTACGGAACTCCCTGAAACCAAGTGTAGAATGTCAGGGTCCATCATAAGAAGAGACTCTCTAAAATGAGAAGATGTGTGTGCAGGAAGCCTGTCTTCGAGACCTAAGAACGTAACGACACACAGCAGAAATCCCAGAAGTCCCTGAAAATGGACAGCTTAGAGAGAAGAACTGCTCATGCAACCGGGAACAACTCTGCAAAAGAGGACCGACTGGAAGCTTCCCAGACTCGAGAGCGATCCATCATTTAAGCTTGTGATGCAACAAAAAAGGCTTTGCCCGATTGATGCTCTGCCAATATGTACTGACATTTGAGACCCTAGAGGCTGCGATCCAGGTGCATGCTGTTGTCCTTCAGCACAAAGGGCAACAAGGACATGAAGAATCCAGGAAGGTCTAAAAACACAGAAGACAGACCACACCAACTACAAAACAACAGACACAGGCTGGAACTGCCCTGCCCAGTGCAACGTAGCATCATGCCAAAGACTAACATGCTCCCTTTACCTGCCCCGAGGGGACCACACCTGGAAACGCCTCTGCTCTATGCTGACTTTAAAACCCCTCCCTGCAATTGCCGTCCTTGTCCCCTCCCTCCCCTGACCCCGCTCCAGTGCTGGTCCCTCAACTTACCTTTTGGGGAGCGGGGAGTCTGACTCCATCCTCAACAAAGAGAACGACAGTCGGCCAACAGGATGAATCCTTCGGTCATCAGGTTCATCATCACCTACAAAAGAGTCAACATGCAACAGGGCGGTCAGTCAACAATGCATCAGCCAACACAGACCCCTCCTCCAACAACCCACTCCTCTGAGGGCTCTGGCCTTCTGCTCGCTTGCACTGCGCAAACTCCAAAGTCAGATGCTGCAGCTATGTCTGAGCTGGCAGAGGCAGGACACGTTAACAACCACAAAACAACAGAAAAACTGCAAAGAATAAATGTGGTTTTGTTACATTGGCAAAGGAATGCCAGAAGCAGCACCTGGGCAAAGGCCCACAAGCAACGCTGATTCACCGCTTCCCACAGGCTATCTTTGGTTGTGCCATCTAAGAGACCAAGACAGAGAAAATAATCATTGCACTTAAAGTAATCACCAGCACCATGCACCTGCTCTCTACTACCCTGCTCACCTCAAACACTCATCCGGTTCCATAGGCTGCCCGCACGTACCTGAAAACCAAAGACAAGCACTCCACTGAGCTGCCGGACACCGACCATACCTAAAACCACCTGACCTGTTTGAGTCCCTTATCGGCATGTGGCATCACCCCTCTGAGCCTGGGTGGGGCACCTGCAAAAACCCAAGCAAGACGGTACATGCTGAGATACTGCCCAAATCCGTAGCCTGCGTGCACCGATTCCCTTCTCCCGCCCCTTTACCTTGACAGCTTGCCAGCCCATCCTCCGTCAGTTTGGGTTGCTGCCTGAAGGCTTGTGCGCCACCCGTAAAATCCACATCAAACAGGTTGCATAAAACTTGACCCACAATACAACACCTGAAAAAATAACTGCAACTTCAGCCCATCGCTTACCTTGCCCTAGTCATCCCTGGCAGCCAAATCCAATATCGCTTCAAGCTCCAAACTGAAAAAATACATTACCTTACTGCAGTCATAGATCCACACATCCCATCTTTGCTTTAATACCACCCACCAACCCCCTTTGTTACGATGCTCCCTTCGGCTCTCCTATGTTGTTCTGCACAGCTTGTCCCTCATGCATCTGATATAACTATATCAAACCAGTCAGCTGGATGCAGATCAATACCTTCTTAACACAGAAATTCTTCTTCCTATTTAGAAATACCACCTTGGCTGTAACTACAGCCTAACATTAAAACCCCCATTAACTTTAAGCCCCAACACAAAACATCTTTGAGATGCAATCTCCTTCACTATTGAACAACCCCTCCCACATAGCTCTGCTCTTCCCATAAAAGATTAATGAAAAACCTGTCCACACAGCCTGCTGATGACTACTTTGAGATGACTGTAAAAACCTTTACCTCAGGCTAAGCAGATCAACATATTAACCACAGACTCTTATTGCTGCACCTCCTACTCCTGACGCTACACACCCAGGCAGGGCAGCCCCGAGCCAAACACACATATATGCACAAACCAACACTACAAACAATGTGCCTCCAAAATGGGGTAAAATTCTCAGCAAGAAAAGTGACACCTATGAAAGAAAAATCTCATCAAGAAGAACGCACCTAAAGGGAAGTCACCCTGGGGGAAGAAGGCCTGCATGCCCCTGATGGTGACGTGAGGAGGCTCTAGAGAAGCCCCAGGAAATGGGTAGAACGACATGGCCCAAGACAAGAATGGACTTTCAAAACTCAGAGGATGTATGCACAGGAAGCCTGGCTTCAAGACCTAAGAACATAACGATGCATCTCAGAAGTTTCCAAATGACCCACTTACACAACCAGGACTTCTTCCCTGCAAGACCAATCTACACTTTAAGCATGTAACACAAGAAGAGCAGCAGATGATTGGTGCTACGCCCACAGGTGCAGGCATTCAAGACTGTAGGGATGGCACCTGAGGCACTATGCTATGCTCCTGGAGCTTAAAGATGACCTCATGACCCGAGAAAGGTCTAAGATGCAGAACACAGACCACACGAAAGACACAACAGACACAGGCTGGAACTGCCCTGCCTGGGATGCGCTAGCATCGTCCTGAACAGTAAGCCACATCCTTTACCTGCCCAAAGGAGACTGTGCCCTGGGACAGCCCTCGCCACTACGCTAACGTCAAAGACCCCTTTTTGCAACTGTCAACCTCATTCCCTTGGCTCCTCTCGGGCGCCAGTCTCTCAGCTTAGCTTTTGGATGGCCAGAGGTCAGAAACCTTCCTTGACGCAATCCACAAAAAACAGCCATCCGATATCTTCCTGCAGTCACCAGCTTCTTCCTCTTCCTCTGCAAAAGGAAAAAACCCCATGAATCCCCAAAGCAACCACAGCATCAGCAATAAGCATCTTGAGAGGAGATACCAACCTCTTCCATAACACCCACATCCTCCCAAACGCCGTGGCGTTCCACTCGCCTGCTCCACACCAATTCTGGAGACCAAACCTGCAGTGACAATTATTTATGGCACCTAAGATACCAAGAAACACAACATTACCAATGCGCTTATGTGAAATCACCAGTTCTGTGCTTCTCCTTGCTACTATCGGGCTCACCTCAAATGCAAGAATCTAGAACAGACCAGATGCCATCAACACCCAAACCCAAGTGCAAAACCTGTTTAAGACAGAATTGCGAACCCACCTCCCTTTCCCAGCCATCCCTCAGCACCAAGACTTTAGAAACCCCTTCTCTTCTCCTGAGCCAACAAGAGAACCCCACTTCTTCCTGACAGCTCCTACCCTCTGTTGGCTGGCTTGAGCCCCTGCATCAGTCACTCCTTGGGAGCTGCTCTTCCAAGCCCTGACCTGTGTTCAGCAGTCACCTCCTATCTTGTGTGCTACTACAGACTCCAGGCTCTGCTACAAACCCATGAAATCAGTGAAGCCCTGATATGATCTACCAGGGGCCTACTGCCAGCCACAACAGCTCTAAGGCCACCATGATACTCTGCATACCACCGAGGAAGACAATGAGCTGTCCCATACCCTGAAAGCCAACATACCTTACATCCCTGCTGCTTCCTCAAAGCACTAGAGTCCAATGTATATACACATACAAGATGTTCATCCTAACTCCTACTCAGTAATCTCATAACTGGCCCAATTAAGGCTAATAAAAACAACTACTAAGAGAGTATTGTACAAAACTAGAAAAAAACCAGAATTTTATCTTCAATAAAGTGAGGAATTGCAGTAAGACACACAGCACCTGGAATAAGAAAAAAAAGAGACATACTATTAAACCACTTAGCCACACTAAACACTCATTGCAAAGCCACTGTTCTGAAAAAAAAAAACCACAAGAACAGTAACATATGAGTCCATTTTCTACTCTATATAGCATTAGGCCTTATATTAGCTGAAAAGTCTTACCTCTAATTTCTTACCTATGCTAGTCTTAATACTAAAAGAGAGCTGCCCAAACAGCTGAAAAAGCTCCAAAGCTGTACTTTACTTATCAAACCACAGAACTCTCACCCTGGAAAAGCCCAGCAGCACAATGAGCTCCTGAGCGGAGACTGTGGCTCATATACCCCGGGCCCCGCCCACTGCCCTTCCCACAGTCCTCTGGGTAACGGGCGGGGCCAACCCCCCAGAAGCATAAAAGTGGCCAGAGGAGCAGTGTGTTTTGTTATTTGCCTTAAACTTACGGTGCATGAGGAGGCAGAGAAGGAGAGTGACCTTTACTAGAAAAACAGATACCTGCTGTTTTACTACAACTCTATCTATTGCATCAACAACATGACCAGGTAGGCAATTCCATTGGTTTTTTTGTCAAACATAGATAGAAAAAAATACCACAATTTATGTACTGGAGTATCCTTTAAAAAAAAAAAAAATCCCAACATACTACTATGGGCTTATTCTTTGTTTCTAGTAAGACCTTGTGTGTTACAGAGCTTCTGCCGGAACTGCATTCTGGATGGGACTGAATGACAAAACAGAATCAGATTCCATGAGAAGACACTCTCAACAATACCTTCCTCTGCAAAATAAGTTATTTACTCTAAATTAGCAGCATTTTAGAGTCATATTGATGATCTCTTTTTGACTTATTTACTCAACAGTGCTACTTGAGTCCCAAAAGACAGAAAGCAACAAAAAAGCATGGAAATATAAGTAATGTACCCAAAACTGCATAAAGTATATTAATTAACATCTAAGTAGCTAGAATAAAAATAAGTTGTAAAAGGCAACAAAAATAATCATGGCAGATATATTGATAAAAGTAGATAAAGGCTAAGAAAAGACCTGAGCCTACAATAGACATTGTTAGGGTACCAGATACAAAATAGAAACATAATATAATGCAGAAACCAAACAGACTGCTCTAGAGCACAGAGATGATTTTGGAAAAGGCTCTGGCAGAATGAGAGGCCTTGTCAGAGAGATTAGAGAGGTCCCGAAGGGGCCAGAGAAACCAAAGATGTCTTGGGATATGATGAGCTCAAAAGGGAATTGAGCAAAATATGGTTGTTCTCAGGGGACAGACTGCAAGTGCACCAACAAGATGAGAGGACCAAAAGGCTGATGGGGTTAATGGTTGCGGAGTCTGGAAAGGTTCTGAGGGGAAAAGAGGGGTTCAAAGTGCCCTCTGGGACTAAAACAGGGCTCTGGGGCATAGGGGATGTCTCATGAGAGCTTGGCGATGGGAGCGGGAGAGTACCAGTAAGCCTCAGAGATAACAAGGCAGAACTCTGAAGGGGATTTTGACAAAGTACAGATGATGTTAGGGGGCCGGGGACAGAATGAAGGCATGCTAAACAGCAAAGAGGAAGTTAAGGGTGCTCTGAAGAGCGCAAAAAAATACAAAATCAAAAGGGAGCTTGTTGGGGGATACGGCGGGCCCGTAGACCCTTTGACGGAAGAGATAGAGATTGCAGTGTACTGATAAGAAGGCTGTGAGTTGCGTCATATAAGGATAATGTAACAAAAAGGAGAAAGAAGATTGCTTCAGAGAACAAGGAGGAATTAGGCTGTGAGAAAGCCACATTTTGAGCAATGAGAACAGGATTTCAATAACCAATCATATTGTAGCTACGAGCACATGTGCTATGTAACCTAACCAATTGAAAGCGTAGAAAGAATGCGTGAACAGAGCGTGAACAAAAGATTAGATACATAAGAAAGCCAAGTTTGTAATAAAGGAAAAGCTTAACTTAACTCTTCAAGGAGAGTCTTGTCGTTTGTCCAGCCCGACTGAAAAGACAGGAGCTGAAGTGCTGACAGTGCTGTGGGGTATGAGAAGGGACTCGGAGGACAGAGCTTCAGAAAGCAGGGGCATTATGAGGGGGTAGGGTAGGAAAAGAAGGCTCAGAGACGCAGCGAGGGCTTAGGAGTCTTGGGAGGGGGTCTGGCCAAACTACATGAATGAATGAGAGAGGAACTGAACGGAGATGCCCTCGATGGCAGAGAGAAACATGATGGGGCGCCACGTAGCAAAGAAAGACGAGAGGCTCTGATGGAACAAAAGACATAGGGAGGTAAAATGCGAGGAGAGGCTGTGGTGTTTGAGGAAGGTCTTGGGAAGCTTTGTGAGGGTGGAGAGGCGTCGAGGGGGGTGGGTAGACAAAAGAAGGCTGGGGAGGACAAGGAGGAACTCGGATGATCATCTGAGGGGAGTATGGATGTTCCCGCGTGGCCAGGGACTGAACACAGGAATCCTAGGTAGCATAGAGGAACAAATGAGAGCTCTACAACTCAAAGATGGACCCACCTAAAATGCTACGAAATGGATGTGGAGCGCCAGGAAACTCCTGGGAGGCATCGTGACCAAGACAAGACAAATCCCGATGGAGCTGGAGAGACAGAAAAATGATAGGGAGCGTGATGATTAAATGCAGGGGGAATCTGAAGTGAGTAAATGTTGCCTTGGAGGCCAGGGAACTAATAGAGGCAGGGCTAGAAGGAGGAGAGGACAGAAGAATGGGGCTGGGTGTGGAAGAAGAGCCTGGGAAGACCCTCCCGCCAAGCAGCGAGGTTCAGACTGGACCCCCTTGCTATCTAAACTCCTTCTCGGAGAGGAGTCTGGGTGTGGCTGGATCCAGTCTTAGCCTCCGACTGTAAAGGGCAATTTGGACCCGGGTTCTGTCACAGAGTCGGTTTAATACGGCTTGAGCTGGGTACCTCGGAAGAGGGACCCCCTCAATACTTTTCCTGTGCTTTGTAAAGCCTCACAATCTATGACATAAGCTATTTGTGGCCCTGTTCGCATGACAAGCGTGTGTCTCATCTCTGATAAAATTGTTCAGCTGTTAACGTGTCCTCTTCGATGATTGGAGTTTTGGTGCAAATGCTTTTACCTTCTGACCTGGTTTTGTGACCTCTTTGTCCCATTTGCACCTGTATCTTATCCTCCTTCTGCTGACTCGGGATAGAATGGTCCCTTTCTTCGTTTCTAAGAATTAGAATTCCCTTTCCTTTGGTCATAACGGTCACTGTAATTCATAATGTTAAGCATATAATCTTCCTTAATGTTACTTATACAATTTCATTGTGTTAGTTAAGTTACAATGTATCAAAGTAAAACAAAACTACTATCTATCCATCCTTCTTGGACTAAGAAGGAGTTCAGCCAAAGTTTGCTATGTTGCTGGGTTACATCTTGCAGGTAAGGCTTCGCCAGTCTAGGTATTTATGCTAAGCAAAACTTCAGTGTCCAACACCAGGTCACAGATATGGAGTCCAGAAGCCTTCTGAGGGAAGGAGAGGGGGGTGCAAGGTCCGTGACAAAGATGAAGATGCGCTAAGGGCAACCTTGAAGGCATCTATAGCAGTTGTGACACCACGAGAGGGGTTCTGAATGGGCCAGAGAGACCAAAGAAGATACAGGGACATGAGGAGGAAGTCCGGGGTGATTGTAACGGAGTAGAGATGTCCTCAGGAGGCCGGGGACCAAATGGAAGCATCCTAGATGGCGCAGAGGATGCTAAGAGGGCTCTGAGGCACAAACAAACCCGAGGACAGGTTTCTGAGGGAAAGAGCTCAAACATAAAATTTTATAAGTAACAGGGATTAAGAAAATAAGGAAAAAATTAAAAAATAGAAACAGTGAACTCAAAGCCTGTGGAAAGAAAATCAAAAAAGTTAAGGTGCTAAGGAAAGACGAGAAATAATTAAAAATAAAGATGGCAAAGGAGATAAATGTAGACAGAAAATCTTAAGAGCATCCGTGATTAAAGAAGCAAGGAAACAAATTACAAAATAACAATGGCAAACTAAATCGGAGATGTAGAAGGAAAAATGAAAAAGCAGCAGCACTAAGGAAAGACAATAAATAATTTTAAAATGACAGCAAAGGGAACAAAAGTAGGCATAGCAAGAACATTTAAAAAGTGCTAGCTGGTAGGGTAAATAAAGAGAAATATTATAAAATAGGGATGGCGAACAAAAACACATGTAGAAGGAAATTTTTAAATGCGACAGCAGTAAGAAAAGACAAGAAATAATTAAAAGATAAGCAATAAAGACAACAAACAGGATAAAAGTATGGAATTTAAGAAATGATGGGGATTGGGGAAACAAAATGAAATAACTAGGAAATATTGAATGCAAAGTACAATGGAGATGTAGAAAGAAAATTCTAAAAAACCTCTGCATTAATGAAATAAGAAAAAAAAAATTAAAAATATACCCAGTGAATGAGATAAAAGCGGACAGAAAGAACCTTTTAAAAGCAAGAGTGGTTATGAAAAGAAAAGAAAAAAAAAAAACGTAGAGACAGCAAACTAAATAAAAATGTTTACAGGCAATGAAGTACAAGACCGATGCAGAACAAACAAAAATTGGTGTTGGCAGCTTCAAAGAAATAGACAGAGAATTTTTAAAGTGAGGTGGTAAGAGAAAGACAGGAAAAATTAAAAGGCGAGGATGGAAAACTGGATAAAAGTTGACATAGTAAGAAAATTTAAAAACCAATCAGATTAAGAAAAGAGGGAGAAAAACATAGGGTCAGCAACCTGAATAAATAAAGACAACGAAACAAAATTTTAAAAGTAACAAAGTAGAGGACAGGTAAGAAGAATTAAAAAACACAGACGGGGACCTGGGTAAGTGGAGACACAGAAAGAAAATTTGGAAAGCAACGGGGTACTGGCCATACAGGTAGTTAGAAAGTTAAATAGCAGGAGATGGAGTTGGACCGACAGCCACAGGCAGAGGACAATGGAAGAGGGATGGGGGGTGGAGAAGAGGGAGTCACTGGAAAAAGAGATGGGTGGCTGGGTAGAGGGAGACCTACAAATGCAATTTTCACAAGCAATAGTGAAGAAGGCATTGTGGGAAGAGTGAAATAATAGCAAATGGGGAGCTGGGAAGGCAGAGGCGCAGAAAGGAAACGGAGAAGGGGACGGAGTACAGGGTGGCATTGGCAGAAGAGCAAAAACTTTTGGGGAGCCAGAGCCTGGGACAGGCAAGGACACGGGCAGAGATCACGAGAAGCATGGCAGGGAAGGGCCTGGACACACATGAGAGGGCATGTGACTCACCACAGCTCCTGGCGCAGGTGGGGGACCTTCATGAGCCAGAGGCTTCTCTCTCTGCCCCTTCCTCCTCGGTGGTGCTGGCAGCCTGACCCTTGCCTGCCTGGGAGTGGGTGGTGGGTGCCTCGATGCTCTTCTCCCATGAGGCATCCCAGAGGCACGGTGGCTCACACATGCCGACAGAGGCAGCGACCTCCTGGTGCTCTGTGCTGGTGGTGCGCTCTGTCGGGGATGGCTGGGAGGGATCCTTCCTCGCCGTGGGGACCATCTGTGCCTTGCTGGAGGCACATGCCTGTGGAACCCCCTTTGTGTCACTCTTCAGCCAGCTCCAGCAGGCAGCTGTGCCCAGGCAGGCCCCTCGGCACAGCAGAGCCAGCTGCAACCTCAGCCTCACTGGACAGAGGGACAAAAGGGAAGAAAAAAGCAGGAGAAAGGACAGAGGGACATAGAGAAGAGGTGTGGGACAGGAAGGCAGGAAATGGGATGCCGCAAAAAAGAGAGGAGTGGGGAGCAGGACTGCGACGTAGCGAGAGGAGAAACTGTGCAAAAAAACAGGGACAGGGAGGTGGAAGAATATATGAGAGAGACAGGGAGCAGGAGAGAGAGGTGGGAGGGACCAGCAGGACGAGAAGACAAGAGATGAGACAAGGGGCGGGGAAAAAGTCTACAGTGACCGTGAAAAAGAAGCAAAGGCAAGAAATAGAAAATAGAAACAGGAGGCAGGACAGAAGTAGATGTCGAAAAAGAATTTTGAAAAGCGACAAGGTCCAAGAAACATAGGCGAGAACTAACAAATAGGGACAAGGATATGTAAGAAGAAAGTGTAAAAAGTGACAGGGTGCAGGACAGAGAAGGAAGAACTGGGAATTACAGATAGATGGCTAGTGGGAGACAGAAAATTTTGAAAGCAACAGGATACAAGAATCATACGCAGGAATTAGAACAGGTACATGGAACTGGAGAGAGGCAGATGTAGGAAGACAATGATGAAAAGCAACAGGGTACAAGAAACATGGTCAAGAAGCTAAAATTAGGTTGGGGAGACAGAGGAAAAGGTAGGAAGAAATTTAAAAAGCAACTGGGCTCATGCACAAGAACTAAAAGAAACTGATGCCTTGTCCCTTCCCTTTTGCTGAAAAGATGTGCCTCTGTTTACATACAGGCAATAAAAATACTTACGCTATAAAAGTATTTGGCTTTCCTTTGGTGTTAATTTAACTTGCACAGCTGTGAGTTGATATCATTAAACTATCTATCTCCAAAATACATGGTTATAATTTGACTAGGGATTTTTGTGTGTTACACAATGAGGAGGGACATCTGTCCATCTGCACTGCCCAAGCGAGATGCTACTGGACTGCCGGGGAAATGTGCCACTGAAAGTGAGACAGAAATAAAGTACTGTAGAGCACTTTGTCAAAATATTGGGGGGAAAAAAAGCCCGTTGCAGTCAGTTAGGTCTCTTAATAAAGACATAGAAAAAATACCTAACTGCTTAAGTACACCTAATACATTGTATGCTACAGATATATGGGAGTTGCAATTTAAACAATGCAAGTCGGTTTATAAATTGTACAATTTTAACTTTCTTTAGAGTTTTGTTTACCAAAAAAAAAAAATCCTCAAAATAAGAGATCCCCCAGATGGTTTAACTTTGTTTTGGGGGGGAAGTGGGGGGATGGGTGGGATCCATGATGCTGCAATCCATATCGCCACCCAAAGCGACTTGCCGAGAGCGAAAAGGGAAAGAAGGGGATGGGTGACAGGGGAATAGGGTAATAAGAATACAGAAAGGGGAAGAGGAGAGGTGATGGTGGAATAGGGAAGGGGAAATGGGACAGGGAATAGAAAGGGTAATGGGGAAAGGAGACCAGGGAAGGTGAAAAAGGGACTTGGGGAAAAAGGAAAGGGAAAATAGAAAACAGGAAGTTGGAAAGGTGAAAGGGAAAAAGGGCAGGCAATAGGGGAATAGGAAGGGGAAAGGAGAAGAAAACAGGGTAAATGGGAAGGGGGAAAGGGCATTGAAATGGTAAAAGGGGAAGAAAAGAGATAGTGGAATAGGAAGGAGAAAAGGGAAGGAAGGGGGGGAGAGGAAGGAGGCAGGGAAAGGGGAAGAGGAAGAAAGGGGAGTTGGGGGATAAGGGAATAGAGGGACAGGATATGGACCAGAATAAGGAGGACAGGGGAGGCTGAAGGAAAGGGGGGACATAGGAGGAGGAGCAAATATAGGGGAAAGAGGGGACAGGGAACCAAGGGAAAGAATGGTGAAAGTAGATGGAGGGGGGGGGAATAAAAAGGGGGGAAAGGAAAGGGGGAAAGTGAGAGGAAAGAAAGGCAGAAAGAATGAATAGGGAACAAGGGTGAGAAAGGTGGCACAAGGGGGAAAGGGGGACAGGATAGGGAGGGGAAGAAAGGGGAAAGGGGGACATGGGACTAAGGGGAAAAAACATGGAAAGGGGAAAAAGGGGACAGGACTGGAAGAAAGGGGGGACAGAAAGGTGTCAAGAAACAACAGTGGGAAAGAAAGAAGGAAATGGGGGAAAGGGGAAGAATAATGGAAGCAGACAGTAAGGGGGGACAGTAGACGGGGGTAAAAAAAGGCAGAAAGGGAGGACAGGATGGGGGGAAGAATAATGAAAGAAGGAAGTGGAGAGAAGATGGGGGGAGAACAAAGGGAAATCAGCAGAAAGGGGAGGGGAATAAGGGGTCTGGAATAATTACTAAAATGATCAAAAATACAGCATTGTTCACACATTAAGGAAAGGTATAAAATCAAAAAGTTTCTAGGGTAGAATACAGCCGCAGCTGGTATACAAAAAATCCACTACATCTGCGAGTCCCTGTACAATATTGCTTGCAAAGCAACACGGAGGATGGAGTAGGGTGGAGATTCTACAGCCAAGCTCTGTGATAATGCAGCAGATATGGGAACGAGATGGTCCTATGGAACTGATAAGCTGCATACTTACTACCCTGAGCCAACAGTCTGTCAAATTTTGACAAAATGCTGTCCTTTATGTGAACTTTGCTCATTATAGTGTCATTATAATACCAAATCACACCTGCATCCCAAAGGCTACCCGCCTCCAAGGTGCGACTGCTCCTCCTTGAGTCTGTGCCCTGAATTTTTCATAAACTATACCTATTTAAAGTGAGGCGAGATAATTTTACACCAATCATAGTAAAGGTATTTATGACCAGAGTCACTCAGACTCCACCTTGAAGGTAAAATATAGTATAAAAATAGCCCAAGAAAGGGGGGATATCAGGGAAGACACCATTGTGAACAAGTCAAGGAGGACTCCATCACAGACTGACTTCCGGGACTGGTCGACGAGCTGAGACTTTCTTCACCCACATAGGGATGCCTGTGGGTAAGACTTAGACTATACCGAGTGCTTCCTTGGGAAACTTAGATATCTCTCTAAAGGGTTTGTTTCCTACGTTTATAGCCAGTTTATAACTTTGTCGTGCATTTTGTATAAATAACAATACTTTTATTTGCAGGTGCTTTGCAGACAGTGTATTTATCGCCGGCAACCCATGAGAACCTAAATATCTGTTGCTTAAATAAACTGCACTGTTTAAGTAGCTAGTCCTTTCAGTTTCTCATCGAATGCAACCAAAGACTTGAGAGTGGCCGTGTTAGTTCATGAGCACGACTAGACTGAAGGTGCAGTCCACTATTAGTGTATCCAGAATCATAACAGTTTAATATATTAAACGCGACTGGACTGATAGTGGTGAATTGAGCATCACTCAGAAATTAAGCCTAGCCGCACCTAGCCTCCCACCTCAGTGAGGAGTCTTAGAATGCAAGGCGGTTTATTTTCTGCCAAAACTACTTTGCCTCTTAACGCAACAAGGGATACAGGGGAGAAAGGGGGGCAGAAAAGCAGAGAGAAAAAGGCAGGGGGCTAAAAAAGACAGGGAAAGGGTGACAGGGGGTCAAGAAAGGGAGGAAGGGGCCACAGGGGGTGAATAAAGGGGAAAGGGGGAAGAAATGGGACGGGGGAGAATGACAAAAAGGGGGAATGGGGTAACAGGGGGTATGTTGGGGGGGAAATGAAAAGATGGAAGGGGGGACAGAGGACATGGGGGGGGGGAAGAGGCAGAAAGGAGGGATAGAAGACCTGTAGGAGAAAGGGGGGACAAGGGGGGAAAATAAGGGGCAAAGCAGGGACATGGGAGGGGAAGAAAGGGGAAAGGGAGAAAGAAGGGACAGGGATGAACCAAAGGGAAAGAAAGAAAAGGAGGACAGGTGAAGAAGAGAAGGGAAATGGGGGACCAGGTACAAAGCAGGGAGAAGGAAAAGGGGGAACAGAGAATGGAGAGAAGAAGGGGAAAGGGGGGACAGGGGTGGAAAGAAAAGGAGAAAAAGGGAGACAGGGATAAAAAGAAAGGAGGAAAGGGGGGACAGGATGGGATGGGGAAGAATGAGGAAAGAAAGAAAAGAGGAACAGGGGATAGGTGGGGAAAGAATGGTGAAGAAGGGAAAAAAGAAAAAGGGACAGGTTGCAAGAATGGGGAGGAGGAAGAGGGGACATGGGAAGAATGGGGATATAAGAAAAGGGACAGGGAGAAAAATGGGAACAGGGAGGGACAAATAGGAAAATGTGTGACAGTGGGGAAAGACTGGGGAAAGAAGTAAATTGGGAACAGGTGATGAGAAGAAACAATGGGGAAAGAAAGAAAGGAGGAAGAGGCGATGGGGGGAAGAATAAAGAAAGGAGGAGAAGGTAAAAAAAAAAAAACAAACAGGGAAAAGAAGGGATAAACGGGGTAAGGAGGAGAGGAGGAACAGGGGACAGTGGCAAAAGAATGGGGAAAGAAGAAAAGGAAGAACAGGGGACACGTGGGAAGAAAGAGGCCACGCGAGGAATAAAGGGGAAGTGTGGGACCGCAGGGGGAGAACAGAGAAGAAAAGGAAGGAAGGAAAAGGAAGGAAGGAAAAGGAAGGAAGGAAAAGGAAGGAAGGAAAAGGAAGGAAGGAAAAGGAAGGAAGGAAGGAAGGAAGGAAGGAAGGAGGGAGGGAGGGAAGGAAGGAGGGAAGGAAGGAAAAGGAAGGAGGGGAGGAGGGAGGGAGGGAGGGAAGGAGGGAGGGGAGGAAGGAGGGAGGGGAGGAAGGAGGGAGGGGAGGAAGGAGGGAGGGAAGGAGGGAAGGAGGGAGGGAAGGAAGGAGGGAAGGAAGGAAAAGGAAGGAAGGAGGGAAGGAGGGAAGGAGGGAAGGAGGGAAGGAGGGAAGGAGGGAAGGAAGGAAGGAAGGAAGGAAGGAAGGAAGGAAGGAAGGAAGGAAGGAAGGAAGGAAGGAAGGAAGGAAGGAAGGAAGGAAGGAAGGAAGGAAGGAAGGAAGGAAGAGGGGGCGGGGGGAGAATAACGCAGAAAGATGGAAAAGGGGAACAGGCAACAGGAGGGGAAACGAGGAAAGAAGGAAAAAAGGAACAGGGAATGAGGGGGAAGAGAAAGAGGTAAGAAGGAAAAAAGGAACAAGGGACAAAGGAGAAGAATGGGGAAATAAGGAAAGAGGAGGAGGAGAAAGAAAGAAAATGAAGAAGAGGGGATGGGGGATAAAAAAAAGGACAGAGGAGGAAGAAATGCTAAATACAGGAATAGGGTGGGAAGAATGGGGGAAGAAGGAAAGATGGAACAGGGCACAGAAAGGAAAGAAGGCAGAAAAAAGAAAGAGGAAACAGGCAGAAGGAATGGGGAAAAAGAAAATGAGGAACATGGGACGGGGGAAAGAAGGAAAGGATGAACAGGGACAGGAGGGATAAATGGATTAAGAAGGGAAGGAGAAACATGGAGTAGGGGGAAATAATGTGGAAAAGTAAAGGGAAAACAGGCGATATGGGGGAAGAACAGGAAAAGAAGGAAAGGGGACACAGAATGGGGGGAAGAATTAGGAAAGAAGGAAAGGAAGAACAAGGGATGAGCAGGAAAGAATGGGGAAAGAAGGAACAGGACAGAGGTGAAAGAATGAAAGGAGAAACAAGACCGGGGTAGAAGAAATGGGACATGGAAAGAATGAGGAAAGAAGGAAAGGGGAAACAGGCAATGGGGGGAAATGGAGAAAAAAAAGAAATGAGGAACAGGAGACGGGTGGTGGGAAAGGGAAGGAAAGAAGTAAATAAGGCACAGGGAATGGGGGAAAGAGTGGGGACCGGGGTGGAAGAGAGGGTACGAGGGGGAAAGATGGAATGGAGGAACAAGGCACAGGGGAAAGAAAGGGGAAGAAGAAAATATGGAAAGGGGAAGAAGAAAATATGGAAAGGGGAAGAAGAAAATATGGGAAGGGGAAGAAGAAAATATGGGAAGGGGAAGAATGAGGAAAGAAGGGAAGAAAGAAGAGTGGATGGGGAAGAATAAAGGAGGAACAGGGAACAGTGGGGGAAGTAGGGGGAAAGAAGGCACAAGGGGAGGAAAGAAAAGCAGAAAAGGACAGGGCTAGAAGAATGGGGAAAGAGAAAGATATAAAGAGAAAGCGAGAGAGAGAGAGAGAGAGAGACACAGAGAGACAGAGAGACAGAGAGAGAGAGAGAGAAAGAGAGAGAGAGAGAGAGAGACAGAGAGAGAGAGACAGAGAGAGAGAGACAGAGAGAGAGAGACAGAGAGAGAGAGAGAGAGAAAGAGAGAGAGAGAAAGAGAGAGAGAGAAAGAGAGAGAGAGAAAGAGAGAGAGAGAAAGAGAGAGAGAGAAAGAGAGAGAGAGAAAGAGGCGAGAGGGTGGAAAAATGGGGAATAAAGGAAAGGAAGAACAGCGAATGGGGGGAAAGAACACGCAACAGGGGAAAATTGAAGAAAAAAAAAGAGGAATGGGAGATGTTTGGGGAGGGAGGAAAAAATTAAATAAGGCACAGGGAATGGGGAAAGAAAACAATAGAAGAGAGGACAGGCTTGAGGAATGGGGAAAGAAGGAAAGAAAGAAAAGAAGAAGAGGGGACAGAGGAAAAGAACGGGGAAAGAAGGAAAGGAGGAACAAGGGACTGAGGAAAGAATGGGGAAAGGAGGAACGGGGCGGGAAATATGAGCAATGAAGGGGGAAAAGAAGTGGGGCCGGGGGAGAGAATAGGGAAAGAAGAAATGGAAGAACAGGGGGGAAAGAATGGGGACAGGGTGGAAGAAAGGGGACGATGGGGAAAAAGGGAAAGATGGAATGGAGGAAGAGGGTGCAGGGGGAAAGAATGGGGAAAGAAGTAAAGAGCGAGCAGTGGACGGGTGAAAGAATAGAGGAGGAACAAGGAAGAGTGGGAGAGATACGGGGAAAGAAGGCACAGCGGACAGGGGGAGGAAGGAAAAGCAGACGGGTGAAAGAATGGGGAGCAAAAGAAAGAAGAAGCGACAGGGTGGAAAAATGGGGAAAGGAGGAAGAGGGAACAGGGGAGGCAAAGAATGGTGGAAGAAGGAAAGGGGCAACACGGGACGGAGGGGAAAGAAAGAACAGGGGCCAGGGGGGAAAGGAACAGTAAAAGGCAAAAAGGGGCAACAGGGGATGGGACATGTAAGAATGGGTAGAGACCAAAAAGGGGACTATGTGATGGTGGGCAGAAAGAATGGGAAAGACAGAACACGGGATGGGGAGAAAAGAATGGTGAAAGAAGGAAAAGGAGGAAGAGGGGTCAGAAAGAAAAGAATGGGGAAAGAAGGAAAGGAGGAAGAGGGGATGGTGGGGGAAGAAAGGGGACGGAAAGAAAGAAAGGGGACATGTTGGACGGGGCAGGGGAAGAATGGGGAAGAAAGGAAAGGAGGAAGAGAGCGCCATGGAGAGGAAAGGGGAAAGCAGGAAAAGAAGAATGGGGGACAGGGAGAAGAATTTGGAAAGGAGGAAAGGGGAAATAGATGAGAGAGGGTGAAGAAAGCAGAAAGAAGGAAATGGGGAAGAGGAGACTGGAGGGAAAAATGGGTTAAGAAGGAAAGGAGAAACAGGGCCCAAGGGGGAAGGACGATGAGAGAAGTAAAGGAAAAACAGGCGACAGGAGGAAGAATGGTGAAAGAAGGGAAAGGAGGCAGAGGGGACAGAGAGAAGAGAATGAGGAATGAAAGAAAGAAAAGCAGAAAGGGGACAGAGGAAAAAGAATGGGGAAAGAAGGAAAGAAGGAACAGGCACAATGAGGAAAAAAGAATGGTGAATGATATCAAGATGCGACAGAGAAGCGGCTGGGAAGGATGGGGACGGAAGGGGAAAAAAAAACAAGGGAGAAGGGGCAAAGAATGGGGAAAGAAGGAACGGAATAGCAGGAAACGGGAAGGGGGGGAAGAAGGGGACATGGGGAAAGAAAGCGGACAGAAGGAAAGGAGGAACAGGGGACGGGGTGGAAAGAATAGGTAAGGGAGGAAAGGGGGAAGAGGGTAGAGGGGGGAAGGACGGGAAAAGAAAGAAAGGAAGAAGAGGTGATGTGGGGAAAAGAATGGGGAAAGAAATAAAAAAAAAAGGAAGAGGGGACGAGGGGTAAATAACAGGGAAATAAGGAAAGGAGGAAGAGGGCACGAGGGGGAAAGAACGGGGAAAGGAGGAAAGGAGGAACAGGGCTCAACAGGGGAAGAATGGGGGAAGAGGGACAGGAGGAAGAGAGGACTGGCCAAGAAGAAAGGGGAGAGGGCAGACAGGGGGAAGGAATAAGGGGTACAGGAGGAAAAGAAAGGGGCCAAAGAAAGAAGGGGGGACAAGGGGTGAAGGAAGGGGGGAAGGAAGGACAGGGAACGGGGGGGGATAGAATGGGAAAAGGGGACGGGAGGGAAAGAAAGTGGAAAGGGGGGTTGGGGGGAAAAGGGGATAGAGGGGAAGAAAGGGGGAAAATTGGGAATGGGGAGGAAAGAAAGGAAGAAAGGTGGGAGAGGGAACAGGGTGGAAAAAGAAAAAGGTGGATAGGGGGCGGTTGCGAGAGAGGGGAAAGCGGGGAGAATAAGGGGGAAAGGGTAGAGACGGGAGGAGTCCGAAGGGAAAAGTCAGGGAGAACAAAAGGGGGGACAAAAGAGGAGAAAGACAGGGGGAAAGGGGGGCAAGAAAGAAAGAGGGGGCAGGGGTAAGAAATGGGAAAGCGGACAGGGAAAAAAAGACAGAAAGCTGGGACAGGAAGCATGGGGGAAAGGGGTACGATGGGGGGAGAAAAGGGGAAAGGGGGGATGGGACACGCGGGGAAAGAAACAGAAAGGATGGATAGGGAATGTGGGGGACAACGGGGAAAGCGGGGACAAGGGAGGCGGCAAGAGAGAATGTGGGGTGGGAAAGAGGCAGAAAAGATGGAATGGGGACCTGGGGGAGAAAGGGGAAAGGTGGGACAAGGGGGGAACAAAGGGCAAAGCGGGGACATGGGAGGGGAAGAAAAGGGCAAGGGAGAAAAGGGGGACAGGGGACAGGCCAAAGGGAAAGAAAGTGGAAAGAGGGACAGGGGGAGAAAGAAAAGGGAAATGGGGGACCAGGTTGGGGGCGGGGGAGAAAGGGAAAGGGAACAGGGGGAAGAAAAGGAAAATGGGGAATGGGGGAACTGGGGGGGAAGAAAGGGGAAATGAGGGGAGAGGGGTGATGGGAAAAGAAACGGGAAAGGGGGACAGGGGAGGCTGCGAGAGAAAAGGCGGGGAAAGGGAGACATAGAACAGAGGAAAAAAAGGGTAAAGGAATTAGAAAGGGGGGGACACGAGAGAAGGAGGAACAAAGACAGGGGAAAGGGCTGACAGGGCACTTGGGGGTAGAATGGGGAAAAGAAGGGAAAGGGAGACAGAGAATAGGAAAGGGGGAGGCAGTGAGTGAGACATAGGGAAGGGGGAGAGGGGACAGAGAGGAACAGGGCAGGAGAGGGAACAAAGAAGGCTGAAAGAGGAAAAGGGGAAAGGGGAGACTTGGAATGGGGAATAAAAGGTAAAGGAAGTGGAAAGGTGGGACGTGGAGGAGCAAAGAGAGAAAAGGGGTGACGTGAAACAAGGGGCAGAATGGGGAAAGAGCGAAAAGGCGGACAGAGGACGGGGGAGGAAAGGGGGGGCAGGGGAGAAGAAAAGGGGAAATGGGGAAAGAGGTGAGAGCGAGCGGGGGGGGTCGCAATGAGGAAGTGTGGGATGGTGGGAAAGTAAGGGGGAAAGGGAGGACTCGAGATGCTCTCCCTACCCCCTGCTAAATAATCTCACCATCACCCGTATAAAGAAAAACGGTATCAGCAACTTACACAGTATACAGCAAACCTGTTGAAAAAAAACAGCTCCCTCTTCAGTAAAGTTGTGAATTCCTCAAAATGCAGTGTCCCTGGAATTAAAAAAAAAAAAAAAAGGCATACCATTAAACTCCTCCCCCACTATGCTTCCCAGAGGCACGGTGGCTCACACGTGCAGACGACAGAGGCAGCGAGCTCCTGGCGCTCTGTGCTGGTGGTGCGCTCTGTCGGGGATGGCTGGGAGGGATCCTTCCTCACCGTGGGGACCGTCTGTGCCTTGCTGGAGGCACATGCCTGTGGAACCCCCTTTGTGTCACTCTTCAGCCAGCTCCAGCAGGCAGCCGTGGCCAGGCAGGCCCCTCGGCACAGCAGAGCCAGCTGTGACCTCAGCCTCACTGGCTGAACCTGAGCCTGGCCCAGCCCATCCTCCCCTCATGGGTCTCACCTGGGCTGCCTCAGCCCCAGCTGGAGCCCACCGGGAAGAGGGGCCACTGCCAAAGCCCCACAGCACGCCCTCCCCTGAGCCTGTCCCCAGCAACGAGCTCTGCACCCCGGGGGCAGCAAGTGCCTCCAGGGGCACAGAGGAGGCAGGAAGTGTTTATTCCTTTGCGTGCCCAAGAAATCCCAGCAGCGAGTTGGCAGTTGATGCTGCAATCAAGACAGGGGGTAATAGCAGGACAGCCATGAGAAGAAAGGGAATACTGTCCAAAAAACAAGAGATAGAGAGATGGAGGAATAAATAAGAGAGACAGGGACCAGGACAGAGATGTAAAAGGGATCAGCAGGATAAGAAGAGACAACACACAGGAGCGGGGGAAAAGCAACATCACCAGGAAATAAAAAATAGGAACAGGGACCCAGGCAGAAGTATACATCGAAAGAAAATTTTGAAAAGCGACAGGGTACAAGAAACTTAAGCAAAAAATAACACGCAGATGTAGAAAAAAAAAATGAACAAAGCGACAGCGTGCAGAAAAGAGAGGGAAGAATTGGGAATTATAGGCAGGGAGATGGCTAGGAGGAGATGTAGACACAAAATTTTGAAAGGCACAGGATACAAGAATCATACCCAAGACTTAAAAGACAAGTACGCAGAACTGCTTCGAAAGAGATGGAGGAAGACAATTATGAACAGTGACAGGGTACAAGAAACAGGGGCAAGAAATTAAAATTAATTTGGGGAGACAGAGAAAGGGAAAAGTAGCAAGAAAATTTAAAAATAACTGGATTCAAGAAATCTAAGCAAGAATTTAAAAGAAAGGGATGGAAAGGGAGAAATAAAAGTTTCAAAAGTGATTGGGTAAAACATAGTCAAGCATGAAAAAACAAGGACACAGAGCCTAGTAGAAGTAATCTGTGGTGGACTGACCTTGGCTGGCCCCTGCGTGCCCAACCAGCCTCTCTATCGCTGCCCTTCCACAATGAGACAAGGGGAGAAGTTAAAATGAAAAAGCTTGTAGGTTGAGACAAGGACCTAGAGATCGCTCATAGTCATGAGAACAACAGACTCAACTTGGGGAAATTCTTTTAGTTTATTGTCAATCAAATAACAAGGAAGAAGAACAAATTTAAAAAACACCTTCCCACCACCCCTCTCTTTTTTTCTGGGATCATCTTCACTCATGACTTCTCTGCATCCTACCCCCAGATGACACAGGGTGACAGGGAGTCAGGGTTGAGGTCAGTTCACCTCACATTGTCTCTGCTGCTCCTTCCTCCTCGCACTCTTTTTCTGCTCCAACAGTGGGGCCTCCACGAGTTGCAGGGACTCTCTGCTCCGCTCCCGGCCAGCGTTGCTGACCACAGTGTTGTTTGACCAGCGGCAGGTCCCTCTCTGAGCTGGCTGTGCCCAACATGGGGGGAGCTTCTGGTGTCTTCTCACACAACCCACCCCTGCAGCCCCTGCCCCCGCAACTCAGCCAACAAAACCTTGTCACTTAAACCCAATACAACAGCCATCAGCTACAGGGCTGAGAGTGGGGGGGTGAAAAACAGGGAAAGGGAGCCACAGGGGAAAGAAAACAGCTATGGGCTACAGACCAGAGAGGAGGAAGCAACAGGGAACCAGACTGAGAGAGAACCATGAAGGCAAAAATTGTCTATGGGACAGATCTTTTAATATTATAACATTGTTTATACAATATAGTAGATACAGGGTTTTATTTTGAACTCCTTTTTATATATATACACTCATATTTTTCAAAATGTATAAAAATGAGAAATTGTTCTTTATTTCAATGCCTCATGCCCATATATACAGGTTTTGTTTTTTTTTTAAACACACATTCCCCGCATGAATTTTCAGGCATTTTTGGGCTGTGAACTGCCTCTTTGGTGGGAACCCTGTGTGACACACACACCCCCTCAAAAAGGTCTTGTTTTGCCTTAGAAATACCATCTGAAGTACAATTACAGCCTAATATTAAAAAAAAAAAAAAAAAACACACACACACCAAAGCAAAATATACAAACATTACACCCCATACAAAGCAGCCTTAACATCACTGAGATGCAGTCTGCTTCACTACTGCTGAACAGCCCCTCCCACATAGCTCTGCTCATCCCAAAAAACCCCATTAATTAAAATTAATGGCCAATTAATTAAAGCCCACACCACCTGCTGCTGGCTACTCAATGGGAGTTGACTCTACCACCTTTGCCTCAACAGTCTCGGTAGATCAACAAACTAACCATAGACTCCTACTGATGTTCCACCTACCCCTGACTCTACGTGACCAGGCAGAGCAGCTCCAAGCCAAACACACACAAGCACAGACCAACGCTACACAGAACACAACAAACAATGCACCTCACAGATGACAGAAAACTCTCAGCAAAAAGGATGACACCAACATAAGTGACTGTCGGGCAAGACGACCTGCGAGACCACGATGGTGACACGAGAAGGCTCTAGGGAAACCCCAGGAAATGAGTACAATGTAATGGCCTGGGACAAGAAGCGACTCCAAAACTGCAAAGATGTATGCGCAGGAAGCCTGGCTTCAAGACCTAAGAACTTAAGGATGCAGGGAATAAGTCCCAGTCACTGAAAATGGATGGCTAGAGAACAGAGATGCTCATGCAGCCAGTAACAATGCTGCAAATGAGGACTATCCGGAAACTTCCGAGATGCAAGACCGATCCACTGTTTAAGCTTACAATGCAAGAAAAGCAGGGCCTGACTGGGGCAATGCCGATGAGTACAGGCATTAAAGACTCTTGGGATGGTGCCTGAAGTACAGACCGTGCTCCTCAAGTGTAAAGAGGACATCGAGACCCAAGGAAGGTCTAACACACAGAAGACAGTCCACACAGACAACACAACGGACACAAGCTGGAACCGCCCTGCCCGGCTCATGCTAGCATTGTGCTGAAGACTAACCCGCTCCCGTTACCTGCCCACAGGGGACTGCTGCAGGACAGTCCTCTGCCCTTCTCTAACTTTAAACCCCCACCCTGCAAATCCCAAACTTCTCCCCTCCCAGTCCCTCCCCAGCCCTGGCCATTCAACTTAGCTTTCAGAGGGCTGGAGGTCTTAAATCCCCTGTGGACAAAAAAAAAAAAAAAAAAAACCAGCACATCAACTATCTGGGACATTCCTGTAGTCACCAGGTTCCTCTTCATCATCTGCGATTAAAGAAAATCAAATAGTGCCGGCAAGAATTATCAGAGAGGTCAGTGCCTACCTCTTCCACAATTACCCGTTCCTCAGAAGCGCAATGGTATCCAGCTCACCTGCTCATTCCAGAGTCAGACACTATGGCCATCATCGCTTGAGAGACCAAGAAACAAAATTACTATTGCGCACGTGAGAAGTCACTAGCCCCACGCTCCTTCTTGCTATTGCTCTGGCTCACCTCCAATGCTCATCCATTTCCAAAGATGGCTCACAGAACACCTGCAAAACCAGAAGGTAAATACTTAACCAAGTTGCCATATAATACTCGACTATTAGACACCAATACGGCCGGCCCACAACCACCTCACCTTCTCAGCCTGCTCATTGGCATGCAGCTTAGCCCCTCTGAGCCTGTGTCCTGCACCTGAAAGAATCAAAAATAAAAAAAAGACAACTAAAAGGCAGATGCTGAGATACTGCCCAAAACCTCACCTGCCCAAAGCTATTCCCCTCTCCTACTCCTTTACCCTGGCCTCTCGTCCACCTGCCCTCCAGGATTTTGTGCTGCCACTTTGACGCTTATGAACCACCTGTAAAACAGACCCAAAGGACACTTAAAACTTCACCCACAATACAACACCTGAGTAAGAATTGCTATTTCAGCCCACTAGTCATTGCTCAACTTGCCCAAGTCACCTCCAGTACCAATTATCATGCTTCACTCATCATTTCACACCTTCAAAAATAAAATAGTAATAAAAAAAACCCAAACCATCATCAAACCATAATGTAGTCACATAGCCACCAATCACATCACCCCTCTGACACCACCTTCTTACCATGCCCCTCTCGCCTCCTCCGTCGCCCTTCGGTGCGCATCTTGTCCCTCTGCATCTGAAAAAAAGAAGTTTGTAAACAAGTCACACGGATGTTGATCGGTAGCTGAACAAACCCAGAAGTCTTGTTTCCATTTATGAATACTGTCTAGACTCCAACTATAGCTCCGTACATACAAGCTTTAACACCTTCAATCTGCTTTGCTACTGCTGAACAGCCCCTCCCAGAATGCTCCAGTCATCTCCATTAAACACTATGGAGAGGACTATCCCTGTCGAAGGCTACTTGATCTGAGATGACTGAACAGCTTTTGCCTCAGCAGTCTAGGCAGATTAACATATTAACCACAGGCTGTTATTGTAGTTCCACCTACCCCTGACTCTACACCCCCAGGCAGGGTGGCTCCACGACACACACACACACACAGCCCAACACCACACAGCACTACAGACAATGCAAGTCAAAGATGAGAAAAAACTCTCCGTAGGAATGACTTCCAGACCAGAGATGTCCTTGGGAAAGAAGACCTACAGGGCCACAGCGCTGATGTCAGGAGGCTCTATGGCAATGCCATAAAAGAGTCAAATGTAAGGGCCCATTACAAGATATTACTGTCAAAACTGAGATGATGTATGCACAAGAAGGCTGGCTTCAAGACCTGGGAACTTGATGACCCAGGGAAGAAATCCTGGTTCGTCCAAGCAATGGCTAGAGACCAGAGCTGCTCACATAGCCGGGAATGATGCTGCAGAAGAGGGCTGACCAGAAACTTCCAACATGCAAGTCTGATTCGTGCTCTGAGATCGTTATGCAAGAAAAACACCCCCCATCGGGCACTATCTGATGAATACAGACGTTCGAGACCCTAGGAGTGATGCCCAAAGTACATCCTGTTCTCCCTTATTCCAAAGGGTAACGAGGACATCCAGACCTAAGAAAAGTCTAAGACACAGAAAACAGACCACAAAACTACACAACAACAGACACAGGCTGGAACGACCCTGCCCAGCACACGCTAGCTTCAGGTGAGGAGTAACCTGCTCCATCTACCTGCCCAGAGATGACTGCCTCTGAACAGCCCTTCACTCTACACTAACTTTAAGACCCCTCCCTGCAATTGCCAACCTTCTCCCCTGTCTCCCCTGAACCGTCTCCAGCAACAGCCCCACAGCTTAGCTTTCAGAGGACTGGGTCCGAACCCATCCTTGACAAGAAAAGACCCCACAATCAGCCAACTGGATTAATCCTGCAGTCACCAGGTTCCTCTTCATCATCTGCAAAAACTCCCCACCACACACACAGCAGTACCATTAGTCATCATCACATCAGTCAACAGACCTTCCCCGCAACATCCCCCACGTCAGATACACCACAATGGTCTGCTTGCCTGCTCTGCATGGATTGCAGAGTCAGATGCTGAGTCAGTCACTGTTTGTGGTGCCTAAGAAACCATGACACACAAAATTACCATTGCATATGCAAGAAATCACCAGCCCCACGCTCCTCCTCTCTACTACCCATCTCACCTCAAACACTCATCCGGTTCCAAAGGCAGCCCGCATAACACCTGTAAAAACAAAGATAAATGCTTCACTGAGCTGCCACATAACACTTTGCTGTTAGACACCTGAAATATAACTGCTACTTCAGCCCACCAATCACCGCTCACCCTGAGTGAGTCAGCCTCGGTACCCATATCCTCCATCGATTGTTGCTTTGAAGCTTCAATTTGAAAAAATAAAATACCATAATTAGCGATAGCGCCACCAGTCACATCTTCCCCCCCAATACCACACACCAACCTACCTTCTTAGGGTGCTCTGCTCAGTTGTTGTACATCACCTTGCACACCTTCTCCCTCTGCACCTGAAAAGATATCAAAGAAGTCACAGGAATGCAGAAGGATAGCTTCATAACACCAAAGGTCTTGTCCCTATTTAGAAATACCATCTACAGTCCAACTACAGCCTGCCACAAAAGCCCACAAACGTTACGCCCCACGCGAAGTGGCCTTAACATCTTTCAGATGCAGCATCCTTCAACCGCCACTGAAGAGCCCCTCCCACATACTTCTGTTCTGCCCCATAAAATATTAATGGAAATGGCTGTCCACACAACCTGCTGATGGCTACTTGATCTGAGATGACTGTACCACTTTCGCCTCAACAGTCTAGGTAGATCAACAAATTAACCATGGACTCTTACCGCTATTCCACCTGCCCCTGACTCTACACGACCAGGCAGAGCAGCTCCAAACCAAACACACATAAGCACAGACCAATGCTACAGAGAACACTACAGACAACGCACCTCACAGATGAGAGAAAACTCTCAGCGAGAAGGATGACACCTGGACGGAAGCCACCACTGGGCAAGAAGACCTGCGGGTCCATGACGGTGACATGAGGAGGCTCTAGGGAAACCCCAGAAAGTAAGCAGAACTCCATGGCCTGGGACAAGAAGTGACTCTAAAACTGAGAAGACGTATGTGCAGGAAGCCTGGCTTCAAGACCTAACAACTTCAGGACGCAGTGAAGAAGTTCCAATCCATGAAAAAGGGCTGTCAAGAAACTTTCAAGACGCAAGATCGATCCACACTTGAATTTTGTAACGCAAGAAAAGCGGCGCCTTGTTGGTGCTAAGACAATGAGTACCGGTATTTGAGACTGTAGGGATGCTGCCTGAGGTGCCGTGCCATGCTCCTTGAGTGTAAAGAGGACATTGAGACCAGAGAAAGGTCTATAACACAGAAGACAGACATAGACAAACTACAGAAAAACAGACAACGGCTGGAACTGCCCTGCCCGGCACATGCCAGCATAATGCTGATGACTAAACTGCTTCCTTTACCTGCCCAAAGAGGACTACTTCAGGACAGCCTTCTCCCCTGCAGTAACTTAAAACCCCTTTCTACAGCTGTCAGCCTTGGTTCATCTCCATTGCAGGTGCCTCAACTCAGCTTTCAGAGAGCCAGGGGTCCACATCCATCCTTGACAAAAACCACAAAAAACAGCTAACTGATATGTTCCTGCAGTTACCAGATTCCTCTTCACCTGCAAAAAAAGAAGAAACCACAGCACCAGCAATAAGCATCTCGAGAGGAGACGCCAACCTCTTCCACAACACCCTCATCCTCCCAAACGCTGTGACATTCTGCTCACTTGTGCCATGCCAATCCCAACATCAGAGACTGCAGTGACAATCATTTATGGCACCTGAGATACCAACAAACACAAAATTACGATTGCACTTTCACAAAATCATCTGTCCCAAGCTCCTTCTTGATACTACCCGGCTCCACATACAGATACATACAAGATACTAACCCACGTTAGATAATCTCACCATCAACCCTAACAAGTTAAGTCTTATCAGCAACTTACACAGTACACACAAAAACCGAAGGAAAAAAAAAAAAAGCAACACAGCTCCATCTACAATAAAGTCAGGATTTCCAAGAAAATGCAGTGATCCTAGAGCAAAAAAAGAGCATACTATTAAACCACCTTGCCACACCTGAACACTCATTACAAAATTACTGACTCAAATACCAGCTGCTGAACCTCAACTGGTCCTGAAGGTCTTAACTTAAACGCCTTACTTTGGCTTCTCTAAATGCCAAAACACACCCGCTGAAACAGCTGACCCGGCTCCGAAGCTGCAGCCGAGGGAAGGCTCAGCACAGCCCCGACGCCAGAGAGACCCAGCAGCGGAACGAGCTCCCGAGCGGAGCCTGGGGCTCACGTACCCCGGGCCCCGCCCTCGGGCCCTCCTCCGCCCTTCCTCCCGTCCCCTGGGAGAGGGGCGGGGACAACCCCCCCAGAACACACAGAGGTGACCAGGGGGAGGGTGGTTCCTTTCCTCACCGGCCTTCCCAGCAGGCAAAGCGCCACACCGGTTGTGTTTTCTTCCGTTTAGGAGTGCCGGCTCATATCTGCTGGTTTTCGTACCTGTTGTGTTGAAGTTACGTCGGGTTGTTGTTGTGAAGATATTTTCACAGCGGTGGCATTATTTTTGTAATTTTCAGATAATTTTTTCGTTAATTGTTAACCATTTTCTGTAGTTTTGGAAGAGTGCTAGCAGCATATGGTTTCTAGAAGATTAACTGTCATTTTCGGCGTGCTAGAGGACCGCGGTACGATAGACATCGAGTTCGGAGGAATGACAGGCACTTCGGCGTCCTGTAGGACCGCAGTACCATGGAGACGGATTTCCGGAAAACTAACGGGCAATTCCGGGCAGCCCGGAGCGCGGTGAAGAGCTGGTATCAGAGCGCTAATGGCAGCTCTCGGAGTTGGGCGGGGCGGCCGTGGCTGCGGGCAGGCGGCTCCGGCTGGCGGGGAGCCCACCGCAGCCCCGGCGGTGCCGCTTCGCCCTCTGGCCGCGGCTGTCGACGCCGGCCCGTTGCCGCGAGGGCGCGCGTGCGCCCGAACTGCAGAGCGGACGGTGCGTTGCCCGGCAGCAGCGCCGCGCGCATGAAAGCGCCAGCGGGGGGGGCAAGGCGCATGCGCGGCTCCCACCTGCAGGACCGTCCTCCGGCCGCCGGGCGGCAGCACGCCCTTAATTATCCCGCTCTCGGCGCTCATTAAGGTGATGAGCAGTGACCGCTCTCAGCCCGCTTTACTCCAGCCGGGGACCGGAACCACTTACCGGGGTGCGGGGCTCCCATCCCTCTGCCCTGTCCGCACTCGCAGCCGAGGCAGCGACAGACAGCCTCCCTGCACCAAAAAACCTGCGGAATACAGTCAGTTTTCCCCAGGATGAGCTCCATGGACACTGCATAACTCTGCACGCAGCACCAGAAGCAGGGGGGTGACAGCTGCCAGTCCACCAGGGACCAGGAACTGAAGCAGGGGTGGTGGCTTATGCACAGAATAAAAATCAGTGATTTTTCCCTTTCTGATTGAAATACCACTTTATTTTTTTTTTGCTTTCCAGCTGCACAAATCCAAATATAGCATAGACATTTACACTCATGTATATTTACACATGTGTATATATATTTAGGGAATATTATCTATTTACACTTATAGAGAATAGCTGTTTAAAGTTAGATTCACTTAGATTTATACATTAACACTTATTATATAGAATATCTATTTAGACTATCTACTTAGACATCTATTTTGACACAACTTGAAAATATTTTTTAAATCTTTTTATATTTTAAAATCTTTTATATAATATAGAACTACAGAATCATAGAACAGTTAGATATATAGGGTTTTTGTTTTTAATTTATCTTATATACATAAATTATTTTTAATCTATACCTAAATGAGAGATTGTTCTCTATTTCAATGCCTCACACCCATATTTAGATGTTTTAACATTTTTTAATCCACCCCAATGAGTTTTCAGACATTTTGGGGCTGTGACCCGCCTCTTCTCAGGGAACCCCGCATGACCCCACATCCCCCACTCACCTGGTCCTCTGCCACATTATTGCCCCACCCGTGACACTGGGGTGCCCCAAATGATATCAGCTCCTCCTCAAACACGCACGTACACACCCCTTTTTATTCACCCCAAAAAGAGGACACAAAACGATCAGACCCAGGGCTGGCCCCTAACCCTCAGGGGGCTCCACTACTAGCACCAAACGTGGGCTGGGACATCTCTCAAGCAGCACGTGACACGTACAATAAAGCAGCTGAACAACAAAAAACCCCAACTGTAGTTCAGCATAATCAAAAATAGTACAGAAGAGAGTAGAGGAATTCCATCAGACTGTGGGATGGGACAATAGCTGAGCTACAGGAAGATTCTGGGGAAACAGCTCAGCTCAAAACAAAGCACAGCCTTCAAAAGCCAGAGCCATCTGAAGTCAGTATTAAGGCTAACCGATGCCATTTTGAACACGTTCTTAGGGTAACAGTGAACCCTCAGGCTGGCGTTGGGAAACGCCTGGCCCCTTCCTCCCAGCACGGCCTCAGGGAGATCCATCACCCTGCGCTCAAGGCAGCAGGACCAGGCTGTGCTGTAACCAGAATCGACACCGACAGACCCACTGCTGCAGCTACAGCCCTCGCTGCCGCTCACCTCGCTCGCTGGGTCGATGCAGGTGAGAGGGATGGGTCAAACCCTGGAGCAAAAGGAACAATAAAGAACAAAGCTCGGTCATTCCCTTCATGGTGAAAAGGTGACGCTATGTTTATATACATCCAGTAAAAACACTCATACTCTACAAGTACTTGACTTTCCTTTGGCACTAATTTAAACTTGCACAGCTGTGAACTGATACCATGAAACTACCCATCTTCAAAATACACAGTAATAATTTGACTGTGGGGTTTTTTGGGTGTCACACAAGGAGGAGGGGCATCTGGCCAGCGGCACTGCCCAAGAGAGATGCTACTGGGCTGCCGGGGAAACGCGCCACTGAAAGCCAGACAGAAATGAAGCACCTCAGAGCGCTCTGTCCTAATACCAGGAAAAACCTGGTAACATTCAGTCGCCTCTCTTGTTAAACCTTTAGAACAAACACCTAACTGCTTAAATACGTCTCATAAATTGTACGCTGCGGCTATTTGGCAGTGGCAGTTTAAACAATGCAAGGCAGTTTGTAAATCATACAATTTTAGCTTTTTTTTTTTTTTTTAATAGAAAAATCAATGAGATAAAAGATCCCCCCCCAAACGCTTTTCCTTTTGAGGCTCCGGGGGGGTGGGGAGGGGAGGAAATGAAATCCCCGGGGCTGCAATCCATCAGGCTTCCGAAAAGCACCGGCAGATGGGAGAATGCTTTTGGCTGTGTAACATGCTCCAGAACAGACCTTATATTATTTTTACTGTTCTGTTGAAGCATTTCACACAAAAAACCGTAGAAGGAGAGCTGACAAAGCCTTCGTGTTGACTTCCACGTCCACACTGCAAGGACCTTAGGAAAAAAGCAGACGCCCATCGCAGACGTACCTCGTACTCGCTGAGCACTCCGGATCCTTTCCATCGGTCCTGCACTGTCACCGCACAGCAAAAGGGCGACCGCAGAGAAACGCTGCCAGTTGACCCTCTGCCGAGAGAGGGGGAAAAAAAACCTTTAGCGGGCGCAAAGCTGGCTAGGAATCTAAGGCTTCCCTCTTTCGCGGAGGTTTGCGAAGACTACAGCCGAGCGGAAGAAGGACTGTTTGGCACCGTCTCTGGCACAGTTCTTGATACGGGCCACTAGACCTTGCCAATTTTTGACTCGCTGGCAGCTTTAGTTTCCCCAGAGCTGCTTTCCCAGGTACGCGCAGGTGACAGGCACAGACGCCTACGGACATTTTCTCGAGCCTACGCAGAGCCAAGGTTTGCCTCACCCTATGCGTCCCGAGTTGAGTATTTTTCTTAAAGGGTACAGCAACTCTCCTGTCCTTCTAAACTGCCTCCTTGCAACAGAGCAGCTGTTTTTTCCAGGCCGTTTCTCCAAATGGCCAAGATCTTTTCAAACTGCCCTTGCGCCACCAAACCCGCGCAGGCTCCCTCCCAGCTTTTGACTGCCCTTGGCTTTACCAGGCACACGCTCTATTCCCTCTCCCAACAGCAAAAGTACGGCACGCTCTCAGACCAGAGCGCAACCCTGGGTGCCCGCGCACGCCCGGCTGCTTTGACGAGGAGCCCCCGAGCGTCCCCGCCGGCGCAGGCTGCACGCCCAAGCTCAGCCTCACCCATCTCAGGGGATGCGCAGCTTGCTATTCTCTTCCTGCCATGGCTGCTCTTCCTTCAGATATTCTACTCGTAGCCAAGATTTTCACTACGGGTTCAAGCATTTACCTTCCCGGAATTACCAGCACTTCCACACAGGCAAGTCACTTAATTGCTCTTCTAAAACTATCCAACTGAAAGTTACAGCCCGAAAGAGGAGGGAAAAAGACAAGGAGAGCTCAGGCAGCAAGAGAGCTCTGCAGGCTGCCACCGGCAGTCAACATTTGCGCTTTCAAAAACAGAGTGCAAAGACACACCCAAAAGAACCCCCACAAAACACACAAACAAAAACCCCAGGACCTTGTCTCTTTCCCTCTCTCAGCATACTGTCTTGTCAGAGCATGACGTGCAGACCATCTCTATCCCGGGGACGTTTGCACGCGAGGAATACGTGTCCAGAAACGGTCCAGATCTCTAGGAGTTGTGTCATTTTGCGGGGTTTCCTTATTGTAATTCAATTTTATTGACGGGCACATCTGAGAGGAAACTCATTAACTTTTAAACGCAGCCTCCCCTTGGGGAAAAAAACGTGTCGGAGATGGAAAATAGATTACATTTCAGAGCTCCCACCCACGAGGAAGCTGTGGGGACATTAACAAAAGCGAAGACCAACAGCAGCAACACTCCGTGAAATTTGGCTTTAATTCTGATCACGCCCTTAAGAGACCCCCCAAGTCTACACCTCAGTCCTATGAGGGACGAGTCCTTTTCCAGAGGGACAAACTTTTTGTACGTAGAAGTCCTAGACTGAAGGCCCCACAGAACAGACCGTGCATTGAGCCACAGAAAAACATGCCATCGCCACTCTAATAAAAAGAAAAATGGAATAAAAATCAAGGGACACATCCATTTCCATCACGTTTCACTCCTTACATTTCTACCGGCACCTAGGTGCTCAAAAATTAACTGTACTGACACCACAAACTAATACAAATTTAGTTATGCATCGAAAAAGAAAAGGCTGTTTCCGCTTTGCCCAGAAAATCAGTACGAACAAACAGAAGAGAAACACCTGACCCTAAAGAAGGTAACAGGCAACGCTTAATTTACCCGAGGTGAAAGACAGCTCTTTGACCCCAAAGGAAAACACTCCTAACTACCAAGGCACCAGGTCAGGCAGGAGGCACTCTCTGTGAACCGCAACTCCTCATCGGCTTTCCTGCACTGGCAGCAAAGCTGCCTTTTCTGCAGCTTTGTCCTGCACTGTCTGTACCGGCCCCAAACTCCCCAATGGGTCTTCCCGCTCCCCCAGCCCCACACATGCCATTACCTGAGCCGCAAGCGGAATCAGCCGTGCAGGAGTCTCTTCCCGAGACGCAGCAGGTGACCCTGGGAAAAGAGAAGGCGAGAAATGAGCCTGTTTCTCACACCCAGCCAACAGGGACGAGCCGGGGGACCCCCACCCCACCTCTGCCCTTGGGAGCGGGACCGGGACGGACCCGCCACGCAGAGAGAGGCGCCCGCTGTGGATTTTAGCCTGGCCCCCGTTCCTGAGCCCAACGCCACACAACTCCCTCTGTTTCTCAGCCCCGAAACCGGCCACAGGAGCCTGTTTGCCAGCCCCGGGAGCAGAAGACCCGCTCTCCGCGTCAGACCCCAAACCGGCTCCCCCTCTCTGCTTCCTCGCCCCCTCGGCGGCTCCCCCGGGCGACGCCGAGGGGCGGCGGGAGGGCAGCCGCCCCACGGCCCCGCATCCCTCGGGCCCTCCGCGGGCACTTTTGGGGAGCGCTGGGGAACTGCGGAGGGCCCGGCCCCGCGTTTCTGCGGGGCGGCACCAGCTCGGCCCGCCCACCGCTCAATTAGCGTCGTTCCGGGTTTAATTTCTGCAGCATCGTCAGCAGCGCACCCCAACCCCTCCAGGCCGAAGGGACCTCGCGGCAAGCCGGGCCCAGCCAGCCCCCTCCGACACTACAACGCCCCACCGAGACCCCGCCGGCGCCCCGGTCCCCTCAGGGACCCCTCGGGTCCCCCCGTGCCCGCCTCGGGACCCCGCCGGGACCCCACCACGTTTCCTGCCGCCCCCCGCTCACCTTCACGCGCTCCAGATGCTTCACCGCCTGCTCGCGGCGGTTCCGAGGACCCGGCCCGGCCGACGACGCGCCCGACGGGCCCCGCTTTCCCCCCGGGCCGCCCCGCGCCCGCTGCCACCTGGACGCCGTTTTCCCCCGGCCCCCTCCGCTTCCGGCGCGGAGCGACCCGCCGCCGACGGCCCGCCCACGCCGCTCACCCATTGCCCATCGCCCGCTCCGCTCCCAGGCAGCTCAGCTCCAGTGGCCTTTCGCCGCCGTCAATCCTCACCGGGCCCCGCCTCGGCGAGGCGATCCGACCAATCGGAGCGCGGAGACGCGACCCGACCAATGGGAGAGCGGCGCCCGCGCTGTGATTGGCCCATTCTCCCGCGCATGCGCCCCAGTGCGGTTGCCATGGTGACGACGCTCCGGCGGGGGCCGCCGCCGTTGCCATGGCGACGGGGCCCTGCGGCGGGGGAGAAGGAAGTCAACAAAACACGGCTTTTTCTTCTTAAAAAACTGTCGAGATTTGTATGCGAAAGCACAAAAGAAGCCTGGCGCACTGCCCGGCCCCCCCGCAGCGCTCCCTGGGGTCCGAGGCTTGGAGGGCGGACGGGGCTCCCGCAGCTCGGGGGGGCAGCGGCCGCTGCGGCTGCGTGTGGGCCAGCGCCTGCGGGGGGCACACGGCGGTGGCGGGCGGCACCGCCGGGGGCGTGATCGGGGAAGAGTCCGGGGGAGCTGTGGCGAGCTGGGGAGGCGCCCGGCGTCTGCGCCCGGGGCTGTCCGCCTTCTTCCCCGCTTGCCTTCCGTCCGCTCTCGGCTAACTCCGCGGGGCTGCCCGGAGCCGAGTCGCTGCCGACGCCCCGGCAGCCTGCCGTAGCGGTGGGTTTGGAGCTTCCCGCCCCGCCAGCCCCGGGCGGCCAGCGGGCAAGAGAAACCCCGGCCCCGGCCGAAGGGGCTCGCTCGCCTCCCCGGTGGGCCCGGCCCGGCGCCGCCGCCGGGGATGGGGGCCGGCGCTGCAGTACCGCGCTTTGGCCACAGGAGGGCAGCACAAGCGACAGAGCGGCGGGGCGGGGCCGGGGGCGGGCGGGAGGCGGGGCCGAGAGGGGGCGGGAGGCGGGGCCGAGAGGGGGCGGAAGGCGGGGTCGGGGAGGGGCGGGAGGCGGGGCCGAGGAGGGGCGGGAGGCGGGGCCGGGGAGGGCGGGAGGCGGGGCCGAGAGGGGGCGGGAGGCGGGGCCGAGGAGGGCCCGGAGGCGGGGCCGAGAGGGGGCGGGAGGCGGGGCCGAGGAGGGGGCGGGAGGCGGGGCCGAGGAGGGGGCGGGAGGCGGGGCCAGGGCGCATGCGCGGCTCCCACCTGCAGGACCGGCCTCCGGCCGCCGGGCGGCAGCACGCCCTTAATTATCCCCCTCTCGGCGCTCATTAGGGTGATGAGCCGTGACCGCTCTCAGCCCGCTTTACTCCAGCCGGGCACCGGAACCACTTCCCGGGCTGCGGGGCTCCCATCCCTCTGCCCTGTCCGCACTCGCAGCTCAGGCAGCGACAGCCAGTGCCTCTGCACCAAAAAACCTGCGGAACAGGGGTTTTTGCCCCGGAACGAGCCCCAGGGACGCTGCATGGCTCCGCGCGGGGCACCAGGGCCGGGAGGGGCCAGGGGGTGACACCAGCGAGTCCGCCGGAGACCCGGGAGGGAGGCTGGCGCCTTATCTACAACATGAAAAAAAAATCGGTGATTGTTGCTTTTCTGCATGAAAATGTTTTGGGGTTGGCGTTTTTTTTCCTTTCCAGCTGCACAAATCCAGGTGGATCTGGGTTTTGGGAGCCCCCCATTGGCGGCTTTTTTCTCCCACGTTGTTGGTTTGCCCCCCCCGGCGCAGACCCAGAATCAGGGGCTTTGGGGTATTTTTGGGCCCTGGCGGCAGCTCCTGCTCAGTGTGCGCGGTCCCGTGGGGGAAAGTCCCCGTTCAGGGCAATCGGCCACAAACTGGGAGGGGAAAAGGGGGAAGGGGCAGTTTTGGAAAGCGCTTTTACGTCTTCAGGACAGATAAAGGGGAGAGAGAGTTTTTAAATCCTTCCTATAAATAGGCTTTCTTTGCATTTGAAAAACCTCATAGAGCACAGACATTTACATTCACGCATCTATTCACATGCAGACAGATCAATTTAGGGAATATATATTATCGAGTTACACTTAGATAGAATATCTGTTCAGACTCCGACATATTTAGACTACTGTGTTAACACTTCTTATATAGAACGGGGATTTAGACACATATTTTGACGCTTTAATACCTTCTTATCTATCAATCTTTTTTAAACCTTGTTCTATTCTAAACCCCTTTATAGAACACAGAACCACTGAATGCTTAGAGATACAGGGTTTTATTTTTCACTCCTATATACACGCATTCATGTTGTTTATCAAAATATATCAAAACGAGAGACTTTACTCTATTTCAATGCCTCGCGCCCATATTTAGAGGTTTTAACGTGTTTTAATCCATGCCCAGGAATTTTCAGACATTCTGGGGTTGTGACCCGCCTATTTGGGGGGGGGGGGGGGGGAACCCTGCATGACCCACAACCCCCCGCTCACCTGCTCCTCTGCCACATCATCGCCCCCTCGGTGACGCCGGGGCGCCCCAAATGATGTCATCACCCCCACAGACACACACATCCCTTTTTATTCATGCACACCCCTTCTCTCTGGTGTTGGGAAACGCCTGGCCCCTTCCTCCCAGCGCGGCCGCAGGGAGATCCATCACCCCGCGTGCAGGACGGCAGCACCGGACTGGGCCGTAACCAGAATCGACGCCGACGGACCCAACGCCGCAGCTACAGCCCTCGCGCTGCTACTGCTGCCGTCGCCGCTGCCGCTCACCTCGCTCGCTGGGTCGATGCAGCCGAGAGGGATGGGTCAAACCCTGAAGAGCAAAAGGAACAATAAAGAACAAAGCTCGGTCATTCCCTTCATGGTGAAAAGGTGACGCTATGTTTTTGTACATCCAGTAAAAACACTCATACTCTACAAGTCTTTGACTTTCCTTTGGCACTAATTTAAACTTGCACAGCTGTGAACTGATACCATGAAACTACTCGTCACCAAAATACACGGCAATAAGTTGACCGTGGGGTTTTCTGGGTGTCACACAAGGAGGAGGGGCATCTGGCCAGCGGCACTGCCCAAGAGAGATGCCACTGGGCTGCCGGGGAAACGCGCCGCTGAAAGTCAGACAGAAACAAAGTACCTCGGAGCGCTCTGTCACAGTATCAGGAAAAGCCCAGCAGCATTCAGTCGCCTCTCTTTTTAAACCTTTAGAACAAACACCCCAACGGCTTAAATACGCCTCATAAATTGCTGATTGCATAAAATGCTACAGCCATTTGGCAGTGGCAGTTTAAACATGCAGTTTGTAAATTGTACAATTTTAGCTTTTTCTTTTTTTTTTTTTAAAGTTCCCTTTAACATAGAAAAATCAGCAAGATCAGAGATCCCCCCCCAAATGGTTTTCCTTTTGAGGGTCGGGGGGGAAATCAAATCCCCGGCGCTGCCATCCGTCAGGCCACCAAAACAGACTGGCAGACTGGCGAATGCTTTTGGCGGTGTAACATGCTCCGAACAGACCTTACAGTATTTTTACTGTTTTCTTAAACTATTTCATACACAAAACTGTAGAAGGAGAGCTGACAAAGCCTTCACGTTAACTTCCAAGTCCACACTATACAAGGACCTCAGGAAAAAAGCAGACGCCCACCGCAGACGTACCTCGTACTCGCTGAGCACTCCGCATCCTTCCCGCCTGTCCTGCACTGTCACCGCACAACAAAAGGGCGACCATGGAGAAACGCTGACAGTTGACATTCTGCCGAGAGAGAAAAAAAACCTCCAGCACGAAGCTGGGTAGGAATCTAAGGCTTCCTTCTTTTGCGGAGGTTTGTGAAAACCACAGACAAGCAGAGGAAAAAGCATCTGGCACCATCTCTGGCACAGCTCTTGATACAGGCCACTAGACCTTGGCATTTTTAGACAACCCTGTTTTTTTTGACTCAGTGCCAGGTTTCGTTGCACTAGAGCCACTTTCACAGGTACCCTGGGGCTCTTAAGTCGCTTTTCTGGCAACTTCATCCTCAAAACCACCTTACTGCACTCTCCCAGGGCCGAGTCAAAAACACCAAATATTCAGCAACTGCTCCCACACCAAAGGTGCCAGGAGGCAAAGCTGTGTTTTTTTTCCCCCCAAATGCTGGTGGGGCATTTAAAGTATTTGACAATTAAAGTATTTGACTTTCCTCTGGCATTAATTTAACTCGCACAGCTGTGAATTGATACCATTAAACCATTAAGCTCTATAGTGCCTACCTTCCCGCGCGTGTGCCCGAAAAAAAATCACAGCAGTGTGGGAAGGAGAGGGGCAGGGAGGGCCCAAGACGCACGAGAGGGAAGACAGGGCCCCAGGAGCCTGGAACTTACCGCAGCTCTCATTCTCGTCACCGCTGGGAGAATGTAACAGGTCAGACGCTTCTTTCTCCTTCTCTCCTCCCTTCCTCTTCGGCCGCTTGGCTACGCTCCACCGAAGAGAACAGGTGGAGGTGTCTTAGAGCTCTTAGGAGTTGAGGCTTCCTAAGACACACGGCCTGGCTCACCCCTGTGCTCCGCAGCGGTGCCGCACTCTTGGTTACGGGCAGACCCTGCGGTGCACGTTGCTGTCTGGCTGCCGCGGACTATGAAGAGGGACCCCTCCTCACCCAGGGTGGCAGGGTCTCTCTTGCCTGAAGCGGGAGGCAGCTGCCAGCCAACGGCCTTCCATACCTTCTTTTGTACCTTTCTCTGGCCTCTCCAGCTTCAGCCGTGGCAGCTCCTGCCCACGGCCAGTCAGTCTGTGCTCCGCCTGTCCCTTTTCGCCCCACGATGTGAGGAGAGCCCAGGCAGAGACAACCCACACAGGCTTTAGGCGGGCACAGCCAACGGCATCCTCAGGGGAGGAACAGACAACTGCATCCTCAGTTTGGCCCCTGGGAGAGGGAAAGCAGCAGCGACCATTGTTAGCGTAGGGTATCCCCGGCTGAAACCTCTCCTTCCAGAGTGACAAGACAAAAGTGACAGGATACATGGTGGAGAGCGAGAAATTAGTGAACAGAGACAGAGAGCTGGCCAGAGAGAGATGGAGAAAAGCAAAAGATCACATGGGCAACAGGGCAGAGAGGAAGGAATTAAAAAATCAGGGACAGGGAGCCAGACAGACAGTGAGAGGCAGAAATAAAATGGGGAAAAGCAATGGGCCACAGGGCAGGGAAGGAGGAATTGATAAATAGAGATAAGGGACCCAACAGAACACAATACAGAATGGAAAAAAAATAGCAGCACGCTACAAAGAAGAGGCGGAATTAAAGTACAGGGATGGGGAACCGAACAGAGAGAGATGGGAAAAGACAAACAAGTAGTGTGGAGCTATGGGACAGTACGTGGAATTAAAAGAGGGAGACAGACCGAGAGAGAGACTGAGGAAAAAAAAATCCAGACGGGCTACGAGAGGCAGAGGGAGGAATCAGAAACTGGGAACAGGGAACCAGACCACAGCTCCTGCTCTTGGTGACGCCTGGAGAAATGTACAATTTGGACGGTTCTCTCTCCCTCTCGCCCCCTCTCCCCCTTCCTCTTCCGTAGCCCCGGTTACCCAATTCTCAGTCCTCCCAAAGAGTAAAGCTCTTTAAGTGCGAGAGTTCACAGATGCGGTGTCTCCCTCTCACAGACACACATCCTACGCGGACGTCCCGTACCTTCGGGTGCACATACGGACCCTGTGTTCCGTCAGCGACGTAGCCTACGGAGGACTATTACTTGGAGTGGTTTCTCGCTCAGAGACAGGGTTTCTCTGTTCACCACCAGGCCCCCGCCCTTCTCCGGGGCTTCCCGCCGTCCGTGTCCGTGCTGCCGGGGCGGCAACGCGTCTCTCACAACCGAACGCGGTACGGGCAAGGCCCGCTCCCAACACCTCCCGCGACCCACGGTGCCAAGCCCCACCGTCCCACTACCCCCAGGCGGGCGGGGGGCACCCCCGAGCCTGCGGCCCCCGAGGGGTCTCGCTGGCCCTCACCTGCCGCCGCCGTGAGGCGGCTCCCCCCGCGCGCCGCCAGGCTGCTCGCGCCACTGCGCACGCGCCGAGAGGGCGGAGCTGCGCACGCGCCAGGGCCGCGCCGCGGTACCTGGTGCCCGCCCGGAGAGCCGCGCGCCGGTCGTCGCGCATGCGCGGTAGCCGCGCTGCAATGGCCGCCCCCGGCCCGCCCCGCCGAGCGCGGCGGTCAGACGGCGGCTCCCGCCGCAGGAACAGGGTGGGCGACGGTCTCTCCCCGCCCCCCGCGGCAAGGCCAGCGTGTCGGCCCGCCGCCACCTCCTTCCCCGCGGGACGAGCCCTGCCCGGAGCAGAAATGCGCGGCCACCCCCTCTCTGGCCTGCCTTGTCTGCAGCCGGGACTGTAGGCCCTGCCCCGACAAGGCCAGGACAAGGGCTGAGGGAGAGGGCAGGACCCTCCCCGCGCCCCTCGGAACTGTAACCCATCCTCCCAGGGTCCTGCCGCACGGCTGGGGCGAGCTGAAGGCTTCGGCGCCGCTCACGCCTCCCAGGGCTGACGTCCCGGGCATCCCTTGCCTCCCAGAAATGCGAAGGCTACAGCCCTTGCCCCGGTCTTAGGGCCTGTAAACCCGTGTAGCTGCGTTTGGCAAAAAAGGCTGCTCAGAAACAACAGTCTTACAAAAGAAGGCTCTACATCAAACCCCTCCCTCAACGTCCAGAAAGCCAAAGCCCAACTCGCGCCGCTCACGTGGGTATGAAGTCAAGACTCAGCATCAGGTTTTGATTTCCATATAGTTTAATAAGTTAACAGGTTCAGCCATTACACAGCAATGGAATTCTTCTTCAACATTTACAAAGGTGCAAGAACTTCATTCATTTAGTCCGAAATAAGTCATATTATTCTCATCTCTTAAATAGCTACGCAGTTCCTTTTTTTTTTTTCCCCTCTAAACAATCTGGGGTTAAAATAATCCACCCAGAGAAAAGGCATCAAAGTACAAAAGAGCACGCACAAGGAGAGGCGCTAATTCAAATTCAGCATGGGTATTTGGTCCAATACCTGTACGAGCAAGGAAAGGTGGTGTGGAGCCGTCATGCCTGTAGAAGGAGCTGCGATACTGCAAGTACACAAAGACCTTTTCCAGAAGTTTGACCACCACTGGGATTGTTACTCTATCATGACATTCACCGTGACCTAGGGGGAGGGAGGGAAGGAAGGGAGAACAAGGCAAAAGATCCCAAAACACGCAAATGCCAGACACCCAACGTTCAAGCATCTTGACAGCTACCCAGAAATGACTTCTCTGTAGGTTTCGCAAACAATGAACCGAGAGAAGTCATCGCAGGAAGGAAGCGTCATCGCTAAAGACAAAAAAAGCGGAACAAAACCAGTGTAAGCATATGCTTTGCCATGCGCCCAGTTCTAGGCTAGGAACAGCACATGCCTGTGGCCCTCTTATACCGGGTTTCATTACGCTCCCCTCCGCTGAATGGTCTTCTGAGTAGCTCTCTAGCCACATCGGCTCTCCTCGCTCTCCCTCTCTTCAGCTGGTCTGCCTAAAAACCCATCCTCAACTGAAAACCCAACTCGACATCGCAGCATGAGGGTGCTTGCAGGGGCAGAACCTGGACTTGCTTGCTCAAGTCTGCCCCTGCGGAGGCCCATGTAAGAAATATTTTGTGGACACCACAGAAGCGGGTAAGGCTGTTCTCCCGCCCCACCCTGCCATCCTCAGTCTCTTTGCCGTGTGCCCGGTGTTCGCAGAGTGTACTCTCATTCCAAGCGCATGCAAACACACGTGCGATCCCTCTGCCCTCAAACAGGTGCCCTTCTAGTGCCCTCTCCAAGTATCAGGCCTCGGTCAGACACCCATCATGCTGGAGCCCACGGCACCCCCAAAACACCGAGGTTTCGCAGTTCCCCCCATTTCTTCCCACGCCTGTTTTCTCTCGCCTCGAGAGGATAACCCTCATGGGCCGATGCTTCGATGGGCAGGCTCTTAAAAAGCCTTACCAAAACATGGGGAGAGGATGTATCCAGACAGAAATATACTTACAGGCATACTTACAGGTAGAGAAATCTATTTTCTTCAGAGAAGTAAAAATACACAGAATAGGTAAGTTCTAGTAACTCTGTTCAGCCAAAATAGAAAACAAACAAACAAAAAAAAAAAACCCACCAAAAACCCACAACCCCCAAAAATACATACTTTGGCTTCATTTACCAGTCACCATTTCTACTTGTATAGCCGGCAGCGAAACGCAGCATTTGGAACGCAGGCCCTCATAACCAGGGTTGAACTCCGTCAGAAGCCTCCGTGCGTTCAAGCCCGCTGCTCTGCCGCTCCTCTTCCCCCACATACTCGGTAAAGAACTGATTTCACAAGGTGCAAATATTGAGCCTACCCTGAGACAACAACCTGGCAACTGCGGACCATTCAAGCTTAAAACGTTATCTGGTGGCCCGCACCGCGCGCTGGGGTTGCTCCGTGGTGCCGGGCATAATGAAATGCCACAGACCCCGCAAGGGCACCGAGGTGAAGGCATGGGTATCCAGAAGTTAAACAGGGAAAAGCAAGTTTCAAATAGCATTTCTTCTGTCCTAAAGCCAGAAGCACAGGCAGGGATTAAATACAAAAGACATTTCTTTTCTTTCCATACAGACACATGGCAGGAATTGCCCATTTAACATGGCTAGAAAGGAATCCTTGGACTCCAAGGCCGGTGAGGAACTCAAGTTTTGGTTTTACTCCTAGCTTTCCTATTGCCTCCTTCCTTCGAGCCAGGCCAAAATATTCAGGTGGAAGTCTAGATACGTGTTTGTCAGACACAAACCTCACTCACCTTTTCCACCTCCTGTCTACAGCGACGAGGACATTGCGTGCTAGCCCTCGCAGCCCTCCTCGTGTACATGAGCTCCAGATTCACGCTTCAGAAGCGCGGGTGGGAGCCTCGGGCATTCACCTCCAGCTGCTCCGCACCGAGACAGCTCGAGCTGCTTTTGCGGCTTGAAGAATACAGGACTATTGAACGAGACTCATGGAAGGTCCTGTGGTAAACCCACAACTAAAGAGCTGCTGGCTCTTCTGAAAGTTCCTTTCCCTTCAAACGCACGCTTCTAATGCAAGGTTTCACAGCAATCCCACTAGAGAAGGGGTGCTGTCTGGGCTCAGCCAGCACTCCTCATTCAAAGCAACTTTGACACGGTCTTGAAAAAGAATAAAGAAAAAGCAAAAACGGAGCGTCAAGTACTGTTAGCGACAGAGGCAGAGTCGTAGCAGGGACGGTGCCAGAGAGAATGACAAACGGGAACCAAACCCTGAGGCTCCGGGAACAAGCGCGTGCCTGCGAAGGCCAGCGCCGCATGTGACACCGCACGGACCCAGCAAAGGAAGGACTGGCAGCCGCATCGCCAGAGGCAAGCTCCAGATTGCCAGCTTCCACCAGCGATGCAGCATGGAACCAGTCGCTCGCATTGAGGAAAATTATTTTCAGTGAGAAACGGTGCATGGAGCTGCAAACACAGCCACAGTACCGCGTGGGCTGGGAAAGAAACAAAGAGACGTGGAAGAGCTCAGGGATGACAGAAAGACTCCCGGACCAAACCAAACAGATGAAGAAGAGGTTCCTGGTCAGCCAGCTGGACCAGTCCGATTTCTCACACATGCCCAACCTCGTGGGGAATCAGCAGGAAAAACAGGGAAGAATCCCTCCTGCTGGCAAGCACCGGCACTTTCAATCCAAGCCCCAGGGGACTCTGGCCTTTCCTACCACCAGACACTTTGAGGAGACGCCCTGAAATTCCCACCTGTAAATCCTTTCACAGCGGCATACCAAACACATTCTGGTCTTTGGAAACGGCACGCGATGGCCGTTATCAGTAAGCCAGGATTTCTCCTTCTGAAGAACACGACACGTTGTTTTATGCACACCGTTAAGAGAACAGCTGCTTTTTCAGTTGGTCACGTCCTGCATAAGGTGGGGCAACAGTCCCCACCTCGGGAGGTACTGTAACGGGAGAGCAGAGCTGGTGAATCCAGCCAGGCCCAGGCGATTGCTCTTCAGTGGGGTTTTTCCTCCCCTTTGCCCTGTCTCCTTAACTCTACAACCCACAGGAGAGCAGGAGCTTCCGTTCAAACCAGGCGCATTGACAGGGCACGAGTGTTTCTCCAGAGAGCGTCGTTACACTATCCAAACGGGGGCCCTGGGGATATCTGCAGTGTGCACATGTCACGAGATCAGGAAACCCTTCATCTAGAAGGCCAGTCTCCTGCGCAAGGAGTCGATTTCCCCCTGCACATCTCCCCCGACGCAAGTACCAGCTGCAGAAATGCCTACTGTTTGAACATGGTGGATCAGGTTTGCTAGAAGAAAGGGAGCACCAGATGCAATCAAGAAAGGTTCCTTCTACTCCAGGAAACCCTTTCCATCAGTGAAAGCGTATAAATTCTTGCCTCTCTCCACCACGTGGCTTCAGGCTCCACGTCAGACTGCCCTTTCACTAGCATCACCCCATTCCCTGCTGTCCTTGCTGTGAGAACTGTGAGAGGCCAGGCGCTCCGTAGGTCTGGAATACCGCCTGGCACCCTGCCAGCAGCACCCCCAACCGCCCCCGAGGGAAAGGGTTCTGCTCGTACAAGAGCTAGTGCAGGCGTGCAGCACGGCCCCTTCCCCGTTCAAGAACGCGGATGCAGGAGGAGGGCTGCGGCACTGACAGCACCAACCAGACGCTCTTGCAAGGGCCTGGGCTTCTACCAAAACTCGTCCAGTGGTTAAAATTTCCTTCTTCTTAGAGACTCCTTCCTTCATGAGTATACACAGAAAGCAGGCATCCCCCAGCACTGTCCGAAACGGAGACTGTTCCAGTGGCAGAGCCAGGTGGAGAACCACAGCTTGTTCTCCTGACAGCTCAAAGCCCAGGAACGCTTCGCCCCACACCACACCGCACCTCGGTCAGGTTACAGCCTCTGCACCAAGCAGAAGCAATGAGGGCATTTAGACGGCCAGTGACCGCATCACCCACTCTCGCTAACGAGCTGAGCGAGGCTACACCCCACATTTCTCGGCAATGTAGCCAACCCAGTCGTTTCTCGATCTTTAGCTCTGAGGGTTGCCACTTGAGAGGCCCCCCGCCCTGCTTTTCCAGAATGCACCCGGTGATGCCAGACAGCTACGCAGGCAGAGTTGCTTCCGCAGCTCCTGGGACCCCCGCAGGGATTAGCATGCCACCTGGATTTTCTGGGAGAGTGCGGTGGGGTAGGACAGTCGGAGAAGGCTAAGCCAAGGCAGACAAGCAGCCTAAGCCTGGGTTCGCCACCTCCACTCCCCAAATGGCGTAAAGCACTGGGGTGTCTTCCCTCAGCCAAGGTTGGAAGGAACTGGACTGCGGTCACAGATACCACGGAGTGGGAAGACGAGACTAGAAAAGGATCTCTGTGCAGTCTTTCCAACAGGCTTCTCCCTCCTTCAATTCTCACCTGCCGTTGTGCTGTCGCTAGCTTTGGGTTTGGATTTAGACTTGAAGGAGAAGCGCTTGATGAGGCGGCGGGAGAAGCTGCCAGCTTTCTTCCTGGTGGTGGAGTTGGCGGTGACGTTGGACAAGTCATCGTGTGACTGGCTCAGGCCCGCTTCCTTCTGCTTGCTTCTTCTCCGGAAGATGAGCTTGGTGCCACTCCGAAGAAAGCTAACTGCAGAGACAGAAAGGAAGGAGGTGGAAACCATAATTAGTATCCTGCCCTGGTGAGTCTCGGGGGCAATAACACACCCGGCTGCTCTCGGATGAGCAGCAAAGACCTCTTCTGCCCCGCACAGTGGAAGCGCATGGCAGGTCGGCGAACCCCGGCTCCCGACTGCAAGGCAAAGCCTATGCTCAGGACAGACCGCAATACCAACAAGCTGCTTCACGAAGCACACCGTCACATGCCCCCCCTGCCTAAACCTCCTTTTATGCAACAACGTCCTCCCTTCGGTGGAAGTGTGCAGAATTGTAGTAGAAAGCTAAGACTCATATGAATGGAAAACAAGTGAGAACGTCTGCATGTGGAGACGCCGGGAGGAGCACACAACAGGGAAAAGGCCTCTCGCACTAGACCATCTCAAGGACGCCCAGATTAGCCAGTCATCAAGCTCCTAGAACAACGGCCCGCGGTTTCAGGAGACAACAGGGGGCTTGCTTTGTGTTTTCTTCCCTCTCTTCCCTGCCCGCCAAGTCTCTCAAGAATCCAGGCCGCACACCTTTCTACCTGCTGACAAGCAAACAAGGGACCACCACAGGTCAAACCGTACCTGGTTGTACCAGGCTACAACCCCCCAAAACTTGTCCCGCTCTCGTATTCTGAGCAATTGAGATTTTGGCTTGCACTTAGTTATGTAAGTTTGTAGCTAACTGAAACCGTCACGGCTACAAGCAGGTAAATACAAGGTGCGCTATCTGCCTCATCAACACTAGCCTGGAAAGCCCAGAACAGCAGCTCGGTCAGGGCAGGCCAACTCCGTTGTTTAAAAGCAAAGAGTTTGTGTGGACATCCTACGGTACCACAGGTCAGAGGCGCTACTACATTGATGCTAACTGAGAAAGAGAGAGGGCATCGAGGTCTGTACAATCCACATTGTCAGGTGGCCTCCATTCCCATGCCAGAGGCAGCTGAATTCAGAGGAAAAATCGTTATTTACGGACACGCGCCTGATCTGCAGACCCAGAGGCCAGGGAGTGAGAACAGGTTCTTGGGAACATGGAAACTGCACAGGGCTCCCATCTAAGAGAGCACAGAGACCGAAAAGGCCACAGGAATCAGACACCTGCAAAGAGAGGAGTTTGGAAAGTAGAAGGGAGGCAGGCTCTTCCACACTCCAGCAGAAACTGCTCTTTGCCATGCTGAAAGCTGCCCGCAGCCCCTGCGTTCGGGTGGGAAACTCAGATATCACGTTGTCCTCGATACAACAGGCTAACGTTAGCTCACTTCTAATGGTTCATCCTTACCTTTGTGATCTTTCAAGCTCCTGGTCTCAAGGGCTCCTGTGGAGCCAGTTTCAGACTCAACATCTTCCACCGATGGTCTCTCAGAGATGTCCGATCGCGTTGTCTCATCCAGCTCCTGACTGGCCCTTTGTCCTGATGGCGACGCTTCCAGCAGCTGTGATGATTCAGTAGAATCGTGCATCTGGTCAGCTGCACGCTCTGCTGCAGAGTCCCCATACGCTGTGGCCTCCAGGGACGCAGCATAACCCAGAGAAAGTGCCATTTCATCTTGAGCGATAGGTACCTGCAGGGGGGTTAGAAGGTCAGACAGACAGGAAGAGAGGGTCTAAAGGATGGCATTCATCTCCTTTCTTCCATCCACACCTACATATGGATGCTCCTGTTCCGATCACCCGTGCCAGACCGCACCGATGCACAGTCGTCACTCATTTGCTGAAATATACAGGAATGCGGCCAATTCCAAAGCATTCCGCAGCACATCCCTCACTCCCATAGGCGAGTCCAAGGAGAACTCCTTAGATTCTCCAGGAGGTTCCCAAAGAGCTACGGCAGCAGCCTCCCTTTCTGCGGCTGCCCTTCGTGAACTCCCACCGGCAGCTGCCCTGAAGACTGGCAAGGTACCTTTGACACTTCCTGGGAAGCAGCGACAAGCTGCAAGGAAGCAGTGAAGGGATTCTGCCGAGCAAGTCGTCTGTGCTGGAACCTTCCCAGACTGGTCCCTAAAGGACAGGGTCATTTCACGCACGCGCCCCTAGAAACAACCTCCCAGATTGGAAACGGAGCCCCCTAACTACCAGATACCTTGGAAACTCCTGAGATGATCAGTGTGCTACGTTTTGTTGGGGTCTTCTTGGCGGGCTTGTTATTCGTCTCAGTCAGCTGTCTGATCGCCGTCTCGGCCACCGGATCCAAGCCATTGGGCATATGGCTATCCCCTGAGCACAAGAAAGATGTCAACGCTTGAGGTAGCAATCTTCAGCACAGGCAAGAGGTCACTTGCTGACCGCAATGCTTGCAATAGGCAATGGCACGTGCGCAAAGGCAGAGAACAGAATTTATTACAGACTTGCCCGAATAAACCAAAGGAAGGAAGCTCCATATAGCTTTCCCACTAGGCATATCATTAAAATACCCTTCCCGCTCAATTAAGACTTCCAAAGACTCCCAAGAATTTGGGCAATCTTGGCCACACACCATCAAAACGGCCGCAGCGCTCCGTTCCAAAGTCAAACAGAGCCCCGAGTAGAGGGTGAGCAAAGGTCTTTGGGCCCAGGTAGCCTAGAATGTTCATGTCGAGAAAGGGGACACCCAGAGTCATGGACTGGATAGCCAAAGTGGGTTTTCTTTTACCCGGCCCCACCCGCCACCACCCCTACGGCCCTGCCTTCACTGGGGCACATGGACATTCTCTTCTGCAGTAAACGCAGACGAGTTCGGCCACCCACATTCAGACTGCCACTCTCCAAGAAAGGCTGAAAACACAGTCACTCCAGTAAGAGCCTGGGATTTCCAAGCACTTACGGCTACCGCTGGGCAAGGGTCCGCGAGGGCAGCCGCTCTCCAAAAGCACTGTTGTCTTCTTTTCAGTCACTTCCACCTTGGAAGGCGACCTCGATGGTGAATCTTCACAGTGACAGGGAGGCAGAGAGACAGAGACACCAGTAAGCGCAGCTGAAGCTTAGGCAACTTCACTACTGTATCGTGGTCCCCTACGCACACCCCCAAAAGACTCAAGTGCGCACGAAGAGCCTGCAGAGGCTCTCTCCATGAGGTTTTGCCGCACTGAAGCGGTAAGATGCCTATTGGAAAAAGACACATGAAGCAGCCCCATCGTCAGACCCCGTTCATGCTGTTTCCCAGCCCCACCTCATGGAATATCCACCACCACATTCATCAGGACATCAGACTGCAAGGAGCAACAACCATTAGTAAGCAAGGTCAACACGCTTTCAGCTCTGCATCCAGTACATACAGCTTAACTTCTTTAGCAGTGAAGAAAGTAGAGGAAAAGTGGCAAAACGCTTAGCCCGACATCAGGCAGGTATGCATGCAGCAGCATACACGTTTGAGTCAGGACTTCCCGCCACCAAAGTCTGTCAGAGAGGCTCGTCCCTCTCTCACCTTCCCCCAAACACAGGGCTGCATCAATTCCCTCCCCCAAGGCTACACGTGAGTCTCCAGCCAGACGCGAGACGCTAAGGGAATGGCGACGATGGCCACGTTCCGACCCAGAAGCCAAAAGCACCACACAAGGTGCGAGTCTGCAACAACCACAGCGTACGATGGCTGAACAGTTTTGCTACTGCCCGCATGAGCGGCACAGGGAAGATCATGGCTGAGTCTGCGCCCCAATAGCAGCCACTCGTACAAGACACCTGCCACAAGGCAGCCTCACCCAGTTTGCAGTCTGCCTTGGGCCGGGACTGAATCGTGGTGACAGTAGTCACGATGGTGCCATCGGGCATGATGGTCCGGTCCATCTCCACCTTCTTAGTGGGGGTGATGCTGGTTCGCAGAGACGTGGCGTGCTGAGCATTCAAAGATGCAGAAGACTCCTGGAACAGCAGCTACAAAGAGTAACGCACAGCTCAGAGAGGTTCTCCTCCTCCCAGATGGAAAGGCAGGCATTTGGGTGACGAAAGCTACTGCTCTGGGCACCAAGGAACCATCCCCGCTACAATGTCGGCTGAATGGAGGGAGGCTCAGAAACCGAGGGCCAGGCAACACCTCTCCTCCGCCTAAGGGTCTGCCCGTTCCCTGCCATGAGCCCAGGCCTAATCACACATGTCTCCAGCTAGAGGCTTGCATTGCGAACGCTTCCAGAGCACGCGTTTGTGCCAAGCATGTGGAGTCCTGAGCTCACCTCTAATATAATAGTAGCTTCAGCTGCCAGCGACCGCCCAGCTGCTGGGGCCAGTGAGCAGACCTGTCTCCCGGATGGTTGTTTGCCCACAGAATCAAGTAAAAGTGTGGCATGTGCCAGCAGCACATCTGCAAGAAACAGGAAAACAAAACTCACCGCGTGACCTCGGCACCTCAGATGTCTCCCAGCCAACCCAGGCTGCTTTTGGGAAGCAACCCCATGGGCCAGGGAAGCAGATCCCCACGACTCTGGGTTTGAGGTGGGGAGGGAGCGGGCAGCGCTCCTCCGCTCCTCTTCACCATAAAGAGGTGGCCGTTGTGTGGCCTCCATCAGAAATAGGTGCTGCGGTTAGTCCCTGACTGAGTACAAATGAACAGACTTAAGAGCCTTCTGTAATGTTCTACCAACACCCAGGGGCAAATCCCCGCATCCCTCTCCCCGCTTCAGAGCGGAGACGAGTGGGCCACGGGAACTTCCCAGGTACCAAAAAGGTCAGAGTAAGAGCATTTCACTAAGAAGAGACTCCAGAGTTACTTCACGCAGTCAGAGGCTCACGTAAGGTTGGATATGAAAAATCCTTTGCAGCGTTCATCACACACAGTACCAACACAGAACTACCACAGGCTCAAAGCAGAGGAAGTCCCTTAGTCATTTTTGTCTCCCCATCTTACGATCCATCTTACAGCTGCCTGTACTCACTTCCCCCTCCGTCGTTGTTCCTCAGCACCTGTAGCTTCAGCTCTTTACTTCTAGGTCCCAACTCCCTGTTGAAACACAAAAAGACGGGCTGGTATCACGCAATCTTTGCAAAACGGCCACAGAGCGAGCAACTCCATTCCGTATCTTGCCTTCCTCAAACCTCACACGCCTCGTCACCTTTTCCAAAGCTCCAGTAACACCTGTGCTATTGTGGACGACATGACAAGGAGCAGCAAGTTACACAGAAGAGAACTCCGGTTCATGTCCCCTGAAGGGCTGTGTAGGCTGCCACAAGAAGATGAGAGTGTGATCTGTCTGCAAGGCTGAGATTTGCGCTCCAGGCCTTCTGCACCTGCCGCTCCCACACGCTGCCCACGATCAGCACTTCTGCCCACCCAGTTAACACACAAAGTGTCCAAGGCAGCAGGAAATATGTATGCAAGCTGGGGCCGGTCACCGGGATGGGCAGCCTGGCATGTGGGCAGCATAAACACACCCTGCAGAGCAGGCTTCACCTCTGCGCCGTCTGCATCAGTTACCACAGCACAGTAACGACACCCAGAGACCACGCTGGTCTGCCTCTGCTGCGCCAGCCAGGAGGAGCGCAGACACTTACAGAAAGAGCTCCTCATTCCACTCCACCTCCGCTGCAGCACCGGCACTGCCAGCTGTCACTGCCCTCGTCCGCTTCTGCTGCGGGGGGCTGTCTAGCTCTGCCACGCAGCGTATCTCCCCAGGTCCTGCAACGGAGGGACAGAGCGCACGCGCGTGCTCGTCAACACGAGGCAGCGTCTCATTGGATGCACACCCCTCTTTTCCATTCAAACCCACCCAAAACAGCCACTCGCTCCAATCTCACCACCTGCGCACTTTCCCCTGCAGATGAGCAACGTTTTCACGCTTACCTCCCTTCCCCTGGCAGCCCAAGTTCAGCACTCGAAGATTCCGGAGCAACAGCTTAGAACCCAGAGGGGCTGCTGCTACTCCGGACGGGGACTCTCGAGTCAACTTATTGCTGGGTACCTGAGAAATGATGAGAGCGAGACCGATGCCTTATCATTCACTCGCCAGCAGACAGCAGCAAGACGCATGATGTTTGTCCTCACATCTACTAAGTAGCTCCTCACACCTCACACCAAGAGAGGGCAATACCCACAGAGCCATCAAGAGATGCTGCAGGTTCCTCAGGCTATTCTGGTGGGCCCACATGTTACTTCAGATGGGAAATTTAAGGCAGACAGGAAAAGAGACAGACGAGAACATGCTTGCTGGCTACCAGATGGGCAACTGAAGACGACAAACCACGGACCATTCCACGCCTGTAAAGGCTGCCCTGGACAGAGCCTTGTTTTCAGAGCAACAGAGAGACTGCCGAAGTAGGGATGCCTCTCAGGCAGTCTGGCTCCACCTCAACACAACTGGCGCTCAGTGTTCAGGAAACAAGGTACAAAGAGAGCTGCCCTTCAGAGTAGTTTCTACTTATCCCTCCTCCCCATGCCACAGCACCCCAACTCCTGTGACAGCGCGGGTCAGGATGTGGCTGTCACCCAGAAGCGAGTCTCAACACTTGGATTCCTGCCTGAGCACGGGCCCTCAGAAGTCCCCTGTGGCAGTGTTTGAGGCACAAGAATGACACGAGGAGATCGCCTTACCACACCGGCTCCAGCGGTGCAGGCCTTCAGGTTCACCATCATGGCTGGCTGCGTGCTGACAATGGTATCCTCGATCAGATCTTTTATGGTGGACAGATCCGCTCTCCCTTCATTCTTCTCTCCGCAAATCAAAGAGGAAATGCAGGAAGGTCATAACGGGGCAGACGTATTTTCTCCTTATACAGCTCCAACTGCCTCTCAAGCTTTTAAGACGCTAAGCGGTCTTTCTCCTGGTAATAACCTCCCACGTACTCTTCCCGTATCCTGTACTCGCTCTTCCCAGTGCTTAAAGCTTCTGTTTAACAGCTGCAGGCAAATGTAAGCTCTCTAAACGAGATAAACTAAGCCTTGACATCTGTAGACTACCAGTTGCAAATTTTGACAATACACCTTTTGGTTTCCCACGTCCTCACCGCTTTGCGAGATGGTACTACCATACTTTTGGGAGAACAGCCAAACTCCTACAGCTACTCAGGATAAAGCAACACAAGTGTCAATAAAACAAACAAAACAACCAATCTATTTGGATCACAGAAGATTCACCTTGTTAAACCTCTAATACCCACAGGTTCTGCACACTAACCTCTCAAAAAAGCCCAAAACAAACAAACAAAAACCCCACAATCCACCAAAACACCCCAAACAAACCAACCCAGCTCATTTTGCAGCCCTACATCTGACAACAGCAGGAGGACCTACATAGACAGACAGCCTTTTTTGCTACACACACTCCCATTCAGCTGTTACACCAAACTCGGACAACAGACATCAGTACGGCTTCGGCCCTCTTGAGGATGCGCTGTTTTGAGAGAGCTGAGCGAGTATCGATTCCAGGGCAAAAGAATCCCCTCCCTCGCCCTGAACGGCCATGACAGCGAGTTGCCGATCTCTCCCCTCTGCAGCAGCCTTCCTCCTGGCTCAGCCCCTGTTTTTGCCCCTCCTGCCCTTCCTCCATGCGAGTCCAGCCTCCCACTGTTTGCTGCTCACCTCGCGAAGCTGAAGTCTCGGAACAACTGAAAGATTCAAGTCTGGTCTGTCCTTGAACGTCCACGACACCAGGAGACCTTCATTCTGTATCTCCTCCAAGTTGATCTCCACCTGGCCCAGAAAAAAAACTCATAGTCAAGAACAGTTTCTCTTTCCATTAGGTGCTTTCTGCCCCACTTCAAACTCAGCAACTGAAAAGTCCTCGCACCAGTGCAACAATAAGAGACAGAACGTAAGAACATGAGTGGTCCTGAGCCTATGGGAAGTAGCAGCTGCAGAAGCCTCATCACTCCATAGCGAGATCTGGCTTCCTCGCTGCCCTTGGATGCCCAGGCACCATTAGAGGGAAAAACGACAGGTTATTTCTTATGCTGAAGAAAAAGCCGTCAGGACAATCCAAAAGAGCAACCTGAGCACTGACACGCGATATTTACTGAGCTACAGCAATGAACCATTGCCAAACCTAAGCACGGCCATTTATAAGTCAGAAATGCGTCTCTAGGAGATCATCCTCAGATTGAAAACTCCTCCAGGTCACCCATAGTCTGCAACGACAAACCAGACTGTACACCATCCTGTAGTTCAGTTGAAAAGTTGCACACCCATACGCCCGAAAGTCATCCTTAATGCAACAGACAGGAACACGACCACACGGGAAGAACTCCTGGCCCGATATATCTAGTAAAAACAGGGGAATGAAATTTAACGTAGTTTTAAAGTAACTGACAGACTAACATTTATTTACTGTGAACACAGAGGGTCATCAGTCAAAAGCAACAGATCCGGGACACGGTAGCCAGGTAAGTAATAGGTCCATAGAAGAGACAAGGAACATTTGGGAATACCATACTTGAAGCATTCCGACCAACGGGCATGTGGTAACCTCACCAGAGTTTCACAGAGCAGCAGCAAGACATCAATTAGAATACCACATGCAATTCTCTACAAGAACAATCAACCCAGAACTTCATCGGGGCAGACAAGGAGACCTAGAAAGCGCCACTGAATAGAGGAGCGATTTGATGAGAGGTGACAAAGGCCACCTGGCTCCCAGAGACTACACAAAAATGAGAAGTGACCGCAGCTGCTGCCCACAACTAGATCAGCAGCAGGAGTGCTCAATGCCGAGGGGAGCCATTTAACCGACCACAGAATGGAGGCACAAAACCAAACCAGGATGGATGTGATAAATGTAGGTTGAAAATTTTAATAAAGCTTCTGACAGCAAAAGGGTTCTGGGACAACCTTCCAACTGCAATACCTGCAGTAGCATGAGACTGGCTGCTGTCACCGCAGAATTTTAATTTCACTATGTCTCCCTATAGTCAAACGAGCGCACAGTCCCCAAGCAAGATACTGTCTCCAGCGTCACGCCCTTCTTCACCATGGGAACAAAATCGTATCCCAGAGAAGAAAATCCAGCCAGAAAGTGACTATAGAGTTACCACCCATGGCGATTTCACAGATCTTCTCTTCTGGAAGAAACATCTCCAATATTCAACACAAAAAAAAAAAAAAAAAAAGAAAATCTTTATCACACTGTTGTGAATGTATTAAGGGGAGCACTGACCATCAAACCACTCTACACAATGGATTTCTTTTTCACACCAACAACCATAACACCACCATAATTACACATACAGACAGGACTCATCTTTCCCTACCCATCATACCGCGAGGGAAATTGAACTCTGTGGACATTTTGCTTTTTAAACACACGCTTAAAAACACAGTACAGAATGCTGCCATGCCCCAAACCTCTCTGGATTTTGTGGCAGCTAAGTGACATAGCTGAAACCTGCAGAACAAGACTCCTAAAACAGGACTTAGCACACAGATCGGGAACATTTGCCACCCTGCCAAACATTAGTGACAGCACTCTGCTTCTTCCAGCACAACGAGGCCTTCGTCTGCACTAAATGGCATCCTCCTTCCTCGATCGGTGCGGGGCCGGGTCAAAGAACAAGTTCAATGGCTAACTTTTTACGACTGTTACCTGAGCCTGCAGCACAGCCAAAGTGACATGATAGGTGTCCACAGAAACAGCAACTGGGGACTGCTGAGTAACAGAGACAGGGAATTTCACACCTTCAGCAGACAGACGGCAGTATAGCACCTGGAGAGAAAAGGAGGGAGATGAGTTCGTGTCCTTGGTGAAAGGCAGCCATGCGATAGCAAAACCTCTAACAGCGACAGGCAAGGTTGACCCATCATGGCAGGAAAGAAATACCGGGCTTACTCCCAGACCTAGTTCCGCGCTGCAAACCTGCCATTTCAGACTCTGTACGTGAGGCAGTAAAGACGTATCGGTGAGAGGAGCTTCCTTCTCCGCCCCACTGAAGGACCCCGATGCTGGGGCTCACACCCATACGCCCCAGCTCCACCAACACACCTGCCCCCGGGGCTCTCCCAGAGCTCACCAACACGCAGCCCCAGAGCTGCAATCTCACAAGCCCATTGACAGGCCTCTGAACTCAACAGACCGCGCCCAAAACTTCCCCGGCTCCACCATCCCCATCAGCAACCTCCAAAGAACATGCTGTCAAGTCAACAGAGAAACACCGCACCGTACAATTCAGAACAGGAAAACTTTACCATGCTGTGGTCTGACTGTCCCTTGCACGTCACACAACTTATATTTGCAGTTGGTGGTAACTGAGGACCCTCTTCAAATGTGATCTGCACTGAACTCTACAAAAAAAAAATAAAAAAAGAGAACTCTGTTAGTTCCCAGTGGTCAAGGTATCCCAGTTAGTTTCAAAGAGGACGAATGATTCTGACGCAGGGCCCCAGAGATACTCTGGTCCGTTTCCATAAATCCAACTGTCACGCAGAACCATCGCACGCTGCAGTTCTACCCACCTTGGCTTGTCCGTACAGAGAAAGGGAACGAGGTCTGCAGATAAGGCTTAGACTCACAAACACGACATTAATTTCAGACAGGCAAGCCCAAACGAGAACGGAAAATTGTTCTGGATAGCAATCAACTATAAGTGAAGTGCCTTAACCCTTCTTCATTGCAGAAGCTTTGCTGTTTCTCTTCTCTCTCCCCTCTCTGTGCTAATCCTGCCCTAAGTAAACCAAAAAAACGAATCAACGACAACAAAATCAACCCTCAGCATATGGTACACTGGCTCCTGTGCTTGACTTGTTCCCTTTTTCCACCCGCTCCTGGTTTACTAGATTACAGTCTCCACTGTGGAAGCATCCCTCTTCTTTGTTTATTTCCCCGTATAACAGGGCCGGTTCCTTACGGAGAACCCTTCTCTGGAAACACAAGGCTGCGAGCACGCCTGCACGAAACCTGTCCCTCAAAGATTCCCCTCTGCACACAAGGGGCAAAAAGAGAGAGCAAGCAGGCAATCTGAGCACAAGGACACGACCGTTTGCCAAGCTGCTCGTGTTTTAGGGCCAGGGTGACTGAGCGAGAACGTGAAGGTGTGGGAAGCTGCACCCTTGCTCTAGTGAATGAGACTGCGCGCCGCCACCTCCATGCAACAGAGAGACCCAGGCGACAGGAGGGTGGAGGGGGCTCTCGGATGCTAATCTGGCCAGAATACATACTACAACCTGAATAGACGCTTGCCCACAAAACATTAGTCCGGACGCGTGCCCTCCTCTCAATGCAGGCATGAGGCAGCTCTCCCGGTGACCAAATTTCAAAACTGAAAGACTTAACGGAGAAACCAGTCAGACCACTCCCTGCTGCTTCACACCAGTAATGCCTGCTGTTTCTCCTAGCAAGCCTCCTCCGCCAGAGCCGTGTTCGCCCACCTGGGTCAGTCCAGATTATCAGATTAGGCCTTTCTCTCCGTGACCAGAACCTTTGCCCAATGACTCGAGTACATAACCATCAGTGGCAAACCGCTGCCCTGTTGTTCCCAACACGTCAGTCTCACTCAACCGGGACGCACTGGCCAACTTCAAAGTTCCTCAGCCTACTCAGAGTGAACAGCATGCACAAGGTAGCATGAATCTAACCCCAGTGCAGGGAGAAAACACAGAGGAAAAATACAACAAGGAGGGTACCACATGCTTGAGAGGCAAGTCAGTTCCTTTTAAGCCTTTGACCAATTTTAAGGCAAATAACTTGAAATCTGAGTAGGAAATATGAAATACCAGCTGCTAACGTTTAAAGATCATTTAAGCATTTAAAGAAAAAAGCGACGCCTGGTGACTGAAGCCACCATCTCGACTACCAGGGATGAGAATGAGACACTGCTGGGAGGCAGACCGACCCTCATCTGCCCACTGCCATCTCCCTTGGATCATGCTCCTCGCAGGATCCACCCGAATTCAGATGCTGTTGCGCTCGGACCACAAATGCGCTCCTATAAAACTCCTACCACATACTTCATGTTCTCACGTTCACCATGATTCAGAAACACGAGGAAACACGGGCAAATCTAGACCTGAGATTAGGGCATATTCTTTTAAAATTCACCAAGCTGAAAGAAGCCATGCAGAAACAACACAACCACAGAAGGAAACAGACTATCAAGGAGGAAGCATCTGTGCAGCGTTCCTCCAGGACTAGGACTCTGGAACGCCAGCCTCCCTCTATTATCCTTTTATGGTGAACCATGAGACTTCCACCACAGTTTAGGCATTTTCCTTTCCCTTTCTTGCGGCTACGCACAAGGGAAAATGAGACAGCCCACTCAGAGGATGGTAAAGATAGCTCTTGAACAGGCAATCAAGACAGGAATCTACAGTTCTTCCCCAGCCACACCAGCAAACCCGTGAAAGTGGGCTTATAAATCTAAGGGCCGAGACCCTCCACCATTCTGTGTCCACATCGAGAGCCTGACGTACTCACGACCATCTGCTCCTCCCCAATAATCAAGCCTAGCTTTGCAGAGCTGCCTTTCCATACGGCTTTTTGGCAGTTGATACAGCTAAAATTAAAAAAATATGACAGCAAAAGGAGCTAAGAATAAGTCTACCCAGGAGAAAGTGAGATCGCTCGCTTCTAAGCATAAACCTATCCCCGGCTCCCCTTGGGACTCAAAAGGGGAGCAGGGCTGGAGTCAGACGGGGAGGGGGAAGGAGCCGCTGTCAATCGCGGTGAGCGCTGTCAGCCTTATGTCCCTTCCCTCAAGCGGACGCAAGAATAATTTCGTAGGAGACAGGGACTGGGGGGGTGTGTGAGGGAGCTCGGGAATGCCTTTTACCACTGAGGCCAGTGCGTTTTCAGCAACAGAACTGCCACTGATTCTAAACAGAGGTTTACCCGAAAACCACATTGCACCACAAGAAAGGAGAAAAGCTTCAAGATCTCGGCAGATTGCAGGACTATGCTTTACACAACTTCATTAAAAGAACAAAACAAACAAAAAAAAACCCTAACATACCCCCAGCCCAAAACAAGTCTGTTTCGTAGCCTTCAGAAAGCATGCACGGACTACACGGAGAAGACTGTAGTCCACCTGAGGCTGACTTCTCCTAATTGCACTGAACTTCTTTTACAAGACCTCTCTCAGTCGCCAACAAATAAGTGCAGGCAATTGACAACATCAAAGGAAATTAAAAAAACAAAGAATCAACAGAGAAGGAATGACCGAATTCAAAAAGCAGGCCCAGCTGACAGTTTGACAGTTAACTTGATCTTTATCCCTGCGTCTGGCAGATAACTGCACCTTTGCGGAAAGATGCGTTTTTCCACAAACCTCTTGGGAACAGAGCACTCGGCCTCTTGAAAACACGTCAGAGCATAAGCTCATCCTAAAAGCAACGAACAACTTTGAGTACTCCATCCTTTGACACCATCAGAACCTGAACAGGGAAACAAAGATCCGTTCCCATTTTCTAATGCTAGCCAGCGGGAAAGAGAGACGAGGTGCTACTACACTTCTGTTAAAAAGGACAATTTCACTTATCACAAGTAGCAACAAAGGAAGAACTCCGCCAACCTTTCCAAGTCAATCTAACAAGGCAAAGGAGGAGGTGTGAAGTCACGCCACGCACAGAGAACCTTAGATGGGAAAGCAAAGGACTGAACACAGTGGAAAAATAAAAAAAAAAAATTCTTTCTTCAAAAGGAAAACAATAAAAACCAGCCAAGGAGCATCAGTGAGACCAGTCCAATGAACCAAATCTGTCCAAAACCATGTCAATAAGCAACACCCTGTTTCAGGAGCAGGGTCTCTGACACATCTTGAAATAGGAAGACGCAACATACGTAAGACGAGTAACATTTGGATCAAGTCAATTCCCTAATCCATCTGTAACAGGCAGAAAATATAATTCAGCAGGTAAAAACATCAGCCGAGTAACAGGGGTCTGCAATCCTACGCAGGCTGACCATCCGCATTCATGCCTGCACAATACTTGCAGAGGCTGATTCTACGTATTTCTTACGAGAACAAAACTTGCCACGAGAGACGCTGCTCTCCCAAGTCGTAATGCACAACCATGTCACCTCGTAGAAGTGAGATGACAAAGCTTCCCAAGAAACTCATTGTTCCCACCTGGCCAACACACGGGGTACCAGAACCAGGCAGTACCAGCGATGATTTTCTTCACAAAACCTTAACAGTCTCTGCTAAAAATCCACGTTACCCAGTCTTAGGTGACTTCATACATCCTTTCAAAAGGAGCAGTGGACAATATTTTTAAACATTCCGGGTCCTATGATACTCGACACCAGTGAAATAAAAACATTCCCAGTCCGAGGCTGGAAAAAGGAACAGAGAAGTGAGTTATTATGCACAAATATCCCATTCTGGTTATTTTGTACTTCCTAATGCCAGGAGGCAACCGTCATCTAAAAATAATCACAGCCCTTGCTCTGCGCTTTGAAGGAGCTCATTTGATTAAATCCTTTCAAAAAGGGTTCTGCTCTCTACAATTAAGGACTGCTGAACTTCAAGAACACCGCGCTTAACCTACGCAGTTAAGATTTGTTGTGTCTTGGGCAGTTACTTTCAAGTGCAACTGCTTAACGAGCCTTACTAACCCATCTGCTCTCAAGATGCCAGACAGCACACTATCTACATTAGGCAGGAAACGTAAAGGCAAAAACTGAACTGCTCCGGACTTGCTGATGAAGCCCTCCTTCAGTCACACTTCATAGAGCGCTCATTCAGGTTCTGCAGCCTTTCTTCAAATGGCTGCATTTAAAGGACTTTCCCGAAAAAACAGACAGGTACCGTGCTGGTGACACATAACAAAATCAAGCATTTCTTCCAAAGCTGCCTGCCTCAAAGATCCAATTTCTTCATCTCACCCAAGCGAGTTATTATCAGGGGATTACAGTGAGGCAAATGAAAATACAGAGGAACAAAGAGCTACAGAATGTACGCTGGAAACACCACTGCACAAACACTCCCAAAGGAGCTAAAGTCATAACGTTACCTATGGGGTTAGACTTTACAAAGCCTGTTTTGCTGCTACACCTAACAACGGCTGGGGGCAGGTGGAGTAATAATTTCTCATTCCTCCCCACCTCCCAATGGCCTGATCTTTCCCACATGGTTGTGCTGCACCAAGAGACCTGCTGTTCTGTCCTGCCTCTAGCCCAGAACTTAACTCACTGTGTCAAAACCGGAGTGAGCTTTCCAATCTTGTTGGAAAACTCAAGCGGAGGCTCGCATCGCATTCTTCAAGACTTTAATTTCCTTTTCTTCAAGCGCGTTAGCTTCGTGCTAACCTTTTTCAGCTCTTGATTCTCCCACGCAACTTAACCAAAAGACTCCCCCCTTCCGTTCACGCGACAGAAGAGGAGAAGGCTGCGGCAGACTTTGGACCTCGGCTCCTGCGGGCAGAAGCCCCAGCCCCGCGGGCGGCGCAGGCTGCTCTGCGGCTCTTCCCACACGGGAGCAGCGAGGCCTTTTCCCCTTCGTGAGCTTCAGAACTACCACGGTAGCGCCGGGAGACTGGCGGGGACAGACACCAGAAGCGGCCGAGGCCGAGCCCCCGGCCAGGCAGGCTTCCCCGCAGCCGGCCGACAAAGCAGCCGCCGCCGCTCCCCCGCCGCCGCCCGCCCGGGCCCCGCCGTACCCCGTGCCGGCGCGCCTGGCCGTTGAGGGCTCGCACCCAGGCCCGCTGCCACTGCTCCCGCAGGGACCGGAGGGCGAGCAGCGCGGCGAGCAGCGCCCGGGCCCCGGCCTCCTCCGCCGCCGCCCCGCGCCGCCGCCCCGCCCGCGGGCCCGCCGACCGCCAGTACTGGAGCAGCCAGGCCGCGACGGTGAGCAGCGAGGCGGCGAAGAGCAGCACCAGCGCGGCCCAGCCCGGATCCGGCCCCATGGCGGCTCAGGGCGGGCCGGCGGGCGGGCCGCGGCCCGGCCGCTGCCACCTCCCACCGGGAGGCGCCTGCGCACGACCGCCGCCCCGGCCCCCGCCTCCTGCCGGCGCTGGGGCGACCCCCCGCGGCCCGGCGGACCCCCGCCCCCTCCGGATCCCCTCGGCTCACCGGCGACGGGGCGTCCGCGGGCACCGGCTGCGCAAAAATAACCTCCTGGGGCTCCGACAGCCCTTACGACCCCCCCAGCAGCTGCAGACCTCGAGTAAGACGCTGCATCGGGTCTCGTTCCGCTCCGTTTATGGCTAGAAAAGGAAAAGCGTTGTCACGTTATAAGTAATAAGGTCTGTCACCACTGGTACCGCACCTTCGTTTCAGTGGGCAAAATCAAAGAGAGGTACTTCCACGTATTGTGCCCTGCTTATAAATATTTTTTCCCCTCTATTTCGTTATCTTCTGGGATGGTTAACGTTTTGGTCCCTTTGGAGAAGAGGGTAAGGAGAAGTGTTGTCCGCTGCTCTCCTGAAAGCCTTTGAAACAGCAGCAAACATCCCAGCCACCCTGCGGACGTTGTTCTCACGAGGGCAACAGCGGCTTCCCTCCAGAGAAGAGTGAAGGGACCGCGTCCAAACACGAAGTTTAACCTTGTATTCCTAAATGCATTAACACTGTAAAATAATCAAAGGCACGGGAAGAACATCTTAGCGACAGTTTTACGGTGGTAAGGAGGTCTTTTTTTCGGCCAAAACAGTTCAATTTCAGTCACCCTAAAACCATACAGAAACTCCGCAGAATTCATGGAATAGTTTCACCTGGTTTTCCTCAAGTTAAATTTTTTTCAGAAAACCCGCAGTGTGGAGGGAGGTCCTTCCCCTGCTCCTTTTACCCAGTAGCTCGGGGGTTAAAGTACCGTTCCAGGACCATTCCATAGCGGCTCTCTGGGCTAAAGCATTTTAAGCCGTGCTGTTACCAGACCGCCCGCCGGCGCTGCTGCCCGCACCCGGCCCCGGCCGGCGGCCTCCGCCAGGGCCAAAGATGGCGGCTCCCGCGCATCCGGTACCTCCTCTCCGGCGTCCGGCTGGAAACAGGGGGCGGGAGGCGCCCGGCTCCGCTCCGCGCCCTTGGCAGGGGCAGCGCCCGCTGCGGACATGGCGGCCTGGCCCGCCGTCCCCCTCCTCATCAACCTCGGCGGGTCGCTGCTGGGCTTCGCGGCCACGCTGACACTGATCCCGGCCTTCAAGGACCGCTTCCTCGCCGCCCGGCTCTTCGGCGAAGACCTCAACAAGGCCTCGCGGCGGCCCGTGTGAGTAGCGCTGCCCCGCCGGGCCGGCGGCGGCCTCGGGCCCGCGGCCGGCCGGGCTGACTCCCCGCCTTACCTCCCTTCCAGCCCCGAGGCGCAGGGCGTGATCAGCGGGGCCGTGTTCCTCATCATCCTCTTCTGCTTCATCCCCGTGCCCTTCCTGAGGTGCTTCGTGGAAGAGCAGTGCGCGGCCTTTCCCCACGACGAGGTGAGGCCGGCCGGCAGCACGGCGGGCACTGGCAGGGCGCGGGCACCGGTAACCGGGGTCCCGTTCTCTGTCCCGCAGTTCGTGGAGCTCATCGGTTCACTCCTTGCCATCTGCTGCATGATTTTCCTGGGCTTTGCAGACGACGTGCTGAACCTGCGCTGGCGCCACAAGCTCCTTCTGCCCACCATGGCTTCCCTCCCGCTGCTGATGGTTTACTTCACCAGCTTTGGGAACACGACCATCGTGGTGCCGAAGCCCTTCCGGGTATTGCTGGGCATGCACTTGGACCTGGGTAAGTTCCGAACCACCAGAAGCCGCCAAAACTCACCGAGATCGCTGGGCAATGGATCCTCGGGCAAAGCAGGAAGCGAGCGCTGGGGCGAGTTGGAGCGGGGCCTGCTTCACCTGCGAATACTAAAGCACTCGCTCGCTCTGATCCGCAGGTATCCTCTACTACGTGTACATGGGCATGCTCGCGGTGTTCTGCACGAACGCCATCAACATTCTCGCCGGAATTAACGGAATCGAAGCAGGGCAGTCGCTGGTGATAGCTGCTTCCATTATCGTGTTCAACATTGTGGAGTTAAACGGTAAGGAAGATAACATATGCATTTTCGAGTGCAAAAATCAAAGGGAGATGGAATCTAGATTTCAATAGCTGGTATTACTAAATATCAACCAGCCCTGCCTTATCACAAACATATTTTTTTTCCTTTTTTCTATAGGGGATTATCGAGATGATCACATTTTTTCTCTCTACTTCATGATTCCGTTTTTTTTTACCACGCTGGGGCTGTTTTACCACAACTGGTAAGAGGATGGACATTCATTGTTTCTTCGGAAACATCCTTTCCCTTTACTTTCTCCCTTTTCAAACAAAAAAACTCCCCACACTTACTGATGCGCAGGTGGGACGCTGGAACGTAGAACCAAGAAAGCCAAGAACTGACAAAGCACCGATGCACTGGTAGCTTTTCTTTTTATTAGAACAATTCTAGTCATGCCGGCTCACCAAAATGCACAGAATATGCTCCCTCGCAGGTCTCGCTAGCTGTTTTTTCATACCTTATTCGCTGCAAGTCAGGTTGTGGGTCCCAGTCCCGCAGTTCTTAGCATAAATACCCGCAATTGTTGTTCTTACTGCACGGATCTGCTGCAGTTCACTCTTGGCGCCCGACCTGCCGTGTGGGAATACGTTCAGTGGTTAGAAAGTGTTTTTTGCAGCAACAGCCATCATTTGCCTTTCTGCCCTGTGGATTGCAGGTACCCGTCGCGAGCGTTCGTTGGGGACACCTTCTGCTACTTTGCTGGCATGACTTTCGCCGTGGTGGGGATCTTGGGGCACTTCAGCAAAACAATGCTGCTTTTCTTCATCCCGCAAGTGCTCAACTTCCTCTACTCCTTGCCTCAACTCTTCCATGTCATTCCTTGTCCCCGTCACCGGCTGCCGAGGTAATGTACCTGAGTGACCTATAACGGGACCACAGGTTGTGCCTTTTATCTCCAGCACCAGCTTCTCGAGAAAGGTGGTGGTAGGAGCCCTTTTTAAAAGCCATCCAAGTAAGCTTCATGGTTAAAAGTTATCTGTCTCGCTCTGCCAGCTGTGGTCAAGTCATGCAGGAGAGGTTTCTGTAAGAAGTTAACTTTTCTGACCACCCCACCCTCCCAGATACAAGAGAGTGATTTTTAGTAGTGTTAGAGTATGGTTTTTCTCAGCTCCAAGACTGAGAGAAATTGATACAGGCTGCTTTTAATGCTGTTGCAGTGGGATCTGCTAAGATTTCAGAGCAGCGAGCGTTCTGTGGCACTATGCCATATCAGCAATTTTTGCTCCACATATTAGAGTCTTCTATTTTATTTTTACAACTACGAAGCTTTATGGGTATAGTGGGGCTGTGGTGGGGAGGAATCTCCTCCCGACTGAGCCCAGTCTGAGGGACTAGGTATCAGCAGCTGCTGTTAAGCATATTGGATTATTCCTGCTTTTTGCACCACCGGAGTTCTCTCTCAACTACTCAGCTATGGCTCTAAGTCTGCTTACGTAGGACCCCTCTGTCTCCTTGCTCTATCCGGACTAAAATTCTAATGTTTCTTTTAGGCTCAATCCTAGTACAGGGAAGTTGGAGATGAGCTACTCCAAATTCAAAACTAAGAGCCTCTCTGCCCTGGGAACATACATTCTGAAGGTAATAATCTGGAAAACGTTCAAAATCCAGGTGCATTTTGAGGTGGTGATCAAATGCAAGAGGAAGAGAAGGGGAGGGAATGTAAAACTTTTGGGCTCGCTAACTATTTCCTGGCTCAAATACAGAAGAAACTATTCTGCTTAGTCTGTCACCGTTCCTTGCGATCACTTGATTGTGTTAACGGTCAATCTTTCAGAATAACCACGTGTAGCAGTGGCCCAGGACCATCATGAGCCTGTCCTGTAAGAGCATGAGCCAGGCTTCAGGGATGGTACAGCAACAGGGATCTTGAGCAAAACCAGCCGGTGAGCACCAAACGTACCTGGTGAAATAGCGTGCAATATTTCTTTCCCCAGGCAGTCAAGATCCTGCACATAGTAGATGTGAGGAGTGGAACGGATGAAGATGGCGAATACACAGAGTGCAATAATATGACGCTTATTAACTTTGTTATAAAGCTGATCGGACCCACCCATGAGCGAAATCTCACACTCCTGTTGCTACTCATTCAGGTTAGACAAATAATTCCTCCGGTAGAAAGGCGTACTCTGCAATAGAAACAGATCCAAATCAGGCTCAAGGGGAAGGGGGGAAGTAAAGTATCACGTTCTTCACACAAGATGCAGTCGAGCTGAGGAGAATCGGAGGTTTACATAGCTCAAGGAGGAAACATCCCTCCCTCCTGGAGGCTGAACAGGGCTTATCAGACTACGTTGGGGCTGGGGGAGGACGGGGAGTACATACCACTTGATGTTGAGCCCGGTCACAGCAGAGAAGTCTTGGCAGCGCCTTCTTGTAAGGATGCTGAATTGCAGCTTTGACGCGAGGTATTTTGCATTACAGACCATAGGGTTTACGGTATAATACAGGCTCTTTAAGAAGGAAAGCGTTGTTCCCAACCGTTCACCTTCTCCCCTTGTTCTCACAGTGTGACTGTGTGCAGGCACACGCAGAAACCCCCTGCAGATAACTACAGTTCTCAGACAAAGAACGAAGGACTCTGGCCAGACTTCTGCCTTTCATCTTTCTGTACCTGAAACCTTTAGCCTAAGTGTTGTTATTTAATGAAACGACGCATGCTGGAAAGCATAGCAAATCCACCTGGAAAGGAGGGATCTGCCAGCCTGTAAACTATTTAACACTGTTTCCATTCTGTCTGATTTTTATCTAGGTCCTGGGCAGTACGATTGCATTTTCAATCCGGTACCAACTGGTGCGTTTGTTTTATGACGTCTGACGGGGCTGCTGGGAGCAGGGGATAGAGTTATACCTGCCAGTTGATTTTCTCCAATTGCTGACCAAATGATTCAACTGATCTTACTCTGGCCCTCTGAGAACCTCAGGACACCTGCCAAAATGCAAGCAACTACTCTGCGTGGGCCAGCCTTGAACTGTAATTTTTTTTTTTTTTTTGTATGTGGAAGGCTTTTGTCCAATTCTGCTGACAAAAGAGAGTCTCTGCTACTTGGACATTACGGTTCCTGGGAATACTGGGAAGTAAGTGACCCAAATGTTTACTCACAGCACTTAGGGAAGGTGGGAAAGGTGAAATCTCTGTACATCTAACAAGCACGTTACCGTTCCCCGAGAGAGAAAACAGAAACTTCAGTTTCAGTGAGAGTCTATACAGGAGAGCAAGTAAACCAGAATCCTCTCCTGATTTCTCCAGTCCTATCTTTGGTCCGTGGACACAGAGTAACATGTTATAAACCATACTCAAAACTCAGAGCGCTCTGAGAATAAAATAACTCGTGGTACCCTTTCCCCTTCAGTGCTTTGCCTCGAGAATATTGACAGGCAGTGAAACCAGGTTACACGGTACATCTCTGGCCTTCCACGCTGCTAGGAGGCTTATCATTTCCGCACTAGACTCCCTCTTTCACAGCTCCCAGGAGTGTTCCTGCCGAAGGGCTTTTATTTCTGAACATCTTTATCATCTGTCTTCCTGCCTTCCTTTGTGGAACAGGACACGTCTGGAACAGGCTAGCAGAGTAAGGATCGCTGTGTCCTTGTCTAATGGAGGACATCAGTAAAAGCCTTTTATTATTGTGGAACTAAAACCCTGCAAGCTACAATTACCTTTTCCTCAAATACAAGTTGTTATATAGCAGTATCTGGCACCATAGTGCACCACAGAATTGCTGCCTACCTGACAGAAAAAAACCCACATAACAGCCATCGGAATACCAGGCTAAAGAGTCCGCTTGAGAATACCAGGAGCGAAAAGCAAAACAATGTAACAGCACAGACAGGGATACTGAGATGGGTGACAGCAGAAGTTGCGGAGTCCCGTACTTTAATGGACACAAGGCCGCTGCACTTCCACACCCTCAAGTCCAGCCAGTAGCAAGGCTGGGAACGTGTTCCCGGTAGGCAAAAACACACATGTCCAGCAACACTGATCAACACAGAAGACACACAGCACTCAAACGTGAATGGGATGAGCGTCCAAATCCTCTTCCTCCTCTCTAGCCAATCAGTTTGGAAGGCTACTAGTATATTCATATAAACACATCTGTGTACGCACGCACATTTCGAACCCCTTCTGTAGCTGGCCTTAAACGCTCAGTCTGTCCAGTAACTAACTGCTGCATTTCCTGGCACCGGGGCATACGAACACCCGAGGTCCACAATGCTACTCTACTTGCTGTTACTCAAGTCTTTTCACCTAGGAAGCAGAGAGAAATTAATCTCTGCTAACTGATCCAGATGTGTGGCATTCCAGTAGCCAACTCTGATGCCCACCCCGTTTTTCTCCAGTAAGCTGGCTTAGGCCTACCTCCAGTCAGCAACCTGCCGACCCTGATCTCTCCCGTATCTGGCACTAGACACCTGGCTCCAAAACCTGTTATTCTGCTCGCTTTAGTGACCGCACACACCGGCATTCCACCATAGCCTGGCCGCCCCTCTGCACATGCTCCAGTATTCCTGTTTGCTGGTACCACAAATACACTGGCACCTATTCCCTGATGTCGGTTGCTGCCATTTAGTCCTCCGGACATACATGTACGCAGAGGGTTGACAGTCCCCTCACCCTCAAAAAAAAAGCTAGAAATGGAGTTTAGTGAGATAGGACAGACTGCAAAGATAAAGGCTACCACCCAGCAACATGTTCATGCATGACCACCTTCTTCACCCCACTTCTCCTTCTACGTTCCCATGTTTTTTCCTCCCAGTCTGCTTTGACTTTTTCCCTGCTTTTGGTGCTTCCCTTGAACAACACAAAAATACATCTCGCACGTTCCCACAATCCCCTAAAAAGTATCTCACGGTCGCTGCTCTCCCCCCGTGTGCCACTGTAAGCCCTACAGATGGGGGTCCCCTTGCTCTGCGGGCATCCCGGGACCCCCCCACCTCACCACGATGGGAGCCAGGCCGGGGCCCAGGGGCGATCCAGTTCCTCAAAAACCCCTGGAAGCGGCCCCACCGGGGATCGCGGGACTCGCGCTGGCGCTTGGGCCGCCCACGGGTGGGCGGGAAGCACGGGGTCCCCGTGCGCCACAGCCGGCGCTCTCAGCCGGCGGAGGCCGACACCCGCGGCGTACCCGGCCCCTCCGCTGACAGCACAGCGGCCCCGAGGCACGGGCAGGCCCGCTGCCACCGCGCCGGTCCCCTCAGCGCCCCCCCCGCCGGCGGCGCGCACTAACGGCCTCAGCCGGTATGAATTTGGCGCCTTACCTTCTCATTGGCCGGTCTCCGCGGCCAATGGACTCGGGGCAAGCGCGGTGGCATCGCACGGACGACCAATCCGCGAGAAGTTTCTTCCGGCAGAGGTGCCAATAGCGAGGCGCGGCAGCGCTGTCCAATGAGCCGAGCCCTACTTTGCGGAAGGTTATAAAAGGGCTGGGGGCGAGGCCTCCCGCCTCACTTCAGCGCGGCGCTCCGGAGGGAGGACAGCGCCCACAGCGGACCGAGGCGCCATGTCTGGCCGTGGCAAGAGCGGCGGTAAGGCCCGAGCGAAGGCCAAGTCTCGCTCGTCCCGGGCCGGGCTGCAGTTCCCCGTCGGGCGCGTTCACCGGCTGCTGCGGCGCGGGCACTACGCGGAGCGGGTGGGGGCCGGCGCCCCCGTTTACCTGGCTGCCGTGCTGGAGTACCTGACGGCCGAGATCCTAGAGCTGGCGGGCAACGCGGCCCGCGACAACAAGAAGACGCGCATCATCCCCCGTCACCTCCAGCTCGCCGTCCGCAACGACGAGGAGCTCAACAAGCTGCTGGGCGGCGTCACCATCGCGCAGGGCGGCGTCCTGCCCAACATCCAGGCCGTGCTGCTGCCCAAGAAGACCAGCGGCGGCGGCACGGGCCCCAGCAAGGCCGGCAAGAAGGGCAGCGGGCAGCAGTCGCAGGAGTACTAGGCCGGCCGGTCGCCCCGGCACCACACAAAGGCCCTTTTCAGGGCCACCCCCATTGCTCATCGGGAGAGCTGCGATCCGCGGGGGGGACGGGGCGGGGGGTGAACGGACACCCGCAGCGGGCTGGCGGCCGGGCGCAGGGGCAGCGAGGAACTGGCCCGCTCGAGTCCGGTCAGAAAAACTGAACAGGCGAGCTGCTCCGTAAACACACTTGCACCGGTGTGCGTGTAATTTCACTGTATTTGTCGCCTGTTACATTCAATGGACATTGCATAGAAAATAAAACAATGCTTCATTTCTAAAACGGGACCCCAGTAAGGTGCCATTTCAGTGTTTCTACAAGGCACTGTAAGGCATGAGCCCCACCAAGAGCAGAGCAACCCCCTACCAAAAATGGTACCCAGTTTCCAGTAAAAGGAAAGGGTAAAGAGTTGCAGAGAAAGGCACGATAGCCTGAATTTGGGCTTCTCTTCCGCTCCCCCTTGACTGGTTGGCACAGATGAATGACTGTCTTGGATCATCCACGTAGGTGAGCATACAAGGGAAACCAGACTGGCTGTCCACTTACTTCCCCGTTTGTTACTGGCCAATTGACAAATTTGCAGCGAAAAACTGCAAACCTAATTCCTTACCATAACCTACGATGGACACAGCATCTGTGCTACTTTACTACGGGGAATCTAATAGCAGCCTTCAGATGAGTGAACAGGCCCAAATAATAATGGTGACTACTGAAAGTACTTTGGTACTGTCAGCACAGTACAGCACTTCAGTACAGTCAACGATGCCGCTCTGATGATCCATCTGTAACGAGTGCCTTGCTCCTAAATGAATAGGAGAACGCTTAGACTAATTTTATTTTTTCTGTTTCAACTTCCTAGCTACAAGAATTGTTGAAAAAACTTCATAGAGATACTCTGCAATTTAGAGAAATGCATAAGGGGGTGAAAACCCTGAACAGCATAAACTACTTGAGTGAGTTAGTTTAGTATTTCAAGTTTTTGTGCCCAAACATCCAATAAGACCGCTTCACATTTAAACAAATCCCTTCCTCCAAAAGGGGATGATAGTGTAGCTGCAAAGACTAGCGTCATAGCAACTGTGCCAACCACACCAGAGGTTTAGCGGGCATCGTTGAGCTGCCTCGCCACACTAAGGATATGCTTCGCTCCCTTGCTCAGAAGTAAACTGGCTAGTTCAACACCAAGGTTCTCTGCAGCTTCCTGGGCCTGACCAGGGACGTTCTTGGCTGTGATGCCAACACGCTGCACATCGTCATTTGGTCCATCTTCATTCTGCAAACGTAAACACCTGAAGGTAAGGCAGCAGGAAGGAGCAGGCAATGAACGGTTTGAGCCACACGTGGAACAGGATAAAATCTGGGGTCCGAGGAGCCTCAAGAACAGTGCGCTGTTACCGTTTCCAAGGAACCAGACCAAAAGTAATAGATTTCAAGAGGTCTGGTATTGTCATTCAGCTTCAGGTTTGGAGTTTGAAGCCACCCACGTACCTGTTGGGGATAATGAACGCTGGTCTGCATAGTCTCCTTTAGGCTGTCAGATCCATCCAAACTGTAGACTGCTCCTGTCAAATACAACTTGGAAAAGACATACAGAACGGATTAATACCGCATTAACAACCAGAAAGCCAACTACGCCCTTTTAAAACAAAAAACAAAACCAAAACCCCAACCAACCACGCGACATTCAAAGCTAAGTCTGGAGGGGAGGCCTTTGTAGTGCAGAGGGATCAGCAAGGATAGCAGTAGAATACAACTATCAGAAAAGCAATCCCTGTTAGGGAACAGGCGACTTCCCAAGGAGAAAGATCAAATTTTTTCTAGCTTCCCATCTCCTTAACCACACTCCATTGTGTAAAAACACTGATTTTCTGGGGTCAGAAGTGAGGCTTTCAGATCTCAGGGCAACACTACCTTTAAAGAAGAGAGTGGGGTGGAAATCTGGTACTTATTGTACGGGGATTTTTCTAGAAGCCTGAGCTTCAGTAGCCAGACCCGTTCTCAAACTCCTGCTTTGGACACAAACCACGAAGGCTTCAGTCAGGAGCCGATAAAGGTATCTGCCGGAGTTGCCTTCAGGGAAGGATCAGGGAACATACGTGCACTGGAATAGGTTTTCAGAAATAACACCAGATAAATATCAAGTACTCCTCACCTGGCCATCTTTCAGCACGGTGTTGACAGCGACAGGGACGCTACATCCACCCTCCTAAAACAGAAAGCAGCTGACACTGGAGGCTCCTACCAGACACATTCAAGGCTTTTCAAAGCCTCTGAAAAGTTTAGGCTGCACACAGCCCTGCCCAGCGTTCCTCAGGCCCGTCTCGATTCAGAACCAATTTCTACTTCGCGGTTTTAGGAAAGTGTAACAGGTTTCCCATGCTATGGCATCGGGTCAACCAGCAGAGCAGTATTTACTGCTGCAGGCAGAAGAGCGAGGACACCACACCTACCAAACGTTTCATAAAGGCTCTCTCGGCAATGCAGCGTAACACGGTGTCTGCATCATGCAGGGCAGATACCATATTCAGTGTCTCTTGGTCTTTGGCACGAACTTCCACTGCTAAGGCACCCTATAAGAAGAAAAAGAAACACAGAACACAATCATAATTCCTCAGCTTCATCCATCTCTGTGTGCACTCAGCGTTGATCATGAAACAGAACTCAGGCTTGGATGCATTTCACTAAGGGAGTGATGTTTAGACGTTTATAGAAATGAATTACAAAACAATTCACTGGTTGCAGAGCCATCCTACAGCAGCTGCTGTAAAGGGAAGACTTGACCTGACTTCAGCCAAGTGTTCAAGATCATGCTGTCACCTCAAACCGTTCCAGAGCCTCTCTCGGTTATGACTGCATACGTAGAAACACCCACCCCAACGTCCCTTTAGGACAAGAAGGCTGGATAAATCCAAACTTCCCAACCTTACCTCAAGATAAAGAGCAAGTGCTGAATGACTAACAGTGACAAAACAATTATTTTCCAAAACGGAAACGAGACGGGGGTGGGGGGAAGGAACTGCACCCTGGCAAACGCATGATGAAAATCACAATTTCAGACTGAATTTGCGTATTTATCACCTGTGACCACTAATGCATCGCCAGCTCGGGTTTCGCAAGTTTGGCCCCCGCTGTGCAGCCCTGTGCGAGCTCGGCTGCACGGCCAGCACAGGCCTGCCTGCCTGGAAACAAGAGCTCTGAGAACGCGCTCCAAGGCAGGTGTTTCAGCTCCACCCTACGGGAGTCAGGACACCGAGCGTCACAGGACGAAGATACCGCAGTGATTCTGCACCATTATGCCGGTACAGCGCAACACTGACCCTGCCAGAGCCTGCCCCATATCTGCTGGGTCGTCCCAGTGCAGCTGTAACACGTTAGCTTCACCATTTACCGCTTTTCCATTACTGATAGAAATCTGCCCCCACCACACCGGGTAACAAAGCCGACTACCATTCTTCCCACACGTTGTGCCTAAAACAGCGTGACGGCCAACAAAAAGATCGATGCAGTGGTTCTTTGGCAACCAACACCCGAGAAGTATTCGGCACAATTAATCACTCTGACACATTATACTGCTGTCAGCTTCAACACGCAGCACGGGTTACAACACAGAAGTCCTAACGTACCTGTCCAACAGCGTACAGACAATCTTCAGGGCTTAGGAGCTGGAAGAGAGTAACGTCAGAGTCAGCTCAGGTTGCGCTGTTCAGAGTACAGGAGGCGAGAGACAAATTCTAGGCTCACCTCTAACATCAGCTGCTTTTGCGCCTGACCAAAGAAATATCACCTCCCCCTTCCCATGCCTCAGGGCTTCCACCCCCATTTTCTTTCACCTGGACTCTAAGACTTTGCGAATTAGAAAAATCTTACCAACAGAAAAATCTTAGTCACACACACCGCTGTGCTGCCGGACTCGTGCATTGTGAAATGCTGGGAGACGATCAGATTACAAACTGTTATTGCACCACGGAAAGCTGAACAGTATAAATTTCTGTGCCAAGAAAACAAAACCAACTACCACCAACAAAAAAAAATCCTCCCTGAAGTGCATCGAATCACGAGCTAAGGCAGCGATGGGTTCAGCAGACCACATGCTCATCTTTGACGGGACGACCGCAAGGTCTGAAAGGCACCCAGCTGACGGTTCGGCAGAGAACGACACTGGCTGCTCCTCACCTGGCCGATGCGATTTTCCCAGCCCATTCTCCTCAGCCCAGCGGCAGCCAGGATGATGGCGCTGAAGTCTTCCTTCTCATCTAGCTTCTTTAAGCGGGTGTTTAAATTCCCTCTCTGTAGAAGCGATTAAGCAAGCATAGAAAGAGCAGGCACAGTCCTATAACCACGCTTGAGTGCGTTTACAGAAAGTACCGAATCCAACGGCCTCCAAACGAGAATCAGAGTGCCACTCTGACAGAAGCGTTCGACACAGACAACTGTTTCTTTAAACAGAATTTTGCAGAGCATTCAAGCATTGACTCTCACAAGTTGTATGTGTCACTCAAGCACACTATTAACGCACAACACCAACTTCTTTTGCATAGCAGGGAAGGAGGTCTGAAGTGACCATGTCTTTTACCACTAGGTCGGCGGCCCACAGTGGAACTAGTGGCCCAAATCGCGTTCCTGGTATCGGGAACCAACTGGCACTTGGCCACGCCGCTGTGACAAACACACGGTGGGCACCCATCGAGTAGTTTTTCAAACGTTCCTTAATGTACAAATTCATCTGCAACTCGGGTTGCAGATGAATAATAATAATAATAATGAATAATAAGAGAGATTAAGGCCGGCCCCTTCTCTGCAGCCTCATGAGAGACCAGGGAACAGAATGGGTTTTGGCACGCTGAGCCCCCTCTCCGAATGGGCTCACGGAGGGCAGCCTTTTAGGAGGCAGTTTGTTTTTCTAGGTCCGGGCTATCAATCAGCCTTGATTCTAGATTTCACATTAAATTATATTCTCCCATTTGTAGCTTTACCCAGCTCCCACATTTTGCCAGAAAAGGATACAATATCCCTGAATTCTAAGTGAGGGAACTTCTTTTTGAGCTGGGCGGCTCTCCGAAGTGAACTGGTTCCAATCACACTGTGGGGAAAATAAAAGCAATGAAATCTAGAATACTCCTACACTCACCTCCAGCCAGAGATACGTCAGAGCTTTCAAGGAAACAAACGACGCATTTTTTTTTATTATTTTTATTGAAATGAAGATCCAAGAGCCTGCCAATGATTTATATCTCCTTACAAGAAACAAACCCGCTGTCTGAGGTTCAGCATAAAGCCTGGCTGAAGCTGGATGCAGGCAAGTCACTCCCGAAGAACCGATTTACAGGAGGTGCTTCTGGAGAGAAGCCCCCAGCCACCGCCACGGACTGACGAAACCTCATTTAACGACCACACCACTTGTCGCAGGAAAAAAAAAAAAAGACTCGACTGCCCCAAACTGAACCAGACATGGCCAGACAACTGTAGTAACTAAAATGGAAGGACTTCATCAATGACAGAAACGCGGCGGGAGGAGAACCTTTGGAAACAGTAGGGCGCATAACTGGAAACCACAAAAAACTGCCAGTCTGGGCAGTAAGCATTTCCTTTCTAGAGACGTACACTATTCGCTTTTCTTAGTGCCCTGGCACCTAAACCAGACGAGATTTTCCTGCTATCCAGATGCACAGAAGCGCGAGTCTATGTGTCACAGCTAGCTTGTTTCTTTTACTTTAACACAGGAAAAAAAAATATCTTTCTAATAGTTACCTTCATCTGAGTAATTTCACTCAGCTGTCTCAGACAAAAGTCTCCAATAACCTCTACGAAAAGCCAGGGAACACTAGTCAGGCAATTCAAAATGGAGAAACCCTTCATGCTCCCAGCAGAACCATAAGAAAGTGACGCCGGAAAAAAAAAAAAAAGAAATCGGAACTGGCTGGGTGAGAACAAGAGCGCAGTTCAGGCCCATGCAAGCTAAAATACCGCACCAGACACCCCAGCTGCACTGCACGAATTCCCCTGCAGTATGCACAATACAAAGGAGCAGGAATTCACTCTGGGGGCTGGTAAGAAAAGGTCCAACTTGAGAAAACCACTGCAACTCAAGGGTGGCTCGAGACATCCAACTGCACTCGGTGTACAGCACTCCCGCGAGACAGCATTGCTCTTTTCATCAAGTGAGTTTAGTGTCCCATCTACGGAAAGCTCAGGGAAGGCAGTGTAAAACCACCACGGGACAAAGCAAGGAGATCACTGACTCGCCACTGGGAAGCATGAACCAACTCCTCCCTTCCGTTTTTGTACCTTTCCTCCCCCTCCTCTCCCCACTCACCTCTTTTCAGGAAGGAGGCTCAGTGTTTTCCCACAGTTTTTGGGATGAAAGACAACAGCATCAAGTGGATTTTCCCTTCTGCAAAATAACGCAAGCACAGAACGACTGAGACATCGTTTCATGGAAGGCCGTTAAGCTTAACGCCCAGAGGAACTGCCTCTGGCTCCAAAATACCCCATCACCATTGTAAAAGCAAGAAGTTCCAGCAAACCCCCTGGCTACAGAACACTAGGACTGCTCTAGCGTGTCCCGTTTCAGAGATTGTCCAGAGGGCGGTCAAACTTTGAACGCCTAAAAGGACCTGAGCTGACTGCGCTTTCCTACCACTACAAACACGGTAAAATGCAAGTCCCTCGGAGGATCGAGCCTCGCGCCCATACTTACTTGCAGACAGCGCCGATGGTAAAGCCCGGGGGAAGAGACGTTGGCAGGTCCTTCAAGGAGTGAACCACAAGGTCAACTCTAAAAATTAAAGGAGAGTAATCACAGAATAGATGGTGGAGCTCACACGGTACCTACCGTAGGCCTGCAGGTCATCTACAGAAAAGTGTGAATCCTCCCTGGAAATTACTTTGGAGAAGAGGGAGGAATTTCTCCTGCATAGTTAGCACACAAATATGCCCATTTCTCCTGCATAGTTAGCACACAAATATGTTAATAAATGTTAACACTAAATATGTTATGCAGCATGCTGACACCACCAAGCAAAGTTTTATTTTAAAAGAACGTACTTGCAAGCAGGAGTTAGCTTAGATTACATCCTCTCTGACGCACATGTAAACAGGAGAAAAAACCTCACCAGGGCAGAACAAGCAACACAACTCCACTTAAAAATAGACGGCCTAAGCCCAGGGTAAAGAGGAGAATAAAATAAAAAAGTCAACAACACTGACTTATCAAAGGATTTCTTAGCCAGAGAGGTACCAGAGCAGTAAGAAACTAGATCACATACGCAGCAAGCCAAAGATGTCCAAAGAGCAACACAAATGCCAGAGCAGGAAGAAAAAACAATGAGCTCTTACTCATTTCTTTCAAGTGCATTTTCCAGCTCTTTGGTGAAGAGGCTCTTCTCCCCAATCTACACATAAACGGAGGAACACAAATCACAGAAGAAAAATTTGCAAATACATCAAACACAATTACTTCCTGCGCAGAGGAAGAAGAGAACCTTTACCTTGGAAAGTGCCGTATCCAAGATCTTGTCTCCAGTTGTTGACATGGCAACTGCTCAGAGAGAGAGCACAGGTAAAACGTGAGGCTTGGTCACAGCGTAGGACTAGATGGGAAATATCTATGTAACGTGTAACGAGCAGCGCAGCGCCACACAGTACCACGTGAACGCAGACTCAAGATAAATGTAAGAGCAGCTCAAATCTAGAAATACACTGCGCTCAAGACAAGTGAAATCTGGATTTCCTTCACTGTCCTCAAAAACAGAGCGAGGGGGAAGAGGGCAGGTTTTGGGAAGAGCTGACCCAATGGGAATCGCCACGGTCTTTCTCTGGAGTGCCACTAAACAGGTACTCAGCCGTTCTCTTCAGTGCAAGGCCGAGCTCCTGTTATTCCTGCGCTGTTGAACACCTCATGCCCTGGACAGGAAAATGTTCTAACGCATAGCGGGCTGCGGCCATAGCGACACTAGGTTCTCAAACAGAGCAAACTAACACCGTCAGCATGACACACGCAGATCTTCAACCGTCAGGAGCTTATAAAATCCACCTTTCTCGCCTAGAAGAAACCAGCAGCAGATGCTCAGCCACACAGCCTAACCGAATTCAGATGGCACTCTTAGATAAGCGGGGTCGAATCTCCCCCTCCTCGTGACAGCACTCTACACACACCTCTTGCACACAAAGATAAGTGGCTGGCTCCCGCTGCCGTCCACCCCATGGCAGCATCCAAGAAAACTTACCAATCTCAAAGTGGAGGTCGGGGTACAGCTCACGGAGCATCTCAACTACGCTGTCGGTCTGAATCCGGGCCAGCTGCAACGAAGCAGAAAGCAAAGCCCTACACAAAGAGTACATCAACCACACAGTAGCTAGAAAGCACTTTGCCATTCTTCAATGGTCAGGCATGCGTGACCGCTACACTGTTTAAATCAAAAGCATTAGAAATGAGTGATTGTACTTGGGGCTGCTTATATGTACAAACTCCTTGAACCATGTGAACTCATATCATGACCACAGCATTCCACCAAAGTGGCAGAATAACATCTCCCCGTGCCCAGCACTGCCGCGATCAAAGCACTAGCAAGGCAAAGCAAAGAATTTATCGAGTTAGAAAGAGCAACTAGAGCAGAAGACTGTCAGGATTCACGCACTCTGCTCCCAGCTATGTTGTCAAGGTCACTAGCTGTCCCCCAGACTGAAATTCCACTTCTCGATACCACCTGGGCGCTTTAATTCACAGACAGTATTTACCTATTAACGCGAGGGGCTTGGTTTCACCTCTGCGGCTTGTGACTGCTGGAAGATGCCCGCATCATCAGGGCAGAAAGATAAGCCAAACCTCCCACGGCTCAGTGATGAAAGAACAAGTCACATCACACGCTGGGCACCCTCTGCTTTTTCTAAGAGTACGAATTTTACCAACGCTGAAGGTTTTGGGAGAAGCCAATAGGATTTCACCAGGCCACTGGGAAATCTATAGTTACTGGCAAATATGAGTTACTTATCCTCCGTAAGACCAGAGCTCTACGTGGAGGTTTTGCAGACAAACACACAAAAGTAACAGCTGCGGTCTGCACGCATAGCAAGCAGCAGATCTTAGAGCAGTAAAACGCAGGAAGAACACTCCCTTGCGTAAGGCCAACAGAAGCGAGTAAAACATAAACAGAATTACACCAGCAGAGTCTCATTCCGCACACAGGCAGCGGCAGACCCGAGCAACCGCAGGTGAGTTTCAGCTGCTCTCCCACCCATGAGCTGTGCAGCCCGGGGCAACCACCTTTGCCCGCAGCACCGTCGTGCCCCACACGCAGCTGCTTCCCTGCGCAAAGCGCCGCAGAGCCGCGGGTCAGGGAAAGCGGCAGCGGGCACGCCTGGCCGCCTCCCTCGCCTTCCCCAACGCACCGAATCCCGCCTAGGAGGCGCGACCCGAGCGAACACGGTTATCGCGGCGCGAAGGCCCCGGGGGGGTTTATCTCCCTGGGCGAGGCCGCCCCGGGCCGGCGACACCCGCTCTATCTCTGGACGCGGCCCCTGCGGCAGCCGAAGCCGTTGGTCCCCGGGAGGGTTTTCTGGGGGGCCGTCAGCCGTTTGCTCTTCCCCGCCTCCCTGCAGGAGCCGCGCAAGCCTCGCAGGCGAAAAGCCCACAGCGAGATCCCCGTTACCGAGCCTCCCCCCCCGTTACCTCAGCGGCAGCCGCGCCACCTGGAACCGACCGCCGCCCGCGCTGCTCGCAAACCGGCTTCGCACCGTGTCCCGCCTACCTGGCTCCGGCGGGTGCCCACGCGGACGGCCCTGCTGCCCACGCCGTTCTCGCCGCCCTGCGGCGACGGCCGGGTCAGCGCCGCGCCCCCCGCCTGAGCCCCGTTCCCGGCCGCCGCTCCCGGCGCCGCCATGACCGCGCCTGTCCCGCAGCGCTCCATGGCCCCGCCCCGACACCCGCCGTCACGTCCGGCGGCCCACGTGACCCCGCCCGCCCCCGCCCCGTCACGGCGGCGGCGCTGAGGGAGGCGGCCCGGCCGCCCCCGCGGCACTCGGTGCTGGCAGCCGGTCCGTTTATTGCGGGGCTGAGGGACAGAGCGAGGGGAGCCCGTACAACGCGAGCGGGCGCCGCGGTCAGGTGCTGCGCTTGGTGTGGATGAGCAGCTCCCGCTGCAGGCCCGCCTCGATGGTGGCGGCCGCCTTTCCCGAGGGCAGGTCCGTGATGAGGGTGAGCTTATTGAAGACGCCTCGACCGAAGTAGTCGGCAACAACGGAGAAGCCATCGTTGGAACACTTGAGCTGCCGGACACAAGGCAGCAGCGTCAGCAAAGGCCACCGTCCCCCTTCCGTTCACCCCCTGCGCTGGCAGCCTTCCCATGGAGGCCCAGCCGGCCCCTGGCTGTTCTGCTCGCTCAGCCAAGGCCTGCACCGGCGGCCTCCTCCACTAAGGTTTGCCTGCTGTTCCGCCTCTTGTTTCAATCCTACATTTGAGGCATGCGCTGAAAAGGTAACGAACAACTACCTTAAGCAGGAAAGCTACTCTAGTTCCCGCATGCATTGACACGTAGTTAATGCCCCATTCTGGACACGGGCCTGTTACAGCGGGTCCAGAGGAGGCCACAGAGATGATCAGCAGGCTGGAGCACCTCTGCTGTGAGGACAGACTGAGAGAGTTGCGGGTGTTCGGTTTTGGGGTCAGGTGAGTTTCAGGAGAGCAAAGGACTCTCTATGCCCCATATATAATGCAGTCACCCTAGTAGGGCCTAATGCCTCGCTATCACAGACAACGTAACCGTGTTTACAAAACCCTTTCAGCCTTACACTTCTCTACCAGCCTCTGGGGATCTGTAAACAGATCTAAACCCTATTTATTTAAACGTGATAAGACAGGCAACGTTACCCTACCTGATGCTGAAACTGGTCGTGCAGATCTCTCTTCTGCTCCTGGGCTCGGATCATGTCCATCACTTTGCGATTTTCTGGCATGCAAGTAGGACATTCTGAATCGCTGTCAGAGTAACTTTCAAAGCAGTGCTGGTGAAAGGAGTGACCGCACAGAAAGTGGACTGAAGGCAGCTCCAGGGCACTGGTGCAAATGCTACACTTGGTCTTCTGAAAGATCTTGGGACTGAGAGAGTGAGAGGAAGCAGAATGGTGAGAGACACAAAGTGTATTTTTCCTTAGTAAAAGAAAACAACAGTTCTATCCTATATATAAGACAAAACACACAGTCCCGCACCTTGCTTTCAGCTCTTCGATCTCCCGGCGGATCCTTGTAGTTTCTTCTCGGTATTTTTGAATTCTCTGCTCATCCTGCTCTATCTGGCGGCTCTGCTTCTGCAGCTTGTTGACAAGATAATCCTTAATCACAGACAGTGTGGCTGTGGAGTTATGAGCCAGCGTCTGCACAACTGAGAGCAACAGAGATGTTAGTTTCAACACAAGCAAAAGCACTGCAGCTGCAGTAGTCCTAACCGATCGCTCTCCTGTAAAAGGCCACTTACAGGCAAAGACAATCAGCATTCTTACTGAATCGTGAGAGCTCATTTAAAGACTCAATTTCAGTTTGACCTCTTCCAGAAACGGGTGACTGGGGGCATGTTTGGATAGCTATAGCTTGGAGCAGAAGAGGCAAAGCAAGGATCTCGTAGATTGGATTCCATTTCAACTTCTCCACCAAGGCATAGCAGGAATTTCAGCAAGCCCTTCACCTCCCCACACTGATGGAACAGAAATCATGTACAGACATCTCTATCACGGATCTTTTTCCCTAATTTGGGAGCTGTGACTGACATCACTTTTCTCTGCAGAGCAGTGAACAGAGCACTTCAAATGGTGGGCTCAAACTTTGTTGATACTTCTCTCAAATTTCTGATCTACAGAGAGTACTATCAGCTAGTTTGGGTTTGGGGTTTTTTTTCTGGGATGCCACGTGTTATTATTACCAAGCAGTGGAGGCATAAGATTCTTGTTCTCGATGTGTTTCAGCACCGCAGCAATATACTCTTTGCAGTCCTCCTCCTTCCGCGCAAAGTAGCCAAGAGCCTGTTCCCAGAGACAAGCCTCTTGGTCTCCATACAACTCACACACCTCAATCACCTTCTTGTACTGCTCATTCTGCATGTGGTAGTGCATAATCTGTTGGAAACTACGGGAGAAAGAGAGACGCATCAGCTGCAACAATCCATCTCTCCTTTTGACTTGTTACAGGGACCTCAGGTTTTCACCCAGCCACGCAATCCCCAGACATTCACACGGAAGCCAAGACGGGTCTGTGATTCAGCTCTCTACATAACTGCCCTGCTCTGACAACAAGATATCCTGAGTTACTGAAGAGGTCGTTACCATTGTAAGACAGCAACAGTTTCGGCTCAGAAATCCCTGCAGTGGGAGGGGAGGGACAGGACTCTACAGACAAGAGCAACACTCACAGTTTGCCCTGCTCGTAGAGGTAGAGGACACCATCCTTGAAATTGTGCATCTGACATAAGACCAAGGCCTTATCAAAGACTGTTTTGAACCTTCCGCTCTTCAGGAGGGTGAGGGCTTCATTGTGCAGCTTCTCCTTGACCTACAGGGAAGGGGGAGAGGTCAGGTACGGCAACACACACAGAGAGCATTTCGCACTAAGACCTGACAACAACTTGCAGCTCTTGCACAGGGACAGTTTTGCTGTTTGCCCTCTATCCCTTTTAAGCAAACAGGATGTGATTTCTTTTGCCCAAACAGTCAGCATCCTCAGAGATCTAGGCAAGCAAATAGAGCTGCTTTTGTGGAAGAGGCATCTGCCGACAGGGGTTGTATTGTCTGGAATCTGTTCTCAAATGAGATTCATACAAAACAAGCTCAGCCTCACTGAAAGGCGTATTCTCCCAGACAGCAGGTTGCTTTCCCATTTACGTGCCGGTTGCCCAGCACAGCATATGTACTGCCTCATGTTATCAGTGCCCATCTAGAAAGGCTATGGGTTGGCAGGAATGCAAATGGGATTCAAAGACACAAAATCTCCCTCTCAAAACACAAAACTGGAGGAACTCAAACCTGCTCATCTTGTTCATGTGCCCAGTTCTGGAGCCGAAGTTCCAGTAAAGTGTCATAGACACCCTGCGGAGAGTCAGCCTGCACCTCAGTCATGTGCTCCAGAAAAGCCTTCAGTTCCCGGGAGTTGTTTGCAAAGACTGGAATGAACTCCTCTGAATTAGCCTGTAACACAGACAGAAAAAGTGAAGCACCCAGATCAGTCTCAACCAGACCACTGCTTCTTCCCGGCCACATGGCACACTCATTCCCAGAGTCTGTGATGTGACGGATACAGCACAGCGTGGGATGCCAATTACGGCAGGAATCAGTTCTGAGCAATAGCTTTAAGCAGTCTCTCGTCTCTGGGACCACCAGTACACCAGGACGGGGCTTCTCATTACACCTAGAACATCAGGCCTGCACCACAAGGTGCGCAGGAGCTTGGCGCAAAGTCACTGCTCAAGAGCAACGACTCTCAGCGCAAACCGTACCTTTTTACCTTCCAGCATCCCAGGGCCTTCATTGTCTCCCGATGGCCGGTAATCAGTGCAAAGAATCTTCAGCAATTCTGTGGTCTCGTTAGGGACATGGTGCATCAGGATTTTACCATACCGCTTCATGTTACTCTCTGCTTGATCAAAAGGCAGTTTTCCAATGTAGCGCAAAGCCTCTTGGTAGTTCTGTGGAGGCAACCAGCAAAATCATCACGTGATGTCGGCCTCCGCTCTCCACTTCAAGGTCAGGACAGAAAGCACTGAAGATATGCTGCGAGTATGCCACAAACACTGTTAGCTCTGAGTTCTCGCTCACTTCACTATTCCTGCTTGCTTTCCTCCTCAGGGAGGAAGGCTGGCTGTGGTCCAGGGGAAAGAGAACGCAATTTAGATTCACCTCTAACGACCCTCCCTCCTCTTGAAGGGCACTGTAAAAAGCCACGTGTGCAACAGAACAAAGACGACCCTCCGACTACCACCCCTACTCTACTGCAGAAGCTGAAAGAGGAAAGCCAGCACACAAGCGGCAGCAGGTGTTGTTACTGCTGCCTCAGCAGTCCTGTCAGCGTGCTAGGCACAGGTAAGAGGTCAGCAAAACGGTATGCCGACTAAAGAGGAGGCTAGAGAAGTGGTATTCTCCCCAGTAAGAACACGGGAGCAGTAACGTCTCCTCACCTTGATGTCCTCTAGCTGGATTTTGAGGTACCATTCGTGATGCGCGTGCTTCTCCGCCAGGTACACAGCGTGGGAGTAGTAACCCGCTTGACGAAGCACCTTGATCGCCGTTTCCACATCAAAGTGGACCTCGCTCTCACTCGTCTACAAGAACAAAAGCAGAAAGATGGTCCCTCAGCAATATTCCCACAGTCCACAAGCGGAAATCATTTCTGGAAGAGGAGGAAAGCCAGAGCAGGGACGACTCAGTACCTCTTCTGCAAGGGAAAGGCCACAGGTGCAGAAAGGAAGTAGTCTAACTGTCTCTCACGTGCTTGCCAGCAAAAGCCAGCACAGTCCAGACTCAAATGGCAAGCCAGCCAAACCGAGAACGTAACCAGAGCTTGGAAATAAAGGAGCAACGACAGGGCTACTGAGGGACAAATCCATTCTTCTCTCTCTCTCAACAGCCCCACAGGAGCCAGTGTGCAACGTCACCGCGACCCGTTTTTAATTCTTATGACATAACACCTTTGCATGATTTCACCTTCCCCCAGTACCTTAATGAACTCCTCCAGTTTGGAGCTGTCTTTGAGTTTGGTATAGCAGTTCAGCAGAAGCGTAGTGTGGTCCGCATTGGCCAGGGACTGCAGGTGCAGCGTCTGCAGATAAGCGGTGAGGTTGTGGATACGCTGAGCATCCAGGAATTTCCGAATAACGTAAGACGGTTCCAGCTTCCCTATAGTTCTGGGAGGGGAAGAGTTACGTTACAAGAGACCGTATACCCAGGAAATCAAAATAAATGGGGAAATTAACAACGGAGCACAGAGATGCCTTAACTTCAGCAGGCACTAACCCACTTGGGACAAACTCAGCTATGCATCAGAAGTAACAACTGGTTGTGGTGAGACTTCACCCATCCACACGTACGGCGAAACAAATAACCCTCTACAAAGGCCACGATCGGGACGACAGTGACAGCACACAAGGAGTTAACCCTCCGTTAAAGGAGGCAGTGAGAAGATGGACTATGCTCTGCCCACAGCTAACTGGAAAGCCCAAAAGCCAGGGAACAGAGCTGTGTTTTCCCTCATTTCAGTCGCATCACCCAAAGTCAGCTTTAAACATTCATGCCCACGCAGAGCAGTTCAGCCACAGTTATCCTGATGCTTAATGCAAGATGACAATAAAATACACGCTGACTCTTGCTAAACATTGGGACTCAAAAGTTTCAGTTCCCCACAAACCTAACCACTTTGTGGCATTTTAAAGAGACTGAAGTTTTCAGCAAGCCCCAAAACAGCCTGCTCCAAGCTCTAAAAAAAAAAAAAAAAAAAAATCGAGACGTTTTAAACTTGACATTAAGCTGTTTGAGCATTTTCCAAGAAGACTGCCATACATGGTCAAATCACATCATCCATCTTACCTAGAGCAATCCCTTTTTTCCAATGACGTCATCAGACCCCACTCCATTCCCGTGTGCCTTCATTATTCACATTTTAATGTAATTAAAGAGAAGAACTTTATCCTAAGATGTATGGAGCGGTTTTCAAGCAACTTTTTCTGAGGCTTTTAATCTCACTGACACGTTTCTCTCTGCTGGTAGAATTTTCACCTCGTGTGTTGCTTTTTTTTGTTTGTTTTGGTTTGCTTTAATTCCTAGGCTGAAATAGAGGTCGAGGCTTCCATAGCTCCTACCTGCACGACCCCATCACAGCTCCACAGGACCCCTGCTTACCGGATATACTGCTGGATGGCCCCATCGTGGTTCCCCTTGTTATACAGATGATCGCCATACTGCCGGAAAATCTCTGACAAGCCATCGCTGTCCAAGTGGTGGCTCTTGGCCAGGTTAATGGCCATTTCAAACAAGTTCTTTCTGAACAGCATCTGTTAAACACACGGTAAGATCAGTATGAGGGAAACACCACCCCACAAAACACACCTCTTCTTTTTGGTGCTGTACACATACATGTGCTCGGGCTTTTAAGTACACCAAATGCCTTACAACCCTGGTTATGCTCTAAAGCTACCGGGTCACTTGTTATGCAGCTGAAATACCTGAACAGTTCGACTTTTCAGCCGCAGAGCCAGTACAGTCTTGCAGATATAGGGCAGGGACTAATAACAAAACGGACTGACATGCCTCGAGTTTGGTTTGTGTATCCTTCTCCTGCAGAACGTGAATCTTCCCATCTCTGGTCAGTACATACAGAGAACCCCACTCTGCCAAGACATCCACTATGTCATCGAAGATCGAGCTGTATGCAATGAATTTGTTGCACAAGTCATAGATATTCAGGACTTGTCTGTCCGAATTCTGTGCCTCGTTCCCAGCAAACTCTGACCTGGAGAGCAGAAGACAGTTTTGGAAAACAGGGAGAGCGTCACTTGAATTCGTGACACCTACACAAACTAGGGACATCCAGAGAGCAAGACAAAGGGGGTTCATTTGGGCGCTTAAACTAGGCGGACTCAGAGGCAAAACACCATGTATTTATAAACAAATTCCATCTATGCCTTAGACCAAGAAACTCACAGGACTGGAAAAAAAACCCCAAACCAAAACCCACTCATTCAGCATGCTTAACCGTGCTACTCTCGCAATAGAAGTTAATCCACATAATGGGTCTGGATGAATCTTAACAACCTCTGACAAAGTTACATTCAGCCCCCAAGAGCTAACCTTCACAGGGAAGGAGGAAAAAGAGGGAAAGCAGGAAGCTGCAAGAGCAAAAAGAACTCATCTGTTCCATGGAGCCCTACTTTGGAGATGTCTTTTGGTCCTTGGAGACAATGATGAGGTACCCCCGATACCAGTGGACAATCAGCTTTTGTCCCTCGAAGGCAAAGCAGGGGCCACGTTCGTCTGGCTGATAAAGGTACACGCATTCGTTCCCTGCCACGATGAACTGGAGATCCTGGGAGGGGTCGCTGAGAGACGAACAGCGCAATCCACAGCCGTGAGTGTCCAGCTCCAGGTGAGGATAGTCTTTCACTGAAAGCATATAAGACTACAGAGGAAATGCAAGGTTTTGGGGATCGTTCTGCACTAGACTCTGAAGGCAAGGCAATTTGCAGGTCAGAGCCTCATTTTTCCCAATTAACTTCCCACCTGGATGTTCTCTGTGGTCACCACAAAGAGATGTGTTGTTTTGCCAGACTGTCGGAAAGCAAGGCCGGTAACCGGGTAACTGCCTTCATGTAGGATCTGGGTCTTACTGTGCCGGTCCCGAGTGATGTCTCCTTTTGTAAGGACAACGCTCCCATCCGCAAATCCTGGCAAAGGGGACAGACTGCACTGTTACTTACATGGCACACCTGAAACGCTATCCAGGGTAAGTTAGGGCAGCTCCAGTCAGCGACAACACTTTGCTCGCCAGCAACGTATTAAGTAATGGGATTACCACCGGTTCTCGCGTGAAGGAAGCATGTGCCAAAACCCTGTTACGCCCATTAGGGTTCAGAGCTGGCACCCACCGGCACGCAGCACGTCACCGTTCCGCAAGGTTCAACTCGCTTTCCACACACAAACTTCACTCGCGGGTTATTTTTGTTTGAGTCTGTCTGTGTTTTATTTTACAAATAGCTTTCTCATCCACCAACTGCAACTATCGTTTTGATTCACTTCCTTATCTGAAACACGCTACACACTGTAAAAAGACTAGAGATTTCCTAAGAGCGAGTAAAACGCGTGGTTTTTCACAGCTTGCCAGCAGCCCCAGTCTGGGAAATTGCTCCAGGGTGGAAGGCCACAGCACATGTACAGAAAGCTTTTTGATTTCACTGCTGGGACCAACTCACTGAAAGCACTTGTAACCGCACAACATTTCTGCTCTTGGTCTGTCAGAAGTTAAGCACGAAATACTACAAAAGAATGGTTACACCCAAAAAGGGAAAGTGGCTTTTTTTCTTTAAAAAAAAAAAAAAAAAAAAGGTTTCTATGCAGTGCTTGAAAAAAATCTCTCTGAAACATTAGATATCACAAACCCCATGTTTTTTCCTGCCCTACAACAAAAGCTAAATTTAGTACTAAGTTCAACAAATGCATAACTGTACTGACTGTCGTGGAAAGATGACATCACCTAGAAATACGTCTTCCCTTTTAAGTATCAAAGTTATTACTCTAATATATACAGACTCAGGCTAAATTTACGTATTTATCTTCTCAAGCTCTCTGACAGCACAGGATACACTATGTCTCTGTGAGAACAACGTAAAAACTGTGCAAAAAGAAAAACTGTCAGGGCGCTGATTTTTGTGCTATTTATTCATTTTCCTTATGTAAGGACTGTAAGGTTTTTCTTAAGCTATTACAGTTCGGTTTTACTTACCGATAGCCATGAAATTAAGATTCTCGTGGACGGTGAGGCAGGATACAACTGTAGGCTTATTACCTGGTATCGCTGGAAAAATTCGCGTGCAAAGGGGATTGCCGCCATCTCGTTTCTCCAGGTTCCAGACTTTAACCTACAAACGATGACGGCCCAGCATAAGCAAAACGCGAGGTATCAGGAGGGCAAGAGCCGGCACAATACATAACAGAACGAGCAAGCTACTCAAGGGAAGAAAGGCCGGCCAAGGTAACCGCTGTAGTTTTACAGACGGCCCGTAATACGAAGGCGCTGTCCTCTCTTTGACTTACCAAGGGGTTAATGCCCTCCTCATCCTCCCCAACAGAAACCAGGATACTGTGCTGCTTCAGCTGGTACAGGTGCGTTACCCGCAGCTTGTAAGCTTGGAAACTGCTGAGCTGGAGGGAGCGAGGCAGAAACCAGATCTGCCCTTCCATATGTAGAGCACGGTTAAGGCACACAGTTAAGGGGGAAACCCGGCCCCGCCGAGCCCCCGGCCGGCCCCGGCGCCCGCCCCCGCCGCCTCCCGCAGGATATCCCCGAAGACGAGGCTGCCCCGGCCCGAGTCGCAGACGGCGATGCCCGGGGGCAGGGCGAAGGGCTTCCCGCCAGCCCCATCCGGCCCCGGCGGCTCCTTCACCGTCTCTCTGTCGAAGAAGACGAAGCGGCGCCACTGCAGGTAGGCGGCCATCTTGGGGACGGGCCGAGCCCCCGCGCCGCTCACGTGACCGCCCCAGCCGGTCACGAGGCAGAGCACGCGCCGCCCCGCCCCGTCCCTCCCCAGCAGCGGGGCGGGGGCGGCTCGAGGGAGCGATGAAGGGCGGGCCCAGCGCGCGGCCTGGGCTCCTCGGCGGCGCCGGGCCCGCGCCTGCCCCCCGCGCCTGCCTTTCCTACCGGGGGATTTTTTGTTCCAAAAGCCGAAAACCCGTGGATCAAAATAAAGGCAGTTCGACAGGCGAAGCAAAGCTGCGCACGCGGGCAGAGCATCATCGGAACTCACCCGCTACTGCCCCCGGCAAAGCGCGGCCGCCGCAGGCGGAAGGGCTCCTCGGGGAGACGCGAACCGTGACCCCAGGCCGTCCCCTCGCCGCCGCGCTCCGGCCTCCATCACCCGGCCGCGGCCTCGCACCCCACCGACATCCCTCCCCTCACCCGTCCTGCAGCACCCCCCGCAGCCTGCTCGCTGCTGTGGGGCGGGTGGATTAAAGAAAACCTCAGCTTAGCAGCCGCCAGAGAACGGCCGCGTTAGTTTATCATTTCACGCTGGGCTCACCTACGTTTCCCCTGTGGAATTTATACGCAGAGCGGGTGACAGCACAGACACCTGAAAGCAAAACCTCACAGGATTTTTACAAGCCTGCAAAAGTCACTGTCCTTTGTAATGAGTTTCTTTCTCGTCTTCATTCCCTTTTCTTCACCCACCAGCACAGAAGAGAAAATGCCCCGAGTTTTACGCAACCCTGCTCGAGTGCAGCTGCTCCGCATCAGGCCAGCTCCAGCTGAAGAATCCAACAGATGTAAGAACTCCAGGATCTGCTAAATCAGACACTCCGCATAGACAATTACTCCTGTGTTTACACCAGACAATTACCTGTGAGGTTTTCTGGGAGCAGGCAGCAAGTTCCAGCCTCGGGAACGTCTCACACCGTTCCCTGTCACACAGCCTTGGTCACGGCTTACAAACTTTTTTCCAGAGCTTTCACAGCACTACCAGCCCAAGGTTCACAAAGTGCCTTGAACAGGACAACCCTTTTCCTCCACCCCACGACTTAAAGAGCTCTCTGAAAAAAAGCTGCAGTCTCACTTTTGACATTTGCTATAAAATTTTCACACTACACTTTGGCTGTGTGCGCCAGGTATAAGGCCTCTTCCGCGAGGATACCCAAACAGTTTTTACCTTGCTCTTTGCTGTAACTGCTGGTGGCACTCAGCTACTCTGGTTGCAAAAAGTGAACAGATGGCGGGTTGGCAACAGAGTCCTGTACGCACCGAAGCGTGGCAGCGGCTTTCCCTCCCTTTCTAGGCAGCCTTCCCCTACGTGCAAGTGAGAAAAAGCAGTGCACCCTTCACAGATATTTCAGCTGAGAGCACAAGTGGCTCTGGTGAGAAGAGCCCGTCATGTCCCACGTCCTCTCTTTACCTGCGGAAGAGAAAGATGAACAGTGTAAAGATACAGCCCCAGCAGGCTTCTGCCGTGCTGCTCCGGCCCCTTGCAGAAACTCTCGTTGTCAAAGACGGGGCCAGCTCAGCGCTGCAACCGGCTGCCAGGTAAAAGTCTACTCACCCAGTTGAGATGAGACTGCAAAGCATCGGACCCACGAAGAGCACATGCTGCTACGTAAAGAGACCGCCTCTTGTGGCTGTCTCGCTCCCAAGGGCAGAGAGCCTTCCCATTTACCAAAATTGACTCCTCTTCTTGAGGCTTCTCTCCAAAGCTCGTTGTGAGTGTCTGACATGGGCCAGGGCACTCGATAAAGAGCTCAGCACTCTTTTCGCTCAGTGCGGATAAAAGAAAAAATGAGACCAAAGTGGAGTTCCAGGGAGCTTTTATTGAGTTTAATCAACAAAATCAGGATTTTACCATTCATCTTTTTTGCACGTGGAACTCATGAAGCTCTTCACAAGTCAGTGCTACGACACACATACAGCCAGAAAAATACACTCTCAACAAAATCTGAGCTCCACTGGAGAGTTTGCCAATTACCGATTTAACAGAAAGCCAATTTTCCCCTCCCTCCCCTGAATGATTTCGAGGACTAGTCTGTATTGTTTGCTGGTTAACAGTAAGAATACCAACCTCTTGACTAGGGACCAGTGGATTATGATATTCCACCTGAACTGCAAATAATTTCTTTTCTTGAAATAAAAGTTCCAGTTTCTTTCAATAAAGGGAACAGTGACTATTTTCTTCTCCTGACACCCCTTCCCCATAATTATTGGTTAAAATACAGCAAGGCTGTATCTTAATAAACCCATCCCTCCCCCCACCCCTCCTTACCCTTCCCTGACTTGTCTACAGCAGAATTTAACAATGCTTCCACATAGGGACGTTTTAGCAACACAACTGTGAACGGAGCAAAACCTATCGGGTAACCTGCCAAACCTCCCTCTGAGTATCGGACGCATGCTCTTTGGTCCCGAGACTCGGTTTATCACAAAGAGAAACTGTGATTCACAGAAGACGGACCAGAAGTTCACAGCCATCGAAAGCTCCCTGTGCGGACTGCTGCTGCCCAGCCTCGACCACGGTGGCTGTACCGCTGGAGCTCCTGGGAACAAAATTCACTCCATCCTCAGAAAGCAACAGCTGCTCTGCCCCAGCGGCACGACAAAGTCCAGCACCAGGACAAGAACCACCGCAATGGCAGCTCGGGAGATGTGGCGTGGCATCTCTGTAACCTCTAGAACATAAACCGAGGCAGGACAGCTGCCTGCTCAGGTTTACGTCCTATCAGTCATTTGAAAAACAAAAAAATCCAAAAAAACCAACAACCAAGTGCGTGAAGCATTTTTAAATCCTTGGAGCAGACACCCTCCCCCATCCCAAGTAAAAAATAAAGAACAAAAGATCAGAATGAGATGATTTGATACCAACGCGTACACAACATGAGCTCGTGTTGAGCTTCCCTGTTCTTAACCACAAAAAAGTCACAGAGGGCAAAGGAAAGATGCTCCCATCTCATTCTGGAAACTGAAACGTGTATTTGAGACCAACCCACCCCCCTCCCTTTGGGAAAAGCCCTCCAGCAACTGCAGCGCACTCCTGATGGCGCACACCCGGACACCAGCCTACGGTTTCTCTCAAGTAAGCTGGCTGAGGATTTGTGCCACCCTCTTCACAGCCACTTCTTCACCCAGCTGCGAAGCTCCATTTCATCAGATTCATGGAGTGATGCTTTTAGACTTGCGAGGGGAAAGGTACAGAATACACCGGATTCTCATTCATGTCATCTTTGTCAGAGGAAGTGTCTGACCTAGGGCTCATCACTGAAGGCTCCAAGTTAATACATAAATGTAAAGGCTGGTACGTGACCAGCAAAAACAGGAGCTCGCAAGGAATCTCAGGAAGCCAAGATTTATACATGCTCCTTACTCCTGGGTAGGGAAAAAAAAAAAAAAACCAACAACAAAAAAACCCCAAAACAAAAAAAAAAAGAAAAAACACCCAAAAAAAGAAAAAAAAAAACTAGGATTATCCTAGTCATTTGGAGCATCTTTCCATTTGCAAGATCACATCTGTTAGAGATAGCCTACTAGCACCAAAACTAGGCTGCTTCCCTCTTGACAAGAAGCCACCTAAAAATGGTGCCCCTGATAGTTTAGGTAAGTGCCAATCCTCGATTAGAGGCCAAGTTTAAAGTAATACTTTCAAAAGTTCTGTGCTTCAAGAGGGACCATCAACGCATGGCACCAGGCTAACCTACCACAAATCCAAGCAGGGCACACACGCCTGACCTGCCATCGCCATCCTGTTCTTGTTACATGTGCGTGCCCTGGGAAGATACAAAACTTTTATTTACATTTTTCACGTCTTTGTTGCACTAAAGTGATCCCTCTTCTGTCTCTCTGGAAAATCATAAGCTGGCTGCAGTACAAGAGCAAGATTTTACTTTTGGTCAAAGTTACCACCCACAAACTCCCACCCCCCACCCCCAAAAAGCACCCCAAAATTGTTTACACTTAGTACCTGCCAGTCAGATGTAAGCTGTGTGGCTCACAGAGTGTCTGTGACCAAGCTCTCGAGTTTGTACTCTAGTGCAGCATTTGCTACAATTATGGAGTCACTGCTGACAAAAGGAAAAAATAATTCCAAACACAAAAACCTTTCCATCTTGTAAAGTTGTCAGGAGGCACCTGGCCTCTATTTATGATCCTCAAGGAAATGGATGGCTAAGTCCACCTCATAGTTCCAAACAACTGTACTCGAATTTTAAAAAAAAGGGTCAAAACGGGGAGAAATTAAGACAAGTAATTCCTGCCTCAAAGGTAAGCAAGCGTGGTGTGAGTGCAGCATCTGTATACACAATAAATGACCGAGCAAAAAAGGACTGCATTCATCCAGGTGCCTCCTGACAGTGTTGGTGAACAGGCTAAAAGGGAATTTAAAAAGAGTACGGTTTTTGATTTGTCTCACTCCTTTTGCCTGTAGATCAGGCCAAACATCAAGCATGTTGGGAGGGGCACAATTTAAAGCAACACTACTTGACCAGAAAGCACTTCTCAGCAATATACAATGCAAAATGACAGACAGCAGTTCATGCCAAAACAGAGGAGATGGCAAGCAGCTTTCTGCAGCTTCTGACGTTAACAGGGGTTTGCCCTTACCTGCTCACAAGTCTGTAGAGAGGCCGCTCTGGGCAGAAAATGCACAACGCTGCAGGAAGTAAATCAATCCCACAGAGCTCCAGAACTGTCAAGTTTATGCATGTAAATTGGTTGTCTACCCAAATCCACAGCTTATGCAGATGCTGCTCAGCAACTCTGACCCCCACTGGATTTCCCTCGCGCCATGGTGGAACACAGGTCATGGCCCCCTTCAGAGCTTGTCAAGTTCCTGAAGTTTCTAAGGGGGAAATCAAAAAGCATCTCCCAACAGGTTGAGCTACAGATTTTGAGGCCTCCCAGCCCCACAAGTGATCTCTTCCACACAAGCGGTACAGGACAGCATTGCTAGCACCAGAGCAAACCCACCCTGATAAGGGACGCTTGTAGAGGCCTGCTCTTCAGGGAGGTCAGAGCACTTCTCATTGTTTAGTGTTGCAGAAAACTGAGCCCCTCTCATCTTTAGCTGCTCCCATAATCAGTCTAATCCCTTTAACCCCAGCAACCTTCATCACAAAAGAAAAAGTTATATATGAACCCAAACAGAAAAAAAAATCATATTTACAAAGTTTGTACAATATACACATCTGATTTTCTATGGGACACACCGCACCAGAGGAAAGAGGGCCATGGCTCTGAAACAAGTCTACATATCAAGTGCTGTAACTACTAATGGAGACTTATGGAAACCAGTCTTTAGTGTTCTGCTAGAGCGAAGGGCTTTTCTTATGGCTCCTGCAAAGGACAACAGGCTACTCTTTCCTTCTGGAGCTATGATGCTGCACCTAATCAGCCCAGATTTTAAGTTGGTTTTGTTTTAAATACAGGTATTTACAGTGTGGGTGAACTGCAGATGCATATCAACTCCTCCAATTAAAAAAAAAAAAAAAAAAAGTTGAAGAAAAAAGTAGTATTACCAATACGTTTCACCTCCCAGCCCTGGGCTTGAGTACTTGGGGAGGAGGAGAGGGGGAAGAAAGGGGAACTTTGACCTGAAACCAAAAAACGGCTATTGATTCCTTGGGCTGTGTCGGAAAGGTGATATTCTGAATGGTCTCATAGCATAAGGCACTTTGCACGAATAAGTAACAAGCTCTTTAGCTTAAAAACAGATGAGTAACCAGGGAGAAGTTGAAATGCACTCAGTCGATGGTTGAAGAATTTGAAATCGCAGACAAGCTCGTGTTCATCAGATTCTTCTCTTTTCAGGGTTTCTCTTCTTCCCTTGCTGCCCCTCCCACCCGAAGAAAAAAAAAAATTTAAAACCAGCAGTTAGTGCAACTAATGTTCAATCAGCACACAGTGCAAACAAGTGGAAAAACAAAAACACATTCCTCCTTTTATCTTCTTTCTTCCTTGCTGCCAAATTTAAAAAGAAAAAAAGGCCGAGCTCTTTAGTCTTCATAGTTCCGAAATGAAAAGACGAAGAAAAACCCACAAAGAGAAGGGTATCCCCAAAGAAACGATGTGTCACAGATCTGGATCAAAGGGCTTCACCTTCTGGCGTGTGTAATCAAAGCCTAAAAAAAGCAAACCAAAAAAAACAACCACAACACCCACAGTTAAATCAATTCTATGCAAAACCAGAACGTAAGCAATGAATCGCACTGACTATGTAACAGCTCTGGAAAAGCAAAGGGCATTTGGAACAGCCCAACCTCAAGCACAGCTTCGCAGAGACAGGTTCTGCTAACGCACTACCATACCTATGGAGCACGACTACCTACTGGTTTCTTGTTCTTTAGAAAGTTGCAAAAATTCCTTAGGCAAGGTCACAGCATTCCCCCCTTACGGAAACCACCCAAGAGCCTCTTCCAAGTTCATCACCGGGGTGTTTTTTTTATTTATTTATGAAACATGGAGAAAGCTCAGCCCGCAAAGCAGGGGCTGCAAGTCAGCTTGGTGCGACTGCCTAGGGCTACCCTTGAATGATTTCAAAGAAGGGTCACAGGTTCACTTTAACGGTATCCAGCAATCTGCTTCTATGGCCATGCAGGGGTTTCCTTTGTCACCCGAGAATTTCAGCAGCTTCACTGTGATTCTCTTTCTAATTCATGATCTCCAAGAAGAGCACACAAAAGAATGATTTCCAACCCAAACTGTACGGTGTCTGATCTTGCATGATAGAGGACCTTCACTAAAACCAGATCAGACATAATCCTGTCGCTATTTTGCCTGACTGCAATTCAGGGAGAGTTTTCTTCTTGAAGGACTCGACGCAGCAGTTTTTCCTCAGACAACGATCAGAAAAGGGACACTTAACAGTCTCGGACAGTGACACCCCATTTTCTCTTAAAGCTATGGAGACGACCTCAAGCGGCAGCAAAGATGAATTACATCTTTGTTTCCTACTTTGTTGATTTGCAAGAGTTCTATGAACCAGAGGATGCAAAAGGTGCAGCACCTTTAGCTTGAACCTGTTCCTTCTAACTGGTGAGGCGCTTAGGCTCTTCTGTTGGTGCTCTGTTCTCAAAGCTATCCGTTTTCTCCCCTCACATTTTTGAGCACCCCTTTCCTCTCTGCTCCTCGCCAATTTCTCATTTTAGCTAAGCAATAAAGAAACAATTGTTTAGGCTACTAGTAGCCACGCTCACCTCTCCAAACACCATTCCCCCTTTTTCCCCATTTTTGGTATCCTTAGCATATGGTGAGCATTTCAATTAAAACAACTAAAACTACTCATCCTCGCAGCTTCAGCACATCCACAGAATTCCCTGCACTGACAGTCCATTTCAAACCCTTATTTCCACATCTAGAGCCTCCTTCAGCACATCGGTTTCCCTTTTCCCCTGCAGTAACATTCACACATCGGCTCTTCTTTCATCCAACACAACTTCTCTATTCAGGAAGGCATTTACATACGCACATGTTTACTGTTTCTCATCTTCTACAGGTTCGCTGTGGTATTCTGCCACATACAGGCTCTTGTCAATGTTGCTTGGTATGGGTTTAATTTCAGTTCCCAGCTGCTCCTCAATACTTTTCAGGTTGAATCGATCATCATAGGTGATCAAGTTGATGGCCAGGCCAAGATGACCAAATCGACCTTGACAAAAATAAAGTAAATTATAAAAAGACTTAGCTGAGTAACAGAAGGCTGACTGAAAAAGTCTGCAGACCGTGCTGTTAACAACATTGCTCTCTGACGACAAAAGCAAATCCAGACCCCGCCACAGGTCGCTACAGCTTTCACATCAGTTTTTCATAAGCGGCTTTGTACTGCTATAGGAGTAAGAAAACCCAGGAGGTTCAAAATGCTCCGACCAAACCTTCTTATTAATTACCAACGAAAAGTCTTCCACTACTGCATTATCACGTCCAGCCCTTCTTCCATAACAGAGTTCTTGAACACACCTGAATTACAAAGTTCAAGTACACCGAGTTCCTTTGTTTACCGCCTTCCTTAAGAGTCTATTTTGCTGATGTCCAGACATTACAAACATACCTTGGAACACGCGCAGAAGAAAACTATATTTAAGACACTATAGAAGCTGTTTTCAGCACAGAATTTTCCCAAACTGCAAACAGGAGTTTCCTGAGAGCAAAGCAAAATGTGCTTTTTCATTAGGCTGTTCAGGCCAGTTTCAAGAGAACAGCCCTTTATTCATATATTTGTGAGGATACCCATCTGAGCCAATACACAAGAATCAATCTGTCAGAAAAATCAAAGCTACCTGAAATAATTCTCAGATACGGTAATAAAAACCAGAAGCCAACTCATGCCTAACAAACATCACAGTCATCAGCAAAGTTGTACCTAAAAGATGTTTCTCCTCTCACCTGATCTGCCAATACGATGGAGATAAGTCTCTGCCAGCTTTGGGAAATCAAAGTTTATCACCACATTCACAGCTTGGATATCAATACCTCGGGTAAACAGATCTGAAAGACAATTTGGGTCACGAAGACAGTTAATTTCAGTGAGATCAAATACTGATGGTATTCAGGGTAGAAAGATTAACAATGATTAATTAACATTGGCTTGCACTAGTTTCCAGATATAAGCTTCCTTTATATCAAAGACAGTTTACATACAATTCTGTTACGTCGTCTTCTTGCTCTTTATCCATTATAAACATGAATAACACAAGAGGAACGACCAAAACACCAGATCTGCACGTCTATTCCAAACAAGTCATTAGCACAAAGCTAGTTTTTTCCACATTAGACTATTTCTGAGCAGGTGGTCTTATAGAAGCATCTCCTCGCGCATGACTCTGCATTGCCAATGCCACAACAGACTTGAGAGCTGAACTACATCCCACTAGCTTGAGTGTTTTTCTTCTGCCTCTAGTGATTTTTGTTAAGATGACCCAGACACACACAGTGATCAGCAGACACTGCTGCAGTACTGCCCAACCAGGTCGTACAATGTAGAACTCCCTCACATGCAGGCCAATCAAAACTATAAAAATATTTAGAAAACGTGAGCTACAAACATTTTAAGAATCAGCAAAACTCACTTGGGTGATCCCAGCCGCAGTTCTACCTAGATTTTGTAAACCTTACGGCCAACAGTTCAGAGAGCACTCACATGTGAAAATATACAGAAAACATAACTAGCGCAGAAAACACTACCCCAGTAAAAGGATTTGTTAGCAAGTTGCACCTTCACGGTTTGTCACAAAAGACAAAACCCACATGCCTGAAGGAGTGCTGCAGCCACACGCAGGCCCGACAAAGACTTCATAACAAAACATTCTGTCCAGCTTTATTACAAATCCAGTGATCTGTAACACCTGCGCTAATGGCTAAGCCACTTTCTAACACATCTTTTCGAAACAGGAGAATGTTTAGGAACTCTTACCAGTGCAAACAAGATTGCGGCATAAGCCATTTCGGAAATCGTGGAACACACGATTGCGGTGCTCCTGAAAAAAAAAAAAAAAAGTGTAATCAAAGCAAAACAAAACAACCAACCAAAAACAACAAACAGCTGTGACTTTCAGGTATATTCAAGTTACAACCACTGAACTTCAATCACCGAATTGCTCGTCATTAGAGAACAGCTGAGTCAAACAAAGCTACCAGTACATACTTTTTAGCACTTCTTACCCCTATACTCTGAAGAATTTACCAGAGGGGCCCCTGGCATCACTTTTAGACAAAGACACTTAACTGACAGTGTTTTAAAGCCTCCTACAGTTGCATCAAAGCTCTCGCAGAACTGAATTATCTTAACTTATAATTACATGAAACACGCATCAAGGAAGTTTAACTGATATTTTGACTATCATCTTCCCCCAGCCCCCTGCCAAAATTCAATGCATGTTTTATTAATTTCCTTAAAAACTGAAGCCAGCAGTAACTTCCTTTTCTAGTACGGAGTATTGTTCACTACCGATTCAGAATTAAGGGTGGGATGAGTCAATGTCTGTGTCTGTCTCACAAACAAGTCACTTCGGGCCACACAAAGATTAAGTAATGTCGCTGTTAAGGAGTGAAATTAACAGCAGGAATGAACAAGCTGAAGCTTTCCGCACAAACATACCTGCATTTGGCCACAAAGATCATCTACTGACCGATCAAAAGCATACAAAAATCAGACCTCAAGGAGCCCATTTGCATACCTGTTCTCAATACTGACATCACTTCTATTTCTGCTTAATTAATTACTGGTCCGGTCTGCATATGGCCCAGCAAACATTGGCGTTACCTGTCAGGTCCATGAACAGCAAGACAGGTTTCCTCTAATGCTTTCATTTGAATTTATTCTGGCTTACACATAAAATGAAAAAAATATTTGAAAGTACTACTGTTTTACAAGCCTCACTTCAACCTTCTGACATCTTTTAGTACACTTCCTGAAAACACGGAAATCACAAGTACGAAGCTCGAGAACACGTGAGCTAACGTACGATTAACAGAAACCTCTGCACCAGCAAAGCTGCACTGGCATGGAGGTGCTCAGTCGCCGCTTTCGCCACAAGGTTTGATCAAAGCCCCCTCCCCAGCTTCTCAGATTCCCCTGCAGTCACAGTGCAAGATTTACTGTTTGCAAAGCCACACAGGGCACTCAATCAGCTGACTACTGGGGTTTTTGTCATTTAAGTCAGGCTCGCTTTTATCTGTGTCAGTTACACCATGTAGTCTACCACGGCTCCCCATGCTGGCAAAACCAAGGACGCAGCAGTAAGAACTGTGCCTTCTGGTCGAGGCCTGTGCTTACACTGGGCTAATTAACCTGACCTGAAATACTCTTCCATACCAACTGACCAGCTACACCGAACAGCCTAGAGAGTGGTTTAAGGAGGGGGGAAAAGGAGCGTCTAAAAACAAATCAGTAGCAAAGCAATACATGCTTCAGTTTTCAAAGAACACGCACATTTAAAGAAAGCACGAGACTTAATTCAGCTATGCAAGAAAGCTTGGGGTGGTGTGGAATAAACGGCTGTTCACTTCATACTCACCTGCCTCATTTTAGCATGGATATAGAAGCAGGAATAGCCCAGCTGGGAGATCTTTTTGGCTAGCAATTCAACCCGTTGAGAGGAGTTGCAGAAAATGATCGACTGGTTAATCTGGAGCTGAACATATAAGTAGTGTGCTCAGTAAACGCAGCCTTTTGACTAACACATGATCCAACACATAAGTCTAAAACCCGTACAGAAAGAAAGCAAAGCAGGTATGCTGCTGGTAATTTACACAATGTATATTTTTGTACAAGGGGGGTAAAAATTAACAAAGTTCTATAACACAAAGGTGCAGGACAAGAAGTACGTATTTTTAGCTTATCTTGTATCATAAGACTAGCACATTTCTGACAAGAAAAAAGTGTCATTAAGCCTTCTCCGCCACTCTCAGTCTTACTATCGGTTCCAAAAGGAAAACAGCTTCTGTACGTTCCTGAACCAGCCCTACTGCTTACCCTGGAAAACAGTGTATTGAGGCAGTGTACTTTCTGACGCTCGGTTACGTAGGCATAGTACTGGGTAACTCCCTTCAAGGTCAGCTCCTCCATCAGATTAATCTCGTAGGGTTTCTGCAAATGGGAATTCTGAAAAATAGAGATAAGGATAAAGTGGGCATATCTACATGCAAAACAACGTAAGTACTTCCCACCCTTTGGCACATTTAACTTCCTCCATGGCAAGGATGCGCTACCTAGCCACTCACTCTTCATGCTATACACAAGAGACAGGGTGGGTAAAATTTCACAAAGGATTACTTATAAATCCAGGGCAACCAAACAGGCCAAAGAGGAGCACCCTCTAGCAGCAAATCAGCGCGGATGGCACGTAACTGATGTACAAAGGAGAAAACAGTATCTTACAGGTGAGAACTGTGCATACCTAGCTTTCTCATTAACGCTATTGCGGGTCAAAGATTTAGCCTGATTTAGATTAAAGCAGTGAAGTTTGGCTGCATTAAAAAACTGAGCACCGACGGCTATACGCCACCCGTTCACACACTTCACGTGCAATGTCACCACCATCCTACATTCATACAAATATGAATATATCTGCACTCACCATGAACTTCTGTACGCTCAAAGGAAAAGTGGCTGAGTAGAGCAAAATCTGCCTGTTTTTAGGTAGCGTGAGAATAATGTCTTCCATTATTTGAACAAAATCTTGAGACAGCAACTTATCTGCCTGTAACAACAGAAGTGATAAAGAGTAAGTTAAACGAATGGGACAAAATTTCAGCCTTCTGGTAGTACCACGATGGGGGATGACCAAACCCCAAACGAAAACACCAGGAGCATTCTCCCTGCCCTCATGATCAGACCCTCCCCTTTGGAGCACACAACACACTCCAAAAGATGTGTGATTTAGCTGCTGGAGACAGGATTCATCAGTAAAAGGAAGTTTATCCTCTCCTGCTTTTCAGCACTTTGATTTAAACAGAATCGAATTCAGGAAAAGTAAATGGAATTTAAATTGAAAACAGTTACCAGGGTTCCTATCAGAGTCCTCCAAGAGCTCTCGCACAACTATTTTCTCAACCTCCCACTCAGAAGCCTGTACACCACTGGATGTTCATATATCAGTTTTATATACAATTATGTGGTAAGCACAGCTCACTCGTTATAAACTGAAACCCAACAAAATGCACTCCTTCATTTCAGAATAGACAATCTATTCTTCGGGAGTAGCAAAGATGACAGGAAAGGCAAATCTTCCTAGGCTGGTTTCTTAAAAGACTCACGTGCACAAAAATTCTTCTGCCAGAATACCTTCTCAAAAATACTGAGAAATGGATGAGCTATATAACCTTATAGCGTCTCTAGGCACAGTTTGATTTGTTGCTGCGCATAACAAGGAGACTCGCTGAGACACATCACTGCTTCGACTTGGTGTTAAAATCCCGAAATGTTTAACACGAGCAACTTGCCTCATCCAATACTATCATCTGGACATGCTCAACTTTTGCTACTCCTTTCTTGATGAGATCGAGAATTCTCCCAGGGGTAGCTATCACCACATGCACTGTAAGGTTAGAAGAGCAAAAAAAATGGTTAAGGTGACTAAAACAATGTTTCCAGCTTTCATGGCCACGTATCATACAAACAATTTAAGAGAATAATGACAGCATACAAACAGCGAACAAGACATACTGTAGTCTGTTCTGTAACAGGCAAACAATAACAAGCAGAAATTACACCGCAGAAGACATGAACAAACAGCAACTGTGGTGTAGCAAAAGTGCTCCAACCTGTATCATCAAGCCTCATTATGTCATCTCGCAAATTGGTTCCTCCTGTTGTTGCCATCACTTTGGCACCTCCCATGTGTTTGCTGACTTGGATACAGATTTGACTGACCTGCAGGGCTAGTTCACGGGTGGGAACGATCACCATTGCTGAAAGTTAAACACATCAGTGTGAGTTACTAGTAACACACTGTATCTTAAATACTAATCCTCAGAGGAGCCAAAGACTTTATGGAAGCTATACTTCTATGGTTTTGGAGTTCCACCCCGGACACCCTGACCAAGACCTAGAAACTGCTTACAAGGCAAACTCCATGGAAAGATTCTTTGTCCCTTGATATTCCCTCTGAGCGAGTGCCCCTGTCAGCACACTTGCTTATTACTCCAAATCCATTTTCCAGGGCAAGACGCTAAAGTCCAGAAGATGCCTGGCATTTCCCACTTTTGAAAGCAACTGTGGGACTTTTAAAATTCCACCTCCCCTCCACCAATCCCCATTACCTCCCTTTGACAGTATAAGCAGATAACCTACACTGCTCAATGTCGTTGACCAGTTTTACATTCAAGCCTGCCACGTAGAGACCGATACCATTACCCGGCTGCAGCTAAGCAGGACCCATCTCAACTGACCTTGTATATTGTCCTTCTTTAAGTCTAGCCGTTCAAGTAAAGGAATGAGGTAGGCTCCACTCTTGCCTGTTCCATTTTTCGCTCTAGCCAAGATATCCCTACCAGACAAAGCAATGGGGATGCTCTCCTCCTGAAATGCAACGACAGACAGCGCATGAGCAATCATAAGCCACACTCGCGGGAGAGGCTGGTCAAATTTAACTCTCCTTGCTAAGAGTACCACGTGCAATCTGATTGTTTCCTGAACAGAATATCCTGCAACTGCAAGCATCGCAGACTCACAACAGAAAGGAGTTAAACCCATTGGTTAAACCCAATAGCTCTGCTCCCCATATTCCACTTCAAAGTCCTTATCTTGCCTGGTCATAAGAGAACCAGGGAGCAGGTACCACAGGAACGGTAAACCCATAAAACTGACACATTAGGAAAAAAGTGAAAAATTAGGAAAAAAAGTGAAGAGACAATGACAGCCACTAGCAAACTCCTCCTATGGAAAAAGAAACCCAGCTGTATCTTAACATCAAAACTACCCCAGCCCATGTAATTCAAACCTGCACGCTCCTGTGATATACTTCTCATAAAATCAGCAGGCCTTCCTTTTGAAACTTCAGCCATTCAAACACAGGCCCCAAGTATTTTTCATTTTACTGTCTTTTACAGTAACATCTAAAGACCCCTCAGCCTTTTGGAAAGGTGGCGTGGTTAGAATCTGATTTAAAGCACACAATTTACCTAAAAGCCATAGCTTTCTCCTGCCTTAAGATAAAGTGCATTAGTGTGTCAGTGATAATCCTCCAAAGAGCATTTAAATGAGAGTTCAACCTCCCTGACCCTCTGAAGTTTACAAATCAACAGTTTTTAATAGAACAAGCCTTAAAAGTAACAGATGGAGGGACAGAAAAGTAAACTTGCTAACATATTAGTGTGTCTCCCATGATCTCCATTACGCTCCTTTCAGATGCTCATGATAAAAGCACCCAGACTGTGTGATAAAGCCACAGTTATCTTTGTAACAACTACAGGTATGCAGTCTACCGTAACTCAGTTTTCCACAAAATTTACAGAACAGCCCTGTTCTCACTGGCACTACTTACGTGAAGGATGTTACTGAACAGAGGATTAACACAGTAATGCTTCCAGGGTGAAAAGGAAAATCCAAGTTAACGTCTCTAAAGCATAAGCCAGTCCCATCTCTAAGTCACCCACTGCATGACTTGGTGACTTAGTCAGGCGTTAGAAACTCTCGCCTTCCCCAAGGGCCACAACGTTCTACCGTCCAAAACACCAGTTTTCCCAAATCATGACATGAGTATCTAACATTTAAGCATGAATAAGAATTTAAATAAATTTATGAAAATTAAATGCTGCTTTTAAGTAGTCTGTAAATAACCTGAATAGGAGATGGTTTTTCCCAGCCCATTTCAAAAATTCCCATCAGCAACTCCCGTTTCAAACAGTAATCTTCAAACTCGTTTCCTTTTGTGGAGGTCACGTCCTGAATAATCAAAAAAAGCACATCCATAAGATTAGCTGTAGATTGGTCTGACTCAATGAAGAGATTGCCTGTGCAAGAAGACCACAAAGTGCATGCTGCTACGCAGCAGTTCCACTAATCTGTGCTATACCATACAGTGGAGAAGGAAGCATTAGCTTTCCCATAACCAAATACAGTACTGCAAACATACACTGACATCTTTCCATCAGCCTTTGCAAGAGACACTGATAATAATCAGTCCCATGCCCTAACGCTAATAAGGTAAGAAACACAAAGTAAACTCCATTTTTGAGCTTTCCGAGAGAAGCATCTCTCATAAGCAATTGCAGAACAAATTACTTCTTCATTTAGAACAGCAAGAGCTGAACTGCTTTTGAATCTTTGCTTAGGACAAATATTTTGTCACTGCGGCTTCTCCCACATCTTTTGTTTAGTATTTATTCCCACAATTCAACCACCCTTACCGAAGTTTTGATTCTCAAATCCTTTGGAGGGAGTTTTAAAGTCTTCTTCCAGTCATCACCAGGTCTACAGGAAAAATAAAATAATTATTTTTTAAAAAAATAATAATCTGGTTTAATAGTTTTATGTTGCATTTTATTTTCTTCAATACAACGATGAACACGTAATATTTTCACCTCCTGAAAGCTAAAAGCGCCTACACATATGAGCTCGAGTCTTCTCTGAGCTAAGCAGGATGCAACAGGCAGGAAACTGCAAACACAGAAAACCAGCAGTCTGCCAAGCTCACAGAGAATTTGTGAAATCTTTATCCAGTCATGATTCAAGTCCCGTTTTTAGGGCACTGAATCAATCCAGTAGAACGCAGATTCAAAACTGAGCACTGACTCAGTCACATGGCAGAAACTGGCTATAATAAATCCACTTGAGAATATTTCATCACTTAAAAGGAAAAAAAAATTAAAATCTCTTGCCCAGGGAACATCCATTCTTAAGCCGTGAGTAATGTGAGAAGATAAAAAACACTTTTGGGGAGAAAATTAAATGGAGAACATGCTCCACTTGTTGATCAGATGTTGTCATTTGCTCTCAGTGAGATGTAGACACCCATACTCTCTCGAAAGCCATTGTACAGTCGAGTAAGTCCTTCTCTTCCCCACTCCCAGGAAGTCAAGAGTGAATTTCGTAGAGTTTAACTCACCAGTTTCATTACAGTAACCCATTTTGAAAAGAAAAGAAAAAAAAAAGAGGAAATGAGTTAGGCAAACTTTAAGGAGTATTCCATTACGCGCTCTCTGACGACAGCTAACATTTCCTTTGCAAATAACTGAATAACGAAATAAAAGTGAATGTTGTTCATGGGGAGGAGGAACAACAGGGGAAAAAAAAAGGAACACATTACCATACCATCCAAGTCTTTTACGTCCTTCAGAATTTCCAACCAGCACACTCATATGTTATTAGCACACTGCCAAAACCAGTTTGATGGTAGGAGGCTATCACAGTGGTACAATATTATCTTGGCTCAGGCTTTGATGAATTAAAGTCAGCGCATTACACAAAGGAGAGCAAGCGTTACTATTTTAGATCAATGACAAAAGATAAAAAATTTTAAAGAATTTCTCACCATGAGAAAGAACTGCAACAAACAACTGGAAAGCATACACAACTGGACTGAGACTAGGGGGTGTTTCCTCCTCTGGCTTAAACTTCGGTTCAATTCCTTCCCACTCCCCAACTTCCCTCTCATACCACTCGCAAGGAGCAAAGAAAACAGGATGCTGCTGCTGCTCAGTGGGCTACCCCTGACAAGCAGCTACATGCTCTGAAAAGCAAAGCGTCAAATTCGATTTTCACAACAAACACATTACAAAGATCACTGTCAGAGAGGAGCTCACACGTGGAAACAGAGCTTTCTTTTCATAATGCCCATCACAGGACACTTCTAACTGCCAGTGTCATAAAACAACAGAAGATGACTTTCCAAACACGGGAACCTGAGAACACTTTCCCACACGTGACTTTTACGCATTACTTTTGTGGCAGCTGGTACAAACACTTACTTAATAGCGGTGGTCATACTCTGTGCTTGCTGTTGAGTGCCGTTATTGATTGTGTTGGCATTTTTCAGCTGGTTCATCTGTTGCTGAGTTTGTGTGCCTCCACCTCCTGGGCCCCCGCTGGGTTTTACAGGGCCTCGCAACTGCCCATTCTGACTGGATAGACCCATTATAACAGGGTTCTCTGTTCTGGCCGTGCTCATGTTTTTATTTTTAAAGATGTCTTTTTAGACTTCAAAACTTTGAAAGTCAGTACAGAAACTGTAATAACAGTTTATTAGACTCTCCAAAACGAAGAGATAAATAAGTCTTGCTCAATATATGAGTCCGTTATTGCAATGCAGGCAAGCACCTGTAAGTCACTCAAAAGTAAAGTAGTAACTTGCTCTGATGCACTGTGGATCAACTTTTTTTTAAAAAAAGCCCTCTACCAAAGTTGAGTTATATCAGAATTCACTCGCTTCAATCTGAAAGAGAAGCAGATGACAACGATTAGCACGTGGGTTTTTTCCCACATAAATCACGTCAGTTTACCTTTGTGTTTTAAGAATCACTTCTTCCCAGGCAGCCTGCAATAGCAGTACTTGCTTTTGTTTTCTCGGTGATAACTATCAAGACACACATAAAGCTTTTTTCCCCCCTTCTATAAAGCTGCACCCACCACCTCAGTCACCAAAGATAATTTTCTGAACAGCTGTACTTTTAGCAGCCTTCCAGTGAGTAACTGCTTGAAAAATACTACCTGTCCCTCCTTCCTGTAAAGTAAGCGGGAATTATATCAATTGCTTTGCCGGTTCTTGAAATTCCCCCACTGCTGGGACACAGCAAAGCAGCCCTAAATGCTAAGCAACAACGTTAAGCACAAGTTTGTGACAGGAAGCAAGACCACAGTATCAAGTGGACATTCCAGTCAGAACTGACGAAACCCTTAAGTTACTCCGGTCACCCTTTTCACTTCAAAAGGGAAACAGAAATTACTTTTTTACTATTATTATTTAAAAAAAAAAAAAAAACACAACAAAAAAACCACCCAGAAAACAGCATATCCTCCACCAACCCAAAAAGTTGGTTCAACAAGCTTACTCAAACTTTTAAATTAGGTATTGATTTAACACCATTCAGAATAGCAAAACTAACAATATCATCAAGCTGAACTGACAGTAGCTTCCTGTTTTGTTAACTCTAAATGAGCAAGTCTAAACTGAAGCAGTGAGTAATACACATTTACACTAGATATCTAGCTTCCTGCTCCGCATGACGTTACCTTCCAGCTGTCGGTAACAACTCATATCGTGCTCAAAAAATAACATTTGGTACACATGACTTAATATTGACACCGCATTTAACAGAAAGATTGGCAAAACTGCAAAGAGATACCACAAAGTCTGCACCTTACGTATGTAAAGTAAGCGTGGCCATAGCTGAAAAACTTACAACGATATTAGGGAGACAAAACACTCCTAGTCAGAAACCTTTCGGAAGCAACAGGAAGTAGGCTTGCCTGTACAATTTCTTGTCACAACACATCTGTATCTTGGGAAAATGCAAAGGAAAAACCAGCAGACTACAGCTTCCTAACTTCAGCAGCCACCAAAAAAACGTGCGTTTCCCTAGCAAATAAAAGGCACATTCAAGAGCATGGAAAAGGAATTGAGACTCTTCCCAGACTTCCCAGCTGTTTCCAAGCGTGTCAATTCTAGCTTCACAGCAAAACCTTAAAGTTTGCAGAACTACGATTTTTCTGCTAGTTACCTCCCTGACTGGAAGCAGCGTTTCAAGGCATCTTTGAAGAGAGATTTCTCCTACCCATTAACTTTGCAAAAAGCGGACGAATCACAAAAGTAACCAGGGCCGGGATCGCGACGCCGAGGAGTTCTCCAATATCGCAGGAGATGGAACCTCTCAGTCCCTTCACCTCCCGCGCTCCTCACTACCCTTTAAGAGGACGGAGGTTAAAGGAGAACGCCCGGCCTCGTCGAGCCCAACAAGAGAAAGAGACGCGACGCGCCACCATTTCGCAAACCGACGGAAAAAAGCAGCCCCCCCCCGCCCCAAGACTCCCCTCCCCGGGCGGGCCGGCGGACGGGGCAGCCGCCGGGGGGCCTTTCCCTTCCCCTGCCCGGGCCGGCCCCGACACAAAGCGGCGGCGCAGCTGGCCCAGCCGCCGTGCCCATTGTGAGCCCGGGCCGCACTGCGGGCCCCGCCGCCCGCCAAAGGCAGCTGCGCCACACCGGCACCTCCCGCCCGCCAACAATGGAGCGGCCCCCGCCCGCCGCCCCCGCCGCTCCGGCCGGCAGCGAGCGCCGCCGCCGCCCCGCCCCGCGCCGCGGCCCCGCCGCCCCGTCGCTCCCGGGTCGGCCCGGCCGCCCCCGCCCCGCTCGGGGCCCTCGGCGCCGCCAGGCCTCGCCGCAGGCCGTGAGGCTCGGCCGGGCGGCGGCGGCCCCCCCTCCCCGCCGCCGCCCCGCTCCCGCGGACCCGCGCCCGCCCCGGCGCCCTGGCCCGTCCTCACCGCCACCAGCCGCGCTCCCCCCTCGCCCAGGTATAAAATCCTCTCGCTCCCCCCTTGGTGCCTTGTTATGGCGACTCGACACTCCAAGATGGCGGCTTCCTCCTTCCTCCCGTGCGCCCTCCCCCTCCCGGCAGGGCAGGCCGGCCACGCCCCGCACGCACGCCGCTCCCTCGGCCACGTGACCGCGCCCGCCGCGCGGAGGGACGGTGCCGCCATGTCGGCGGTCTCCGCTCAGGCCGCGCCGGGAGGCCTGAGGGCGGCGGAGGAGGGAGGAACCTCCCCCCGGCCAGAGCGGGCACGGGGCGTTTTCGCCGTCAGTGGCGGCAGGAGGAGACACCCTGGCACGGCACAGGGTGGGCCGCAATAAGGTCTCCCCGGAGCCTTCTCCAGGCCCCAGGGCTGGATGCCGCCTGTACTTGTGCTTGGGGTTGCCCCGACCCAAGCGCAGGGCCCTGCATTTGGCCTTGTTGGACCTCATGAGGTTCACACAGGCCCACCTTCTCCAGCCTGTCCAAGACCACCTGGATGGCATCCCATCCCTCAGGCGTGTCAGCCGCATCACCAACCCAAAGAATGAATACTTCTGAGTAGCGGCAGCCAGATCCCCTATTAGCAATGGGGCAGCACTGCTCCTGCAGCTACAGAAGCGTTTTTGCCTATTTACATATCTCTAAAGCAGAGTGGGATACGTTGTGACAAAAACAGAAGCCACCGGCACCGATGACTTCTGTCGCTTGGAAGCAGCACATGTCTCAGACCTCATAACAAAGCCGACAAAAACACTCCTGTTTCCTGAGGAAAAAGCCTGGAAAGTTAGTACAACTTCGTTTTGTAGTCATCAAACCACAGCTGACACAAATGTAAGAATAAAAGACTGGCCCACAGCATGCAAGAGCCATAACCACTAAGCACAACAGGTTGGAAATAGTTATTTCCTTTTTAGAGAGCTGTTTTGCAGACAAGCGTTTTGACAAACTGACGCGCAATGTGAATGTAATCTTAAACACAAGCCTAAAAATGCTGATAATTCCAAAACCGTTTTGCAGACAAGTTTTTGTTCAAACGTTTTTCCGAAAGAAACACAAAAAGACAGGGAAACCCATTTGCTTCCCCTCACATTGCCATTTTTGCCTAGTTCCTCCCATCTACGGCCACCTTTAGATCATTGTTTATCCCTACCCTCAACAGCAAAACACACAGCACAATCATCCCCGTTGGGCCCGACAACCCTTCCGGTGTAATAATTTCATATATTCCTGCCCAGTTCTCATGGGAAATAAGATCAGCACAGCCTTGTCTGTCTCTCATTCGCTTCCAGCCGACCTGTGGGGCTGCTGCTGTGTCCTCAACTGTCGTTCCCTGGGGCAGAGAGGTCACCCCTGGTGCCAAGCTCCCTTGCAAGCCTCTCTCCCACCCTTCTGTTCCAAGCATGGCAAGAGAAAAAAGAACCTGAAAAGACAGGCGTTGTGCCTTCGAATGCCAGGGGAGTAGAAAAGCCGCATCTCACCTGTTTCTTGCTGTGCCAGCTTGTTGTGCTGCTTGTTGGCCGAAGGGCGCAGCGGTTATGGCTAGAGAAGCCTCAGCTCCCCCATTCCCACAGTCAGAGGCACACGTTGGGCATGGCCTTCGTTCTCCGGTGCCTGCTGCCACCCTGGCCCTGCTGTGCGGGGTCCCGTGTTTCATCTTGGCTCTTCGCGGGGCTAAGCATCGCACTTCGCAACGAGATATACAGGAAATAGCATGCTCTAACCTTAAAAGAACAAATGACAACAAAAATTAACAGATTAGTAAATATGAGTAACATCTGTAGGCAGCACATGCTTCGCAAAGCTTTAGTTATGGTAACAGTAAATAAGACAAACAGAAAACATTAGAGGTGAGAAGATTCAGGAGCCAGAAGCAATCTGGCTTTTCTCAAGCAGAGCTCAGAAAGTCAGTGTAACGTCAAACCGGTCACTAGACGTGCTTGTTGGTCACATCACAGTTATACGGAACAGAGGAACTTCATACGCAAGTAGTGCGTTTTATCATCCTTATGTAAAGCTGAATAATTTCCTATTGTCAGAATACCTTAACCAAGTTAACAAAATTTTATGATCCTGACAACACAAGAACAGTTCCCCAGTGAGAGTGCGTACCTGTGGCGGAAAAATCAGAGTTCAGCCGGGAATTCCCATGTACAGACACCAAAACACTCCTTAAGTACTTATTGTTGACTTCTGTGATGATTTTCTTCCATAGTCAGTTCCTTATCTGCCTGCGAAGTGACATTATTTTTCATGTAAATTTCTCTTCTCCCCATTTATTTTTCTCCCATGCTCTTCTCCCTCACTATCATCTTTCCCACATTTCACATTACAGCAACACACAGATCCCCGTAGGTCATATCAGTGCAGTAGCAGTCTTTTCCTCAGTGTAGTATGTGTTTGCAAGTGAAATAATTTGCATTTATTGCTTTGGAGTGGGCTCCCTGAACCCCTGCCATCCCCTCACCACACCTGAGGGCCAAGCTCACAGCCTGGGGGGTGTTTCCAGCCTGCAGTTCCCCACGGCCTCGTCCCACAGACTGTCCCTCTGACCCGAGAGGTTCTGCGCCATCACTGTCACCTACGGACTTCGCAGTACCTTACTTCGCACGGTACTTCTGCTTCGCTCACGGGGTCGCTGGGGCTGGGAGGGGGCAGCATTTGTTGAAGGTCACAGAGCCGGTCCCAAACGCGCCCTGCCGTGGGGAGCAGCACCCTCATCGCCAGCCCTTAAAGGAAGTCCCTGATGCTGAGTGCTCCACCCTCCAGTTCTAGCTGAGTGAAAACATCCTTCCTAACCTCTTTGTCTCCCGGGCACAGCGGTACCACCCTTCTCACCCCACAGCCGGGGCAGGGCCTCGGGCCAACCAAGCCATGCCAGACAGGCGGGGGATGCGAGGCACAGCGCAAGCGCCCCGTGCCCTCCCTGTGGCTTTGCTGCTCTCTGCCCTCTCACTTTTGGGAGAAGGGGTGTCCAGAGGCCAGTGTGTCGGGCAGACACGTGTGGGTGCCCACAAACATCCTTGGGGAAGCAGGTCCCCGTCAAGTCAGGATCACCAGGCTCCTGCTAAGAAGTATAAGCAGCGGAAGAAATCAAAGGGTGCTCACCAGAATAACGCTGCCTCCTCCTTTGCCAGTCCGAGTCCCACCAGAGTCCTTGCTGGTGCGCAGGCTTCAGTGCAGCTGTGCCCAGACAAGAGGAGGACGGGCACTGCGTTCATCGCACTGCCTTGGCTCCTCACAGGGGAACAGCTTTTGGCCAAAATGCCAGCTGCGATGCCATCCTATCCTCCTGACGCAGACTGGGACTTTCACACCGTGAATCTACGGCTGCAACGTTACTGGGACAAAATGCCCGTTTCCCTGAGCAGAGGAAATCTTGATTTCCTATCTTTATTATGGGCAAGATGAGCACTGCAGGAAGGTGTCTAATCGAGGGGCTTCACTGTGTGTGGTACAGCAGACCAGCCTCTGCTAGCTAGTGCCCTTCACTAGACCTGCAGAGTGGCCGCCGAGGCCATGCTCTCCTGGGCAAGCTGCTGCGTGTCCTCCTGAGCCAAGGAGAGGGGCGAAGCAGCAGGAGAAGGAGCAGAAGGCGTCCGCAGGTCACTGAGGTAAAGCAGCCAGGAGGACCCCGAGACGGAGGGCACTGGTCATACAGACAAGACGCACGCATTTCATCTCAGGTGTCTTCAAAGTCTTGCACGGCTCCAGAGAGGTGCCCAGATCTGGGGAGATTTCTGGTAAGGGTGTCCCTTGGCGCAGAGCTTTCCAAAGCCTTTCAGGTCACCTGGGACAAGGATGGCCATGGGTAAGAGCCCTGGAGGTTTCCAGGGAAGACCCATAGATGTTCTGGATCTTCTCTGGTACAGGCCAAAGGAACGTGGATTCTTCAAACCATACGTTAAAAATCAGCTTACATCACTAAAGAAAAAGATGATAGTGCTAGATGCTAATCTTCACATCAATTAGGTCACTCTATGCCTGGAGCTCATTTGCCTTGCAAATACTCTATTGTTACACGCTGGGTCCCTCCCTACTCACTTAAATGACTAACTCCACCCCAAAAAAGAAGAACTTTTGCTGAAACTGCTGGAGGAGAGGCTGATCCTGCCCCTGAAACCATGGGACCTGTCAGCTACTCATCAGAGACCTATGACTTGGTGAGTTGGGCTTTGCTTGTTCGAGAGGATAACTGGGAGAGCAGGCGGAGCTGGGGTGGGCTGAAAGACCTGGGTTCTATCTGTCCGCCTTCTCACCCTCCCGTTGGCAGAGGAAGAGCTTGAGTGATTTCTTACGGCAGCACAAGCAGTCCTCGCATCCCTCGGGTCCGGACTCGACCGATGAGGGGACTGCAAGCGACTGCGCTGCGCTTGCAGAGAGCCGGCGTAACGGGGCTGCAGACATTGTGGTCCAAGGGTGCCATGTACTCCCTTGGGGAATTCCTTCGCCTCCCTACTGGCACCTCGCGCGCAGACATCCCAGCGAGCGCCGAGCCCGAGCGCCATCCTCACAGGGGGACCGAGAGCCAGGTTGCTGCCGAGGGCCGTGTGGCTGCAGCCCTGTCCCGCGCTGCCAGCGTGTCCCAGCCTCAATCCCTGCTGCCCCGCTCTCTGCACAGCCATTGACACAATGTGGGTGTAAAACACTCGTTCTGAGCCATGTGTCTTTTGCACCAGCCTTCGGTGGCATAAATGACTGTGCACGCAGCGTGCAAAGCCCTGGAAACCTCATCTAGTACCTTCACGCAACAGGAATACACAAGCAAACCCAAAGCTCTCTCTCCACGTGTGAAAACGCTGGGTACGACCCTACACGCTCCCACCCCTGCTTGCCTGCTCCGCGAACGGGCTGCCGTAGACTCTGCTGAAACAGTGTATTTACAAGAGGGGAATTTTAAAAAAGGGAAGATAAATTGCAAGTACTTCTTCTAATAGGGAGCGATGACACTCTGTATTCTGCCCTGTAGTTCTCCCCCCTGCCTTTGCAAGTCAAAGACAGCAGCTGCACCTTTTAGCGTATGTTGTGCTATCCAAGGGGAAGTCCACAGCAGCGCTATCATTAGCCTGCTTTTCAAGTGTTGCCGTTCAGAATTTATTTTTTAATACAGTGTCTCTCTGCAGCAGACCTCAGGTTTTGTTTAGTTTCTCTAAAGAGAGAAATGCTGGATTTAATTTTTGCTATTTTTTCTCCCCCTCCTTTGTCCTATACACCAGGGAAGAGAGGAGATGGGGGGGCCAAGCCCTACCCGCCTTATTTTTCTGATTCATCCAGTCTAAAAATCCCTTGCAAACAGTGGTCGTTCCTTTAGAACTTTTTTGCAGAAGGCACTTCTCTCCCTGACCTCTGCTGAAGTTCGGTGGCAGCGCTAACGCTTACCGAGAGGTTAAAACCAAATTCAGACCTTTTTCATCTCCGTGCTGGCTTGTTCCTCCAGCTGAACTCTCCCTTGGAAATCTGTCCCCCCACCAGAAAACCGGCGAGGCTGAAGCGCGCCATCCACCTGCCCGCAGCCTGCCGTGCCCTGTAAGCAAGCAGCTGCCTGTGGCAAAACCGCACCGTTTGTAACGCAGGGGGATTAAGCAGCAGTGGGATTTGTGCTTTGTGTATAATACTTTCCAGAACCTTAGCTTAGTGATGTTTACCTCTGCTGTGAATTATTTTAAGCTGTAAAGGAGACCCCGTGTGAGGGGGGGGAACTCAGCTAACCCTGGGACTGAGCACCGACAGTCGGGTGCCACAGCAAGAACAGTTTTATACCTTTGCTCAGACTTTCCATGGTTGGGAGTTCAAGACGCGTGTTTCCCACCTCTGCCTCCCAAGAGCTTCCCAGGTTTGGCTCCCTCCTTGGAAGAGGCCACAGATCTCACACGAGCATTAACCACGTTTGCTGTGGCAGTGCCGTATGTTGCTGTACTCACGCTTGGTGCTCGTAGCAGCACCGTACCCACAGAGGTTTGCAAAAAAGGCCTCAATCGTGTCCTGTCAACGCGGCAACACAAACCTTGCCCTGTGCACTCACCAGAGAGGGTCGCTCGACCCATCGAGCAAGCGCGGAGGGAGAAATGATGAGAATATTTGCACTGAAAAGGCATTTATCTCCATATCACCCAGTAAGGGCAGCAAGAGCCTCCCCTAAACTTTGATACCGTACGGGACCACTCGTCTCTGTAACCCTGTGCAAAAGTAACGTACCCAAAACAGTAACTCCGTTTCTCCAGAGCAAGAACGCTCTGCCTGCTTAACCTTCCTCAGCTGCAGACTAGAGAAACAAAAACACAGTTGCAGAAAGACCACCGAGGTCTCCACCGGGTCCCCTGAGGTGTCGCAGGCCAGTTTTTATTGTAATGGGGCCGACGTGACTCGAGAGCTATAAATGCACCTGCTCTACAGAAATGTGGCATTTCCACAAGGCTTCGCTCTTGTTCGTGGGTTTCCCCAGTTCAGCCAGAGAGGGGACGAGCAGAAGCCCTGCCAGCGGCTCACACTGATGTAGGCAACTTCAGTTCGAAGGCCCTAGGAATGAGATGCGCTTCTCCCAGCCCTGGCATGGGCTAGAAGGGAATGACTCACGTGGAAAATCCCTAATAGTGCACAAGCTGCTTCTCTTCTGCAGCCAGATGTTTTGATCGCTGGCAGTCGTGGGGAACTGAGAAAAGCAGCTGACACGGGGAGACCGGAATAACTCTGAGATGTGGGTTAGAGGGGAAAAGGGATCCCTGAACAAAGAGCTCACGGGAACAGGCTTCCCAGGCATGTGCTGGGCCGCTCAGTTACAAAAAGAAGGCACTGCTTTATCGTCCACCCCCAGATCTGGCTGCAGTTGTCTTGCAGGAGACCTGTGCAAACGTCCCCCTGCGTGCACACCGTTGGCTTCTCCCACCCCAGATCAGGCAGCCACCCGCTTCCAGGCCTAGAAACGGGAATCGCAGCAGAGTCCCAAAGCCTCGGCTTGTCGCGTTCGGTGCCTCTCCTGCAGCTCCGGTCCCTGCCCTTCCTGTCTCAGCCCGGACTCTGACTGTTCATCCTCTTTTATTGCCTCCAACTCATCTCTGTCCGCTCCCACCCACACTCGCTGCTCTGCTCGGAGATGCACATGAGAGGACGCCTCAGACACAGCTCAGCGCACGCTTCCCCTGCCCGCGGCGAGTGGCTTACAGTAAGAGCCCTACCTGCCATCTTATCAGCAGCCAGATGGTGTCTGATAGTGGCGCTCAGCCTCTGCACCTCCGGCTCCGAATGCAAGGTGATGCTGAAAACCGTCCAGCAGCCGAAGGTGTTGAACACCATGCAGGCTGCCCGTCCGCCGTCATCGGTGGCACCGGTGTGGCTCCAGACGGCATTCCGACACTCCAGCCATCAAACCCGGCCATTTCCCATCGTTGCCTTTATCCCTTTAAAGCTGGAACCCTCCGACTCTCCCCAGCGAAGTTACCTGTTCCGACACGTGTTCTCTTCGGGGTTTTCAGCATGGCCACCCATGCATCCCGAGCCGCCTGCTTTGGTTGCTGTAACAAATTGCAAAGAGTTTTGGATTGGGTTTGGGTTTTTTGGGGAGATTCAAGGATCTGGCCATGGCCAACACATCACAGGTTTCTGTGCGTATTGGTAACTCCTGACGCTTGGTGTGGGTACGGAGAAGGCAGGAAATATTTTCAAGCCAGTGCAAAAACAAACTGGGAGGGATTTCTAAAGACTTTTATCTTTGGCAGCAATCTCCTGTCTCCAGAATCATACCCTAAACTGGAAAAATAATTATTCTCTGGGAATAGGAATGTTTCTCTCCAAAGGCTTGCAGCCCCGCTGTTATGTTCGGGGAAGACAGTCACAGGTGTTCGAGGTTTTGGGCCGGGAGGAGGACTCTCAGCCCCTGAGAGGACTGGCTCTCGCCCATTCAGGAGCACCGTGGCATCACGGCAGAGCAGCAGCACTGCTGGGTGCGGAGCCGGTGGGGAACGGGACCAAGAGTAACTTGGGTCTCACCAAAGTCTGTCTGGCTCAACGCTCTTTCTGGCAGTAGCCAAAGGCAGAGGGCAAGAGCCGGGCAAGCTTATTCCGCGCCTTCCCCCAAGCGCTCTCTCATCCTTCTACTGCCCACGGCTCAGGGACCGCCTGAGCCAGCTGGCGGCTCCGCGCGTTCGGCAATGCTCCGTGGACTTCTTCCCCATCAACACGCCCGGGCTCCCCTTGCAGGCGTGCAGATGGTGTCAGCAGTTCGAGACGAGTGCTGCCGCTGCACTGCCACCTCTTCACCCCAGGCAGTCGCGTGTAGAGGCACCCAGCGCCTGAGGGAGGAGAAACACAAATCGCCCTTCTCTAGCCAGGCACAACACAGAGCTCGAGGCTGGTCACGGTCGTTTTGCACATGGAGGGAGCAAACACCCCAAAAATCAGCCCTAAAAGCGTTTAAATCAGGGCTAGTATTTTTAGATGGGAACTTTGGCTGACGAGGGAAGGAGCGGCAGGTGCAAACGGCTACAGCTGGCAGTGAAAGGTATGAAAGCACCGAGCAGAGACTTCCGCTGTGGTTGACACTGAAGTCTCGGCGCTGGTCTCCAGAGAGGGTGTGGGTGGGGGAGCTCAGGGCGACTGCTGCTGAGCTCTTCCCAGCCGTCACCAATTTCTCAGCTTGCCACAAACCTCCCGTGCCGCTCTCTTTTCTGCCCATCTGCATCTGAGCCCCGTGCCTTCGGGAACGCCCAGCTCCTGCGAGGTGCCCGAGGCCGGCCGGAGCGTGGCCGCCGGCCGGGGAGCTCATCCCGAGCCCGATGGCAGCTCCCCAGGACTCAGGCCTGTGTGCAGCCTCAGCCCGAACGCAGGCTGCTCACCGGGGCAGGGAGCAGGCCGAGCGCGAAGCACATCTGCGGCAGCTCTGTCACACTTTCCTTGCCGGGTATCGGCCCGGGGTCCGAGCGGTGTTTTCGGATTCCCTTTCCTGCTCTGACTGCAATTAATTCAGAACCACGAGGTTTACCAACAGAGCAGATTTCTCTCTCTGGCATCCATTCCTGTAGCTACAGCACCACGGTGCCTCAGAGGCATCCCTCCAGTCGCGTTTGAACGCCCGCCCCACGCTTGTCTGACCGCGTGGAAAGAGATCCCAAGCATGGCTGCTGCCACCCCCACCTCGCCTTGCTCTGCCCCAGGCAGCTCTGAGGCCTCCGGGGAGGAGAGGCAGAAGGGGACGGGATCCATGCCTGTAGCTCGAGGTGCCGATGTGCTCTGCGGTGAATCCCACCGCCTTTGTACCCGACAGCAGGCAGGACAGGGACAGCCAGTGTCAGAAGCGGGTGGAAAGATCGGGAAAGCTGCTGGAGGAGGGTTCCGTGCTGTGTGAGAAAGAAAAAGCAACAAACAGGTAACTCGGCAAGAACCAGAAGATGAAACTTGTCATCGGTCCGGACACCAGAACATCCCCGACTACGATAGTTAAAGATTAGAGACCGAGCAGCCCTCGCCACTGGAGATCGGGGCAAGCCCCTCCATGTGCTGCTGCACCTCCTCGGCCGGCGCCAGAGGGGCCGCCCAGGTCGTCACCTCCTCCTGAGGCAGGTGGGCTGCGGGACATGGGGATGCTCTGCTCCAGGCTTGCCAGGTGCAGCTGAGGGACTGGGTTCTCATGTTCAAAAACTCCTCTCTGGTGACCAGACTCTCTCTCTTCCCCAGAGCCAGGTGGAGCTGAGTGGTTACTATGAAGCCGAGAACAGCACCCCGTCTTTGGAGGGCTACTTTTGCTTCAACCCATCCTCATCCGTGGTCGGCAACCAGAGAGACCCCTTCAGAAAGGTCTTCATGCCCCTCATCTACCTGCTGATGTTTGTCTTGGGGACTGTGGGCAATGCCCTGGTCCTGGTCATTTTAGAGAGGTTCAAGCGCTCTCGCACTACCACGGAAAACTTCCTCTTCCACCTCACCCTGGCCAACCTGGCGCTGTTGCTCACCTTCCCCTTCAGCGTGGTGGAGAGCTTGGCCGGGTGGGTGTTTGGGAAGTTCCTCTGCAAGATCCTCAGTGCTGTCCACAAGATCAATTTCTACTGCAGTAGCATGCTGCTGGGGTGCATCGCAGTGGACCGCTACCTGGCCATCGTCTACGCAATCCACACCTACCGCAAACGCAGAGCTCGCTCCATCCACCTCACCTGCATGGCTGTCTGGCTCTGCTCGCTGCTTTTGACCTTACCCGATCTCATCTTCATGGAAGTCTGGACAGACGACAGCAACCGCAGCATTTGCTATTTTCCAGAGGTTGGGATTGATGGCAACAATGTCTGGCTAGCGACCCGCTTCCTCTACCACACCGTGGGCTTCTTCGTGCCCCTGCTGGTCATGTGTTACTGCTACATGGCCATCGTGCGGGCTCTGTGTCAGTCCCAGCGCCTGCAGAGGCAAAAAGCTGTCCGCGTGGCCATCCTGGTCACGGGCGTCTTCCTGCTCTGCTGGAGCCCGTACCACATTGTCATCTTCCTGAACACGCTTACCAAGCTAGAAGCCTTCACCAAGAACTGCCTCCTGGAAGACCAGCTGGACACGGCCATCATGGTGACAGAGGCCATCGGCTTCACGCACTGCTGCCTCAACCCCATCCTCTACGCCTTCATCGGGGTCAAGTTCCGTAACGACTTCTTCCGGATCCTGCAGGAGCTCGGCTGCATAAGCCAGGAGACCCTGCAGGAGATCCTGGAGGTGGCGAGGAAGGGCAGCGGCATCGAGTCTGACAACACCACCTCTATCTCCACTTTCTAGCTGGGAAAGGCTGCCTGCGGCGCAGAACCGGCCTGGGGTTTGCCTTCCCGGTGGCACACGTGCTGTGGCCTCGCTCCCACGTTTCACAAGCGTCCCCCACCGCTTCTCTCCGCTCCTCAGGAAACTGAGGTCCAGTAGCCACCAAACACCCAAAGCCCACCAGATCCCTTCCCTGGCTCCTTCTGGTCCTCATACCTGTAGAAATCTGTCTGGCAGCTGTTGGTGAGCGCTGGCTGTCCGATGGTCGCTCTGGCAGGGACGGATGAACCTGAGCGCGTTGAACAGGACGTTTCCACCTCCCCCTCGAAAAACTGACTGCAGGCGTCCTGCGCACGGAGCCAGGCACGAGACTGGGGTGCTGGGGGCGAGGGAAAAAGTGCAGCTGAGTAAACAGGGAGTCGTGTCAGCAAGCGAGGGCAAAGCTAAGCAGGTCTCCATTTCACCGGCTTAGGTTGGCAGAGACGTGCCCGAAGGAAGCAGCAGGACTCGGTGGCCACGGCAGCTGGAAGGAGAGGTGCAGGTAGGGCCAGCGGCGGGTGCAGAGCTCACGCCGATAGCACGGGCACGCGGCGCTGGATGGTCCCTGGCTGCAATGTTGCTCCTCCTGCTGCATGACGTCCCCTTGGCTGGCCGGGGCACGTTGATCTTCCCACCTTGGCTCAGGCCAGGCAGTCCTGCCGCAGACTCCAAGGTCTGACTGTTGCAGATTCCTTTCCTGACATCAGCTGCATCCTCTCCCGCTCACTCCATCAGTTTCACTGCTGCGACAAGCTCCAGTGAGTGGCTGCTGAAGCGAACGCCTGACTATCCGAAAGCTTTCCTTTAAGGAATAAAGCCGTCTGGAGAGATGGCTTCTATCTCGTGACTAAGCACAAGAGCTATGAACCACACGTCTTTGTGAGGCAGAAGGTGTAACTTTTTTTTTTTTTGCAGCTACTTGTACAGCACTTTGTGGGTTCTGAGAGCAAGGAGACCCATTGCCCCGGAGTAAGGAAAAATGCTCGCTTGCTTAATTTCTGTTTGTTTTTAGCAGGCTGAAAGAGGATGTAACGTTTTGCTTTGCGCTGTGCTGATATTTTTGCTCCACCTGCACCTACGGGACTTTCAGGGGTTTAGTGCATCCAGGTTTGCGCAGAACAAACCTGGGCGCTGATCTTGCCCTGAACCACGAGCATCCAGCAACTGCTCAGATCGGGGCTGCTTGATAACGATTTGGTCCAAAATAAGCGCAGCAGCCTTTGCCGTCATTAATTATTGCACCGCAAGCTGGGAGCTGGGACGCGGGGCAGCCCTGATGGACTGGGGCATCCCGCTGCTTCCTGGCCCGTCTTGTCGCAGCTCAACGCGGCCGCGCGCACGCAGCGCTGCTCCATTACGCTTCTCTTGCTAGCTGTCGGTGCAGCAGCCTCAACAGTACGAGAGACACGCGTAGCATCACGCCGGCACGACCAGAATCACGAGCACGCTTTAAAATCCACTCTGCCATTAACCTCGCTCGATAAACAAAGTCAGAACAACACCAGTTCTCCTGCTGCAGCAGGAATTTTGTGCTACGCTCGCTCCTGAAGTCCAGCCCGCTAACAAAGGGCTCGGTCGCAGCTGAACTTCACCGTGCCCAAGGGCCCCACTAAAAAGACCAGTCATTACAGAAGGGGTCACGTTACATCAGCCCGGCTCAGGCAGAGATCTCAATAGCTCGCTCTCAGACCGTGACTCGAGGAGAAAACTCCCCAAGCATAAGGCTTTTATGCAGAGAGCAGCCCACCATTTCCTGCGTCTTCAAAGCTGAAGCCTGCAGGTAATGGCGACTGTGGTTGTCCGAGCACGTACACGCGGCAGAGGAAGAGCAGCTCTCTGAAACCTGCCCTCGCCATCTCCACGCTCGTACCGGCGAGCGAACCCATTGCAGACGCGCTGTAAACACCTCCCCAGCCCCGCTTCTGATGGGAACTGTGTTCCTACACAAAAACGTAACTGAAGAAATGAACAGTCAAAATTCTTACAGTGTTCACAAGGTAAAAAGAAAATCTGGGCGAAAAATACGTGTGAACAGATTAGTGTAATTTTTAGTACTGGTATCTATTGTTACCATAGTTTTTAGTACTGGTATCTTGGTAAACTTTTAGAAAGTTTTGACGTGAGCTGTAATAAACAGTTAAATAAAATACCATCTTCTCCTGTATAGCACTTGTAAGCAGTTGTCTGCAGTTGCGTCACTTTTGCAAGTGAAAAGCATCAGAGAGCTCTAAGGGGGTTGATGGCACCTTTCTGTCCAGTGTTGCTGCACCCAGGGAAACCGCAGGGCTCGTACGAGCGCCTCGCGGAGATTCCCCTTCCCCAGTGCCGCAGGAGGCTGCGCTGCGCTTGGAGTCAGCCCAGACCTACGTTAGCTCCCCGCTTTGCGGAGCCTCTCCCAGCGGCTGCAGCGACTCCCAGTTTCACAGCAGCTGATAACCCTGGGGAAAGCCGCCCTTGCGCCCGCGTTTGGCCCAGCCAGCCTGGGGAAGGCTTGGCTCAGAGCCGGCAGACCCTTCCCCAGAGAGCAGACGTTGCTCCTCCCGCAGCTGACTGTAGCCAGCCAGCTGAATGGCGATGAGAAGAAAGCAAGAGGAACTCTCCTTCACCGCAGAGGAAGCTGGGCTTTCCACTCAGTGAAATCCTCCCCGTCTCCCCAAGGTCTGCATGGCCGTCACATGCCTTGGCGCAGAGGGGGCTTCCCTGCTGAGTGCTGACGCCACCAGAGCCACCCCCGGACACTGCAGCCCTCAGAAAGACCTTCAGCCTCCCCTGTGGAGCTCTGCTTGGCCCCAGGCCCACCACCACCGAGTGGCACGCGGGCAAGACCACGTCACCAGCACCCACAGCGCGCGCTCGTGCGACCCCGCGCTGCGGTCTGCACACAAGGCTGGAGCAGACAACCCAGAGAAAGCCCTGGTCCCTGCCGAAGGCAACCCCAAAGACGGGCGACACCAAGGCCCCCACAACAGCACGCTGCCCTGCCTGTCCTGCAGGGTGACCGAGCCTCCCCGGGGACAGAGCTGGGGTGTTTCAGCAGAGCATCCTGCTACGCGCACGGTGATCACGGGGCCGTGCCAGGCAGCGGAGCGTGCACTGAGGAGCGCGAGCCAGGGAACGCATGAACGAACACGTGCCTGGGAGTGCTGCCACGAAGGGGCTCCCCCCACACCCTCGCACCCCTCCTGGCAGCTCCAGCACCCCCTGCGACTCGCACACAGTTTCATTTTCCTTATCACGGCGACAACCTACTTCCTCACCCCAGTCTCCCAGAACCAAACAGATGCTCAAGCGCTTCAGTATCCGCACTGCTGCCTGCCGTATCTTCCTTATTTTGAGCATGGACAGCCCTGGACATAGGGCACCATGGCCACCAAGGCCCATGAGCCTGGGTGCTGAGCAGCGCGGCACACGCACCACCCCACGTCCCTTTTCTCTCTCCGAGCCCCCAAAACCAGCCCCTCACCCCACTGCCATCGCAGCGTGCTCTACATCTGCTCTGGCCCCCCGCGAGCACGCAGCAGCTACACAGACGAGCTTTGCCAGGCCACAAGATGCCAGAACAGGGGGGAGCCGGGGGGAGCCAGGGGGCTCCAGACACCTGCTCCAGGTCCCCTCTGCGCTCTGCAGTCCTCCCCGAGGACTCGAGGTGCCCGGGGTGGCCCTGCCTGCCCCCCGCCAGCCCCTCCACCTACCTGGGAGGACCGTCCTGTCCCACGTCGGTAGTTCGAGGTCCCGGCCCCGCTTCCGCTGCCTGTAAGCAGCAGATACGGGGGCGCAGGCAGGTCTGCGCCGAGCACAGGCGGCCCGGCTCCCCCAGGAAGGTCGCAGCCATCTCACAAAGGGCAGCCATCAGGTATTTATAGCGGGGGCGGCCGAGCCCCTCTGATCAGCCCCAACGTGCCGCAGGTGACGGTTGCCGAGCTCCCGGCTGGGCTGAGCACACCTGGTCGCAGCCCCACAGAAATCGCACAGCCCACTGAAGACAGGCACAGGGTCAGGTTTTGAAGTTTGTCTTTTTAATAAAAAGGCACCTATAAAACAGGTCAATACATTACAGGCAGCACAGATACCCAAAAACAAGCCTAAAAATTGTTTCAAATAAAAACCAATAAGATGTCTTCACATATTGTATTTATATATTTATATTTATATATATATTTATATAATGGTACAAAATGACTGGGGAAGTTTCTCCATGGGATGACAGAGAACAGGTCAGTCACCATTACCTCAACGTGAAAGCTAATTCCGGGTGTGTGATTATCTGACGTACTGGAAGATGTGGTTTCCCAGCATTCGCTTTTTTTTTTTGGAGCTGGAAAAACATGGCGAAGTCATGGCTAAAACATGGGCAAACCTTTTACTGTGATTAGGTGGAGTCAGTACACGGAACTCAAGCTGAGAAGCCGAGCAATAAACTACAACACACGAGACGAGACACAGCTCACGGCAGTGGGCACCCGGCTGGTGGCAAACCCTGTCCAGGTCTAACGAGGCCTGGCTGCTACCGCGCTCCTGGAGAAGCTCCTGCCATATTGCTGTTCGCAGACGCGGCTGGGAGCGGCGCCCGGGGCAGAGGGGTGTTCGGCAGTGCTGCTTCTCCCCGTTGCTCGGCCATCGCAGCAGTGGGGGTAGGGCTGGCTCCAGGGCGGCGGGATTTTGCGGAAGAGCGCAGACCGCTGCTCCGAAGTCCCCAGCTCTGACCTAGTGTCAGGATTTCCCTTTTGCATCCAGGGCTGCCCAGTCAAAAGGCTTCGCTTCTTACTCACTTGTCACCGAAGGACAGGTCTTCCCTCCTGCCGCCAGGTAGAAACAGCGTCGCGCTGCCCTGTGCCTAGCACTGCAGAGCGCTGCGCCGCACGCAGCCGGCGGCTCCGGCTGACACGGGGACAACGCGCTGCCGACAGAGCGGGGACCGCAAGCCCCAGGCAACTTCTCACAGTCGGGCTGGGCAAAAGGGACAACGGGGAAGGTACGGACATGTGGAGATCTCAACCGGGCTAAAACAACAGCTGTCTACAGAGAAACAAAAACACTCCCATATAGAAAATATTATGGCTTCAAATTAACTGAGACTAGGCTGGTGGGTGGCGAGCAAGGTTTGGGGCTGGCGTCGGTATTTGGATGTTTACGAGAAACCACCAGCAGCCAACACCCCAAAGTGCAGTCAAGAGAAGCCACAGCCTTTCAGGCAAGTCAAGCTTAGAAAGAGCTACATCTGTTCGAGCGACATCCTCCCACGTGAAACGCACGCTCTGAAAGGACGGAGAATCCAACCGGCTAACGCGTCAGCTCCAAAGCACGCTTGGTTAGCCTGGCCTCAAGACTACTCCTCTGCTCCGGCTGCCAAGGCAGGGATGAGCACTTCCCGGGACTGTTCCCGTTTTGCCATCTGCAAAAACGCTGCTCGCTCACATCGTACACAACAAAACCACGCACAGCAGGAAACCAGAGCGAAATCCTTCCTCAAATCCAACCCGCGCTTCCCACGCAGTACTGCTTGCTACAGAACGCCCCAAGGCTTCAAGGTATTCCTAACTGGACTTTGTGGCTCCACCTTCTCACCGATGGGATCAAGACAGCCACGGGCTGATGTTTCAGCAGCCGCCAGCCTTCCCGAACAGCTTCCAACCCAATAAAAAGCATTGCCATTCGCTCACTTGTTTTCCATCTCCCTTTCCGAAAGCCCTCTCCCCGCAGAAGCAGGTCGGGAAAGGCGAGCTCTGTTGCAAGAGAGGTAGTACGTGAAGTCTGGCTCTGCAGAGATAATCCTCCAACTGGTGTTCCTCGGGCAATCGCGCGCCCTGAGCTCACCGCTGGATACCCATAGGGTACACCACGCTGGAATGTGGTCCCCGAGGAGGTCCAGAGCTACCGCAGTGTGCGCAGACGCGCACGCACACCACCCCGCAGTCCCCTCCATGAACAAACACAGGAAAGACCATCAGTGCAGTGTGCAGGAAGACCTTGCGGAGCGGAGGATGGGGAGCGTGGAGCACATCCAGAGAAGCCGGAGTTGTTCGAACTGAGTGCTTCCGCCAGCCCAGGAACCAGCGGCTGCAACGCAACCTTGGCCTCTTCCGTCCCAAGCCACAGGACGGCTGCGCTGCGAGACAACTCTTATACTGAGATGGAGCATCACATGCAGGGACAGGTCGTGTTCAACGGTTGGACCTCGGTCATGCCGAAGGGCAGGGCTGCTGCCGGTAGCTCAGGGCGAGATGGAGCGAAGAGCACCTGTGAAACTCCGGAGAAGGAGGATCGACAAGCGTGAGGAAGACCTGGGAGAGCGTCGAGTGGCAGAGGTAGAGGGGGCGCGGCGCAGTCGCCAAGGGCGATGGATGGGCAAAGGACTGGGGGAGGAAGGCTGCAGAGGAGCAGGGTTCCCAGCTAGTCTCTCCTGGAAGCACAGGAATGCAGCGCCTCGCGCATCTCGGAGCCCGTCTGTCCCTGCACACCGCACCACCGGGGACACAGCGCAGAGGGAAGAGAAGGGACTAGAGGTGATACGGCCGGTTGAGACCTTCGGGTCCAGCATGTTATCGCCTGTGAAGCCCAGATCCTCGCCGCTTCCCCAGCTGAAGGGCCGGCACCATCCCCGTCCCAGCCACGACGGCTCGTATCCCGGGACGCCACGGCCTCTGCCCTGCCGGATGAGCACGTGCTTCAGCAGCGCTTCACCGGGGCCACAGCTCTGACCTCCCCGACAGTCCTCGGTCGTGTTCGTGTACTGGGCACAGCCTCCACAGGGGCCTAAGGTCTGCGTGAAACTATACACCCCGCACATGCAAACCGTTCAGATGCGTGAACAACACAGGTTTGACACAGAGTCACTCTACAATGGGATCTCTCAATGCCCTGTGCACCCTGGGGGATCCTCCTGCCCCCCCAGGGAGAGTTTTCAATCCTTGTACACTGTTGCCTTTAGCATGTTTTTCGTTTCTGTTTTTTTTTTTTAAAACATGTTTTGAGGCTTCTATTAAAACACAGAAATACAGAACAATTAAAAACCAGCACAAGTTTTGCCTTTCCCAGCGACCTATTTACAGCTAGTTCCAAAAACCCTCTTGCACATTTTGGTTGCTTAAAAAGAAAAACAAAACAAACAAAAAAAAACAAAAAAAAAAAGGAAGAAAAAGGAAAAAAGAGAGAGGGGAAAAAGAAACGAAAAAGGGAAAGAAAAACACTTGACAGAGGAAAACTGTAAATGAAAACTTTACAAACTGCCGCAGGGTCTGGACGTCCCTGGTCACCACGGAGGGTTCAAAGTAACAGCCCCACTCCCAGCCCCTCCACCCTCCCCTTCCCCAAAAAAGAAAGGAAAAAGAAACCCAATTCACATCAAGTTTACTGCACATCTGGTTTTCTGTGTAGAGACGAATCCGATACGAAAAGCATCCCACGTGGTGTCCTCCACCGGCGTTGGCCCCCAACCCTCCCCCAACGAAAGGCTTAAAAACACTTGTCCGGGCAGCCGGGTCCCCTCCCCACCCCTGAGCGCCGGCCGGGGTCAGAACGGCAGGTTCGCCATGTTCCCAGGCCCGGGGATGTAACTCATCTGGCTGTCCAGGGAGACACTCCGCTGCCTCATCTGGTGCGTGACCATGAGGTTCTGCTGAGGCGGGGGCCCCATGAGGGAGCCCTGAGGTGACATCATGTGTCCCGTCTGAGCGTACATCTCCCCCGACACGGACATGCTCCTCTGCTTGGCCTGCATCAGCATGAAATTCTGCTGGGCCATCAGGCTCTGCTGCGGAGACATCATGCCCTGGTGCATGCTGTTGCCCATCATGCCTTGCTGGGGCGGTATGCCTGTCCTGCCCAGCATGGGCACCTGTCCGGGATGGCACATGGGCATGCCAAGTCCCCTCTGCACGCCCTGCTGCCCGGGGAGGCTGGGGGCATTCATACCTGGCCGCACCGGGGGCTGGTCAGCCATCATGTTCTGCAGGTTCATGAGGTGGAGGTTGGAAGGCTGCGATTTGGGCGCTTGGCTGTCGCTCTTGGGGAAATACTGCAAGGTGCTACTTGGCTTCTCTGACGGGATGATCCTGGACAGGTCAAACTCGGGGATACCTGTGGGCGTGGGGCGGATGACCTCGCTGAGCTCGGGGTCGTTCAGCACCGACGCCACTCCGGGAAGCACGGGTGGGTAGGGCTCACCGATCCGAGGAGGGATGTTCTTGCCCATCATGTGCTGCTGAGGGGGCATCTGCCCGGGCTGCTGGGAGGGAAGGTCCTCGGGTGGCAGGGGCATCCCCGGCGGGTAATGTTGCTGCATGCCGGGGCCGCCTGCCCCGCCAGGGGCCATGGGCATGCCTCCGGCAGGAGACGGCATGGCGTTGTGGGGCTGCTGCATGCGGGGGAACACGAGCTGGTTGGAAGGAATCATCTGCGAACTGTTGGGCACGGGGCCGCACTGCTGGTTCAACGAGTCCTGGGGCCCCGGGGGCAGCATCATGGGGTTCTGGGGGGGGACGCCCGCCCCCGGCGCACTCGGGTGCATAGGAATGTTGGAGCCCAGAGGGTTCGGGGAGGACATCATGGAGGTGGGGGGCGGTTCGTGGGAGAGGGGTTGCTGACCAGGCAGGTTCATTCCCATGGGGCTCTGGGAGGATCCAGGCCCCACAGAGTTCAAGTGCAGCTGATTCGGCTGATTCCCCGTCACGCCTAAGAAGAGGAAAAAGAGAGGAGTTAAATTCTGCCCACAGACCTCTCGGGGCTGCAAAATCCACAGCCTGGGAGCCTGCCGAGCGCTCCTCCGCAGGAAGCCCCGAGTGCAGAGTGTGATGCTCCGTAAGCAGCCGCAAGATGGGCTTGCAAAGCACCGATGTCAAGAAAAAGTACCCCAGGCTCCATCTCTGCAAGCTGGCGAGCAGCAGAGCGCTAATGCCACCTTCATCCAGTCCCACGCTGGATCTGTAGCTCCTTACAGCCCACCGATTTGAGAGTCCCGGCTGGCTCTGCACATTGGCACAGCCTACACCCCGAGCTCGGCAGGGCTCTCAGCTGCCTGGGGGACACCGAGGAGCGACCCTTCACCACTGCCTGCCTGCAGGGTTAGCCACACGGCAAGCTCCCGTGACCGCACCACCCTGGGTGGCGAGGAGGGGAAAAAAAAAGCAGAAGAGTTGTCAGCCTGACACGAGTGGTCTCCGGGAGGGAGGACTGCGCTCAGCGGTACAGCAGAGCAACCAGCGCCTCCGGAGGGGCCTGGGTTAGGAGGGAGCCAATGCATTTGCATGCCTGCGGTCAACCTAAGTGACTACTCAGCAGTGGAAGAGTCAAAAAGTTGATTTTTCATTTTGAAAACTGCCAAAAATATTTATCAGACAGCTTTAACCCCCTAAATCAAGTGGTACAGCGTGCTGGAATTCCCCTTCGGGCTAAGTCACCAAGTGACGAAAAACACTCATTTGCCTAGCTGTCCTCGCCGGTGCCACCAGCCAGCAGAGCGTATCTGGCTGTCGCCTACTGAAATCAGAACTGTGCTACGGCACAGCCCTGCCTGTGCAGGCACCTGGGCTCCACTCAAAACATCAGACTCCCAAACGCAAGGGCTCCAAGCAGCAGACCTCTGCCTGCAGGTCCAGGGCCCGAGGTGACGCTGGGAGCCACAAAAATCCAGGGCCGACGCATCTGCACGGGGTAAAGGCAGTTCTGAAAGCTTCCAGAGCTGGAGGAAGAAGGGCGCCTCAAACGCCAGACTGGCTCACGTCCTTCCAGACAGCACACCCGAGCCAAAGGCTGCTGGTCAGCCTGGGCAAAGCGCAGAGAAGTGAGCAGGCTGTTACGAACGAGGGCAAATTTAAGCTACTTTACGTGGCGGTCGGTGGGAGAACACAGTTTCCAGTGCCGCCTCCGCCTGGTCCCGCAGGTCTGCCGGCAACCACGAGATGGTCTGACCCCTCGCAAGCCCAGCCCCAGGAGTAGGTACCTGACATGCTTCCAGGCGGGAGCATAGGCCTGTCCGGCAGCAGCTCGTCGTCAGAGGTGGCGATGGTTTTGATGGCATTGTGGTAAAGCGGTGTGGAGCTGGGCATGGCGTACTTGGACATCTGGGACATCATCAGCGAGAGGGGGTTCTGGGAGGGGGATGGATCTGGAGAGGAAGTAAAAGGCATGTTGGGATTCATGGTGCTAGAGGTGTTACTGGCTGGTGCGGAAGAGCTGCTCCGAGGCCCAGAAGGGAGAGAACCTGCAAGCGAGACAAAGACCAGATGAGTACTGGCTGCACACCGTGGCGTGCTCCCGTCAGACAGCAACCCCATCCCCTCCTTCCGACGACAGCGACCAGAGGAAGCTGCAAAACCCAGAGCCGGCACAGCCCAGCACCCTCCGGACTCTGGGGGGGCTCATGCGGAGACACCGCTCCAGACGGTGACGGACCTCCGCTTCAAACTGCCCCTGACTGCCCAGCACAGACACATCTGCTGCTGCGTCGCAGAGCATGAGCCAGGGCTGAAGTAAGAGCCACTCTTTTCACCCTCCCGTCTATCTGAAAAGGCCCCGTTTGGACTCCTGGGAAAACAGACGTGCTCCGTGAGACGTAAGGGCACGCAGAGGCACAAGTGTCTCCCTGCTCCTGCGAGAGCACGTGGGCTGGAGAGGAACACTGTCCACACACGTGCCAAAACCGAGCACACGCGCGCACAAGGTAGCCGGCATACCCTGATCCAGTCCTCCCATGGAAGTAGACGAGTTCATGCTGAGGGCCTGCTTGCTCTGGTTGACTCCTGGGCTGGGCATGGTGGCTTTGGGAGAGGGCACCCAGCCGGGGGAAGGAACAGCCATAGAAGGGGACTTCAGGCGGCTGGGTGAGCCCGTTGGAGACCGGACGTTAAGCGAGGAGCTCATCACCTGGGGGGACTTGAGGGGTCCAGACTGGTTCGAAGGTGGCATACTGACCATCTGCGAGGGCGTCTGCGGGGACTTGAGGTTGGCAGAGGGGGAGGTGACCAGCGGCGAGTGCACCTGGCTGAGGGTGGGAGACTTGAGGTGACCCATGCTGGGGGAGTTCATCTGGCTGATGTTGATGGTGAGGTCGGAGGGCCGGCGGCCCAGACCCCGGGAAGGTGCTGGGTGCATGTTGGCCAGGTTGCCCCCTTGCGCGGGAGTGGGATTGGAGGCCGGAGGCAGAGGGATGTGGCTGAGCCTGGTGGTGCCACTGATGCTCCCAACGGGCATGGTGCCCTGCTCAGGGCTGAACATGTCCGAGCCGCTGCCCATCTCCTGGGGCATGTTGGGGTAGGGCCCTTGCCCGCTTGAGAAGCCTTGCTGTCCTTGGTTGGGGAACTGAGAGGGGATCATCATTTTCTGGGGTCCCCCCAGCATTGCACTGCCATTGCCATTCTGAGCCCTCGCCCTGGCCAGCTCCTCAGGGCTCATGCCCTGGTGGGCCATCATATCGGGGCCCCTCATCTTCTGCGACATCATCATTTGCTGCTGCGGGGTCATCTGGACGTTGAGGTTCATGTTCATGTTCATGTTGACATTCATGTTCATGTTGAGGTTGCCAGGGCCCATGGGTGCGTCCATGTCCCGAAGGCCCGACTGACTCATAGGGGGGCTCAGCATCCCCCGTGTGCCCGCAAAATCCATTCCCATCGGGGCGCTGCTCAGGCTGTCCCCCGTTATCTGCCCGGCAAACATGGATGGATCCATCTGCCTGTGAGCCTGTATCATCCTCTCCATTTCCATGCCCTGGCTCATGGAGTTGCCGGACATCCCCATGGGCCTCTGCATTGCCACTGGGCGTTTCTCCATCAGCTGATGCCGCAGGATCTCCTCCCTGGCACGGGGGTTCATGAACCTTTCGGGGTCCCCTTGCCCTGACGGGTAGGGCAAGGTGCCTTGCGGAAAGTTCCCGGGGCCTCCCATAGGAGGCATATCGTCGCTCCACCCCATGCCGGGCCTGACTGGCCTCTGCATGGCATTCATGGGCCCAAGAGCATCCAAGGGCATGTTCTGCATCCCTCCGAAGCCAGAGACTCTCTGCATTTGATTCCCAGGGAAGCGTGGCCCTGGGAAGGGCGGCCCCCCCCGCAGCTGCATGGGGTCCTGCACGTCTATGGGTCCCCGCAGCTGGCTGCCCATCCCCGGCGGCCACTGCTCTCCAGGCTTGCTGTGGTAGGGTGGCGGGGGCCCACGCATCATCATGCTCCCCATCGACTGCGGGATCATGATCTCCTGCATGGGCCGGCCGTGGATGCTGATCTGCTCCTCTTTCCGTCGCTTTTCCTCGTAGTACTCTTCCTGCAGCTTCCTCCAGGCCACTTGCTCCGGCGTCAGGCTGTCCTGGTTCAGCCGCTGCATCATCATGTTCATCTGCTGCCCCATGTCAGCGCCTGGGTGGTGGGGCACCTCGTGCTCCAGACTGGGCCCGCCGAGGCTCTGGGTCTGGGAGATCATGGACTGCAGAGGCTCTTCATACTTCTTCATGCTGGGGGGTGGCGCGGGGGGCTGGGCAGGGGCAGCCTGCGGCTGGGGGGCAGTCCCGCCCTCACCCGCGTTTTGGCTGGACTTCATGAAGGGCTCGGCCTCCCCGCTGCGCAGCAGCAGCCGCTCAATGTCCCGCAGGGTCTGCAGAGAGCGCTCCCGGTGCTCCAGCTGCTCCTTCGAGAGCCCTTCCGAGTTCATGGGGTTCCTGGGGCCCAGGCCTGCCTGCCCGTTCCCCGGCATCCCTGGACCCGGGCCCTCCCCGAGGAGGCCAGAGCTGGACGTGGCGGAGGAGTCCACCGGCCCAGGCTGCATGGTGTTGGCAGACGCAGTGGGCGTATTTGGGTGGTTACTCCCAGGCTGGGTGCTGCCGCTGTTGTTCCCCAAAGAGTTGGGAGTCAGATCTCTCCGGACATCTTCGCCTGTCCCTTCCTGGGGCAGGCTGCTGGGCGCCGGCAAAGGTGCTTGACTGATGGTCGGAGGCTGCGGCGGAGGCTGCGGCGGGGGAGGCTGCGGCTGCGGCTGACTCGCCTGAGGTGCTGGTGGCTGGGACTGTGGAGTGTTGGCAGCAGGAGGGTTAATTGGGAGCGGCTCAGCAACCCCCAGCACTTTAGGAGCTGGCGCCTGGCAGAGAAAAAGGAAACAAACGTGAGCAGGAAAAACCCCGGGCAGGTATCCTTCCCTGCACCTCTCAGCAGCTCTCTCTGTCCCAAAAACGTGCGCCATGGCGGTTCACCCTCATTCCTTGTGGGGAGGAAGCAGGCCCTATGCACGCCCTGGAAAGGCACAAATAGGAATTCCGCTCACATGGCTGCGGGGCCACATCCCAAGCTTTTCACAGCTGACAGCAGCCAGGACTCTCCAAAGAGGTTCCACAGCAAAGCGGGTTCCCACCCCACCGAAAGGGCGTTCTGACAGCCCCTTCCTCCACTGCTGAGCGGAGGGCCAGGGGAGAGCAGCCGCGTTGGCAGGGAACGGTCAGTCAGCAGCAGGTGCCAACGGCAGCATTTGGTTCATAGCTGGTGTACCTGGTCTAGCTTTGCCCGCGGGACGTTCTGCTGATGGTAGGCCAGAATGGAGTCAGCTCGGCCCTGCAGGACAGCTTCTGCAGCTCTGGGGAGAGAGCACAAACCGCTGGAGAACAGGCATTGTGCCCCATCCCACCCGTCCCAGGGCCCAGGGGCCACCTCTGCTCTTCGGTCCTGCAGGAAGAGGGAAATCTCTGCAGGTCACCGAGAAAGGAGGATGTATAAGGATATAGAAAGGAGGATGTATAAGGATATAGAAAGGAGGATGTATAAGGATATAGAAGGGAGGACACCAAGTGTTACGCAGCACTCCCCGTGACACCCAGCCCCTTGGATACTTCCGAATCAGAGCAGCAGTCCACACTGCTTCGGGTGCATCTTTCCGCGGGATGGTTAGGAACGCAGTGCCGGGCATCGCTGGGAGGAAGCGTGCATTCCAGACAAAGTTTGCCCACCAGCGGTAGCTGCCAGCAAACTTCCTGAACATCGGGGGTGACCCACTCTGTGTGCCCAAAGCGACGCGGGTCTGTCCAGCTCTTGTGCTCAAGGCAGCACCCACAGGCAGGTGTGGCACCAGCCCTGTGCCAGCGGAGGACAGATGGACGGACGGACGGGGTTTACTGCTTACGTGTTAGCAAGGTGCGTTGTAAAGACGTAAACGAACTGCGAGGGCTGCTTTCCTGTTCCGCCGCCTCCTCCTCCTGCAGCGTCTGACCGTAAGCCGGGGGCAGCACCATGGGGCACGCTGGAAGAACTGGTCTCGTTCAGGTTCGGCAGCGGGTTGGACCCTGGGCCAAGCTGCGAGGCCGTGGACATCGCAGGATCTGCTACATTACAATCTGCGGGGAGAGGTGGCTGAGGGCAGCGCAGCGGGCCCAGGGGCGGGCAGGGGGGAGGCAGCCGGGGCAGAGCCCCGCGGGGCAGCGGCGGAGCCGCCGGCCGGGCCACCGGGAGGTGGCAGCAGTCGCCCGCCCGTTCCCGCCGCCGCCTCCCGGTGCCCGGGCAGGGGCCCGATGCTCCCGTCTCCCTGCCCCCGGGAGCGGGGGAAGAGGGGATGCTGCCCACCGGAGTCGTGGCTATCCATCGTCAGCCGTTACTGAATAAGGTTTCTAATGAATATCAATAAGCACGGCAACCACCAGCGGCACGCAGCGCCTTCCCTTCACCTAGCTCCTCACGCCCACCGCGGCGGGCTCGCCTGCTCTCATCCCAACAGACCGCTGAACGCCCGTGTCGGCATCCCAGCCCCGGCACGGCGGCATTTAAAGAGAAGTAACAGCACCGGACACCTGGCGTGGGGACACACACGCTGCCTGGATGGCCCCGCGCTGACCTGCTCTAATTAGGCAGGTCCCGGAGCAGGCTGTGACGGGGAGGTGGCACTCTCCCTTCCCACAAGGGCTGTGAACTGCGCAGAGAAACACAAGGGCATGTCCTGGAGAGGATGGCTGCGGGGCACTGGCGGGCACAAAGGCCACCCCCTACTTGGTTTCATACACTTCCATGCTCTCCATCGGCTGTGGCCCTTGGGCCCCACAGGACCTTGCTCTATCCTCTCAGGTATTCTCCCTGTTGCAATTTGAAAGTAAACTGAATTCTAGATGCAAAAAAAAATACGAATCAAAGAGTTTGGATGCTTTTGGGGAACAGGAGAGACCTGCAATTTGTTGCCCCAAAGGGTGCACACTGCGGCCAGCTCAGCCCTGCCAGAACCACTGTCAAGACGCCAAGAGCCCCTTTAGCCTCAGTTGCCTCTAAAGCACAGCTGCAGAGAGCCGGGTGGATGGCCTGGCACAGGCGTAGCTGCTGCGACAAGGGCAATGCGTGTCTGGCTGCCGCTATGACCGCGGCAGGCACGCTTAACCAGATTTAAGCCAGGCACACTTTCAGGATGGCCATTCTGCCGCTGACGTGGCCAGAGCAATGTACAGCATCTGGGCAGCATCTTCACAAAACAGGTCCCACACCTCACGGCATGGCCACAAGCACTCTCACAGCACGACGACCGCCAGCTGCGATGGCCCAGCACCACACCACGCACCCGGCTAACTCAGCACACACAGGCAAAGCTAGAGGTGCCTGCGCCGTCTGCCCTGCTGAGCTGCAGGAGGGACCTGGCTTTGGTCAAGCCTCTGAGCTGGTAAGGAGGTAGACACTCACTGTGCGCACTGCTGATGGGCTTGTCGTCTTCCTCGCTGTCCGGCCCAGAGCACCATTCGTCCCCACTGTATGGCTGCTTCCTTTCCAGCACACACCGCCGCTTGCTACGGGGAGCCACCTCACCTGCGAAGGGACAGAGCCATCAGAAGAGCTGCGGAGACCTGGCAGGGGCTGGGAAGGCCAGGGCCCTGCCCAGCTGCGTGCCGCACACCAGCACTGCCACCCCAGCCAGGATGCGCTGGGCGAGAAGCCTTGCGCCAACATCTGCCCAGCCCTGGAAAAGGTCCTGAAGCATCTGCTCAGCCTGGGCTCCTTGTCTTTGCAGCCAGACCTGGTGAGACTCCCCTGTGAGAGCTAGCGCTGCAGAACGCGACGTATTCTTACTGCCTGAAAGGAGCCTGCAAACACAGGACATGCCCAACTGCTGGTCCAAACTGCAGAGCTTCGGATATTAACCTGAAATTTACGGGGTCTGTGATTCGGCAATTAAAACCTGAAAATAGCACGGGAGCGGACGTTCACATTCTTTGTAGGAACAAGAGACAGACCCTGCCAAGACGTCACTCAGGCAGCCCCTGTAAACTGGGATGCTCCCTCCATTTCTCAGAAAATGCTGTGAAACCAAACGCTTAGGGGCGCGAGCCAGAACAGCGGCTCCGCGTTTGGGGACCGCAACTTCAGGTGGCTTGGCTGGAAGCAAGGGCACTGCTGGGATTTCTCCTCCGAACACCCCGCGAGATGCTCAAGCGCCCCACGCAGCCGTCGAGCACAGAGCTGGGTGGAACGCAAGAGGCTACAGGGAAGGCTGGCGAGGACAGGGAAGCCAGAGGGTTTGGAAGCACTGACTCAGCCCTTTTCCAGAAGCCACGTGCTGTAACACAAGAGTCATCCATTGCTGACGAAACCGCAGAACTGTTCAGACAGCGACCCTCGCAGCACCTCCTCGCTAACCACGACCGAGTCGTCAGGCAGCTGCAAGAACACCACAAAGGCAGCTCTTTGCCAACAGCGAGGAGACAGAAAACAACTCAACTCGGTCCCAAGTCGAAAGTCTGCGCGCTGCAAAGCAGAGCCGCTCGGTGCAGTTTCCGTGACCCACGCTCTTGCTTAGCTGGCCTCAGTAGCCCACGAAAACCAGAGTCCCAGATTCTCGGTGTAACACACAGTGTAGGGAACGAAACGTAAAGACAACGCTCGGCCACTCCGGTCCCAAAACCACGGCTGTGACGAGCAGTGATGCAAAGACGCACAGGCAGCCAGGACAAGCCCGGACAGAAGCCGCAGCACAGAAACCCAAGATGCTCACAGCTGCTCCCACCCCGGGTCCTGCCAGGACGCTTGGAGCAACTGCGAGGAGGACGTGCCGAGGCAAAGTTTAGGAGAGCATTACCTTTTGATTCTGCGTCCTGTGAAGGGGTGCTGGCTTCTCGCTGTTCTCCAGAGTCCACCGAGATGCTTCGTTCCCGTTTGACCTTGCCCTTCAAGGAGCTGAAGTTTGGGACAGTGTTCTGGCTGTTTTTCAGTCCAGAGTTGCCAGGGGAGATCTGAGTGGCCTTGCCGCCATGGCTGCCCGCCCCCACACCCTTAGAGCCCAGGTTGCAGGTGGGTGCTTGGCTCACGTTGTGGTGCTGGGCCGGGGCACCGCTGCTGCCTGCCTTGCCATGGCTGGGCAGTTTGTTGTCAGGGTGCATTGGTTTGGCTAAAGCTTCCCACAGCGCCAGTGGAGGGAGCTCCCAGGCCCTTCGGTCAGAAACCTGCAAGAGAAGAAGGCAGTGAGTGAGCGCGGTGCCCCTCGTGTGCGCACGGATGCCGGGGCCACGGCCCGGGGCACGGGGGAATGCTACTTGGTCACAGGGCCAGACACAGCCTGCGGCGAGGCACAACCCAGCGCTGCTGCTGCGGGGAATTAGCCCTGGCCCCGTTGAGCCAAGGACCCTGCTCCGCAGTGAGCCGTGTGCGGACAAGCGGCGAACTCCCACCCAGGCACGGCCGGCTTGCCAGAGCTCCAAGGCACAGGCGGGGACACCAGGGCCCTCATTTCTGAGGCCACAATGAAAACGGGGTGCTCCACGCCAACCTGGCCCTTTGGTGAGCAGGAAGGACACTTAGAGCTATTTTGCAGGCGTTCCAGGAGCTCACACAACTTTGTGACCCTGAACAGAAAAATCTGGTGCCCTACTGGTTTCAGGGACCCCTTCCGTGGCTAAGTAAGCTTCCTCTGCTCTGCAAAACACACAGGAGACAACTGAGCAGACAGACAACGGTCTTGGCGCAAACCTATAAAGAAAAAGCTGAGATGGAGCAGGGGAGGACTAAGAAGGTTGAGGCAGCTGAGGAGAAGGAGGCAGCCGTGGGTTACAAGGCAAGGGCAGAGCCGGGAAGCGCAGGCACTCATCAGTTAAGCAGTATCGTATCCCTGTCTCTCCCAGGGGCCTGAGGGACCGTCCCGGCTCCTGCTCCGAGGCCCTGGGTAAGAGGGAGCGTCCACTTCAGCGGCAGCTCCCAGCCCGGCAGGATGATGCAACGCGCCACGGCTCTGCCGGGACAGCAGGGTGAGGCGCTCTGCTCCAGACCCAGCCCAGCTTCTGAGCAGCCCCGCAGGCTGAGGCAGGGCCTTTCAGGGAAGCGGCGGCCAGGGCAGAGCGCGCAGGCTTCTGGGCTGGAGGACGCGCGTGCAGCTGGAGCAACGCTGCAGCAGCCCTCCTTGCAGGATCTATTCGCCTTGGCAGAATCTCTTAGGCTCGCGCTGGGATTCTTCCCCTTGGAGCTCCGCACGAGCATTAGGTATGACCGGGATGCGGCTCCACAGTACCTGAGCACATTGTGTGTTCTGGAAGGCTGCTCCCAATCCTCAGTTTGACAGACGACCCTGGTAACTACAGGGTGCATCCCTCCTGGCCCAGGAGTACCTCCCTACTTGCAGCAAGTAGCCCTCAACATGGCACGGGCAGTGGGGGACGTCAGCCAGCCTCACCTCAGGGGCTACCAGAGCAGGCAGACGACATCCCTGGCCTTTGGACACGACTCTTACACACCGACTCCTCCTGGCCGGAGCCCCGCTCACTGCTCAGCCCTCAGAGACAGGCGCATCGCAGAAAGATGCGCATCTCCACGAGAACTACTCCTGGCTTTCTTCATCTGGAGCACGTAACTCTTCCTGCATCAGGGCTCCACGTTCCTCTGCTGCAGCCTCCTCGCTACACAGCCAGCGACCCCAAAGCTGCAGAGACCCCCCTGCCCATCACAGCCTTCTCTACTTCTCGGGGGGCAAGGGGGAAAGACAGTAAATCCTGTGTTCGTGGAAGCTGAGGTACTACTCTCTGTTTGCTTACGTCTGCTGCGTGCTTTGCATGACACCCCCACGATGCACTCAGGAACCTTTCCTGTGCAGAGGCAGAGAAATTTCCCAGCACGGGGGCGTCACTGGGCCCGTGGTCTGCTCCTCCCATCTGGACTGAGCGGGCCAGATGCTGTGCACAGATTTCTCCTGCCACCCAGGGACAGGAAGCACGGGCTCCAGACCAAACCCCGCATCTCTGAACAGCGCCGCAAGAGCTCAGCAGCCCTGCGCACGCTGCTGCCGGCTTGCCAAAGGCAGGCCTGAAGACATACCAGCGGCAAAAGCCAACAGCTCGCTCTGCTCGGGCAGAACACCCTACGCGGAACAGCACACGGGCGAGGAGCAAAGCACACTCAGACAACCCATAAATCCCCAAAAGCCAGCGATCGCCACAAGGCGCAGGCTGCAGCTTGCCATCCGCCGCCGGCGAGCCCCCCGCCCGCACAAGGGACTGCTCGGCACCTGCCTCCCCGCCAGGCCAGTATCCGAGCCGGCGGCCGGCTATGCCGCGGCACTGACCCCAGCAGCCCACACCCGCAGTGCCATCCACAGCCCACCCAGGCATTCCCAGCTAGTTAGCGGGATCCTTCGTGCACAGCTTGGCCTATCACTGCTTCCTAACTAGCGAGTCGTTAGTTCTCCCTCCTCCTCCGCCTCCTCCCCGTGCACCTCGGCGAGGGCTCTGCTCTAGCCTGGAGGAAGATGGTGAGCCACAGCGCTGATTAATTTTCACAGCACATAAGGGAGTTGCTAGCCCTTTAAGTGTCAGCCAGTCTCGCTCGCTCGCTCTTGTTCTCCAGGGACCTATTAATAGCAGCTGGAAAGATCACATCACTCTCTGGATATTTATACCCCTCATTCCACACCAGGAGAGATTTATGTCAGCGCTGCCGTCCCAGTGCCTGCCCAATTGCTCTGTCAAACCGCTTGCAGGGGGAGGGGAGCGGAGCTGGGAAGGAGACATGGAGAGGGCAAGCAGGGAGGAGGAGAAGGTCCATATGGCACAAGCTGCAGCGTTAAGCACGCACGCTGCCTGCAGCCGCTGGCTGGCCAGCTGCAGGGAGCCTTCAGCCCCGCTGGAAGAGGCTGCTGCCAGACAGCATTCCAGAAAGCAAGCCCTGCAGCAGCTCCCGCTGCTGGTGGCCCAGAGCCCCCGCCTGCTGCGCCGCAATCTTTGCAACACATTGCACCGCAGTCCCCAGGGCCACAAACCGACCGGCACCAGGGTGCGGCCAGCCCAGCCACGGAGGTGCTGCCACCGCCGGCCCTGTCGGTGACGGGAGACGCAGGTCTGCCCGCGGCACGTCTGCACGGGCACAATATCGCATGCCAAAGCGCCTCGCCAGAAACGTGAACGCTCAGCGGCATTGCAGCACAACCCTAGAACAGCATGGCAGGGGCATGCGGGTACCCTGGGGAGGGACGAAGAAAATCGGGGCCCTGCTGAGACCGTGCCTGCGGAGGGCAGAGAATAACGCTCAAGATGCACCCCCTTGCCCCTCCGGTTCTCAGGTCGGATTGCAGGGAACACACGTGTCGATCCCGAAGGACCTGGCAGCCGCCACAGCGAAACCTTCAGACACTGCCTGCAGCGTGGATGAGCCTCACTGGCTGCGAAGTCCCTCCAGAGCGTGACGTTTCTGAGGCATCTACCTTCTTCCTTCTTTTTGGGAGTAGGCTGGTGCTCCAGGGAGGACATCCAATGCCTTGCCTCAGCCCGTCACAGGATGGGAAGCCACCCGGGGCTGACCGGAGGCCCTGGCTCAGCCTTGGGAAGCCCTCCTCTTCCAGCCAGCCTGAGTCCGACCGCCCTCTCCTCGCAAATCCTCATGGGAACAAGGCCAGAAGCAGCTGCCTGCAGACTCTGCTCTGCTTTCGGGAGCAGCAACAGTTGGATCCTCATGCAGATGGATAGCGGGGATCCACCCCGGCCTCCCACCTCTCTGGTTGCAGGGCACCGATAGGCATCTCAATTGCTCCTTGCACACACCCCTAGATTCCAACTGGATTCCGGCAGGCATGCCACACATCTGGGCCACAGAAGAGAATTAATTAGAAAGTAGATACACTGACACGGGGAGGCAAATGATCCAAAACATCTTGAAAAGAACATGACAAAAAGGAGATTGCATAGAAATCTGGCTCCCTCTGCAATTCAGCAACACACCCACTCCAGCCCAGTAGTTTTCAAGACAATAGCTAACTTAATTCCCAGTGGTTAAAGCGAGGAGCCGAGACTCCTGGCTTCTACCCCCGGCTGCCACCGATTTCACGAGTGACCCTGAGCGGAGATGTACTGTTTCTGGGTGCCTCGATTCCCCCGCCATTAAATGGGGGGGACAACCCAGCCTACCTCACGCGGGGCGGGAGGTTTACAAGGCACAAGAAATATCTCTGTTGGACGAAACGCTACATCTAAACGCAGAGGGAGAGTATTTGCACCTGGTACATCTGAAAAGCCACAGCTTTAAATCAAAGACTGGGACCTTAGGAGACAAGAAACCTCAAAACAGAACAACAAAACCTGCTTTCAGTAAGTCTCCTCCAGTCCAGCCTGAACAGCAGCAGAGGGGGAGGAGGAAGCTCCGGGCGAGCAGAGACTGGGCTGACATATTCCCAGTCCCGGAATTGCAGGCTGATCGTTCACGAAACCTGAAACCCCACTGCGTTCCTGGAGGACTTTCTGGTGAATCATGCTCCCGCTCGCTCACAAGGACGATAACACAGATTCCCAACGCTGCCGCAAGAATGCGGAGCCCGCGCCCGCCTCCCGATGGGGCAGGGTGGCCCCCGGCCGCCAGCCCCGCAGCTCCCAGCCCCGCAGCTCCCAGCCCCAGGTGCCAGCGGGCATCGCTGCCCTGCTACCCCTATCAGGAGAAAGGGCCAGAGAGGAAGCCGGGAAACCAGAGTCGCCACGATTCCAAAAGGAAGCAGCTTCGCCACAGGAGAGCTCTTGCGAAACCCAGACCACTCCTGACTTGCGCACGCGCAGCGAAGGCCAGAACCCAGGCCACCGGAGCTGTGCTGACATGCCCCGCAGATCACGAACAGCCAACCTCCCAGACGAGATGGGTCGTGACAGAGTGACGCAACGAGCGGAAAGTCACCCAGCCCCTCTCTGCCAGCCAGTCCGGGCAGTAACAAGACCAGGCTGCCATTGCAAACGCCCTCTAAGCACATCGCCCATGCTGACAACCCACCACCCGCTCACTACAGGCAGCAACCCTGGGACGCGCCAGACCCAAAACATCCCGTGGGCACCTCCACGAACTCAAGCGGAACATCTTGGCTTTGGAAACGAGAGGTTCTACGCAAGCCCGAGGGCTTCTTGAAGAAAGGCATTAGGCAGAGAACAGCAAAAGGAGAGACCCAAAAGACCCGCCATCCCCTCCTGAGATACCTCTCACCCCCAGTCTGGATGAGATCGTGGGCACGCTGCCGAACACCACTCCTAGACTACCAGTCCTCCCAGGGTTAACAGCAGAAGGGGCTGGAACACCTCCAAAGAAATACCATACTATTTCACTAAAGTCAGAGCGTTTCGCTGAGGCAAAGACTACAACAAACTTTCCAGAAGCAAGATTTCTGAAGTCCGAGACTCTTGGATCATTTCTGATTTAAGAAAAAGACCAGAATCAGAAACTTGACCTTTTCCATGCAAAAATGGTTGTTCCAAAACAATCCCTTTCGCAAGACCATTCAACGGGTTTTGAGTCTGTTCCAGTGAGAAACAAAACCCTCAAAAACAGTAGCAAAACAGCATTGCTGTCACCCAGCCAGCTCCAGCCAAGAGTCAGCAATGGGCTCAGACGAGCCCTGGAACCCACCCGAGGAGCCCGACAAGCACCGCTCCGAGCCAGCACGCCATTTAGCGACCAACGATGGCAGGAGCGTCTCCCCAAGCCCTGTACGGGAGCACTCGCCTGAGCGTGTTTATCGCCAGCAAGAGCAGCCTTAAGCCAGGCTGCTGCTGCGAAAGGCGTTCTCATTTGAGCCTTGCTTCGGACGACCGGATCGGGAGACATCGGGAAGCAGGCAGTTCCACAGGGCAACACTCCTCAGGATAAGAGTTGTCCGTTTTGAATGCACCATGAAATTATTTTGCTCTTACACCGTCACGACGGATAGCCCAGAGAAGCCCATTTACTCTTCTGTTAATGTCTTGTATCCTTCTCAAGCCCTTTCAAACGGCAGAAAAGGTGGTACCCTCACAAGCCGTCTGGGTGGGATCCAGAAGACCTGCACAGAGAAATAAAGCTCTGCTGAGTCCTACCAGTTCTCAGAGTCGTTTTGGCAGGCCCTGCTGATCTCCTGCCATTTGGAGCTGCCTCAGGAACGATGCGTTTCAGCGGGGCTGCTTGGCCACGAGTCTCAAAGGTCTTTAGTAGGACAAAACCTCAGATTCACGTTCCCTTCCACCTAGGAACAGACATCCCCAGGCAACAGGAGTGGAAGCCGAGGCTCGGAGAGAGCAAGGCGAAGCAGGAATGCCATTTGCTTTCTGCCCCACGTCCTATTACCTTTCTCCTGCCGCAGCTTCAGTCCATCAGGGTTAGAAGAGCTTTTCCTCCTTGCCTCCAGCTCAACAGTTTCTCCCACTCTTCCGCTGCCTACTGCACCCCCCGGCAGAGCCTGGCTCCCTGTCCTGCACTCAGGGAACCTCCGGGTCTATCACCGGATCTGCAGATCCTTCCAGCTTCCCCGTCCAACTGGCACGTTCCCTACAGAAACCCTGCACGTGCCAGACATTACTCGACAGTCGCACACAGGTCTACGGGGACAATAACGAGGAATTATTTTGTACACCAGCTCGTGTGACCTGCTGGGGACGGGTCAGCAAGAGACCTGCAGGGAGCAGAGGCAGCCGCACGCTGCAGCTCGGCGGGCTGCGGTGGTGGAATAGCATCTAACAGGGCAGGGAGCAAAGCCAGAAGTCTCTTCCAAAGGTACTGCTGCTGCTCAGGGAGCTTCGATTTCCTCCAGGGCAGGATCTCTTCCCACAGTGTGTGAAATCTGGCCAGAGTCGGGGGCTGCTGTGACAGCTGGACACCCGATGCAGCCTTAGGTAAAGGCCCTGAGGATCTCGGCTCGCAGATGCCAGCGGCGTGGCTCGGGCCGGTAGCAACACTGGGATACACAAAACACTTCCGCAGCGGGCACCTTGCTTCCGACCCCCTCAAACACCCACTGCCGGCTGTCCCAGCTCAGGGCAGGAGACCGTCCCCAACCGCATCAGCGCAGCTGTGCCAGGGTGCACAATGACAAGCCCATCTAGACACGAAAGGGGTGGTTTCCCTCTGAAAACCGTCACGGCAGACAACACTGCCGGCTGCAACGCACTATGCAGTTGCTGCATGGGATTAAAAGACCTCCTCAGGCAATTCCCACTGTGTTTGTGCACTAAACTTACTGGGAATGGGTGAGTAATGCTTAAAAGCCTACCTGGCGACCCGCCCTCTGCTACATCAGCTCCTCTGAGCAGCGGGGCTCATAGGTGAGACCTTGAAATCCCAACGTTCCCACAAATGCCACAAGGGAGCCAAGTCTTGCCTAGAGTCACGCGTGTCGGGTAAATCCCTGATGCAGCTCAGCCTACAAGGAGGGTCTTTCAGCTGCCCCTGGAGTTCTGTAACTGCTTTAGGATCCTTCCACAATCACTAAAGCAGCCTGTGAGATGCCAGCAGCGTGCGGGACTGGAACCCAGCAATGCTGGAGCTTCGTGAGGAGCTCTAACACAGCAGTTTCTGTTCTTCCTAGCAGAAAGTCTCTCTGCAGGGCTCCGCGACGGACTAGCCGTTGTCAATGAGGACGTCGCGCCTGGTCCCTTCTCTGCACGCTGTCTCCAAGCCAGACACATAAAAGTTCCCGAGCGCCATGGGATCTGCTGCCTGCAGCTGGTCCAGCTTCATGCCGGGTGTCAGGAAGGACCGGGAGATTTCCCGGGGTGTCACACCCGGTGCCCCATCTCTGGGTGGGGAGAGGTGGAGACTGTGAGACGAAGCCACTAGGTGTCACCGTCACCCAGGGCACCCGCAGCCCCGCCAGGGCTGAGCACGGGCAAACTCACTGCACCCCCCGGCTGGCACAGGGTCTTTGCGCCCAGACCAAGGCCTTTCTCCGCGCCCCAGCCCTGGCACCGGGGACTCCACAGGGTGCAGAGGGGTGTGCTGGAGGGCAGAGCCATGCACCATACCCCTGCAGCAGGCGCTTACCCCACTCCCTCCGATACAGGCGGCACCGAGACGCCTGTTGAACGGTGCGAGTGAGGGCTAGACATCCGATGCCACCTCGCAGAAAACCTCCCCCAGAACAACAGCGCTTCCGTTGAGCCCAACCATGCAAGCTGAGGGCACTTTCTGGCCTGAGGAAGGGCACAATCTTTACAGGACATCCCTCAGCGCCGCTGTGTACCCCAGCTGCACTGCACGGTACGGCCAGCAGTGCAACAAGCGGGTTTGCCTTTGAGGATGCTCTCGGCAGAGGAGATGAGACATTTGAAGCCACATACGGGATGGCTTGGTCTGACAGCCCTGCTTTGACCCAACTATAGGCATTTTTCAGATCACTTGGTGTCCCAGAGCTCTCGTCCTGCTCTTGAAACAGCTGGGGAAGAGCTGGGCTCCCCTCCCGTGCCCCGTCCTGGCACTAAATGCGACGTGCAAAGGACACACTTGCACAAAAAGCAAAGGGAGGGGCAGCTGTGGGCAGCAAACCGCCCGGACCGCAGCACCGCGGCTGCGCTCCTGAGCACACGTCGGGACCCCAGCTCACCTGGGGAGGGGGAGCAGACAGAGAAACGCCGGCAAGGGGGGGAAAAGCAAGGCTGGTAGTTCCAGCACCTTGCCCCGGCGCTGCCCTCTGCCAGAGGAGACGCCGGAGCATCGCCAAGCGCTCCTGCAGGGTTACAAACACCAGGCCCAGCACGCAGCGCAGCCAGGGCTCTATATTTAAACCCCGGCTGAGGTCACTTCCTTTTCCCAGCAGCTCCCTCCAGCCCCCACCCCGTCGCCTCTCCTATTTGCATGCCATCGTGACTAAGGCACATCGGGGTTTAAGGTCAGAGGCGAAGCGGCCGCGCATCTGCCTCGCAGGAAATTCCACCCTGGGAAACCCTTCACCTTCCCAGCGCTGACCGTACCGGCGCGGGCAGCGGAGATCCCACCGCTGAGCGGGGGCGGCTGCCGCGGGTGGCACCGGGACCCCAGCGCTGGGCTGAAGAGGGAGGAAGGGTCGCAGAGGAGAGGGGAGCCCGCGCTCCCCCCACCCGGCTGCACCGTCAGAGCCTGGGCTTGCGCCGCTCCGCAGCGGGGTTTCCCCACTGCGCACCCCGAAAGGGCAGCTGCTCCACCTCCTCACCACACTTCACCTCCCAGAAGCCTCCTCCGCACCTCAAGCTGAAATTCCCCAGCTTCTCCCATGCGGGGGGCGCGAAGAGGCACGGCCTTCCCCCACAGACCCAGCCCCACGCCCCAGGGGCTGCTGTGCCCTTAATACAACCCCCCCCGCAGCTCACCGAGCTCCTCCAGACACACGACGATCTAACCCTGACCCAGGCTTCCGACCGCCCCACGAGAAATAGGCAGAAAGAGGCAGAAATCGCCCCATCTCGCCAACTGCAGCCCCCCGGGGGGGACAGCGAGACCCCTGTTGAACCGCAGCCATACACCCACAGACAGGGAGGAGGGACCCAACAGCAGCCTGTCCCGGGGGCTGCCTGCAGAGAGCCTCCCTTCTCCACCAACCGAGATGGTTCAGTAACTTACACCATGCAGAGTGGGCACCGGCTTCTGGCACCCCCCCAAGCCCCCGGGCCTGAGGCTCGCAGGAGGCTTTGGGGCTTGCAGTGGGCTCTGCCCAGAGCCCAGGTGCCTGGACTCGGGCACATCAAGCTCTGCAGCAGTTTTGTTTGTATTTGGTACAGTAACCGGGGCCATCGAGTGCTCCCAGGTCAGCCCTTGGCCCTCCACACTCAACTCTAGTTATGCTGTTATTTAAAAACCAGAGTATATCAAAAAGAAAAGTTATTGCATCAACAAAGACTGAGGTGTAAAGGCAAAGATTTGCAAAAATTCTGCAAATGCAAAAAGAGCACAAAGGCTACCCAGTGGGAGAAGCGGAGATAACATATCTTTAGGAAGCAGGGTGACTGTTTAGGTTATGATATAAGCAAAGTAGCTGCGGGGCTTCCAGTTGAACTAATTGGTGACGCTTGCATGGTATCTACTGGGTTTCAAAGTTCTCGGCTGTCTGGATCACCGAGCCGATTCACAAGTCTCTGAGCTCGCACACGACATGCCGGGATCGACATCTCCGGAGACCAACAGACAGAAAGTTTCCCGTATGCAGTCTTGGCATGCCAGCCAAATGCCTCTTCCTCTCCCCCATCCCACGGATTCTGGAGAGGAAACCTGTGGCAGAGCAGAGGTGCTGAGGCAGCCCTATCATCCCTGGGGAAGCATCACTGCTACCGAAAGACGAGCAGCACGGAGCCGGCCAGCAGAGAGGGCTGCGGGTGCCCAGCTCCTCTGGCTGGTGACAGGGTGCTCGCCGTCCTCTGCGGCACACGGACACCACGCTCTGGCTCTGTGCCTGCCCCCCGGCAGCGTCGGCACACCGGCAGGCATGCCCGCACCCTCCAAGGCTGCGCCTTTACAACAACAGGAACCAGAAGCCACAGCAGGCCACCAGCAGCTCGTTGGGCCGCGATCACGTTACAGGACAGGAAGGAAGAAGGCACTTTGATCAGGCTGGAATCGCTTTAAACAGCTTCCACACCGATACCTCAGCCACTGGAATTAGCACCTCGGCACCCCAAACGTCCCGTTCCTATCGACGCGTCCTGCTCTGGCACGCGCGCCGGGGCCAGAGCAACACGGCGGCCGGCAGCCGCTCCGGGGCCAGCTGAGGGCTGCTCCCAAAGACGGTCAGGGCAGCCAGCAGCCTGGACGAAGGCACGGAGCCTCCCCACGCCTCGTCGGAGGAAACCAAGGCTCAGCGGGGCCCTGCCTCTCCATGTACATCGTCCCCACAGGCGTGTGACAGCAAAACAGCAACAACCGGCAGGTTTGGAGGCAGCCGCTGCCCTGCAGCTCCCCGCTGCATTCCCAAGGGTGGCAGGAGCTCCTCCACCTGCCCTCGGGACCTCCTGCTCCACACAGGCCCTGCTGCTGGCAGGCAGAGGGTTAACGATGCCCAGGGAGCTGCAGGCAGCCTCCTCCTTGCCCTCTCAGGAACAATGGGGCCATTGTGGGAGGCCAGGCAAGTGTGGGCAGATCCCTGGGACTGGCAGTTACCCACTGGGTGGGTCGTTACTGCCACGAACTCTCCTCCTCCTTCGCTCAGGTAGGAGGAGAGCGGTGGCTGCCACGCACCCTGGAAGCAAACAGGGCCAGCTCAGCCGCAGGAATGCCATGCCAGCATGCCCGGTGGCCCCGCCGAGCAACCTCGCTCCTACCAATTTGTCTGGGTACAAAATGCAGCCAGACAGCCACAGGCGCAAAGCTGCCAGCCGACACCAGCGTGCAGCAGACCAGACTGCGAGCCGGCTGCCGAGCGCTGCCAGCACCGCACCTGGGTCTCCAAGCAGGATCAGCTGCACGCTCGGCATGCACTACAGGGGAGCTGGAGCACGAGGAACCAGGGTTTTCTCACCCCAAAGTCCCATTTCAACGGCGGGTGCAAGTGCTGACCTGGGACCAAGAACTCCTGGGAAACCCGTGAACTCCTCGCCTTGACACAGAGGAGCGCAGTGAGAACGCGCCGCGTGCGGGGCTATGACAGTGAGGCTTTCCAAGCCCCCACAGTCTGAAACTGGCATGCGTAAGCAAGGGAGCAAGCAGCTCCAGCGTATTCCCACTCTCCTACAGATTTGCATCTCCCGGCCCCAGCACGTCAGTGCAAAGAGAACGCGGGATGCTCCGAATCCACAGCCCCAAGACACAGAGCTGATGCCCAACACAGCGGCAGCACCGCTGGGAAGTCCTACGCCAAGGCCCTCTGTCATGCTCCCAGCCTTTCCAGCAGAGCTTCGTGCCCCCCTGGGCACGGGACCAGGGTACACAACAACGAACTCAGCTCACCGAAGTGTACACTCAGCATCGGCGTGAAACCCTTGGCCAGGAACCCAACTCTGGACGAACAGCCCGAGTTACAGCCGCCGCACGCTGCCTCCAACATCAGACGCAGCTCCAGCTGGTCCGCAGGAGTGCGGCGGTGCAAGGAAAAGTGTAAAACAGCCCCGTATGGCTCGGCACTGCCTCCCCGGGACCCCCCATGCTGGGCACAAGCCTGCAGGCGACGCTGCAGAGTGCTGCTCCAAACGTCCGGATTAGTCTGAGTTCCGACAAGGGGAAGGTGCAGCTCAGGTGCACGCCGCTGCGCACAACTGCTGCAGCTCGAACCCTACGGGACTGACTGCCCATCCGTGTGGGAGATGCGTCCCGTTCCACGCGACGCGGCAGCTTCCTCCCCCATCTCACAACTAGACTCGAGCTTCCCATTTTCAGAAGCGCAAACACAGGCCGTCGCAATTCTCTGACCCGGCAGCACCAGCTCTGCCAGCTGTCCCCATCTCCGTCTCTTTTCCACCCAGTCTCCCGGCGCCCCACACCAGCTCGGGAGCGCCACCGCTCCCCCGTTTTCCTGGAGCCAGGCTGACAAGCAGCCTGAGCGGGCTCGGGCAGCTCCCTAGGGCTGCACCCCAGGTCGTGCTTTCAGAGCCGGAGCCTTCTCCCCTGCAACTCCCAGATAACTATTCTGTCATTTCTTCACGTTTCCCACCTGAGGGCATCGCTTTCTTCCTTGCCCCCAGATCGCTCTCTCCTGCTGCTGTTACTCGGCTCCGCCAAGCCCACTTCAAGACATGCTATACAAGTTAAATACAAGTTAAATACAACACTGCTTCGGGTCCCGAACAGGAGGCTGGCTGCTCTCAAAGAAAGGGCTACGAATAGACCTGTCGACGTAAACGCGCTGTGCTCCCCGCGTTGCAGACAGCTCCGTTCAACAAACCAGCGCAGCCCTGCAGATGGATTTTGTTCTTCCCCAAATGCTTGAGCAAAAGGGCCCAAGACGAGCGCAGGTAAAAACTGACGGATCTGACAGGGTAGGGTTTCGTCTGTGTATCTCTGTAAGACAGCAGGCGTGAGAGAAAACACAATCTCTCCTTCCAACATGGAAAAGGAAAAATCTGGGTAACCTCTGGCAAAAACAGAAAAGAAAAAAAAAAAAAAGAGAAAAAAAAATCAGGGCAGGAGGGACAAAACAATCTTTGTCCTCATTTTGCTGGTCACGCAAGCACAGGGCGGCCTCAGTACCCGCTGCCCCAGCTCGGACAGCAAGTAATAAGCACGACCGGCCCAGTTTCACCGAGGCTTATAGAAACCCGGCTCTACGGTGCAGGGAAAGCCGCAACCCTGCACTCGAGAAAGAGGTAGAGCATAGATGGGATTTCCAGACTACACTGATAATCGGCTCACGGAAACCAGCTAGGACAGCACACCCTGGCGGGTCACCGCCCGGCTCCACCACGTTCACTTCGGAGGCTGTTCCTTTAAACACGGCTCCAGAGACCACACAAGGGTTAAATCTGCCTATAAATATCTGTTCTCAGCAGGGCTGCTGCTCTGAACCCTCCAGCCATCTGTTCTAGCTTTCCCCCATCTAAGACTCTAACATCTGAAACACGCTCACAATTCTTAGGAGTGCTCCCAAAAATAGACCGGCGCTGTGGCTCAGCTCTGTCGCCTGCGAGCGCGGGAGCATGTCTGCCCGCGCCTGTGCCGGCACAAGCCCGGAGCTGTGCGAATACGAACACGTCTGCCTCTGCCATGGCGAGCAGGCCCGCACCAGCACGGCTCTATTTGCATCCGTGCCGGCGTGGGTGTGCCTGCTTAACCGCAGATCCATGCGAATCCGCACGAGCGTGTTCACGCTGGTACGAACCTGCATCTGTCCGCGTGTGTGCGTCTGTGCCGGCGCGTGGGCGTGAGAGAACGTGGAAGCCTCTCGCCAGCGGCCGCGACGGCAGCCCTGCCGTGCCCTCTTCCCTGGGACATGGCCGGGCACCTCTCCCGTCGCTTGGCCTCAGCGCCAACCAGGCTGTCCTGCGAGGTCCCGCTGTCCCCCGGCCCGGGGGGCAATCCAGCCGGCCAGCCCGCCCTGTGGCACAGCAGGGCAGGGAGGACGCCGGTTCTCTCCTTCAACGCTTGGCTCAGCAAATTCAGCAACTCCACCTCCGGGCACCAGAACCTCGCTGCGAAAGCAAGTAAAGCCTGATCTGCGTAAGGCCGGAGACACGCCACCCTGCTCGCATCCAGCTGGGGCTTGCAGGATTTCCTCAAGCGCTCTGCGGAGAGAGCCGGGGCAAGGCTCCTGCTGCAGACATGACAGCTTTCTCCTGGAGCAGAGTGGGCTCCAAGTCTCTCATAGCTCTTTCCAAATACCAAAGACATCGGTAGGTCTACCCTTCCGACTGCCAAGGCCATTAGTCTCACTCCACACCGGCAAATCCAGGAGATAACGATCATCTTCAGGCTCACAAGGCAAAATGGGAAACGAGCTGTCCGCTCCCAAAGCCGGACACATTGTCCTGGAGCAGAGCCTCCTCCCGAGCACCCTCAGGGCACAGTGCTGCCCACCTGCTCTGCGCCAAGCACAGCTCCTATTCAAACGCCCATCATTCAGTGGGGACCATCCCAAAGCAGCTCATCCCCGGCTGCTGGCCCTGCTGACACCCATCACAGGGCAACGTACACGCAGAGCCACAGGGAGGGGACAACCCGTGTCCATCCTCCACGTCGTGATGACAGCCCGAGGATCACACGACAACTAGATTCTCATCTCTAACTAGTTCCACAAGAGTGACTTTCCCTTCCAGACCGAGTAAAACTACAGACGAAGCCCCGAAGTGCCCGGCCGCAGGACGGGACGGTGCTATCTGAGGGCGCTCTGCTTCTGCCCGTCGCGAAGCCCCAGGGCAAGGTGGCGGGGAATGCTGCCACAACGCGGCACGTGCGGAGCTAAACCTCCTCGACCAACGCGCGCACACAGAGCCCACAGGTGAGAAACACGGCGGGGGCTCTCTCAAGCCTGTACCTGCACACGTGGGCTGGCGGAAGGGACCGAGGCTGCCACACCAGAGCGCTGCACCACTGGCGAGTCGTTCGGCTTTTCCTGGAGTGCATTCCAAAGGGAACCTGGCAGGTAGGAAGGGCAGAAAGTACATACCACCACAGTTTTGCTCAGGGTTTGCCAAGCTGCCCAGCCTCTTCAAGCCCGCGGATGCACTTGTGATAGCCAGCTAGCTCCAACAACTATAAGCAAGGCTTTCTGAGAAGCCTAAAACGCAGGTACACCTGACAACTCGGGTGACAATGTAAATGGCAGGAGCTTGAAATTCCAGCTCTTCTCTTCAGGCTTTGGCAGGGAGATGTGCTGGGAAACAGCCTCAGCAGACCGAGTCAACAGAGCTACACTCTATTTCTGACAGAGGGAAAAAAACCTCATTGATCCAGGTATTGATTTGATGCGGGAGTTTGTGTTTGTTTAAAAGTTTGCCCATGGGTCAGACCTTGTTACAAGCGCCTTTCCCAGTGATGAGGTTAGAAACAGACTGTGCCAAACTCCGGTCACCTGCCTGGGGAGCGGAATGGAAGCAGGTGTGGAAGTTAAGTAGCCCCTCGGGGATGCTTCCCTCCTCCGCTCCCCCAACATTAAAAAACATCTCGTTGGGTGGAGGAGCACCACAAACAGCTGTGAGGCAGCACCGGCGTTGCGAGGAGTACAGCGCAATTAGGGTGCAAACGGGGGGCCGAAGGCCAGGCAGTTTGTCAGAGGGTTCAGATCACGAGGTGGATTTAAACAGCAGATCCATGTCTGGATTATTCCCCCCCCCTTTCTCTCAGAAAGAGCACTGGGATTTCAGGATCCCCACAGGATCCGACCAGGCAAGGGCCCGAGAACCGGAAAATCGCGCTGACCAGGACAACACGGAACTGACAACTCTTGCTTCTTTCTCTCCGGCAAAAGCAAAAGCAAAAGCAGGTGAGTGCCAGGATCAAGCCGGTACCCACTAACACAGACAACCTCCAAAAGCACCGCGCACATGAATGACCGCAGGAGACGCGTCCCCAGCAGCTACCTCCTGACCTCAAAGCTCCTTCCCTTACTGCCCAGCAAACGTGCAGCGTTCATTGCCCTCCGCTCATTTCCAGCCCCAGAAACCTCTGCCAACAAACGCCAGATCCCAGCAGCACTTCTCACTTTTCCTCGTGGCTTCTGTCCTGCTATCACAGTTCCTGCACGAGCCGCAGACGCGTGCACGCTGCAGCGTAGCTGCCTCCAGCGGTACGGTATAGGCAGGGCCACCGACCGTCGGAGAAGAGGTGGGGGCACAGCTAAGAGCGCAGGGAGACATCTTCTAGGGACTGAGATAGCTATCGCTCCCCTCACATCTGCATTCCCCACGTGACATGTGGCAAAGCGGCTCGGCCTTGCCAGGAGCTCGCAGACTCGAGCCTCCTTGTGCACCTTTAAGTTCCCTTCGTTTCAACAGAGCAAAACGCTCTGGAGGATTTATTTTGCCTTTTATATTTCTTAGCCCATCACATTCCTTCCTGCTAAAATAAAAAGCAGTAAATCATTTTCTCCCCTTCCCTGCCTTTGCTGCCTTGGAAGTGTGTCTCGCAATTGAGCGGTGATATATGACGGAAGAAGCAGCAAACTAGTTCAGACCAGCACGGGTATCCTCAGATACCCGCACGGCTCACAGCAGCCAGCCGCCCGCTTGCTCTCACGCGGCCCTCTTGCTCAAGTACACAGAAGCCAGAGTCAGGCTGGAGCGTTTGCTGCGATTCATGCATCCAAAATAGCAAAAAATCAACATACAAATTAAGAAAATCTGTCACCGAAACCAACCGGACAATTTGCATCTGAAAACTGCTCTCGCCCGAGGAGCCTCCTTTGTTGGCTCAGTAATTTTTACTCCCACGAGGTGCCACACGCTCGGGCGCCTGGTGACCCCCGGGGGCTAGGACACACAGCCAGGTCCCACGACCTGTCACGCAGTTCAGGCTGGGACACAGGCTCGCCACAAGCACGGAGCCGAGCTGGCAGCGCTGGGATCACACCAGCCCCAGCGCCATCTCCCCTCCACCCTGGGAACGGGTCACGAGGCCGCCCGCGGAAGCTGGATGCAAAGGGAGTAAAACGGTTGATGGCCAAGCCACAGGGCAGAAACCCACCCCCTGTGCAGGCACCCTGCTCCTGCTCAAGCCCAGACACATCTGCGTGCAGGGATACACGCAGCAGGAGCAGGAGGTGGGACAGTGACTGGGGGCTTCCCCGAAAAGCCGAGGCTGAACACGCCTGCTCCCCCCTCGACGACACGGTGTCTGGCTGCCCCTCGACAAGGTGTCGGGCCGTACACACAGGAGGGTTACAGAACAGAATCACAGAATGGTTTGGGTGGGAAGGGACCTTAAAGCTCATCTAGTTCCAACTCCCCTGCCCTGGGCAGGGACACCTCCCACCAGCCCAGGCTGCTCCAAGCCCCGTCCAACCTGGCCTTGAACCCCTCCAGGGATGGGGCAGCCACAGCCGCTCTGGGCAACCTCTGGGGTTGTTAGCTCCCGTCTTCCCAGTGAAAGAGCTGACCCCAGGATGCATTTCAACCAGCCACGCCTGCAACATGGCAGCATTTATAAACACTCGGGAGCAACGCTTCGCCTCTCACCTCCTCCTGCCCTCAAAGCCAGCCCACGGCCAGCACGGATCCCGGGTACCAGCGGCCGAGGGAAACCCGCTCCTCAGCTCCCGTCCTCCCAGGCCTGGCCTTGGGCAAGACGTTTCACCGCTCCATATCCCTCCATCTAAGTGCCCGTCGGAGAGCGGACGCTGCCGTCGAAGGCCTGGGCGCAGCGGGCAGCTCCCCCTCCTCCCGGGCAGCATCACCACAGGCAGGAGCAAGGCGGCAAAAGCGGGCTGCCATCCTACACCTTCTCCCCCTACACCGATCCTGAAAACAAAAACCAGCTTCCACTTGTCCCAGCCCCAAGAGAGGAGGAGGCAGAAAGAGGTTTGTTGTCAATACATGAAACTGTCGCTAAGTGAAGGAGAAAAAAAATCCGGGGGGGAAGGGGGGAGAACGAGGGAGGGGACAAAACCGCATTTTTACTGCTGGTGGCCAGCCAGCTGACTGACTCAGCCAGTTTGGTCGCCTGCCATATAGTTTTAAAAACAAAACCAAGCTCTCGGAGAGGGGAGAGAAGGGATTTCGGATGAATGTGCTTTTTTGTTGCATGTCGAGCAGATCCTAGACCGGCCCAAGACGTGTTTCGGAAAATGGCTTCCCTGCCACATGGTGCCCAGGGGCTCGGCGCAGAGCAAGGAGCAGCTCAGGTCCGCCACCGCTGCCGCGCTGCCGGCACCAGGCTCCCGCCACAGCACCGCTCCCGTCGAAATGCCGTGTCTGAAAAGAAGTGCTGGGAAAGAAAGCCTGAGGCTCCAGGGCTGCTCCCCAGAGCTGGTTCCCTACAGCCACCTCCAGGGCTGGAGACGGGGTCCCCAGGCAGGTGCCGTCTGCCCGTCAGGCGGCACAGCCAAGGCCAGGGCGGCTGGCTGCCTCCGAGGCGTCCCGCATCTGCCGGGAAGGGAGCTGTGCGGTAGGCTGCCTGCCGCTGCGGCCGCTCTCAGGACACGGGATGGGGCAGCTCCCTACCTTCGCCTGCTCCCCGCCGGAGGAATGCGCGCAGGAGGTGGGAGGAGCGGGGAAGAGGTTGTTTTGAAATACCAGCTCCCGTTTTATTTATCTGGATCCCACAGTGCCCATGGCACGGTAGCCGCTCGTAACGAGCGCTTTCTGTTCCCAAAGTGCTGTACAAACACGAACACGCGCTCCCCACGCCCTTCGCGGCAACGCAACGCGCTGGCACGCTCAGCACGGCACCAGACACGCCGAGCTCGCCGCCCCACGCCGGCGCGGCGCTTCCACACAACTGGATAGTCATGAAATCGTACGTGAACAAGCCGTACTTGGCACTTTGCAGCTGCAGCAGGCATTACAAACACGAGCTGGTGAAGCCTCGTGAGCCTCCCACGCAGTGATCTCCCATAGAAACTGGCCAGCCTCCCTGGAGATTAATCCCTCGCTCACTGCGGGGAGCGCAGACAGAGTAAGTTACCTAAGGAGATGACGACAGGTAAGTGCAAACCCTGTGGCTCTTGCTCCCGCGCCAAGACAGCGGAAGGGAGGCACAGAAAACCCAAGGCCTTGCCCAAAGCTGTCCCAGCCACCAGCAAAGCCGTCAAGAAAACCTTTGCCCTTCGGCTCCCGGCGCTCAGCGTGGACACTACAGCAGCAACCGCGAAGCCTGGCTGCCAGCAGCGCCGCGCCGGCCTCACCGGGGCTCCGGAGAGCGGTGCAGGCCTGCACCCACCCCACGGGCAGGGGAACGGGGGCCGGCGCCCCCGGGGATTGCTGCGGAGGGGCAGCCGGTGACCCTGCCGCGGCCAGCACCGGCACAGGCAGGAGACCAACGCGAGGACAGCTGCCCAGCCGGACGGGACCCTCGAGCTGTCCCCAGCCGCCAGCCTGGGGGGAAGAGCCCAGCCTCGCCACCGGAGATGTTTCTGATTTGAGCAGAAGGAGCAAGACGCGGGGCTGGGGGCAGGGGAGGGGAGCGACGGGTAGAAGTTTGCAGCGGAGCTAAAAGGGGAGATTTAGTAACTGTCGGAAAAAATGGCTGCTTTATTGCAGGCAGCTTGTAAACCCTGGAGCCTGAAGGTCTGGGAGTAATTTCTGCCTCCCACGTGCTGGGCTCAGTTTGTACTGGGGGTCAGAGGGCAGCGCTTTTCCAAAGCATTCTGGGAAAGACGCCAACTGGAGCAAGCTGCGAAACACCGCTCCTGCGGCTGCGAGCGGGACGGAGCGCGCCGTTAACCCTTCGCGGGGCCATCCCTCCCCTCCGCCTCTCCTGCCGCCCTCCCTCCAGCGCGGGCAGAGCAGGGCAGATACTGCGGACCCGCCGGGGTCGGCCTCCCAGAGCCCAGCACCAGTCCCCGCAGCCCAAACACCTGCCTCTGCCACGCCACTGCCCACCAAGTCATAGAGTCAATCACAGAATCAACCACAGAATTGGAAGGGACCTTAAAGATCATCTAGTTCAACCTTCCTGCCCTGGGCAGGGACACCTCCCACCAGCCCAGGTTGCTCCAAGCCCCGTCCAACCTGGCCTTGAACCCCTCCAGGGATGGGGCAGCCACAGCTGCTCTGGGCAACCTGGGCCAGGGGCTCACCACCCCCACGGCCAAGAATTTCTGCCTCGGATCTCATCTCAATCTCCCCTCTGTCAGTGTAAAACCCTTCCCCCTCGACCCATGGCTCCCCTCCCTGCTCCAGAGTCCCTCCCCAGCTTTCCTGGAGCCCCTTGAGGGACTGGAAGGGGCTGGAAGGTCTCCCCGGAGCCTTCTCTCCTCCAGGCTGAACCCCCCCAGCTCTCCCAGCCTGTCCCACAGCAGAGGGGCTCCAGCCCTCCCAGCATCTCCGGGGCCTCCTCTGGCCCCGCTCCAACAGCTCCGTGTCCCTCCTGTGCTGAGGCCCCAGCGCTGGAGGCAGCACTGCAGGGGGGTCTCCCCAAGCAGAGCAGAGGGGCAGAATCCCCCCCTCGCCCTGCTGCCCACGCTGCTGGGGGTGCAGCCCGGCCCGCGGGGGGTTTCTGGGCTGCAAGTCACAACCGGGGGCGCTGACCGGGGCACCCACGGGAGAGAATGCTCCCATGGGCAGGGTCCTGCCAGGCTCCTGGCACCCCTTCTCCGCTCAAGGGAAGAGTGTCTTCCCAGGCCCTGGCGCTCCCTCTGCCTCCACTCTTGGGTGTTTCCTTCCCAGGGCGCCGCCATGCCCCGCTGATCTGGGGGAGGCAGCGACCGGCCTCCACCTGGCACCTTCTGCTTCTCCCCAGCATTGGGTAAACACCAGGACCTACCAGTCTTGCCTTGGGCTGCTGGTGATGCTCCCGTTTCCCCAGGGGGGCTTTAAAGGCTGCCTGCCAGGGCTCCCTTATCTCCTTAGCCCCCGCCTGCCGGGCTCCGGGACAGGGTCTGGCGGGCTGGGGCAGGCATGGCTTTGCTGTCTCACCCCTGCGACGCGGCGGCTCTGGATCACCTGTGCAGGCGAGAGCATGGCTTCCTGCAGCATTTCAGCTTCCTCTCCCGGGGATGTGTGCGAGCGTTTCTGGCCTGCAGCCCAGCCCCGCTGCCCCCACCCCACCGAGTATCCGCCAGCACACAAAGAGGAAGGGAGCTCAGTTCTGTTTCTCAGCGGCATCTCTCATCTTCCTCTCAGACGCATGCCCCATCTTTCCCTCGCTTCATCATCTCCTTCGTGCTCAGCGCCGTGCCGGCAAGGAGGAGGGGCCTGCGGTTACTGCCCAGGCAAACAGGAGACCCGAGCGCTCGACTGGGGTCCGATCCCCTCTTGGCCCTGCCCCTCTGTGCAGCAGCGCCAGTCCCGGCGGCCACAGACCAGTGCCCGCAAGCGTTATGATGGGCGCACCGGGCACCTTCCCTGGTGACACCCTGCCTGGCCCTTGCCGTTTGCTGTCAGCCAGGCGCCCTGCCCCAGCCTGGCCCCGCGGCTCCCATCTCTATCCCACATCCTTCACAGCCGCTCGGAGAACTTCACCGGCTCCTCCAGTGGCAGTTGCCCGGCTCTCCCGCTACCGACGCCTGGTGCGGGCATGTAACGCAGCCTGACTGACGGAAGCGGGGGACAGACCCTACTGTCAACTAAGCACATGCCGAGCAATGCCCCTCCGTAACACCACGCTTCCCCCGTGCTGGCAGGGGGGATCTGGCTGTGCCTCTGCCCCCCTCCACCGCAAAGACGGTCACAGCGCAGAAGATGATCCCTCTCCCTCCAAACGCAGACTTGTGCCTTCTTGTCTAAATCCCTTTGAATCGTGCTCGCATCTTTCTGATCCAGGTACAAAACGGCAAATTTCCCCACCGGCTTCGTTTATTCCATCCTTCCAAGCTCCTGTTTTCATGTCCCACCTGCAATCCCTCCAGCTCCTTCTTCCGAACCTGCCTTTACAGTCAGAGCTGCCGAATCCTCTTTCATCCCCTACCATCTCTTCTGACTAATCCACATACCTCAGCCCTCCTTCTGGGCTTTCCCCAAGATCACAGCCCAGCGTTGCCTTCATGCTCCCAGCTACTGCCTCACCAGTTTCAGGAGAAAAGGAGCTTGCTACAGCCCCCCATGCCCTCTTCATTAAATCCTTCCGCTCCATCCCTCCCAGCTCCTCCGCTCTCACCTCCGCGGAAGCCCCCAGGCTAGAAGCACATGGTGCAGCCAGGGCATCTCAGTGACCGTCCTGTTGGGGAACTGGCTTGGGGCAAAGACCTCCCCTCGGGCTACCACCACGCTTTCTGGTGCCAAGCGCGTACCCACAGCCGGGAACCCGGGGCCGCAGCACTGAGAGGCTGAAGTCACGAGAAATGCCACTGTGCAGGGCGGCCAAAGCGGCAGGACTGCTGAGCCTGGGGGTGGCTCTCAGGAGGCAGAAATCCGCAGCCCCGCTGCCCCCCACACCCCAGGCGCACGCCATCCCACCGCTCGGCCACAGCGGAAAGACGCAAACCTCCCTTCTCCCCGAAGGGGACGGATGAATACCTGGAATAGCGAACTTTGGCCCCCCGCCCAGCTGCGCGGGACAGACCCGCGCCAGACAGCGGCGCGAAGCATCCAGCCCTGGCACCATGGCCGCGGCTCACGGCTGACCTTGCCGCATCTGCTCCAGTCAAACGTCTCCGAGCTCTCTGCCCCAGCCTCCACGCCTGCCTCAGGCCCCAGGCGCTGGCTGGAGGCCTGCCAAGGAGAGGGCTGCCTGTTTGAATCACGAGCCAGAACCGGGTAAGCATCACCTTTAATAAGCCTTTCCCCTCCATCAGGCACCCTGATTTTTTTTTTTCCAGCTACGGTCTTGTGAGACGGAAGGCTGCTTGGAGCCGAGCCAGCAACCGGGGAAACCACCATTTCAAGGTCCTGCGAAGGAGCCTGTAGGAGCAGAAGGGAGCTTTGGTCGGGCGTGCGGGGGGTGATGCAAAGAGCAGGCTGTTCGCTGGGAAGCTGCTGCCGCTTGCCAGGAGGCGGTGGGGGAGGAGGCAGCAGATGTCCGCAGACAGCATTTGCCGAGAGCCTGCAGCGCTCCAGCCCAGCGAGGGGAGGAAGGCGGCGGCTGGTGCCACTGCTGCTGCATTGTAATTGAACAGGACAAACACGACAGTCTGCCGAGAAAGCTTACGCTGCCTTTCCCTCCGATAACCGCTGCGACAGCAATGGGAAGCGGCAGCCCCAGGACCCCAGCTGGGGGTCAGAGACAGACCTCGGGGTGGCCATCGAAAGACCTCAAACGCGGGAAGAAAAAGCCCTGCCATGAAGGCTCCAAGACCCTCCCCTCCTTCGCCGGGAAGCAGCGGTGGCTGCAAACCCTGGGGCAGCCGTCGTGCTGGGGCCGAGTCTGGCCACCGGGGCCCGGGCAAAGGCCACGGGCTACAGCCCACACACGGCCATTATCCCTGGCACACGCGACAGCCGGGCACTGACAGCCAGAGCCCGGGCAAGTGCCTGAGGATGGACGCACAGCGGATTCCCAGCAGAAAGAGGGAAAGAGCCCAGGAGCCCTGGCTGCAGCCTCCCCCTTTGGGCGCTGGAGCACCAGCCCCCGTTCCCCCCCTCCCTCTGCAAACAGAGGACACAGAACAGGGCCGCCGGCGCCGTGGCGGGCAGCCAGCAAGCCCAAGCCCAGCCGCGCTGCTCTCAGTGCGAGGTGCCGGCGGGGCTCAGAGGCGGCCCACGTGGCTCTCGTTTCCTGCCTCTGGGCAGGGGAGGTTGGCTTCCTCCCCACCCCACCGCAGCGACGCCGACCAGGGCGGCTCTGCACCCAGCAGCTACCCCGCAACCACCCCACAGGTTGTGTCCTGCACCGGGGATGCGGGGAGCCCGGCAGCGTCGGTCCGATGAGACAGACGTACGGTGGCGGGAGCAGCAGCTTAGAGAACCGGTCCCGTGGCACTGGGACACCCGAGGGCGGCAGCAGGTCCTAGGCAAGCACCATCCTCCCATGAGACAGCATCCTGACCATCACCAGGGTCTACACAACCCTCTCTGCCCGGGCTGTTCAAATGCACCTTCAAATCCCCAGAAAAATCGGCACTTGCCCGTTTGGGACGGAAGGAGCTGACTTCAGCCAGAGGGGTCTTTGGCTCATTAAGCGACCCCACCTTCAGGCTTGTTCGGATCAAATCAAGCAGTTCCTGGGCTCCTCCGAGAGCATACTGAGACGCGGTCTGGCACTTGGGTCCACTTGAGTCCTCTTAAAATAACAATTAATTGATATGCAAATCAGATGAGGCATTAGACCAGCCTACTGGCCAAGGGCGATGCACAGATTCCCCGCTATTTCACACTACGATCCCATCTCCCCCACGCCTCTGCCCCTTCCCAAGCTCAGGGCCGGCCGTTAGCCACAGCTCTCCAGAGCGGGGAGGACTCATAGAATCATAGAATTGCTGAGGTTGGAAGGGACCTTTAAGATCATCAAGTCCAACCTTTAACCTACCCTGACAAAAGCCACTTCTAAACCATGTCCTTAAGTGCCCCATCTACCCTCGTGGATGCACGCCTTGGTGCAGAAGGGAGCCTGCGTGGCACCTGCTCTTCTCGAGCCAGGCCCCAGCTCTGCCTCGTCCCCTCCCTGACCATCAGCACGTCACTCCTGGCAGGGGCACTGCCGGGCTCTCACCTCAAGCTGAGCCCAAGTCCGCTACGTGGGACAACAGAGCTGCTCCGCGCACGCCAACGCCTGTGCCCAGCGGGGAGGCAAGGAGGTAGCAAGAGAAGCAAGAGCCTGGCCTCCCGGCGTGTTTGCTATTGGGATTCTTCTATCAATTTCCAAGAGAGATCGATTCTTTGCACGCTCCCAACAGCTTTTCCAAGTATACTGCAAACAGCAACCACAGCCCCAGCCACTGCACCACCGCAGCCGGGAGCAGCCACAGATCAAAGACGGAAACAGCAGCCGTCCAACACGGTCAGGACCAGGACATGGAGGAAGAGCAACCCCAGAACATGCCATTACTCTTGGACACGCTCACCTCTCCTCTCTCCCCTTCCAACTAACCAACCCTCGGCTACAGCTACCCTTGTTTGCAGTCTTGTTTTCAATCTGAGGTTGGGCAGCGCAATTAACCTCTCCATCTGGTTGCAGCGAGATGAACACAAAGCTCGGCATCACCCGGACAGGGATCGGCAGCCCTGACGGATGCCGACATTGTCCCTTTCCACCGAGAGCGCTCAGAGCATGGCGTTGCCAGCGTCAGCCTGAGAACCGGGTGCTGGTTTGCTTCGCCGGTGTTAAACCTACCCGCCATGGACCTCCAAGGGCCTGCGGGCTACTGCCGCGAGTTCTGGGCAAGGTACTTGAGAAAGGCAGCCTGGTACTGCAATACCCTTAGATCTGTTGCACAGGGGCCCACACCAGCATCAGGAAAATAACCGGAGCCCTTAAAAAAAAAAAAAAAAAGCCTAAAACCCACCAATGCAAGTAATACATTTTAATCAGACCAGAACTTTGTGAAATTACTTTCGACTAAAAAGCATAACAAACTAACCAATAAACCTTTTCCACCAGCAGCTGAGACTCGCGGCATATTCCAAAAGCGCTGTGTGGGGTGGGGAGCAGTCGCTTACACGTCAGGTCCCGATCGCACAAACACTCAGGCGGGTAAATCGCTCTTCTCGCTGAAATAACACACACACACACGCAAAATCGGGGCTAAAACTACGTTGATAGCAAAATGTTTGCAAGCAGCAGGACAACACCTTTGCTGAAGCTCTGCTCAAGGCAAAGTCACTCCTCTCGTACGAAACATTCACAACTTCAGCTGGTGAAACCGACTTTCAACAAGCAAAACCAGGTTTGGGAGGGGTTTTTGTTCGCTTGTTTGGGTTTTTTTGAAACAGGCTCCAAAGCAGATTCAAACCCTGAATACTGTGACTATTTTATTTTTTTTTCAAAAGAGAGTGGGGAGCAAAACTCACACTGAATTCTGCAGTGGAGGCGGGCAGCCTGGGCAGATCGTTACCGAGCAGCGACCTGTGAAACGTTTCGGGAGGAAAGGTGCTACTGAGGGAACTGCAGCCGTGCTGCTGCGCTTACCCGTCCTTCCTTGGGTTTGCACTGTGCTCGCGGCAACGACGACAAACACGGCTTCGGGCTCTCCTCTCGCAGCGTCAGGTTCACGTGAAACAGGATTCCCCCCCGACAATTAGGAAACTAATTAGAGTACAAAAACCACCCACTCCAGCCATTCTAAAACAGATATACACAGGTGGCATCACAGAAATAAATAACAATAGCAAAAAGGTATTTAACTAATTTTTGAATACTTTTGCTGAGAAGGAGGTGGGGCAGAGCAGCTCATCTCTGCACGACACCGGCAGCAGAGACGCACTCGGACTCGACAGCAGCAGAGCGAAGGCGCTCGGCCTCCGCTGTCAAACGCGATCTCGGCTTCTGCCCATGAGCCCCGAGAAAGGGACATTTCACTCCTTTTCCAGGTGGAGGAGGGGACGCAGCCCCGGGAAGGTGCTTTCTCCTGCCCAGCGCAGCAGAAAGCTGGCGATGGGAGGAGTGACGACAAAAAGGGAGAGGAGGGCACGGTTCCGGTGCCCGCATCCCACGCCGAGGGCTGCCAGGCCTGCACCGGCTGCCAAATCAAATAGCTCTCCAGAGCCGCGCTCCTGACAGGCGGAGCAGGCAAAGCCCTTGAAGCAGGACCGGCGCGAGGCTCCTTCCACCCAGGGCCACCGCTGCCCACGTCTGACGCTCATCCGCCACGACTGGCAGCAGCTGATGCCTACGGATCGCACAGAAACCTCCATCCCTCCCACTGGAGAAGCCATGCAGCTCCCCAGGCCCCTCCGCTTTACCGGCTCCAACCAACACCCCCGTCCCGCTCCCCGCAGACGCCTTTTTACCATCGGAACGGGATGTGGGACACGGTCAGTCGGGAGATGAGTGATGCCCTGGGTGGTCTCTGCTGAGGGAAACCAGAAAAGCGCAAGGGCAGACCCTCAGCACCTCCCCGAGGGGGCGCGGACCCAGAACGGAGGGCTCCCAGCTCCCTTCTCAGCACCATCCTACCGAGGGAAGGCAGGCAAGTCACAGCTTACCTTGCACCCCGGGTTCTCCCACTGTTGCTCAGCCAAAGGGGCAAATTACACAAGAACTGTCCCTTTCGGCTCAAACGTTGTGCTGGCGGCACCTGTGCTCCTACACCCCCGTGCCCACCGGCACCCTGCCATGCCCACGACGGGGGGACCACCAGCCCACCGTCCGGTGGCAGTCCCTCCCACGAGCCTTTCGGACCGACACGCAGCGTACCCGCATGCGGGAGCCTCCGCCTGCGACCGCAGCAGAAATAAAACCACCGCCATTCAGAAAAAGCGTAATTAGCAAAGATTAAACAGCCAGTAGCTACGCTGGCAGCTGGGTGGGAAGACACAGACGACCACCTCCCCGTAGAAGAGGGGTCGCTGCCTCCCTGCGCCCACCGTGCACCCTCCGAGAGCTCTGCCGGCCCTGCCCCGCACCGTGCCCAGCGCCGGCAGGAGGCACCGAGCCTGCTCGCCCCCATCACTAGAAAGCGCATATACTGCCGTGTACAAAATCCTTCCTGTCTTCTTTTACAAACCCATCTCGCCCCCTCTCAACTGGGACCCCCTCATAAAAATAAGAAGAGACAGGCCTTTCCTGGCATTTCCTTTTTCTGAAAAGGCTGTAAAATTTTCCAAGCGTAGCCAGAGCCAGAGCAAAGTTTGTCAGGAGCTCAGCTCATTAGGCGGCTGCTCAAGGAGCCCCGCGGGAGGCGCAGGCTGCATAATTCAAAACAGCTTGGACCCTGGAAAAGAAAATAGAAACCAGGCTGCGAGAGCGAGGGGGGCAGCTCCGGCTCCGATGTAACCTCTGCTCCGGGAGCGCCCCATCCGCGGGGCTCGAGAGGAGCCCCGGCCCCAGCGTTCGGTGCTGCGGCCAGCCCGAGAGGAGCTGGCACCGGGCAGAGGAAATTCCAAGCCTGTTGCTTCTGGCAGCCGCGCCGGGCCCTGGCTAGGACCTCAGCAACCTGGAAACCGGCTACTCAGCAATTTTCTTGCCATCCAGAGGGCTTGTTCTGAACCACAGTTTCACTTCCCCCTCCCTGCACCACAGCCCAAGAGGCAGGGAACACCAGAGGCAAAAAAACCCCACGTTCGCTCAAAGGCTGTCGTGACCGAGGCCCCCCCAGGCTGCTCCGCTCCGGGACAGCAGTCTGGAGCTGCTGCCGTCCTCCCCGTTGCATCTGGGGGCGGGGAGAGCAGAGGAAACTTGCTTGGACCAGCCCTAGGTCTCCCCGGTGCCTTTTGCTCCTTGCCAGAGAAAAGTTCAAACAAGGCTGCGCAGAGGCAGGACACAGGCAGCTTTCAGCCCAGCCGAACTGCCGCGCTCGAGGCTCGCCTGCGGCCGGACTCGCTCCGCTCAGGCCCAGTCTGGCCCCGTCCTCCACTGCAGACCCGTGCTGGAACGAATCCTGCCGAGGAAGTGGTGAAAGCTCCAGTGCTGCGGGGGTTTCCACAGCCTTGGCCAGCTCGCCGCCGGGAAGAGTTGCCCGGAGACGCAGCCCTTGCTCTCAGTTACTGCCCCTCAAGCTCCCCATCCAGCTCCTCCGCGCCAGGGCTGCAGGATACCTACAGCGTGGCTACTCAGGACCCTTGCAACCGCCCTCTTACAAGCCGGCATCCTCCACCAGCTGCAGCCTCGCACCGTGCCTTTCCTGAGAAGCCAGGAGCCCGGCGCGGCATAAGAACAGAACCGAGCAACAGCCATTCCACCCGCTGCCGAAACCCCTTCCCACCTGAAGGGGAGCACAACTGTTCACCGGTACACAGCTCTCCAGCAACACCTTTCTTCCAAAGAGGATATTAAGAATACGTTTTCTAATAGGAAGACTGCAACGCCCCGCAGAATCTGCAGAACCAGGCAACCGGTGCGCACCCGATCATGCAGTTACCAAGCCCCGGGGGGCAAGTCAAGGAAGACAGACCATGAAGCCAACTTCAGGAGGGGAAACATTGCAAGCTAAGAGAAACGGCTTCCCTTCACTTAAACCCTTAAGAAAACCTGGGTACAGCCCTCCAAAAAAGGGTACAGCACTCCAGGACAATGACAATGGCATTTCTCTGCAGAGCACATGTCAGACGAGGACCACGGTGCTCCTTGGAGAACCAGATGCTCGACTCACTAGCCACGGACACTGTTTGCTATAACCACACCAGTCATAGCTTTCTAACTTACAGTTTTCTCAGCTGGGCAAATCCTGGAGATGAGACACTTGGGGACCGGAGAGCTCACAGACGCGCTGAGCACTGGGGACACTTCAGGACGGAAGGTCCTGACCTCCAGCTTCTCAGAGGGCTGGAAAAGCCCCCGTACGCCTGGACTGGAACAGCAGGCTGAGACCCCAAGAGGCAGCTGAGCAGGAGCGGAGCGATGAGCAGGAATTGGGAATCCTGGCTTCTGTCCCTAGCTCTGCCCCATATTCCCTTCCTGTCTTTGGTTAAGTCATTTCCTGTCACTTTTCCTCCCGGTCTCTATTTCAGAGGTGAAAAAACGCAAGCCCTTGCTTCTGCACAATGCCTGAAACCTCCTCTGGCCCGTCACAGCACAGAGCATCGCTCCCGGCAGAGGCTGCAGGACGCCCAGGGCGCAGTATCCGCGCTGCCCGCGCAGACCGACCCCAGCAGAGCCTGGCCCTTCCTCTGCTCACACCCCGCGAAGCGTGGAGCCTGCAAACAGGCCGTGCCACGCAGCGTCGACGCAAACCATATCCTGGCCCATTCCTCGCCTCGGCCACTGCAGCAAGCAGCCGAGCAAGGAGAAGGAAAGCTGCTCAGCCGAGCTGCGACAGAAGCAGCAGCGCAACTGCACGCAGAGCGCTGCCCTGGACAGCCCACCCGCAAGGAGGTGGCCCTCAAACCAGTAGCAGCGAGGACGGATGAGGGACGATACAGTAACGAGAGAAGCAGGGTTAGAAGGGGAAAAAAAAAACCCAAAACCCAACCGAACGGGCAGCCCGAAGAGGGAGGCTGGAGCAGAGGCGCCCGCAGAGCGCAGCCCTCCTGCTCCCCAGCAGATCCGTCCTGCGGCCTCCCACGTACTTTGGGGAGAGGGAAGACCAGTAGGCAAAGGCAGGAACAAGGAGCACTCTGTGGCTTTGCTCGGTATTTCAGGCCATCTCCCACACAGGAGGAGCTCTGCTTCGCTTTGCGAGTCTCGCCCTCTCTGGCATGGATCACAAACCTGGCTTCTGGCCCAGGCCTTGGCTCCAGCAGAGCTCCTCACCAAACAGGGTGACGCCCCACCTCCGGGCACAGCGCGCAGCCCAGTCTTCAAGCCATCTTGAGGCTATTACCCCAGCACCAGAGGAGGCTCCCCATCGTCCCCCAGCTGGGATTCAAGGCATCTTGAGTTGCAGCCGAGAAAAACCAAGCCCCAAGCCCAGCTCCTGCTCTTGGTGGAAGCAAAACCCCGCGACAGAGCGCCGTTTTCTCTAGCAGCTCCAGCCAAAGCCAGGACACCGTCTGCCCACGTCAGGGAAGCACAGTCTCCCAAAGACGCCCAGGCACAGACAGCACCTTCCTCTGCCTACGGCTGCCTGGGAAGACGCAGCAGGACAAGATGCCAGGCGAAGGCCCTGCCCCCCCATCCCCGGCAGCGCAGAGGGGCTGGAAACCACTGCCTGATGCTCCCATCTGGTGATCCAGCATGGACACCGGGATACAGGGGAGCCACTTGTGCCCAGACAGCAGGAGCTGCTGGAGAACCAGCCCATCTCTCCAGAAAGAGCTGAGCAAGTCTCTTGCTCACCCCAGCATGAGCAGAACAGGCTCCCACGTGGCTCTTTGGGGTGCTGCAACCCACCATCCTCACGCCGCCTTCTCCAGCGGAGGGTCACAGCCGGCATCAAGGCAACCCTGCCCGTTGAGGAGCTGCATGTCTCCAACAGCCCATCCCACGCCCCGGGAGAGGGGCAGCAGGAGCGCAAGCTGGGAAGAGAGGTCCAGGTCCAAGCAAGCCGGACTCAGAGCTGGTCAGGACGCACAGCAGCACATTTCCAAGGTTTGGTGCGGCCTTTGGATCGCAATGCCGAGGTGTCCCGTGCTCCCCCGCCTGCCACACCAGGGACCAGACTGGCCCGGGCAGTGACAAGCCCAGCTCCGCTGGCCAAGGACGCGGGGAGCATGCAGGGCTCCTGGCAAGCCGCCCCTCCGTAGCGTGGCTCTCCCTTAAATCAAAAGCAGGTGCCAGTGACACTAACTGCTTCCTCTACGCTGGCTCCTGCCGAGTACAGCCCTGTGGCAACGGCAAACGCCGCTGCGAACCGGTCCCAATTAGAGCAAAATCCATCACCCTCTCCACCTTTTGAGTTTCAAAGAAAATCGGGTAGGGAGGAAACAAAACCAGCTCCTCATTCCCAGAAAGGGCCTGGTGCCAAGCAGATGACCTGGAACAGGCACCACGGAAGGAGGAAGGGTGCCTCTCCTCCACGCCACGTGGTCTGGCTGGTGCTGCCTCCCGGGGAGAGGCCGAGGGAGGGCAAAATACAGCAACAGAAACCATCCCCGCCAACCTCCGGTAACAGTTCCTGGGTGCCTTCCACTCGGGGCTGCCGGGGGTGGTGCCCGCAGAAGGGAAACCAAAGCGGGGGAGCAAAATCCGACCTGCCAGAAGGTAGCATGCAACGTCGAGACAGAAGTCGGGAAGAACCAAGGAATCTCGTCTGGGCCATCCTCACCCCCTGCGCCGCACAGAGCTGCTGGAAACGCACAGCTGAGAAGTAAAGCAGCTGCAATGCTTCCTCGGGCCCTGGCTCCCAGACGGGTGTGCTTTTCCACAGCTTCAGCGCTACAGGAATCCTCGTAGGGTAGTTTTAACCTCATAGAGATCAACTACATAGAGTCAGTATCCTAAGCTCCCACACCCCCTGGAGACAGGGAACCACACGCGAGATCGCCAGAAAACACATTTCCCGGTCGACATCTTCCCGGGAGGGAGGGAGAGCCGAGTGACACCGAGTCCTGACCTGCACTAGATTTTGATTTGCCAGAAGAGTCATGCTGGCAATCCTCCTAGCACTTCGCTGATGCAGCTTAAATAACACTGACAAAATATTGCCGCATCTGTACATCGTATCGCTAGGATACCTCTGTCCTTCATTATATCGCGTATCCGTGCAACTGCGTACCACGTTTCCTGCTAAAAATGCCCAAAGTAGTCACAAACTTAGCACAACTCTCCTGTGCTCCCCCTCATCCAGGGCACCGGCGCGATGCTGGGTCTTTGCCAAAAGAGCAACAGCAGAAGGAAAGTGACATTTGCAGGGCAAGCTCCGGGCTCCTGCCTGGCCCAGGCTACAGCCACCATCCCTGGAAGGACGCAGCAGCAGAAGCTCGGGAGCAGGCTCACAGGCGCAGCAGACCCTCAACACACCTTTGCGCAGGAACAGCAAACTTGTGCTTTTCCACAGGGGACTTACTCCCCCAGAAGAGGCTGCTTGGGAGATCCATCCGTCAGGGTACTTAAAACTGGATGGAGCCCTGAGGAATTAAGGGCTGGAAGCCAGCCTGTGCCATCCCCGGGAAACAGTTAGACCCGAGCAGCTGAAAACCCATCGTAGCTGCTGGAACACACAACCAGTGCCAGCAAGAGCACATGTGGACCGCGGGGGACACAGATGCATCCTCGAGCGCTCCAATGGCTTAACAGTTTCACTCTTAGCAGCAGCCGAGCCCGACGCGATCACCTGAGACAGCCCCGAGAAGCAAAGGCTGTCCCGATGTCAACGCCGAACCGGACATCGTGCCGAGAAGAGATGGGGCGTGGAAAACCATCCCAGGACTCGTCTTTTACTTGGGACTCTGCAGCCAGCGGCAGATGAGCAGAGTAAGCTACGAAGTATAATGCAGGACGAAACAGCCACCGGTGGGGACACTGCTGGTGCTCCCCGCGGTGGGAACCAAGAGCCTCCTCTCTGGTTATCGCTGCCTTCCTCACCCCTCCACACAGCAAGTGTGGCTGGGAGGGAGAGGGCTCACACCACTTCAGCAAGGAAGAGAAGAAAAAGCAAAGTTTTTTCCCCAAAACCAGCAAATATGGAGGACGTGTTGCCAGCAGGGTCGACGATGCGATGGGAAAGTCAAAGGCTGAGCTGAGCTTGGACCCTAGGGACTCCAAGCTGGCACAAGCAAGGTCCACAGCTCCACGGGCTCGAGTCTGGCTGGAGCCGAAGTGCAAGCCCAGCGCATCCCCGGCAGCTGCCCTGATGCAGCCGAGCTCAGCACTTCCAGCCTGCGATGGCCCAGCCACTTCACCCAGCCGTCTGTCCCCTCCGTCACACGGCGGGCAGAGAGCCACCTTCCGACAGCAACACGGCGAGGGGCAAAAGGCAGAGGGCTTTAAAGTACAAAACATAACTATTTCACTTTCTTCGGCTGAACAACTATGGCTTCGAGTTTTCGAGCAAGCTTTCCTTCAGCTGCTGTGTTTTATTTTTTCCAGCGGGGGGGTCTGGAAAGAGGAAAGGGACTTTCAGGGGTAGGGAGATGTAGTAACGCCTACAACATTAGGCTACAGAAAATACCAAACACCACCAAATGGATTTTCTAGGTAACAGAGGTACAGGTCAGGGTGGTGGGGAGGCACCAACCACACTGTTCGCCCAGCTAAAATGGCAAAACCCACGTTAAAAAACAGCCAGAAAGGTTTCCGAGCATTTAGGGTGTGAATGCTCCGGAAAAAGTCCCTGATGGAGTAGACAACTGCTGTAAAGACAGCACACCAATTCGCTCATCTTTCTACCAAGGAGAAAGGGCGAATCGGGCAATGATGTCGACCTGGTGATTTCTGCACTAGTACCGGCCCTGGGTGTGTGGTATATACCCCTGTGCGGCGGCAGCCAGCCTTATCGCAGGCACCAGAGCCGAAGGAGGTCTTGCTTCAGCACTGCCACAGACTCGCCGTGCGACCTTGGGGAAATCACTTCCTCCGTGACTCACTTCTCTTATCCCTCCTGCCGCCGAAGTAGCAAAACAAGGCGCACACACATCCCTTCGCATAGACCCGGCCACTGACGGCTGGCGGGAGCCACATGTCATTGCTGCGTGCCTGGCATGAAACGGCCTTTGGGCTGGATAACGAGTGGTAGCCACGTTTGCAGCATGGATCCTGCAGGTCGGAAGTGCGCGGCAGAGCCTCCTGCAGCCCTGCTCGGTGGGGATGCGGGGACGCACGGCAGGCGGAGGTGCGCGGTGGTCCTCCGTGCCACGCTGTCGGCAGCCCTTTGCCTGGCGCAGCCCGGACACAGCCGTGCGACGCCGCAGCCCGACACCCTGTCAAACCGCGCTGCCCCCAAGGCGCGCAGACGCCGCACACAACAACACAGCAGCCTGCCCTGTCATGCAGCATTACTTATGTGTTCAGATATGCATCCTTCTCACATTTCTACTCCAGCAAGTGGTTGCTAGCAGAGCAGGGCTAGGACAAGTTCACCACCTGCTAAAGACACGTCCCTAATACAACGCGGGGAAGGTTATGTTACACGGGCTCCTTTCCGTGCGCAAGGGAAGCATGTACGTGTGGTGTTTCCCCCCTTTTTCCTCCAAGCCAACCGCACGCCTGGTTCACCTCCAGGAGCCCACGGAGTCGGACACGGCGCAGAGAGGGGAGAGGTCTCCCCCAACACTCAGGACAGGCTCCAACAGGAACCTTCGCTTAAACCCCCACGTAAAAGGCGGCGAACCCGGCTACAGGAATCCCAGCTCCAATCCTCCCCGGGGCTTTAACGGCACCAGCAGCGTCTGGCCAAATCCAGAGCGGCCCGGGTGAAACCGGGCGAACGCGACCAAGTTCTTTGGACCCAGAGCAGAGCCCCGCTCGAGGCTCGCTGGCCCTCGGAGCGTCACCGAGGTGGCGGCGAGGGGTGACAAGGGCCGGGGAAGAGCGGTCCCCGAAGCGCACGAGCGAAGGCGGCCGGGGGCGACGTGCGGGACGGGCGCGGGAGCAGCGGGAGCGCTGACAGCCCATGGCGGCCCCCGCCGGCGGCGGGACGGCGCGGACCCGCCCGGGGAGCGCCGGGCCGGGGCCGTCCCCCCGCCGCCCGCCGGGAGCCGCAGCGCGGCGGGACGCGCCCGGCGGAGAGCCCCGGGGCGGGGGCGACGCGGAGCCCCGGGCCCCCCGCGGCGGAACAATGGGGCGGCGGCCGGCGGGGCACTCACCTCGGCGGCGGCTCAGGGCAGGCCGGGCGAGCCCGCCGGGGCGGCGCGGCGCGGCTCCGCGGGCTGCTGAGGGCCGGCCGGCGGCGCGGGGCCGGCGGCGCGGGCCGCGCTCATGGCTCGGCCGCCCGCCGCGGGGCGCGGAGCCGGGGCCGGCGGCGGCGCTGCCGGCGGAGCCCCCCGCCCCGCCGCGCCGCTCCTTCCGCCGGCAGCGGCGGCGGCTCCAGCCCGCGCCCGCCGGCGGGGGTGGGCGTCCGGCGGCGGGCCCCGGCTGCCCGCCCGGCCCCGGGCCGCGGGCGGCTTCCCCGCGCTGCGGCGGGCTGCGGTGCCGGCGGGCGCGGCGGGGCGGGCGCGGGCGGGGACGCCGTGGCGGGGGGCGAGGCGCTGCGTGCCGAGTGCTCCTTTCTCCGCCGGAGCCTGAATAATCATTTGGAGAAACGGGATCATTCACTTTCCTCCGAGCGCCGAGCCAGGCGCTGCCCTGTCAAAATAAAAGCCCCGCGCGCTGATTCACCGCCGCCGCCGCGCCGGCCGCCCAGCGGCCTGACGGGGACCAGCACCGGCCGCCGCCGCTCGCCCCGGGCCGCCGCCGGCCCCCCGAAGGGCCGAGGCCGCCTCCCCGCCGGCGGCCGGCCGGGGACGCCAGCGTCGCGCAGCCGCCCGCGGGTCCCCGCGTCGCCCGTCGCGGCAGAACCGCGTCCCGCGACGGCACCGGGGCTTCTCCCGCCCGGCTCCATCACCCGAGGTGACGCTCCGGAGCCTCCGGTTCTGCCCCTGCCCGCACCCTGCCTATCCCGCTCTTGGGCCTGGCCGCGCCGGGGGGAGACCCCACACCTGAGCCCCTCTCTGCCGCGCCTCCATGAGCCGACACGCCGGACGCAGAGCGGCCGGTCCCCACACCCGGGACGGGCAGCGCGATACTGTCTTTACTAACAAGTTTTCCACGCGTTAACCACCTTCTTCCCCTGAGCAACGGCCTCTGCTCAGCGCTACGCCGGGGCGGGGGCGACGGGAGAGGCAGGGGAGACCCCAGAGGGGGGCAGGGAGCGAGTGGGCTGGGGACAGCCGGGTGCAGGCTCAGGTGGAAACAGCCTCCACCCCAAATACACCATTAGCTCCAGCTGGGCGGCAGGACCCCCCCACCCACCTCGGGGGCTGCTGCTGGATGCAGCTGGGAGAGGACGCAGCTGGCTCGCTGGCTGCCCGCGCTCCGTGCCTGCTCCCTCCCCCTGGCAGGCAGAAGGGAGCCGCACAAGTGCACACGCACATCAGGCTATTAAGCCGGTCCACCCGCTTCTGGATGATGCCAGCAGCATCCTAACCAGGATGTGTCACCTTCCTGTCTGCAGTGCACTAACTGCTCAGGGGTGGGCTGGGAGGAGAGGGCTGGAGGCAGGGACCACTTGGCAGCATCTCTGAGCATTGCAGAGCTAAAGGGGATGCAGGGACAAGCGATCCATCTCCACTGATGGGAAGCGACAGCCCTGACTGCAAATGGAAGCACACCTTGCGCTCCCACAGCCATCACCAGGGCCGGACTCCGGGGACCACGGTCACCCGCCCTCCCCTGGCTCGGGGCAAGGAAGCCATCCCGCCCCCAGGGAGCAGAGGTGCCAGAGGCAGCAGGGAGGGAGGGCAGAAACACGCTGGCTGCTCCCAAACCCGAACAGAAAGGATGGACGTTCTTCTTTGAAGGCACATCTTTGCCCCCAGCACAGGGTGGCTTTGCCTGTCTGCAGAAGTGCCCAGGGAAAGCAGCCAAGGCTGGAGCGGACGGGAGGGATGGATGCCCTGGGTTTTCCCTCGGGGGCCCGCAGGCTGCGCGGGTGGGCAGTCACTGGGGACCCCTTTGCAAAGGGCAGCATCGAGCATCGTTTGCTCACACCAGCCCCACAACCATACCCTGATGGACCCCTCCCAGGGACCGGGGCGCAGCGAGGCCATGCAGCTCCCCGCCTCCCCGGTGAGCTCCTGAGCGCCTCATCAGCAAGCAGTGACATAGTTTCGCGCTTTCATCCTTCCCAGTAGCAGCACTGGGCTCATGTCCCTGCAGACGGCACGCACCGGCGCAGTGAGTTAAAACCGGTGCCCAGCTACCGCTGTCTGGCACAACAGCTGGGTGCCAGGGGCAGGCTGGCAGCTCCTTCCCTCCAGCCACATCGGGTGCTGAGGGGACGTGCGGAGCCACCTCTCCTCCTCCAGGCCCTCCGGCTGCCTCTCCCCCCAGCTCCTTCCCCGCGGCCTCCTGGGCTTTCTACATCACAGCCCCTCGCATCTCTCCCAGCCTGCGCACATGAAAGTGGCAGAGTGAGACTGGGAAAGGTCAGCGGGAGGACCAGCCGCTGCCGGCTCAGCGCTGAGCCTCTGTCTTTAATTAACATCTGCCGGGCTAGCTGCCCTCCCTACACTTGACTCCGACTCCCAGTCTCCCCTTCCCTCCTCTATCATTACGCCCACGCTAGGAGAGACAGGGAGGGGTGGAGACGGGGAAGCAGAGTCCTCGGAGCTCCTCAAAGCCTCCCTCTGCCAACACCACCACGACGACAGCAGCAGCTCATCCCAGGAGCTGCCTCGTACATCGATGCATCGGCAAGCCCCTGGCCGGGGTGCCCAGACCGGCTGTTACCCGACCCTCCCTTGCGCGGGGCTTTCCTTGCCTTTGGGCCACAAAACATACGCCCAGGAAATCTAAAGTCCCCCTTCCAAACTAGTCAAGGACCGAGGGGGAGCCATCTGTGACCACGACTCCAGCCCAGAACTGGGAGCAGCCATCCAGAAGCGCCTGGCATGTTCTACTTCTGTGGGATGCGGAGGATACTGGGATACAGGGTCGGAAGGATCGGCCTCATCCCTTTGCGCTTTTGCCGATGAGGATGTCTGGAGTACACGGAAGCCGGGTCCCAAGCCACCTGCGAGGCTCTGGGACTTGTTCGCTCCCATCGCCGCTGCAGAACGCCAGCCTGAAGCTCAGACCTTCGCGAGACCCCTGTGGGCAAGGCCCTCGTTACACTTATGAATATGATTAATTAGGTCCAATTAACTATACTGGAATTAATGATGTGACTCACAGTTAGCTGGAGCTGCCTCTTCGCAAAGCGGTTCCCCAGTGGCTCACTCCAGTCCCAGACCAACCCCCAGCAGAGGCCCCAGAGATGGAAGCGCGCAGATGAACTGGGATGAAGGAAGCGAGCCCGGCGCTGTGAAGCGCCTGTTTTGGGAGCAGCCCTTCGCTTTGCTGATCCACAGGGTGCAGAGCAGGGAGCTGGCGGCGTTAAATCCACAGACCTGCCACACAGACTCACCCCAGAGAGGCAAAGGTCCAGTGCGGAAATGGAAGAGGCTCCATTACTGCTGCAGAGGTAGACTCTGGCCTAAAAACGTCTTTTCAGCTCTCCCCGTGCTACCCTCGGTCCTGCCCATGCCGACACAGACTCCTGGCCGCAGCGCCCTCTTCTCCCCTCAGACGCTGGCACGGATCCTACCCCACAGCCTCGCAAGCCCCTGCCGTGCCTCCACCTCCCTCGGGCTGCACCACAAGGTCTCAATCCCACCTCTGTTTTGATGGTACCACAAAGCCGTCGCTCAGGGAAAGGGGAAAAAAGCCAAGCCAGGAGAGGCCCCAGATCTGTGCCCAGCCCCGCCGCCAGCCGGGGAAGAATGGGCTCCCTCATCGCGCGCTCGTCGGAGTTTGAGCAGGGCAGGCGCCAGCAGCAGGCAGCTGCGAGGAGCCTGCGCCACCTCAGCCACCGCCCGGGCAGCCTGTCCCACGGGCCAGATGGACCTGGGCAGAACCAGGAGCGCCCAGCTTGGCTTCTCCGCACCTTTCAAATGGGATCTCAGCCTGATTCCTTCACGCTAACTTATTAACCATCTCATCTCCAGCAGGCCAAGGCCAGTCACCTGCCGCAGCCAGAAGAAACTGGGGAGCGCGAAGACAACAAGTGGAGCGAGGCAGCCGGGCAGCCACGGTCTCCTGCTCAGCGTCCTCACACCAGAGCCGGGCCCCAGCCCCGCTCCGTACACTGGGATTTTCCTATGCTGCAGTCCTAAGGGCAAAACACGGCCTGCGCCGGAGTACCGGAGAATTTAATCAAGCTGAGCTGTCCTCTTCCCAAATGGAAACGTGCCGTTGCAGCCACAGCACGGCTGCCACACCATCATCTAGCAAAGACAAACTCCTGACTCGTTTCCAGGATCACAAAGACGCCGAGGCTCGCGATCCTACGCGCTATTCCCACAGCGTCAGACGCACTCGTAACACCTGCACGGGCGCAGGCACGACATGGCTCTTCGAGCCTTCTTCCCTTCTGGCTCTGAACGCCGTCCTCACCCTCCCACCGCCTCTGGTGCCCGCTGCAGCCACCCCAGGGCCCACGAAGCCCTGACGCCGCTGGGACGCTGGCGCAGGAGATGAGCTTCACTCCTGCCACAGCAGCCCAGCCTCGGGCAGCCTCTGCCACGCGCTCCAGCCGAATTTGGGCAGCTCGCTGCCCGGAGCCCTGCAAAGGCGTTTGCTTTGCTGTCTCTGGCCTGGGCGCATTGCTGCCACCCAGAGCGGCCCCTGCTGAGCAGCAGACCCCGAAAAGGCGGGGGTGTACCGGAGGGGGCTTCAGCCCCCGCCACCGGGCAGGGCCAGCGGAGCCGGAGCCCCCCCCCAGCCGCTGCCAGCGGGGCAGAGCCCGGCGCCTGCGGGGCGCAAGGGGTTAAGGCGTTTCGCGAGGCCACCGGCGCGATAAATGCGGATCCGGCGCCTCCCACCGCCACCCGGGGCCGGGGCCGGCCGGGGAGGGGACTGGGGGGGGTGCGGGGGGGGGGGGGAGGACTCTTATCCTGATACGGCGCCTTCTCCCGAGTGCGGGTTTGGAAAAACTGAGCAGGCAGGGCTGGCGCTGGAGCGGCAGCGCCGCGGCGACACAAAGCCAGCAGAGCCCTCGCCGGGAGCGCGGGCGGGCGGGGCGGGCCGGGCCGGGGGCGGCGGGGTCCCCGCTCCCCCCTCCCCGAGCCGTTCCCGGCCGGCTGCAGGCGATCCCGGCTCTGGGCAAACGGGCCCCCCGTCCCGCGCCCCTCTGGTCCCTGCCGGCCATCGCGGCCCCTCGGCATGTGCCCCGCACGCGGGCGAGCGCGCCTCGCAGGCGGGCAAACCTTCACGCCTACGCGTCGGTGGCGGGTGGCGGAGACGGTGCCGGGGCGGAGGCGCTTTCCACGGGCGCGCGGAACCACCGGCAGCAGGCAGGGAGCGCGGCACAGGGGTGCCAGCCCCGCGCATCGCTGCTGACGCCGCTCCGGCCCCCCATCACGCCAGGGATAACGAGAGTCAAGAAGGCGAAGGAACAGCTTTGGCTGTCCCTGCTACTACAGTCTTACAGTCGGGCGGAACGAGGAGCGGAGCAATCCCTCCCTTTGATTTATTTACTCGGTACCTTCGTCTCCAGAGGGCTCCTGGAGGCCCGGTCACTGCAGACCTGTGTCAGCGCAGAGATCAGGACAGTTCTCAGGGAGGTCACGCGCCTGACACAAATTCAATTTTATTCAATGTCTCTATTAGTATTTGGGGTCACTTGAAGTCACCGCTCTGTAAATGGGGTCATAACAGGAAAAGTTAGCGAGCTGCTGCCTTGCGCCATCTGCCAGCACGACAAGGACTCGTGTTGCCAGTAGCCTGGACCAGCACTTGCTGCCCCCATCCCCGCACATGCCGTCTCCATCCCTGAGACACTCGCATTACACCTCGGTGTGCGAACGCCTCAGCCAGGCAGAGCCCTAGCTGGGGGAAAGGCCTCTCCCCTGGCGTCTCGGGGGCTGACCCGCTCTGCAGAGGAGCGGGGGGTCAGCCCGGCACACGGGGCTGATGCCCCTGCACTGACACTCAGCTGCCGGGCCAGACCCTTCTGTCATAGAATCACGGAATTGCCCAGGTTGGAAGGGACCTTTCACATCATCTAATCCAACCATCTGTCCTGCGTGCTGCAGGGAAGGCGACCGTCTGAGGAAAGCCACAGGCTCTACTTGTGTGCTCAGGCTGCTCTCCCGCCTCTGCTCCCTCGGTTTTCATCCAGCCCTTGCTCATCTATGACCCGATCTCCCAAAACACGCGTGCAAACGATCAGAGGCTGGAGCCCCTCTGCTGTGGGACAGGCTGGGAGAGCTGGGGGGGTTCAGCCTGGAGAAGAGAAGGCTCCGGGGAGACCTTCCAGCCCCTTCCAGTCCCTCAAGGGGCTCCAGGAAAGCTGGGGAGGGACTCTGGAGCAGGGAGGGGAGCCACGGGACGAGCGGGAAGGGTTTGCCACTGAAAGAGGGGAGACTGAGGTGAGATCCGAGGAAGAAATTCTTCACTGCGAGGGCGGCGAGCCCCTGGCCCAGGTTGCCCGCGGAGGTGGGAGACGCCCCCTCGCTGGAAACACTCAGGCTGGACGGGGCTCTGAGGTGCCCGCGCCCACGGCGGGGGGGCCGGACCCGGTGGCCTTTGAGGGTCCCCTCCCACCCCACCCTCCTGCGGCGCCGCTTCCCGCAGCTCCGACGCCCCCTCCCCGCCCGCCGGAGGCTCCGCGGGACGCGGGGTCCCCCCGCTCCAGCCCCCCCGGCCGGGGCGGGGCGGGGCGCGGCGGCGCCCCCTGGCGGCGCACCGTGCGGGCTGCCGGGAGCGGCGGGTCCCCGGCGGGCGGAGCGGGGCGTCCCCGCAGAGAGGAGCGGCAGAGGGGGCCTTCCCCGGGCCCCCGCTCCCCCCGCAGCCCGGCTTGGCCCCCGGCTCCCCGCGCTGCCACGCACCGGGGAGAAACGCCGGGAAACACGTCGCCGTATCGCAATCACCCTGTTTTCTCCCTACGGTGATGCAAAGGAGACGCAGGGCTGCGCCCAGGAGAATGGCGGCGTGTGCACGTAGCAGAAGGGGATGTTTCAGTTAAGAGGGAAAGGGAGAAACTGTGGCTCCGGTGGAAAATGCCGAACGGAGCTTTAACATCCAGGCGCAGAAGTGAGGAAATGGATTTCCGCAGCACATGATACATCCTCGTAGGAACGCACCCTCCATCCCCGCACCAGCGGCTTACAGCCGGCACCTGAACCATTAAATCACGCCAACAGCCCTTCTTGAATATCTGCGTAACAGGCACTGTAACACACTTTACAACTGCCACTTATGCGGTGCGGACACCGAGAACCGAGCAACAGAGTCCTCTGGCAGGTGTCAGGAACGCGAGGGGCTGCAGGAGAGTTGCGTGTGCCAGGACGCCAAATGCAGGGGTTGGCCCGGCCACAGGTATCGAGGTCGGATGGATGCCAAGGTGCTCGGCCAGGACAAAACCAGAGGCAGGAGCCAGGTGTAGAGGGGCAGGGGTGGAGGGAGGCTGCCAAAGCCCTGCTGGGTCTCCAGCAGTGTGACCTGACGGGGTGAGGAAGAGCGGTGAGGGCGAAGCAGCCCAGCTGCCAGCCCCACCGCACGTGGGCCAGAGTGACAGAGGGGGCTTGGGGAACGTCTCCCCCCGGCCACTGCCCCTTCCTCCTTCGAATGCAGCTGCTCTCCCCATTCAAGCAAATAGGCTTGCAAACACCAAGGCGCAGTTACTTAAGGAACAAAGAAGCCAACAAGTGACAATTCGTTAAGATGCAGCATTGCAATTGTGATTTTCCGCACACGCCCTCAATCTACCAGGCTGAAGCCCAATTTTCCCGGACAAAGCAAAAAGCAGCAAGAAGGTGACAGCGCAAGAGCCTGGAGCAGCCTCTCCTCCCTTACTGTCTCTCAACCATACAGCACTCGCGACGCCAGCCTGGTCTTTGCAGAAACGGGCAGGAAAATCCCTCAGCTATAACGAAGAGCACAGTGTGCACCTTCCCAGGCCACCCAAGACAACAGCAGACTCGAAGCGGGAGAGACCCTTGGGGACCTGAGGGTGTCCAGGACCCCCTTTCAGAGCTGCGGGACACAGGAAAGGCCACGCTAAAGACCACAGAAGCAGAATTACTTCAGCCAGTCCCTAACAGTCTTGCTGTATTCCCCCAACTCCTCCTGCCTTCATCCCTGTTAGCCGAAGCCCTGCAAGCTTCCCCATCCTCTGACAGCCACAGCTCCGAGTCCAAGCTGGAAAAGGGGCGAGAAACGGGGGAAAGACAAAAAGGAGTTTTTCCAGAAGCCAATGAAATGCAACTGTGAACATAGTTCCCATGGTAACAGCAGGATCCAGGGGAAGAAAAGGGAATGTAAATCGGATTATCAAGGGGATGAACAGGGAGGGACGAACGAACCAGTTGCATCCGCCAGCCCAGCCAGGCTGTGCCGTGTGCCCCAGGGCCGAACCCCCTCCTCACCTCACCCGCCCGGAGCTCCCCGTACGGCACCTCGCTCTGCTCCGGAGTCACCCGGCGAGGCGAGGTCCCCGTGGCACGACAGGGCTCACGGAGGGAGTCCCACCGCTCCCAGCCCAGAAACTTTCCCCGGAGCAGAGCAGTCTCCCTATGATTGATGCAGTATATTACTTTCACTGTCTGACATCTTAACCATAAATGAGGAGGAGGCTCAAAAATGCCCTGAACATTAAAAAAAAACATATAAAATCCACAGAGAAGTAACTCACGAGACCCAAGATTTATGCTCCTCCACCCACAGGGGAAGCAGAGCACTCCTCCGTGACATTCCAGCAAGGACTCCGGCTTTGCAGAGCGAATGCAGTGAAATCAAGGCGGCCTTCAACAGAGGCAGGAGAAGCACAGCAACCGGCATCAGACGGATTTAAGCCAGCACGCCCAACAGCGGCAGAGCCCCCTGTTCCAGCCTGAGCAAGGACTCCAGCCCCCCAGCTGCTCCCTAGACCCATCTCTCCCGGCACCACCGAGCCTGCTCGCCGCACGCCCTCTCCAGTGGTGCTTCCCAGCCTGGAAGGGGTTAAGGCCCAAAAGCATCTCCTGGGGGTTTGCTACTTCTTTTCTGCTCTGTTTTATCTCCTCAAAGACAGAGATCGGCTGCCTGGATCCGGCTTGACCTCACAGCGAGCCCGCAGCCGCCCTCGCTGCGCCGCGGAGTGCCAGGGTTGGGGGGGGGCACGGGAGGGACACGCGGATCTGCCGCGCTGGAGCCCTTTTGGAGACGGGCGCGCCTATTTCAGGACGGGGAGAGGATGCTTCAGCAGCACCCTGCAGATGTGGGTTCGCACGGCGCTGCCAGGGACACAAAAGGACAGAGCCCAGGTCAGCACTCTCCAACCCACAGGGACCCACCGAGAAGAGGAGCCCCCAAGGGCGAAGGGACCTCCTCTGCCCGCCTCTGCTCTGCAGGGCCGGCAGCACGAGGAGCCGCAGGTGGTGCCGCGGCTCCCGCACAAACCCGGCAGAGAAAGCTGCACCTCGGCCTGATCCGAGGATGGGTAGAGGGACATCCCCACCTGTCCCCCCAGGACATCCCCAGGACAGTAACACCCCGTCAGAACGCTGAACCGGCCCCACGTAACCCGCTGGTTGTCCCTAACTGGAGCCCAGGTTTCAAGAAAGGCACGATGTCCAACTGGAAGCAGGCAAGCCATCGCCGGGGGGGCTGTACCGCATCTGGCACAAAGTGTGGAGGCGGCCTTTGATTCAGGCCCTCAATGCAGCTTCCTCCATTCAAAAGGGGAGCGAGGTCTGAGATCCCTGTTTTCGCTCTGCAATACGTGGAGCGGGTCCTGCCCAAGAGGCTCTCAAAGTCTGGCATAAAAGGAGCACTTGTGTCCCCACAGCACGGAATGAAAACGGAGCGAACAGCACGACGCAGGACTGCCCAGAGCAGGGCTCAGATCATCTCCGAAACTCTCAGGCATGATCCAACAGCGAAATTGTCAGGCCTATAGTACCAAAGTGCGTTCCTGTCGGCAAGTGTGTGTGGAAGGAACGACCAGGCGCGCCGGCTCAAGTCCCCCAAAGTCCAGCCATGCAGCGGTGATGCCAACAGGAGGAAGGAGCAAGATCTCAGCAAGGGGAGCCTGTGGAGGACCACAGCTCTGGAAGGGAATTCAGACAAAGCTGCTACGCTTTTCTTGGACATGAATTTGAGTGGGAGGTGTTTGTTACTGCCAATACATTTTTCCTCATACACAGTTCTTCCACATGAGGTTGAACCGTTAAGCGTTGACAGTGCATCTGTTAAGACTGGCTGTAGAAACCAAATGTTCTTGAAAATAAAGAGAGAAACATGCTGTGCTTGCCCTTCATCTTCCCAGCCACCCAGCTCCCGGCACCATGAAGAACAGCCGCGTGGAGCAGCCCACGTGCCCGAGAGCCACCGTGTTTAGAGTACTCCTCTGCGTGAAAGGCACAGCAGGCTGAGGAACACGGACAAGTTCCCCAGGGACGCCAGGACTCGGCAAAAGAGCGGCACGACAACGTCGGGCTTGTTTCTGCTGCCAATGTGAGGCTCCAAGGAAAGGTCCCACAGAAGATCTCGGAGAAGGGCTCTTGCCAGTACTTCAAATTCCTCTCCTGCTTTGTGCTTTCTTTTTACAACCGCTTCCTGTCCTACCTCCCACGGCAGCTACCTTGGGCTTAGGGCAAATGGTGACCCTGCTTCTTCACAAAGATCCTGCACCCAGCAGATAGCACCGGGATCACCACAGACTACGGAGCTCTGGAAGAGGACATCCCTGCAAACAGGGGAAGATGGTCTTCCTCCAAGGTCATGAAATCTTTTCTTCAGAGGAAGAAGGAAAAAAAGGAGAAAAAAAAAAAAAAAAAAAAGGCAGGCCAACATAGCCTCCTCACTTGACTCCCTTTAATTAGTAACCATCTGGTTTTGAGAAGAGCTGTCAACCGATGTAGAGCATTTGGCAAGCTTCCTCAGCTGCTGCTCTCCTAACTTCAGTTCTTCTTGGAAACGCTCTAAGCCCCGAGATGCCAAAAGGAAGTGAAAAGAAAAGCAAAAGAGAAGAGGGCACGAGTGAAGCAGAAGAGCAAGGATGCAAAATAACCGGGCGGATGGAGTGGGACATTCCCCAGTTCCACTTCCAGGTCGGGGAGCAAACCACAAACGCTGCTGGCCGTCCGAGAGCCGGGAAGCCCCCACCCAGGCAGCCACGGGAGGAACTGCGATACCTCGAGCACCGTATTTCAAACAAGCCGGTAGAAACCCCTCGATGTTTTCTGCAAGGCGGGTTGCTCCGTTTGGCGGCCTGGCCAAATTCCAGCTTAGGCAGTGACTTTCTGTCTTCCTAAATTCCCTCCCTCACCGAAATGTCTTCTGTGTCCCACCCAACCGCTGTGTGCCTGCAGTTACCTGCGCTGCCCCAGCACAGTGTTCATCCACCGGGACAGACGTGGACAATTTACAAACCAAATGCATCATGCCCTGTGGACGAGAGCTGCGATGCTCTTCCGTGAGTTTTGCCCCGGTTCTGCCCGGTGCCACACTCTGCTCAAACAGAGGGATCGTTCTCCACCCAGAAACCCGCAGGTGCGAAGGGAGCGTTTCACCCAGCGCGTGGAGGGACGCCAACCCCTCTGCTCGGCAAGCTCCCGAGCCGCAGCAGCTCAGGTCCTCAGGCTCTGCTGGCACGAGCCCTTTTGCTCTTTTCGGGGGAGCAGCCGCCCCGGGAGCGACGCTGGGCGGCAGGAGCCAGGCTGCAGCATTTTGTGAGCGCTGCCTCCTCATTAACATTCCGCACATGGCTCAAGCAGCTTTTAGATTACTCCTTCCTGACTCTGGGACCTCGCGCGTGAGTCAGAGGCTTGCACGTTTGCTTCTCCCCATCCCTGCGAGCCCACAACACATGGCAAACTGCGTTTTGAACAGCTCCCTTGATTTCTGCGCGCAGACTACCTTCTTCTCACTTTTGTGAGGAAGCAGAGTCATCCTCTACTCCCGCAAACAGCATCACGCGCGCAGGGACCACCACCCTCTTTTCTCACAGACACGGCCTGATTTTGCAATACCCTCAGATTTTGCAATACCCTCCTGGAAGCAGGTACGTCGGACTCCCCTTTGCTCATTTCCACCCCATCCCCGTGTGGTGCGTCAGCTCCCTTTCCCTTCCCCAGGCCCACGGCAATGGGGTACAGGCACAGATGAAGGAGCGGAGGGTCTGCATGTTAAATACAGTAATACCCCGCTACGAACAGCCCGGGTATCGTTTCCCAATGCGTTTCTGCAGATGCGTCCTATGCGTCAAAGGAGTCCGAGATCCAAACCTACGAGATCCTCCCGTTAAACCTGCCCTGACATTCACCAGCCTGTCACGGCAGCAGAGCTGTAACCTCGTTGACTCCTGACCCGCGAGTAAAAGGCAAGCATAAAATTCCTTATTAGAGCATCTGAAACCACCAGGGACCCACGCCTGATTAACATTCTCGCACATTTCCAGAGGGGCAGATGAGCAGGTTTCAGCTGCCGTGATCTGCGTGGAGCTAAGAGATGGTCTCACTTTCCGTCTCGGGAGCTGCACGGGACTCAGGGTCAGCTGGGATGCCCGCTGTCGACGGGGCAGAGCTCAGGAACTCTCGCACATCCACTTCTTTTAAAAGAAGGAACGTGCCGGTCTGACATGCTTGGGGGACTGGAAATGCCCATGCAGGGGACAGGGAGGCGCCCAGGCAGGTGGACCACGTTCGGGTTAGCGGGCCTGGACCACCTTCCCGTGAGCCTCAACACGGCCAAAGGACCAAAAGCGAAGAAAGGCTGTGGACACTGTTCCTCTTTTCGGCTTCCCAACCTCGGCTGGGGAAAACAAAGCTTTTCCTTTACGCTGTATGCTCCTCTCCAAGCCACAGGAACCTCTGCGCAACGCTTCCGTCTTCCATGCTTCTCCTCCAAAACCTTCCTTCCTCGTCTATTAGCATTATGCAAAGCGCCCAACTGCCAACGCCAATGAGACTTCAGGCACAAATCCATCCACTTCTCCCCTCCAGCTCTTAATTAACATGTGGACTTTAATTACATTTCCCGTTTTCATGACAAAATATGTCTCTCTCCTCCACCTGCCCCTCCCCGAGCTCATTACAAGAGCTCTAATAACAATCATCATCATCCCTCTACCCCGAGAGCGCGGCGGGGGGCACCTGCTCCATCTTCCCAAGCTGCCCCATCCCGCCGAGCCCCCGGTCACTCAGTCTGCGGAGAGCCGCGTGCCCTGGTCCCGCTCCAAGGAGAGGGGCGGAGGCGCTGCTAACAGGTTGGCACGACATATTGCCAGGGCGGGATGGTGCCTGCAGGCTTTGGCTGCAGCGAAAGACATTACAATTCAAGGATGGACACAGAAACAAAGACAAATCGGGGAGGTATTAGGGACACCCTTCCTTTTCAAAGGTAAGGATGGGCCACGCTCCTGCTGAAGCAGCTCTGTCCTCACCATTTAGATGAGACACAGCAAACACTGCTAGGGAGCTCTGCGGTAACGCTCAGCTGGTTCACAGACCCACGCAGTCAAAAAAATGGGAAAACTTTCTAACAAACCTCCCTATCGCCCCTGATCCAGCCACTAGAAAAGCCTCAGTAAATCACAAAGCATCCATTTCCTAGGAGAAAGGGGAAACTGAGAAATTCTCCCCTATCCAGCCAGACGGGAGCAGGCAAGAAGCTGACAGAATTTACTCAAGCAGGGACCTGGGTGCAGTCGGGCTTTCATGAAGCTCAGGCGTTTGTCTGAAGGTAACTCAAACTGCTACCGCTCTCCTCACGAGTCCGGGAACGTCACCCAGGTGCAATCTATCATGGCGGGGAGACCGAGTCCTGCGCAACATCAGCCTTGGATTTGCAACCTCGGAGTCAGCTCTCAGACCAACTATTTTAGCTGAATGTTCAGAACTCGCCGTTCAGCTGGTGGCTTTGTCCACTTACAGAGGTCCGGGAAATGAGATTTTCCTTAGGTGTTACTTTCCACTTTAGACTTTCAGTGCTCCTCGAAGACTTAGCCTCTAGCCCTCCTGGCAGCAAACAGCAAGGAAATACCGAACTGGATATGGAGCTATGCAATGTTTGCTTTAGCTTGCAGGCAGACCGAAGGCAGCGAGCTGCCCGCCTCTTCCACTGCCGAGTTGTGAAGGATTAGCAATACTTCACAGAGCAGACATGACATCAGGCTCTTGGGACACAGACAATAACAGAAGGGCAGCACCAAGGCGCTCGCGGCGCAAAGGCGATATAGGAAGGACTGGAAGTACGGCCCAGACAGAGTCTGCAAGGCAAGGACTGCGTGAGCCAAACGCACAGCAAAGTGCGTCACGCACGGCTCGGGCAGAAAGAGGAGCTCACGGCAGAGCTCCGCGCACGGGCGGCGAACACGCCACGAGCACAGCCGGGGTCTCTGCTGCTCGCAGAACCCCGCGTCCCTCCCCACAGCCCAACGGCGCCGGAAAACCAAGTAATTGCCCGAGCAAGAGGGTGTCGATTAGTGCTGCAGAAGGGAGACGATGTCCCTTTAAATGCGACTAGAGTGTTGTCAATGGATCTGCCATGGTAGAGGAGTTAATCCCCCCCCAGCCCCTCTCAGCCACTGTGATGGGATAATTAGATGCGAGGGCTCAGCGCAGATGATGCTCCAGTTGCTTAGCAACTAATGGTTTCCATGGAAACGGCAAAGCACAGCCTTCGGAGCAGCAAGTGAGCAGTGCAGCAGGGCAGGGAAAGATGCCTTAAACTCCTGCACTGATCCTCTCCTCCAGAATCACTCAAGGCCTTGAGGTATTAGGGGAGTGGGAAGGGGGTGCCTTAAAGACACAACATCCCTGTTTCAAGCAGGCAGCAGTAAAACAAAAAGGGGTTTTTTTTAGACTAAACTTTCAGTGATGTGGACCTCCCGACCGTGGTGACCCTCCGCTGGCAGGATGAGGAGGCTGGTCTTACGCGGAGGCTCGTGCCCCGATACGCGGCTCATCCTGCTGTAAGCAGCTCGGTGTGATTCCAGCATCGGGTCTCGCGCCCAGGGGGGGCTGAGGGGTGGACGCGCGCACGCACACACACACTAACGTGTTGGGATGTTTCGGCGCTGTCCTGTAGGATGCCACATACAGGCATCCAGCCTGGCCCTGACCCAGCAGGCAAGAGGTTTCCTCTCGATTCTGCAGCTCCGCAGCACACACAAAAGCGACACTGGCTATAAAACATGAAGAGTCTCGCTAGAATAACAGAGATCAGATTTATTAACCTTAGCCCAAGTCTGTCATCTGGTACTTCCTTCAACACGACCAGTTCCTACTGCTTTATTACCGCCGCTGCCTGCACCAAGTCAGCATCCCGCTGTTTCCGAGCTTCGCAGCCACGACCTGCGTCTCTCCTCACTAAACACGGCACGTGCTGGCCGTGCAGCCGCCCTGCTGCAATCTTGTCATCTCCAGAGCTTAGCAGAGACAAGCGCCGTTTGTATTTCGATAAGAGAGCCCTGGGACACGCAGGTGGGGCTGTTGACTCAGTACGAAGCGGTCTTCTCCCCCCTCACACGACGCCGGGACGGGCTGCATCGCCATCGCTGCCTGACGGCGACAGCCTCACGCGTTACAGCTTTGCAAACGGCTCGAGCCCCGATGGCACAGAAGAGGGTATGGAAACTCACACCACGAAGCCAAGCCCTGCTCTCCCACCCTCCCGCCCAGCCAGCCCCGCTCTCCTGACAAGAAGCGTTCCCTGCAGAGACAGCAGCAGCCCGCGTGCCTTGGGCACTGGCTGCAGCACGCGCGCTCGCTGCTTTCCTTTTCCCCTTCCCACCCGGGAGGGGGCTGGCAGCACGTGCTCCGCTCCGCCGCGTGCCATCTCTTCTTGGCAGAAAGCGTGCAGAGTGGAGAACGGGGCAGACGCCTCCCTCGGGCAGCGGCTGAGCCAGGAGGTGGCACGTAGTGCCAGTGAGGAGCAGCCAGATCGGGCGCGGGGACCCCCGTTTCGTGTTGGTCAAAGTCACCGACACCGAGATGCTCTGCGGCTCCTTCATCCCTTCACACTGCGAGCGTTGCTTCGCCCTCCCTGCAAACCCAGGGGATGCCGGCTGCGGCATCCGGGAGGGATGAAGCATCCCATCGGCCACCCCGCGCCAAGGGCTAATTTAGCTGCGAGCGAGGTCTCCTCCCTGGAGCCCTGTCCTCATCCACCCGGCGCTTCAGGAAGGTACCGGAGCAGAGTCGCCAAAAAACTTGCGGAGCGTTTCAGACTCTGTCCCCTATGGCTTTCAAAGGGGGAAATCAAAGGGAAGCGCCGTGCTTTGTTCCGCGGGGGAGCGGCACGAAAGGTGAGCGGCGGCGAGCCCGGCAGAACCGGTCGCTTCAATCGTCCGCCAGCTCACCTTTGAAGTGGTTTTAAAAATCAGGGAGGAGGGGCAGAGACCCGAGTTCAGCTCTTTTACTGCAACTTCACAGAATTTGAGGATGTGGGGGGTAAGAGGCCGCCTTTCCCCCACCAGAAAAATGGCATATCTGTTCAGAGCGAATAGAATACGGCTAATAAAAAAGGCTGTGATACTCATCAAGTACACATCAAGTCCTCATGTCCCGAGGAGGCCACGAGCAGCTACGATGGCGGCAGCAGCGTCTGCCTACGGTACCAACGGAGGTAGAGCCAGGCACACGCGGGATTCACTGGGCGCCCTGATGCAGCCCCCCGTCCGGTGCCAATGGAGCGACTGACCCCCCCCAGCCCCCAGCCCCCTCCCTGCCTCGTCTTCCCCCGCCTGCCCCTGCTTTCCCCACTGCCTCGCCTTTAACGGAAGGGTCTGGTCTTAACGCTGGCCCGTGCCAAGCCTGGGAGCTCTTTCTCTATTGTAGTCACAGCGTCAGCCATCGCTGCAGCACGGGGAGCCGGAGCAATGCCAACCCAGCAGGAGCGGCACCGCGCGAGCACACGGCAGGCGCCTACTGTACACCGCGTACGAGGAAGATGGGGAAAAGTACCAGTTAATTCACTGGAAATTAATCTCTGTTCTACCGCAGAAACAGAGAAAGAACACAGTTGACTGGCATGACCGGTGTTCACAAGCCCAGTCCCCCAAGCCCACCAAGCTTGTTTCTCTACAAACACCGACACCTGAGGGAAGCCAAAACAAGAGGCAATACCCTCCTATCACCATGGACAAGCGGATGTCATTCCGAAAAAAGTCAGAGCTTCCGGGGGCTGTGGAATACAAGAGCCGTTCAAGCCAGACTCGAGCAACAAGCCGGAGCCAGAAGCCAAGTCATAGAGCTGCCCCCTCTTTCAGGAGAGAGCGAGCTCAAATCCAACATCTTCCAGAACCAGGAGCAACTCCAGGTTCTCTGGCTTGCCGAGGAGACCTCGCACAGCACGTTCAGCAGACACAGGAAGGCGAAAGCCTGGCCGAAGACATCCACGCACACCCGAAAGTCACACACCCTGAGAAGCAACTGAGTACGCTCGCAGTTACGTCTCAAATCTGAAATGTCTTTTCTGTCTTGATTTGCAAACAAGTCTTAACCTAAACCACCAAGAGTCGGGAATCAGCAAGGAAAGAGAACTGCGCTTGCCCCCCGACCCAAACCGCATCCTTACAAAGCTTCCCTGGAATTCTGGTGGTTACGATGTGCGTGGGAGTAGGTGAGAGCAGTTTGCAGTAAAACCACACCATCAATTGGCTTCCGCGCCGGTAACGCTCACCTGAGAAGAGCTGGCTTTGAAGAATCCAGCCGTCCCGAGCCAAGACACCTCCAGCTTGTCGCCTCGCTACATTTTCAGCTCCGTTCATGATGCAGATAGCGATGCTGGCTACTTTGGCCTTCAGCACGTGTCAGCAGGTTCCCTTCCAACTCCTGTTTCACCTTCCAAAGCTAGAGGGGGACCAGGAAACGAGATGGCTTTAGGAGACAAGCGTGAGCTGCTGGTTAAACCATAGGGCGCAAGGAATCAGCAGCCTTAGGCAACCTGGCTCTATCAGTCCGCCGGAGATCCCTCTCCCCTGGGAAAGCAGGGGCAGCAAGGCAGAGCTCAGGGGTTACGATGCTTCGCCCAGAATACACAGGATACAAACCGATGGGGCTAGGATTCAGCAACTCAACAGCCAAAGGCAAAACTGAGGCCTTTTAGTCTTTTCCTGGACTTAAGGGGAAGGTCCGCGGTTGCAATTCTATATATTTAAAACGTTCTTAGGCTTTAAGCTGGAAACCAACGCTTCTGCTCCTGGCTTCGCTAGCTTCCCTGCACGCACTGGGCAGACCACGGGGCTCGTTTCCCGGCTTTCCCCGTTCGTACGAGAGCAGCGCCTCAAATCCCCACCAGTAAGAAGTAAACACTATCCCACGGGGGAATGCCTTCCACCCCCGCAGCACAGGCAGCAAACATTAACAAGCTCTTTTCACATCTTTTTTTGGGGAGGGCCTAAGTGCAACTGTTCAGGGCTTCTCTGGGGGGAGCACTATATCGTATTATATTATATTAAGTTATAACCTATCCCTCCCCTCGCCTCCTGTTACTCACCAGCTCCACAGACAGGTACAGCCTTCTCTGAGGTCAGAGGGACCTGGAGGAAGACGGCAGAAGGGACTCTCTAGTGAGCTGCAGGCGGCCGGGGCAGGTCGGCAGCTGTTTCTCATCTCCCTCATTGCTCTGGAGCAGCTTTTGCTGGTGGAAACCCCCCACCTGAGTCGGGGGCACCGGCTCTGAACCAGCTACAGGTGAATTCAATCGCTGCCTGCAAAACGCCGGCTCATACGGCCTCTTGTGGCCGAGCCTCTGGCTCCAGTCATCCTCTGCCGGGATGCTCCTGGAAAGCGGCACAGAGACCCACGTCCTTCCCAGGGACAACTCCATCCCCAAATATCCTGCTGTCTTTCCCTCCCCCCCTCCATCGGTGCCTCGCATGTTGCCCTGCTTGCTCTTCCGAAGCCTGGCTAAAGAGCGAGCAGGACAAGATGCTTCATCCGCATGCAGGGTCTAGCTGGCGCAGGACCTCTTTCCCCCCCCCCCAAAATACTTACGCGGTTCTAAGATCATTAACAAAAGTGCATCCAGGCTAGCCCTCTTGTGCGAGTTTATCGTTGGAGTACCAAAGGTTACGTGGGTAGGTGAGGCGTCAGTTGAGGGTGCCTGCAGATAATCACCGGCTTAATGAATTACTCTGCCTCAGCTGATGCACACCCCACCGCGCAAGAGTTTCGCTCCAGATAGGAAGGGGAAAGCTGCTTTGTGGTGCGACAGGTCGAGTGATACGTGGTAAATTATTAAACTGTAGTAGCTGGATTGTTTGCAGCACATCTCTAGTCAAACACCGGGCTCCAGTTTCAGGAAGGGGAAGGGATTTTGGCTGGGGCGCGCGCCGACGTTTTTGAGGAAAGCAGCCAACGAGCAGGTCCTGCGCACACCTGAGGAACCCGACGGGGAGCACATCGGCTCCGCTAACGACTGAACTTTGTCACACAGGGGTGGGAAAGGCGACTGTAGTCTTTTGCGTGTAGCGAAAGCCAAGCCATACTGGCTTGACAGTTGTGAAATGCCCAGCAAGTGCATACGGTACAAACTACCGTCCTGCTTGTATCCAAGAGGCAAAACTGAGCATGCCGGGTCCTTCTCTGCCCTTTCAAAGTTACCTTTTCAAGAGAAGCTGCGTTCGGTGTCTGGCTTATTTTTCAACAGCCCGTCTCAAAAAATGCGGATACGCAAGGGTGAGAACAGCGGCAGCAAGCAGTGGAGGAACATTTGGCCCGCAGCACTGCAGAGCACGCCTGCGGCGGGGAGAAGCATTTCCTTTCATCACGCAGAAGAAAACCTACATCGCTGGAAGCCAGACCTTTGGTGCAAGGGGGCAGGGAATTCACTTTTCAGCTGAGACTCTCCCAACATCACGACGCTAACGTCGTGGCGCACTCTTTGCCAGCAATTGCCAAAACTGGCCTCTTTCTGTCCATCTCCCTGCGACAGACTGCCACCAGGTCCCCGACGTACCCCTCCGCTACGAGCACAACCTGTGTCCTCCTACAACGTGGTCAACATACGTAGAGAGTCTGGAACCTGATTGTCCGCTGGTGCTAAGCCAGGGCTTGGATTTTGATTTGAGGCCGCTCCGTTTCCAGCCGTGCCACCCACCTCCCCTGCCCCCCGACCAGAAGAGGAGTGGGGAGTGGGTGCACAGGGGGAGGGTGTACTGCAGCCCCCGCAATAGCACAAACCACGTGGCTTCATTCGAAATACCTGGCGCAGATTAGGCCGGGGCCATGTATGAAAGATACAGTCGAAGAAACAAAACCTGTTGGTGGACAACAGGATGAGCCAGCAATGTGCCCGCGTGGCCAAGAAGGCCAATGGCATCCTGGGGAGCATCAAGAAGAGCGTGGCCAGCAGGTGGAGGGAGGTCATCCTCCCCCTCTGCTCTGCCCTGGTGAGGCCGCACCTGGAGTGCTGGGTCCAGTTCTGGGCTGCCCAGGTCAAGAGGGACAAGGAACTGCTGGAGAGGGGACAGCAAAGGGCTACCAAGATGCTGAGGCGATGGAACACCTCTCTGATGAAGAAAGGCTGAGGGATTTGGGTCTCTTCAGTCTGGAAAAAAGACGGCTGAGGGGGGACCTTATCAACACTTATAAACACTTAAAGGGGGGGTGTCAGGAGGATGGGGCCAGGCTCTTCTCAGTGGTGCCCGGGGACAGGACAAGAGGTAACGGGCGCAGACTTGACCATGGGAAGCTCCACCTAAACACGAGGAGGAACTTCTTTGAGGGTGGCAGAGCCCTGGCACAGGCTGCCCAGAGAGGTGGGGGAGTCTCTGTCTCTGGAGACATCCCCAACCCGCCTGTGCCACCCTCTCTGGGTGACCCTGCCCTGGCAGGGGGTGGAGGAGATGATCTCCAGAGGGCCCTTCCAGCCCTATGATTCTATGATACAGTCGAAGAAACAAAACCAGTTCCGGGAGGCGCAGAAGTCAGGTTGCGGCTCCAAGCTGCACAAACAGTTTCTGAGACACACGCTGCCAAAGCACGTCCGGTGTCTGCCCAACCCGGCTCCGTTCCCCGCAGCCTGGCACCCCCTCGCTGTTTTGCCTGGGCTGAGCTAAAGCAGTTTCCAGTCTTAAAACCCTCCGCGTCCAGGGAGCTCCCCGGTACCTGCAAACGCATCCCGAGCGCTCTCTGCATCCCTCAGAGATCCGTCCTACTTCCGGAGGCGTTTGGGCTCGCAGGTTGGGCAAGTCCACCGCAGAGCGTAGGTAACGCTGTGATTTTATCAGAAGCGGGAAAAAAATAAGTTGTTAGTCTAAGGAACGCGGGAATGGCTCATTTAGTAAGGCTCTAGCAAAGTAAACGGGCAGAAAACAGAGCCTGTGTGCTGCCACCTATCTTATTCTCAGTCAGCTCGCTGACCCCACCAATATGGACCGTTTACTCACTGGAAGGGGCTTTAACAGGTATTTAGAAGTATGAAACAGAGACCAGCCTTTCACCCACCTGTGCGATACCCTCTTTTAAAAAAAAAATACGAAATCACGTCTCTCAGCACACAGAGCCCTTCAAGCCCCTGGGATTCTTTGTGCCGCCCCCGCAGATCCCGCTGCGCTCAGCACCTGGAGATTGCTTCGCCACGCAAAGAAAATGCACTTGAGTTTTCAAAACAAGCCGTTTTGGGAAAGCCTGCATTTAAAAAATGGCCTGGAGGACTGGGACATGGCAGAGGAGCTCAAACTCACCGTCACTGCTGAAAGGTCTCTGAAAGGTAAGGGCCTGAAGGGGACGGATTGGTCTGGCTTCCTTTTAAAAAGATTCCCATCTCTAAAATGCAGGTGAAAATTGTAGAGCCTGGTAAATAGTAAGTTCCAGTCTAGAAGGTAACAGAAAGCTCATTTTCTTTGTTTTTAAACGTGATCAGATCAAATTAGAAGTGTCTGCAATTAGGTATGAAGCCAGTCTGCAGCTTACAGCAAACGACGCCAACACAAAAAGGCTCCCCATGGCGTCCCCGGGCTCCCCCCTCCGCCAGCTCCCGGCCAGACCCCGCGCCGTGCCCAGCTGAGCCCCGGCGCACGGGTGCCAGATGCCGGGGGTAAGGTTGGGACCTGGTACCACCTCAGAGGCCGGCGGTGCTTCAGGAACGGCCGGGAGAGGGGCTTTTCCCTGCCCAGCCAGAACCTCTGGACTGGAATTTTTCTAAGCTTACTTAGAAGAAGTTGAAGCCCGTCTCTCAAGGACAAGGACACAATGACGTAGCTGTGCCTGCAGACACGCTTCCCTCCGAATGCAACCTTTTGGGTAGACAAAGGTGGGAAAGGAGCACTGGAGGGAGTCACTTACGCTCTTCTGGCTTTCCAGGGGAAAGAGAAAGTACAATTTCAGGGCTGAGCACCGTTGTTCGGGCTGGCCACAGCGGTGCCAGAACAGGCAGACACGCACGCTGTATGCGAAACAGGAAAAAGACACTGTTTAGAGGGATGAGAAGGCAAGTGCGGACCTTTGCCTTGGGGTTTGCGTCGCGTTCGAGCTTCCCCAGGCTGCCTCTGGACAGCAGGGTCCAGAAAGGGTCCTCGGGTAAGACCAGGGGAGTGGTGTTTCTCCTTCTCCTTAGGAGCTGGCGGTCAGCCCCACCTGTGGATGTGGGTGAAGCCCAGCCTGGTCTGCCCCATCCCCGGGAGCTCCGGCACAGCCCCGGCCGGATCCCACAGCCCAGTGGTCACGGGTGCCACGGAAACCTCCTCTCCGAACACTTCCTGGGGCAACGCCAAGCCGGACTGCTCCGAGGAGGACCTGCTGCCAGCCTCCAGCCAGGCTGGAAAGGTACAAAAAAGGGAACTGCTTGGGCAGTCCGAAGCACCGTTCGCGCCTAACGATCCCGCAGGAACAAACGAGCTGGCTCAGCGGCTCCGCAAGCGGTTGCCTCCCGTTTCAGCAGGGGTCGGTCAGTGCATGGAGCCCGACTGACGAACAGGCTGAGTACAAAGCGCAGGGCAGGAGGCTGAAATTTAAAGTCTGCAAACTTTCTGTATGCTCTCTGCCAGACCCACCCTCCCCCAGAACAAAGCAGCTTTTCCTGACACATCCACCTCCTTTTTCTCCTTCCTCTCCCCAGCTTACTGAGGAGGAAGAGGCCTCACGCGTGGACATCCCAGTTCCTCAGGAGATGCCGGAAACTCCCGAACAACAGGCGATGCCAATGCCTTGGAAATCTGTGGTCCTCAGAGCTCAGAGCGTGAAGCTCAAGCGCTCCAGGCGGACGACCCCCAAAATCAAGGGAGGCTGGCCCCGTCCCCCCCTGAATTACTGCATCCTCATCACCCTCGCCCTGGGCAACAGCGCAAGTGGCAGCCTGACCGTACAGCAGATCTACCACTTCACACGGTACCCACTCTCCCCCCGGCTCCGCGCGCAGAGTGAGGGGAAGAGGGACGACGAGGGGTACAGGGGTCCCTGACCTCCTTCCGGGGAGCAGGGAGGTGGCAGCCGGGGCTTGCGTTCTGGTCTTAGCTCTGCCTTCGGCTCCAGACGCCGCTGAGAAAACTGCTTCCCCTCTTTGTCAACAGCCAAACACAGGAGCCTCCAGAGCCGGCAGTTTAGTTTTGTCTTACCGTCCTTACACCACAGGGGTCAGGGAGGACCTTCTCCTCCTTCCCTCGCTCGGACACGCTGTATTCTGTTACCTATCACAGCCTCCGATTGCTTCAGCTCGGGACGATCTTTTCTCTCCACAGGCAGCACTTCCCATTTTTCAAAACGGCCCCAGAGGGCTGGAAAAGCACGATCCGGCACGACCCGTGCTTCAGCAGCTGCTTTGAGAAAAGCACTGGCTTTGCGTTTGGAGAGGGAAACCGCAAGTCCTGCCTGTGGAAACTGACCCCAGAAGGACGCAGGACGTTCCAGGAGGAAGCCCAGGCTCTGCCCGAAGAGGCTCTCAACCTGCCGCGCCACAGCAGGAGCGACCCAGGTAGGTGTCAGCGGGCAGGCGCCCCGCAAAAAGCAGAGGGAGTCGTCAGGCTGTGGTGGGAGGGTTACAGGTGAGCACCCGAACACTGGGGTCTGGGAAACGCTACCAGACGCGCAGGGACCCCTGTAGTGATACCCCCACAAGCAGGGCTGGGCCACCAGACCAGCCAAGGACCCTTCTGTAATGAAACCAACTCAGCGGGAGAAACACCAGACTGCGTTAAATCAGAGCCCCCACCTCACTCTCGCGTTGCTCAGCAATGCGATACCTCTCAGCTTAACGTGGGTAGGAACCAAGGCCGTAGCATCAGTGCCCGAGCTGTTGTTACAGCCCAATTAACTGTTGCAACTTCTCTCTCCATATCTTTTGCAGATCTCGTGGGATCTCTGTTGGGCCTATGATTCCTTCTGGCTCCCTGCTCCTGAAACACGTGCCATGTCTTTTCAAACCAGGCTTGTTTTCTCGGGTGCTGCCGCAGGTAGCTTCCCACGAACTGCACGTGGAAATTATGGGCATCGTGACGTAAGGGCTCAAACTCAGAAGGGGGGGAGGAGAAAGATGACCAGTCTCATTTCCTTCAGAAAGGCAAGTTTTCTCTGCAGCTGCACGCATCTGAAGTTGCGGAGCCGTTTTGGCATGTGGCACCCGCTACGACTTCAACACCAAGTCCTCCACCCAAGCTGTTGCCCTGCGCAACGTTCTTGCGGTGGGGAGGACTAAGCTGCAGGAGAAGGTCGGGCTGTTCCCTAACCGAGGGTCCCAGCCCGAGGTCAGGGGCTGAGCAGAGGCGGCGTGAGCCGGCAGAGTGAGAGGAGCCCCCGCCACGCAGAGGTTATCCCAGGCTGCTGTAACACCAGCAGGCGCGGGATCCACAGAGCTGCTGGGCCGGCTGCTTTGCAGAGCGCGCGGAACCTCTGCAACGCTCCCGCGGCAGAAATCAGCGAGTGCTGCAGAGTGCGAGGAGGGAGAGCGTGATCTCAGGGAGGCAACGAAGGGAAAAACCAGCCAGTCGGGGCTTGCTGCTGTGCTGTTCGCTTACCCGCTTCTCCAGCAAGAGGCAGGAAAATCAGGTCCCCAGGCCAGAATGCAGGCAGGTACCAGGTGTCTAGTGTTCGAGAAGAGCAGATTTGTCACACTTTCGTCCTGGCTGCTGCGGCAGTTGCTGGAGTAGCAGCGTGGTGGGTCCGGTTACGTCCATGATGAGAAGCAGGAGCCGGGGCGCCCGTCACAGGGACAAACAGCACAGAGCCATGACACGAGCTCTGGAGCCCACTGCGGGGCTGTACCCAGACCTGACCCACAGGGCGAAGGTGCCGGGGGACGACCCGGCCGGACACGCTCGGCAGGGCTGGCTGGGGCACCCCGCGGATCAGCTCCTTTCACACTGGAGCATAAAAACAGACATGTTAAAAGTGAACCGATGCCCAGGCTCAGGTCTAAGCGCAGGTACTGGGACAGGGCGGGTCTGCTTGGCCGGGCACTAACACCACGCGAGCCACGGCACAAGCCGGAGGGAGGGAGAGGATGGCTGTCAGCCCCACGCAGGGCGGCACAGGCTGTCTGTCCTTCTGTCTGCCTGAGTGCGACCTGATCCACGGCCAACGGTCTTTGGCGGCCTGGCTGCGCTGGATGGCGGCAGGGAGATAACCTGGGCGCTGCAGTTCAGGTGCTCTCCTTCAGTCGCATCAGGCTGGGCCACGAGCACCCTCTGCTCCGCCTGAATGCAAAAAAAACCCCAAACACAAAAATGGGTTTTGGCAGAGCTATGGATGGGCAGGAAAACGAAGGTGTCAGACCAAGGCTACCAGACAGACTGGCGAAAAGGCAGGTGGTGGTGTGTCAGCACGTTCTGGGGATGTACGACGCATCTCCAGAGAGCGTTCGTAACCATCACTGAATGGTTTGGGTCGGAAGGGACCCGAAAGCCCACCCCGTGCCACCCCCTGCCCTGGGCAGGGACACCTCTCACCAGCCCAGGTTGCTCCAAGCCCCATCCAACCTGGCCTTGAACCCCTCCAGGGATGGGGCAGCCACAGCTGCTCTGGGCAACCCGGGCCAGGGGCTCACCGCCCTCACGGCCAAGAATTTCCTCCTCGGGTCTCATCTCAATCTTTCAGTTTCAAAGAGGGGGGCCCCCCCCCCTCGCCCCCCTGCCCAGGCTGCGGGGGGTTCCGGGCTGCCAGCGCACGCTGCGGGGGTGCGCCGAGCTTCTCACCCCCGCACCCGCAAGCCCTTGTCGGCAGGGCTGCCCCCAGTCCGCGCTCCGCCCAGCCCGGGTTTGTGCGGGGGACGCCCCGGCCCAGGCCCGCAGCAACTGAAAAGGGTCCGGAACCGAGTGAAACGCCTCAGCCGGGCCCGGGGTGACGCACGCCACAGGCTCGTCCCCGCCCGGCACCGAGAAGCCCCCGCCCGCCGTCACACGGGCGCGGGTCCCCGGCCACCCGCCCCGGCCCCCGCGCTCCCGCCCTCCCCGGGGCCCTGCCCGGGAGGGGCCGGCGCTGCCGCCGCGCCTGCGCCCGGGGCCCGCGGGGCCGCCATGGCGGTGCACTACTGCGAGCTCTGCCGCCGCTCCTCCTTCGCGGGCCGCCGGCACCTCTACAGCGCCGGGCACCGGCGGCGGCTGCAGGAGGCGCTGGCGCAGCTGCAGGAGGCGGTGGCGGCGGCGCGGGCGGCGGCGGCGGCGGGGGGGGAGGCGGCCCTGCGGCCCTACGACCCGGCGGAGCACGGCCGGCGCGTCTGGTGCCTGGTGTGCGGCCGCGGCGTGCGGCGGGACGGGCGGAGCGGCGGGATGGCCCTGCCGCAGGCCGGCCTCCTCCGGCACCTGGCCGGGTGCGTGGCGGGCGGCCGGGGGCCGCCGGGGCGGGGGTGGGGGGGGGGGTGGCGGCGGCGGGCGGGGCCAGCGGGGGCCGGCCGGGCGGGCCGCCGGGCGAGCGGCGTCCGCTGACGCGTGCCCCGCAGGCCCGAGCACCGGCGGGAGGCGGCGCGGTTCTGGCGGGAGCAGCGGGCGGAGGCGGCGCTGCGGGAGCGGGTGCTGGTGCCGGCCGAGGAGTACGAGCGGTTCGCCCGGGGGCTGGAGCGGGCGCTGGCCGAGCACCGGCGGCGGGAGGAGGAGCGCATCCAGCAGGTACCCCCCGGCCCGCCCCGCCCCGGGCCCGGCCCGCCGCGGCCCGGCCCGGCCCCACCGCCCCGCTCTCCCCGCAGATGGCGGCCGGCATCCGGGAGGCCGAGCGCAGGCAGCGGGAGACGGTGCGGGACGCGCTGCAGGTGGGTGAGCCCGGCCCTGCCCCCCGGGACCGGGACCGGCACCGGGCGGAGGGGGGGCTCTGCTGGGGACCAGAGGTACCGCTGCTTTTCCCTGGATCAGCTGCAAGCGGAGCCGGAGCCCGGCGCGGGACCTCCCGTTGGCAGCCCCCCAGCACCACCGGGAAGGTGAGAACCGTTTTCCCTCCCGTTCCCAGACCGAGCCGCAGCCACTCTCTGTGCTGCTGCCGCAGCCAACGCTGCCATCACCGGGGTCTGGCACTCGCTCAGATCCTTCACAAACTTTTATCCGGACTCCAGTAAGCACCCCCGCCCCAGAACGATCACTGCTGCGCGTTCGGAGGTGAGCCCTGACAGCCAGAAAGAGCCAGCGCAGCAATAACACGCGAGCGTTTAACAGTCGTAGCCCAAGAACGTTTCTCCCTTTCCTTCTTACTGCAAAGCTCCACACACAAACTCCAGCAACCTCCGGACAATCGCTGCCCGCCCGGCTCCGGCCGCTACTCACCTCTGGGGCTGCGCTGTCCCCTCTCTGTTCCAGGAACCCCCGCGATGCGGAGCAGCCTGGCCCCAGCGGGACGCAGACGGGACCTGACTTCAGCTGGATGGAATCAGGCCAGGCTTTGACCTTCATTGGCCACCAGGTAGGGGTGACTCGCTAACGCGCGGGACTTAAACGTGACTGCGGGTAACAGGCAGCACGTCTTCCAGCGCAAAACAAGGGCTTGCTGCCTCCAGCGCCGAAAAAGGCAGCTTTGCAGATTCAGGCGACCACCTGGCTGAGAGTTTCAGTCGTCTGGTGTTAACTTCTTGTTATGAAGCATTCTTTACACAGCCTGAAAAATAAATGCTCCAAAAAGAAAGTAGAGAAGAGCCTCCCTCTTCTTTCTGTACCAGCACACACACCGTTCTGTGTAAAGATCCTCTTAAAAGCATCGGTTTCTCCCAAGTGTTTTATGTCTCTTAACAGGAAACGGAAGGGAAAGGAAACGTGCACACAGGTAATCACGCCGGCTTCATGGCTCACTTGTTTGCTCCCCGACCGAAAACTCCTGGCTTGTAAATGGAAGGGGGGTAACGTAAGGCAGTTCTGAAGCAGTTACAGGATAACCAGGAGGTGCCCACTCTTTTGATAATATTTGACATAATAGAGGAGAAAAAAAAGCACATCTATATTACGAAAACTCTGTGGGCGCTGCTGTGTGCAGCGTGTGTGGTTTGTGGTGTGATCCGCCACGGCTTTAACCAAGGCAACCCAGTTTTTTCCTACAAAGCCCAGAGTTTACTTTTCTGTCGCCGCTTCGGCAGGGCGAGCTGCAGGGACGGGGGAAGAGGGGATGCTTTTCCCTGTCGAGCTTCAGATAACTTCAGCGGGTAAATACATTTCCCCGTGACTTCTAGGAGCAAAACCTCCGTGGCTAATGGAGGAAGAGGAGGATGGAAGTAAACAACAAATTGGACCTTCGTATGAGGAATTTCTCAAACAAAGTGAGCGGGCTGTACACATTGGGGTTAACCTTATGTTCACTTTACCACGCTAAAGAACCAGAAGTAATCCGACTGAAAAACTTTTGCTGAACAAAATATTTTTCTAGAGGAGAAGCAGAAGCTGAAAAAGCTGCCAGCAGAGCGTGTTGGCGCCAACTTTGACCATACCTCTCAGACGGGCGAGAGCTGGCTGCCTTCCTTCGGGCGGGTCTGGAATCACGGCAGGAGGTGGCAGTCCAGGTAAGCCTCCGGCAGCAGGGACTGGTGACGGCAGAGGGTCCTCCCCGTCGAGCTCCCCATGGAGCGGGCTTTGGGGCAGCAGCGTGAGGAGACATCTTGCTGCCTGAAGGAGCTGTGCCGGGCAGTGCCCGGCCCAGCCAGAGCGTCGCTCTTGTCCCGGAGCAGCGTGTGTGACTCGCGAGGGGCTGCGCACACCAGTGTCCGCCTCGCTGAGCCGGGCTCCCCTTTCCAACCCCCGCCCTGGCACATACGCACGCTTGGCCCGCGGGTGCCTCGTAACACGCGGGGAATCCGTGTCAGCTGCCTGAGACTGGTGCCGCTCACCAACGGGGAAAAACCACTGCGTGAGCTTCTGTTCTGAAACACTACGCGTGGCACCGTCTTACTTGTCAGATGAGGCAGTGTTCATTACCTCTCTCTAAAGGCTGCTGCATTCTGACTCCTATGCTCTCTCTCAGGCATCAGTTTAGAACTGAATCGGGGGAAAAGAAGAAAAAAAGGTGATCAGAAGAGGAGGACCAAGGAGACCAAGCTCTGGCTGTTGTGAAAGGTGGACTATAGGTAGCTGCAGCTGCGTCAGTGCTGCTGCCGCCGCCGCCAAGTTTCACGCTGTTATTTAACACACACACCTCGACGCGTTCGATGCCCTGGAAGGCAGGGTGACGGCAGCACCGTCAGGGAAAGCTACTGCGGGGTTCTGGTGGCAGATCCACCCCCTGCACCCGACCCGGTGCACGTTAGGGCACTGATTTCCAAAGCCTTAAGCTCCACAAGCCAGCAAGAAGCCAGCCTTATACGGCACGTGCTGACATGTCCTACGCTGACATGTAACATGACGTCCATTGAAGAAATAAACTTTTGAGAAATAAACCTTTTTCTTTTTTCCGTGTAAAGTTACCTGTGTTAGTACAGTAGACCAACCGAAACTCCTTTTGGATGCAGGGACCACTCTGGGGGCAACCGATGAGAGGCAGCTGATGCTTTCATTCCAATTTATACTACTTTTGTTCATTCTGCCTCACCTAAAGGACAACTCATTCGTCCTCAGTAAAAGAAAGGAGGCCTCAAAGACCGTTGCTGTGGCCGGTTCTTACCTTTAATTTAAATAAAATACTTATAGCTTTTTTTAAGAGCTGCTTGTCTGCACTTGCCCACTACACACCGACCTGACAGACGCTGTTGCCTTGTACACACAGGGATCTGTGGGCACGGCTTGCTTAAATAAATAATGAAAATATCCCACGAGCACCTTCCAGCCTTCAATTTTCCTCCTATTATAACTGAGTATAGTTTAACATCACTGGCTGCTGCAGGTGATGCAAAAGTTCCTCCTCTTTCTGCAATACAGTATACTCGTAAGATGGTATAGCAAAAACTGGCTGGTAGAGGAAGACAGCCGTGACCTGCACCAGAATCCACTGTCCATAACGCGTCAATAATGAAACGTACACGTTCTTGAAAAGGCAAGAAAAATTATTTCAATAATTTTATTGTGTGCATCTACATATGACACGTTGCTGATGAGGTCACTGGAGAACCTGCAAAGCAAGAAGTCCCAAATCAGACAAACGGGTCAAAGCAAGGCAGCACAAAGCGAACGCTCTGAAAGCTTTGCTCCAACAAGAATGCTTGGACACGGTACCCTCCGACAGCAGGGGACACGTGCCCAGGGACCCTGCAGCCCAGAGAGAGGGGAGAGCACACACGGCTTTCCTCATCCAATGGGCAACACGGACAAAATCACAAATTGCTCTTAAATTCTGGAGAGCCAACATTTCCGTCACCCAGGAAGTTGCCCGGAGCACGAGCGATGTCTTCTGAACGTTTGGAGAAAGGGCACCCATCCAGAGCACGGAGGCAGTGCCCCTTACACAGCGTGTAGCCCTTTGCTGGCCCCTGACAAAGCACAACCTGGCCCTTTCCCGGACCCCACCGTCTCACCTCCCTACGCGTCCTCCCCTGCGGCCGGTGCATCTCCACCTTTTGTGTTTCTGGTGTAGATCACTTGGGCTCGGTGCTTGGACACCAATTTGATCAAGCCTACAAAACAGGAAGTTATTTGAGTGTGCGCATACTGGAGGACACTGGGGATGTTGCGCTGCCTTCTAAAGTGGCAGACTAGACAAGGCAGGATAGGAAACACCAGGGTACCCAACACCACATGCGCTTATACAAGGCTTTTGTTCAGGTCTGGCAGTGGTTATTTCACAACCCGTCCTTCGGGCAGCATTTCATTAGTACAGCAGTGCCACTGAATGCAGCAGAGCCTCTGCTCCTTACACTGGAGCACTTCTGAAACCCAGGCTAAGGCAGTGGCTCGTCAAAACCACACCCACTTGAGCACTTCAGATGCAGCAGGAAATCGTGGTGAGCAACAAGAAAAAAATACCCAATCCAAGCAACTTTCTGTTTTTCCCACAGTTTCAAGCGCTTACCTTTGCTGAGCAGCTCCTGGAGGGCGGCCCTCGCCAGGGAGCCTCGAATCTTCAGTCTCTCGGAGACAACTGCAGGTGTGATGAGCTTGTAGTTGGGCACTTCTTTGCACAGTTTGTCATAGGTGGCTTTGTCGAACAGAACAAGGTTGTTTAACTTGTCTCTCACTTTCCCCTTGGACCACTTCTACTCGAAAAGAGGAAAAAAACCCACTAAGCCATCTTCTAAGCAGTAACAAAAGATCGAGCAAAAGATGTGCACCATTCAATATCTCTGTATCGCATCACACGCTCAAGGGCTAGAGACGCACAAGGTGATCTTTGTAAATGCACGTGCTGTACGTAATACCTACGGCATCCCCAAATAAAAGGGGAGAAGCCTCTTGTTAGTCGGATTTAACACCCTCACACGCAGCACGCTGCCCGATGGAGTGCAAGCCCCTCTAACACGACGGGACCCCCCACACGCACACCACGGCAGCGCCAAGAGCACCCACCCGCCCGCTCCCCAGGCCTGGCACACGGGGAAGGCCCGGCGAGCCCCCGCGGCCCCCCCAAACCCCCTCTGGGTGCCCGGCCCCACCGTGCCCCCCCTCGCCCGGGTTTCCACAGCGGCATCGGGGCCTGCCGCCAGCCGGGCACGCTCCTACCTTCTTCTTGGCTTTACCGCCGGACTTGTTGACCGGGTCCTTGTCCTTTTTGGTGGACTTGCCCGCGTCCTTCTTCTTCTTGTCGTCTTTGGGCGGCTGCGGGGGAGGAAGGAGGGGAGAAGGACGGGAGGGTCAGCGGCGGGGAGCGGGTACACCCCCCCCGGGGTTCCCCCGCCCTCGGGGTCGCCCTCCCGGCCCCGCGGCCCGCCCCGGCGCTCACCATGCTGCGGCGGCGGCTGCTCCCCCAAGATGTCGGCCGAGAAAGGAAGCGCCTGGCGCGAGGCTCGAGGAAACCCCGTGGCCTGGGGGCGGCTTCCGGGGCACGGCGTGACGCCACTTCCGGGGCAGGGCGGGGCGGGCCGGCGGCGCCATGGCGATCTTCAGCGTCTACGTGGTGAACAAGGCGGGCGGCCTCATCTACCAGCTGGACCACTACGCGCCCCGCGCCGACACCGAGAAGACCTTCAGCTTCCCCCTCGACCTCGTCCTGCGCCCGCACGACGAGCGCGTCGTCGTCGCCTTCGGGCAGCGCGACGGCATCCGCGGTGCGGCGAGCGGGGAGGGCCGGGCCGGGCCGACTGACAGACACACACAGTGACTGACTGACTTCTCGCTGTCCCCGCAGTGGGCCACGCCGTGCTGGCCATCAACGGCGCCGAGGTGAACGGGCGCTTCACGGCGGACGGGAAGGACGTGCTGGAGTTCCTGGCCAACCCTGCCAACTACCCGGTGTCCATCCGCTTCGGCCGCCACCGCCTGTCCTCCAACGAGAAGCTGATGCTGGCCTCCATGTTCCACTCGTGAGGCGGGGCGGGAGGCGAGGGGACGGGGGTGGCCTAGGCAGGGGTGGCTGGGGGCGCTGAGGGCCCTTTCCCCGCAGGCTCTTCGCCATCGGGTCGCAGCTGTCCCCCGAGGTCGGGAGCTCCGGGATCGAGATGCTGGAGACCGACACCTTCAAGCTGCACTGCTTCCAGACGCTGACAGGTACCCTCCGGCCCCGGGCACCCGGCGCCGCTCTGCTTTGTGAGGGCTCGGCCTTCCTCACGCTCCTGTTGTTGCGGCTCCAGGGATCAAATTCGTGGTTCTTGCTGACCCGAGGCAGGCAGGGATAGACTCCCTTCTCCGCAAGATCTATGAGATTTACTCCGACTTCGCTCTGAAGAATCCCTTCTACTCCCTGGAGATGCCAATCAGGTAAGGAAAAGCCCAGTTTTAATAACGCAGCCCCAACCCCTCCTCACTTTCTGCCTGCCCAGTAGCAAATGCCCACAGCCCTCCAGTGAAGTAGCAGAGCAGACCCCGAGGCTGCGGGAAGCAACCGCAGCAGGGAGGGGACACTGACCTGTGCTTTCTCCAGCGCCGCTCTCCTGGGGAAGCAGGAGGTGCTCTTCCTTGGTGCAATCCCTGCTGTCCTAGCGTAACCCTGCAGCCCACACGAGCAGCTTTACTCACACTTAACGGCCAAGCCAAAGGTTGACAGCAGTCTGGTTGCTGCCATGTGACTTACGGAATCTCTCCTTGAAGGATGCAGAGCCAAAGGATGTGGAGATCCCGTCTTCGTTAGCCTGTCCTGTAGGTAAAGCCATCCCTTTTCTGCTTTTCTGACTGTTTCAGATGCGAGTTGTTTGACCAGAACTTGAAACTTGCTCTGGAGGTGGCGGAGAAAGCGGGACCCTTCGGACCCGGATCATAGGGAGAGCCTCGCCTGTTGCACTGACTCCTTTCCCTGAAGAACACGGCCTCTCCTCCCCAGCTGGCCTCTCCCGGAGCTCTCTCCTCCACAGCAGAGACTGCGTTTCCCCAGACTATGCTTCGTTATCTCCCAGGATCCCGTCTCGTCCCCTTTGTTGTGAAATTTACCTTAAACAGACTCGTTGCTACTGTTTACATCGGGCACAGAGGCTCATTGTGCTGTTGCGGCTCCGCTGCCCTTGGGTGAAGACAAACAAGGTGCGGGTCTGTGGCCTTACCGGAGTCGACTGTTTTCTTTCCTCTCATAATTGTACATATGTATTTTTCCTGTATAGCTCTAACTTATGGTTCTGCAGGGGGTTTCTGTGTAGAAGGAATAAATGTTCCCCGAAGAGGCGGATGCTGCTTGTTTTCTGTCCGCAGGGCAGATTAGCGCCGGTAGCACCTCAAGAGGATAAATAGCGGGTCCGGGGGCTTCTGCTCGCACCGTTCTCCGTAAGACAACCACAGCCCTTGTGACACTGCTCCATTTTTATTTCACAGATAGTAGAAGATCACATAATTGAGTACAAAATGTAATTCACTTCCATTGTTTTAATTAAGGCTGGCTACCTACTCTTGCAACCGAGCTGTTCAGCAAAGCACCCGCGTGCGGGTTCTTCACGAGTTGAACTTGCCTATTCCAGAACGCTAAAGTAGTAAATCCTTTTGGGGAAAAACAAGAATATTCAACAAAATTCCAGTTAAAAACCTGAGCGTTACTTATTGCAGAGAGTGCTGGGCCTGACTGCCCAAGGCTGCTGGCTGTCAGTGGCGGGTGGCTCCGCTCAGAGGTAGCCCAACTCCCTCCCCGCAGCCCTGGGAGACGCAGCTCTTGACCGAAAACATCTCGGACCGTACTGAAAAAAACCACAAGCCAATGCCAGAAACGTGGGTTTTCACGAAACGCAGCTGCAGCAGCCGCGGGCTGGCGGCAGCGGCTGTCGCAATACCTGCTGCTGGGTCAGCTTTCCTGGCTGATTTGCTACAAGCTGCCTTGGCAGCAGCTGCCTCCCCCGCAAATCATTAACTCCGCACACAGAGATCGCAGTGGGCAGGAGCAGCTCAACAGAAGGAGCTTCTCTAAACGCTCGCCCCTGAAGCACCAAGAATTTCTTGGAAACGTGCCTATTCCTAAGTGCCGCGGAGAGCGCTGCCATGGCGCCGCAGCGGCGTCCCGCTGGTCCAGAGCGAAACACCCGCTCCCTCCTCACCTTCGGCCCTGCCGCTCTCACATCAGCCGTGAGGCCAAAGGGCCGTCATCATCATCGCTCGCTGCTCTGTCACTGTTGCGGGGCCGCGAGCGCGCTGGGAGCTCACGGCTCAGTGCACCGGGACGGGGCGAACGGGCCTGGCCACGGCTCGCGGCAGCACCCCGGGACGAGGAGGCTGAAGCGACAGTTAACGACCAAGACGGACAGTAAGGACAAAACTACATGTGACGGCACCCGGAGCCAGTCCTTTCAGAGAACTTTTAGTGGAGAAGCCTGGGCTGCGGAGCCGGCTCGCTTCACCGACAGTGCTGTGAGAAGGAGGTACAGTAAAATCATCGCAGCTGTAAAGTAGCTGAATTATCACATTTTGAGGGAAAAAGAAAAGTGATCGGTAGCAGGAACCTTGTGCCCTGAGGCACGTGACAGTGGATGAGACATTGAGACATTTCTATCTAGGTTGCAGCAATAGGTAAACTCACTCCTAGGCCAGTTAAACAAAACACGAGCATCATTCACGTCGGCCTGGGAGCACCCTTTTCACCAAAGCAGCTTATCCTCAGTCAGCCTTCTTGGGAATCCGGCCCATCTTGGTGCGGATGTTGCGCAGTAAGAAGAAAGCCACGGTGCTGGCGGTGCAGGTGATTTCGGCTACCCAGAAGGCCGTGGCCCAGCTGTAGTACTTGGCAATGGTGCTGAAGGGCAGCCCGGCCAGAAAACCCCCGACTATAAGGAAAAACAAAGAGAAAAACAGCAGCGCTCCAGCGTCTCAGTTTTACCTGCCAATACTTGCTTTTGCATGTATAAAAATTCTTGGTTTGAACTTAAAGCATGAGGCAAAACCCTGCCAGGTGCAGCACAAAGCATCCCTGAGGCTTCCAGCTCTACTCCCTCTGCTCCCGGGGGAGTTCCCGCCATCAGTAACTTGGCACCCAGGGGCCAGACCGCGCTTCACCCAGAGCGCACCCGGGTTTTGTTGGTATTCCTGGGGAAAAAGGGCACTACTCACCATTGGCCATGAGGGCCACTATGGCGTGGGAGGTGCCACACAGGTTGGCGGGGGCGCTTTCGTTGGCTATAACCCCGAACAGGGCGATCGGCCCGTACGAGGAGAACCCAAACACGGCTCCCAGCATCAGGATCCACAGCTGTCAAAACAAGTTAGGGTCAGAAACGGGATCTGGGCGTCTCACCACCCTCAGTCCGCAGCTGCTGACAAACCTCGGGCTCCATGTGTGGCACGAGGAGGCCGTGACATTTCCCGGCTGAGAGCGGCTCCCTGCCCTGCAGGCGGCAGAGCGCAGGCCTGCGACAGACCCCGACACACGCAGCCCACCTCCACCACACCGTCCGGCTGCCCAGCGCGAGCTCTCCTCCCTCCCGCAGTTCTGGCCCCTACGCCCTGCACGCGCGGGACGTGCTGGTTTGCAAGAAAGAACCAGAACGTCCAAGAGAGATGGGCGACGACCCCGTGAAATCACAGGAGAGCGCTGGGAGTCGAGTCACTTTTTAAAACGATCCCGGAGACACAGACTAAAAGCGTTTCTCATTTTAGATGCAAGTGGCCCACCAGAGCATGGTTATTTGTGAGTAGCCACCCCCCGATAACCTCTATGTGACTAAACAAACACGGAAACAAATCCAAAATGCCCCAACAGTCTGAACTTCAGCGTCAGCTTACGCTCTAAGCGATCTACCAGGCTCAGAATTTATCAGTCGCTTGTGAAAGGACAACAAAGGATAGGTAACGTGACCGTCTCGAGACGGCAGCGTGCTTTCTGAACTACAAACGCCATTTCAAGATGCTCAGAAGGAAGTAAGCGACATCTCGTTTTCCAGATAGGCAACAGACACAAAGAGTTAGGAAACCGCTTGCCAAAGTTAAGCAGGAACAGCATCATTCCTCCTGAGCTCACTCACATTTTACTTGACAAACAAACGTCCTCCAGAACCTTTGATATAAGAACTTAAAATGTTACATTCAGACTTTTCAAGTCAGTCAGTGTAATCAAAGGATTATAGGAAAAGGTTTCTTTTACAAAACTTACAGTAATCTTCTCAATGCCCTGGTTCTAAGTTCTGGAGTGCTAACCAACCTCCCAGGATAGGAAAAAGGCAGATCAGCGAAAGCAGAAACAGGCAGAGGGAGAAAAAAAACGCAAGGCAGAAACCTCATGTTCTTTTAGGCCTGTAAGATCAGCCAGAGGTTGCAAGGCTACAGTCCAGAAGTGATTTTCCTGAAGAAGAAAAAAAGGAAAGGGAGAAAAGAGGCTGCACTTATTCAGCAATCGTTTGGGCAGATGCAAGTCACGTCTACACTACAGCTACCCGAGCCAGCGGAGGCGGCTGAGGCCGCCCACCCCAGACTCAGCTTCTCTGCAGCGCAAACAAAGAGAACGCAAACCTGTGGTCCTGGGGAAAGGCAAGGAAAACAGTCCTAGTCCCTACCAAACTCCTCACGCCTGAAGAGCTGTCCCTACAACTCCCGGTCGGCTGCTCGCGCGTGGATTACCTTGGGGGAATCGCCCGTGACCGTGACGCGGAAGAGGAACATGGACACGCACATCCCGGCCATCATGGAGAGCAGCAGTGCGTGCCGAGGATTCCCGTGGCTCGAGAGACCCACCTGTAACGCGGGAAGGGAAACCGAGGGTCAGGAACTGGACGGACTCCTCCCATTTTATATCTGGAGTAACTAACGCTGTCCACACAGCCCAGTCAGAAACACGGACGGTGCCTCAAAAGCGCGCCTTTTAGCAAGGCTTCTCGGTTCGGTTTAAGGGCTCCCCACGGTCAGTCTGTGCTAAACAAGAAGCTCGTAGCGATGAATGATGCTTCTGTTATCAACTGCGCCCTATTTCCACCCTGAATTCGGCTTCAGAGCCCACCACTGGATATTATTTTCAGCCAGAAGACAAGTGTCAACAACCAGGTCTCTTTCAACACGGAAATTTGGAGAGCGCAGTAAAGCCGACAAATTCAGCAGATCAAACATGTTAGACCTGAGAGGCGTATCGCAATCCCTAACATCGGCACGCGTTTCCCAGCACCTCCCAGGCTGTTCGGCAGTTGTGCTCGTCCGCGTGGCAGAACAGGGTATGGGCCTGTTTCTCCATCGTAGCGCGCGGTGGCAACGCCACCCCAACTGAGCACCTTGGGTCAGCTGCTGAGGTCGCGTGAAGAGAAAAAGATGGGTTAATCGAGAACGGTCTGATTTGCAAAAGTCTCCTTTCAAAGCAGGTAGTTTAGGCAAAGAAGCACATCCAAAAGAAGAGCTTGGGAAGGCAGGAGAAAGAATCGTGCTACTGAGAATGGCTGTTTTCCACCGCGAGGCGGCAGCTCCTCTGCATTCAGGGTATCCTGAGGCTCCAGAGCAACATACACAAGGGGAGCACCCTGCTCCACTGCCAGGGCAGGGACTGGGGGCAGCGGGGGAGAATCACCTTTAAGCACTCATGAAGGAAGGCAAAAATAAATGTAAAAATTCGGAAGTGGCTCAAATTGACACTGTGTCAACTACTTACTCTTGCTACCGCTCTGTCAGAAAGGTACCCAGCGGCAATGCTTCCCACCAGACCCCCGATCTCCAGGGCGCTCATGTAGGAACTACCTAGAACGCAGGTGAAGCAAAGACGAGGCCATCAGGTTGGGTCACAGCAGCGACGCTGCTGCAGGCTTTGGGCCAAGCCCAGCTGCTGTCGGCTCACCGTGAGCTCAGAGCAGCTCCGCTGGAGGCGAGCCTGCAGCTCACCCTCATCCAGGAACGCCCGTCTGCCAGCCCCGGCGCACTCGGCGCACGCGGTAACCGCAGCAGCGAGTCATTTCAATAACTACGTGTATCTAAACAGACAGGCAGGAGGTAAGGAAACGAGCCCCTCAGATGGAGGTGCCCGTGTCCTTTTCCTGTACCCATGGAGCTCTCTCCACCCCTCTCCAAGTGCAGCCGCAAAGCTTAAATGCGCCGCTTTGCGTCTTACCCACAAGCACGGATTGTCCCCTCTCCTGGATCAGGAAGAGCTGTCCCCAGTCAGTACAGCAGGTTTTCACTCCAAAAACGACCAGGTAGCCTGTTGAGAGCACCCAGAGGTACGGCGAGAGCAGGAGCTCTGTCAAAGTGCTATTGTCGCTGGAGGAACCTGTCAGGAAGATCAGGAGGAACGTTACTGCTGCTCGAGCACAGCTTCTGAACCGCCCTGCCCCAGCGGCACGACAGCCACAGCTGCAAGCAGGATTCATGCGTAAGGACACCCTTACGGGGCAGATATTCACAGCCACTGGCAGTGAACAGCTCTACCTCCCCCGTGTTCTGGGTTCGCGGCCATTTCAGAATCCCTTCTGTCAGTTTATTCCACATTCATTACAGATTTCAGGAGAACAATCAAAACACTACTCCCAGTAATTTTCTGTATTGTGGTTGCGAATAAACCCTTTGCAAAGGCTGTTGGAAGAAGGATCTGCTTCTCCAGATTTCGCACGAAGGCTTTTAAGCTCTGCCCCTGAAAGCCACTACACAGACCCAATCAAAGATGCTGACTTTCAGGTGCTACCTTCATTCTTGCATCAGTCACCCAAGAACGCCTACAAACCTACTCCCCCCAGAGACCACTCCGGGGAAGCGATATTGGGTTTTGTACACAAAGAGGTCAAGCCTAGCAGCACATCCATCGCAGGGCAGCGCGGCAGGCAGGCTGAGTTTCCACCGGCCTTTAAAACCCTACCGCAAACCTCTGTTGCAATTCCCCTCTACCTGTTCCGCTTGCAGCGGAGCACCACGCTCAGTGGTCTGAGCAAACATTTACTAACCAGATGTCCTAGGCTGGGACAGAAAACACGGAGCAGAGTCCACCACAAGCCAGGGGTCACGAGAACCCACGGCAGGGTGAGGGGAGAACCGCCTGTCCCCTGCTAACACGGAGGAGAGGAAGGTCAGGCTCGAGGAAGCATTCCCTGCTGTTGTGTTTGTCCTCCCTCTCCAGTGCTCCCGAGGAGACTCAGCTCACAGCCTAAGCAAACAAAGCCCCGAGAAAACGAGGGCACTGGTAAGAAGACATTACGCAGATGGGGAAATGAAAAACCCAGCACACGCAGTCACTGGCAGGCCACGGAACAGAACCAGCGGGGGCCGGGCTCTTCCCCTGCTGCCGCACTGTGCCATGACAGCCTCAGAAGGCCGTACACTGGCCCCTTCCCGCAAGGCTACGCTGGGGCTTGGTTTATAGGATTTATAGCTTCGAGGCAGCAGCTTGACAGTTACCAGAATAAAGCTACCGACAACAAGCCCTTATAGATATCCCGTGGTTTCGGGAAGTGGGAAGGACGGAGGTCTCGGTACGCCGGGAGCGACACGTTTGTGCCACAACACAGAGAGACGGCACCACACCTTCTCCCGCGCTGCCCGCTTAGAGTGAAGCCTCCTGCTCACCTTTCTTCCCTTTCTTGGCTCCTTGTTCAATATTGGGTAGCCCAACATCCGACGGCTCGTTTTTAATCAGGACGAGGCAAATAAAAGAGACAACAACGCAGATGAAGCCAGAGAAGGACAAAGTCATGCGCCAATCGTAGTTCATAGACACCAGGGCAGCGACGATGGGGCCTAAGCCCCCAGCCAAGTTCATGCTTGTGGAGAGGACTGCCCACCAGGTCCCAAACTGGGAAGGCTCAAACCACTGTGCAACAACAAGAAAAAGGGCATGAGGTGTGAGAGAGGGAGTGACAAGAGTGACGCTGCACCCGAAATTCCTCAATCGAGGCCCACGCTGCAGGTTCGGGGCAATTCTGACCCAGATCTAGAAAGGCAGACAGAGGGAGCACCCACTCTCCGCTACCTCGATCGTGCGGGGAACCCCAAACGTCAGGTAAGTGTCAGCCGCAGGAGCCGGACAGGTGCTCACACCGCGAGCCAGCTCAGGGTTATTTCCATTTACAGATGACGAAACTGAGCTGTAGGCCAGGAGAGGCAAATTTAAGAGCGCACGGTTCTGCGTACTCACTTGCTAGGAACAGCGTCCTCCTGGAAAGGTCTGCTGGCACGGGAACGTGAAGGGACAGGCAGGGAGTCACGGGGTAACTTTAGGACTCGCTGTCGCGTTAAGTAAAGTGTCAGGCACGACGGGCTCCGCATTGCACTGTGCGCTCGGAGTCGGAACCACGGGGGTGGGGGCAGCCGGCAGGAAAACCTCCGAGTGCCACATTCACTAACGCCTTCAGAAAACGCCACGCGTATTTTTTCCGTTATTCGGGAACCGCCTTTCTGTGCACACTACCATCCCGGACAGCCCTTTTCTCGCCAGCTAGACGAGGCCAGACGCCTCGCTGAAGGGCAACGCAGTTCTTCCTCTCCCCTCGTCCCGCAAGCACCTGCGTTCCTGGGTTCTACGTCTTTCGAGAGAGGTCAGCAGGCAGCTGACCTCCTTTCCTTCTGCCCTAGGGCGGAAATCAATCTGTTCCACTCAGATTGCCACAAACCCCAAACACGTGCAGCTCAGAGGCTCGCCTCATGCCGCTCCTCCAAACGTTACCCAGTTTTCTACCTGAACAGCCTGCAATCTGCAATTCCCGAGTTTCCCGAGCGTGCAGATGGCATTCTGCACGGTGCCCCTTGCCCGGCAGCAAACCACCGCCATGGCAGCGAGGCGAGCAGACCTCTGCCTGCACGCTTAAAATACTGGATTCCAACAAAGGACATCTCTTCCAGGGCAGAAGGTTTCCTGTACCAGGGGATGTTACTTATCAAACCGAGCTACAGTCGAGGCACGGCAAGGCAAGGGCTAACAAACTTTTTCAATCTTTGCTAAAACGAGCAGAACCTCCTGCAGGGAAACTTGCTCCGCGGGCAGAAGAAAGCAGAGCTGGTGGTTTCGACCTCGAAGGAGGCAGGAATAGGCTGCAAATTCCTCTGACTTTGGCGCGCGCGGTCGGCGCAGGCCCGCGGCCGGGACAGCTCAGGAGAGCAGCCGTGAGACGGTTCCCCCTCGCCTTCCCCGGCAAACACTTACTTTCCGCAGTATCCTCCCGCAGGGCGGCCAGCCCAGCCCCTGGGCCAAGCCGTTGAGGAACCAGAGCCCGGCGAAGGCGGCGACGGTGGAGCTGCAGGAGAAGCCCACGTTGACCAGGCCCACCATCAGCAGCCCGCAGGAGAAGAGCCAGCGGGCGCTCAGCCGGTCGGAGAGGACGCCGCTGACGAACTTGCTGATGGCGTAGGCCGCCGACTGGCTGCTGGTGATGAGACCTGCGGCGGGAAGAGCCCCCGGGGCGCCTCAGCCCGGCCGCCCGGCCGCCGGCCCGCCCGGTAACGGCCGCAGCGGGGAGGGGAGCCGGGGCGGGGTGTGCGTGTGTCCCGGCACTCACCCAGGTCGTCCTTCCCCAGCGGCACCTCGGCCATGACGGCGGGCATGACGAAGGAGAAGGTTTTGCGGTTGAAGTAGTAGAGCGTGTACCCGACGAACATGGCCCCGAAGATCACGGCCCGGTACCGGCCGTACCCGCCGGCCGCCATCCCGCCGCGCTCCTCCGGCGACGGTGCAGGTCAGGTCGGGCGGGGCGGCCGAGGCCCGGTCCCGGCGGGCGGCGACACCGGGGAGTGCGCGGGACGGGACGGGACGGGACGGGACGGGAGCAGCGGGCGCCCCGGCTCCTGCCGCTGCCCCGGCCCGCCCCGCCCCGCCCGGAAGTCCCGCCCCGCCCCCCCGGAAGTCCCGCCCCGCCCCCCCGCTCCCATTGGGCGCCGGGCCCCGCCCCGCGGAAGAACCGAAAACCGTCCGAGGCGTAATGTTTATTTTCGGTTGAAGAGGCCCGAACGCGGAGCCGCGGCAGAGGCACGGGGGCAGGCGGCCGCTGCCGCGCGGCGGGGCGCGAGGAGGAGAATCGTGATGCGTTTCGCCCGGTTTAGCTGTAATTATTTCGCCCGGTTTAGCTGTAATTAACGTCGTCCGGCCCCAGGCCCTCGCTCCGCTCCGGCGCCGGGGCCTCACACCGTGGGATGTCCCCACGGGGCCCATCGTTCGGTCCCCTCGGTGCCGGGCTCGGCCGCGGCCCTGCTTCTCCCTCACGGTGCCACTAAACGCCATCGTTTTGGGAAGGGAGTTCAGGCTCTGAACGCTCCGGGCTCCCCTCCCGTCCCTATCGCCCCTCGGCCGCAGAGACGGCACCTCGCCGGCAGGCGCGGGACGGGGCTCACGCTCCCAGGCACCTCCGAAAGCTCAAGCTGGTTCTTGACGGAAAAAGTCAGGGCCGTGACTTGGGTAGGGAAACGGAGACCGTTCTCGGTGGGCACGACCCCACCGCCCAACACACAAGGAAAAAAAAAAAAAAAAAAAGAAAAAAAGAAACAAAACAAAAAACAATTCACTAAGTTAGTAGCGGCAAAATTCCCAGAAAGAAAAAATAAAATTTACATCTCTATCCCATTTTGTTGCCAGGCTGTTTGTGGTGTTCCACGTACATCACGACTAGGCAGGTCCATTATAAAAACAAGAACGTAACCATGAAATAAATAGATGTTGACACTAGTGGGATTTCAGGGCTGTTATAACTCATCGTTTTTCCTGTTTTCTCCTCCATTTTCTGTCTTCTTCTCTTTTTTCGACCCTGTGCAATGAAGCAAACTCCGTTACAGACTGTAACAGTTTTTACGGCACAAAAAGCAGGGCTGAAAGCCCCCGACGTTCATCCATTATCCCGCCCAGCTCCCTGTCTGTGGTAGAGAGGTCGGGGGACGCTTTGGGGACTGGCTGAGGACGTTGCTGCCCTCACACTCAGGCTGTCGGAATACGCGTGTCCCTGCTCATCAGCTCCTTAACGAAGACAGGCTTACAGCTACGGGAATGGCCATGGGCCACAGCGACCGAGGCAGGGGACAGTGGCACATTATCATCTGACACTGAACAGTGAAAACGTAGGAACAGCGGGGAACCAAAATCTGTGCGTTCCTCTGCAGAATTAACAATTGCTTCGCAATCGGGGCTTCTACCGTCCTAGTGCCTCCCAAGCTAAAGGGACGGAAAGAAGCTCACGGACAGCTTGCGCTTGCAGCTACCGCGTTCCTGACCGTTAGTCGAACATTTACTCACCGGAGTCTGATCCAGGCTCATCATCTATTGCCACCTTCTCAGCTGTAGGAGGTTCCTCGGCTGGACCGACATCCTCAGGTTTGTCTACATTTAGAGCAGAAAGAAACAGCACAAAAGTTACGGGAGAACACGCAGGAGATGGGGCAGGTGACTAGGCGTCAGGTTTATGAACAAGCCAGCCACAGCACCCCAGCAGGGCTGTAGTAATTCGCTCTCACCGTGGCTCTCTATAACGCTTAGAGAAGTGCCACAGAATTGCTCCTTATTTCTCACTGCCTCTGGCTGCCAGGACTGATGTCCCTGGAAGCCCTGGAGGTTCACTGCTTGCACAGGCAAGTCACCTTTGGAGCTGTGACTACCAGCAGCAGCTCTTCCCCAGGCCAGAGGGACCGGCAGGGAGCTCTGCTGACAAGCAACACACTAGATTTCAAAGGACCAGGGCACTCAGAACCTGAGGATCTTAAAAAAGTTCAGAAAACTGCAAGCCTTGGTGTCCCAAGAGATGTTTTTTTTTTCCCCCCTGGGGTCCATCCAAGTCACCAACCTTTCTCATGGACAGCTCATTCTGCTCCTTGATAGAGGACACGACCTTGAATGCTTGGTCTGGACACCCACAAGGGAACTGATGGTTTATCTGTCTCATGAGGCAGCCGCCCACCAGGCCGATACCGACTGACCACCCCAGGAAGTTTATAAATACCGGAAAAAGCCAAACGAATGCTGGGGGGAAAAGGACACTGCCACATCTAGATTTTCCCGGCTGTCTTTGAAAACTAAGAGGAGGATCACTTGATCCCACAGTTAACTACTGTCTTCACTTATTTAGCTCCCTCTCACTCAAAGCAGGGAGATACGAGTGTGTTACACGTGGTAACTATACACCAGGAGTTAAATACATGGTATTTATGTACCATATATATAACTCCCGCCCACTCCTTACCTTCTTGTTTCCCCTCCGTGGGAGGGATAGTGTTCTCAGTCTCAGAGGCTGCTGTAGCATTCTTGCCCGAATCCGATTTTGTGGTGTTCTTCTCCTTTTTGGGCTTGGGTTTTGCAAACTTGGCCTTATTCAGAAGATACTGCACTTCCCTGTCCAGGGCTGCCAGCTTGAGCTCTATGTCTTTGGACAGCAGGATGGGTTTCTCAGTAGGAGAGAGCTTGTTCTGCTCAGCCACCGTCTCGTTTTTCCAAATCTGTGGGATGGGAGGGAAGAGGCACTTTTCGGATGCTTTTTGGTTCCAGGAACCACTGTACATCAAGTATCTCAAAGTCAGCGCTCCTGGGCCTTCTCACTTAGGCGAATGCTGCTCCCTGCTACGTTTCCACCAGCTTCTTAGATACACAGACACAGGACAAAGTGAAGCCCTCAAAACCCAGAATCTGGTTTTAAAAGCTGCAGCCAGATTCCTGGGCCACACCACCGCTCCTGGAGACAGCTGCCCCCATCCAACACAAGAACCGTTATCCCCTCAAAGCAGCCTGGGGTCAAGCTGGGCATTAGAAAACACCGAAACACAGCAGAGGTTTGCAGGTGGCATGGAAACAAGACGTGCACGCTCTGTTCCACAACCTTGAGTGAAAGTACGCGACCTATGACTTTGGACAGGAAACATAACCCAAACGCGCCCCCCCGCCGCCCCAAATCATTTGATCCTTTATTACCGTTGTTTCATTGATGGCTTTTTCCAGTGTGCTCAATTCCACTTCCGTGAATATCTGGTCAGACTCCGGAATCATTCGGGCTCCCCTTAAAGATACGGAGAAAGTTTGTTTCGGGTAAACCACACAGATTGTACCTTGGCAACTCAGTGTTTACAACTCCCGTAGTCACAATACTAACTGCCCACTGCACACACCGACCAACTACTACGTTTTACAGTTCCGCCTCTTGCATCTGCAGGAAACAGAGCCCTACAGCAATCTCTGGGTGCTAAGGATGCAATACAGAGACAGCAGATGCAGCTAGTACGAGATCAGAAAAAACAGGGAAGAGAGAAAAAAAGGCGGCCATTGGACCAAGAGGGAAAAATCTGCTTGCAAACGTTGCATACAGTGTCGGACGGTTCCTGCCCCCCCAGTTTAATCAGAGCTTGCACGCTTGTGTTAACGGGCACTGCAGAACTGAGCAGGGTTTTGGTCCTCTCTCAAGACGCGCCGGTGACTTTCAGACCGCATTCGATCTGGTCACGTTCTGTTGGCATCTCTGGCACTATCAGCTGCCCGACTCCCCTTCCCAAGAGCCTGCTCTTACTTGAGAAAGATGGTCGAGTGGTTGAGCAGACTCTCCAGGGCAGCCAGGCGTTCCGGCCACTTTCTCCTTTCCTCGACACGGAAGAAGAGGTTCCTACAAAGCTTTTTCAGCTCTGCAAGCTTGTCTTTCAGCTCCTGCAAATGGGGGAGAGGGGAAAGGAGACAGTTCGTTTGCCCACTAACACTGTAAACCTCAGAAGTTTAAACTGCAGTTTTTGTCATTCTATCAAATGTACTATTTTAATAGAGTAAAAAGAGCCACATGACTAAGCTTTACGTGGGAGGAAGAGGCTGAAGCTGTTGAAGGCGCATCCACGGCTGGAAGAACTTACTATTTTGTTCTGTGTGTAACGCACTGAGGAAGCAAGAAACTTCCAAGAACCAGATTACGAAGGATCCAGACGGATCAGTGCCATCAGCCTGTGTGGTCACCGCCACACCAGTGACAGCAGAGTGGTATCCTGGCCCCACGCAGCAATACCTTCGTTGAGGCTGCATAGCCCTCCTCCTCCATCCAATTGGAAGCCTCGCTGAGCTTTTTGGAAATTTCGTCTCTCTGCTCCTCTGTTGAGACAAACTGATACTCCTCTTGGTAAAGCTTGTCCTGAAAAGAAAAAAGCAAGTGCTCCCGTCAAACACCGCAGAGCCCGGAAGCAGAAAACAACCGGGTCACCCGCTTACAACCGGGCTGGACTGGGAGCTCCTGGGGCGCTGCCCGCGCCGGCCAGGAGATTCTCATTCCGCCCTCCCAGGCCTGGGCTCCTGCTCCTGGCGTTACCAGGAGCGCAATGGCAGTACACCAGCTGTGCGATGGTAAAGCTGCAACAACCGTAATTTCACACGCACTTCACACTGGTTGCCCCTTCCGCACAACAGTTCTTGAGAAGCTGTAGCTTCTTTACAGCCCGAGTGCAGCTGTTCCAAAACACACGGGTAAGCGCGCGTAAGGGATACTGGAAACCCCGAGTTTAACCTGTTCAACACGCTGAAGGAAAGCGTTCGCTTCCTAACGAGGAAACCTCCCAAGCCCACGTGGGCCTGGGAAGCCAAACAGCAGCAGAAAGAGAGACGGGAAGACAAAAGGTCGGCTCTTCAAATCAGCTTCCCCAGCTCAAACAACTCCCCTGCATTCAGATCAGCCGCGTAAGACACTTCCTGCTCTCCAGGAACTCTCAGGTCTTTATATCCCTCTCTTACCTGCGTCTCAAAGATGAATGACTCCAAGCTGTTGGCCGATTTTTCTCTTTCCTGTTTCTCTAGATCTCTGACTGTCAAGTCTTGGAGTCTAACAAGCCAAGAGAACAGAAGTCAAAGGTAGCAAGTGCCTTTAGATGTGCACAACATCACATACGTCAGCTTCTGAGGATAGCAGCGCTCCGTGAGCTATCACCGCTCCAAAGCGATTCGCTTCCTTCATCTACAGCTTTAACCCACCAGAGCCATTTCAAACGTACTTTTTCATCGAGCTCTTCAGTTCATCCTCCAGCAGGTCAGGGACGTCGTTTACATCCAGCTCCATGGTGATCTCGTGGACAAGCTTCTGCTTCTTGGGTGCTTTGATCTTCTTCTCCTCCTCCGTTTTGGTAGCCGTGCTGTCACTGGAGCTTTTTGACGATTCTTCCTCTTTCGCAGTTTCTCTGTTTCCTTTGGGATCCTGGAACAGATAAAGTACATTCTCAGGCAAGGGAACAGATTTGCACTTTGTGCAACTTTTTTTTCCAAGGCAGGGCACTAACAGGGAAAGAAGAATTCCACTGAGGAAATTCCACTTCTCAGACACGGAAATCACAGTCCCATTCCTTCTCTCCGATGCTCACCTGAGACTCTAACTTCTCGCCTTCTTCTGTTTTCTGTGACTCTGCTTTTGGAGGGGCAGTTTCTGCCTGGCCTGCAGACCGCTGTTTCTCTTCTCCCCGCTCTTCATCTTCTGCGCTGCTTTTCTGGTCCTGTTTCTCCCCCTGCTCTTCTTTACCTGGTTCTGCTAGGCTCTCTTCTTCCTCCTGCTCATCACAGGCAAGTAAAAGGGAAACAAAACCAGTGTTTTTAATGTAGAAATTCCATGCAAATGTTTCACAGAACAGATAATTCTCTGGAAAGAAAAAAAGACGTGCGTGAAAAACCGCACTCTCAGTGACCGCAGCCGCTAGCGAGGGACTGTGCCAAGTTAGAACATTAACTAAGAGTCATTTCAGTGCAGGAGGTGACTCTGTGACAAGAAGCTTTCGTCTCACTAGAAGGAAACCTAATCACTACTGCCAGCATCAATGGCAGCTGTGCCTGCATGGCGCGGGAGAACGCGAGGAGCCTGCCAGACACCTGCACAGACAACCCAGGCGAAAGCCCACCCACAGAGCACCGCGACAATTCGGGAACAAAACCCAAGTCCTGGAACATTAGCCCACCACTGCTGGGCTTGCCGGCAGAAGAGCACGCGTTTCTTTAAACGCACGCCACATGAAACTCAAGAGGAATATAGCGCTTCCTGAAAATATCCGAAATCCTGACGTGCTGCCAGGCACCTTTAGCTCTGCGCACACGAACCGCTGCCTCTTCAGCGGCCAGAGCAAGACCCAGGGGCTCCCCCCGGCCAGCAAACACCCCGGGGCTCACCTGAACCGAGTCCGTCAGGTTCTCTCCAGTCTCTGGCGTGGGGCCACCACCCCCAAACAGGCTTGAGATGGTGTTTCCAAGTTCTGTCCATGGGAGACAAAGAACCCAGAATATTGTGTTGCCAAAGGAGGAAGAAAGTCGTCTTTGGCTCTCAGTTCTTCCCCCCACAACCACAGCGACCACCAAGGAGCTCCCTTGGCGGTGTACGTTAGCTACATACACACCAGAAACTCAGCCTTCCCTGACCTTGCTTTGTGTTTTTGCGTGCACAGACACGTGGGGCCTCTACCTCTGCTGGAATGACACCTGAAACTTGTAGCTTTGACTAAAAAGCTTCAGGCTACAACCTGTGGCTGCATCAGCCTTCCCCGCACCTCCCCTTTGCCTCCCAACACGCGGATTTACAGCTCCTTCCTAGAGCGAAGCCTGTGCTCTGAAACCTGAGCGACGCAAAGCACGGATCAGAGCGTCACAACCCAGACGGCGAGAAGGGAGGATGCTGCGGATGCAGGACTTCCCTTCAGGGCAGACCTCCCGAAATTAGCAGCTGTGGCCGAACAAAGAGGAAACAACTCCTGTTTTTCTAGTTGCAATGCATGCCACGGTCACCTTAGGCGCGGATGGCATTTCAGAGCTCCTGGCAGCGCCCAGACGCCACTTGCAAAGGGCTTTTAGGTATTTTGGCGCTGTAAACACAATCAGAGGCTATGCCTAACCCTCTAATCTCCACGTCCCAAACCCACGGTGCTACTCTGCTCAAAGCAAGGAGACGCGTCGGTTACCCCAGCTACTGCAGGGAAAACTCAACAGCCTCTACGAACATCAAAGTTCAGCACTTACTTGTCAGCGTCGACTCCTCCTCCAGCTTATCTTCCACCAGGGTCTCAAACACAGATTCCACCTGGGAGAGGGGAGCACAGAATCAGTTTTACGCAGGGACCAGAGAGGGGCGCAGAACTGGAAAACACACCCCGAGAGGGTGGTGCTTACCCGGTCAAGGCTTAGTACTCCGCTCTCATCCATGTTGAAGTGAGCTTTGATGCCTTTGGATTCATAATCCGAGTGCTTCTTGAAACTGTCCCCAACTCCCTTTAGCCTCACGGTGGTGAGATTGAGAGAACCGAAGATCCTGACGGCACAGGGACAAGAGCGGAGAGAAAGCTTAAGATTACAACGCTGCAGAAGAGCTAACCGCTTCTCACATTTGCGGCCACAGGCAACCGCGCAAAGCGCCGAACCGGCACGGTTCAGTTTGCTAAAGCACATAGGACTGAGAACAGGTCTGCAAGTACCTGCTGGTGGCCAGGCGGGTTCACGGACCGGCCCACCAGCCAAGTCTAACAGCTGGGCATAGTGCACTGCCATGGAGCCGCCTGCTCACACGCCTCAACTCACCGCATGTCATCCTGGTTCAGGAAGGACAGGTCTCCATAGTTGACATAGAACTCAAAGTCGTCCGTGTAGCGGTTGAAAGTGATAACTTTGCGCTGTGGATAGGGCGCCATGCGCTGGAACAAAATCCTCTTGTTGTGCTTTAAACTCTTGGATTTATCATCCTCCTCAACTTCACGAGTAAACTCCACCTGCATCACAGACAGAAAACACGACTCGGCAACTGCAAACTGCCCCGATGGCACCTCGCGTCAGAGATTTCCGCGGCGTTTGGCTGCTCCACCTCGTGCAAAAGTCGGGGGACAGGCACGTCTTTCTCAACAGATGTTTCTAAGAGCCTGGCTTCTTGGATACAGCACTTCTACAGTCAGGCTGACTTTATTCTGCTTCCTTTATTAGGTTGGCAGAAACGTCTCCGTAACTTCCTAGCTCAAAGGAACCCAACAGGTCACCTGGAACGTTTCTCCCAGCACAGCCCCGTTTCCCCACACTTTGCACGAGAGACAGCAAGCCAAGGGTTACCTGGATAGGAAACACAGCGGCATCCCGAACGATGAAAGGCTTCACCTTAAAGGCTTTGCTCAGAGCAGCGGCCTGGTAGACTGCACCCATGGCAGCAGCCTCATCGGCATTGATGTTCTTGCCCAGTTCCTCTCTATGAAGCAAAAAGCAACAGACGTCAGCTTTGCGGCCGCTGCCACGAACAGCGGCTTGTCAACAGGAGACAGACTGAAGGGGGCCTCACATACTCACTTGCCCACAGCTTTCAGCAAAACCTCCTGCACTTTGGGGACCCGTGTGGCACCGCCAACTAGAATCACCTGGTCAATTCCGTCCTAGGGATTGGAAACAGTCACCTTGTTTTGAGAAAGCAATTTAGGAAAGCTAAGTACAGGGCTTCCTTACGCTCCTTCCCCGCTCACCAGGCACCGAGGTGGGGCTCTGAGACTCCCCAGGCTACCTCCTGCCGTCCCGGCGCGTGGCAGTGCCCGGCAGAGCTCACACAGGCTGACACACACCGTGCCAACGTGAGGCACCCGGAGTCAGGTCTGCCAAACAGGGGCAACACGGACCGCGGCTTCGAGCCACCCGAAACGTGGGACTTGGTTCAAAATCAGGCAGACTACAGTTCAATGCCAGAGCAGCCAGTGACTCGGACAGCGAGCGGGACTAGAACAGAGCGAAACCCGGACTCTGAGAGACGACTCAGCGTCTCGCGCCGAACACCAGAGCCAAAAGATGCTCAAAGAGTGTCCTGGCACCCTGGAAAGCGAGCAGTTAACAATGCAGCGAGTCTCTCCAAAGGACTGCGCCTCCTTTGGTCCAACTGCAGCCCCCAACAGGAGCGCTCAACGGAGAAGCCTGAACAGGAATAATTCTGTTTCTGGGCACTTTGAGATAAAACTTCAGAAGAGAGAACAGAACAGCATCCGAGACAAAAAAAACAGGAAAGATCGTTTTTTAACGTAAAGAAACACCTCCTCCAAGTGCCTTGTTTCTGGTGCAGGGCGCCACAACAGACTGCTGGCTTGACACCGCAGCAGCAGCACCACTCTATCGCGACAGCTGCCATCTGTACCTGCCAGCAGCGCTGGTAACACAACCCCTGACGCTTTGATCATGGCACGACAGCAGCTGCGTACATAGAAACTTCAGTCTTGTTAATGCATTCCTAAACCTACCAGGCTCATCTCTGCGCTGCTCAGAGCCTGCTGCACCGGTCCTGGGACTCGCCGGAACAAGTCGGAGCACAAATCCTCAAATTCTTGCCTTGAGACCTTGGCCTTGAAGTCGATGTCATCTAGTAGCCCCTCAATCTATCCGGAAACAAAGCAAACAGGCAGAATGAAGTTATTTGTGGAGCGTTCTCCGAGCAAAATCTTTGCGCGACTTGCCCAGTGTGCAAAAAGTTCCACCCGGGACCTGACCGCGTTCATCGAACCCCGCCATTGCTCAGGTGACAAGAGGATGGAATGTGGATATAACGGAGAGCTTCTCCCAGTGACAGTTACTTACTAAATATTTTCCAAACTTCTCGCGACTAACTCTCATCCAATCCCCTCATCTAATCACCAGCGGTACTAAGTGGGCACAAGCCGAGAGGGACCACCAGTGCCACCACCACCCCTGGAACACCAGCACCGACGCTGCAGAGGGATGGTGTTCCTGCTCGCCTGCCCTTAACCCACCCACCCTCGGTCCAAAAACAGCTGGAAACCCCGCAACAGAGGGTCGGACCTGTGCCATGTGGTCCGCATTCGCGCTCAGGACAGTTTTCAGGCGGTTGGCCTCCTTCAGGAGTTTGGCCATGGCCCGGGGATTCTTTCGGACGTCTTTCGAAGGGTGCTGATCATTAAAGAGTTTTGCCAAGTAGTCCCGGAGACGAAGCTCCATCTCTAAACCTCCCAGAGTACGGTCAAACCTGAGCAAAAGAACGAATGGAGATTAACAACTTAAACCAAGCTGAAATACAAACAAACTTCATCTATTGCTTCACAAATATGCAGAGCGGCAAGCGGTCACAAGTAGCTGCAGTACTATCAGCTGCGACTGACTGTGAAAGAACAACGGTTGTGCCAGAAATAACACATTATAACGAAACAAAGAAAAGAAAGATTCACCACACGATAGCCTTCGAGCAGGAACTTTCACTATATTTGCGGTAAAGGCCTTATTGCCAAGCGTGCCGAAGGGCTGAGAAGCCACAGGATGGCTGTCTCGGGTCCCAGGTGTTTTCTTGGAAACAGCAGCGCAAATGTTTTGCAGTTAAAATTGCTGGGCTGGCGACTCACAGCACCCCCCTCCTCACTCGGCCAACGCACTGCATTTTCATTCCTCTCTGGGAGGATATTCTGCTTTTTCAAGCTGACACGCTCTGCTTCTCTAAGATTATAGGAAGCGGAATTAGGCTAAAATGGCTTGAGGCTAAAAACCAAGCAAGTTGAAGCGAATTAAGTACACTGATTGCCTCCCGGGCTCCTGGAAGTTCTCAGTTACCTTCTGCACAAGACAGCGACACCAGAGTTGTTACCAAGCGGAGCTTTCTCGCTCCAAGCGTCTCCCACTCTGCCACCCAAATTACTGTGCTGAAGCCTCACCGCAAAATCCCACCTTTAGAAGAGACTGTGAAACAAATGGTTTCTTTCCTGAGACCTGCGGGTTTTGCGCAACTCGTGTGGAATTCTTACCCAATGCCCTGGATCTGCAATTGAGGTTGGGTTCCCGAGTCCTTAGTTTTCACTGTCTGATACGTAACAATAGTACAAACGGTGCTTCCTGCTCCCATGTCGTAAAACATGATATTCTGAAAAGAGAAGCTGGGACGGTGAAGCAGAAACACCTGGATATCCCCCACGAATAAGGAAAGAACCCGCTGCTGTCCCGGCCTCACACAGGCCAAGACTGTCCGCTCCCTCACCCGGCTTTACACCGCAATGGCAGGACTCGTACTTTGACCAAGCACCGGAGGTGTTCAGGGTCACGCTTGACACAAGCGGACAAGAAAACTTTTTCATCCATCTGACAGATCAGAAAACAAAGATCTGCTCTTCAAAAGCTTCTTCAACCTCAGGAAAATCAAGTATTTCAGAGTCGGTCTTCCAATACCTTAGCCAATCCCTAACGTTATTCCCCCCCCGGCTGGTGGGCAAGGAACAAGCACAACTTTACAAAATGGGAACTCCCGGCCTCCCGCCCTCGCTCCAGAAGCTTTCAGGCTTCACCACGTATTCACAGAGGGTTTCACCTCTTCCTCTTACTGATGAACACACGATAAGGGAAGAGACCGGTTGACCAGCAGCATCGGCTTCCTCACCGTGAAGTCCCTTTGATTTTATCTGCGGCCCTTTCTCCCCCACACGCAGGCACTGGCACGGGACCGTCTGCATCTCCCACCCCCGCCTACCTGCGCGGTGGCGTTGATGTCTTTCCTCCTAAAAACCCCGTAGTTCAGCGCCACAGCAGTGTTGTCGTTGATGAGCTGCAGCACCTTCAGGTCGGCCATGCGGGCGGCATGCAGAACCGCCCTCCTCTCCGCCTGGTTGAAGTAGGCAGGAACAGTGATCACCGCGTCCTTGATGGGCTGCTCTGAAAGAGTTGCAGGGAACACGTTTTCCCATCGCTGTCGCCACGTGCAAAGACTCGTTATAGCGGGGTGAGGGTGGCGGTGCCAGAGAATCCAAGGCAGAGACCCGTACGGAACGCAACCCTGAAGCGGCATCAGCAGCCAGGATCGCTAGGCGTGAATCTATCTGTGTCCTGCTGAGACTAAGCGGACTTTGCCGATTCTCGCAAAGCCACGTATCTACTGCCCTCTCCTTCACACGTCAGGGCACTTTCAAATGCTCTGGGACGCCTTAGATTTCAACAAATGTTACCGTCACGGAGACTGACTTGATCGCCGGATTTGCTCGCTCTCCCAAGAAAAAGCCTTTGACTGGCTCTAGTATTACCAACCAAACACCACACAGCCTCCTAGTGACTCGAACACGTCGACGGGATTCACCCAGTTTTCATTACTCTGGTATTTCACTAGCAAGGCAGCACGGGAAGCGCGTGGCACTCTCTTATCTGTTCGCCAGTTTCACAACAGAGGGCAGTTTTTGCCCTTTAATGGTAGTTCAGCCCCAACCAGACTGGTTCCCACAGCAGAGCCACCGCCACCTTCCCCCCCAGTCACCAACAAACATGCCTCTCTCTAGTCGCAGACACGAGTGAGGAAACGCTTTACTCTTTCTCCGGAGACAGCCACTACGGCTTCCTCGCTGCAAGGCTGGGTGGGATCTGGCGTGCCTGCCCCCAAGAACAGGATTAAGACCCCAAACTTGCATCGTATCAGAAACAAGTGACGACCTGACAGCTGCTACGCCTCGCTTACAGCCTACAGCTGAAGAGACCCAATGGCCTGTTTCTAAACATCTGTGGGCTTTCAAACGCCTTCGGTCTCTGCTGAAATCCCGTAATGTACAAACACACACAGACGCTGCAAGAAACAGTTAAATCCTTCCAACCTGCAAACTCCTCAGCCAGACCACGCGAGTAGTTCAGGACCATCCCCAGCATCTCCTCTGGAGAATACTGTATCGTTCTACGAGAAACGGACAGGAAAGAAAATTACAGAAACAACACAAGTTGGTAGCCAAAGTCCCACCCCCAAGGGACCCAGAAGCAGACACTTACTGGGACAGCTTGAAGATAACGGTCTGCCTTTTCTCGTCCTTCACCAGTTCGTGCTCTGGGAAGCGGGACCGGTACAGTGCCACGTGGGGGTTATCGATACGCTTCCCCAGCAGATCCTGGAAGTATCTGAATGCCACCTTGGGGGTCCTTATGGACTGCAGAAAGGAAATGCACATTGCCCGGCTGCACTTCTTCGGCTTTGCTGTCGTCAAACAAACCTCTCCCAAGCTACGTGGTGAACGCTCGTGTTACGGGACTCAGGAGCACAAGACCAGCAGGCAAACAGCCAGTACGGAAAGCCAGCAGCACAGCAAGGAGACGAGACGTATGGGACAAGAAATAACACTTCCTAGCTCAGACATTTATCACGAAGGACCCAGCGGTGGGCTACATTCTGCCTACAGGAACTGCAGCTGGCACGACGAGTAACAAGAACTCTTACCATTCCTAGCGCGCTGTCACCGAAGAGACGCTCGTTTTCCTTCAAAGAGACGGCCACAGGTGTTTTCCTTCGTGACTCCCTGCGCAGAAAGAGAGGAATAAACCAGTCGAAACAGGTGAACGTTCAGTACAGAGTGCCTAGTGAGGAAGGGTGGTGTCTGCGTTTCAGAAGGACGAAGGGAAGGTGCTGGGGCACGACCTGTGGAGAGGAAGGCCAGCCTCCCTTCATCCGACAGGCGGCAATAGCAGCATCTCCCTTCACAGCTTTCGTACCTCCTGGGGTTCCTCACGACACGGGTAAATGCTTTGCCGGAACACAAACAGACACCTCTCAAATTCGCACTCAAAGCCGTGGTGGGCAGGTTCTTGTTTTTCCCATAACACAAGAGAACTCGACAAGAGGTGGCCCATTTCTGTCCCCACACATGCTTTAGCGCACCGAGGTGAGCATTTCACTACAGTAACTACGAAATGGCTTAAAGTTGTCCACTAAGCTCAGCACGCGCTAGCCACTTCCAAACGCCTCGGGATGCGTTATCGGTTCTCTAATGTAAGGCTACAACAAAACAACTTGCCAGAAGGAAGAAAGGCTCGTGAGCAGCTTTCTGGAACGTGCTGCTTCGGACTTAGACAAGACTTGCTTTATTTTTGCTTCCCTCCAGCAGCGAGCAAAGCGAGACAGTTCCCTCCTTCTACCAGCGACTGCCAAGTTTCAGGGAGCGGGGTGAAAAATCCATTTGTTATCTCTCAGTCTAGACTCCGAGAAGACGAGGATGCTCCTGACCGTACATCCTCTCCCAGCCGTGGGTTTTCCATTCAGTGTCTCGGGGACGGGCTGCAGCGACAGCAGCCAAATGAAAGGAGAGCTTTATCTGCTTCACAGACGAGCTGCAGCCAGACAAACCCCGCTCCGGGCTCCCTTACGGAGAACTGAAAATCAGGCTCCTTAACTGGACAGGAAAGAAGGTGATACTACGCCCTTTCACACCTGAACCACGACACATCTGCCCTCTGCTCCGCTCCGTGAGACCCCCCTGCAGCGCTGCCTCCGGCCCGGGGCCACCAACGGCAGAGGGACACCGAGCTGTCGGAGCGGGGCCAGAGGAGGCCCCGGAGATGCCGGGAGGGCTGGAGCCCCTCTGCTGTGGGGACAGGCTGGGAGAGCTGGGGGGGTTCAGCCTGGAGAAGAGAAGGCTCCGGGGAGACCTTCCAGCCCCTGCCAGTCCCTCAAGGGGCTCCAGGAAAGCTGGGGAGGGACTCTGGAGCAGGGAGGGGAGCCATGGGGCGAGGGGGAAGGGTTTTACACTGACAGAGGGGAGACTGAGATGAGATCCGAGGCAGAAATTCTTGGCTGTGAGGGCGGTGAGCCCCTGGCCCAGGTTGCCCAGAGCAGCTGTGGCTGCCCCATCCCTGGAGGGGTTCAAGGCCAGGTTGGACGGGGCTTGGAGCAGCCTGGGCTGGTGGGAGGTGTCCCTGCCCGGGGCAGGAGGGGTCCCTTCCCACCCAAACCGTTCCGTGACGTCCTCAGTGACACGCGTGGCCGGTTTCTTGCTGAGGAGGCCCCCGGTGCAGCCCAGGCCCCCGAGGGAAGGTTACAAACCACCCCAACCGCCCCTGGGCTGCTGCTGGCCCGTGGGGGAAGGCGACTCGGAGCCCCCGTTACCCCGCTGGGCTGCCCCAGCCCCGCCGCGGCGGACACCGGCCCCCCCCCCGGCTCACTTGTTGAGGACGATCTCCATGGGCACCCCGGGCTTCACGATGGCGATCTTCATCGACTCGCTGCCCACGTCCACCGACATCACCGCCACCGCCTCTGCCGCACAGACACAGCCGGTGAGACCCCGCGCCGCCCCGGCCTGCCCCCGCGCCCCGCGCCGCCCCCGGGAGCCCCCCCGCGGCCGTACCTGCGGCGGGCAGGCGGCAGCAGAGGAGCAGCCAGCCCAGGGCCCAGCAGGCCGCCCGCGCCATCCTCGCTGTCCTCCGGACCCGAACCCGGACCCGGCCCCGGCGTCTCGCGCAGCCGCCGGCCCCGCACGCGGCGCGCGCTCATTGGCGCGTCCCGCCGGCTCCGCCGCGCCGCGCGCCCCCATTGGGCCACGTCGGGGGAAGCCGGAAGCGGGCACGACGGGAGCTTCGTGCCTATTGGCTATGGGGCGACGAGGGCGGGGCAACGGTGCGGAGGGAGGGGCGTGCGGCCGCGCGTGCGTGCTGGCGTCAGACGTACGCACGCGCAAGCGCACGGCAATAGAGACATGTGCGACCCCGCGACACCTGGTGGCGGCGGCGGCGAAGAGCCGCGTGCCGCCGGGCCCCGCCCATTCTCCAAGCCCCGCCCCTTCCTCAGGCCCCGCCCATTCTCCAAGCCCCGCCCCTGTCCCAGCACCGCCACGCCCCTGGCTCAGGCTCCCGCCCCTCCTCCGAGCCCCGCCCTTTCCTCAGGCCCCGCCCCTGGCCCCGCCCCCTCCCCAAGCCCCGCCCCTGCCCCGGGGCAGACCCGCCCTTTCTTCAGGCCACGCCCTTTTCCCGGCCCCACCCCTTCCCCAGGCCCCGCCCCCTCGCGGCCACGTGCGCGAGCCCGGTCCGCCGGCCCTCCCCCCCCCCCCCCCCCCCGTGGCGCGTCGACACTCCGGTGCGTTTCCAATAAAGTTTTTTGTTTTCAAAAAGTCGACATCGTAAAAAAAAAAAAAAGACACCGCGTCCCGGGGCGGGGCTCCGGCGGCTCCAGGGTCCCTCCCGCCGGCGGCCCCGGGGCGCGCTGCGCCCCCCACCCCCCCTCAGTTCATGAACTGGGTGTAGCCCTCGGCCCCGGTGACGATGACGTCCATCCAGATGCGCATGGCCTCGGCCGAGGGGGCCACCATGTAGTAGAGGCGGTCGTGGGTCTTGACGCAGAAGGTGAGCGCGGGGTTGGGGCTCTGGGGAAGGGGAGAGGAGGAGGAGGGGGGGGTCAGCGCGACGGCGTGAACCCCTCCACCCCCCGCCGGCGTCCTGCCCGCGGCACCCAGGTGTGGGGGACCATGGACCGGCCCCGGCTGCCACCCGCCCGCACGGCAGAGGGTGATGGGGAACAGGGTGATGCTGAGGGGTCCCGGCTCCCACCTTGGCCGCGCTGCGGAGGTGGTCGTAGTAAACTTCTTCGATGGCTTGGAAGTAGATGACGCCCTTCAGCTTCGTCTCGTGTTTATCTGCCCGAGGGAAGGAAGCGGTGAGGACCGCGGGGCTGCGGGCGAGGGGGCGGGGAGGGGGCAATGGCGCGGGGCAGCGCGGGGACTCACCCACGTAGTAGGAGAGCGTGCGCTTCATGCGGTCGAAGACGAACCAGCGCTTCTTCCAAGACTTGATCTTGCCGCCCATCTTGACCAGGTAGCCCTTGCACATCTTCTCCGTCAGGATGACGTGGTAGCAGGTGTCCACGCTGTGGCCCGAGGACTCGATGTGCAGCCGCAGGTCGAAGTCCTCCTTGCGGATGGGGAGGTACCGCGTCAGGGGACGAGCCTGGAAAAGCAACACAGCCCTGCAAAGCCCGGCAGCGGCAGAGAGAGCCGCGTCTCCCCACCGGCACCCCGGGACGCCGGCGGGGAGCTGGGTCTCGCCGTCCGGGGCGACACGGGGGACCCCGCACCTGTGAGAAGTGCTTCTCCCGCAGCTTGACCTCCTTCTCCACCATCTTCTGCCGCCGCGCGGTCTCATCCTGCAGCCGCCGTTCCAGCTGCTCCCGGCGCCGGCGCTCGTCCTCCAGCGCCTGCCGCCGCAGCTCCATCTCCCGCTCCTGCGGCACGCAGAGGCATCAGCCCCGGCGTGGGGGCAAGGGGGCTACGGGGGACCTGAGCCATGGCGGGGACCTGCTGCCCGGGCGACCCGCTCCCCGCTCACCCGGGACTCCATCAGCCGCGACTTCTCCGCGTGCGCCTCCTTCAGCATCTTCTCCATCTCCTCGATCTTCCCTGCCTCCACCCCACTGGCACTGCAAGACAGCCGCGGGAGCTGCCATCCCAGCCGGAAGGGCCTCGGGCCAGCGGCATGGCCGGCAGAGTGGGATGGCCCTCCGGCCGGGGGAGGTGGCCACGGGCTTACCTGGAGATGTTGTCGGGCGAGCAGGCAGAGTTGTTGCCGGTGGAGATGCTGGTCTCCATGCTGTCCGAGCTCTCCAGGCTGAGGGTGTCGTACGCGTGGTCCAGCTCCTCGGCGCGGGGCCCGAGGCCGGGGGGACGGTGGTGGTGCAGGATGGAGTGATGCACGAGCCCGGGGAAGGCAGTAGAGAAGGGGGGCTGCCCGTGCAGGGCTTCCCACTGGGACTGAGCCTCGGCGGCCGCCTTCTGCTTCAGCTCCGCCAGCCGCCGCTTCTGCTCCTCGATCACCTGCTGACCTGCGCCACGGGAAGAAGATGACGGCGATGGCTGAGCGCGCCGTGGTCAGAGCCGCAGGGCGGTGGGTGAGGGGACAGTGCGGGCGGAAGATGCCACAGGCACTGCTGGAGCTGGGGCGGGATGGTGGGAGCTGCCATCACAACTCCCCGGTGAGCGCGGCAAGCAGCATCCCCCCAGGCAGGCGAGGGGGACGCGCGCCAGGCGGGCAGGAGCGGGCTGGGCAAAGCGTTAGCGGGTTAGGGATGCACAGGGCTGTCCCTAAGCGGACGCCGAGAGGCACCCGGGGTCCTGGGCTGGTCGTGCCCCTCCTACGCGTGGCAGAAGGTGCCAGCAAACAGCCATGCTGCCGCCTCTGGGGCTGCTCTAGGCCCTCCAAGCCGCCCCACGTCTCTACCTGGTAGATTGCCCGGCTGCGAGGGCTCTGCTGGGAGCGGCTGGGCTGGAGACACGCCGTCAGGCGGAGGGGTCGGGAGGGAGAGAGGGTGGAAGCGAGAGACCATGAGAGAGGCACCGTGTCCCGCCGGAGCACCGCCGCCGCCCTCGGCCGGGCGCCCTTCTCCATCGCCCACGTCTCCCCAGAGTCCCACCACCTGCAGAGCCCGGCCGCGGAGCCGGCGCTTACCCTTCTGCTGCAGGGCCAGCTGGCGCTTGGTCTCGATGTCCTGCAGCGTGGCCGCCAGGTTGCGGGGGAGGCTGCCCGCCGGGCTGGGGGGGCCCTGGGCAGGATGGCAGGCGGTCAGCTGCGGGGACGGGGGCTGGCACCGGGCACACAGGAGCCGTGGCCAAGGTGCCCGGGGACACGCGACGCCCAGCTCCCCCCGGCAGTACCTTGGGCGAGGGGCTGCGCCCCAGCACGGAGAGGTTGTGCTGCGAGGACGAGGGTGTCCCACTCTTCATCCGAGGGGTGAGGGCACCAGCGTCACCCTCCGTTTTGGCACGATAGACCTGGGCACAGAGACAGGGGGGTGAGAGGGGCCCGGGGGAGCTGCGAAAGCCCCCCTGGACGGATGGCTCCACCGTCGGCGGGGCCGAGCATCCCCTCCCAGACCCTGCCCCGCTGTCGGTGCCATCTTGGCAGGGGTGCAGGGAGAGGAGGCAGCGGCTGCCTGCCCCAGGCGTGCTGCCCGCTGCAGGTCTCTGCCCCTGCGTCAGCCGGGTGCCCGGCGGGAATGTCCCCGTGCTGCCCCGCAGCCTGAGCCCCAGCGACACGGAGCCGGGATTACCTGGAGAGGCTTGTGAGAGGAGTGAGCTTTAGCTGGAAGCGGAGGAGGGGAAGAAGGAGGAGAGAGAGAGGAGGAAGAGGTCTCAAAGCCAGCCATGACCTCCTGGTACCACTTCTCTAAATCAAGAGCCGGGGGCCACACAGGGCCCCCCGGCAGCTGCTGCTCCATCTGGAGAGAGACGTCGCGTGAGAATGGAGGGAGGGTGAAACGCGGCAAAAGGGACAGACGCACACAGATAGAGAGCTTGGAGCATCGCTGCCTGCGCCCGCACCGCTCCCCTAGAACCCCCCAGGGACCCCGGCAGCCCTGGGACCCCGTCGCTGCTCGCGGGGCCGGCGAGAGCCAATGGAAGCGCCGTGAGGGCACAGAGACCCCCTGCCCCACATCGTGGGGGTCCGGGCAGGCCGTGAAGCAGCGGCAGAGCAGCCAGGGGTGTGCGGGCGGGCGAGAGCATCATCCACAGCTCAGCCCCTCTCTGGCATCCCCATCCCTGCCCGGGAGAGCGCGAGGGCAGAGGGAAGGAAACGGGGCACAAACCTCTGCAGAGACGGAGGGAGAAGAGAGAGATGGAAGAGGAGGAGGAGGAGCAGCGCAGCCTGAGGATGAAGGAGCCAGCGGGGTGCAGCTCAGCAGGGAAGCAGCAGGGGCGCGGGGGCCGCCCAGGATGCCCGAGAGCTGCTCAACGGTCACGTACTGGGCAGAGAGAGGCAGATTAAACCGGGAGAAGAGGCTCCAAGCAAGGGCAAGCAGGCAGAGGGCAACGAGCAGCCCCCAGAAGAGGGTGCCCGGTCCCCAGGAGGAAGGGCAGCTGGTGGTGCCCGCCGCCCCGGTGATGGGCACCGGCTTGGTCCCTGCCTGCTCTGCATCGTCCCTGCCTGGGACTGGTGGCCAGGACTGGGTCCAACAGGCAAAGGGCCACCCTCCCACCCCCCTGGGCACCTGCTCGCCTGCCCAGCCCCACTGCTGCCACCCCAGAGGGCAAAGCCCGTCCGGAGCAGGCGAGAAGCGCTCCGGAGACCAGGCGGCTCCAGCCTCTGCTCCCTGCTCAGCTGCAGCCAGACGACTCCCCCAGCCCAAGAGAGAGGTGGGCTCCGAGCACCAGGGAGGCGGGGAGGCCGCTGCTGCATCCTCGCCGCCCGGGATGCGGCAGCAACCCACGGGAGCAAACCCGAGCATGCTCTGGAGCAGGTACCTCGTCGGCTGCGGGAGGTACAGCAAGCAAGAAAGAGCGCTGAGCGGCAGCAGGGGCAGCGGCAGAAGCTTTAGTGTCCGGGCTGGGGCCGTGCGCATTGCTGCAGAACCTGAAAACGTCAGACAGCCTCATGTACTCCTAGAAATCCACGGCGGAGGAGAAGGAGGAGAGTTAGACCCATGCGCTGGCACCACGGCGCTGCCCGCGGAGCGGGAGCAAGTCTCCCCGCGCGCCTGCCCAGCCCTTCCCTGCCTCGCTGCCCGCGCTGCCGCGGCACACGCCACCGTGCCGGGAGCTGGGTGCCCGAGCTGGGCTGGGCGTCCCCGCATCCCGCCCCACGCCTGCCTTCGGCGCAGCTTCACCGGGGACGGAGGGCTGTGGCTGCCCTGCCGAGGGCCCAGGCGCCGTCAGCCGTTCCCATCACCCAGATCTCGGGGTCCCCCAGGGTCCCCGGCCACAAGCCCTCCCCAGTGTGACAGCTCAAGCTGCTCCGAGCCAGCTTAAAATCCACTTCCTTTCTGAACCAAACAGGCTAAAGCCGGGGATTGGCTCTTTTTTGGGGAAGCCAGGCTAGCAGGACCCTAACGGATGCCGTCAGGAGGTGCGCAGCCAGCAGGCAAGGGGAAGCGCAGGGACACCTGTGCCACACGGCGAGGCACAGGGCGGCAGCGGGAGCCGGGATGCCCGGCGGGCTCAGGAGAGCACCTGAAATCGGGCGCTGAGCGTTAGTGGGTGCAGCCACCAGAGATCTAACTGAGAAATGCCGCGGCCATGCCATGTCGGCGTGCGCCGTGGGGATGCCCTGCTGCCCGAAGGCCAGGTTAGTCCGCGTAAGGGGTCTGGCAGCGGCTCGGCCAAGGGGGGGCAAGCGAGCAAGCACGTGCCGTTAGTCCCGTTACCTCTTGTGCCTTGGGGTAGGAGCGGGCGGCAGGAGAAGCTAAGGAGGCGGCTGCTGCTGGCAGGGGGCTCGGGGGCTTAGTTCCCTCCAACAGCTCATAAGGCTCTGAGATATGGAGGGTCTCCTGTCGGAGGGCAAAGACCATGTAGGCAAGGCGGGCACCAGCAGCCCAGCGGCGACAGCAGGAGGAGCGAGGGCAGCCTGCCATCCTGCCCCTCTCCCCAGCAGCGGGTCGGGCACCGCCGCGGGCCCCGAGGACATCGTGGCTCTGGCTCCCCGCTCAGAGCCGCGAGCAGGGCAACGGGGCCACCCCCTCCCACCTAAAAGCCTTTGGACGTGAATTGGAAGGACTCCCCCGTGCCGGCACCAAGACAGCCCCACGCTTGCGCTCGGGCAAGGACGGGACCGCAGGCAGTGCCTGTCCTGGTGCTCCGCAGCCGTGCTGAGCGCTTCCCTCGTGGGCGCTCGCAGCCCTCGCCGAGCCGCCGGCAAAAGCCTGGACTGCTCCAGGGCTCCCACAGCAGCCCAGCAGGGATGGTGCTGCTGCTCCCCAGCCCGGCCCCGTTGCCCTTCCCTCCCTCCCTGGCGACGGTCTCTGCAGCCCACGGAGGGGCTCTGAGCTCTCAGAAGGCGCTCGGAGCACGGGAGCCGCTGCAGGGCAGAGCCTGTCGTGCACCAGGCTCGTCCCCGCTGGCGACAGCGGCTCGGGGTGGCGGCAGAGCAGCCCTAGGGACCACCCTCCCCTCTGCCCACTGACCTCTCTGAGAGCCGAGGACATTTTGGGGAAGCTCCGGCCGCCTGTGACCAGCTGGTAGCGCCGCTCCAGAGACATGAGCTTCTCCTTCTCCTGAGCGCGGGGTGAGAGCAGAGGCAGAGGATGGTTATGGCGCCCTGTGAGTCCCCCCCAGTCTCAGCACCTCAGCAAGAGCCGGTGTGACCCTGTCCCCAGGGTCGGGGAGCGCACGTTGACCCCCCGACCGCCGCGTTACCTTCTGCAGGAGCTGCAGGATGCCGTTCCTCTCCCTGCCCAGGCGCTCGGCCTCCTGCGCGCTCTGCAGCCGGACCTGGGCAGCCTGGGCGTCCAGCGCGGCCACCCGCTCCTGGGGAGGGGGCAGCAGGGGTGAGCGCCCGCCCGCGAGCCGCGGGGCTCAGCCAGGGGTGCCGCCCGGCCGTGCCGGACCCGCTGCCCCCCTCCAGCCCTACCTTCCTGCGGGCGATGCTGCGGTGGCACTCAGCCCGGCTCTGCAGGAGCTGCTGGCCCCGCGCCTCCCGCTCCTCCTCGAGGCGGCTCTCCCGCTCCAGCTGCTGGAACTCCAGGTCCTCAAACAGCTTGGCCTCCGTCTCCAGCGCCTCCGCCTCCTTCGGACACAGAAGGGCACAGGGGGTCACTCCCTCTGGCCGGGCGCCTCCGCGTCCTGCAGGGGGGTCTCCTGCAGCGAAGCCTCTTGCTGTGCCCCCACGTCCTGCAGGTGCTGGCTGGGAACGGGAACCATGGCAAAGCCTGTCCCCGGTGCCCTGTGATGGCAGCTTTCCCTCTGCTCGGCACCAGCAACGGCACCGCCAACTCTGCCCGTCTGGAGAAGGCGATGGAAGCACCGGGTACCGGCCAGTCAGAGCCGGCACCCCCGTGAGACAAGGAGTTTGCCGCGGCCAGGGGCTTCACCGGCCCTCAGAGACGAGTTGCGCCTATCGAACCGCATCTGGGTGGCAAAACGCCACACGCTGGCATAACCACCACCACGTGGCCCCGCGTCACCGAGCTGGCGGGCGGCAGAGCCCCCGCGGACGAGCACCGCGCCGGACAAACGCCTGCGCGTCCTCCCAGCCTTCAAGCACCAGCAGCCCGCGGCCGGACTCAGCTCAGGGTCTGACGGGGCTGCCCCGGCAGAACCGCGCCGTGCTCCCCGTGGGGACACGTTACACCCTGCTCCGGGCGCAGCACGGCCGTCACTCCGGGGCACGGCGTGGCACCACCAGCGTGGCGGCTACCGAGGGCTCCCGCGCACCGGGACCGCCCCGTCGCCGTCGCTGCCCGCCGCACGCTGGGACCCGCGCCCAGCGCGGGGGTCCCCGACCCGAGCAGGCTGCAGCTCGGCGGGGTGATCCGCACAGCGAGGCAGGGCAGGCGCCGGCCACGGGCTGGGGAAGGTCGGCCACTACCGGAAAATACCAGATGCTGGGGAAAAAATGCTGCAGACCGGCGGTAATGTAAACCGACGGCGCGGTGTAAACAAACACTAGCAGGAAATAGCTGGGACCAGCCCCAGGAGGAGCCGACGGTCCCCCGGGCTCCCCAGCCTGCCCTCCTCTGCGGGGCAGGGTGCGTGCCCCGTCCGGGCGAGCGGCAAGCTTACCAGGACGGCGGTGCCCGGCGCCAGCCACCTCCAGCCCGGGTGCGACGCTCCCAGTGCGGCCCCGGCTGGCGGGGAAGAGCTGGCCTAAGCTGGAGCGGAGGGAGGTGGGCCATGGTCCGGGGGGGGGGTGGGGGGAGACACTGACCCTTCGCATCTGCTCCCGCAACTGCTCCCGCAGTGACTCGGGGCACTTATCAAGGTGGCTCTTCGACTCATGGTAAAGCGCCCGGAGTTGCTCTAGCTCCTTCCTCTCAGCATCAACCTTTGCCCTTTCCTGAATCGGGGGAGAATGAGACAAAACAAAAAAAAAAAAAAAAAAGAAAGGGAAAAAAAAGAAAAGGGAAAAAGAAACAGGAGAAAAAAAAAAAAAGAGAGAGAAAACACACTTCTCAAATCCACGCCATGCAGAAGCTGCAGAGTTAGAGAGGGGCTCGGCTGGAAAAAGAGGGGGCTGGCAGGGAGGAGCATCACTGGCTTTTACGGGGGTTCAAGAGAGCAACGGCCACGGGGAGCCGGGCCGGGCGGTGTTAGAGGGGTTACGGCCAGCCCTCGGCTTCAGCTGCGCGTTTCCACGCTGAAAACCCACTTACGGGTAGGAAAAGATTGATACTGACAGCACGGATAAAGTCATCCCCATCCTGCGAACGGCTGCACCACACGCACCTTCTGAACCACTGCTAACGAGCTTTGTTAATTGATGCTCACCATCCAGGATGCTGCCAACGAAGCACGGCAGGTCCCGCACGCGGGCTGGGGGACCACGGGCCACCCCCATCCATGGAAGGGGAGAATTGCCCGCGGGATGGCAGTGAAAAGGGGAGACTGAGGCACAGCGCTGCTGCTGGAGATGCTCGGGCTGCGCCGCGTTAGCAGCAGAGCAGACACTCGGTCCTGGCCCCAGCAGGAGCGGGAGGCGTCCCCAACCCTCCCCGCCAGCGCCATGGGGCAGCACGATGGAGCCCAGCAACGCGGGGCTGGCGTGGGGGGTCCCCTCTCGCAGCGCTGGCAGCGCCGTGCGGGGGCCGGGCGTTGGGAAACCCCACTCCATGCTGCGGCAGCGCCGAGACACAGGGATCCACGGAAAGGGAGGTGGGGGGACACGCTGGGGGGGAGACAGGGCTGGCACGGGTGGGCACTCCGGGACAGGGGCTGCAGGGTGCCCTGGGATGTCGAAGCGATGGCAGACTGCAGAGCGGGCATCGTTAGTGCAATTAGTGCAGGCTGGTTAGGAAAGCGGGCGGTTAGGCCAGAAGAGAGACGGGGAGGGGAATTTCCCTGTGCTCCTCTCCTGGCTCTGCACGACATTGCCCCTGGCTAGAGAGGACCAAAACCAGAACAAAACCCCCAAAACGCCATGGGGGCATGGCTGGCAGGCGCAGATGGCAGCTCTGCCCAGCCACGGGCAACCGAACGGCCAGGGCACCTCCAGCCACGGGGCCAGCCAGACCCCAGGGACGCTGGCACTGCATCACGGCAGCACAGAGCCGCAGCGGGACCCAGGCGTCAGCTGCGCGGGGCCACCAGCAGCAAGCAGCCGGGACCCGGCAACTCTTCCACCGCGGAGCAGCTCGCCCAGGGCCGTGCCACGCTGGCCACAAGGCTGCAGGATGGCCAGCAACCAGCAGCCAGCACCAGCGTGCCATGCGCGCAGAGGCACGGGTGCCCTCGGCACGGCTGGCAGATCACAGCAGCAATTGCACCAAACACGACTCCAAGGAAGGGGGCCGGGACCCCCTCCTTAGCCACCGAGGCAAACGAAACACCCGCACCGATTTCCTGGCCACCTCCAGCAAGCTGAACGCTACGGCGGCGGCCGCCGTCACACGTGAAAATGCCCAAATGGGCAGCAGAGCCCGGGGATGCCGCAAGATGCAGCCCCCTGGCACGGGATCCCCCACCCCGGGGTCGGCGCTGCCCGCTGCAGGCAGCAGCCGTCCGGGAAAGCCCCGTGCCACAGAGCCCCCTGCAAGACCCCTCCGGTGCGATGGACAGACAGACGGCGGCCGAAACGCAGCCCCAGCGCCAACCCTGCCCTCCTGCGGCAGGGCTGCGGGACCAGTGCCAGGCAGAGGGACGGACAGACAGACCCCCCCACGGCGCCAACCCAGAGGGAATGCTCCTTGACAGTTCTCCGCAGGGGAACACCACAGCGCGGGGCACCGCGGCACCGTCTGCGAGCACCGGGGTGGGCACGGCACCAGTGGGGAGCCCTGCCCCGGGGCTCACCTTGTCCCGCTCCTTCCGGATGCTGGCATCCAGGCCGGCGAGCTTCTCCTGCAGCTGCTGCACCGCCTCCTGCTCCTGCCGCAGCCGCGCCGCCTCCGCCTCCCGCTCACCCTGCAGCAGCGCCCGCTCCATCTCCGCCTGCGCCGGCACGGCTGCGTCACCACGGCTGCCCCGGCCGGACCCGGCTCTCGCCCATGGGACGGGGCGATGGCAGCGAGCCGTGGGGGACCCGGCAGGACGCCCCGTCCCCTCACCTCTCGCGACGTCTCCTGCAGCTGCTGCTCCAGCTCCTTGAGGCGGCCCTTCAGCTGGTCCAGGCGGCCAAGCGCGCCGGCACGCTCCTCCTCCAGCCGCTGCGCCTCCTTGGCCCGGGGACCCGCCAGCTCCTCGTGCTGTGGAGAGGGCAGGTTGGCATGGCACGGCACAGCACGGCTTGACACGGCGCAACACAGCGCGGCCGTCCCCTCACCTCGTGGTGGGTGCTCTCGGTGCTGCTGCACTCCTCCTTCAGGTTCTCCTCGTCCGACTTCTCCAGGCTCTCCCTCTGCCGCAGCTCCTTGGTGGCACGGCCCAGAGCCACGGCACCGCGGGGCACCCGCCGGCCAGCATCCACCTCGCCGGCCAGGAGCCGCTGCACGTCGCCCGCCTCGCTGCCGTCCGTCTTGCTGTACTCGGCACACAGGTTCAGGATGGTCTCCAGGCGCTGCCGCTCCTGCGGGGAAGAACGGTCAGCGTGGCGCCCGCCCAGCACGTGCCACCGGCAGAGCCCGCGGGACCCCGTGCCAACGGTGGGCGCCGGGATGCGGGCTCGTTCCTTACCCTGCCACATGCCACCACGGGCTGGGGACATTGCAAAGCCCGGCACAGCCCGCCCCGACCCCTCGCTAGAGCCAGGCACGCCATGAGCTGGAGGCGGACTAATTACAGGCGGCTGCCCAGCGCCGCCGCTATTTCCAGGCAGTGACTCAGGCTGCCCGCGCTGGGCGTTGAGTCAGGGCTGAGCAAACGGCCCCGGCACCGGCAGACGCACGGGGCAAACCCCACCCCGGCAGCTGCCGCCTCTATAAAAACTCCATCCACCTAAATATAGATGCGGTGCCCACAACGCCACGGCACCGTCGCCAGCCGAGGTGGCCCCGGCGGGGCTGGACGAGACGTGGAGGGTTTTGCGAAGCCGGGGGCGCGGCGGTTCCAGCCGTGCCGACCCCGTGGGTGTCCCCGGGCTCTGCGAGCCAGGGGTTTGTGCTCCCGCAGAGCTGCCGTGCACCGAGGGCCGTTCCTGGCCGTAATCCCCCCGGATAAGCCAGCAGGCTGGCAGCTGCGGCAAATCCCTGAGAGGCGAGGGCGGCGGTTTAAAGCAGCAAAAGCCGAAAGGCATTTGCAAAGGGGGGGATCCCACCCTCGAACCCCCAGGACCCCGGGGCTCACCAGGCGCTCCATCTCCTGCTCCCGCACCCGCTCCTGCCGCTGCCGCCGGTGGTACTCCAGCAGCTCGTCCTCGTTGTCACTGATCTCGGTGATGCTGTTCTTGCGCTCCCGCGGCCCCACCGGCGGCCGTGGGTCCCCCAGGGGCTTCCTGGGGGTGCGGGGGCTCTGCCGGGGCGAGGGCACGGCCGGGGAGCTCAGCCCGTACGCTGGGCTCAGGCAGGCGCCGAAGCTGGGGCGGCGTGGGGGGGTGTCCACCAGCAGCGGGGGTGAGGGGCTCCCGGCACCCCTCGGCTCCTCCGGACCCTTGCGCCTGGCGCGGGGGCTGCCGGCCACCTCCCTGCCCAGCCGGGGCTGCGGGGAGGGGGCGTCGGGGGCCACCCGGGGGCTGGCAGCCCGTCGCGACATGGAGGGGCTCAAGGGGGGCAGCTCCCGCATGCTCTCCATGTTCCTGCGGGCCGCTCGCGGGCTCTCGGGGGGCTGCAGCCGGGGGTCCGGGACCGCCCTGCCAGCGGGCTGCCGACTGGGGGCCGGGGGGTCGCGGAAGGGGCTGGGGGGCCGCTCCTGCAGGGTCCCCCGCGGCCGTGGCATGGCCCTGGGGGTCAGCCGGGGGCTGCCTGCCCGGTGGTCCCCGGGCCTCTCGGGCGGCCAAGGCTCGCCGGGACCCCCACCAGGTGGGGGGGGTGGGCGCTGGGGGGGCGGCTGCACGGCGTGGTTGTAGCTGGAGGAGCGGAGCGGGACGAGGGGGGGCACAGCAGGCCCCTGCTCCTGGCTGCTGGGCGAGGGGCTGGTGTAGCCACCGCTGCTGGCCGGGGAGGAGAGCGGGGAGAAGGTGGGGGAGGCGTTCTCATAGCTGGAGCCCCCCGAGGCGGCCCCGGGGCTGGGCGGGGGGGACAGGAGGCAGCGCCCACCCCCATTCACCACGGGGGTGAGGGGGGACCGGCCGCGGGTGGGCGTCTTCTTGCCGGCAGGGGACACCGGCTCCTCCAGCACCAGCGAGTCCATGATGTCCTGCAGGTCCTTCTCGATGGAGCTGACGAGGGAGCTGTGGCTGGGAGACCCCCGCTCGGCCGGCTGCCGGCCACCGTTCACCAGGGCCTCGGGCTCTGCAGGGACACAGAGGAGCAGGCGTCAGCGCGGCGGGAGCCCCCCGCAGCCTCTGCCCAGGCTGGGGTCCCACGGAGCCACCCGGCATCGCCCCACGGCGCGGCCTGGCAGAGCCGGCGCTGCGTCCCAGCCCCTCTGCCCCCACGCCGAGCTGCCCGCGCCCCACGGCCACTGTTTCCTGCGCCAGGGAGGAGGCCGGCATCCCGCCGGCCCCATCACCAGGGAGACAGAAACCCGATAACGCAGCCCAGCGGCCTGCTCCCGTCATCCCCGCGCTGCCGCCAGCAGCTCCCGGCCGCTCCCTCGGGGAGCAGCTGCCCGCGCCACCCGCCGGCACCCATCCCTTGTCCCCGGCACCCCAGCAAGAGGGCAGAGATGCGACAGCCAAAAGCACAGACCCACGGCGCGTACGGACCCACCGCCATGTCGCCCGTGGCCTCGCTGTGCCCCCAGCCCGGGCCACCCCGTCCTCCCGGCACGGCACCGATGTGCCTGTCACTCAGGGGACGAGCTAATAGCGGCAGGCGCGGAGCCCGGCCAGAACGGCGTGCCACCCGGGCTGCGTCACCCGCTGGCACCCGGCGGCTCCCCCGCGGCGGCCGGCAGCGCCCAGAGGGACGTGCTGCAGCCCTGCCTGCGCCATGCCGCCCGGTGCGGCGGGGCAGCGGCCGTGGGATGCTCGGTAAGCGCGGGATGCTCCACGGCCACGGCACCTCCCCGCGTCCCTCCTCCCGTCCCCCAGCCTGCCTTCCCGGCACACACGTGGCACCAGGCGGCTGCCAAGCTCCTCTCGCCGTGCCAGGGCGTGCCGGTCGGGGCAGGGAGAAGGGCTGCCAGCGCAGGGACCGCTGCTGGGGGTTTGGACATCCCCGTGAGCGGCGCCGGATCGCGGCGCAGGCGCTCATCCCATCGGCAGGCAGACACAGCAAGATAAGCAGCTGGCGAGATGGAGGACTGCAGCCGGGGAAACGGCCTTCGCAGCCTCCGCACGGCCACCCCAGCACGTAAACACCCGCTCCAAGGCAGCCGGGGGGGCCCCGCGCATCCCGCATCCCCGGCGTGGACCGACGGGCGACAGCTCTGCCGTGGCCAGGCTGGGCAGAGGCGGGAGCCATGCCTCGCCGCCCTCGCCGTTACCCTCTTCCCAGGAGGTATTAATCATTAACAAACACCAGTGCAGCTGCCATGCCGAATCAATGGCTGGCACATCTGCGGCCGAGCGCCAGCCCCACTCCTGACCGCAGCAGCCCGGGCTAGGAGAACATCACGCCGGCGCGGGACAAGGATCACCCCAGCATCCCCACCACCCCGCCTGGGACCAGGAGGGGTCACCTACTTGCTGGCAGCCCGTAGAGAGGCGCCGGGCTCCGTCCCCCTGCCGGGATCATGCTCTTCATCCACTTGGCCTCGGCGGGGTGGTTGAAACGGAGGAAGGTGGCCTGGCCCAGGCAGATGGTGCAGCCTGGGGAGAGAGGGCAGAGGGCTCAGCCGGCGAGGCAGGGGCCGGGTGCTGCCCGTCCCTGCGGGGCGTCCCCAGGAGGGGAGTGGGCTCCTGCCGTCAGCAGAGGCTTAGGGGGAGGCTGAAATCCAGGTCACTCCCCGCCGGCGCGGGCAGCGCGTGGCGGGCGCAGGCACAGCTGGGGTCCGCGCCGGGGGCCCGCTGCCGCCGGGGAGCTGGCTGCGCTCCAGGGCCTGCGCGGCCGCCAGCTGCGGACAAGACAGCTCCTGTCCCCGGCCGCAAAGTGCCTTTTCTTGGCCCAAAGCGGCAGCTCTCCCGGGGGAAGGCGGCCGGGGCAGGGGAGCGGGGCTGCACGGTGCCCGCTCCGGTGCCGCCCGCGGTGTCGGGGAGCGGCGTGCCGGCACCGGGGAGCGTCGGGCGGCCGGAGGCTCGGTGCCACAGGCACACCCCGCCTCGCAGCGCCTGCCAGGGCCCCGGGGAGCGGCTCGCCCCGCTCCGCTCCGGCAGCCGCGGCCGAAAATCCCTCGCCGGAGGGGCCGTGTTTGTCGAGGCAGCCGGCAGCCCAGGCCCGCGGCGGGGGGAGCGAGGGGCCGGGCGGCTGAACCGCCATCGCCGCCGCGGGAGCCCGGCCTCCTCGCCCGGGGGGGACGGAGCCGTGCTCCCCCCGGCAGGAGCGGCCGCAGCGCCCCGGCTCGGTGACCATCCCGGCGGCGACGCCAGCGCCCGGCCCGGCGACGGCTCCTCCGGCGGCTCCTCCGGCTCGGGGCATCACCGACCCCGGAGCCGGGCAGCGCCCCGGCCGAGCGGGGCACCCCCACCCCGCGCCCCGGTCTCGCAGCCCCGCGGCTCGTCCCGCCGCCGCCGGGCAGAGCCCGCCCCCGCCCTGCGGCCCCGCTGCCCGCTCGCCCTGCGGCCGCCCGGGCCGGGGAGGGGGGGGCTCGGCTGCCCCCGCCCGCACCCCCCCGCGGCTCCCGCCCCGCGCCCCGGACGCCCCGGGGTCGGTTCCGCCGCCGTCGCGTCCCCTCCGCGGCGGCCACGTGGCTCCCATTGTCCCCCCGAGGGGACGCGGCGGCAGCGCCCACGCGGGGGGGTCCCCGCTCCCGGGAGAGGCCGGGGGGGCGCGGGGGGGTGGCGCAGCGAGGCCGCGCGGGGGGGGACACAAAGGGGCTTTGGAAGCTGCGGAGGGACGGGGAGCGCCCCCCCCCCTCCTCCCGCCACGGACACGCGTGTCCCCCCCGCGCCGCCCCGCACTCACCGCCCCGCCGCCGCCGCGCCCGGCAGCGCCGCGCACCGCCCCCGGGGAGGGGCGGCGGGCGGGGACGGGGGGGACGGGCCTCGCCCTGCCCCGCCGCCCCCGCCCGGGGTCCGACCCGCCGCACCGGCCCCGCGGGGACGGGGGAGGCCCTGGGGAGGGACCCCCGGGGCGGCCCTGGCGGGGGGCGCGCAGGGCCCGAGCCCCGCCACGGCGGGTCCCCGGCAGCGATGCCCCGGCAGAGCAGGGTCGTGTTCCGCCTCCGTCCCCCCTCCCCAACCCGGCCTCGGCGTCCCCGCCGCTATCTGGGAAATGGGCGCAACGGCGGGGACCAAACCCTGCCCGGCACCAGGTGGCCGGTGTCGGTCTCTGCCCCCCGTCTCACAGCCCCGGGCGCACGGCAGAGTCGGTGCCCAAAGGCCGCCCGCATCCAGCACGTCCCCACCCCGCGGCAAGACGACAGGAGCATCCCAGAAGGAGACGCAATTGCAGGACGGACGCACAAACACCCCAATACCCGATGGCACGACCCTGGAGGATCCCGGACCGTCCCTACCTTGGGTGAGGCGCGTGGGCCGCCGCAGCGGCACCCCATCGATGGCGCAAGCGTTGCCGCAGGGGTGCAGGGTGAGGGTCCCCTGCACGTTCTCGATGTAGCAGTGCTGGGGCGCCAGCCCGGGGCCCTGGAGGACGATGTCCCTCGCGGCCGTGCCGATGGTGGTCCTCCCTGCGGTAGAGAAGGTGGCTCAGCATCCCGGGTCCGGCGTGACACGGGGACCCCCCAGCAGCCGGCACTCACCTTCCTCCAGGGGCAGGAGCGTGATGGCGGTGCTGAGCCGGCCGCTGCCCAGGCTCACCAAGTGCGGCTTCTCCGTCTGCACCTTCAGCCCCTTGCCCGTGTCGATCAGGTCCAGGGGGCTGTTCTGCAGGAGGGGAGGGATGCTTTTGGGTCCCGCGGCTGCGGCCCCGACCGGACCCCGGGCTGCTCCAGAACAGCAGTGCCGCAGGCAGGGAGCAGTGCCCGGGCACAGCCGCGCGCGGCAGGACAGTCCAGCGGTGGGATGCAGGAGCTGGGGCTCCATCCTGCCCGCCCCGGGGACAAGATCCCTGGGGCTTGGGCTGCGTCTAAGAGGATCTGAGCTGCCAGGCACTTATCTTGATTGGCTTTGCCACCGATCCCCTAATAGGATTGGGGCGAGCAGAGGCCAGAGGGCAGCACCGGCCGCCCGTGGCAGGGCTGGCGGCGGTGGAGAAGGCTCCCGGCCAGATCCCCATGCTCCCGCAGCCCCGCGCGCTCACCTGGATGATGGTCTGGACTCTGCGGGTCGGGCTGGCAGGGGCCCTGCCGGCTGCCTCCATGGCACCCGCTCGGAGACGCCGGGTGCTCTCGGGCACGGGCTGCTGCTGGGAGAGATGGAGGAGGTCGGCACAGGCAACCGCGCTGGGCTCTGCCGTATTCCTCCGGCACATCCCTGCCGGCAGCACGAGCCTCGCGAGCCCTGCCCCGCCCCGGGCCGGGTTTGCCAGCAAAGGGATTCCCCTCCTCAGCTCCGGCCCTGCAGCATCGGCCCAAAGCCGGTGAGCATCCCCACGGCAAGGCACACACCCGGGGAAACCCGTGCCAAGCGTCAGGCCGGGATGCGGCGCCAAGAGCCGGCGTGCCGCCTCGGCTCTGGGGAGCTGGTGTAGGAAACACACGCCCCAAACGCCGAGAGCGACGGGCAGCCAGACCCCGATGGCCACTGGTGGCCAAGGACAGACGAGCACAGCACCCAGCTGTCCCCAGCATCACCTGCTGGCTCGTGCCCGGCCCGCGGCACACCCCGGCACACCCACGTGTGCCGTGAGTGCCCGTCCCTGGCAGCTGGGCACACACCTTCGCTCCCGCCCAGGTGGCAGCAGCACCTCGCGGTGCCTGAGCCCCGTGTCCGGCACGCGCCGGGCTGGCAGAGCTGCCGCCCGCCGGCGCTGCCGCTCGCTGCCCTTCTCCAGGGGCAGGAGGCGGCTGGGGGAGGAACGATTTCCGTCACCCGGTGCTCACGCCACCGTCACAGCCCGGGATGCTCTGGGGTTACTAAATTTACCGTCCGCTGCTCCCCACGTCCCTCCCTTCCCTTCCGCCCAGGCCTGGCCAAACGCGGCTTAACCCTTCCCGGGCAGGCAGGGGCAGCGAACCGGGGAGCGCTCCCCCACCACCGCTAAGGACCCCGCTCCCGGGGCAGCAGGAGGAGCCCCCGGCCCCGCTCCCTGCCGCATCTCCCCACGGTCCCGCCAGCCCCGGCGTCCTGGGGGGTGAGGGCCCCCCTCCCCCCCAGCTCGGCCAGCGGCTGCGGGGGCGAGCGGGCGGCTATTACACACTGCGGAAAAAATGAAATACTGGAAAACACCAGGCGTGGGACGCAGGGCTGGGACGGAGCCCGGGCGGCTCCATGGGACGCCCGCCCCACGGCGAGGGCTCCGTGGGGCCCACAGCTGCCCCGCGGTGATGGGTCTATCGGGACGGCGGCTGCCCCGCGTGGGATGGGGGCCGCTGGGCTGGAGCAGGGGGACGCAGAGAGGCAGCCCCCCGGGAGCAGCTCCTGCCGAGGTGGGACCCCCCCGCTTTCCCTTACCTGCCACCCGGTGCTGGCCCAGGCGCCGAGCGGGACCCTCCGCGGCAGCGTGCCCATGTCCCCCGGGCGCAGGGCGGCAGCACCCGCAGACCCTGGAGCCTGGCTGAGACCCTGCGCCTCGCCCGCACCCAGGCCCCCCTCACATCTCCAGGAAGGAGGAAAAGCCAGGAGGGGCCGGGCTGCTGGATAGGAAGGGAGCGGGGCCAGGGTGGGACCCTGCGCTGGGTTAACCCCTTCCCGGTACGGCTGTGCCGGGGGAGCATCGCGGGGGACCCCCAGTCCTGCTGCCCGGGAGACGGGGACCCCCAGCCCTGCCGACTGGAGGATCTGTCCCCCTCCTGCTGCCCAAACCCCCTCCACCCTGCAAGCCCCCATGGGCTGGGGGGGGACCCCAGCGTCTGGCTGCTCCCCGACGCCCACGCTGCCGGCCCCCCGGCATCGCCCCCCACCCTGGCAGAGCCCCTCACCTGGCTCCTCACCGCCCGTCCCCGCGGTGCCCAGCCGGCCCTGCTGGAGGAATGTGGGGCGGGAGCGTGGCCGCCCCGGTCGGCGCCCCACCGCTGGGGCGGACAAGGCGGCCTTTCTTCTCCCGCCGCTGCCTGCAGAACGCGCCGCTTGTTCCCGCCGTGGGAAGCGGCGAAGGCAGCAAATGCCAAGGGGTCGGGCTCGGTTACCGCCAAACAGCCCCCGGCCCCCGTGCCCCCTGCGCTGGGCTGCCCGCTCGGCCCCGGCCTCCCGCAGGACAAAAGCCCCTTTCTTCTCCCAGCGCAGGCAGAGGCCTCACCTGGGAATACGCCCAGCCCCGCCGACGCCGGCCGGGCTGCACCGGGACACGCTGCCCTGCCGCCATCACACTCCCGGGGAGCCCCTGCACCCCACTGCCCGGGCGTCCTGGGGGGTCTGCTGCTGCCCAACCCACTGCTGCCCACCGAGACCCAACCGGGGCATGGCACGACCTGCCTCGCGCCCCATTGGCACGGCCGGGTGCCAGCAGCCGGTAGGCAGACCCTGCAGCCGCACGGCGTGCCACCGGCCAGGGCACGGCCAGGACGCAACCAGGGCACGGCCGGCCAGCCCACGCTGCCGAGGGGCCGCACCGGTGCGGCGGAGCACACACAGCTGGGCACCGTCCCCACCGTGCCCCCTCGGCGGTGCCAGCCATGCCCCGGGAGGGCACATGGCACCCCACGGCACGGCCTTTCCTCCCCGCCTGTGGGCAAGTGAGTCACGGGAGGGAGCCAGAGCAGCACCGCGCAGCATCGCAGCCTCCGTCCAACTTGGCCGCCTGCTCGCTCCCCATCTGCTAACGCGCTTAGGGCGCGCTCACCCCTTCCCACACCCTCCGCCCCGGTAAACAACCGGCCCTTCCGCCGGCAGCGGGGAAGGGGCAGCCCGTCTCCGGCACAAAGCCAGGGGGAGCAAAGAGCCCGCTCCCGGCCGCTGCCCCCAGGTCCAGGGCTGCCCCACGGCGAGCAGGGGAGACCCGGCCGGCTCTGTCCTACCCGGGCGGGGGGTGGCGGCGGGGGCTGCATCCCCGTTGCTGGGACGACGTGACGCTGCTGGCAATAACATCGCCGTAAATCAGCCGCCAGACAGCTCCGGCGGGAGCCAAGGAATCCCGGCCGCACCCGCTGATCTCAGAGCTCCCGGGAAGCGCTCCCGCACCGCCGCGGCACAGCTGCGCTCCGGCCGAGGCCCTGCCGGCATCACACCGGGGGATGCCCAGCACATGCTTGTGTCTGGGAGAGCACGCATCCCTGCTTTCCAGCACCCGACGCTCCCCAGGGGGAGCCAGCTCCAAGGGCTGGTGACACCATGCGCGGTCCCAAAGCTCCAGCACCGAGCCCAGCATCGGCACGAGCCTCTGGCCACTGCAGCACAGACAGGGAAACCACTGCCACTGAGCTCCACAAGCCCTCGTGAGGTCGCAGCGATGGAAACTTACTCCTCTAAGCCCTCTCGTAGCTAACGATGGCTTCCCACCTGCAGGGCAGGCACTCAGCTGGGAGCACCTGTGGCTCCTGCTAACGACGGCTGGGGGACAACGGCCCAGGATGGAATCGTAGTCGCCCAGGTTAGAAGGGACCTTTCAGATCATCAGGTCCAACCATCAACCCAACTCTGATCAAAACCCTCAGTAACAACACCTCTAAGCACTGTCTACCCATCTTCTAAAAACCTCCAGGGATGGTGCCTCAACCCCTTCCCTGGGCAGCCTGTTCCGGTGCTCGATAACCCTTTCAGTGTAAACGTTTTTCCTAATATCCATCCTAAACCTCCCCTGGATGGGTTTGGTGGGTCTCAGATCTGTCCCCGGCACAAACCCGCCACCCAGCCCAGCGCTGGCTGGGAGAGGGCCAGGGCTGAACCTCACCCCTCCGAAACGGGCATCGCTCTCCCTTCTGGTGTCTGCCCGTCGGTGACCACCGTCCCGTCGCGCAAACGAGTCCACCCTCGTCCACCAGCTCCGTCACCCTGCCCACCGCAGACCCGCGCACGGCAAACCCGCACGTACCAGAATTTGCCGAAAAATCCCCCGGGCAGCGCTGCCTGGTCTCCGAGCCGCCCGCCACGCTGGGCTGAGGAGTCTGTCCCGCTGCAGCCCCGTCCCGGTGCCCGGGGAGGGCCGGGGGCTCGCAGGGCAGGAGAGCAGGCAGCCCCTCGGCGCAGCAGCTGGAGACCTCCCGGGGCTGCCAAATTCCTGGGGATTTCTGGCAGCGGGCGAGGGGCCGCGCTCAGCCCGTCAGGCGGCCGGAATAAACACGGCCCCGGCGGGAGCGGGGTCCGGCCGGGCCAGCGCCGTTCCCAGGACCCCGGGGGCGTCGGGGCGGCCTCGGCCCGGCGCCGCCTCCCCGTGAGCCGCCGGGGGACCCGGGGGCGAGACGCCGCCCCGGCCTCCCGCGGCGGGTGGCGGCTCTCCGGCCTCCCGCTCGCCACCGGGGCCGGCCGCGGCTCCGGGCCCGCCCACGCACCCCCGGGGAGCCGTGCGGGGACGGGGGCGGCAGAGGGGCTTTCCTGCTCTCCCGCCGCCGCCCCTCCTCGGGACCCCCCCGGCAGGGACCCCCCACCGCCGCCCACGGCCCCCGCCGAGCCCCAGAGCCGCCCCGCCTGGGGGTCCCCGCGGGACGGGACCCCCCGCGCCGGGCAGCGGGTGCCCGGGGGTGCCCCCACCCGGCGAGACGAGCTGTCCCGGCCCCTTCGCCGCCGCCGCTCACCTTCGCTCCGTCCCGGCTCCGCCGCTGCCGCAGCCCCGTCCCGGCTCCGCCGCCCCGCGCCGCCGAGTCCCCGCCCCGCTGCCGGCCCCGTCCCGCCCCGGGGGCGGAGGGACGGAGCCGCCCCGGCTCCTGAAGGACCCCAAGACCCACAGCCGGCTCCTTTGACAATACTTTATTTGATTAAAGACTCGTATTCTGTGTACACTGGAATGTGCTCTATGCCCTAGGCCAGTATCGAACAGGGTTACAAAAAGGGGGGGAATCTCGGCTCGGTTTAAATATTACCCTCCGACAAATCCAATAAAGAAACAAAAGCTCCTTGGATGCTTGAACTAACCTCGCCTCCATTTTAAAATCATACAGACAAGCAACTCTCGAACGCGAGCGAGTTAACGGGATTCGTCACCTACTTCGCTAGGGCCAGGGTTTGCCCCCCCGCCCCCCTGGGGAGGAGAGACCACCAACTTCTTTGGCAGAGGACCCCGGGGAACAGAGACAGCCCGCTCCCCCAGCAGGGCTCTCTCGGGAGCACAGTACGGTGTGAGGGCGTTTGATTTGCACCTGGGCGCTCAGGACCCTCGGCGGCATCAGGCGCGTCCCCTGCAGCCCTCGGGGGTGGCCGCGACGCGGGTGAGGAGCTCTGGGGGAGCACAGCTCTGCCGGAGGGGGCAGCAGGAGGAGCAGCGGCTCTGGGACAGCCCGCACCACACCGGGGTGCTGCCTGTGCTGGGATTAGCCCTGAACGCTTCCCAGAAACCAGCGTTTCATTCTCCCCATCCGCAAGCGCAGGGACGAGACCAGTCTGGGACAGGTACTGACACCCAGGCCGTTACCCCGTGCCCGCGGCTGCTTGCGCTGGGGCAGGCAGAGCCCTCCACCTCCCAAAAGGGCCTAGGAAGGACACACAGCTGGTTCTAACCTCATTAAACTGCCTCCAAAGCCCACCCGTGCGCAAGGAAGCCCCTTCCGGCCGCTCTCCCCCCTGCAGCAGGAGCAAGAGCATCCGGAGCCACAGCCTGTGCTACCTCAGAGCCCCCCCAGGCCTCGGGCCGCCCCGTGCAGCAGGGCCGGAGAGAGCAGTAACCGTGCAGGGCGACAGGAGTGAAGCCCCGAGTCCCCCTTCCCCACCCCACGTCCCTGCCACAACCCCCCAACCTTCGAAACCGAGGCCATCTCGCTCCGCTTCCACCAGAGGGAGGGGTCCAGAGAAGCAAGGCGACCCCCAGCACGGTATCGTAATGCTTTCACCGACAGAAACGAGAGTTGAAGGCCGAGGAGAAATTAAAATGGCAGCACCAACAACGGAACAGCGTGTGACGCTTGAGAAAGGAAGAGAACGATGTCTGGTGGGCTCCGGGGCTGAGCTCCGGTGGTCTGCAGGGGAGACGGGGACGTGTCAAAGCCAGGTTCTCTGCGGAGATCTTGCTTTTCTGCCGGCCGGTAAAAATCTGCCAAAGAAATTTGTAGCCTTTCCCCCCGTGAGCACGTCACTTCTCTGCCAAAAATGTCTGTGGCCCAGGAACGCTGCAGATGGCAGACAGAGCCACGCGTCTCAGCAGAGAGGGGGCTGCGGCGTTCCCAACATTCAGAATAAACTTCGGCCTCTTTTTTTTTTTAATTTAAAAATTTCTTCCTTTGCGATTCCCCACGGCTGGCGTTACAGGATTTCGTACTTGTCCACCAGGAAGGTGGTTTCAGTAGAAAACCTTACAGGGCTGTTCCCGTCTACCTGGGTCACTTTGGTAACCTGCGGGCACAAGAGGCAGAGTCAGCTCAGCACCGAACACCGCTCCCACCGCAGCCACGCCGCGCTTTCCGACACCGGGGCGGTCGCAGGGGCAGCATCAACCCCCCACTTCCGAGCCACAAGTCAGCCCTGAAAGAAAGGTCTTTGTTCCCAGGGAGCCTGAAAAGAGGGGAGAGCTTTTCTGCAGTAACCACCTCTCCCCCCAAAGCAGCCTGCGAGTTCAGCAGCAGTTGCTCACTCCAGCTCAGTGGGGACGGACGGATGGACGGACAGACACGCGCCGAGAAGCATTTTGGCTCGGGAGAGCGACGGACTCTCTAACACGAGCCTGAGGGGAACCAATGACCACTCAGAGGTACAAAGGCACAACCGAAGCTGCAGGGGAGCTCTGGGAAGCCCAAGTTGCCGGTGCTGCCGCACTCCTGAACGCAGCTAACACAGAGGGGACAGAGCCGAGGCCGAAGGCTTCACTGAGGGGGAGGGCAGGGCCCCCACGCCGCAGCACGGCCCTTTGAGGCAGCGGATCACCGAGGCAGCTTGAAAGAGGCTAGAGCGACGTCCTGCCCGCCGAGCACCAGCAGCCACCCTACCTGGATGTTGCAATAGTTCTTTTTGGAGACGAAGGAGACTTGCACCGGGAAGAAGTCGTTGGGCTGCCCTGCTATGCTGAACTCCAGACTGCCGCTCTTGTTTTTGGCATCTATCACTGGCAGGCACCACTCCAGGAGATTTCTCCGGCTGTCGTGGCGATACTCACCATCGATCTCCCCAATCACGGGGGCGCCGACGCCAGACCTGGAGCAGGACACGAAAAGCTGTAACAGCTTGTCTGCATCGAGCTAAGAAAACACTTATCAGGCCCATCGGCGCAGCCAGACTGCAAACCAGAGCGGGAAGGAACCCAGGGGATCCAGGACGCCGCTCGTTAGTGCTGCCCAGACGCGGAGTGTTACTTACGGCAAGGGGATGGTGATGATCACGTCGTTCAGCTCTAGGCTCTCCTCTTGCAACTCGTATTCAATGTTAACATCACAACTGTTCCCGCTTTCTGACGGCCAGCAGTTAACTGAGGGCACAGAAACAGCAAGCTGAGCGATGCGGGCTTTCTATGGGCAACAGGCTCTCAAAACGTCATGCACTTTGAAAAGTGCAGCAAAGTCAGCCCCAAGAAATTCTGACTTTAAGAAAACAAAAAAAGCTTTTTGTTTTCTTCAGGAGCATTACGGAAAACACACACCCCGGAGAACAACAGGTACTCTCCAACGGAAGACACACAGTATCTCGAACACCTCACAAGGTGCTGCACTTTGGAGCCAGCCCAGCTGCGGGGAGGTGGGCTACCAGCCGGCAGCCCGTGGCTGAACACCAGCCTCTCCCGCCCCAGCCCCCCATCACACTCTGGCACTCACTTGTCAATGGAATGAAGGACTCTTCTGTGGTCTGCAACCGCCACTTCAGCACGCCCACGTCGCTGTTAATAGGGAATGACTTCTCTGGGTTCTTCAAACCGATCTGCGACTCTGCAGTGAAGAGCTTCTTGTCCACGTTCGGGTGGGTCTGAAAGGGGAACACGGGCCCAGGCTGTAACTCTAAGCCCAAGGACACAACCGTACGTAGGTAACACGGGTTATAACGACAGCCCTACGCACCCTGGAGTATTTTCCTGGACAAAAGACACATCGGATTTGCTCCTTGCTCAGAAGCCTGACTATAGCACATCCGTTTATCAACCCTGGGTTCCTTCCAGAAAATGCCAAATCCACCAAGAAAAATCCACACCACAACAATTTTTACTTGTCACTGCACCAGAGACTCTCCCTAGGCTGGGCTGATAGCCCAGAGACCACCTTCAATAACTCTTAAAAGCTCAAAGACCACCCCGAAGACTCACAATGGACATTTCTCTTGAAGAAAAAACAACATAATGCTGCTGGGAAGAACACCCCAAAACCACAGAAATACGACTTCCCTCAGAACCCCTAACGCATATATGTGCCAGCAGCCAAACTCGATTTAAACGTTCTCTCTTCACAACAGCGAGTGTAAGCAGCTTTTTAGCAGCAGAGGATTTTCGCAAGTTAACGTTCAAGTCTCACTAGGAAGCCAGGAGTCAGCACTGAGTTTGATCTCGTCTTCCACCTGAAGTGGCACGTGTGGGAGCCTCGTCAGGGACTCGCTCATGAGAGGTGCTGGTAAGGAACCTACTCCTGCACAAGCAGGCCTGCAGCCAGCGAGGTGTAGAAAAGCCCCTGGCGAGGAGGAGGAGAGGGAGCAGAAGAGCGTATCGGAGCAGCACCATCTCCAGGGCTCAGAAAGGTCACACAACTAGAGGGAGAAACGGGAGGACGTATCTCTAAGCATCTTCTGAGCTGCTATTGCTGGCTGCAAACAAGGGCTCCGGCTCCAGGAGCTGTCGCGGAGGCAGCAGTAACAGGACACGAGCGACCCCGAGAAGAAACAGTTTTCTAGATAATAAATCAATTCCTCGCTGGCACAGTAACTTCATTCTAACGCTCCCGCTCAAGAACTAAAGCTAGCGCCATACAAACAAGCCCCGCGCAACACACCAGGCTGCTGCAAAGTCCAAGTGAGGTCAGATGGCGCACCAACGTGCGTTATGGCACAGATAAGGCTCCGAGGGCAGGGAGATAAGTTTCACAAGACAGGATTTCTCAAGTGAACTTCAATCTTTTGAGCATGCATTTATGCTGCGGGACATCTGCGGTGACTACTCCCAGTTACAACGCATTGGCAGGGAAGGCTTGGACAAGAACAGCAGACAGTAACACGCTCAAACGTTTCCAATAGCTTGCCCTGGAGAGCACTGGAAGAACGTTCAACGCCGCGGGACACCAAACAGGCTTTACCTGTAGCTGCACTCCCCTCTTGTCTTCGTTTTCTACATGCAGGCGAATCCGTGCAAACTTTTCATCGGAAATGTGCAGCATGATCATGCCATGCAGCTCCATGTTCTGCAACCCTCCGTCACGGCCACAAGTCAAGGAAATTTTCTCCTCTATTTTCATGTGCACGCTAGACAGACAGAAAAAAAAGCAAGTGTCTCAAGTCCTGCGCTTGGCATCTAACCGGCAAGACGAGAGACGAGTGCTCAGCAAGGACAGGTCACGTGTAACAAGCAGGTGCTCCCAAGAGTGTGACGGCCCCACATAAAATAGCACGAATGGCACAGTGGATACGGGCGCTAGTGCTGCTCCGACAGGGTAACTCAGGGCCACGTGGCTCTACGGATACGAGACGGAAGCCCGGATTAACAGCAACGATACAGCATCCTCACACCCCGTTCACTCAAAACGCCTCAGCCGTACAGCAGCGTGGCTCACAGCACTACAAGGTTCTGAATCACTAAATGTAAAATGAATCATGAACGCTTTCACCCTAAACCACAATATGGCAGGAACTCTGTGTGTCTGGGGAACACGAGAAGTGGCAGGGAAAAAGGCATAGGAAAATTCCCAACCTCGGCCAAGATGGGATGTACATCCACTGAGGTTTGAGTAGCAATCGCTAAGGCGATTCCTACCCAAACTAGCTATCTGATTTTTTGCTGCCAGGCTTTCTGAAATTTTGCCCACCATCTTTTAAAATTAACAGGTCGAGGGAGCACATGGGACTCGAATGGCAGAAAAAAGCACTAAAAAGGAAGCTGGCTCATGGAGCAACACGTGCACCGCAGAGAAAGCTTCAAGGAGACCGCTTTCGAAGTGAGGGCAATACCTACCTCTCCATGTTAACGGGAGGAGCAAGAACTTTGGCTGCTTCCGTAGAGCGCTTGCCTACGGCAGTCATGATATTTTCTCCTTCCGATTTCAGCTTGTCCACGAAGTTGTCCACCTCCTTCCCCTTAGCGCCAAGTTTCAAGGCTTTACTGGGACCCGAAGGCCTAAACAAAAGACATAAGAATCTCCACGTCAGCTCGCAGCAGCAGACTCAGTTATCTTCAAACGTTGTAACCCGACTATCCCAACAATACAGCGTTCGCCTCTGGGGGAGAACACGCACAAAACTGATCATATGAAGCGTGGGGTGCCAAGATATAATGCAGATCTATCTGGCTTCTGTTCCCAGTATTCCCAGTAGCTAGGACCTCTTTTTCTCACACTAAACAAGAAGCCCGTTGCCCAGCAAAAATTTCAAAGAGACCACGGGATGCTACTGTGGTACGCAGCACAAACGCTCGTCAACAATGAAAGGGGCGGGAGGGGGTCTCAAGAGTATGCAACATACACAGCCCTACAAGCAGCCACGTTAAAAGCTCGGAGGTCAACACACGCCAATCGGCAAAGCTGAGGGGAGGCTTTACAAGGACACGACAGTCCCCGCCTGTACGGTAACCTAACGGGAGGGCGACACAGACAAAGAACCCGTGTTAGAGAGCCTTTATTCGGGCAGATGGTTTCAGGCACGGCTGGCTCCAAGGAACACCGGTTCCCTACCATACACCTACCTGGCAGGCGCTGGTGCCACTTTGGGCTTCTCCGTTTCAATGATGGTCTCCGTGATCATTGCCGCCGTTGTGCCCCCAGACACGGCCGAGCTACCAAAGCCACCGAAACCGGGTGCCTTTTTGCCCTGTCTCTCTGCGTCCCTCCTGGCCTGCTGCAATTCCTTGGCTTTACGGCGCATCTCGGCTTTTGCTTCACGCTCCTGAGTCTGAAGAAAAAACAAGAGGCTGATAGAGCTTTGTAATCTCGATCTTATTCTGCACAGGAACTAAGTGCATTTGGTCGCAAGCCCTTTGCGAAGAAAAAGGGAACAAGAGACGGGCGTTTGGTTTACAGAAAAGCCAAATAATTTTATGACCCCAGTCAAAGTGGAGTAACGCCTTTGTATAAAAAAAAAGCAGCGTTTCCCGACAGGGCACGCTGCCGTACAAGTTATTCCCACGCACCTCTCGGACAGCTCGGAACACCTTTTCTTCATGCGAGTCCATCTCAGTGAAGGTCCGAATTTGTGCCAGGTTTACGTTCTCACGGTAGCCCAGGGCAACAATTTCATCAAAGGCAAAAATCAGGTCGAAGCAGTGTTCGGAGATCTCATTCTCCTCCAGCGCTCGACAATATTCAGGGATCTAGTTAGGGAGGGGAAAACATTTTAAAGGAGTATTTGTATAACACGAAGTTTTGCCATTATTCGTTTTTCTACACTACAATACTCATACAACCTCTTAGCTCTGTTGTAATGCTAACTCGGAGGAACCTCAACACACACTGAGGGCAGTGAATTTCCTGAAGATCCTTTCCTTGCACCAAGACAGCTGCACAAACTCGCTGCTTAGAAATGCGTGTAAAGTAGTGCTGTACCTCTAACAACCACAAGCTGTGACATCACGTTATTTTTATAAGGAATATGGGTGTTATCTCAAGAATACAGAGAATATTTAATGCTAAATTTACAACACCAACCCTTTGGTCTCACTAGCTGAATTGCAACCGAGGATCTTTTTATGTGTGCTTCAAAAATACCACCGAAACTTCAAGGCTTACTTCCAGGTCAGGAAGAGGCTCCGGAAAATCAAGTTGCCAGGTGGAGGCAGAGCACTTCACCACCAGGTTCCCCTACAACCGCACCGTTTCAGGCGACACGTGCACAAACTCTGCATTAAGCGACAGATCCTTACCACTCTAGAGAAGAGTCGGAGTGTTTCTAGGTCTTCCAGGATGTTGCTGTTCTTGGTGGTGATCAGCACCATGTAGAGCTTCTCCATGGGCTGATAGACGTACCGCACGCTCTCTGTTTCCACAAAAGTGTGCTGCTTCCCCGTGTTCATCAACTTCGGGAAAGCCGCCAGCAGCCCCTCGATGCGGGTCCGAGTCATCTCCACGAACTGCCGGGAGACGATGGCCTTCCCCGCCTTTGTGCAGACGGCTGCTGCCAACAGCACCTGCGGAGAAGGCGAGCGCTGTCAGCCGGGCCTCCCACACCACGCAGCCTCAGCCAGGCTGGCGCGGCACAACTAGCTCAAAGAAAGGATCGCTTCCGACTGTATTTCACCTTCATGTTTATCACTCAATCAGCTGACTTTCCTTAAACTCGATTTTAAGTCTTATTCTGTGACCAGCACCGGGAACCAAACTCCTCTAAGAGCAGATTCACCTCTGCTTTTCTCTCCAGCCCGCTTTCCGTTCCTGTCTTGTCCTGAGTGAGCTCTCAGGGCCCCAGGTGAGCAGACGCGGCAAATCAGCCCATTCCTAGACACACAGAGGTGTAACAATTCCCTCCCCAAATACTTCAGGGGAGGCTCCAAATTATTGAGTTTTCTGTCAGTCTGGCCCCAGCTTACAACTAAATACAGAAACGTTATATAATTTGACATTCCTTCCCAACGCCACATTTACACTAAAGCCAGGTTAATAAAGTATTGGCAGCTATATTAAACATGGATGACTCTCCTGGGCACTTCAGAGATGTTATCGCACCAACAATAAAAAGGCAGTAAGGCAATCGCCAGCTTACATTTTCTCACTCTCTCAGACTACTGAGACTTCCTCCTGCCTCTTCTCTCTCGCAGATCAGCTTCTTAATTAACTTTGTCAGGATGAGGCAGTTTCTGCACTTAAGATCTTTTAAAATCCTAACCGTTGTTATTACCACTTGCCCGACAGTCTGGAAACTCTCAATTTCAAGCCCCAGGTCAACAGTGCTCTGTGTGTGCACCTCAGTAAGGGTGCCAGGCTCCTTCTGGGGCCCTGCAGCTTCACAACTTCGGGACAACCATACCCTGAAGCACTTACAGGCCAGAAATACCCCCCCTCCCCCGTAAGCACTCCCCAAAAGTACTCAGGCCACGGTGCAAGAGAAGCAGAAGGCACCAAGGGGCCCTGCTGCACGGTGAGCACCCACCTCTACCCTTTAACGGAGCAGTGTGCCGGTCTTTGCTGACCGAGGCCGCCGTCAAACAACGCTGCGGATGGGCAACGAGGCGCAGGACGAGCTCAGAGGGAGAAACAGCTCACACGTTACCCCCTGCACCGACACGGGGGCAGCCGCCCATCGAGGGGGCAGCCCGAACGGCCTTTAAAACCAGCGGGACGCCGTGCGCCCCCGGCCGCGGCCGCCAGCCCCGCTGCTGGAAGGTCCCGGCAGCTCTGAGAGCGCTGCTCCGCCGCCCCCCACCGCTTGCGGGCCCCGGAGGCGGGCCGGGACGGCGCGCCCCCCGACGGCTGACGGCCCCCGCCCCGACCCCCCGGGCGGCCGAAGAACCCGCACCAGCGCCCGCTCCGCCCCGACAGGCCACGGGGCTCCCGCACCGGCCTGCGCCCGGGCCTGGCCCAGCGGCGGGCCCACAAGCCGGAACGGGAAGGGCCCGGGCTCCCCCCCCGGCGCTTCCCCGCGACCCGCCGTGCCCCGCAGCAGGCGGACGGGCGGCGGGCGGGCCCTTACCATGGCGGCGGCGGCGGCGCTGGGCTGGGCGCTGGGCTCGGCGCTGGCTCCCCAGCCGCTCCGCGTCCCCTCGGTCAGCCCCACAAGATGGCGGCGCCGAGCCACGTCCCCATCCGGAAGTGGCGTCACGCGCAGGACGGGGCGGGCCCGCCGCGCGGCGGCCACACACCACACCCCCCCGCCGCCAGGGGGCGCCGCGCGGGCCGGGCCGCTCTGGCCGGCGGCAGGCGAGCGAGGCGGGCGCGTCGCCATGGCGACGGCGGGGCCGCGGCGGGGCGGCATGGCGGAGCGGCGGGCGCTGGAGGTGAGCGCGGCCCGGGGCGCCGGGCCGGGCCGGGCCGGGCCGCCGCCTCATTTCCCCCCTCTGCCTAGACCCGCCTCGTCGAGAACCAGCCCTACGACGAGAGCCTGGAGCTGCCGGAGGCCGAGGAGGCGGGCGGCGCGGCGGGGAAGCCGGCCGGGGCCCGTTCGCCGCGGGCGGGGGGCGCGGGCCGCCCCCGGGGCTCCCGGCGGCCGGGGCTGCCCGGGGCGGGCGGCGGCGCCGCCGATCGCAGCAGCGACGAGGAGGGCGGCGGCGGCAAGGTAGGCGCGGGGCCGGCGGCGGGCGGGAGGCCCGGCCCGGTGAGGCGGCCCGGTGAGGCCCGGTCCCTCTCACCTAGGAGGAGGCGTCCCGCCCGGCCCCCCCCGCCGCCCTCAGCGAGGATGAGGACGACGATGACGACGACGATTCGGAGGAGGAGGATTCCTCGGAAACGGACTCGGAGGACGACTCGGAGGAGCACGGGGCTGCGCTGGAGGGGTAAGCGGCAGTACCGGCCGGAGGAGCCGGGTCCGGTGCTGGGCGGGTGCCGTACGTGCCCGTTCGGCTCCGCTGGTGTGCTCGCTGTTGGCATCGGGACAGGCAGCTCCCTCGACATCGTAGCCGGCTGGCCCGGGAGAAAGGTCCCTCCGTGTGAGGAACCGCCGCCACCCCACTCCTCGGACAATCCCCGTCCCCCTTTGCTGTCCCGAGGAGAGGCAGAGCTGGGAGCGACCCTGCGGAGCAAGGAGAAGGTGTTGTCAAGCCCCCAGTCTCGGCTGTCAGTCGGTGCCCAAGAAGAAGGAACATCTCTCGAACACATCACTCGTCTCCTGATAATCCTCCTCCTTTTCCACTGTTTTCAACTCCCAAACCATTACTAATGCCCTAGTTGTGGTCCTAACACCTGCCTTTGTGCAGATCACTTGTCCACCTTTTGACGTCCCCTACACGGGTCTCTATAATCATGAGCAACCGTCCAGCACTCAACTGCTTTTTTTGGCTGGGAGGCCCAAGGCAAAACACGGCCCAACAGTGTTTTTCACGTGCAAGTAGTCTTTTTAGGAGAGGACTGAATACCTGGTGGCTCAGCTTCCTTCGTGATCGTCTTGCGCAGTTGGGTGCCAGTTCCTGCTTGAACCTACCACGCATTAATCTTTGTCTGCATTTCTCTTTCTTTCTTTAGTGACTTCAATCTGGCAGATTACGACTACCTGCCAGTGTCTTCTGAAATCAAAGAACTCTTTGAATACATCAAGAGGTGAGTTGAAGGGGTTTTGGCCCTCTCTTGCTCTCCTTTGTGCCAACTATTGTGGCAAGTTTAGCAGGATGGGTCATAATCACCCACGCTGTGATGTTGGTTTTTTCCAGGTACACTCCCAAAACGATAGAGATTGAACACAAACTGCAGCCTTTTATTCCAGACTTTATTCCTGCTGTTGGGGACATTGATGCGTTCCTAAAGGTACAGTTGCTTCAGGTTTCTCTGTACCTGCTGTCGCACGAGCCACGGCATCGGTGCAAGAGGGGCACAGAGGCCGCCCGTCCCCGGCGGTGGCGCGCACCCTCGCCCTGCGCTGTCGGAGAGAACGTTCCAGAGACCTGGGAAAGCACCCCGGGTTCGGTCGCCTCTCAAAGAGCACGTACGTGATTCGGGGCAAGAGCTGCCTTTCCCCGTGTCCAACACCTTGTGCTTCTCAGGCAGCGCTGCGCTAACGACTCATATTCCGGAAGGCACAACTGCCCCTGCCTCTTAGGGTCTGACTTTTAAACCGCAGTGACGCTCTGTACAAAATAGCCCCACCTGCCCCCACGCTGGATTCCCGGAGGAACGAGGGTCTGTGTCTATCTGCAGGTTCCCCGGCCCGATGGCAAGCCTGATAACCTTGGCCTGCTGGTCCTGGACGAGCCCTCCACCAAGCAGTCAGATCCCACCGTGCTCTCCCTTTGGCTGACGGAGAACTCCAAGCAGCATAACGTCACGGTGAGTCACGGAGAGGGAGGAGGCACTTGCTGTGTGCTGGCTCTAGCAAAAACATGGCGTCTGACTCTTACTTTTGTCTATGGGACTACAGTGTGGCAGCACAACCGATAACTTGGCTTTAAAAGCAGAAAAGACTAACCTTTTTCTTTAACCTATAGCTTTAAACTGCAACGGATCTAAGCCTTGCTTCAGGCAAGTCTTGCTACAGACTTTGGATCCGTTTCCTTCAGGTGAAGCTCTGTTTCCTCTTGGTTGTCAGTACCTGGTTTCCCTGGGCGTTTGTTTGCCGTTTGCTCTTCTGTCTGCAGAAATGAGTTGGTGCAGTGCGACTAGGAGAGAGAAAAGGCATGGTTAATCAGGAGCAAACACGGGGTTTGCCAAAACGCCCCCAAACACCACAAAGTGCCTCCAGGTTTACATTTCTGTTTACAGCAGCAGATAAAAGTGAAGAGTTTGGAGAATGCGGAGAAGAACCCCAAAGCCATCGAGAGCTGGATTGAAAGTATCAGCGAACTGCACCGCTGCAAACCTCCGGCCACAGTCCATTACACCAGGTGAGCCGTGACGCCAGTTCTGCTTCGCACACGCTCGTCCAGCCTGAGCGCGGGTCAGCGGGAGGCTGGCAGCAAAGTCGAGAAGCGCTGAGTGAAACTATCAAACCACCTCCAAGAGGGAGAAGACGTGCTGATTTTCAGGGCAGTCGCACCACGCGCGTGTGCAGGATGCTCGGTTTCCCTCTCTGCCCTTCTCTTTCCCTGTGTAGCTTGAGTCAGTTTAACCGTGCGCAGAACTTGCGTCTTGGCGAGCTGAGGCTTGTTTTGATGAATAAAAATGCCCGGGTTGACCCTCCGCAGAGGTGCGGCGCTCTCTGAGCCGGTTAGAACAGAGGCCGTCCCCTTTACGGCGGTCCGGCGGTAGGAAGCCATTTCAGTTGTGCGTGGTCCTAAAGTTTGTGTTGGTTTCTTCCCCCTCGCAGGCCAATGCCTGACATTGAGACCCTGATGCAGGAATGGTCACCGGAGTTTGAGGAGCTCTTGGGGAAGGTACGCTGTCCGAGCAGTAAGTAGTTAGCTCAGTGCATGATGCTACAAACCATCTCCCGTGGAAGCTGGGCTCCTGCTCCACGGTGAGCTCTTTGCCGGCAGCGCGGCCCGGTCAGGTGTGTCCCTACGTGCCGTTTCTCCCTTGCTGGCTGGCGGGGAAGCAGCCTAACGCCCGCATCCCGGCTGCTGCCCGGGTGGCCTCTGGGCTCGGCCGGAGCTCAGTGCCTGCGCTCGGGCTCCTGCTGCATGGGAGCTGACGGCCCCTCTGTTCCAGGTGGGCCTCCCGACTGCAGAGATGAGCTGCGACCTGGCCGAATACGTCGACATCATTTGCGGTAAGCGGGGGAGGCTGTGCCGGAGACACCAGCAAGAGACCTCTAGGCACAGGCTCAGCCCCGGGTAGTCCACGTCCTTCTCCGCTGCCTTCAGTAGGAAGCGGACTCTTGTCCCGCTGAGCGAAGGCCCAAGTAACGGTGGGCCCTGGGACGCTCAGCCCTTCCCTCCAGCACCCCGTGCAGGGCGGTGCTGCCCAGAGGCCCTCACACATTTCTGCTCTCGCTCGTAGCCATTCTGGACATCCCCGTGTACAAGAGCCGGGTCCAGCCCCTGCACGTCCTCTTCTCCCTCTACTCAGAGTTCAAGAACTCACAGGTACGTGACTCCCTGCTCTCCGTACATTTGGCTTTGCTGTGGGTGTTTGGGAAGGGCGGGTGGGCCACGAGAAAGGGGGCCAAAGAGCGCTTCCTAAGCGTCTCGTTTACAAAGTACCTCCGCGTTACACAAGGAGCCTCCGAGGTGCCACAAGGCCGGGATGCCACGTCTTTTAACAGTCCAGCATAAGCCCAGAATTCTTTTCCCACCGAAGTCGGGGCGGCTGCTGAGCGCACGGCTCGTGCAGAGCAGAACGGCTGGCATTTTCAGTTGCACACGGGTACTCTAATTGACGAGAGTAAAATCTTTGCACCTACATCTTTCCCCTGCAGCATTTCAAGCCGCTGGCTGACGGGAAGAAAGGCCGGAGCCCGCTGTCCAACCCTCCTTCGCAAGCGGCAGACGCAGAAGTGTTAAGCTTTACTTGAAGCTTCACGTTAAACCCCCGTCTCCTGGATCAACGTCTGCTGCTGGGCATCGAGATTTGACCCAAGCGAACTGTGAAGCAACGCCCACCGTTTCAGAAGCCTCTCTGGTTTTATAGGTGCCGCTGAGCTGTTCTGCATTCATAGAGCAGGACTTCACCCACCACGTTTATTGCCGAAGCTGCCTAATCGCTCCTTTTCTGACCTGTCCCCCAACAGTTCACCATTAAACCAGCTCTTCCCACTGACAGGCTCCCTGTGCGGCAGGCGCTGCGGGGCAGAGGCTCCTCGAGCGCACACTACAAGTGCCGGAGCAAGTGGGAATAAATTCTGCGCTCAGACACGACACGTGGATGTGCCCGGTGCATTCCCAGGTCTGCTCTGGGGATATCCAGACCCCTCTGCCCTGTAGTCTCGAGCCCCTTTTTCTGTTCTCGAGCCCCTTAGCTGCTGACAAGGAGAAATAACCAGCGCGGCACCACACAGACGCTTGACTTTAGTTTATTGCTGTTGGGACGAGTCTCCAGCCCCTGCCACGCTGCCCGCCCATCTGCCGTGGCTCTGGCGGGGGTGGCGAGGATGGCGCCGGCCACGAACCTGCTAAAACAAGGCTGGTGCTTGGCCTTACCCTGGGAGGAATCGTGGCACTAACAGCTTGGCAGAGCCTGGCTATAAACAGCTTTAATGCGTTCCGATTATAATATATAATAGTCTGTTTGTAAAGTGCATGGGCTACATAAACACGTGCCTTGGCCAACAGCACAGCTACCGCGACCTGCAGCGTGTACCTTAGCGTACAGCCGGGGGCTGCTGGGCACCCGCCACCCGGCACGGCCCCCCCCGGCACCTTGGGCTGCGCTTCTGGTACATACCTGGTGCCGGGCACCGCGCCGCCTCACAGCCAGATCTCATCGCTGCTCACGCTCGGCACTTTGTAGATGCGCCCGGACGTGGGGAGCTGGACAAAACCTGTAGGACAAGGGCAGCTCATTGCCATCGCCTTTCGGGGTGGCCGCAGAGGCTGGCGTCCCCGCAGCGAGGCTGTTGGAGCTGCTCGCCCGCCTGCGCCCCCTCACCCAGCTTGCTGAGGACCAGGGAGTTCTCCAGCCGTGGCAGGGAGGTCTCCAGCCCGGACAGGCTGCTCTCCTCTCCCCTGCCACTGGCTCCCACATCCTTGGTGGAAGCTGTAGGGAAGGAAACGGGTGTGAGCTGGGACATCTGGCCCTTGCCCCGGCAGGACCTGTGGCCCCGCATGTCCCTCTGCACCGGCACCTCGGGGTCTTACCTCCGGCCTCCTGCGCAAGGTCGTCGAGACGCAGGTCGGGGGGCAGGGAGCGGGTCTGGCGGGGCAGACGCGCACCCTGGGGCTGCAGGTGCTCGGAGCCGCTGCAACGTGAGCACCGGCTGAGTGGGCTGCTCGGTCCCGCTCTCACCTCGCCCAGCGCCGGCTTGGCGCGGCGGCACGCCAGGCAGGCGACGCAGGAGCCCAGGCCGAGCAGGGTGACCAGGGCCAGGGCGGCTCCGACAGCGACGCCGAGGAGGGGCAGCTCCACGCGGGCGTCCAGCAGACCTGCACGGGCAGCGCGGGCCCCTCAGCACCCCTCCGCAGGGCCGCTGCTCCGCACCCACCACCCCAGCACCTACCTGGGGGCAGGAGGGAGGCCGTGGTGACGCCCACGCTGTTGGCAACGTTGATGGAGAAGTTGCCGGCCGCCCTCCCAAGGTGGATGTGGAGCGAGTGGTTGGCCAGCCCCTGGTGGCGCGTGGCAGCCAGGAGGAGGATCTCGGAGGCGTTGGCCATCATGTGCCTGTCCTGGGCCAGCCAGGAGATGCTGGCGGGCGGGTTGCCTCGCACCAGCACAGAGAGCGGCGGTAGGAGCCCAGCGCCCTTGACCTGCTGGTAGCGGGCATCTGCCCGCAGGATCTGTGGCTTATCTGGGCAACGAACACGGGCAGCGAGAGGGCAGGAGGGATGGGGGCAGCCCCACCGGGAGCAGGATTTGCCTCCCCAGGGACCAGGAGCCGTGTTCGCTCAGGACTGGTGAGATGCTGCCCCGCTACGTGGACACAGGCCACGGGCAGCAGCCCCCCGCGCCCTCCCCACACCTCCGGCTGGCGCCACAGACCTTACGCTGCGCGTCGAGGGTGATGGAGACGTCGTAGGTCGCCCCGGAGGCTGGGTCAGTCGGGGAGCAGCAGAGCTGGTGGTCGGTGGGGGCGGGGGTGCTGGCAGGTCGCCCTCTGCTTCTGGCCGTCGAGGTACCACGTCAGCGCGGTGCTGGGGGCCGGCTGGGGGGCCTGGCAGGTGAAGGCTCAGCTCTCCTCCTCCCGCAGCGCGCACGCTGCCAGCAGCCGCCCATCGACGGTGGGGCCCGGCTCCCCCAGCCCTGCTGGAGACCCCGCCGCGCATCAGAGCTGCAGGGGGGTTCTGCTGCCGCAGCCAGACCCCACCACCGCCTCACGGGCAGAGCACTGAGAGGCCGAGATACAGCAGCAGCCGGGTGAGGGCAGCCCCCGGCCGGCCCCCGAGACGCCCCATGGCCGCACTGGGAGAGAGGCGGCCGGAGCAGGGATGCGGGGCTATCCCCGTGCTGGGCCCCCACACGCAGCGGGGCCGGAGGATGCGGCCAGGCTGTGCCTTACCTGGAGCATGGCCGCTGCCGCCAGCCCGGCCCGCAGTGCGGCCCCGCATGCGGCGCAGGGGCGGTCCCGGCACAGCCGCCACCATCCCTCCCGCCAGGCCCCGCAGCTGCCTTCCCGAGCGGGGCTGGCGCGGCTGCACGCAGCCGCTGTGGCCGTAGTGGGGTCAGCCCCGCCGCCCCGACAAGCGAGAGGAGAGCGGCCAGAGACCACCCAGCGGCAGCTGGGATGAGCCTCCCCGTGTCCCCCCCGCTCCCCTCTCCACCCGGGGGGCTCAGCCCTGCCCAGCCACCATGCCACGCCACGCCGCGCCACGCCGCACACCATGCCGCACGCCGAGCCCAAGTGCCAGGGACACAGGGAGGTTTATTGGGGGTGGAGCGGAGCCAAAGCCAGAGCGCTTTGGTACTTCCCGTCCCTGGCTGTCAGCCAAGAGGAGGAACGGGGCCCCGCTGCGGTGGCCGGGATGTGCCCGCCTGGGCCTGGCAGCTCGGCTCTGCCCAGCCCCTGCCCCTCTCACTCGCCGCTGGCACCGCCGGGGTTGCGCAGCCGCCCCAGCATCTCACAGAGCATCTGGTTGCAGAGGGCCGAGTAGGGGTTGAGCAGCACCAGCTGCCGCCGGGCGAAGCCGCTGCCCAGCCGCGCCGCTCGCTCGAAGTCCCGCCGGGCCTCCTCGTCCCGCGCCTGCAGCCGGTGGATGAGCCCGCGCTGCACGAAGCTCTGGCAGGCGGCGCGGCCGCAGCCCCGGCTCAGGCGAATGGCTGTGTCCAGGTCCCGCAGGGCGCCTGGCCGGGGGAGAGAGGCGTCGGGGTGGGCGGGGGGTCCCGGGGGGTCTCCCGCCTCCGGCCGCATGTCCCCGCTCACCTGCCACGTCCCCCCGCAGGCGCAGGGCCTGGGCGCGGTTGTTGTAGGCGGAGGCGCGCTCGGGCAGCAGGCGGATGGCCTCCCCGAACCGCTCCAGCGCCGCGCTCACATCCCCCGACTCGGCAGCGGAGACGCCCTGCAGCTCCAGGTCCCGCACCTGCTCCAGCAGCTCCGGCGCGAAGCCGTCCCCTGTGGCGGTGCAACAGGGGGACCTTGGCCGGGGAAGCCACCGGCACCGGGACACCCCGGGGACATTGGCATCGCCTCACCTTCCTCCTGGGCATCCTCCTCCTCCTCCTCCTCCTCGTCCAGGCCGGGGATATCCCCGAAGGGGGTGCTGGGGTTGAAGATGGTCTGCAGGACGGCCCTGTCGTTGGCCGTGGCCATGGTGCCCCGCGCGCCGAGCCCCCACGGCCGGGCTGCGGCCGGTTAATGTTCACACCACGGGCCCCGCCGCACGTGGCCCGTCCTATCGCAGCCCCGCACCCGGCCCCGCCGCCCGCGGCTTCCCAAGGTGACCCCTGGGCGCCAGCACGGCCCCGCTCCACCAAAAGCCCACCAAAGGCCCACCGCGGCGCTGGCTGGGGGCTCCCGTCCCCCCGGGAGGAGACGTGGGGAGCCAGGAAAGCAGCTTCTCAGCCCTGAAGAAGAAATCCAGAGCAACCCTCTGCAGCAATAAACTTGACATGTTTATTAATTAAACTATCACTTAAATAAAAAAAAGTGCATAGAAAATAAACATGTTTAAAAACTCCTTTGTTTTTTTTTGTGGTTTTTTTTTTTTTTTTTTTTTTTTTTTTTACAACTATGTACACTTTTTTATTTTTACATTCAGTCTTTTGCAGAGCTTTCAGCATTTTTTTAAACTATTAAAGTATTTCCTTCTTCCCTGCGCCAGGGAGTTAACACTGATGTACTTTAGACACGTTTCCTCTTTTTTTTTCTTTTTAAAAAAAAAAAAAAAAACAACCAAACAAACAACCAGAAGCTTGGAAGAACACAAGAAAAAAAAAGAAGAGATTTGTTATACATGATAAGTTGTCAAGAAATGTATCTCTAGAACATAACCTTGCCTTTGCAGAGCTTTTTTTTTTCTTTTTTTTTTTTTTTTTGAAACAATTATTCACCTACCTGTATTTACTAAAGAGACCGTTAAGCTCAATAAAAGAAACACCACAAGTAATAGATCTCGGTTGATAGACAAAGCTACTGTACCTCGTTAAAAAGAGACCAGGAAAGCACAGAGCACGTTTTTCCCCTAGATGCAGGTGGTACCCGACATTCATCACCGAAACGAGAGGGAGGGGGGGAAGGGACCCGGTTGTACAAGAACTGACTGGAAACAAGAAGGGCCGGGAAGGGCCGCGCCGTGGGGACGGGGCTCTCCGGGCCTCGTTAGCAACTGCAACACAATCCTTATCTATAGTGTTAAGAGAATTAAAAGCCATGGACCGATACTGAACTAGGCTTCATTACACGGTGCATTACTATATTAGTTCCTATATATATCGTATTTATAGTTATAAAAAACCTTGCGAGTGTGGAGAGTGGAGCAGTCGTGTGGGTTCGAATGGCATGATTCTGCACAAAGACCGTCTCGCTGAAGAACCTGGTATTGCTTCGAAACGAAAGAAAACCAGAAAGAAAAGATACCCAGCCCTTTGCAATGACCCGCTTTTCCTTTAAAACAAAAAACACGTCGGTTTGTACAAAGAAAAATAAACGCCCTAAAGTTCCGTATTTTTTTTTTTTTTTTAGTATTTTCAGATGCCGTGATCTGCGTCAGTCCTTATAAAATATACATTCATACGGGGGACGCTGCACTGCGCTCGCCGCCGGCCCAGGCGGGACGGGGCCGCAGGGCAGGAGGACGTCGGCCACCCCTCGCCACCACGGCTTGTCCCTGCCCCACCACCGTCCCCGCGGGCCCGGGCAGCCGCGGGGCGCAGCGCAGCGTCCCGGGGGTACAGACGGTTCCACTGGCCACAGCGGCTCCCGCCGAGGCGGCCGCGACGGCGATAGCAGCAAGGGGACACGGCGCCAGGCGCTCGGGGGGCTCCCGCAGCCCTCCGTCCCCCCAACCCTCTGTCCCGCTCCTCCCAGCGAGGGGACACGCGGCGGCGTGGAGCCACTCGGGCGCATTCGGGGCTCGGCCGAGCGAGGGCTGTTCCCCGGGGCTGCTGTCACGAACGGGGCAGGGAAGGGGCCAGGGCGGCTGTGCCGGGAGCGGGGCTGAGACCCCCGGGCACAGGCCCCTCGGCCTCCCAAGGTATGTGCGTTCCCAACTGTCAGTGCATCAAATCATCTCAGTAACAAACGCAGCGTCAACTGGACTCTTCTTCCAACAGTTATCGCCAAAGAACCACCGCACAGTGCAATAACAAAAGGAAACCGGCAGCTCCCGACCCTCCGTGCGCCGAGTTTCACCCTCGGCTCGGAGGGAGAGGCCTCGGGGCGCCCCGCCGCGAGTGCCAGGCGCTCCCCTCCCTTCCCCGCCGCCCGCAATGCCGCCTCAGAGCAGCCCCCCGACCCGCTGACCCACGGCAGGGACAGTCGGAATTGCGAGGGTGCTTCCTGCCTTCCCTTCCCCATGGAAAACTTGCCCTCGGGACGAGGCACGCGCCCCGAGAGTCCGCTCTCTCAGGCTTTATCTCGTTTTTCCTCTCTAGGTACCGGCAGGTGCCGCGCGGGGCAAGGCAGAACCCGCCTCCGGCCGGGGGGGACACGGACGGTTGGTCAGACAGTCACCCCCCTCCTGAGCCAGGCAATTCCCCCTCCCGCCCCAGCTTGACGGGGAAATCAAGACTAAGGTCCAGCCAAACCTCCGGGAAACAGTTACTGAAGTCAAAAAGGCAGAACAAGAGTTAAAAAATAAAAATAAAGTGTACCCCCCTCTCTGGAGAAAGGATCAGACTGTGACCAGCCAGGTATTTCCTATAACCGTCCTATGAAAATAAAAAAATCATTAAAAAGAGATTCTCTTAAATTAGGATAATACCACTGTTTAAAAAGCCTCGTCATAAGTGCTTTCCCCTATGAAGTGCTTCTCATAGAAAAATATACAAAATATATTTACATTTATAAAACCTTAAATACTAAACTGTAAACAGAACAGAGTAAAATCCAATGTCGTCATTCCTCAGGCTTGGGGCTCTTCACTTCTTTCTCTGTGGTTTGGGGGCGCGGGGGGATGCCGCTGCCGTAGCTGGGACGCGGGCGCCTCTAGGGTGGCCTCAAAGGGGCTGGCTCCCCCGGCTACCGCAGCGGCCACCGTGCCCAGCGCCGAGGGACGCCCTGCGCGCTGCCGGCCACGGGGCTGGCTCGCTGCTGGCCTGGCCCCTGCAGAGACCCCACGCCCGTGGCTCCCTCGTGTCCCCTCCCGGCTCCCGCTCTACAGCGGCGCACAGCCAGCCCCGGGGCTCCCCACAGACCTCCGTCCCTCCGAGTGCCTCCGACCAGCTCCCCGCTGGCAGCGCCCTCAGCTCGCTGGGCAGAGGAGGAAGCCGTCGGAGGCAGGAGCGGGGAAGGGGCTGCTTCCCGCCTCTGCTCCCAGCGATCACAGCGCCCCGCCGGCTGGCACAAGCCCTGTCTGCCACGGAACGCCGGGAACGTCCCCGCGCAGGGTTTGGGAGCACAACGCTGGCCAAACCCTCCCAGCCCCGCTGCGGGCTGCTCTGTCCCGCTCTGCCCCGTTCCGAGGTGAAACCGGCTGAGCCTGACCCAGGGAACGCACCCAGCCCGCGCCGGCCGCTCGCCGACGGCTCACAGACAGTGTCCTGCGGACGCAAAGCACAAGGGACCAGAGGTGCACGGTCCCGGGGCTGCAGTCCCTCCCCTCGGGGGGGCCCTCGCTCACACGCTGCGCTGCCGGCTCCCGACACAGCCCTCCGCCGAGCGGGAGGGAGAGGACCCCCCACTCAGCACGGAGCCGAGGGACAGAGAGGGACGGAGGGACAGGATGCGCCACCGCCCCCCAGGCTGGGGCCTGGGCCGGCCTCCCCTCCCCTCTCCCGCTCGCCAGCCCCACGACAAGAAACGAATACCGGGACGGGGGGAAATGAGAACAGCAAAAACATAATCACGCCGAGGATCTTCTCCAGTGGCCCGTGTCTCTCCCAAGGGTGCGTGTGCGCATGCGAGACATGAAGATGTGGACTCTGACAGAGAAACGCAGCCGCCAGTCCGGTCCCTGAGCCCAGCCCGTCTCCATCCCTGCCTCCGGCCCCCCTGGCCCGTCCGAGCGGCCGGGAGGGATTCGCTCCAAGCTTTGGTTCGCCCCGGGCCCCTCAGGGCTCACCTGCAGCTGACGTAAGTTCTAGTTTAAAAACTTCCTGCATTTCTTGGCGCCGCAGTTACAGGGCAGTTTGTTGCTGGCGTCTTCAATGGGGAACTTGTAGTCGTAGGTGAGCTCTTCCCCCCGGTAGATTTTGCGCATGGCGAAGATGACGATGTGTTTCTGGCCATCAATGTTGATGACCCGGGAGTAGCAGTTGGGCTCGCAGGAGTGATTGATGAAGCGGGCCGCGTTCCCGTGCATGGTGGCATCCACTACTTCCGAGTCGTCAATGCGGAACATGTAGCAGCCGATCCCCTACGCACGGAGGACAGGGAGAGGGTTAGCTGAGAGCAGAGGAGGCAGAGCCACCCTAGCAGACAGCCTCGCTCATCGCAGCAACCGGGGGCCAGGCCTTCCGGAGCACCTGCAGCTGCCCTTCGCTCGCCTTCAGAAGCTCATTTTCATCCCGTGCCTTTGGATCTGCCACGCTAAGACTGGGCCGAGACCCTTCCCAGCCCTCGGAAGGGCTGCCTCAGAAAAGAAGCGGCACCTCTAGTGCTCCAGCAAGGACGGAAATACCCCGGGAGGTCTGTAATCCCTATTCGTGATGTTCCCAACGCAGTTTGCACGTGGCCTAAGCCTGTCCTACCTTCACAGCCACCTTACAGTCTCCCAAACTCTTTAAGAACTTCTACGAAAGCCCATAACTCACCTTACTGTCGTAGTATTTCTCTCGTTTGTCAGTGAGGATGGAGCGAATGACATTGCCTGAATATTCGATCACCATCTCACCTGCATCGATGTTCCTTTTGCAGAACAGACCCCGGCCGTGGATAGGAGACCTGAAAAAGCACCAAGATGGGCGAGTGTTTGAAAGGGTACAAGCACAACTCAGAAGCACAAGGTTGCCAACGCTGCAGAAGACAGGCTACTTCGTTACCAGGGTCACTGTGGCATCACTCCTCTCCTCTAATGCAACGCTAACAAGAGCGACACCGGATTTCTCCTGCCCGCTCCTGAGCACGTGCCTCAGCTATCGCCAAGGCCCGCCAGCGAGGCCCCAGCACTTTGTGCGGAGGGTTGCTTCTGAATACACATCTTGGGTGGGGAGGAGGAGGAGGGAAAAACCCCAAACCTGCTTCTTCCCCTCAGTTTTGCAGTCTGACTTCATAGAAGTCTTCCAGTTTTCACCTTCCTCTGTCCCAGAGGCAGAGGTGCCGGAACAAAACCCTACCTGTAGACACCAACTGCCTCCTTGGAGGTCTTCTTCAAGTGTCGGAAGCGCATGGGCATCGGCAGATCCATACTAGTCGCCCTCCTAGAACAAAGAGACGCTGCTAAGTGATGCCCTTTATCGAAGAGTCTGGGCCAGGTATTACCTGGGAGACTTTCCAAGACAATAATTTAGACGCTGTGACACGCTACAGCCCACAGAGAACACCATCAAAATTAATGCAGTGGTTTTAGATCTATAAAAGATAACCTCCCCCCTCCTCTGCCCCGATTCTCATCGGATCCTTTTACATTAGGAAGGAAAAGAAACACCCAAAGGAAGACTGGCCTGGTGGTCACCCTCAGCTGTCGGGTCTCTTGCTGCTGTGGGAGCCTCCCCTACAAGCGCCGCTGCGGGGTGGCTTTCACGTTTGAAACACCACTAGGCACAGCTAGGCCTGAGCAGCTCGTTCTAACACCGCAGCTTTACTTTCCCCTTTGAACCGTTACACTCTGCTGCGTACCGGGCTGATTTCAGCTGTACTTCCTCCTCTTCCTCGTCATTTGGGTTGTATTCTGGCGGCTGCCGGTGTTTAGAAGCCAAGAAATTAAACATATCAAACGCCGATTTCCTGCAATTTAAAGAGACAAGAGGAAGTTTGTTCTACTGACTGCAAACAAACACGTGGTTGCCACAACAGCTCGAGACGTTTACTGCGTTGCACCTTCTCCCGTCTGTCCTCTCTTAAAGCCCTCCCTGCCTCAGGGTGACAGACGACCCCTTCTGAGAGCCGTGGATGAACGCACCCGCCAGTACAGCTTTGTTAAACACCACAAAGGTCACAACAAAGCGGCCCAGAGAAACGCACAGTCTCAGAAGATGCACTGTAATTGATTTACAGGCGAAAGCTGTGAATGTTTCTTTCTAACGGAGAGCTGCAGAGATTTGTTGCTTATGCCCTGCCGTGGAGCGAGTTAACGGAGCAAACGGGCCGTTAACCTTAAACGCGGCAAAGCTCACACTTGCCTCAGGTGGACTTCGGCCCTCGCAGAGCCGTGCGGGTTCAGAGGGGGTTCATTGGCCTCCTCCGGCTTATGAAATCTGAACTTGTAGTTGTGGCAGTGCTTTGCTCCGTACAGTTGCTCAATCAGGAACACAACGGTATCGTGGATGATCCCCAGCATCCTCAAACCATTCACACCTGGAACGAGACACAGCACACCAAAAAACCCAACTGCCAATGCAGCCTTGGAGCAGGAGGATACGGCAGCTTGCCAAAGACAACTCGTGTGCCAGCCTGCCATCGTCACAGAAGCAACTTCATTCTACGTCAGAATTTTCAATCATTTCATCAGGCAGCAACTACCCTCCGTAAAGCAGGCAGCGGCTGCACGGACGCTGCCAAGACTCTGAACCCCAAGTCGCTCACAGAGAGACGCGTTTGCCCTCACGCGCTCAGAGGCGCAGCAGGAGGGAGTCTGGCAGCGGGCGTTACCTGCAAAGGACAGCTGCTTCAGGCGGGCATTGGAACGGGCTTCTTGGACCTTGTCGGTCAGCGACTTCCAGGCATCTGCAGTGGCACAAACAGAAGGCAACAGAGTGAACCAGGGTCCGAGCGCTGACTGCCACAACAGGGCCCTGCTACAGCTCTTCTTTTCCCACATCTCATCAGGTTTCCGTGAAACAACACACCATCGGCAGACTTCTACGTGCGTGTGCAGTATGCTGTTTTCCAGCACGTGCTCACGTTTAAATGAACTAATATGAAGTCTGCATCCCTTTCATGGGCCGTGAATTAAGATCCTCGGATCTTCTGGCCTCTCCAAAATTCCCTTTGGCATAAAGGGAAGTGTGTTCAGCAAATGGTCTAGAGGAGAAGCCTAGATCCCCGCTGTCTGAGCCACACTGACTATTTCCTAAGTATGGTTCAAGACCATTGGTCAACTGGTAGAACAAAAGGGGACAATGATTAAAAAAACCAGAACAACCAACACCAAACTTTTTCAATGCAATCCAGACATTGCTAGGAACTAGGATTGTTCTAGGGCTGTAAATCAATTTAAGTCTATTAAAAAGCAAGTAACAGATCCTCAGAAGTCACGATTTTACTTCTAGCAAGGAAAGCTAAAACCAGTAAAAGCGAAACGCACAGTTCTCACCTTCAATGCTTTCTGCGCAGATTTGAAAACCGTCATCACTAGAGATCTCAAAAACCAAACCTTTCTTTGGTTTCTTCTCACCGAGACACTCTTTCCTCTTTTGTTCTTGCTGAAGCCAAAACATAAGTGGGGAGCTGAAAGTACTCTCCTCTTCCTCGACAGCTTTTGAGCCTGGGAAAGACGGAGGCCAGCATGAAGATGGAAACTGGGCAGAATGATGTTTTTTCCACTGGTCGCTCCACAAGTGGCAATGAATTACTACCTATTACTAACTTGCCGTTTGACCAGTAGATCTGTCCAAGAAAAAAATCTAGACAGTGTTGCAGTAAGAGTGTGAAATCTCAAGTGCTGAAATTTCCACAAGCTAAAAATAGAGACATCACTGTTTGTCCAGTATCTATTCTTAGCAAACAAACCTTTCCTCCCTTCAGAGCAAGAATAACAGGACTATTAGCTCTGGGATCTTTCCTGAGAGAACGAGACACACAAAAATCCAAACTCCAAGGTACTAATTTCCCCGTCCAGAAGAATCCCAAGACTCGGTGCTTTTGAAGAAGTGACGTACCTGCATTTTCCTGCTCGTTTGTTGAGTTCTGCGTTGACTGAGACTCCGGGAGGACTGCCGTTTGCCTTGGGAGGGAAGGAAGGGAACGTGAAGAAAGATGGTTACTGACCCACCTCACTTCCTCACCAGCCCCCAGCACTCCCCTACAAACTCTGAGAACTAGGCGGGGGTACAAGACACTTTTTCCACATCGAATGTTCCAACAGCAGTTCAACTGGGAACAAACACGCCAACAGATTCTACTAGGTCGCGTTTATTTTTGAGGCGTCCATCAGTCTGCGGGGAGCAGCCTGATTTAACGCAGTCCGTGACGGGTCCTTTGTACCAGCCCCCCAGTCACACAGCGTGTGCTGATGTATGATCAGCCAAAGCTCGATGAGCGGTTTGCTCTCGGCACACAGCGAGCTCCCCACAGCTACATGCAACTTCATTTGAAAAATGGCCCCATATTGTAGCTAAACGTAACCGCTCATTCCAGACTGAAGGCTCCCACGACAGCTGAACCAGCCAAGTAAGGCTTCTCGCATTCTCGGTATAACCTTCCTTGAGCTCAAGCGAGCAGAATCTGAGGGCAAGGCCTGCTCGATACTTACCCTGCAGCCTGGCCGCATTGTTTCTGCGATGGCTGATCTACGCTCGCCGCATCCTGCGTGTCTGCCTTCACAGCAGGAGGCCTGGAACAAAGAGATTTAGGGACATTCAAAATCCCTGCCCAAGCCACGTATGGCACAAAGGAGGCTGGAAAGCGGTGACAGATCCACCAGGAGCTGCCACCAGCGATTCCGCAGTTCAGCAGAACCACAGAAGTAGTAACAAGCGCTCCTGAGATACAGGGAGCGGGATCACACTGCCAGCACCGCACCAGAATCAAGACTTGCACGTCAAGAGGAAGGAGGAGCATGAGCCCGGGCGCCTGAGCAGCCGCGAGCTCAGGAGTCAGGAGGTGCATGGCGGAATGTGGCAGCAGCTACAGAAAACACTTACAGACTGAAACAACTTGGCAAGCGTCAGCAATGCAAAAAAGCTTTTTTAAAAGGTTAAGCTGTCTAAAGAGTTTGGGCTGGAGAGTTTAAGAACCAGACCTACTAGGAGACATTAAGACGATGACAACATTACACAAGTGATGTGCGGTATTTCTCAGTTACCACGAGCTGGACGTTACTGTCTGTCGGCATCAGCAATCACTTTGCAGAGCTCTCTCCGGCAGCCAGAACGGGTAATTGCTGGCAGTGTGAGACTGACACACAGCTATGGACTACTTGGAGAAAACCATCCAGTTTTGCACGCAAAACACAGAGCAGCAGCTCTTACTCTCTCTACAGATGCACACTGCAAAGAGTCCGCTCAAGCGTCACTAAGGTCTGGGGAGCAATCCTCTACTGAGGAAGCAGAGAGCGAGTCTCCCTGTTCTGCCAGTTCCTCCCCACTCCCTCTTGCCTAGGGGATAAAGAGTGGGGAGAGGGGCAGGAAGAACCAACTGCAGACTGGAGAGATGACGAGCTCACAGAAACTGTTAGTTTAAGCTCTGTAATCAGAATGACCAAGGCAACACCGTAACCGTGTCACTTTGGTGCCCGGGACACTGCTGGTACTACAATTAAAACTTCTAGAGCGCTTACTCGCGTGAACAACATAAAGGAACAGAACCCATCGCCCTTTTGAGTGCCATTTGCTCTACTGCTACCTCTAAACCACTCTCTAGTTTGCCAGAGCTGTCAGTGATGAATAAAGTCCTCAAAGCCTCGGTTTTCCATCCTTCCCTTAAGAGAGGTCAAAGTTCTAGGAACTCTTTTAGAGAGATTTGCTTCCTGGCGGCAGCTGGGGTTTTTACCTTAGAACTTATCATTCAAGAGGAAAATTTGCTGTAAAACTAGCATTATATTGTTACAAAACCTCAGGGATGAGCAAAATCAAACACTCCTCTTACCCTGCAGCTGAGGCCTGGGGTGCAGCGGTGGCCCCTCTCTCAGGAACCTGTGCTTCAGAGGAACCGGTCCACGCATGAGAAGTTTTGTGCTTCTTTCCGTTCCCCTTGTCTAGCGATGGCTGGATGCGTTTGATTTTCGGCTTCATTTTCGCAGGGCCCAGCACGGAGCTAGTGGCTGACTGCTGACCCGATGACGGGGAGCCCCCGGGAGATGCCGAGCTGGCGTGCATCACCGAGGAGGAAGCCTTGGTTTGTTCCAGCCCGGTATTATTGGGAACGTCAACCAGCTGTGGAAAGCTCGACAACTGCGTGGTTGCCGAAGCCGTGCCAAGGTCCAGCTGGGAGGAAGCAACCCCGGTTTTGCTGGCCAAGAGTTGTGTCATGTGCTGGAGCTGGTAAGAGCCCTCTGGGTCAGCAGACGAGGGAGCAACCGTCATGCCCATCGTCTGAGCTGAAGGCAGAACACAAATGCTGGACGCGGCCGTCATTGCTGCCGTAGACGGAGTCTGGGATGCTCCCAGTTGCGAGAACATCCCAGAACTTGGCGGTAAAGTCATGTGCTGCTCCTGAAGCCCAAGGCTCTGCTGACTGGCTTTGATCAGGAGGTTGCTTATTGAGCCGAGGTCCCCTAATAATCCAGGGCTAGTTAACGTTACCGAACTTTGTCCCAAAACGTGACTGGGAACCGACCCACCGGTAGTAGGGGCTGCTGTGGCCTGCATGGAGACGACGTTCAGCACCGAGGAGCTCGATGCCAGCCCTGACACGGGCCCTGCTGGGAGGTGACCGGCATCTGGCCCGATAACACTGGGAGACGTGCCTACTGCGGTAGCGGTCCCACCTTGCGGGAGCAAAGATGTTTGCTCAAAATACATGACCCCGGACTTGGACCTTTTGATAATATTGGGGACGGTTCTATGGGAGGTTGAATTCGCAATGGTTCCCAAATCCAACGGGTGGTTGGAAATCTGGGAAGGAGCAAAATTAATTAAGGTCATGTTGGAGACCATATCGGGAGGAGCAATAGCAGAAGGGGTTCCAGAGGGAGCCAGCTTCTTGTTCTTCCGCGACTGCAGACGAGAGATGGGCCGTTTCTTGCCCAGGGCAGCAGTTGGGGTAGAAGAGGTGGAACCAAGGTCTGTCCTCTGACTGGCTTCAGACACCAAGAGCTGGGGATCTGGGGGCGGCTGCACACCGATGAGAAGACCTGGCGAAGGGCTGCTGATGTTTGGTGGGAAGCCAGTCTGGCCAGCTGTGGAGAAGGGATGGATGTGCTGGTGATGGGACATGGGCAGCAGCCCCTTGCTCGTGGGAGGGAATAACGACTGAGACGAGGGCAAGCTCGGATTTAATCCCGTGGTCAGCGTGAGCCCGCTGCCCATGGGCCCCAGCACCGAGGCGTTGGTCTCCATCACGCTCTGCGCAGAACTAACGGAGGGCGTTAACTGTATTTTTTGGGTAACGCCGTTGGGAAGCGTTTGGAGGACGTAGAGCGGCTGCATGTTTTGATTGACTACCAGCAGCTTTTCTGCGGCTGGCTTGAGGTGGGGTGGCGTTGTCTGCACCGCAGCGTTGGAGATCTGCGAGGGGCCGGGACTGTCCGTGGAGTTTGGCACATACTTCTGGCTCTGGAGGGGAACGGTGGGCGACACCGGCACCTGGATACCCGGAGTCCCGCTGTTTCTCGTTAAATCCTGGTTGCTGCCATGCCCCTGCTCGACGGGGCCGCAGGGCGGGCTGGCTATATGCTCTGCATCTATGTGACCCTGGATGAAGTGATCGGGAGTCATGTGGCCTTCGGGGCTCGGGTCTACTCCCGGACTCAGGAGAGCTGTATCACCTTCCCCCGAGGCAGACTTTTCTGTGACCGTCACTCTCTTTTCCCCAGACTCGGTGGAAGGCAAGGCAAGCATCGACCTCTCTCCTGAGGAGGAGAGGGAGGACTCCGAGATGACGGGGAGCCTGTTGTGATTCTGGCTGGGCACCGTCGGGCTGCGGGTGGTCAGAACAGAGAGATCGGAAGGAAGCTCCAGTGGCAATTCAAACTGCTCCTCCGCCGATATGGAGGAAGAGACGCTGCTGTCTACTGGCTCGGCGGTTGGCAGCTGCTGGGAGAACACCTCAAACAAACCCATATCCTTGCCACGGTTGCTGTCTAGACCTAAACCTTCTCCCAGCGTTAGGAGTTCAGATGAGGAGGACTCGGGACTTTCTCCCAACGCCTGCATGGACGGCGTGTTCTTCAGTACAAAGTCCATGATGTCGGACGGGAGGATGTTCCCGCAGTCATCGCTGTTGTTATTGTCCGAGTCGGATTTCAGAAGTTCTGTGTTAAAAGTGTCCAGCAAGTTCTTGTCAGAGGGCGTGCTCGCGTGAGCCCTGCGGCCCGTTTCCAGTGAGCTCAGCTGAGCTTCCAGTGAGTCCTGCCCTTGCGCTTTAACCCTGCTCACGGGATGGCAGTTATCAATCTTTGGGTCGGTTTTGTGGACAGTGGAGCTCTTGGTGACTTGGACTTTCTCTCCAGCTTCTTCACTTCTGTCGAGCTTCAAGTTCTCTGTTCCGTTTTCTTTACCACTCCTTTTTGTTACTTGACTGACTTTTCGTGTTGTTGCCGTGACACTGGTATCGCTTTCCGTTCCATCATCCACACCATCCAGCTGGGAGATTTTTGGAAGATCGCACTGCTCCTCCTCCCTGAACAAGTTATGGGATGCGAGCCTCTCCTCCGCGTTCGAGGAAACCACCGTTCTAGTGAAATTATAATAGTATAAGTCGTCCTCATCCGACGTGCTCAAGTCATCCGCACCGTCCACTTGTCCTTCCGCAGACCGCTTTCCTCGCTTCTTCCCAGTGGAGTTACTGTAGAAGGGGATGTCTTCCTCTCCGTAAGACCGCACGCCATACAGAGGAGTCAACCCAAAGAACATGTTGGACCTGGCCCGAGCGCTTCTCCGTGGATACCTGCGCTTGTAGGAGCCCTCTTCTTGAGCTTTAGCTCCATCCTGGAGCATCAAGTTGTTATCTTGAACAGGCAGATTTTCAAATGCATTAGTTTGAGACTCCTGTGCCGGTGCCTCGTTTGGGCTTTCCTGAACGCCGGGGTTCTCTTCTGGGCTCTCCGAAGTTGAGGAAGGCTCCACCAAAGCGGCCAGTTCTGCTCCTGCAGACTGAGGGTCAGCATCACTTTCCTGCTGTGCGCTCTTAGACTGGTTTTCATTTTCCATCTTGAGAGGAGTCAGAGTGACTTTAACGGTGCGCTTCCTTGGTGCCTGCGATTCCTTAGAGGCCGCTTCCATCTGCGCTGCAGAACCTTTCGAGGGCCCCTGTGACGGCGGAGACTTCTCGCCAGCTTTTTCAGCAGGAGCATTATTACATAACCTCTGGCTGATCTGTTCAGTCGCCAAACCCTGATTACCAAATTCTGGTTTCAGGTTTCCCTCATCACTGCCTGCTGCTTGACTTGAATCTGTAACAGATTTCAGGGGATGCTTCTCCTTAAAGCTATCTTTCATTAACTTTTTCCCCTTTTGACGCCTGTCCCTGGGGGCAGACACCACCTGCTCGCTGGCTGCAGGAGATCTGCTGTTTACTCCAGCAGACTTCAGGGTCTTTGCATCCGTCTCCTCAGCCACAGTCGTTTTCTCTGGCTGTGCGGGTTCTGCATGCTGATCTCTGTCTTTCCTTGGGCCTCTCTGATGCAAAAGCGGGAAGGATATCGCTTCTTTGGACGAAAATGAGCCTGAACATTCTTGGAAGGTTCCCATTTTAACATTCATTTCTGCGCCCGATGAACCAGTTGGTTGAGTGGACATTTTGGAGTTTCCTCCAGAAGCAAAACTATGAGCTGAATAATCCGGCTCCTTTGAGGTGGGTGTTTTCATCTTCTCTCCCTTAGAAGGCGCACCTTTGGCTATCAAGTCTGAGCTGCTAGAATGTTTTCCTTCCGCAGACTGAGATGCGTCCAGCTGGTAAGTTTTACTGCCACTTGTAGCCGCCGTTTTCTGGGAGCCTGAACTGGCAGAGCAGCTTGGAACTGGGGCGCTCGGAGTCCCTGCGCTCGCCAATCCCACAAAGCGGTCAGTGCTTTTGATGCTGGGTTCGTGTTCTGAGGAGGAGCCCATGCTGGAAACCGAAGATCCGCTGTGCCTGGAGTAAGTGTTCCCAGCTCGCGTGGGGGAAATCATCCGGAGCTTTGAGTGCTGCTGTGACAAAGAGGAGGTGCTATGTCTCCTAGAACCAATGCTCTTCAGTCCGGAGGACAGCAAAGGATCTCCCACTGTCACTATTTCGTGGGTCACTGGGGTAGGACTTCCTGAGAAAACAAGGCAAGAAAGACCATCAAGTGATCTGAAGCCTTCACAACCAATACACCCCCAATTCCTTCGTATAAGCCACAAAAATTAACAACCACAAAAGCCTTTCGGCCAAATAACATTAAGGTAATGACAATATTTGAGACAGGTATTAAAAATCTGATACCGTCAGTCGGTATTCAGCACGTGGAGCTGACAAGTTTGTATCTCGGGGTTCCATATCTCAACTTCAGAGGTGACTTTTCAACATCAGTTTGAAACAAAACATGACTCATTCATACAGAAATAGCAGCTGAATTACAATCCCAGATTTCCAACTCGCTCTGGAAAAATACCGACCGAGATGATTCAGTCCCTAACTCATCTTATTGCTCTTCTGCATCACTGCCATTGTATCGCCCAAACACCGCTTTCTTAATTTTTGTTCCAGTGGTACATTTCTTGACAGCCATCTCTACTGTATATTTTCAAAACTTTCCTTCCCTCAAACCTATTGCCATTTCACTGTTTTCTCTAGAAACACAACACTAAACACCACGTTCCAAATGAAGCCAAAAAAGACACAAACCAACCCCCAAAATATTTCCAAAACAAACAAAAAACCCATCCCCACAACCAAAATACCTGCAGAGGGTAACGGCCTGGAGCCGGGGGACCTCTGTGTGGACGGGTAACTGGGCGTCCTGATCCTGGGCCCCTTGGAGAGCACTGGGTAGTAGCAGGAGCCGGAGGTCTGAGAGTGCAAGGGACGATCTGGCGACGGCAGGTTTACAATCTCAGGTGTATTTCGGCTGTCCTTAGGTATAGTTTCTGTTGTATAAAAGAGAAACAACAGTATAAGGCATCACTGAATCCTAAAAGCTATGCTCTGATTACGCACGTAAGTCTACGGGGCCAGATGGGATTCACCCAAGAGTACTCAGGGAGCTGGCAGGAGAGCTCACCAATTTATCAGTTACCCATCATTTATCAACAATCCTGGTCAACAGGGCAGGTGCCAGATGACTGGAGGGTGGCTAATGTGACGCCCATCTACAAGAAGGATCGGAAGGAGGATTCAGGGAACTACAGGCCTGTCAGCCTGACATCGGTACCAGGAAAGATCATGGAGAGGATCATCTTGAGTGAGCTCTCACAGCAAGTGCAGGGCAGCCAAGGGATCAGGGCCAGCCAGCATGGGTTTAGCAAAGGGAGGTCCTGCTTAACCAACCTGATCTCTTTCTATGACCATGTGACCCGCCTTCTGGATGCGGGGAAGGCTGTGGACGTTGTCTATCTGGACTTTGGTAAGGCCTTTGACACCGTCCCCCACAGCATTCTCCTGGAGAAGCTGGCGAATCATGGCATAGACAAGTGTGCTCTTCGCTGGGTTAAAAACTGGCTGGATGGCCGTGCCCAGAGAGTTGGGATTAATGGGGTGAAATCCTCTTGGCGGCTGCTCACCAGTGGTGTCCCTCAGGGCTCAGTCTTGGGGCCAGTTTTGTTTAATATCTTTATCAATGATCTGGATGAGGGGATTGAGTGCACCCTCAGTAAGTTCGCAGACGACACCAAACTAGGTGGGAGTGTTGATCTGCTGGAGGGTAGGAAGGCTCTGCAGAGGGACCTGGACAGGCTGGATCCATGGGCCAAGGCCAACTGTGTGAAGTTTAACAAGGCCAAGTGCCGGGTCCCGCATTTCGGTCACAACCACCCCAAGCAACGCTACAGGCTTGGGGCAGAGTGGCTGAAAAGCTGCCCGGCAGAAAAGGACCTGGGGGTGCCGACGGACGGCCAGCTTAACATGAGCCAGCAGTGTGCCCAGGTGGCCAAGAAGGCCAACAGCATTCTGGCTTGTATCAGGAATAGCGTGGCCAGCAGGAGCAGGGAAGGGATGGTGCCTCTGTACTCGGCACTGGTGAGGCCTCACCTCGAGTGCTGTGTTCAGCTCTGGGCCCCGCTGTACAAGAGGGACATTGAGGTGCTGGAGCGTGTCCAGAGGAGAGCGACCAGGCTGGTGAGGGGTCTGGAGACCAGGGCATGTGAGGAGAGGCTGAGGGAGCTGGGCATGTTTAGCTTGGAGAAGAGGGGGCTGAGGGGAGACCTCATTGCCCTCTACAGCTACCTGAAAGGAGGGTGTAGAGAGGTGGGGGTTGGCCTCTTCTCCCAGGGGAATAATGACAGGACCAGAGGAAATGGTCTGAAGCTGCGGCAGGGGAGGTTTAGATTAGGTATTAGGAAGAATTACTTTACTGAAAGAGTGGTCAGGCACTGGAACAGCCTGCCCAGGGACGTGGTAGAGTCACCATCCCTAGAGGTGTTTAAGAAACGTCTGGATGTGGCGCTTCAGGGCCTGCTCTAGTGGCAGAGATTGTAGGTTGTTTGGTTGGACTCCATGATCTCAAAGGTCCTTTCCAACCATGAAGACTCTATGATTCTATAAAGTATCTACGGCTATCGGGTTTCACTTGGGGAATTGGGATGTTTGTTAAACAAACACAGAGATTACTGCTTCTATGCCATCAGATAACGGCTAGTTTCTTCTCCTAAGAACATTTTCAAATACTTGCAGCAATACAGTCACCCTCAGCTTACCCACGAAATTCCATTACATTTTAATAAAGCTTCAGATTTTATGTTGACAATGACAATTATTCTAAACGTTTAAAAAATCATCCTCAACCTCACCTTCTGGGAGCTGAAAAGGATAGGGTGGAAATTATTATTTTTTCCTAAAGTCATCTGTGGCTACAGAGAAAGCAACTTGGAAATACAGAAGCAGCGCGGTACTGCTGTTCAAGGCAGTAATTAACAACCCCCGTACTACATACCAACACTGGCACCTGAAGTACAATTGGAAGTTTCAGATCACTAGAATAATCTCAGATCTGTAGACTAAAAAGCATGACTGCAGTAGGTTTTGTTTGCCTGAAGTTTCCAAAGTTACCGGTACACTCAGGAGCTGAGCTCTTAAGCCTTAAGATGCTGTAACATAATTGGGAAGCCTGAAGAGGATTCCGGTCCAAATCGGCTTGAGAGGCGCAGGTCCTAGCTGCCACCTGGCTTTCTGGTGAGGAAGCACTATGGCAAAACCGGGTAGAGAATATGCCTTTAGAAAGTCCTTGCCAGATTACCTGTCAGGGGGACGGGGCTGTGGGCAATGGTTCTGTTGTCATCATGCTCCACAGTGCTGTTGATGTCCGGTTCAATGACTGGCGGTCGGCACTCCATGATCTTGCAGGTGTACACGCAGCGCTTCCTGGCATCAGTTGTGCTCCAGTACACCCTGGAGCACCTGGAGGAGAGTTCAAATGTCACACAGTGTGTTCGACAGTCCAGTAAACCTCAGCATTCCTCTCTGAAATTTTCAGTTTCCCAACATTTCACGGGACAAAGGCTTCCTGGCACAACCTGCTGCACACCCAGCTTAATTGCAAGATTCCTGAACGGCGTGTGAACACCACAGTCCCTTTTTACATCTGTTACTTCAGCCCTGGTTTGGCATTGAACATACTAAAAGACATCTAAATCATGAACAGCTTATACTCACTGATAGCCGATGGGAAACAACTTGTCTTCACAGTCTGAGAGGTCATTCAGGATTCCTAAGCAGTCTATCGTCATTGAACCTGAGCAGGAGGACCAGAAAAGGTCTGTGAGGCAGATTCCAGCACCAAAGGTGGACCAAGCCTCCAGAGACCAGATCTTACCAATCATCATGTGGATGTTCTCCGGTTCCAAGCCACTAAGGAATTTTCTTCTCAAACTGATCCCTTCGAAGTCCACAAAAACTCTCCTAAGAACTTCAAACCCGTTCTCAGGCACCACCTGGAACAAGAACCCACAAAACTACCCATTAATTTTAAAGGAACCACCACGCGCACGCTCTGCAGTCTGTCTAACTCCATCCTCAGTTTGGTTTTTGAACCGCCACGTAGTGCCACTTGCCAAACTTCCCCGTGCCAGCTGTACCACTGACTTCTGTTTAACAGCACCGTGGTCCGGCCCTCGTTAGTAAGGGACGCACTCAACAGTAACTCCTACACACTGCTCGTAGTCACAGGGTAACCCCACCTTCAGGCGAGGCAGGGTGCGAAAGAGGAATCTCACCTCTCCCTTGATCAAGTCGCGATGCCTCTGGCAGTAAACTTTCTTATCGTCCAGAAAGACGCAGTTCTTGGCTCGCGAGCACATGAAGTGGTAGTTACTGGTACAGGAGGTAAGGCAGCAGCCTACTGTGGCGCCCGACTTCTGGCAGAACTCGCATCTCTATGAAAGAAAAAAAAATAGTTAAAAATTAATCCCTTCTAAATCCAGGCTACCATTAGTGTTGTCAGCTGGGTTTTTGGGCGCAGACAGGAGTTGAGAGTAATGCCTGCCCTCCCACGTCACTGCTGTAACGTTTCCCCACCCCGACTCACACACACAAGCGAGACACGGAGGAGGAGGTGAGAGAAGGATCCCTCACACGGAACAACTCTTGCATTTGCAGCCTGGTTCCTCCAGGCCTCAGACTTTCTTGCTCCTACTCCATACCCAAGCCACGTATTCGCAAGCTTCACAAGGTGTATGTCAACTATTTCTGCTGCACAGAGCACGCCCCACGTGGGCAGCTCACTGCTGGCTAAGAGCAGTCCTATTCCACTGCTGCTGCTGTTTTAATACATATTTAGGACCAAATGGCACAGTATTAAACCAAAATTTGGACAGCCTAATTTCTAGTGATGCTTCCAGTCTCATTTCATTCTTCTGGAAAGTACGCAACTACTTCACAACAGAAGATTATTTCATTTTCTGAGGCTGCTCAGGAGCCCAGAGAAAAGTCCACCATCACTCTTTTTGCAGTGTTTTCCAGAGTCGCTACGTACAAGCCAGATCCCAAGATCCTCCATCTGCACTCAAACCGCTCCTTGATCAACACCTTGAACTGGACAATACTGCTTGCAATTTTTACTTGTGTTATACCTATATAAAATTTAACCTAGGTCAAAATATCAGGTACAGGCTCGCGCTCTCTCCTTTGAGTTCCTCTGCTCTCATTGGCTCAGACTGCAACAGAAGATCTGGGAAGTCCTTGTACTAGAGAGGCGCTGGGCTGTAACAGAACATTTGGCCGTGCTTTACATATTCCATACGGTTTTTAAAACCAGGTTGTGACTACAGATGTGGCATCAACTGCCTAAGGTATAGTGCTGGCAAGCCAAGACCTTCTGAGAAAAACACTCAGAAAATTCTCCCGTTACATTCCCTTTGGTCTCCACAGTATATCTGAACTGAGCAGGGATCAAGGACATTTTCAAGTATCTGCAGTCAGGTCTATTGTATGTAGCGTAAAAAACCCCAAAAAAGCAAGGAGGGGACAGAGCAGAAAAGCTACACGCAAGGAATCCTTTAGCCGGGTTCCTGTCTTGGTTCTGTGTGAATCAGCGTGCGGTTTAACAGAGCGTTCCTTACTGATACCCACCAGCTGCTTTCCCCTGATCACAGCCATGTGCACGTTCTTCAGAGAACCATCATCATCTTCAAACACCTCTGCTGACCATAACGCACAGTTCACATGCGTCCACTCGTTCTGGCCAATATAGAGGAGACGTCCAGCATCCTAAAGAACGGAAGGACACATTCTTTTCAAAGGTTCCACGAGACACAACAGTCCCAAAAGCATCCAGCCTCTCCCCGGCGCCGAGGCTGTAGCGCTGCAGTACTGCTCAGCTCAGCTCCTATTGCCAGGGACTCACGTTAGCGCTGTCGTCGCCGTACTTCAGGCACAATGCGCACTGCCTGTTGTCTTCCACGTCCGGAGGTGGGTTCAGTTCAGGACTGTCCTCTCTGCTTCTGTCAGAGCCTTATGGTAAAAGAGAGAACGCTGTTTGTTCTCCAAGCACAGGGAGGGAAAAACTCATCTGAAAAGACCATCAGTAAGCAAGCAGGGCAGAAGGGCCAAACAGCAGCCCGGAGTTTTCAACAGGCAGCTTGTACAGCCAGGACAAGCACACATCAGCCGCACACAGCCCGCGCTCTGGAGGAAGAGCGGCAGGTGCCAGTGTGCTCCTGGGCCCGCGCTCAGCTCAGGAGCGTCTCATATGGAACAGCCTCTGAACGATTCCAGCTCACAGCGGTCTCCAAAGCCCTTCAGAGGCACACAGACCTCTCTCTGCTACAGAGGGAAGCACTCTGGGCCTGGGGCCAACAGTACCGCGATCTATTTTCTTACTTGAGATAGGCGGTGTCGGAGGATGCAGAGGCGTGGGTGAATCCGGCTCTCCGGGCCCTTTGGGTTTTGGAGCTGGAATGATTTTCTTCATCAGAGGGGGCTGTTCAGTGCGGCTGTTCTCTTCACGCTCCTGCCACTGAGCATAATTATGGTCAAGCGAAGGGGGCAGCACCGCATTCGGCAACATACCACTGCTGAAATGCAACAAGGAGTGCGCCATCAGACCTGGCCACGCCACAGGACCCGTGCTCTGCCTACCAGCACCACTGACATTCAACATGCAATAACAGCTCATCGAGTTAATTACAGTCCACACACGCTCTCAGCAACGGCTACGACCGGTCTCTTTCACTGCATGGTTTGTGATGCGGCCGCCTGTCTGTCTGCTCTGAGGGTAATGGATGCAGAAGGAGGGCCACACCGAATGGGGGCAAGGAGGAGGAGGGGGAAGGAAGGACAGGACTGACAGCCAACACACAATATGCCCAGTTCTGAATGATGTTTTGGGTTTCTCTGCTTTAGAACAAGGAAGCGTATACAAAACCTGGGAATGGGATCACTGTTTAACCTCTTCCAAAAGAAAGACGAGAACACCAGCAAACCCACCCCCACAAACAGGCTTCTCCTGATACTTTTTGCTTGGACAGCTGGCAAACAGCAGGGTGTCGCAGTCGGACACAGAACAATTACTTACTTGTTTGTTACTTTATTTGGCTCCCAAAATCTGGACTTTTTTACACTGAACCACGGAAAAACACGCTCCATTTGCTGAAGGAAAACAACACTCTGTTAGAAACGTTATACAACATACCCAAAAACTCAAAGACATTCGGCCAAGATCTACTGTAAATGCACAACTATAAGGTTTCATTAACATCAACAACTCCGACAATGTATTATTTTATTCCTGGAAATACCCAAGCAATGGTACGCGGGATGGACCCTTTGGATTCCAACAGCAACAAGCAGTGGTGACACCAAGCAGATTTCAAAACAACGGTAGTGCAGCTCACCCGAATAAAGAAGGACTTGACCATGCTATTGGCTTTCTTAACTTCTGGCTGCCCTCCGTCAGAGTTAATGGCGGCTTGAATTATCTTCACAATATCATCACTAAAATCCAACTGGAAGAAAGCCACAACATTCCACATTAACAGGACAGTCTCTTGCACAGCTACACCATCCGCTGATGTAAGGCATCAAGTGAGCATCCAGGTGATGAGAAGAACGAACCAGAGCATCGACTTCAAAGCACAAAAAGAAACAAGCCGCCCTGTGCGTTTGCCAGCTGTCTGGCAGAACTGCTGCACCCGTAACTGCTCACTTCTTCCTTCTACCAGGAGCTGGCTGCTGTCAGACCAGCTAAGTCAGCTGCCTCACAAGGACGTGGCCAAAATCTGGCAACAGCACCTTTGCAACACACATTCTTCCTCGAGGTTACTGGTGCTGTAGGGAAAAAAAAGGATGCTCCCTACAAATAAAACTGCTTTGGTCCACAGAAGCATTTTGTATAAATACCCTGAAGACGCCAGCCCTCCGCCCGCGAATTCCCAGGTCCCAGAGAACTGACTGCCCTCGGTGATACCAGGCTTTCGTTAGAACGTGCACGCGAAGGAAGACCTTTCCTGTCGCCAGGAACGGACACATCTGACTACGAGCAGGAGCGGTTTAACCAAGTGTCACCGGTGGTGCAGGAGAGCCATACAACCATGCAAATTGTGTGTCTTTGGGCCAACGTTAACACGAGTGCCAGCCAGAAGTATTTTTAGCAGCACGTTAACCTGTTTCCTTGTTCATAAAGAAAAGGCTTAAGCACGCTCAGTTATAAATACCACAGGCCATAAAGCAATTCCCAGGGTCTATTATTAGAGCGGAACACTAAAACTTTGACGTACCACAGAAGTGTAACCTCCTTGATCCATTTTTCTTTTCACTCCTTCCAGATCCAGAGGCTGCTGCTCCTCCTGTTTACTGACTTCTGTCAGGACAGGTGGGTCAGGACCTTCAGGGGAGCTTCTGGACGGGATACTCTCTTCCGTCTCGGGATTTAAATCAGGCGGCTTTGCTGCCTGTCAACATCAGCAAGCAGACAGAGCGGCTTTGGCTACTGATCATGACATTTATGGGCACAGAGACTCTCACTAACATGAAAGGAAGGAGACTCAAGTTCTGAATTCCTGTCCAAAGTGGAGGGACACAAATAGAAAGATCTGAACCAGCTTTCTGCTGCTGATCTGTTAGGCAGACGGCAGAGCAGAGCGATCACCTCCAAGGATCACACTCATTTGCAGAAGTCATATTTCTGAATATGTATTTCAAGACTAAGATTCTGTTCTTCTGTCAGGAAGGCACCTTCACCCCCACGGAGCCAAAACCTCCCATTTCTTCAAGCTTTACCCCGTTTTTTTCTTTTAGCCTCCCAAGTCGTATCACAGATACCCACTTGGTTTCCATGGGAATGAACCAAAGAAATAAAGCAAAACTCCCAGCCCGTGTTGTGCTAAGCAGGACACAGACACTGTTGCAGCGCGACGCGCAGCAACACCAGAGCTCAATCGAGCGCCAGGCAGTACTTCACGCCACAATGTGTTAGCAGGATGGAGGCTCCAGCTTACCTGTCTGTAGCGCAGCAAGTGGCTGGTAGTTCTAGAGTTCAGCAGGGCTGTTAAAACCTGCCTTAAGGAAACCTGCAGCTCCTTCTCCAGGGCCAGGCGCCACTCTGCAGGGTGCTGCTCCGTACAGTTAATGCAGGTGTACGCCACACTCTCGGGCAAGTTCGAGAGTATCTCATACATTTCATCTGGAGACAAAAAAAATAATTAATAACAATCTGAACTACTTTACCGAAGGATGGATACAGGGAAAAACCCCTACTCTGCACTTACTGTCTAACTGAAACACGTTTCGTGTAACAAAAGCATCTTGTGCGACTCACTGAGCGATACTGCATTTGCAGCAAGTCCTGAGCTTTCAGACGTCACTGATATTAGCACTGGTTACCTGTAGCCGTTTACAGGCATTTTTCAGGTAGGTTACAACAGGTGAGGGTGTTGTAGAAAGGTCCAAAACTAGGTTAGTCTCCTCCCTGCCCCGCATTCTTAGGTACTGAGGAGATAAGGAATCGCCTTACCAGAAAGGTTTTCACATTTGGAGTGGACCCAGCGGTCGCATTTCCCGCACTGCATCATCTTGCTCTCATAGTCGTCATCATCATAGCACTTGTCACAAAGAGGACAAAAATTTCCTGCAGACAAGACATGATTTTTGTCAGAAGTTCAGCTGACACACACACCTTAAAGGCCAGGGGGTCACTTGCTGGTGTGCTAAGGAAGCAGCTCTCTGAAAAGTCCCACCGGTACGCTGCCAACGCCGTTACATCTACTTATACAACACTGCAAACGACGGCCGCAAAAATAACCTATACACTCTGGAACGCCGTTACTGCGTGCCCGTGTTCTGGGGGTGGTGAGACTAACAAAATACTATCCGCAATTAGCTTCACGGAGTAAAATGAAAGGACAAAGACAACATACAAGCCAGAAATTAGGTGGAATGCTCATGATTTTCTACCCTGTGATTTCTCCCCAGAGTGCCCTTCCTAGATTCAAAGGTGTCACATACGGTAACTAATGCAAGAAGGAACCACCACTTCACAATAGGAATTTTGTTGCTTTTAAGTCAGAAGTCCTTTAAAACGTCTTTTTCTCAACTGCTAATGGAAACCCTGGGCCAACAGGTGTGTAACAATTGCTTTACATGGCACAGCGCTTAAATTCTGGAAGCCTCAAAGTGACACTAAACCGGTGGTGACCTTTGTTAGCCTCTGCACAACCTCAGAGCTTGGCTTTCCTGCAGAAACCATCGCTTGTGCTCTCCTGCTGGCCCCCGACACCTGCTCTCGTTCCCATCCGTGCCGTGCCCAGCCCCCTGCCCCACCGCCCTCTGTCACTCCACGCTGCCGCTGCCTAACCCAACCCCAGCACCCCAGGAGGCTCCTGCTGTAAAGCCACAACTTGATGTACCTTTAGCAAAGAGTTTGGCACAATCGTGACACAGCGAGAAGTCATGAGACCACTGCGCATCCCACCCTTTGCCTGGTGTTGTCGATCCACAGCTCTTGCAGCGGACACATTTGGTACAGATCTGGAAAAGGAACATGGCGGGCAAGAGTTACTCGCTTTTATCCAGTGGTTTCCGTGCTTTAGCCCTAACGATACGTTTCCTAGTCTGTATTATTTAATGAGCACAGAGAGCTTGTATGACAGCATAAAGAGTTTCAAATACCCAGACTTTCACTAAAAAGAAATGAGCTCCCTCCCTTTATGGTAAGAGGGTGATAACGCGACAAGAAAAAAATTAAAATAAATCCCAGTGTAGTTTTTCTGTCCTTTGAATTTGCACTCCAGAAATTATCACCCTTCCCTTCACCTAAACCAGCATGTGTAGTTGTGGCCTTTCTCCTGACCTAAGATATGAAGTCTTATTTTAAATTTTCCAACTCTGAGGAGACTGTAGCAGAAAGCACCTAAAAACTATCAGTACCGAATACACTACAGGCAAAGCTTTCGCACTTGTTTAGAACAAAAATGTGAAAGACACAAAATAGCGATTAATCCAAATTGTCTCTCTACGCCGATATCAACTGGTGAGTTTGTTAGCAAGGTAAACGCTCCCATTCTAAAGAGCTGCTTACACGATCTGGGACTGCGATCAGAAGAATTACTACAACTAAATAAGGTGCAATCTCTTTAAAAAACCTGTTTGTTCAGAACCTTATCAACAGCCCACCTCGTTATCCATTTCCAAACTCACCTTCCAGCGCAGCAGGCACCCTGCCCTAAAAAGCTCAGTGACTGCAGCACAGGAGGGAACCGCAGAGCTCTGCCCACAGTGTTATGCTCAGTCCACAAGTGAATTACCCAAAAAAGAAGTCAAAGTCCCTCACCCAAACTTTCTTTTTCTTGGTGGGTTTTGTGGGGTAGTTTGGGCCCAGGCACTCGGGGTGATAGCTGTTTCGGCACTTGTTACACTCCAGCAACTGCTACGAGAATAAGGGGAAAAGCGTTGGAACAGAGTCCCGCAAAGGGACGCAAAATCCCGGACGTTTCCAGTTTGTGTTGGCTCGGGGCAAGAGGAGGAAGAAGCTGCCCCAAAGCAATCCAAGAGGCTTCTCCCCACCACAGCGGAGCCCCCGCGCGTCCCCGGTGCGCGCTGTCTGGCTGGGCTGCAGAGCAAGAGGGGTCTCCCGGGGGTTTGGGGGTACCTTGGTGGCCTGGTGCTGTCTCCCACAGACGTGGCAGAACTTGCAGCGACGGCAGCACCAGTTCTCCAGCTGGTCCTCCAGCGGCCGCTCGCTCTCCTCCAAGCAGAACTTGTGGAAGGGCTCGCAGCAGACCTGACAATACACAAACTGCAGGGGGGAGAGGGGGGTTTTAGCAAGTCAGAAGCTGCTCTGAAGTCCCCAGCCAGCCCCTCGCGCTCCGGACTACTGTGAATTCTGCTTTACAACTGACAGAACGAGGATCTCTAGCGGTATGTTTTAGGAGGGACACTGTGCACCTACTTCAGCTAACCCAGTACGTGCTGGTCTACCCAGACTGGGCATCTGGCAGCAGAGGGGAGTCTGGTACCTGTTATCTACGTGTTCTGAGCACTGGCAAAGGCCCATAGGGCTCCTCAGGATCCCCCTCCCTCCCTCGCTGTGGCACAAGCCGACCGCACCAGGAGAAGGACGTAGTGCAGAAGGAGGGGACACGCAGAGCGGAGAGAGACATCTCTCCCTCCCTTCAGCTTAGGTGGCCCATGTGAAAGCTCTTCTAATTCCTACGTGTTCCCTACGAGGCTGGTCATGCTAGAAAAGGAATTGTCCTGGAGGCAAGAGCACCGCTGGCTCAGAGGGGACAGAAGAACAGCCCGCCCCCTCGAGCAACCTGACTGCGAAGGGGATGGCTCCAGGCCCCACTGCACCTCCACGGTCCTCAAGGGAACCCATGACGCGTGCAGAACTTCACCCCCTTTTCCCCAGGTATTGTTCACCCATCGCCACCAAGCCTTTTCTAGAGAGCTAATGTACAATGCGAGAAGGCACCCATCTGGACCTGGAAACGCATTTAGCACATCCTAAGCCCGAATCCTGCTGTTTATATCCAGCACCAGCATCCTTCCAGTGATGTTTCAGTGATGGTTTGCAGCTCTTGGCAGATACAGACACACCTGGGAAAGCCCATTAGCATCATCGGGCAGCCTTTTTCAATTTCCAGTTAAAGGAAAGCAAAGCCCCTGCTTTAGTCAGAGGTGGGATTCCAAATTAAGGGGAGATGCGGGTGCTGCCAAATAGCCTGTTCCTTATGTCTAACGCAGTTCAGCTCCGCAGTAAGCACCGCAGAAGTTTCCAAACTGATTTTAAATACCTTGCATTTTAGTATCTCGGGACTAATTTTAGCAAGGACAGATTTACAGGTATTATTTGAGTTCCTTCTGGATTAAGGCCATGATACTTTTAATTGATTTATTTCTTTTTGTAACAAGAGGGTGCTGCAACTAAGTCATCGACAGCAGAACACAATGCTTTACCTCCACATGTCCACTGCTGGCACAGAGAAAACAGACCACCCTGGGAGTAATAGGTACCGAGGTGACGATGCCTAACCCACCCATCTCCCAAACATTCTCCACTTCACAGTCCTCCTGAAAGCACAAAAGCAGACGTCACCATGCAGAATAAGGCAGTAAACATCAGTACACAGTGCTCGTATTGACCGCGGCTTTACACGTCCTGTGCCTGCAATTAAGCGCTCTCAAACGCGATCCCTTCAGCTTCTACCTCGCTCTGCTTTAGAGCGCGTATGGCAACAGTCACAGCTCAGCGCGGCTCTCGCCCAGAGCTCAACAATACGCTCGCCTCCCTGCTACGGAAAGTGCGCCTAAGGAACCAGACAGAGTTCTTCCACGAGCGCACAATTATTACTGAAAGTGAAACTGCAGAAGAATTAGACTTTATTAAAAACTCCGTATTCGTATAAAACACTTATGAGATCTCACTATAGTCTCCAGTATCGACACTTATAGATGGACTGAAAAATTCTTAGGAAAATATTAATTTTTATTATTTCAACACTGTTGTTCAAAAAAGTACATGATTTATCAGTTGAAAACCCCAGATATACCCAAAATGTTGTGAATTACAAGTTACTAACATTTTTCCCCAAATCTTGTTGGCTCAAGTTGTGGTAAGGTTTTATAGTTCCATCTTAATGGAATAATTCTTCATAAACCTCAAATTCTTGCTCATCCTCACACATTGACAGTTAAGGTTTTAAAGCTTTAAGTGTCTCTTCGTCCCGTACTCTAATTATAAGAGAAAAAAGGCATAACAAGCTTCTAAAAATCAAGCGAGTGACTTTAGGAAGGCTCCTGTTTGCGGTTCTCTGCACGGTACCAGACACCCAAACCGAGAAGCCACTGCCCGCGCTCCGCAGGGACTCTGGCTCCGGTCTCTACAGCCAGGCAACATTCAAATACTTAAAACAGTTTGTCCTCTACCTTGAAATCCACCCGGATTCTGTGGACTCCATCCGTGGGTGGCTTTTGCTTGGAACCGCTCCCGTTAGTCAGAGGGCTGAGCAGATTCAGCGTGCTGCTCTCGGGCTTGCTTATAGGAGGGGGCTTTTCCTGGTCAAGCAAAGGAGCCTGCGTTAATCCCAACCCCGAGCATTAAAACTTAACCAGCAGTTCTATTAACTCTCAGACAAAACCCCCAAACCGTCACACCATTAACCGGTGTGTAAAACCTGCAAGCGAGCAACCCTTCCGCTAACCATTTCTTAAAAGCATTCCACACACAATTACATTTCTAATTCAATTTGCTGCGTTTTCCTCTAACATCGTGTTGTCAGCTCTCAGCAGAGCGCCGGCTTTTATTTTGCTGCAGTGGGCAACTCCGGGTGTAATTGGTCCCTACATACTTCGCTCTCACATTTAAATAAGATAATTTTTTTATTTTTTTTTCATACTGGAGTAGTTTCTGAGAGGAAGATAGTTCCCTATTTATGGGAAAGCTAGCAATTCCATCTCCCCCCACCACGGACACGTCTGAGGGAACATCCGAACCGAATCTCAGGCACGTGCCAGGTACTTTGGTACCCACGTACTGCCACAAGGGAAAAGCTAACATCTTTAAGTACAAAACAAATAAATCTGCACAAGGGTTAAGCAATACAGCTCTACTTTCTAGACAGACAGAAGTCCCAGGTTCCTGAAACCTACTGACTGTGTACAAAAAGCAGTATTCACCTTTTCTTTTGGTTTCTGTTTCACAGGGAAAGTTGGACGGGGAGCAATTTTTTTCTGTTTGCTTTGTTCTGTGCCTAGGAAGGGGGGAAAAATTATGAGTATTTCAAGTAACTAAGAGCCACCTGCAGAGAAGAGAAGGGAAAAAAATCAGCTGGGTAAGGTGAGATGAATTTTAGACTAGAATTTTTCCACCCTCTTGTGTGACTGCACCGCACCAGCTTGAACAGTCTCCTTGCGGCATGCCAAAGCTACACAACCAAAGGCCCAGTAAAGCCGTCCATCTTTCTCCCCACCCCAATATACACCGTAGTTCAATAAAAAGGAGGCCAAGTTTAAGCAGAATTTCCAAAATAATCTGCTGTAATTTCACCAGATCAGCAAGCATTTCTCAGTTTTAGAATCCAACAGCTTTTAGCAGTATTAATATTGTTACTTAGCACGACTCAAACCTATTGAGGATAAACAGTCCTGTTTACCTATTTCTGGCTGGGGAGTCTGCTTTTTCTTAGGCTCAGAAGCGGGAAGTTTGGGTGCTTCTTTTTTCAGAGGCGCTGAGCTGGGTGGCTGGGGCGGCGGTAGCGGGACGGGCTGCGTCGCCTGCTTCCCCGTCTTTCTGCTGCCAGGCGCCGGGAGCTGTTTGGGCTCCGGCGCTGGGACGGAGGGGTTCCCGTCCTCCTGCTTTTCCTCCACGGGCTTGCGGGCAGGCTCGCTGCTCTTCTTCACGGCGCTGTCTTCTCTTGACACGACAGGCTGAGGGGCTTGTTTCTGTCCCGAGTCCAGCTGGTTCTTTCCAGAATGACTTTCTTTCTTTTCGTTTGTCTTCGACTTCTTCTCTTTCTTTTTGGCAGCTGGGAAGAAGAAGCATCGATAAAGCAACATGGACAAAATGGTGTGACTTCCAATGATTTACTGCTTTTTTAAAATCAGGAAGCAGACACTTTGATGTCAGAATTTTGTCATTCTGTTGTACAAAAGAAAAAACCGTACTCAAAAAAATAAAGAATTTTGTCGGTAAAATGAACGCCCTTGGCTTATGGTGCAACTTGTGTTCTGATACTTGGGCCCCTGCTCTGAGAGAGCCACGAGCCAGACCCTTCTGCAGCAAGGCAGATCCACAGCGTCACCGTGCCTCTGTACGGTGAGGCTTGGGGAGGCAGAGGCAGCCGCCCGAGCGCTGTCACACTAAACCAGACCCCAGGGCCCCAGTAGCAGGAACGTGGGGATTTAACAGAACACTACGATGGCCCACAGAAGCCTTCTGTCAGAGACAAGGAGGCTCCAGAGACTCCTCAGCCCCCGTGTCCCTCGGGAGCAGCAACCCTGCGAGAGAGGTTCCACCTGAGGGGCAGGCTCCCCCCTAACACCCGGCTGCAGCCTAAACCTTTTATAAGCCGGGTGGAGCCAGAACGACAGCACAAAGAGCAAGATTTAAGCGATGAAAATTTCTCTCTTGTGCTAGACTCGAGCCAAGCCTCTTAGCTTACCTTTAGCTTGCTTCTGGAGATATGCTTTTGAAGGCATCCACTGTAGATTCTGACATTTCCTCATTCTAAAAAGAAAGAGCACGTTGTGAAATCAGAAGGAAAATGCAGCCGGTAAGAGGGCAGTCTGTAAGTATTCAACAGGAAAAGTTGAAAAAAACCCGTTATTGATACACCTGCTACCTTCTTCCAAGCAATCTTTTCTTCCCCGCCTCCCTTCTTCAGAGATACGTAAAAGAAACTTCTGATTTTCCTCTGTATTTTCCCTTTGCTTTTCCATACTCTGAACATAATCTTGAGGTTGACAGTACTGCTCAGGTAACAACACAGCCTCACTGGTAAATGCCCCATCTTAGTGGGCATTTCTAAGAAAATGCCCGTTTCTTAGATTGGAGAAGTTTCAGAACACTTCCAAGAGCTTGTAACGAGCACACCTCAAATCAGGGTCTTGACTCTTAAACTGATTACAATCCCCTGCTGAGATCCAGCCTCAGCCCAGGGCAAATTCACTCGGAGCCTGTGCTGTGGGGTAAATCCGCTGTTCCCCGTCCCGCCGTGTGGGCGTGCCTATCCCACCCCGCGCAGGGATTAGCCCAACACTTACTTGCAGCACTGCTTCTTGATGTTGCGCCCGCCGAACTTGGGTTTGTCCAGGCAGTTGGTGCAGACCCCGCAGTCCTCCGGAACCTGGCAGCCCGAGCACTGCCCACAGCGCCTGGAGCGTCGGCCCTTCTTCACCGGAGGCTCCTGCTGGGCCTTGTTTCTGGTCACCGGCTTAATCGGCTTGATAGGTGGAGCCAGAGGTTCGGCCTCTTCCGAGCCAGCTACAGACGACTTATCTATCAAAAAAAAAAATTATTTCAAATGTGAATTCACTGATCTCAAAGAATGTTTCAGCGGCACCTACTTCGCTAAAGGAATATATTCCATGAAGCGTAAGTTCACCTGCAGAGCCACACAAGGGGTGCGCGAGTGCATGTGTATACACGTATGTACACACATACGTACGTGCGCATACGCATGTGCACACCCCGCCCCGAGCAGAGCAGAAGTTTAGTGCAGAACACACATTATAATGATTACCGATGGTTAAAAGGATTAACCCTGTTCGAGCGGCGCTGTAACGGAGAGCCTGTTTAACACACTTTCCCTTGCTAATCACTTGAAGTCCTCGTTGTAAGCAGTCAACAAACGCTGTACGAATCCACAGATGAAAACGAAAACTCTTAACTCACCGTCATTCCCCATGGAAGACAGTATCTTCTCCCGCTCCTCCCACGGTAAGGCACTCAGAGTGGGCATGTCATCAGGAAACACTGCTCGCTTGCGGCCCAGCGCAACAGCTGCTCTCCTGCAAACGTGTTTGATCCGTGGTCCTCGCACCGACGTTTCCGATGAATCGCTCTCTTGCCCCTGGATTTCAGAACACAAGAACAGACAGTATTCCTAAGGAAGGTACGAAGATGAGGCTGAGAAACACGCAATGGAAACTTCTAAGCTACCTAAAAAGAGTTAAACTTCATCTCAGCTTGCGCTTTGTAAGAATCGGGATAAAAATAAAGACTCTCAGCCTTCTAAGCCTCGGTTATCCAAGAGAGGATAAACTCAAAAGAACAAGAGGCTTTACTCATTTGGAATTACAAGGTACATTTCTACCTGCTACTGGAAAGCAGCAAACTGGGCTCAAGAAGGCGTCTTATCAAGGCACCGGTATCACAAAAACCAGAGTCGACTGGAATTAGACCAACACTTGGTGCTAACTCATCCAGCAGAAGACAGAAGGAAATGAAGCTGTTTGACAGCTTTGGAGCCGCCGGCCTTTAAGATGAGGGGCTCGTGTTTATCGAGGTGCTGCAAGAAACGTAGCATTTTAGTACAATTTTCCACGTTTCCACCACGGGATTCCAAAATATCTCCTCCTAAAAGAACTCCCCCAAAGAGGTAATTGTGAAGGCGTGGGCTGCTTCCACACCAGGCCAGGCACACAGAAGCATGCGCTTCATCTCAGAGGCAACAGCTTTGAGAGTCTCCTATTCAGAATACGCACTAGTGATTTTCAACACTAGTGCCATTAAGGAAAGTAAAAGTTTAAACAAAGCGTACTTCACCTACCTTTCTGGCAGCTAAAGAGGACTGCAGAAACAGGGAAAAGGGAGAGAGAAGAGAGGAAAGCGGCAGGAAGCAGCGGCCCTGATCAGAGGCAAAATCCCAATGGATTTTACTCCCGCCCGTAAGCGACAGATCATCACCGTGTGAAGTTAAAAACAGACAGAGACCAGACCAACTCTATCTTCAGAAGGCAGCTTTCTGCTTGAGAAGGGCCTACGGGAAACACTGAGGCCGAGAAAGACTCCTGCAGTTTGCCAGAATGGTGCTTTTCAGGGCGAGTGCTACTGCTCTAGCTGCTCGCTCTGCTCACAGTTATTCAGAGAAGCCCACAGCAGCTACGCCGTGCTGAGCTCTACAAATGCAGGCAGCTCCCCCCCTGGGCTGACGGCACAGCAGCCCCCTCTCCCCCCAGCTTCTGCCCAGGGCTTCTTCTCCTGTTCGGGTCGGTTGCCATCTGTTGCACTAGCAGCTGCTTAGCTCAGCACCTTAATTCTTCACGCTTAGGATACGAATGCTACTTGTGACTTTCACTGCAAGTTCAAAATAAGATGCGCTCTAGCGAAAAAACACAACGAAACCACCTTGGAAAAAGGAATACCTGTGCTTTTGGCTGGTCTGCTTGTTTGAGGGACTTGCTTTTCTCAATCTTGTACAGCTGGGCTTTTGCCTTCTTCAGAAGGCTGGCCACCCTCTTGTCAGTCATCGGCAGTTTGTCCGCTTGAGCCAGCATGGAGCTGATGGAGGAGGCGGAATGTTTAACAGTGCTTGAGGAGGGAGCAGAAAGACGCAAGGCTTTTTCCTTCTCCAGAGACGGCGCAGCGGGGCTGAGGTCCAGATCCGACTTGTCTAACCCCCCTCTACCTTTCTTGGACGTTTTGGTTTTGATGGCTGCCGTATCTGCCAGAGCAGCAGCGGAAACCTCTGCCGCGGGATCTAATGCCATAGACTTCTTCCGCCCGGCAGGTTTTTTGGCAGACGATGATGCTGCAACGTCTTCGCTGACAACTTTTTCTTTGGGCATTTTACCTACAGGAAACAAAGCAGAGCTACTCTGAATTTCCGACCCTTTTCTCCTTTTCTCTTTCCGTGACTCCCGTTTGTTCTCCTTTTCTCTCTCTCTGTCTTTCTCTCTGCTCTTGTCCTTCTCCAGGCTTTTGTCAGCATCTTTATCTTTGGAGAGTTCCTCTGCCGCCCTGTCCTTGTTTCTGCCTCTCTCTGTCTGGGGGCTCGACGTGAACCAGGGGAAGAGAGGAGTGGGGCTACCGGAGGAGAAAGGCTCTGCCGGAGTGCTGGTCTGCTTCCTCGGCCTCTGGCTTCTTTCTGCCGATTCCCCAGACTGTGTCAGGGAATGGGAAGGAAAAGTAAAAGTTGAATTTAAGGCACTAGTGGCAAGAGAACTAACAGAAATGCTAGTTAATGAGGAAGAGACAGAAGACTGTGGGGTGAGAGTTGTCAGGTCAGAGGTACTGAGTCTCCCGCTTCTCGTCCTCATGGAGTGCGAAGGAGATCTGGGTTCCGATCGGATGGGGCTGAACACCCTCCTCTTCCGCTTCCGAGAGGAGACACCCGCTGCGGAGGTCCCCGTAGTGGTTCGACCGACGGCCGAGGGCAGCGTGACAGACTCAAAGATCCTGGAGTGGGCCTCGCTGGGCGTGAACCTGGGTGCCCTCAGCAGGGGACTCCTCTTGTGCATGTCAAACCTGGTTCCAGAGTGAAGAGAAAACAGACGCGCTGGAGCCGTAGCTCCTGGCGTTGAGAAGCCGGATGCAAAGCCAACGTCCTCCGGTGTCAGCGGTGGGGGTCTGAAGTTATCGAATATTGGTTTGCGAATGAGCCCCTCTTTGGCATACTTTGCTGATGAGAAGTACTGCGGTTCTGACCTGGAATGCTTCAGGGAGGTCCACCTGAACGTGGGCTCTCGCAGAATTGACTTGCGTTTCTCTTGCATGGGCGCAGCAGAAGCGGGGAGAAAGGGTGAGGCTAGCGGGATGGTGGGAGGCATTAGCCAGGGGGTATGGTCCGAGATGCTGGAGGCAGGCTGCAGCGGCGGCGGGGGAGTGAGCAAGGGGGGAGGAGGAGAGGAGGAGGACTGCTGCTGCGGCACGCTCGGTAAGGCTGACAGCTTCTTAGCAGTCCTCTGTCCAAAACTTCGTTCCGTTATCGAAAATCTTCTGTTTCTCCTGTCGCTGTTGTCGTTTTCAGGGGACTGAGAAACAGGCAGCGGTGCATGAACTTCTGGAGTATTGCTCCGCTCTTCAGAGAGCGCCTGCATCTCCTCAGAAGCCTGGGAGTCTGTAGAGGTATCCACGCTGGGGCTGCTGGACCGCGAAGAGTCCGAAGACATCTGGGACGAATGCTGGGAAGCAGCGCTGGACTTTTCACTGGAGCCACAAGACGTAGCGCTGAACCTGCTGTTTGGTGTGGATTCTAGTCTGGATATTTTGATAGGAGGATCGTAGTCTTCGTCCTCAATGAACCGTTTGGGTGTTTTGATAATCCGTGAAGAGATAGCACTCACGACCGGCATGATGAACTGTCGGATATTTTTGAGCTGGGTTCTCCCCTTCCTGCCCTGCAGTTTGGCCGCTTCTTTCTCGATCTTTTTTTGCGCCCCCTTTTTAGCCCTCTGCAAGAGTTGCTTGGCAATGGCAGCATCCGTCCTTTTGGTGGAAGGTATAATCCTGACAGGCTTAATCCTGCGCGGACTCTGTCTGACAGCGGTTTTCTCTTCCTTCGTAGGAGGTGGCGTGCCATCCTTTTCTTTGCGGATCCTTTGGGGCTTCTCCAGCTGCGAGTTCATGACTAAGGCTGAGGAAGTCTTTACACGCTCAGAGGATGGCGGCCTGCCTCTCCTGCGCACAATCTGAACACTCTTCCTCCCGATCTGAAGTTTTGCCCCAGGCTTAAATTTAGATTTCAGGGGGGAGAGCTTACTAGTTCTTAATTTCTTGATTTTAGTTGCTTGCTGAAATGTAGTGGATGGTGACCTTTTGATTTTCTTCAGACTCTCTTTTTCTTCTTTACTGCCCTTCTGAACGTCCGACGTGTCCTTTACTTGTGACAATTTGAACTTCACGCTCGTAAGCGTCGGAGGTCTTCCTCGTCTCTTTTCCCCGCTCTTCAACTCCTTCTTCTTTACCTTCTCCATGGACGTGGTTTCAGACTTGCTTGAGGGGGAACACACTGATGAAGAGTCTGAGAGTACAGCTGAACTTCGGTCAGAACTGCTCCGGGGCCTCCCACGAGGTTTCCGTGGACTGGATTTAACTGAGAGGGAGCAGAGAACACATTAAATTTCTCCGAGTGTCAGATCAGCATTACCCAGGTCACCCAAATATTTACTCAGCATCAGTCACACCGCCTGTACAAGTTACCAAGACATTTCAGTTAATCAAAAGATAAAAATACAGTTCTATCAATACACGTAAAGAGCACCTTCCCAACAAACCTCTTCTCCCACATAAAATATGAAGTAGATCATTTTTTTTAAGAACACAAGCTTGCCTTTTCACAACAGCTATATATGCAATGGCACAAAGCCACTATCAACCTGATGTTGAGAGGGAAAAATAATTCTTAAGGGCATGTGCCACCTTTCAAACACAGTAAAAGATTTTTTTTTTTTTTTTAAAGCAGATGACAGCTAGTTGAAAGGAAAACCCAAGTTCCTTCTGCAGTACCATCCATCTGCGCTGCTAAGGGACAGGCCAGTAAACCCAGCAAATCCAGCTGCTCCAGCTCTGGGTCTCCCGGAGGCACCACGTCCTGCCCTGGAACCCCCCTTAGCAAGGGCTCCACAGCAGTTTGTGGGCAAAGCCCAGCTGAGGGCGTCATGGTGGTGACGAGCAGAGGGCTGCGGTGAGAGCATTTATTGATGAGAACCTCAGTCACAGCTGAGCTCATTCACTGGCAGCCCCATCAGGATTTGATCCTACATCTCGAAACCTGAAAACGCAACAGCTTAGCTCCTTGGTGTTCTATATTTGTTTGGTTTCCAAAAACGGGAAGGTTCCAGTTACAGGCGATAATGAGTCTATTGAAAGATGGTGAAATATTCAAGCCAGTTTTAGATCCTTACTATTAAAATAACTGCCTCTCCAAAACGCTAACACAAGGTTTCAAATACTGATTTCATCAATATAACTCTTTTACTCAAAGTTTCCCTGTTCCGTAACAGATTACGTGTAAAGAGCCCAAAACTGAGTTGAATGCAAAGACTGGGCTGGCCTTTATGGTAGATGAGATTTGATGGAACGAACAGAAGGGGCAGAGCAAAGCCATCACAAAGGAGAATACAGAGTCGACATCCATCCCTGCGACTCGAACGTACCTGTGGGGGACCTGGTGGGACTTCGTACTTTGACTTCTTCATCTGAACCAAAACCTAAAAACTGTTCATCCTGCAATGAGAAAGCCGATGGAAATTTGAAGACATGGATATTAACATCAAAACGAACTTTGCTATGATCAAAGCATGAAAGGATTCTAGAGGATTTTCCCTCCCCAAATAACATACTGGCATTTGTTCTTCTAGCCAACAATTGCTAAAAAGGAAAGACAACTTGTGTATATACATATGAAGCAGCTACAGTTTACAGCTACGGAATGATCAAAAAGAGTTATGGGGAAACAAAGGACAAGTGGGTATGGAAACAAACCCTTAATGCATAAAACCTGCCGCTCATATCAAACCACAAAGGCCTAGCTTTATAAGCTAGTGTTCAAACTACCCTGAAGCCATACTCCAGCAAGAGAAGCGTTTTTCCGTTTCAAGACTAACTTCCTCCAGCTCATGTAAAAGCCTCTGTGGATGAGCAGAAGCACCTGAGGTTTGTAATTCTGCCTGAGCATCTTGGAGCTTGACCATGACCTCAGGGCTCGCCCCAGGCCCTTTCTGACAGCTCCCCCCAAGGGGGGGCTTCCCACTGCTCCCCCAAGACCCCCCAGCCATGCGTATGGCCTCTGGAAGGGAAATGGAGCCCAAGAGCCGCAGCCTGTCGTAGCACTAAATACCCAGAAACACTGCAAACCAGCACGGTGGCAGAACCAGCCTTCTCTTGGTGGCACCAATGGGTGTCCCTCTCCTACAGCTCCCAGCAAAGCCACCACCAAAGCAGCATTTCTTCCAAGGGACCACAACCTGCACTCCTTGTCCCATTGCAGAGCGATGGAAGTAGTAGCCATGTAGGTAACGCTATGGAACCTCATGGACTATTTTCTTAAAAATTGACTCTGGATTACAGTAAAGGTGGCTTCTGTTGTATTGGGTTGGTTGTTTTTTTTTCAATTCACTTCAGACTTTGTCTTTAGGAGAGATGAGAACCTGATTTCCATTGTAAAGCTTTTCCCCCGACAGAGGCAGGATGTTAAAGGCACTCTGTTCACGTTAAGGCAGGTTTCAGGTGTCCTGAAAGCAAAAAGGTGCCACACTAACCGGGAGAAGGTGAGCTGTGCAAAGGACTAACACCGTTTCCTGATGCAGCTTGGGCCTGATAAAAGACTTTATCAAAACAGCGCCTTTTTTCCGCCTTGTGCTTTCCACGTGAAATTTCTAATTCACTGACTTACAGGACAGACCAGGAAGAAAGTCTTGGCTACTGAAACCAGTTAAACAAATTAAACAACACGCACTGAGACCCGTACAGGAAAGTCGATAAAAAGCAACGAAGCTTAAGACAAACTATTTCTCAAAATGTTCTGCTTGGTTTCTGTTTGATGAGCCTCGGTATTAAACGATTCAAGTAGAGTAAATGCTCTGAGCAGAGGGCCGTTCAAGTTTTCAACACAAATAACGCTCTAGTAAGTGAAATACGATGCACACACACTTAGGCTGCAGCTCACAATCGCTGCAAGCAAATACCCCTGCGCCGTGCTGGAGCGGGATGGTCTGGCCCTTCCTCACGCCCCTGCCGCCTACCTGCTCTCTGCAGCTGCAGCAGCGATGCCGAGAGAACCAGAAAAAGCAACGATAAAGCAAGGTAAAAGAAAAAAAAAAATTAGGGCAAAACACATTGTTTCTACCCGAGGAACCTTGCACCACACAGAACCCCCCAAGACCTCTTCCTGGAAGGGAAAAACTCCCACTTCTCAACTCCAATCGTAAAGCAACGAACCTGGCGCGAGAGGCGGCCGCTCCCCAGCACGTGGGCTGTGTGGGATGTAAACACCGCTGCGCTGCATGGCCTGCCAGGGACACGGCGGCAAGGCACCCACCGCCGGGGACAAACTTGGGCTGAAACGGTCTGAACGCCGAGAACGCCAGCAGAAAAAGAACAAGCTACGTATTGGTTTGGAAATGCAAAGGGAACAGCCGCTCACCCCATGCGATCTCCTCCTCCCCAGCCTACCAAACCCTGAGACTGCAGCATTTCAAACGCACAACCACGTGCATACAGCGTACGCTGGGTACGGAGATGGGCCAAACAACGCTGACTGCTGGGCATGAGCACATCTCCCCCAAGGAAACAGAACCTCCCGCAAGCAGAAGGCTCTTACAGCACACGTACAGCCCCTTGTGGGAGGATCCTACAGACTGCTTGGTGAACAGAGACAGCAGCGACTGCTTTCCATAAAACAATTCATTTCCACGTCTCCCAGCTCTCATTAAACAGCTCCCCAGTGCTTGGTTCGTTAGCTGCACAGGAAGGGTGCTGAGCAAGGGGTGCCTGCCGCCTGTGCCCCCAGAGCACCCGGCAAAGGCAGAGCCCTCCTCCCCACCACGGTGCCACTGTGCCCGGCTCCAAGGACCGGTCACCTTTCCAACAGGCCACTTAAAACACCAAATAAACAAACAAATTAATTTTAGGAAGAGTAACTGACGGAAAGGCTTATTTACAAGATGGAATTAGAGCCCATCCCTGGACAGAGAGGCAAGTTCAGGGAGTCTACACTAAAAGCAGTTACTGGCGCTCAACTTACACGTGTGTGAAATGCTCGCTGTTGGCCAACAGCTGCCAATCTCCGGTCACAAAGAGAGAGATGCAGCTAATGTTAAACACAGTCTCGCACACTGCAAATCAAAATAACCCCCTGTCTAACACCAGAGCTGGGAAGGGGCTGACAGAGAGCAGGCATGCAGTTAAAGCTACGAGCCGACACTTTGGTGTTCCAAGGTACCAGCACCACGCGACAGAAGCGCGTTTTCTGCCCAGAACCAAACACCAGCCTGAGGGCACAGGAGAACCCACCGTGTGGCTCCAGCCACCCCTCTGCCTTTTTGGGCTCTTCACGAAAAGAAAGCTGTATGTGTCTTTTACTTCCCCTGGAACCTGCATTATTTCTAACTTGCTCCATTATCTTACTTTTCCAATGGGATACCTTCATTCTGGCTTTGGCCCCATATCCTGAGAATGATCTTTTTTCCCTCCTTTCCTACCAAGCACTCACCAGAAGCAGCTACAGGAAAAAGGCTCTCCACAAAATGATTCCCTTGGCTTCATTTACAACTACAAGCAGCACAACCAACACGTCACTCATGTTTGCTGGGTGACATTCATGAGTGCATCGGTGACCCTAAAGCAGCCGCTCTACGACCTGGGAAGGCAGCCTGGCAACTTGGCAGAGAAGATTGAAAAGGCCACCAAGTCCCAGCCCATATTTGCCAGGCTGAGCCATCCAGTCAGCCATCATACCTCAAAATGCACTTTTGTGGCAAATTAGGCAGGAACAGCTTCCCTCCAGTCTTTCAGAAGTGACTATAAAGCACGACAGATGGAGAGTGATTAAAAACCATAATGATTTTGAACGTGACCTCATTTACCTGTGAAAGAATAATGCAACACAGAAAAGGTCACTGGGGATTATAAACAAAAGGATGAGGGAAGGCTTGCCTCGGTGCAAGGCACAAAGCCCAACCAAGCAGGCAAGGGGCCACCTCTCCACGGGCAGCAGCTTCCCCGTACATCCCCCACCCGAACGCGACCTCACCTCAGCTGGTTTCAACCCCAAAGTTGTGAGCCGATGGAGAAAGCCTTTTCCTGAAGTAGCCCAGCTACTGCAAGGACAGAAAAGTTGCGAGCAAATCTCTTATTACAACTTTCTTGAGCAAAATTACTTTTCAAAGTATTTCCAACTAAAGATCTCAGAGCAAAATCCACCTTTGAATGAGAAACTATCCTGAAGGTACCGACTGACATCCCGATCTCTGTCTAGGGAACAACAGCATAACCCGCACCACTGCGGGCCCATGAAGTGGCACGGGACGGCCATCAAAGCTGTTCCAATCTGCTCCTGCAAAGGTTTATTTAATTTTACAATAGAGTCACTGAACAACGCTTTACTTTTCTTCCTGTTCATCATCTTGGTCTTGGCCCCAATTATACAGCACCTCATCTCTTGGAAAGAGATAAGCTATTTTTAGAAGCTCATTCAGAAGCCTGCTTAGTAACTACGGCACAACATCTAACAAACTCCTCTCCTTTCAGCAGAGTAAACATCCTTGGAGGCTGGCAATCAGTAACCCCGAGATGATGGCCGGGAGCCCTCTGCGCTCGTGTCGGGAGCAGAGTCATCCGCGAGCTGAGGGAGATGCTCCCTAAGCGACTGCCTGCGATGCGACGTTGCTAATAAGTGGCAGGGCACTTGGGGTTACTGCTATGTACCGGCTCAGCTGAGGGTCCACTTGTCCTTTCATCCTTTAATTAGACAAAAGCTCGGAATGGGAGTGACGCACAGGCTATGCTGGGGCTTCGCCTGGAAACAGCACCGATGCACACAGCGTGTCCCGAGAGCACGGAACAGCTCTGGGTTAGGTCCCTGCCACTCGACAGCCCCCAGGCCAGAACACTGGGAGATACAGCGCTGCCACTGCACTGCAGCCGGACCCTCGGCCACCAACCACCACAATACAACCCCGATTAGGGCTGCGGCTTCCAGAGGCCCTTGGACGACACCTCATTTTAGAATTAGAAAGAGCAAGCTGCTCCGTACGGGGCTCCAGTGTGGAAAACGCCCATTGTGACAGTATTATCGGGCGCGCAGATCAGTCCTGCTAGAAGGAGAATGAGAATATCCAAGGTTAGGAGGTAACGACACAGCCAGTCTCTCACTGTTTGGCCAAACCACGAGCAGCGGAACAGACTAACTTACAGCAGCGGCCCACCAACAACACACAGTCGGTCTCTGCTTTCCACAGAGTCCCAGTTCCATCCTGGATGAGAAACTGATTTACAATTTCCCCTCTGAAGGAAGAGGGAGGCTTTTCAGAGCACCTGGAACAGTCCCATTCTCGTCGCAACAAGCTTTCGACACCACCTCTGAGTAAAGGGCAGCCAAACCAGTACCTAGAAAGAGTCAGCTTGTGCCCGGCGAGGGAAAAGCCAGACCAAAGCTCCTGCACCACATCTAAGAGACCACTGGCAACACACTGCTTCTGGCAAGCCAAATCTCTCTCTCTCCCACTTCCATAATGGACGTTTAGAAAGCAAGGCTTCAGCTGGACTGGGACAACTGAGGAGAGGAAAGACTTCTAGAGTTTGTTGGTAAATAAAAGTAGATGTAACTAACACAGCTGCCCAACCCACCAAAGAGCGGGCTGCAAGACTTCAGACCCATCTACACCCACACGGCCGTGCTCTAAAGCTGCTGTATTGATGCGTTAAACAAGTCTTTAGTGGTGGCAAACTCATCTTTCGCTCCTGTGGAAACGTACACTGTCTGGCAAAGCACGGAAATTAAAGTCGAACTATGCCTTGTAGCTTGGCTTGGGGGGCAAACAGGTCACCCCTCTGGGGGAATTTTGTGGCATCCCTTCACCTCAAGGTCCAAGGATTCACCGTCAGTGCATGAGACTACACTGAGGAGATTCACCATAATGACCTGCAATACCCTCAGTAAAACGCCAGATCATCAAAACCCCAGAGGCTTCTGCTGTGTGGCCACTAGCCGAAAGGATTCAATTGCCAGAGAAGCATCACGTTTGCGTAGTTCACAAGAACATGCGTTCCTTGCCAAAGCCGTGCCCAGTGGCCACCAACGCTGGAGAGAGATGTGAGATGCAGCATCTCTTCTCCAGCGGCTCCCTTGTCTGCCCTTCACCAACACCTCACTGCAATCCAGCCTGGACTTCGCAAGAGACCAGAGGGGACGAGGACGCCTTCCAATAAATGCCAGATAGAAGAGGAGACGATGCTGCTGGAGTGACAAACATTTGCTGGTTGGCAAACTGGACCAACGAAACGAAGTCCTCTGCCGGAAAGCTCCCTCTGATCACAAGTTACCCGCATTTCTGTTCTTCTGTTCGCTGAAACCAAATTGAGCTGAAACCTGAACAAAACGCCTCCTTGTCACAGCTTTACTTCACATAAGACAGCCTTTTCCCACTTAATTCTCAGTGCTTAACAGCGGTACGGGCAGCGAGTGTTGGCACCGCAGCTGGAAGAGCTGCGACCAGCGTGTCGCCACGCACGTGTCCGAGGAGATAAGCGCTGTGGAAGCTTGTGGAAGCCATCGGCACTGTCCCGCACACATTCAACAGGCTGGGAGGAGGCAGCCTCGGTGGGGACGCCCTCGGAAGGGAGTCAGAAGAGGCGGAGAAGCGAGCTACTGACTCAAAGAGTTACCCAGTCTCTTCCCTCATTTCCTCCAAGCACTGTACAGTAAAATCTGTAGTTCAGCGCTTTGATGACAGTACAGAAGCAGGCAGTGAAGCACGCCGCTGCAAGAGTCTGTCCCACGACCTCTCCAGCTGAAGAGAGGGTAACACGGAAAAGCCCCCAGAGCAAACTGGTCAGCGTGTGCTGCTGCCGCTTCTGAAACTGCCTGACCTACCCATCACTGCCATCAGCGGAGCAAGGGGCACCACCTTCCATCGACAACAGCTTCTCACTCCTTTCTGCCAAAAAGCTTCACCAAAGCCACCCCTCGGAGGGTTTCCAGTACTGTGTGACGCTGACCAAATCACAGACACAGGAAACTCGCATGGTTAAAACATGTCCTTTTATTTTCACACCTCTGACAAAGGAGCACCTGAATCTTGGGAAAGCAGAAGCAGCATGAAGGAGCCCTCCATCTCTGGGGCCACCATCTGCATTGCCTTCACCGCACGTCCCTTGTTTGACATCAACACCTCGGAGCAGTTCTTTCCCCACGCGGGAACTGAGCTACCAGTACAGAGTCTACGGCTCTGCCTCGCAGGTTGAACACTCAGGAAGCTTTACAGAGACCGTCCAACATGACACTAGCAGCGGAAATTCCGAGACAAGTAAAATTTTAATGCCCGTGGAGAAGAGACATTCTCTGTACTTCCAGATGAAGCGTGACCGTGGTGGCAGTACAGAAGCCACTCCTTCCTCCCAGCACATGGATCCAGCACCATTTCAAAACACGCCAGCCATCGATGCGCAGCAAAGATGCTAACAGTTACCTCATAAAAAATTATGATCCATGTATAATTACAGCAGCGCTAAGAGACACCATCATCATCACGACATTCCATTTCAAACCGCAAGTTTCTGCAACTTTCAGGCTGATGCAGATTTATGGAGTAAACTGTCAACGTGCATCCAACACGCTCTCAACTTTTACATCCCAAAGCTTCAACTAAACTTCAGGGACAGGAGGGAGCTCTGAACCGACAGGCATAGCGGATATCTAACAGCTACGTGCCAGCTTCTTTTATACCAAATACCGACATAACGAATCAAGAAAGCACAACCAAGTTTCCCTTATTGCTAAAGTGCCATTCCCCTCAAGCAGAAAGGATAACACACAGTACAAATACCACCGTTTTAAACAGTTCTAGCTTTACTGTGCAAAAAGTCCCCCCCCAGCTCTTGCGGGGACAAAACCAAGTATCATAACATATCTCACTTAAAGCGAGCCGGTTTCGAGATAACTCAGTGAAACACCAAGATGCAGCAGAAGTCAAGGATTTGTACAAAGTCACCAAAACCCGGGGAGCACGCAGTGACACTCCAGAATGCAGGTACCTTTTTAGATGAGAAATAAAGTCTGCTACGTACCACAAAACGGCCAAGGAGACAAGGGAAAGACCAAGCATAACACTTGCTCTAGACTTCTACTTTTTGGTTAGATCAAATTTTGATGGTAATGCACAATTTCAACAGGTACTTGCACAAGTGAACACCAGAATGCAGCATGCCACCAAGAGGTCACAAAAACAAGCAAGCAGAGCAGAAACGGTACATAAAAAGAGAGCAGAGCTTCTTCCTCTGACCACCACAGGATCCTGAACTCACAGCGTCAACTCAGAGTTTATGCCCGCTACAGAAAGCCAACCCGGCTGGAGACTGTGTTCAGGCCTCACCCTCAGCCTCGTGGAAGAGAACAGAGCGAGCACCAGGCAGCTACTCCAAGGACACGGCGAGCCCAGTGAGCAGGGGTCTTCTGGAAGACCCTTCGAGAACAACATCTCCACCCAAAGCAGGGAACCACGGGGGCACCAGGATGTCCCCGTTTCAGCACTGCCACATGACCCTCTCCTCTGAAGAGACATGGGGTGGCACCCGCATGCCGATTTCCTAGATGTGCCAGAGCTCTTCTCACATCCCCGCTCCCGCCCGCAGAGAACTCGTGCCGCAGGAGAAGAGCTGCTGGTGCCCGGCAGCGATGGTGGGGCCTGCACCGGGACTATAACGTCTGCACAACAGGTCAACGGGCAGGAGAACCAGGTCCTGCAGTGCAAAAGTGCTTTGTTTCTCGAGCACCACCAAAGGGAAGAAACCAACTCAGCAAGCCAACCGCATGTGAACGCCGAGCGTATCCGCTCCCCGAGCGCACCCCAGAATGCAGGCACAGGCTGCAAATTTAGAGTGGGAAAAGCACCCAGACTCTGCCCCTTCCCTGCCCACGAGTGGTCAGATCAACCTCAACCTACAGACACCAAGCCATAACGAACGTTTATCACTGCTTCCCACTGCGTGTACTGCTATTGGACAGAAGTCTTTAGTAACTAGATAGAAAACTGACATAAGAAGTACAATCTTTGAGATCCAAGAGCCTGTCTTCATCATCTGCCAGCACCAAGAACGTACTCAAGCTATTTTATTGTAGTGCAAAGATACCATAAAGGCACAAAGATCTCTCAAAGACATTTCGGAGTTTTTTTGAGGTGCCAAGATATACTTTAAGACAACTGGAATTAAAAAAAGACCCCAAACAACTCAATCTCATCTTAGGGAAAAAAAAAAAGAAAAGAAAAAAAAAAAAAAGAGAAACAAAGCAACTCGCCTCCCCCCACTAAAAACCTCCCGAGTTGTTAACTCTGCGGTCAGGTTGGTTAGCCAGATTTCAGTCATTTCTGCCACCAAACTAGCGTTTGTGAGGTATTAACATCTTTCAAGTGGACCTGGTGAATTCCATTGAACCTACTCTGTTGCAAACAGAAAAATGTACAAGTATCCTAAGCCACAGCCTTGAAGACTTGAAGACACCGGTATTAGATAAACGGGATGCTGGCGGGCAGCCGAGTTAAACCCCTTAAAAGCACTTCCATGACCAGCGCAAATGTGACCCCCTTCCTCCCTGCACCGCAGCTGCTGGAGCTGGAACGCTGCAGCCCAGGAATTACTCCAGCTCAGCCGCGAGCGACGAGCTCCACTTCACGGCACCCAACAGAAAACACCAGCACCCAGCCCGAAAGACACCAGAAAACACTATTTTTCTGTGCGTTTTAGTAAACTCTGGTATCGCCAGCGATGGAAAAGCAAAGCAACTGGTCTTTAACTGGGCAAAATATAGACAAAGATATGCTCACCCGCTCCACAGCTGACAACCTGCTGTAGAAGGAGAGGCAGAACCAGCCTTTCAAAAAAAATTAAGCATTTCTGCCACAAAGGACCAGGGGAATTTTCTTGCGGGCACAAGGACGCAGCTCGCAAGCGCTGCAAGGCAAGAACCAGGGGAGAGGAAGGCGGCAGCTCGTAGTAAGTAACACACCCCCATCATGTCTTCCCTGCTCTGTCAATAGGTGGGCTGTTGTCAGACTCCCGCTCTGGCTGCCTTCGAAAGGCTTAAAAATAAAATAAAACGAAGGCAGGAAGAAGAGCAACTCGGAGGGGAAAAAAAAAAAAAAAGGCAAAAAAAAAAAAAAGCGGGCTCTGGGTGCTCGCCCCGGGGCTGGCTGGGTGTCCGGGGCACGGACCCGGCCCCCCACTCCCTCCCGGGGCCGGTACCGCGCCGAGCATCCCCGGCGGCGGGCGGGAGGAGCCGCCGCCCCCCGGCCCATCCCACCCCCGCCGGCGGGCAGCGCTGCGCACCGGTGGGGCGGGGGATAACGGGCTCCCGGGCGGCGGGGAGGGGCCCGGCCCGGCACCCCCCTCCCCTCCCGCGGCCCGGCGGCGGGGCGCGCCCTTTGTGAGGGGCGCGGGAGCGGCAGCGCGGGCCCGGCGGGCCCCGGAGGTGTGTCCGGGCGGGGGTGTGCCGGGCCGCGCCGCGCCGCGCCGCCGGGGCGGAGCGGGGATGCTGCGGAGCGGGACCCGCGGGCCGCGCCCGCCCTCGCCGTGCCACCTCCCCCCCCCACTCCCCGGCCCCGCCGCCCCTCCTCACCTCGCCGCTGCCCGCCTCGGCGCCGCAGGCCGCGCGGAACCGCCGCAGGTTGATGCCGATGGCGGCCGAGACCTGGAGCGCCGCGTCGAAGCCGGGTCCCACCCCGGCCGCGGGGCCGCCGGAGCCGCCGGAGCCCGGCGCTGCCCCGCCTCCCCCGCTTCCCGCCGCCCCGCCGGAGCACGGGCCGCCGCGCTCCCCTTCGCCCGCTGCAGCCGCCGCCGCCGGCTCGGCGGCCCGCAGGCTCCGCACGGCCGGCACCCGCAGCCGGGACCCCCCCAGCCCCCGGCGGCCCCAGCCGCCGCTGCCGGGCCGGGCAGGGAAGCGCCACCGACCGCTGTGCGCCATCTTTACTGTGAGGCGACGAGCCAGAGAGCGGGGCCGGGCTGCACCCCGCGCCCTGCATAGCGCCTCGCCGGCCGGCAGAGGTCCTGCATAACGGCGGGCACCATGCAGGTTGCGGGGCCCCGCCATCCCGCCGCCCGGGCGGCTGGGTAAGCCATGAGCGCCGGGTGCTGGCCCGGCATAACGCTGGGCGATATGCAGAGCCCCGGGCCCGAGCCCCAGCGCAGCCCGCCGCCCTGGATAGCGCAACTCTCGCCACCGCCCTCCCTCATAAGGCGGAGGATCATGCAGGCGCGGGGCCCCTGGCGGGCAGGCCCCGGAACCTGGCTGCTGCATAAGCGGCGCGCCAATAGCCTGCATAACCGCGGCGGCGATGCCGAGCCCGAGCGCCAGCCGCCGATGCCCAGGACCGCGCATACGGCATAGGCCGCCCCTCAACCCCCTGCATAGCGCCGGGCCGCATGCAGGGCGCGGGGCCGGCGGGAGGGCGGTGAGGCGGGCCCGGCCTGACAGGGCCCCTCAACCCTGACAGGGGGCCCGGGGACCCCCCCGCTCCGGTCAGCCGCGGCCGCCCGTCCTCGGGGCCGGTGCGCAGCTCGGGGCCTGCCCGGGGTGGCCCGGCTCCCGGGAGGAAACCAGCCGCCCGGGGAGATGCGAAGTGGAGGCGGCGCCCAGGTACCGAGGGCCGATGGCGTCGGCCCGTCCCCGCCCCGCGCCCCGCTTGCCTCCTGGGCCGGGTCGGCGTCCCGCCCGGTGCCCGCTCCGCGAGGAAGGCAAGGGCGGTGGCACTCGCCCGGCAGCTCCCTCCGGTCCCCGGCCCCGCAGCGCAGGTTCGCCTCTATCTTGTGCAGCACAGCGAGAATGGGGTTAACAGCCAACAAGTGCCCACCGCCGGCCCTGAGAGAAGCCACGCTGCCAGCACATGAGCAGCCGGTATAAACCCTCTGCTTGGGGAGCACAGAGTACCTGGTTCCTTCAAAGCTCAGCACCCGGAGGGAGGGAGCGCCTAGGGAGGAGAGAAAGGGCGGTTGCCCCTCACAGAAGCAGCGCAACGGTGTCTGCGATGCTCAAGAGGACAGAAAAGCTTCTTGAGCCCTCAAGGTTTACAGATGCTGCTTCTGCTTATCCTGCTTATTTCTCCCCACCTTGCTGTGCTGCCGGGGCGCTGCTGTGGGTGCAGGGCAGGGGCACCGTCCAAGTCCTCCCATGCTCTGCCAGTCCAGTTCAATCCCGTCCTCCTTGTGACGGAGCCCAGCAGCCCCCAGGGGCCAGCACTGGCCCGGGAGCTGCAGCGCAGGGCCCAGGGCTGAGTGCCCACACTGAGAGAGCACACGGGCTGGGACCGAGGGACATGGGGCAGGGAGCGCTTGCAGCAGGAGCAAGTGCACTCGTGCTTCGGGAGGGGCTCCTGGGCCCAGAAAGCTCCTGCAACCCAAGATCACACCTTAAGCCCCACGTGTGACCCCTCTGTCTGTCTCTTACCAAGGAAGATGTGCTGCAGACCCCCACTGTGCAGCCCGGTGGGTTCCCCACACCAGCATCAATCTGCTGGGCCACGGCTCGGTGCAGCCGGGAGCCATGAGCTCCTGGGGGAGCAGTCTGTGAGGCCACCCTTCACCCTTGCTGGGCTTTGGCCCGTTGCAAGAGAGCGTCACCTCCCCAGAAGGGAGTGAGGAACAGCAAAGTCCTGGGGCAGCAAAGCCAGCGATGGGAAGTGAACGCAGGACAGGGAGTCCTGGAGGCCCAGGTCCCACTGCTACTCCTGTCGCAGGCTCCCTGGGGAAGTTTTTACCCTCGACTTCCCCATCTACCCACAGCTGCAGCACCAGGAAACTTTTTTAACCAAAAAAGAAGAGCTTTCCATCGATGCCACCGGTGACCCCCCGGTCCCCAACTGCGAAGCATGTGAGCTCACCTGTGCTACCTGTCGGGAGTCCAAGGGGCTTCTGGGCGGGCTGAGGCGTTGAGAAGGTCAGCTCTGCGGTGGGGGAGAAGAGGGAGCGCTCCAGCGCACACGGGGCAGCCAAGCTGGGGGCTGTGGGTTCAGCAGGGAGCCGAACGCAAGGAGAAGCAAAGGAGCAGCTGATACAACATTCCAACAAGAAGCAATAGGACTGGGACCCATCTTCTGAGACAATAACTGCAGTTAGGTCCTACCCCGGCAGGACAGCAGAAAACAAGTTTTCTGAAGCCCTGTTACCTCCTGGCTGATCTCAGCGGGTTTTTGCACCCAGCTCTGCAGGACCTGGCGGGGAACGCGCACGGCTGTGGATCCCGGAGGGCAGAGAGCTGGGATGACACCTACGGCCCAGCTTCGCTTACCTCCAAGGTGCCGCCGCAGCAGCTGTGCCCCAGGCCAGCAGAACTGGGTGGACGGTGCTGCCACCCTTCTGCAAGACGCTCAGCCGGTGCCTTCGGGCAGCGTAAGCCCGGTATCGGCTTTTCCCTGGCTCCCGCTGGCCGATACGAAACGCGTTTGGGAACCAACGGAAGCATCTGTGCTCCCCGGTTGGAACCCGGGCCCTCGGGCCTTCCCCAGCGTGGTTCTCCACGGACCGAGCGCCATCCCTGGGGACCCCTTGGGGGCCGCCCTCCGCCCCCAGCGCCACAAAAGACCACGGAGAGCCTGACACCGGTTCCCGGCTTTATTGTCACATCGCCGTTACAGGGGGGGTCCGTGGGGATGGGGAAGTCTTCAGACGTTGTACCCGATGAGGCCGCCCTTGCCGATGATCTCCCCAATGTAAAACCACATCAGCACCTCCGTAGCCACCAGCCCGTTCCTCAGCGCCTCCTGCAAGGGGAAAAAGGCCACCGGTTCGGCGCTCGGGGCCCGTCCCGGTGCCCGTCCCGGTGCCCGCACCTCCCGCCGTTACCTTGACGGTGAGCTGGGCCAGGCGGCCGCTCTGGAAGGCCCGGACCATGGCCTTCATGCTGTCCACGGCCCGCGGGATCTCGGCGGGGGTCGGCGGGGCCAGCTCCACCTTGGCGTAGTACCAGAACGTGGCCAGGCGCGGCTTCGAGTAGGCCAGGGCGGCTGCGGGAGAGGAACGGGCGGTTCCCCACCAGCAGAAGCCCCGTCCCCGTCCCCGTCCCCCCCCCGCCCCGCTCCGCTCCCCGTCCGTCCATCCCTCCCTCCCTGCCTGTGCAGCCCCGGTGCCCGGCGCTCACCGCTGAGGAGCTGCGGCCCGCGGGCGGCCAGGCGCTGCGCCAGCCCCTGCGCCATGCTGCCGGCACCCGCAATGTCACCCCGCCGTCCGCAGGACCCCGCCGCCTCGGCTGTCCGCGCCCCGCCCGCGTCAGGCGTCTGCCGCGGGCAGCCCCGCAGCGAGGACCCCGCGCGGAGCGCGCCGCGGAGACGCGAGTTCGAGCCACGCCGCCGCCAGCCCAACGCGAGGGGCTTTTCCCGTTCTACCAGACCCCCACGCCAGCTGTAAGACCATCTCTGCGTTTAATTCCCAAGGCCCCCTCCGTTCCCAACCATCGCTTGGGAAATCAAACCCTGCTACACAACCGGCACGTACAAGCTGGCATCACTGCCCGCGGCCCCTGTCACACCCCGCTGCGGAGGCAGCGCCTTCGCCTTGGACGTGGGGTTACAGAGGTTAAACACAGCAACGGAACAGAGCGGGGTTTTGGTGTCGCTGGAAAAAGAGCACGGCCTCACAAAGAAAGAGCAACAGAGGGCCGGGGCGCCGGGCTGCGGTGTGTCCCCGAGGCAGAGGCTCAAAGCTGTAGAGCGGTGGAAAGTCTTAGTATGAAAGAGCAAGTCTTAAAAGGAGAAGACAGAAGAAGGGGTGGAAGGGAGGGTCCAGGGGAGACCCCGGAGGTGGTGGCAATGGGAGATGGCGTCTGAACTGAGGTGGGGAGTTGCACAGACGCGCTGCAGCCCCAGCCACTGTCCTGCGAGGCGTTTCTCTCCCTGGCGCCCGTGGGTGTGGGGCCGGGATATGGGGTCTCAGTTCAGCCTGTCCTCCAGCTCCTCCTTCTGCTTTTTCCTCTCCGCCAGCCACCGCTGGATCTTCTCTTTGAGCTCCGTGTTTGGTCTGATCTGGTCCATCGTGAGGGGGCTCCGATTGAAAGGATCTGTCTGGTCGCTGAAAGACAAAGGGGCAAGGGGATTACTGGGAGGGTCCCAGTGCAAGAAATGAAACCAGAGGAAGGGGGACGAGGGAGAGGCACTGGATAAGCGAAACATATGCCCAGGAGCATGGAAGGACGAGGCCGGCACCGTGTACCTGAGGAGGTGGCGGGCGATAGTCGAGCGGTCGACGGTGACGCGGGAGGAGGGCAGGATCACTGGGTCCGACATCAGAGTGCTCATGATGGGATCCAGGAATTCATCGCAGGCGTCCGCGTACGTCTCCTCCTCCTGCTGCTGCCGGTCTGCAAGAGACTGGGGGACACGCACCGCTTGTAGAGACTGCCGCTCCCGGTTCTTTCAAACCGTGTTTGCTCTCAACTGGGAGCTGAAACATCTACAGGTCTGTGCTGGGACGGAGCCCTCCCCGCTGCCCCACAGGAGCCCCCACTCCCAGAAATCCGGCTCCTCAGCAAAGATGCTGTGGTACCCAGATGGAAAAGGACGCCAGGAACCAGATCTCCCTTTTTTTGGGAGCTTAAATCCGCTCCGCTTCTCACCTTGATCCTCTCAGCCAGGCTACTGAAAGACACTATCATGTTGCCAGGCTTGTTGATTTTCTTCAGAACCCGGACGGTCTGGGCAAAGAGCGTGGGCGAGTAGGAGCGGCCGTCCTTGGGCACCGTGGCACAGAAGTTTTCTTCATCCCTGCACCACAGGTTGGAAGAGAGCAAAGGCTTAAGAATTCACGTTTATGGGGCTGCGAAACACAGGCCCCACAAGAGCTGCGTTACTGCAGGAAAGAACTCAAAGCTGGAGAAAAGCTTGACTGCCATTAAACCTTTTCTCCTGGCTGCTCTCCCGAGTCACCCCCATGGTGTGGGGGTAACTGACGCTGCTCAGCTGTCACAGCTGAGCTTCCCCCGGTAACCTGCAGTTGTTACAGGAGAGCCCAGCACGCTTCCAAAAAGCCTGCCGTAAGCACACCGAGCAACTGCTAGCGCTGCTCCCAGAGGGGAGGCTCCCGCCCCCGAGGCAGGTGGCCACGGGGCTCTGCTGGCCCGCATGTCCCCAGGGTGGACCCCAGGCAGCGCCCACCACCCCACACGCCGGCTCCGCCCTGCTGCCTACCCGAGGTTCAGGTAGATGGTGCAGATGTCGGACACCAGCTGCTGCGGCTTGAAGTCAAACTCGCTGAAATCCTTGACTTTCAGAGCTCCCATTTTAGGGCCAACCAGGTGTTGCAAGAAATAGTTGAGCATGGAGATGATGCGCTCGGCGAGGAAAGGATGGACGAACAGGGACTTAATTTCTGCAACCGACACCAGCAGCTCCCTGAGCTCCACAGCAACCCCCTCCTGCTCCCACCGCCCTGGAGCCGAGCCCACACCGCCCACCGCTGTCCAGAGGGGTCGCGCTCCCTACCCGAGGTGAGGAAGGCCAGCGTGCCGATGGTCTCGTTGGACATGATGTTGTGGAAGCGCGCCAGCTGCCCAAACATCTGCAGGCTTGACTCCTTCTCGCGGCGAGCCTCTGGCGACAGGCTGTCCCATTCGCCCCGGTCCTTCTCGATCTGCTGGACTTTGATCTTGCTGAGGTACTGCAAAGAGACAGCAGGGAAGCGTCTGGGAGAGCAGGCAGGGAAACAGGCAGCGACGGCTACACCAGACCTGCTCTGCGCTGCTCCGGGCCCACAGAGGCCAATTCGGGACACGAAAGGTACAAGAGAGCGCTTGAAAACGCCGCTTAGAAGATGTTTCACAAAACACAGAACACTTGTTTGGACAGCAAACCATAGAAACATCCATAAATGTTCAAAACCAGATGGACAATATCCACATTGCCCGTCTTGTCTGCCAGCCTCCAGACAATCAGTTCTATGGCAGGCAAAGGCTCCCAGAAAAAGCCATTTTGGGCAGCAACGGGCAGCTCTGAAAGGCGCAGAGGGACAGTCACCACGCACCAGGGACATGAGGTCACCCGGCACTCGCCTTGTGAGCCCACAGAACTGTCTGGAGCCAAAAGGCCTTTGTTATGATGAAACACCTGCAGAAAGGCCAAGGGGACTCAATAACCAAAACCTCAGAGGTTGTTTAAAGCCTGACTGTGTCCAGATTAGCCACAGGCAGGTTTCCTTGCGTTCCCCCAGCTTCATGCTGGATCTGGAAACAGCCCTTTTGCTCCTCTTTGTTCTGACGGAAGGGAGGGAAGAGGGTGCCCCGCGCGCCCCAGAGCCCACCACCCTTCTGCCTTCTCCCGGGGCACCGGCCACAGTGTCCTGGAATCGCTCCCTGCGGGTATCTGCTGCATTCACCGGCAGAAGCAGAGCTGACCCTGCTCCAGGGACAGGAGGTGAGCACCGCGCCGGCTGTCCTCAGGGGAGCGAGAACTGCGCCACCCTCAGCCCTACCTGTATGGCTTCATCCAGCAGGAAAATGGCGTCGTTCATCAGCAAGTTCAGGAAGCGCAGGAAGAGAGGAGGATTCATCGCCTCCAGGTTCTCCGAGGCGTAGTCAGCCAGAGCCTGCCAGGAGGGAGGGAGCAGTCCACGCTGTGGCACAGTCCCCCCAGCAGCACACGGATCCGCACGCCCCATAAAGAGCTGCACGTACACGCCCCTGACGCTTTATACACGCGCCTCTTGCCTTACCTTGATGCTCTGCCGGTAGGAATCCGTGCCCCACATGTACCTCAGGATGGGATACATGGGGCGGCGGTAGTTAAACTTCTGCTCAAACTGGTGCGGGTCACCTAGAGACAAGGCAAAGCAAGAGCGTCTCAGGGGGACAGCGGGCACAGGGGCTGTTCATTCCTTCTCGCAGTGTGTTTGAAATAAAACCCCTGCTCCCATGCGAGTCAGTGAGGTCTGTCACCCATCCCAGAGCAGCTCAGGAGGTCCCACAGTGGGACAGGGCCACAATAAGCACGGCTGAGGTGTAAAGCCTGAGCTCTGGGGGTTCTCTCTTCTAGAGACACAGTTCTGCACAAGCCGCAAGTCTGGCAAGCCCGATGCTTTGCTGGAATGCCGCCTGCCTAATGCAGCCCAGCAGCTGAACAAAGCACAAAGAGATTACTCTTGTCTCCACCAACAAACTTCACGCCCTGGAGACGTCCCCGTGCAGATGTTATGGATGGAAGACCACCTTTCCCCTTTGCGCTTACCAGTGAACTCGATATCCACAAAGACTTTGATCAGCGCCTCGGCAAGGTGGGCAGCATGCTGGTACGAGCAGAACACCCGCTTGCGATGGAACACGCTCGAGACGAGCGGGTTCTGGGCCTGGTCTAAGTGAGGCATCACAGCTTCCAACACCTCCGCCAGCTTGGCGCGCAGGTGGGGATTCTTCATCCTGCCGGGGAAAACAAGAAAGTGAACCCAGGATGGCACCAGGGCGCGGAGACTGGGCGGCTCAGGAAGCGCTCCAGGAGCTGCGCCCATCTGTGCAGGGGTGTCCGTGTGTTGCAGACCATCTGTAAAACCACCACTGGCGTCCAGCGGCTCACTCTTGGTACTGGGGCCACGGGGCAAAGGCACTCGGTGCCCGCAGCCAAATCTCAGGCAGAGCGGCCAGAGGGTGTGGGAACGGCCGAGCTGCTGCTTCCCCCCTCCCCGGCAGCACGCTCTGCTCGCAGCCTGCGCTCCCTTGTCAGCTGTAGCGCTGAGCAAACCTGCCTCGTCCAGCTGCGACTCGCTTCCCTTTATCCTGCCAGTCCAAAGCCCTTTCCCTCTGCCCAGGCAGGACAGGTACCGAGGCCAGGGGTAACTCTCCTCCGCAGCCAAACCACCCGCCCGCGGTCACGCCGCTGGGCAGTGCCAGGAGAGAACCACAGCCCCCGTCTGCCGGGGCTGGCGAGAGCTGCCCGCCACGAGAAACCTGTCTGCTCTGCCACCCTCCTCAGCTCGCTCTATTTACACTTGCGAGTGTAAACAAGCCAACGGCAGAAACATAGCGTACGCGGAGATGTCTTATCAGGGAGATCAATACACTACTCGGCTTTCTTCAGTGCCCAGTTACCGCAGCAGAGTTCACAGAGACACCCCAAACAGATCGATCCCAATCACCACCTCTAACACGCACCAAAGTGGCTCTCGCTGACGAGGCTCCGCGTGGTACCGCCAAACGAGTGTTTAGACGCCAAATCCACTTTGTACCTTGCAGGAAGCCCCTGTCCTTCAGGCGGGGCCTTGTCCACTCTGCCTTCCACGGGCAGAATTCAGCTTTTCCAAAGAGATCGACCTGCCCACCGCTGTCTGAACTGCACCTCAGACACCACCGGCAATTCCCCGTCCTTGTTCCGCGCTGGGTGCTCGGCAGGGGAGCCCAGGGCTCGCCCCTGGGGCTGCACGTACCTCTCCACGTCACCCATGAAAACTGTGACAAAGTGCAGGATGTGCTCCAGAGAATCGGCAGACGTCTCCAAGATGTCGTCAGCAAAACGCCGCAGGAAAATGAAGAAGTCGCCCAGGTTATCGGCAAAAAATTCTGCGAGGAGAGATTGCACAGGAGTTACTCCTCGGGCAGCTCATTTTGCCCTTTTCTGCCCTCCCGCGTGCTCTCCCGCATCCCCCCATTCCGACTGAGGTCTCAGAAAGCGACTCGCTGTCAGAACACTGCGGTCAGGAGGGATGCCCGGCCCGATGAGATTTCTAATGCACAGGGCTCACTTCACCTCCCGCAGAAGTCACTCACAGGGTGACACTCAGCAGCCGCCCGCTGATCTTACGCACTCTCACACAAAAAGCTCAAGGGCAGAGAACCTCCAGCCAAGGGAAACCGTGAGGAGGGTTTGGGGCACAGGGACAACAGTAAATCAACACGGGATTTGGCGAAACTTTGCGAGCTGGCTGCGAGCAGGATCTTTAGAAGCTCAGCAGCATCAATACCCGCCCTCGAAGAGCCCCAAGCTTTAGTAAGTAGCTCGAGGCTCGGGCAGTGGATTGCGGGAGGGACAGACAGACCGACCGACGGCCAGCGGGACCAGCGGCCTCACCTGGCACATAGGCCAACGCGCTGTTCTCCACCTTGGGCAGCGGGAAGGTCAGCTCCAGCGGCTCCGTGCCCTGGTTGCCCATGGCCAGCTGCACCAGCAGCACCGCCATGGACACCTGCAGGTTCAGGCAGTTCTGCAGCATCTGTGGCTCCGTCATGGCCGTCTTGGTGGAGAGATAGATGGTCATCAGGCGCTCGAACTGCTCCCTGAGGCCGTCGGCAGCAGGGCTGGAGCTCTGCTGGGCTTCTCGCCACGCCACTTGCAGGCGGTGAAGGCTTTGGTTTATCTTTACCATCTGGTCGTGCAGCCTGCCCGGAAAGGAAGGCGAGACGTTTATATGTTCAGCACCGAGTGCCTGAGCAACACCGAAGCACGTGCTTCTGTCCTCTAGTGAGACACTGTTCTGTGCAGAGTCCCAACCATTCCCTGCGGATACTCTGCCTGGGGCGCCCGCGGCGCCTCACAGACAGCAGGAGGACACCAGACCGTACAGAGGAGCTGCAGCCTCTGCGCAGCCTCGCCGGTAAACCAGCGACTGCGGCAAAGCCCTCGGCAGGGGCACGGACAATGAGCTGGCGCAGCTGCAAACCTCCTTGGGCTACCGAGGTCAGGGATCCGGCAAGCCCCAGAGACGCCTGCCAGGTGGCACTTCCAGTTTCCCAGCAACGAGCCACCTGCATAACTTTTCCACCTATTTCTATATTTAGAGACTAAACCAGAAGGGGACGGTGCATGGATCGGTGGTGACCTCACAGTATCCAGGCAACGATTTGCAGAGGGAAGCTGAGAAAAATAGTGCATCCTGGCCTCCAGAAAAGCCACCTCGCATTTGTGATGCGCACACAGCCCCTGTGGCGGGGTGGTTCGCAGAGCTCACGGCGGGCAGGAGCTCTGCCAACAAGGTGATTTCTAGTGGAGATGCCGGCAGTTGGTTCCCCCGAGGAGATGGGGAACCACGCGCCCCACGGACGTCTGGCACTCGGCTGTTACGTTTCTATAAATAACGTGGGGCCTGTGTTGGCGTTGACTGTGAGCAGCAGCGGACCAAGTTTCTTTCCCGAACAGTCAGCCTGAGGCTCAAACGTCAGTCGACACACACAGCGAAAGGTAGTCGGCAGCGCGAGCGCCCTACTCTGTATTCTGAGCATTTGCTAACAATTTCTGTGGCCGAGCACGGGTGGAACACAGCGCCGGGAGCTCTCTGGTACCCGCGTTACTGACATCGCACACGATCTCAGCCTGGACATACAGAGCCCCTCTCAAAGCCCGCGTGTTCGGCAGCGCACTGAGAGCCCTCGGAGAGGAGAGAGCGGCACAGCCACCGAGCGCTTACCTGTGGAATCCCAAGTGAAGCGTGTACTGCGTGAGGACCAGGTTTTCCGTCACCAGATTGTAGCTGTTTGCAAACTCCGGCTCTTGCTCGCTCATAGCGGGTATCAAGCATGTTTCCTTTTCCAAACCTGGAAGGAAGAGCATCTGTGTCAAGTCAGTCCCACCCGTGACGGGGGGGCTTGTGGAGGCCCCCACTGAAGTCACGAAATGACTGCTGGGGATGCTACGTAGCGTTTCATTTGTATTCGGCCCTGCCTTGCTCCTCTCCAGGCACTCCCTGACTCTCCCTTAAGGGCACACGTTGAGAGGGCACTGCCGGCAGAGCTCAGGACCCCGGGAGATGCCCTTTCTCCCTCCCTCGCTCCCCCGAGGTCTGGGCGTTACCTTTCATGTGCACATTCTTACTCCTCCTCTCCTCCTCGTTGAGCTCCTTCAGGGCACAGTACGTGGGGTTGAAGGTCAGCAGCCTGGGGGATTTGGGTTTGCAGAAGGGCTGGCACAGCCTCAGCAGGGCAGCTCCCAGGTTGAGGAAGAAGGCGTCCGAGGCGTACATCTGGAAGAAGATCTCCGGCATCTGGTTTGCCCAAATTTTGGTGCGGCCGGCATTGGCGTGGAGGCAGTTTCCCAGCCAGGAGAGAATCCTGTGCTTCGTCTCAGGAGACAACTGCAACAGGTTCTTCAGCATCTGGTAGATCTTCTCGTGGAACTGGGCCATAAACTGTGACAGGGAACAGGAGGCGGTTGGCGGAGGCACTGGTGGGATCGCTCTTCTGCCTCTCCTGAGGGTAATGCTCGCAGAGCTCTCCCGGCCCCAGACCGCAGCCAGGGCTTTCAGAGCAAATCACGCCAGGACGCCTCTATCGATCACCCCTCAGACACACACGTTACGAGCGGCTCAAATCCCGAGGCCGGCAGCAAAGAACACTCAGGGGACATACTCAAAACATAGTCGAGAGCAAGTTGTTTCCATGGGGAGTAAACCCAAAACTCGTTACACATTTTCAGCAGCAACATTGACCCTGAAAGCCCCTCTCTGAGACCACTTCCACAGCCCAGTTTGCTCCTGTGTTCACATCCTGCTTCCCGACGCCTCACTCCTTGCTTACTGAAACGGCTCAGCTCAGGAAACTATTTTCACAGCGAGAGAGACCTCTCTGTTGCTTTCTCTGCTGGGGAGTCCGTTAGCCTTTTAATTACAGGACAGGTACTGAAAATGATTTCCCGGTGGTTACACCACCTAAGGTGGATTTCCTCTGTGTTGCACCTCAAGTTACGGTGCCTGTGTCTGTCCCACGAGCAGCACCCTGCCCCTTCCCAAAGCTCCGACAACTGCTGCGATAGAGCACCACCCGCTCGACAGAAGACTTGGGCTCCAACAGCCCAGGGAAGTGGGAGAAACCCTTCGCCTGTTACAGCCGGAGAATCCCGAACGGTTCTGAGACTTGCTTAGTCGCAAGCCGGATTGTTAGAGAGCTGGTGGTGGAACTCAGGGCCCCATATCACAGCTTTAGCCCCCAGGCAAGGAGAGGCCACTCAACCAGGCGGGGAAGCAGGACCCTCACGCTGCAGCCCACCTGGTGGATGTTGGATTCCTGCACTTTGATCTCCTGCGGGCTGGATCGGGATGGATTCAGGAAATAGCCGTGGTTCTCCACCACGCCAGGGGTCTTCAACAAGCAGGAGATGCTTAAAATGGCACCCAGCAAAGTCTTCTGGTACATCTGCCCGTTGCTGGGATCCTTGGGCTGGATGTAGCCTGCAAAAACCTAGGGGACACAGCAGGATGTGAAGTCAGCAGCTCTGGGAAGTCCCAGTAAAAAACCTCACAAGCCGAGGGGTTTGGGCCGGGCTCTCAGGAAGGAAGGGAGGGGGAAGAGCGTGCACAGGGGGTGTTGTCACGCCGAGCTCGGCAGACCAGGCCCTGCGAACGTCCCTCCTGCGGGCAGAGCCCGGGAGCAGCTCTGGGCCAGGCGCAGGCACCCACCTTTGCTGTGTCCTTCTGCCTGGTGAAGTAGAGGAGCACGTCAAGGTACGAGTACAGCAGCATCTGGCAGAGGTCCAGGTCCTTTGTTCTGCCCAGCAGGATGTCGAACACGGGAACCATCACCTCTCCGAACGTCCGCACCTCCTCCTCTGCCGTCAAGGCCTCTATGACCTCCTCCAGAAACTCTGTCACATCTTCAAAGTCTAGCGAGGGGAGCGAGGCTGTTACCGACAGGACTCAGAGCCGAACCTCAGAACCACAGAACCACAGAACCTCAGTGCGCGTACACACAGCGCGACCTAAACGTGGCCCCCCCGTTCAGCAGCCAGCCAAAGCTTTCTCCCCGCAAGCTGTAACATGGCGCCACACCGGCAGCGCAGCCCGGCTGCACTTACGCGCCCCTCTCAGCGCCTCCAGCATCAGGTCCACCAGCTGCTCATACACGTTCTGGTCGACATAAATCTCCGGAGTGAGGAGGACGGTGCGAGTGTTGGACACCGTCAGGTTCCGGCAGCGCACGGCAAAGGGCAGCAGGTTCTCCGGGACCTTGGTGATCTGCGCAGGGAGAAGGAGACAGCTCTGGGCCCTGGCATCTGCTTCTGGCCTTTAAACCCCCGGCTTGGTCACCTCGGTGCAGAAAGCTGGGTGACAAAGCCCCTGCCTCCCTCCAGAGGCCCTGCTCACCTCTTCTCTCGCCCTCTGGAAGCAGGCGTAGAGGTAGCGCAGGATCTGCCTCTCCCCTGCGTCCCGGTCGGCAGAGAGGTTCTGCGTGCTGGCAGGGGTCATGTAGATCAGGTGGTTGCCCGGCTCCTGCAGCAGCAAGCGGGTGAACAGGGCCTGGGCACCGGAGACAGGCGGGAAGTGAGATGGCCCTGGCAGTGGGACAGTCCCCCCGGAAAAAGCAGCCCTGTGTCATCCCTGCCTGAACTATTTCTGCTGGGCAGAGCTCTCTCTGTCCCTCACTGAATAACAAAGCTCCGCAGCCAGGACCCTGAGGCTGAACAACTTCTCCGTTCCCCTCCGAGAGCCACAGCAGCCCCCACAGGGCTTACTGTCAGTGGGAAACCCACCAGGAACCACCGACACGTCTGCAAACGCAGCTGAGCGTGCGCAGGAACACCCCTCACACAGCTTTGCTTGGTGGCACGAGAGACGGCTGCCCCCCTGCCGGCAGTGCCTGCCCCCCGACGCCCCACGCAGGGTGGATTTGTTCCCCTCTCCGTCCCCAGCCCAAAGTCACGCAGCCCCTGGGAGCAGGGACAGTGAGCAGCACCTTCTCGCCCTTTTCCAGCCTGCCACCCCAAAACCCCCGGGGTTGTTTCCAGTGAGGCCGCAGCTGGCAGCTCCACGCTGGGCTTTGGCAAACAGTCAGTGTCCAGGACACTCTGCGAGGGAATAAACCCCGGTCCCATCCCCACAGCCAGCTGGACGCCGGCCATACCTGCTCCACGTTGTCCATGTCCAGCCAGTCCTGCTCCTCCAGGTCGGCGGCCATTTCCTCCAGGTAGACGCAGCGCGCCGGGATCCCGTTCCCGCTCTTCATGCTGGGGTCACCTGGGAACAACTCAGTTTGCCCAAACCGACGGGGAAGGTGCCGGCGAGCAGCAAAACTGGTGGGCAGGGCCCTGCCTGCGATGTGTCCCCCCTCCCAGCGTTCCCATCCTGCTTAGAGGGGCCCAGGGTCCCTTTAGGGGGGTCCTGGGGCAGAGTGTAGGGCTGTGGGGCAGTCTGGGGGGCTCCTGGGCAATTTCCATGGTCCATTATAATTTACAAGGAAAGGCAGCTTGCACAGAAAATAGCCACTTTTAACAATCATAACTCAGTTTACGCAGTGGTTGCTAACAGGAACCTTCCTTCGGCCCCTCCCTGCGCGTGAAGGTTGTCACTCTTCCGCCACGTCTGGCCACCCCGGCACCGAAAGCTGTTACACGCAGCTCTACAAGCCCCCAGCTGCAGCCCCAAGGGCCTGTTTTCAAAGCCTTTCAGGGTGCTGGCAGCGGCGCTGGTGTGCCGGAGCCCGCTATCAGTGCCCGGAAACCTCCTCCGGACCAGGGAACCTTTAGGAACCCAGCGCCGGCCGCGAGGCAGCGCAATCCCCCCCCAGCCCCCGGTTCCCCAAGGCGCTACGGGAGCGGTGCCGGCCTCCCGCCCCCCCCGGCCCGCCGATCCGCCCCGCGGCCCCGAGCAGCCGGGACAGCCCTTGCGGGGGGGCTGTGAGCGCCCCGCTGCCCCCGCCCCGCTCACTGTTGTCGAGGGTGATGAGGAAGATGCGCTGGATCATGTGGTTGGTGTTGAGCTGCTGGCAGAGCTCCCGCTGCGAGCGGAAGGCGCGGCTGATCTCCGCCGCCGAGTACTCGCACTCGTCCAGGCTCTCCGAGACGCTGTTGTCCGAGTCATCCTGCGCGGCCGCCGGCTCCTCGCCTGCAAGGGCCAGAGGGGCTCAGCTCGGGGCCGCCGCGGAGGGATCGGGACGGGGCCCCGCCGCCGCCGCCGCCCCTCCTCACCCGCGGGCGGGCGGCGGCGGTGCTGCTGCCCGGCGGCGAAGTGCTTGGCGTCGGCGAGGGAGCCGAAGAGGGCGGCGAAGGGGTTGCCGGAGATGCTGTTGTTGTTCTCCTGGTCGGTCATGGCCCCTCAGCGCCGCGCCATGCGGGGGGGGGGGGGGGGGGGACCGGCAGCGGGGCCGCCGCGCTCGCCTCCGCCCCACGGCCCGGCGGCGCGCCGGATGTGCGTCACCGCCGCGCGCCGGAAGGCGGCCGCCCTTCAGCAAGGGGCGGGCGGGCGGGCGGCCGCGCCCCCTGGCGGCGGGAACACCGGGACCCCCCGGGGCTGTCCGAGCGCCGGGACCCGCCGGGACACCGGGGCAGCGCCGGGCGCCCGCTCATTGAATATTAACCGTATGCTAATCAGGCAATTAACATGCTAATTTATTCAAATGTATGTTAATCAGTTAATTAATATGCAAATTTATGCAGGACTAATTTGCATTCATAAACACCTGTTTGCAGTTGCGTAATTGAAACAAATCACACGTAAAATTTTTTTTAAATTTTAAAAAAAAAAAAAGTTTATATTTTCGTGTGTGCCTCTTTTTTTTGGGTCGTTCCTGCTTATAAACGGCACTGTCACGACAGAGATGGGGGTTTGCAAGGGGGGGCTTAAACTGATGTGTAAGGCTGGGGTGCGGCGGGGTGTGTGTCCTGGGCCAATGTGTGGGGATGCTGGGGGTGGAGGGGGGCATTTTTGGGAAGGAGGCATTGGGTCAATTTGGGGGGGGGGGGGTGTCTGTGTGTGTATGGCAGTGTGGGAGCAGGTTTTGGGGGCGGGGGAGGGGGGGGTGAGTGCACCTGGGAAATGTGTAGGGCTGGGGGAAGTGGGGGCGCTAATGTGTGGGGCTGGCTGGGGGGGAGGGGACGGTTCCTGGGCTAATATGTGGGGCTGGGGGTTGGGGGGGGGGGGTGTGGGGGTTTTCTTAGGCCAATGTGTGCAGCATGGAGGGGGCAGTTTGGGGAGGGGGCCCTGGACCAATGTGTGGGGCTGGGGGCAGTTTTGGGGGGAGGGTTTGTGGGGGTGTTCTGGGCAGTGTGTGGGGCTGGCAGGGGGAAGGGGGGGGATGGAAATGGGACACTCTTAGCAGGGTGGGAGCCTGAGAAATGTGTGAGGCTGAGGGGGGCAGTTTTGGGGGGGGTGTCCCTGTGCAATGTGTGGGGCTGGGGGGGGGACAGTTTGATGGCAGTTCCAGGCAATGTGTGGGACTGGGGGACAGTTGGGGGGGGTGGGGGGTGGGGGGTGGGGGGTTGTCCCTGTGCAACGTGTGGGGCTGAGTGTGTTACCCGAAAAAAACTCTCTCAGAACCTGAAGTAGCTGAGGGAGGAGACGCTGCTTTATTCGCCGTGGGGCACTGGGGGACCCCCAGCTCCAGCGCGGCTCACTGGGGGGGGGGGGGTGGGGGTGTCACCCATTGCTTATACACGAAAACTCTCACAATTCCGCCCGGCTCAGCCGTGACTCCCGGCTCAGGCTCAGCAGATGCCCCAATGGCCTTTTTGCACGTGTATTAAATTTTGCGGTGTTGGCAGAACACTTCTGCGGGAGCGTCTCGGTGGTCCCTCGGGTGAGGAGACCCTTCCTCACAGCGTCCTTTTTGGGCACTGAGTCATCGCCGGGCAGCCAGAGGGGACTGGCCTGAGCTCAGCACAGGAGGGACACGGAGCTGTTGGAGCGGGGCTGGGGGAGGCCCCAGAGGTGCCGGGAGGGCTGGAGCCCCTCTGCTGTGGGACAGGCTGGGAGAGCTGGGGGGGTTCAGCCTGGAGGAGAGAAGGCTCCGGGGAGACCTTCCAGCCCCTTCCAGTCCCTCAAGGGGCTCCGGGAAAGCTGGGGAGCGGCTGTTTGCAAGGGCACGTAGTGACAGGACGAGGGGCAATGGTTTAAACTCGAGCAGGGCGGGTTAGATGAGACATTAGGAAGAAGTTCTTTCCGCTGAGGGCGGTGAGCCCCTGGCCCAGGCTGCCCAGAGAGGGGGCGGAGGCCGCACCCCTGGGGACGTTCAAGGCCCGGCTGGATGAGGCTCTGAGCGACCTGATGGAGTTTCAGACGTCCCTGCTGCTGCAGGGGCGGGCCTAGATGGCCTTTCGCGGTCCCTTCCCACCCAACGCATCCACGGTTCTGTGGCCGTGAGTTTGCCAGCTTCTTGAGGATGACGAGGGCGCTCCCTGAAGCAGCCACGGCTCCGTCCCAGGCGGTGCCGGAGCCCCTCACGGGCGCAGTAGCACAGACCTGACCCATAGCGGCACCGTGCGGTGATTAACTGCTGCTTGCTCCGCGGTGACGAGCCGCGCCCGGCTGCCCCCTCCTCACCGCGCTGTGGCACCGGCCTCAGCCCCGCCGCTCCCTCTCACGGCGGGGGGTCGCTGGGAACCGACCCCTCCCGCCACGCGCCTCACAACGGCCGCAGCGGCCCGGCCTGGGGACGGGGGGAGCGCCGCTGCGGGGCGGCAGCTGTCAGTCAGCGCGGCGGGGCGGGGCCGGCGGCGGCAGAGCCAATGGGGCGCGGCGGGGCGGGGCCAGACGCTATAAAAGGCGACGGCGCTGTCGCGGGAAAGCCTGTGCTCGGAGGGGCGTCTGTGGGGCGGTGGGATCCCGGTCCTGCAGTCGCAGAAAGCGTCGGAAGGGACCTGAAAGCCCACCCCGTGCCACCCCCTGCCCCGGGCAGGGACACCTCCCACCAGCCCAGGTTGCTCCAAGCCCCGTCCAACCTGGCCTTGAACCCCTCCAGGGATGGGGCAGCCACAGCTGCTCTGGGCAACCTGGGCCAGGGGCTCACCACCCCCACAGCCAAGAATTTCTGCCTCGGATCTCATCTCAGTCTCCCCTCTGTCAGTGTAAAACCCTTCCCCCTCGCCCCATGGCTCCCCTCCCTGCTCCAGAGTCCCTCCCCAGCTTTCCTGGAGCCCCTTGAGGGCCTGGAAGGGGCTGGAAGGTCTCCCCGGAGCCTTCTCTTCTCCAGGCTGAACCCCCCCCAGCTCTCCCAGCCTGTCCCACAGCAGAGGGGCTCCAGCCCTCCCAGCATCTCTGGGGCCTCCTCTGGCCCCGCTCCGACAGCTCAGTGTCCCTCTGACGTTGGTGGCCCAAGGGCTGGGGGGCATCGCTGGGCAGGGTGTTGGGGGGGGGGCATCACTTTCAAGGGTTGTACAAAAAACCACCCACTGCTGATTGATTTTTGTGTTTGTTTTTTTTTAATTAAGAGACTTCCCTTGTTTGGACCTGGCGTTCCTCCTTACGGAAGAACAACGCTGCGGCAGTGACGCCCCGCGGCCGGGGGGGCTCAGCCCCGTGGGGGAGGGTGGGCTATGGCACTGTGGGTGCGGGATCGCGCTCAGCCCGTGTCCCCCCGCTCCAGCGGCTCCTCCCGGCGGTGCCTGACGCCCGGCGCAGCGCGGGGCAGCAGGGGCTGGTCCCAGCAGAGCCCGAGCGTGGGGAGCTCCAGCTCCTGCCACTCCTGCAGCTCCTTGGCGCTGGCTGCCGGTGTCTGCACCTCGAAGGTCATCTCGAAGCGGCTGTAGTCCACCCGGAAGGCTCCTTTCTCCAGGGACATGCAGGGCTCGAAGCGGTACCCCCAGAGGATCTCGTCCTCCGTGTAGGAGGTGCGGGCTTGGCATGTCATTCCTGCGCAGAGACCAGGCTGAGCTGGGGCACGGTGACGACCCCCCGACTGCTAACAGGGGGCTTCAGCCCCAGGGCACCGGTCACCAGCTCTTCCCAGGATGCCAGCCCCCAGCCCGGCTTCACCAGCACCCCCGGGCGGCCGCCCGTCCCCCCCTCACCTGTGGCCTCCACGATGCCCTCGAGGATGATGATGATCTCGAACTGCTCCCGGCGCAGGGACTCGGCCGACAGGTCCCAGAAGGGGCTGCGGCGGTCGATGATGTGGCAGATGATCTGGGGCTCCACCAGGAAGAGCCGGTCCTCCCCCGTGTCGTAGCCCAGGTTCAGCTCCGACTGCTCCAGCGGGATGAACTCCCCCTCCGCCGTCTGCCGCGACTTGATCAGCTTGGCCCGGATCTTGGCGTCCACCATGTGGCTATCCCGCAGGTCGCCCACCCGGAACATCAGGCAGAGCTGCTCGTCCCGGCGGGAGATGACGCAGTTCTTGCTGAAGATGAGGGTCTGGGCGCGCTTCTTGGGCCGGGAGATCTTGACGAACATGCAGCCCACCATCAGGGCGTCGATCATGGAGCCCACGATGGACTGGGCCATCAGCAGGATGACGCCCTCGGCACAGTCGGCCGTCACCATGCGGGCGCCGTAGCCGATGGTGCGCTGGCTCTCCACAGAGAAGAGCAAAGCGGAGACGAAGCCGTCCACGTTCTGGATGCAGGCCCGCCACTCGGGGTCCCCCTGGTGCTCCATGTCGCCCCGCGCCCAGGCATCCAAGAAGTAGACGGTGCCGAAGACCACCCAGGTGACGATGTAGCACATCATGAAGACGAAGAGGAACCAGCGGTACTTGAGGTCCACGATGGTGGTGAAGATGTCCGAGAGGAACCGCTTCTTCTCCTGGATGTTGCCCAGGTTCACCTGGCACTTGCCCACCTTGGTGACGTACCGCTGCCGCTGCCGCCTGCCCGCCTGGGCCACGGGGCCGTCCTCCTCCAGCCGCTTGCAGCGCCGGCCCGGCAGCCCCTCCATGGAGGGGGTCCTGCCGCGCCCTGCGCTGGGGATGGTGATGCCAGGGATGGCGCCAGGGGCGCCGGGCGCCTGCAGCGGGTGCCAGCGGGCGGCCAGCGGGCAGCGGGACATGTCGCCGGGACGGCGCAGGACGGCCGGCAGGGACGGCTCACCGGGGACGCCTCCGTGGTTTGGCATTGGGGGGCTTCTCTTGGCCGCTTGCTGCCGGCCGTCCTCCGCCGCAGCCCCCCCGGGGGCGGCCGGGGGCTCAGGCTGCGGGGCGGAAAGGAGCCGGGGAGTGAGGAATGGCCTCCGGGCGCCGGCGGCGGCCGGCAGCATCCCCTGGGAGGGAGCCCGGGAGCAGCCGTACCTTCTGGGGGAAGGTGAGGTAGCGGCTGGTGTCGGTGGGCGGCCGGGGCAGGTAGGCCAGCATGTGCTTGGCGGTGGGGGTCTGCGCAGGGGGCACCGAGTTGCTGCGGCCGCGGGGCTCCTCGGGCAGCGGCCGGGCGCCGGCACAGGGCAGCACCATGGCGGGGCCGCGGGCGCTCAGCCCCGGGACGGGCGCGGGGTCCTGCGGCCGGGCACAAAGCAGGGTTATTGGGGAGGCGGGGGGCTCCGGCCCCTCTCCCCGTGCCCTCGGGGGGGTCCAGCCCTCGCCCACAGCACAGGAGCCGGCGCGGGGCCGTGCCGGGGTGGCAGCAGATGGCTAAGCCCATTAGGGGCCATAATTGCATTGCAGAGGCCGGGGAGCGCGGCCGCGAGCAGCCCCGGCAGTGGGCAAGCTCTGGCCATCGCCCACCGCCGGGCTCTGCGCTCACCTCGGGACCTGGCACTAATTGCCAGCTCCGTAACGAGCTGCGAGCAGGGACGGGCGGCCCCTGGGCGCGGGAGGACGGACACGGGAGATGCAGATCCCGTAATGGGGCTCCCTGGGACGGGCTGGGAACAGCTGGGTCGCCCCAGGTCACGTTCCTGGAAATGCCACCTGGAGAGCAGTGACCCGTGGGGACAAGGACGGGGCTGGGGACGGGGAGGTGGGCTCTCTGCCCCCCCGAGCATCCCCTCCCGCCGTGAAGAGGTGGGACCCTCGGTCCTCGGTGCAGCCCTGGGGGACGTCGGCCCCTGGAGCACCCCCCCATCCCCAGCCCTGGCGAGGGGGGACCCACCTTGTGTCCCGGCGGAGCGGCCGCGGGGCTGGCAGATGTCGTCCTCCGCTCCCGGCTCCCGCTCGGCCCCAGCCGCCGCCAGGCATCTTCCCGAGGGCTGGATGGGACCCTCCGCTGCGGCCCGTGTGGAGCAGGGAGGGAGAGAGGATGGAAGGATGAAGGAAGGAAGGATGAAGGATGGATGAAGGAAGGGAGGAAGGACGGGGAACTCGACGGTGGCCGCCAATCCTGCTCCAGCGGCAGAAGGTCACCCGTTAATCTGTCTCAATGACAAGCACAATTACCTCCAGATGATTTAATCGAGAGGAGCGGGCGCCCTTCCGGGGGAAGGAGCAGGAGGGGTTTCCCAGTGGATTTCCCCGCGCTCGCCTGGGGGATGACACTCCCCGTCTGCTGCTGGGGACGGGGCCGTATCCCCCTTTCCCTTGGTCCCGCTCGGGTCTGAGCGCGGTCCGTGCCCCCTCCCCACTGCTGCGGGACCCCCTGCCACGGTCCCCCTGGCGCCGAGCGGGGCCAGACCCCCGGAGCCGGGAGGCCTCAGTAATTTGCCCGCCTGGCCCCCGGTCCCCCCGTTGATAAGGAAGACGGCAGATGAAGGAGAGATTAGTCGCTAATCTCCCCGGGCAGATGAATCTCAAGCTGGACCCCGCGGAGGGGACGCAGGTTGGGGCAGGCGGGAGCCAGGCGCCCACACAAAGTTGGGATTTTCCCGTCAGTGCGGCCCCTCCTTCTTCCCCATCCTTGTTTTCCCAGCAGGACGAAGAGGACGTTTGCTCCCAGGCAAGAGCCCGGGCACGTCAGGCGCCAAGAACTGAGGCGCCAGGCGCGGGACGGGGCGGCGGGTGCCCATCTCTCCGCAGGGGGCAAAGGGACGCCCTCCCCACGGCGTCCCCAACTGCCCCTCGCCTATTTGTTTAACGACCGAACGAGGGTCGATGCCTCAAACCCTCCCAGGAAGAGCTCGATGTCGGCTCCCCGCATCCCACCGGGGTCCCCTCCCCGCCGCCGCCAAGAGGCTCTTTCCCTGCCAAGGCTCTCGCTTGGGGGTGGCCGAGCCTGGGAGGATTTAAATGCTTAGGTTTAACCCTGCCGTGGTGGCCAGGCGGCGGCGGGGATGCACCCGGCGGCTCCTGCCCGGCAGCCGCGCTTTGCTTTTAGCATGGAAAAACCAACAACGGCTGGAAAATGCTGGTGGCCACACCCCGGCCTCGGAGGAAGAGGCTTGATCGGCTCCCGCGGGCGCAGACGCGGCCGGCGGCGGGGTGGACGCTGCTCCGCAGGCGTTAATGACCGCGGCCGGCGCTGCAGGTGGCCGAGCAGGGCCCGGCGGGCGGCGTTAGCATGGCCGGGGGCTGGCGGGCGCCGGCGCAGGCCGGGGGGATGGTGCTGGCCCTGCTCGGGTGGGTCTCCTCCTGCGTCACCACCTTCGTGCCCCTCTGGAAGAGCCTCAACCTGGACCTGAACGAGCTGGAGGTGTGGAGCATGGGGCTGTGGCAGGTCTGCATCGCCCAGGAGGAGGGGGTGGTGGAGTGCCGGCCCCACGGCTCCTTCCTGGCGCTGCCCCCCGAGCTGCGCGTCTCCCGCCTGCTGATGTGCCTCTCCAACGGGCTGGGGCTGCTGGGCTGCGGGCTGGCCGCCGCGGGGATGGAGGGATGGACGCCCTGCCGGGACCGGCCCGGCCTCAAGCGGCGGCTGCTGCTCGCTGGGGGAGCGGTGCTGGGTGCGGCGGCCGTGGCCACGCTGGCGCCGGTCTCCTGGGTCGCCTACAACACCGTCCTCGACTTCTGGGACGACACCGTCCCCGACATCGTCCCCCGCTGGGAATTCGGGGAGGCCACCTTCCTGGGCTGGTTTGCCGGAGCCTTCCTCGCTGCCGGCGGGCTGCTCCTCGCCTGCAGCGCCCGCCCCGCCGTGCCGCCGCCGGCCCCCGCCTGCCGCCAGCCCCCCAGCCCCCGGGACCTGGCCGGGGGCCACCACCTGCACCCCAAAAACGCAGACCTGGTCATCTAAGGACTCGGGGGGCCCTGCCCCGTGCGCTGCCCACCACAGGGACGGCGCCCGTGGGTCTGACAGGATGATTCGCTAATTCCCACGGTGGCCCTGCAGATTTTTCTCCTTCCTCCGTGTGTCTGCTTCGCTTTTTCTCTTCCCAGGAGCAGCAGCTTTCCCCGCAGCGCGCGCGGGAAGGCGGCGAGGCAGCGGCCGAGCAGCACTTCGTACCCCGGGTGACATTTGTGGCGGTCGCTCACTGACGACGCTGCGCGAGCATCGCATCCCCTGCGAATCCCCCGCCGACGCGTCCGCGGCGGTTCACAGCTCGCTCCTCGCGTGTCCGTGTCGCTCTGATGTTCCCGCAATAAATTATCACGGCCGCCGGTAGCGCACTCCTTTGCTCTGAGCGTAGATCTGCGTCTCGCAGGGGGCGTCGATGGCGTGAGCGGGGATGAAGGGTGGGAGCTCCAACAGCACTTTGGTCTGTACAGAAAAGATCCGGGGGGGGAAAAGGAGGGGAAGAGGGAGAAGGAGAGCCGCGGCAGTGCCCGGAACCGCTCCTGCTGCAAGGGAGGCGGCGTCCCCTGCCCTGACCCTCCTCGTCTCACGGCAAAGACGACCGAGCCCTGAGTGCCACAGACCTTTGGGTAGAAAGTTCCTCAACTGCACGGTTCACCCGCGCCCAAGAGGCAGGAGCGGTGTTTTGCGGGTCCCTGAACTGGTTCTCCCACGTTTTCCTGATGCGGCTGTAAAAGGAGGGCTGCCCGCAGCAGGGAATGCCAGCTGGATTAACTCCCCGAGTCCCGACGGGAGCCGGCCCTGCCGCTGCACCCCGGGAACAACCGAGTTCACGGCGGGTTTAATCCCTGCGGGCTCCGAGCCGTGGGCGCGTGACCGATCCCGAGGAAGCCCCCGGCCGCCTCCGGCATTCCTGGGGGAAGCAAAGTCCGCCCTCCTCCCAAAGTCGCCTTTGGAAACCTGCCCTTTGCTCGGCTGCAGGGGCAGGGAGGGGGACGGGAGCTGCTCCCTGGGGGTTTCTGATGCTGCCGGGGCTTGGGGCAGAGGCGGGTGCTGGGTCCCTCCGAGGGGCCGGGATGGCGGCGTCCTTGGCCGCGCGCTCCAAAGCCCCCACAGGCGGCAGCCGCCCTCCTCGAGGCTCCCCCCAGCCCCGAAAGCAAAACCAGTTGGTTTTGGCTGTGAGCCGTCACCCACGCCCTCGGGAGAGGGGAGGACGAGGTGCCCAGCGAAGGTTTCCAGCTTCGGGCCATTCCTCCCTCCCGGCCCAACCTCCACCTTCCCAGGCACCGACCCGCGCTCGGGAGCAGCCTTTGCTATTTATTTTTTAGAGCAGGCTTTGGCTATTTCACTTTCTGGCAGCAACACAAAGAACGGGGCAAAGCCACCGTCTCGTGATGGTCGGAGTAACCGGATTCTCCTAATCCAGGATTCCCTCCCCAAACCACATCCTACTTGCCGGTGAGTCGGAATGACACAAGAGCGTTGCAAAAGCCGCCCAAGAAATGCCGAGTCCTGCGCAGGCTGGGAGGGGCGAGCGCTGGCACCGTGTCCGCGGCCCCCGCTCAGGTGCGGAACGTTCTCAGTCACTGCAGTACGTCGGGGGCTGCGTCCCGCCGCCCTCCGTCACGAGAACGGGGGAAAACGCAGAAAAAGCAGCAGCCCCGGCCCCGCAGCAGCCCCTTACCTGGAGGAGGGGGCTCGGCGTGGGCACGGGCTGCCAGAGCCTCCACGGGTAACGGCGCTTCCGCGCTGTCATAAAATCACTGGGAGAATGGAAGAATCTCCCACGGGATCTATTCCCTCCTCAATAACGGGGAACCGCGCGCCCACAGAACGGTGGGACGGCGCTGGCAACTTCCATTCCAAGGCTGCGCTAATTACAACAAATTCTGTACTCGGAACGGGTCCTGGGGACGTCTGCCTCGCGCTGGGAACAACCCTCGCCCCTGCGCGCCTCCCTGCTGCGCCGCCGACACCGTCTGTGCTTCGGCAGAGCGATGCCAGCAGCGGCAGGTAAAAGGCTGCCGTTACAACACAGGGTCACCTTAGCAGCTCAATACGTAATTAAATGTTTCAATTCCCCCATTAAATAAAAAAAAAAAAGAGAGATTTTGGCTACAGGAAGAGAGTGGTTTTCCCTCTGCTTTACTAATCGGATGTGAACGCTTCTCCACTGCCGCTGGCTTGGGAACGGTGACTCCCGAAACCCCACCCGTGAACACGGAGCAGCTTCGCCCTGGAAAAAGGCTCTGGAACAGGCTCCCCGCTGCGAAAAACACGACTGCAAAGAGACCCCCCAGCATCGATCGCGAACAGGGACGTGTCCCCAGGCCCAGTCTCTCCCCGACGCGTTCGTCTGCCCGCTCTGAGCCTCCCTGCGCGCGGAGCCACCCGTTTCTCTGCTAAAACACCCAGAATTCCGCTCCCAGCAGCTCCCTGCGGCTCCGCCGTCTGCCCGGCAGAGCCCGGCTGAGCTCGGGACCCCGCGCACCGCTCTGCCCGGCCCGCAGCGTCACCACGCTGCAGAAGTATTGCCAACACCGCTATTTTTCTTTTCTCCTGCCTTTTCTTCATAGTGAAGCCGGGAGGAACCTTAAGGCTTAGCACCGGGAGGGAAATAAAAACACAGAGGGAGCTTTTTCATTCTAACATAGAACAAATGCTTTTATTGCACTTTTAGAAAAGTCTGCATAGTCCTAACACACAGGATCCCCCCTCCACGTCCTCCCAACATTTGGTTTAAAACAACTGCCGCAGCTCGAGCGCAAGTACAGGCTGCCCGCTCAAGGAGACCCAGCGGGGCACGGGTTTTACAGAAAGCCAGGTAAAAAAGAAAACCAAACCAAACCACCACCAACCAAAACGGAGCCGATTCCGGCCCGCGCAGGCGCCAGCGACGCCGATCCGGCACTGAAAACCCAGAGGAGAGGAGGAAGTTTGCTCCGAACCCCAGAGGGGAACGTCCTTCGGGGCGACGTCCCTGTGCCGGGCAATTCTGCCGCCCTGTCCCCTCTCCTCGCCGCCAGGACCGGCTTCTGCCTTCCTCAGAGGAAGACTCCTGCGTGTTGTCTTTTGACAGTTAAAATACAGAAGGCAAATGCCCGCCTGCCTTGACCAAACATGCTGCTGCACGCGCGACTGCCCGCGCCCTTCCGAGCGTGAGCCCCGCTCCCCGCTGCTCCCAGCGGCACCAGCGAGCCCTCCGGCCGCAGCGGGGCAGGACCGGGCGTACCCCCTCCGGCAGCTAATCCTGCAGGAGGGTCTCAGCGCCTCTGCCGGAGGAGCCGGCTCTCGCTCTGCTGCCGGTGCGGGCCTGAGGATCTGTCTCTAGAAAGCTGCCGAAACACCCGAACGCGCCGAGGTGGCCGGGGGACCCCGTGGCGGACGGTGGTGCCGGGTCCTGGCGCCTCGTGCCAGAGCAGCGGGTCAGGCCCGTCCCCTCAGCCTCTTCTCTCAAAAGTGCAATACTGCTTTTCATTCGTTCATATTTACAACGAACACAGCTCTGAATCCGAATCCCCCCTCTCCCTGTCCAACGCTGCCTGCCGGGAGGACGGCCGCTGGCGGGCTGCAGCGTGCACCACGGCGCGGCCGGGCGTCCCCACGCTATTTCACTGTGACGGCCGAGGCGCCGTGGATGGACTCCATGACGGCTGCAAAGCGGCTGCAGAGGTCGTAGGGGGAGTTGGGCCGGATCTTCGGGGGCTCTTTCAGGACAACGACCTCGGCGGAGCAGTCGAGGAGCCGGGGCAGCAACTCGCCCAGCTTCATCTGCAGTTTGGCTGTCAAGGGGGAGAGGGGGACAGGGTCAGTGGCACCGCAGCGGCACGAGAGCAGATGGCAGCAGGCTCCAGGGCCGTGGGCAAAGGAGCCGTGACGCCTTTTACACAATCGTCATCCAACGGTGTCCGTTGGGACGGACCCGTCCAGGAAAACCGCCCGTCTCCTGCAGGCGGGGACGAGCAGCACCTGCTGACACAGAGGACGCGCCACAGCCGCCACCGGCCGGGTCCTGCTCGGTCCCGAGCCCTGCCTGTGCACCCAGAGCGGCTCCGCTGCCACCCGCCCGCCCCGGGGACGCTGCCACGTCCCACCGGGCATCGCCGCCTCGAGTGCAAGCCGCTGTGCCGGCTGGCGGGTCAGAAGGAGCTACGTGTCTCAAGGTGACGCTCAAATATTGACTTTGCTTTCGAATGAGACAGAGCGCGCCTTTGTCACTGCTGTTACCGCCTGAAGACCTGAGATCTCGGCAGGCACCGGCCGGCCCTGGCAAAGGACCATCCCCGGGAGCCGGCCACACTAACGCCGCCCGACCGCGCGTTCCAGGCAGGCGCCCTCGGACGAGGAAAAGCGGGCGCAAAGGGGTGACACCGAGCCAGCTCCCAGGGTCCGGGAGGGACACGCAGCTGCCTCCTGCTCCTTTACAACCTGCCGTGTCAGCAAATGCCGTCGTGGCAAGCCCGAGAACGGGCAACTTGCCTACTAGCACAAATTTCTCCAACTGTTATTCTTTACAACAGTATTTTGAGAATAAACCGCTGTGGTTTTGCCTTATTTTCCTACGGCAAGTTTACCCTCAGCTAATGACAAAACCCCTGTAACGACTCCCCAGCCCGTCACACACAGACCGAGGGGGTCGAAACTGATTTCTCTTAATAAAAATGACCCGGAGGAGTCGTGGGAGCCCGACTCCAGGCTGCAGAAGGAACTACAGAACCAGATCAGCCACCCTGAACCGACGTTGAGCCACAAAACGACAAACCTCTCTTCGATACGCAAAGAGCCCCCGAATCCGCTCCCCCATCCGGCCTCCTGCAGCTCCGGACACTGTTCTGGCTAGGGATAAACCTGTTCCCGCTCCTGAAGAGCGGACCTGGCAGCGGAGCCGGCAGCGGAGCCCGCCGGCACTCACCTGCCGTCTGTGGGCAACCCTCCGCTCAGGAGACAAACCCAAACCAAACACCTCCAGGTAACACTGAGCCGTCCTTTGGAAATCAGCGTTGCACATTTCAGGGAAGAGGAATCCTTCCTCGACAGCTTTAGTGCAGAAGATGATTGAATTCTTCTAGAACGTAAGTCAATGGATTCAAATTCAAATACATTTCTCCTCTCGCTCTCAGAAATACCCGAGTGCTACCGTGCAAACGCCAGGAATTTAAGGAAGTCGTCTAAGGGGTCCTTTAATTCCTTTCTTAGCCGCGATGCGGACGCCGCCCTGCCCACGACCACACGACAAAGGTGCGGCCGTTCCCTACCGTCCATGTCTTCTCGTCCCAGGTAGGAGCACCAGCGGTTCCTCATGACCTCGATGGCGTCCAGGTCCTCTTTGGAGATCTCGAAGTTGTTCATGAGGTGCATGCAGGGGATGATCAGCTCGTTCAGGATGCCGATGCCCTCTGCCACACGAGCTTCTTCGCAGCTTACGAAGAGTGCTGCCGCCACCTCGTTCAGCTTCTGGGGAGGAGGGAGAGGCAGGGACAGAGGCGTGAGAGCAGCGCGGAGGCCAGGTAACCCAGGCAGTGCCGTCGGGAAAGGGACACGGCTCGGGGCCCTCACCCATGGCCATGCGGAGACGCGAGGACTAACAGAACCAGGCACAGGTTCTGGTGGGAAAGCCACCTTGAACCACACCGTAGAAAACAAGCGGATAAATACATGTAATTTACTATATAGATATGGCCAGAGTACACATAGCTTATCTGTAATTCTGGTTTTAAGATGCCGAGATCCAGATCTGCCTTTACCCAGGCCCCCCGAGAGCCGTACTGCACATTCTTTCATCGAATTATTATTGCCTAGATTTCCACCGTGCTGCTGGTACTCGGGTGAGAGGCACAAGAGAGACAGTTACAGTGGCCTTGGCAACCACGGCGCGGGAGCTAAGCACAAATCTCATTTTTATGCAGTTGTTTTGCCCCCTGTGGAAAAGGACATCCTCTGTCGCTCAGAGAGAGGAAGCCATTAATACTAGAAATAAACATCGGGAGGGGGAAGGAAGCAAATGGACAGAAAAGAACACAAGTGCCGAGTTAAAACCCAAGAGCGTGTTCAGCGGCACCCGAACCTTCCCCGGAAATGCAGCAGGTTAAGGAAGGGTGCTCCTCGAAGGGGCATGGTACAGCCCGTTCCCCGGGTGCCGCACACCGAGCCGCCGGTACGGGAATTACAGCGCGGAGGCGGCGTCACCCCGGCTGCTCCCTCCCCTCCGCTCTCAGGGCGAGCTGGAGCTCCGCGGTACCAACCAGGAGACACTTCCTTCGGTACAAGGCGATCAGCGACTCGTTCACCCCGCGGCTGGCTCCCTTCAGCAGCAGCTTGGTGTTGCTCTGGTAGGCGTAGACCAGGTAGGTGAGCGCCTCCTGGTACCTGGGGAAGAGGGGCAGCTCTCAGCCCATTTCCGACTGCGGGGGACGTCTGCCGCTCGGCCCGAACGGCAACCAGCGGCAGGCCCGACAGCAAAAACTCCTCCCTTGCCAAAGCAGAAAGGAACAGACACCCCACGTCAGGTAATTCATGCCCCTTTTTGCCCAGAGCGCCAAACGAGCATCCCGGGAGGGGCCCTTTAGAGCCACATTTGTGTACAGCGCGAGTGCCAGCGCCGAGCCCTTCTGCACTGCGCCGGGAGCTCTGCACTCAGAGAGGAGGCACGCAGAAGGTAACGGCGTCAGCTCCTTGACACGTTTCTAGCTTATAAACCCCCCGGTGAGAAAACAGAGCAGCTGACAGGGATTAGACCAACTCAGGGAAGCCCCGAGAGCTCTGGCCCAGCCGCTTGTCAATTTGCCCACCTGCATTAGGTGGCTCATCACCACCAACCACCTCGGAGCTCAAGCCGGGTTCCGTCCACGAATTATTTCTGAAAGCCAGGTTATTTTCCAGATTGGAAAAAACCGCTTTTCAAATTACAAACCCTTCATAAAATGGCACTGTCCTTCCCCACACTTCCCTATTTATGTGAGACACAGGTTCTACAACTGTAGGGAGAAAAAAAGGCCCTTTTAAAACTCTGAAGAGTCTCGAGCACTCCACAGCGTGTGCTTATGCGAGGTACGATGGCCGATCCAAGAGAGTTTAATTTTAATACAGGAGTCCAGAGGAAAGGAAAACAGCGATGGCAAGCGTTCCTGCAAACCCGTGTCTGGGAACGAGAACACAAAGCTCGACTTCACAGAGGGAAAAATTAGGGGAAAGTCTAAGGAACCACCAGAGAGCTACAGCCGGTACCTTGGTATAACATTTAAACTGGTAACCAAGGCTGACTGTGGATTCCAGAAGGGGCTACTGGCAAGTGAAAAAGAAAGCCCACTGGCCTCAGATACAGGCCCGAATGCAAACTGGCCATCACAGGTCAGGAAGAAGAAGTTCTGTCAAAGGAGCCTTTACTTTTCAGCTACAGCTTATCTTGTCCAAACACGGAATGAGAAGTCACTCACTTTCTGTTCTGGTAGAGCTCCAGCCCCGTCAGCAGATAAACCGACACCTTGCGGAAAAGGCTGTAGTCTTCGTGCCAGCGCTGTTGGGGAGCAGCGAGAGAGCGGAGCGTCAGCCTCACCCGTGACACGCGCACGTGTGTTTCACATTCCTTCATGACCCCAAAGCGTGTCGGGTTTTACCCTTTGAAGGGTTTACGCATCTCTCGTAAGCGACACATGAATCATTTCGGTCCCCCGCGCCGCACGCTGGTCCGTTACCTTGTACTCCTCCATGTCCACATCGTCAGGACCGATTTCTCTCAGCTTTGCTCGCGCCACCTTCATAATGCTAATTGACCTGCCCCGAGTGAGCAGAGACGGAGAAGATCAGAGCAATGGCCCTGGCTGCCTCCAGATAAGAAAAGCCCCATCTCGGACCAGGCAGCACAAACCTTTCATCGTAGCTGAGGTTCTTGTCCGCAAACTGCTCGAGAAGGGTCCGTTCCACCACCTGCTGGGGAGCGTTGTTCTGCAGGAGGTAAATGAGGACGTGCTGCAGCCGGGCGTCGTTCTGAGGAGTCGGGGTCTCCTTGGCGAGCAGGTAGAGCCGGGAGTACTCCTCGTGGAACGCCTGCAACGGGACACACGGACTGACGCTCCTGCCCCTGGGAACGCCACAGCGGCTGAGACGAAGCCTAAAGCTGTCCTGTGACGGCGGGATTCCCCTGGGCCATGCCCGCCCCCGCTGCGTGGTTACGTTCCACGGTGAAGGGAAGCCCACGAGCACCTGGAACCGTAACCAAAAGGCACCCGCAGCACGGCAAAGCACAGCCACGAAGCGGGCGCTTCTCACAAGCGCCGAGGTGTCTCAACGGCTCGCAGAGAGCGGGGCGTGTCGCTGCCTTCCACAGCTCTGGTGATCCTCGGGCAGGTGCCGAGGCTGTAAAAATGGACTGCGACACGCTTGTATCCGCAGTAAGGTGCAAGAGTGTCTCACAATCTACAGTCCTGTAGATGCACAGCACGGGGGATTTCCCCCGTGTGGCATTTTCAGTTAAATCTACCTTTTTCAGTTAAATCTACCTGCCTGTAAAATCTACCGCCAGCTCCAACATTCAGCAGCGCTCATTCTTTCCGGTCCCCCTCTTCCAGGCACACGTCTTGAGGACACACTTTACCAGAGAGGTCACAGGGAGGGTGAGTGTTCGGGACCAAACCAAACGTTTCAGGAGCGCTGGTTTATTTTCTGAGGCTCGCCCTGAGGCCCCAGAGAACACATTCCGGAAGGCACGCAAAGGATGCCTTTAGATGTGGTGTTGGGGGATATGGTGTAGGGGAGAACTTTGCAGAGTGGGGTTGATGGTCGGGCTTGATGATCCCAAGGGTCTTTTCCAACCTGAATGATTCTACGATTCCATGAAAGCCTACGTCTTATTACCCAGACTGAGAGAACTGCCAATACTAACAGAACAGGCAGAAAAAACAGTGAAAAGTAAAAAAGGAGAAAAAGGTTGCTGTTTCTGCTGGGAGGAGGGAGCTCTTTCTTACAAGCTCTAAAAATTATTTAGAACTGAAGGATTCGTTGTCGCAATAGGAGAGCAGCCACAGAAAGGCCATTAACTCGAAGAAAAACTGCCCAAATCGTTCCCTTCACATTCCTGACCTGTCGATACAGCATGGATTCTCCATTCTGTGAAAACAGCTGTCCATACTATTGGATTTAGCAAACAAATCAGATACCTTAACAAGCCCTGCTTCAGACCCGTTGCGATCAAAGGTCTGGCGGGCTTTTGCAATCGCCAGGATGACGCCTTGCATGGCCGGGCTCAGCATCACCTACCACGAGAGCAGGAAAACACACACAGACACGAACAAGGAAAAGGGTAACAGACAGGGAAAGAAGAGAAGGCATGGTGAAGAAGGGAATACCTTTTCGAAAGATCAGGTGTAAAGGAAATGGTATGAACGCAAGGTGGAATAAGCCAGAGCCGTGATTCACTCCGTCTGTCGCGTGCACTTTACATGCAGGGGTTTCTAAGCGCTTAAAGGTCCGATCGCTCCAAACACTGAATTTGTAAATGCAGCACGTGAGAACGCAAAGCACGCTGGCCACATCCCCTCTGCGCCCCGTTCAAGATAGGTAAGAGCACGTATTACGCACGCTCGAGGAGTAACGGTCTCGGTACGTGTGTGAAATCCCACTGCGCTTGTGAAAAAGCCTGAACTTCCACAACGCTGCCTGAGGAGGTGTGAGTGCGGTTAAACAGCCCCATTCAGAAACCACAGCTTGGGTGCCGTAAGTTACGCTATCAGCGGTTAACGTCTGCGAGAGAGGGGACCCAACTCCACCTGGAGACAGTACAGAGGCTTGTCAATACATTAATACCACCAGGATCAATTTGGATACAGTCGTGCCAGAAAGAAGACTTAAGGACCAACGTGCAGATCTAATGATCGAGAGCTTTTACAGGGCTGCTTTTCTGACGGCATTTGGAAAGGAAATTACTGAACGATTACCGGGTCTGGGCTTCTTCATTTCCACGGTGGGAAAATGCACTTTGCAAACAGCGTTGTCTCCCTGCCAGACTACCGCACCCAATCTGCGGAAAGCTCAAAGCCAGCTAACTGCAAAGCTCTAGATTAGTGACTGGCAGTAATTAACCCCTGCACCGGGATCTGTACCTCCTCATTATATCCGTCTGCATCGGACCTAACGGGGATCTTCCCCACACTGGGGATTTCCACCTCCGAGACCTGTGAGCGAGCCGGGGCAGCCGGCTCTGTCCCCCGAGCGTCCCGGGGCTGCTCTGCCTGAACCGTAAGGGCTGCTGCTCCCGGCTGGGCCTTCGCTGGCTCTGCCTCCTTGGGCTGCGGCCAAGAAGAAAAAGAAGAAACAGAGTAAGAAAAACCAAAGCAAAACACAGGAAAGCAGAAGGGGACCGAGCTAAACGTGGCAGAGCGACAGAACTGCACAGGAATGGAAAAAGCAAAGGTCTGTCAAGAGGAATAATGCAAAGCCACGAAGGGGTTCGCTTCCCGGGCTCAGCTCCTACCTCGCAGAGAGCTGCCTCGACGCCGTTCTTCTCGTAGGCGTCGGCGGTGTTCGCAATGGCCTTGGCTGTCTGCTCCTTGGCGATCATGGCGTGCTCCGAGGACAGAGAGCGCATGCTCTGCTCACAGACGGAATTCTGATCTGTCGGGACAGAGGTGTGCTGTCAGTGAGCAAAGCGCAAGATTCCTTCTCCTCTCTCCTTCTAAGCTGTTCTGTAGCCTGTCTCTGCAGGATTCAGCCACTGCTGCATCCACCCCAGAGGTGAGGGCATTTCACCATGAGCTTGCGCGTGGCCCCTTTTCAGCGGGGATGGCACACACCATCCCGGATTGCCAAGGAACGCTTTCCCGCTCCAGAGAACAGCACTTGAACGTTTTCTACCCAGCGTTTATGAAAAAAGAAAAAAAGTCTGTAAGTGAAATGAGATTAGCCCATTATGATTAAACGAGTGGAAACCAGCATTTCGGTTGACAAGCCTGGAAGGACGCACGTGCAAAAATAACAGAACAGGCTTTCCTACTGCCAGGACAGAGCCTCCACCAGCTGCCTTCGCTGCCGCACCCATCCGCAGTTTCTCCCAGATACCCAGCAGTGTACCAAGGTTCCAGCACAGTGGTGCTTCTGACCAGCTGATCGTCACCGGTTTCAACGCAGTTTGCGAGTGCAGACACGGTACTACCTGGTCCCGATTCAGATGAGAGGTCCTGCAACTCGGAAGCGGGTGAAGGCTCCATCTGAGGAATCTTGCAAGACTGCTCCTCCTCCCACTCCTCGGCCTCCTGCTCCAGGCGCCAGTTGTCCTCCTGGATGTAGTGTCTCAGCTCCGGGGGCAAGGCTTCCACCTCCTTCTGGAACTGGCCCAGCTCTGAGCCCTCCTCCTTGTCTGGAAGAGACGCAGGGCCGGCGTGTAACGGAACACATCGGAGCAGCACACCACTGCCAGAGACTACACAAACAGGCAGCATTACGGACTGGACCGGGCTGCCCCATCCCTGCAGGGGTTCAAGGCCAGGTTGGACGGGGCTTGGAGCACCCCGGGCTGGCGGGAGGTGTCCCTGCCCAGGGCAGGGGGTGCCACTGGGTGGGCTTTAAAGTCCCTTCCAAACCGTCCCGTGATTCCATGGAAAGCCCCAAGCAAATTGCCTGAGGGATAAATGGGGAAAAAACACAACTTTCTCCTGGCTTTGTAATTTAAGATGATTCATAAGCAAAAGCGCAAAACCAAAAACAAATCTACAGGGTTATCCGAAACAAACACCAGTTTTGTTCTACCACCGGACGGCATCTATCACAGAGAAATGGCAGAATAAGCACCGGCTGATGCAGCAGGTGAGGGATGCATCCTTATTCCAGGGCTGCCATTGTACAGAGAACAGGATTTACACTGCCAATAGCTGGAAAATTCACATTTCAGCCAGAGCCATCCTGTCTACAACAGTACGCAGCACATACAGGTAGGGAGCTGCAGGGATTCCATGGCGTGAGTGTCACGCCGGTATTTCTCAGCACTTTTAGATCTGCTTCGGCATTCAGCTGTGAAATAGCACTAACCCCAAGGAGTATCAGCTTTAGACAAGTCAGACCAAAACGTATGAAAAGCAAACGGCAATTGTCTACACCAGATATTTCCTATGCACCCGTTGTAAAAGCAAAGCGTCTTTAAAAACCAACAAAAACTGCATTAAATGGGGGGAAAAAAAAATCACGGGTTCATTTCAGAAACGGAACTGTCATAGAAAGACAGACAAAGAACAACCTCCAGATCCTCATCAGCCATATTTAGCACTGAACAGAATGACAGTTCTCCATTGTTTCTTGCTATTTATGACATCAAAATGAACCACGCGTGAAATTATTAGGTTCTTCTACAGCTGTTTGCCATGTATAGTGCCACGTGCACGATAATTTCTCCACATAACTATTTATACTTTGGCACTGCAAACGTACTTGCAAGTCTAAGCCACCGTTACCAATAGCTCATGCGCTAGGAAAGGCTGCATAAAGCAAGAGCTCCGTTTAGGTTCAGTGTAACGGTACCACTAAAAAGCGAGCCGCCGAGTCGGAAAGCCTGACAAAAATGGGAGAAATAAAGCAGGAGGTGCTCCACATGCCCTCATAGAAGAACCAGCGTCATGTAAACCATACGCAGAGCCAAAGTGACACCCACCAGCAATAGATGCGTGTTGGAAGTGGCAAATGTGGAGCCTGAATGTTTATACCCATGAATAATACATACGGTTCTGTACCTATTCTCACCAGTACAGTTCTTCCTTCAGTTTTCAACCCTACTGGGGGTTTAGAAACGAACCGATTATTTCACTTCTATCTGGGGGGAAGTTTTTTGCATCGTCAAGAGACAGCTGCGCCAAAGAGAAGCTGAGGAACGTAACGGTCACGCAGGCTGGATAATACACAAATGGCTAATTAACCGGCAGTTTTGGCTCCAGTACCTGCAAGGAAGCGGGACACCTTATCACTTATGTACATCAGGCAGTAGGCGCTGGCGTTCTTCAAGCCTCCGAACGAATCTCTCTCCAACTCTTCCCAGGACGACTCTGTCACCGAGATGTCATTGTATTTGAGCCAGCTTTTCCGAGGCTGGTCGTATATGTAGGCCCAGTAGTGACCGGCGTTTGCTTGCCCTTCGTGTACCAAGACTGCGTGCAAGCGATAGGGAACCTGCAAGTACACACCGACACAGGTTTCAGACGCGCTTTGAGTAAATTAATTTCCCTGACCTCTGTACAAATACGCTCATAGCTGTAGCCTGGCACAAGTCTCTTGATTCACATGGAGAATTTCCCACGAAGTGAGAACTGAGTTTTAAGGGAAAAAGCATCACGATTTTCATAAAGAATCCTTTCTCTGCTTCATCGTAACACCGGGATTTTTTTTAACACAGTAAAGTGGACAACTTAAAACAGCTACTAAGACAGAACAATATCACCAACGTAGTTTAATATTTACCCAACGAAGCTGCATTTCTTACCTGCTGGAGGAGAGGGTCGCAGTACATTTGTTCAATGGACTGCTTGATTCTGGCAATAGACTCCTTCAGATCTGCCGAGAACATCACGCGTGAGAGAAATACGTAAGAAATAACGACGACTCATCAGGCGATGCCGGCCCCTTTCACTTCAAACAGCGAAGCGAAGCGACAGCCGTGCAGCAACTACCAAATACACTTAACACAGGGCTGAAGCCCACACCAGACTGGTCGCAGACCGGGATGTGTCCAGGACACATCAGGGAAATCAGGCTGGCATTCAAGAGGAAAACCACAACAAAGACATTTGGGGCTCACCTTGCACGTCTTGTTCGATCTCGTTTCTCCACCGCTGCAGACACGTCCGGACAAGGTGCAGCTCTTCCTCGGAAACCACGTGAGGAGCTGGACGTTCAGACGTTTCAGGAGGCTGGAGCGGCACACTCGATCTTTGCTGTGGCGAGGGATTTGCCGAAAAGAAAGCTGTGTTTTCAGTCCCAGTATCCTTCCCTTCCAGTATGCTGCGAAGCAGAATCCAAGAGGAGCGGACAGGTTTTTCAATCTTTCTCTTGTTTTTTCTCTTTTTGGAAAAGAATACGAAATAAACCAAACAAAACTTGCTGCAGAGCCAGAGCGGGATTTCCCTCCCAGGATGGTACAAAATGTAAAGAGAACAAGTTCACTGAAATGTGCTTCTACCTTAACAGACCAAATTAAAATATCGGGCAAATAAGAGCTGAATTCTTACAGAACCCTGTGAGCACAGATCCACAATGAGCAATTCAAAAAATTCCTTCCCTTACTACTAAGCAGCTCACGTATTACTCAGCTTAGTCTCGAGCGTAAACCAACCATGCTGGCCAGGTTCGTAATAATCCAAAGTTGCAGTAATCTACCGGTTGATGAAGCCAAAAAATGAGTAGCCTAACCCAAAAGAGCATGTAATTTAACTCAGAACTGCTGCTGGGACACGGAATATGGTGATGCTTTTGGAAAAGGAAAAAGCACAGAGCAGATGCAGTGTTCCGTTTGCACGAACAGAAGCAAAGGACGAGGGAAGCGGCGACCACTTGCACAGGCACTCGTACGGCACAGCAGCGTGCTGACAAGCGCCCAGATAGATAACCCACTTCCAGGACGTAGACCAGGAGCGCTTAGCCGAAAGGCAAAGCGTTCTCCTACGAATTATTTGCATTTCTGTTTACTAACCCGTTCGGCTGGGAAAGCGCGTGCAGAAGACCAGGCTCGGCGCGGGGCCGCGGGAGTGCTGTCGGAGAGCCCGGCGCAGAGGGAAGGGCTGCGGCTGGCTTTGTGGCGATGAATTCGAGAACGTACTGCAGCATGTCGGGCAGGGGGAAGCGGGCTGGGCCTGAGCCGTACTGCAGGTACCTACGGAAACAGGCGGGGTGGGGCAGGAATGAACCGTTTGGTTCAACCTGAGGGACAACAGAAGAGCAACCGGGAAGAAAACCCCCAGGTGGGGATGGAGACAGGTTAAGCAGTGAGGGAAGGAAGGGAAAACCCAGGCGACGCGAAGGGACGCCCTCCCAGCAGGCCCCGAAAGCCGTGAGGCTGCGGGCAGGGCTCGGCAGCAGTGGAACACCGCTGCGCTCTCAGCACCGCTTTGGTCGCAACAACCACCCGGCTGCTCCGGAGACGCTTAACTCCAGCCCAGGCAGGGAAAAACAACGGAAAACAAAATCTTCTGCCTGTCCACACGCCAGATCTTTGCTGTCGGTCTCCGTCCTTCCCCAATAAACAATGCCAAACGCTAGGCTGGAGGGGACAACTAATATAAAAAATAGCAGAGCTTTTTTCACTGTATTAGCGGGCTTCCTCACCCAAACTGGCCGGCAGAGCTGACAGTGACCATCGTACTATTTAAGGAGATTATTCTCGTAATGGCATCAGTAATATTCAGAAAGCATCAACCCCACGCAATTTGGTTTTGAAAGCACACTTCCTCGCTCCACACAAACCCGGCTCTGTCTCTCCTTCCTCTACAAGTTCCTCTTCCATCGGAAAGCTCCTTTGAAAGGAGGCGTTTGCACGCTCCCGCGGGGCACAAAAGTGAAGCTAGCTGGCCACGTACCTTTCCAGTTTCTGCTGCAGAACCACCATTTTCTCCTTCAGTCTCTTCATTTCTTCTCTCTTCCTCTGAACAAGCTCTTTACTGCAGTAGAGGTACCTAAACAGAAATACAGGGCCCGCCACGTGAGATTTGTTTACTGGTCGCGCCCGCAATCTTTCAGAAGGATTTTTAAAATCCCTCCTTGCTCAGCCACACGACCTTTTTCATTTCCTTAATTACAATAACGCAGTAGCTTTAGGCGTACCGTAGAGCAGAACAACTCACCTGTCCATGTACATAGTCTGGGGGAATTCTAGCCTGGTGTGGATTTTCTCCGGCTGCCCTAGTGACTGATTGAACTCAAATCGGGAGAGTTCAAAGGTCAGCACCGGCGGGAGCTTTGTGAACCAGCGCTGCAACAAAAGCAGAAATGCCCCCAAAGGGACTCGTTTTAAGACGGCTGCTAAACGGCACATTTTAGACCGATCTGAAATGATTTTAGACTGATCCTAAACGTCTGTCTTTAAATACCGATTTAACATATATTTTCTTTACAGAGTGACTAGTCAGAAAGCCAAATTTTAGCAGATTAAAATTTCCGCTTCTGTTTTACATTTTTACCCTGAAAAAGCCCCAGCACGGCTTTCAGAAAGTGACTTTTCATTGCCTGGTGCATCCAGCTTGGTGGATTACTAACGGGTCCGGCCGTCAGTTTTACAAACTCAGCAGACAGCACACAAAGCCTGGAAGCCAGCTAAGCGCCTGCGAGAGAGCTCTCTTCCGAAGCAGACCACATGCAATGATGAAGAACAAAACAGAAGCCCTTGCGCGGTGCCTGATTCCTCAGCCCCTCTCAGTCTATCTACAAACCTTTCAATTTAGGAGGCTCGGAGAAGAAACCCACCTTCTGTCCGTTCCCTACACTGTTTCAAAGAGCCGAACGAAAAGTCCTCGGCTGAATCGACAGTCCCCCTCTCTCTCCCTGGGCTCACAAACACGTCCAGCACCCGCCGCCGGGGTCTCCTGCACCCCCCTCAGCAGGGCATGCCCAGCCGACGCTCCCCGCGGGCCCCGCGGGACCCCACCAAGCTCGTTTTCCTTTGCAGGAGCCATCTCGAGTGTCCTGCCACAATAAACCCCGCCCCACTCCAAACTGCAACGGACCTAAAACGTTGCCAATACAGGTGAAATTTTTTAAAATTATTTGTTAAAAAAAAAATAATCTTTGGAAGGAAATGGCCAGGTAGCAGAGCTGTTTGAGAAGCAGCCCCATCTTCAGAACGAGCGAAAAGGAACACAGAGCAGGAGGGATTTACACACCTATTATCTAGGAGAAATGCAAGTTCTCGTTAATCCCACTGATGCTTTGCGCTTCAGTACACTCCCCTAGGTTCTCAAAAGACAAAACGCACCTTATTCTCTCTGTCCCCTATCATGCAGTCCTCTAGCCACGACATCCTGGGAAGTGAAATTAAGATGCAGGGTTTTTCCGGTCAGATTTCTTAAACATACAGGCAGAGCCTTTTCCTTCTCTCCGTACAGACAAGGAACGATTGAAACATCTCCACCATCAGTCCAATTCCCCTTACTTGTCAGAGAAGGATTTGGAGGAACTGGAAGGCTTGGATTGAAAAGAACGTGCCTGACTAGCTCCCTGCGACCCTTGTCTCTGGCACCAGCCTACACCAGTTTCACCTACGGCGGCTGGAAACGCACCCGAACAGCTTCAGGGGGAACCGGGAGAGCCAGAAACACACGTCTGAGTCCAGAGGCGGCCAGGGCTTACTCCTGTGCCCGTTTAAACCACAGCACGGCATTTTTCAGACGTTCTCACAGAACCGAAGTACCTCTCCCTGCCCCCTCTCCGTCAGACACCTTTGCGAATTCCTCAGTGTCATCTCCCAGCCTTTCTCTAAGCTAACTTCTCCGAACACGTGTAGGATGCTGAATGCCATGGTACACCTTTGCTTTCTACTTTGCTGCAACTAAGGATTTTATGATTGGTTTGTGATTCGTGAGATTTAAAAACAAAAGAAAAAAGAAAAAAAAATCAGCACAGTCAGAAGAGTGAAAATGAGAAGAAAGAAAAACACACACTGTAAGAGGGAGAAAGAGACAAATTCCAAATGGCATACCATAGAGTTAAGCACTGTACTTTTACCCTCCGAAAATATGGAGGCAGTGGTTCTCCCCTACTCAGGTACAGGTAGGCTTCAACAGAAAGAGAGAGACTTTATCACACTTGCATCAGAAGCAGATGTTTACCTTTTTAATTTAAAACAAACTCCTCGAACTGGTTACATAGGACAACACATCTTTACAAATGAGCAAAGACTTAGTGTCTCGCCACGCGACACTATCATACATTTACGCGAGATTCCAGGTACACACAAAATATGTTGTATTCAATTCTTAGGGAACGCTTACAACTGCCATTTAAAGTTATCAGAATATACTGAGACACCCCGGTGCTGTATGGGTTGCATTTTTCGGCAACAGGCAGCTAAAAGCTCAACAAAAAATGGTAAAACTAACCTCCTGGCCGTACTTCACCGACTGCGATGCTGCCGCCTCATCCATCTCTCCCTCCACCATGGCTCCTTCCAAGCACTCATTCAAGTTTCGGTAACCGTTTACCTGAAGGGGATACTGACCAAAGGTTTCGATCTTGGAAAAAGTATTGCCTGGATGATGGAAACGACACAAGACCCATGAACTAACTTAAGAGAACAAACAACTCCGCTCAACTCAAGAGTCTGTTGTCAGCACCCGTTTAGAGGCGCGGCTGGCAAGAACGGAACGGCGTATCGCCGTACACCCGTCTGCCAGGGTAAGCTCCTGATATAAACAAGTGCTTCCAACACAGGAGCGCTTGCGAGTAGTTAACGCTTTCAGAAGACAGACTTTGTAAACGTTACAGACAATTCTATCAAGAAGACTATTTGCGAGTTTAAAAAACTAGGCAATTTCATCAGGAACGCGCAACAAAGTCCCGTGTCATCACTGCTATACATCAACACACTCAAAAAGTGAACCTGCCAAAGCCTTCACTCACCCTCATGGACACCCTCCGTCAGGAAAGTCCCGTAGAAAAGCTGTACCATCGGGTTTTCAGATTTGTCCCCGGGGCTTCTGTTTCAGAAAGAAAAAGCACACGCTCACTTGCAGCCGTAGCCTGCAGAAAAGCCCCAGGTCAGAATCTGAGCCTTTGCCTGGGAATCGTCCTACAGCCAAAAGGAAAGTTTTCTACCCAAGCACAAAATACAGAGGAAGCTTCTCATCTGTCTTCGCACTCAAAAGCACATCATGAGACTTATAGGAAGGAAGGAAAAGAAAATAAATATGAAGGCACTGCCTTTTGAAATGCAGGTTCTGTATCTTTCCTGTACGCCAGTTCTGTTGAGTTCCCCTAAAAAGCTTATTTACTCTGCAGGCCGCATCGGCGCTGAATAAAGTCCTGCGCTTACGTGCAGGAAACGTGGACATAACACTTCACGAGCATATACTGAGCTTAAGGAGCACTGTCCTCAGTGAAAAAAAGGGTCTCTCATTTACTCAACATTTTCACGTAAAGGCCTCTCATTTATTAAGGCCTCACATTTAAAACCCGTTTCTCCTCAGTGGGAGGTCAAGCTCTCTTGACCCCAGAAAACTCACTTGACGTTCACAGCGAGCTGGAACGCATCCTCCAGCCAGTCCAGTAGTTTGTGTGTAAATTCACTCACATCTTGCTAGAAGAGAGACAAAAGGCGAGCGTCAAGCCTCGCGCCACCCAGCCTGCGTTTTCACGGTCTGCGGTTTCCCGAAGCTGCTGGAACCCGACCCGACGGGTGCTGCCGTACCCACCCAGCCCAAAGAAGCGAGAATCCCAAGCGCTGTGCTGATTTAGACCGATAATGAACACTCTGCTCATCTGAAAACTAGATCAGAGGAAATTACTGTGATCGCTACCCAACCACCCAGATGGCACCGGGTAGAGCACTGTTGCGCTGCTGGTTAATTAGCGAGCGCGTACATTCTGCCTAAACGACCCAGGGACAGCTGCTTGGCAGTTGACAAAGATGGGAAGATGCCTCTGAAAGCAACAGCAGGATGAAGCGCAATAGGATTGCTGTGGCTGCGAGTGCTGTTCTGAAGGAAGCAAAGGGCTTTTTAACAGGGTTTTACCTGCTGTTCCTCCGCGGATCTAAACGCATCCCTCAGGAGCTCCAGCGCTGCAGACGGGTCTACAAACTTACGACGTGTGCCCAGCATTAACGCAAACAGACACTGAAGTTCTTGCATGAACGCAATGTTTCTTTTTCCCTGCATTGCAAAAAGAAGAAAAGCCAAACCCTTCCTGCAACTCAAAGAAGCGGCGTCTTAAAACAAAGTGCTGCAGGACGCCCCGTGCACATCCCTGAAGAAACAACCAGGGGGAGAGGGGACGTTAGGACAAAAGCAGACAGACAGGCAGCGGCATTTCTGGGAAGCAAGCCGGTCTCCCCACGGATGCACGGGAGAAAAACTTTAACTGAAACCAAACCTTTAGAGAAAAGAGTGCCACAAGGAATAGTTGCTAAAACAGAAGGCAAAAGCCGGTGAATTTTTAAATTTATTCTGCCTGCACTTGAGGTTTCTTAGAGTACCAAGAGCACCCTCGAAAGCAAGTAAAGCAAAGTCTCTGAAATGGAGGTGGCCACAAGCTGGAACGATACAAGTGAAGGATTACTCTACCTGTGCCTGTTTCTCTATTTCCTAAGCCTCTTCTGCTGACCGTGCTCAGAAGGTACTGGGGCTACAGCGACCTTCAGGCTGGCTCCAAGCCCAGCTCTGCCACGGTGCACGCGAACAAACAGACAGTCTGGAGCTACCAGAGAAGTTTTACGGGACAAGTTCCCCCCCACACCACAGTCAGAAGCTCTAGAGGAAAGCTTTACGAGAAGCATCTGATTTTTTCCTACAGTGATTCTGTCTTTGAAAAGTATTTCCCAAATTTGTCTTTCCTGGAGCCTGACAATTGAAAAGCCGTTAACACAGGCACGGGAGTCTCAGATGGCCCCAAATTACATCAGCTTAGAGGAAGAGTATGCCACGAAAGAGGGAAACTAGACAGCGTCACTCGGTGGGAACTCACAGTGCGACTACGACAGCTTTCAAGCACATTTTGTGGCAGGGAGTACCCAAGGACCAGCCTCCGAAATTCCGGCAACTGAAACAGCGACTGAAAGGAAAGGAGAGGGAAAGATCAGTCGGTGTCCGCAAGGATAAGACTCGCTGCCATTTGATGCCCCGTTGTTACTCTTCTACTCCACACCTTTGTTGTTAACTGCCAATAGCCATTTCCAGGCTACACATATCCATTTTAGGCAAGAGCATTCCACTGTGCCTCAGTGAGCTTAGAAAAGGCATCCAGGAACAAGTCACAGGGAGAAAGGAGCCCATTTGAAGGTTTCTCACTTCCTCCCACAGCTGGAGACATGTGATGAACGTCCGCCTGCTGATGTGAAATGGTTACGAGAGACAAATCTGCTCAGCTCCGCTTATTGTTGTCTCTTCTTGTTCAGGTTATCGCTAATAATACACGCTGCCTAGTTGCTTACTCATCCAAGCATCTATGCCAGTCTATTCCATTAACTGGAACATGATACACCGGGTATTATGGAGCCAACAATAACTGCAATAAAATTAAATTATCAGTTCACTTTGCCAGTCAAGCTTCGGTCATTCAGTAAGCATTTGGACATCGCTGCACCAAATCCCCCCCGCATGCGTACGCACAGATTATATGTATCTGTAGCTATTTTTACGCACAGTCTATTTAACCGCTCTTTGGCTCTTTCTGTGCACGCCCAGAATAAATCACAATCACATCAAATAAAAACAGAAGTCTCGTTTGAGCACGGTCACGTTCGCTCATCTGCATACGGTGACCACTTCATAGAGGCGCTGCGTATTTAACTCTAACTGATAAACATTTTGACTCCAAGAGCGCAGCAACCCCAGAAGAACCTTTCCATCAGCTTACCTGTATGACAGCGCTAAACCAACACGTATTCCCGATATTTTTCATTCCAACAGGCCAGTCGCCCACTCTCCTCCAGTCACTCTGCTTGGGGTTCTCTCCCCAGACTTCACAGCGTTTCCTTTTGGAGCGGTTTTTGTTTTCAGCGGAATGCGCTTCCTGCGGTCTGTCACAAAAGACGCACACCGTGCTGTAAAACACCATCTCACAAAGATTCTCCAGCGCTACGGGGATCGTACTCCCCTCCCCTCGCAAGTGGGACGCCAGAGCCGGGCCATACCCAGCGCAACAGGCAACAGACGCCTTATCTGACTCCTGAAAGGTTTCAGCTCTCAAACGAGGTGGGTGGAAAACATGACTGCAAGACAATTTGGAATGGTGGAAGGAGGTAATAAAATATGGATGTTTTCCTTCCTGAACTAGCCGCATGCAGAAGTGGCACCTTTAGCCATTACTGGAGGCAAACCCAACCCCCGGTGAAGGGGAGACCGGTGCGAGGTGAACGGGCACCGAGATTTCACGCTGCTCCTTCCCCAGGCGCCGTAACGCCAGTACAGCATCCTTCCGTGCGGCATGTCAGCAACAGCAGTGGGATCGAATAAGCCACAACTAAACCTGCTTTTGCTACGTCAACCATCACGCTGCAGTGCTAAAGTCAACGACCCAGAAGGCAGCGATGAGCCAAGCACCTTCTAAAAGCAGCAGGCGTACATCGGGGAGGTGGTCTGCGTCTGCTTTGCAGTTATCAGCTTAAGAATCCACCTACAATACCAGGAGACCAATTTGCGGAGCCACTGACCTTTCTGCAGCATCCCTTTCCGCAGCCTGAGCTTTCGGCGATTCCCGGGGTCTGAAGGCGTCTCCTGTGTGGAGGTCGTCTCTGTCGCTGGGGGTAAGTCCAGCAGCAAGATCTAGAAGTGGAGGCAGCATTCTGATCAGTCTTTCACCAGGAGAAGACAAACGCTCTCTTTAAAAGGAACTTTAAGAAAATGTTACACTTCACAAACACAATTTTTGGATCGGTAAGAGCCTGATTTTGTAGCTCAAGTTCTAAATACAAATCCTCTCAGCTTGGATCGTGCCAGGGAACCTCAAAAGCCATTGAGTGGGCCGGGTGAGGAGAACAGGACAGACCACGCAGCTGTGTACCGGCCAGATCTCCCCACAGCCAAACTCAGAGCCCGAGGAAACACTTCAAACCTCTTCAAATAAGGAAAGGGGAACATCAGCTGCTGCTTATATTTGCTATGCCTTGACATCAGCGTTGACAACTGACACTGTTTCGAGAAATAAAGGATTTCACTAAAATCGGCACAATCACACAGACTCGCCTTCCTTCCCTCGGCTACGGGCCATTTCACGTACTAGCTCCGTAGGAAAGAAGAAGAAAGAAAAGCGAGTAGTTCTGGAAGAGGTGGAAGCCTTGCGCAGGGGAACAAAGGGCAGCCGCACTGTTCCGGGTGTTGCTTCAAAGCTCCCAGCACAGATTTTTGGCACCGTCAACCTGTCCGGTGATAACATCACTTGGGAAAGCTCCAGTTAACAGATGTGTCATTAGCAAAAAGGTTTAAAGGAACTACCCTCAGCTACCTCAGACCACAAGTACACTTTTTACATCTAAACGCACCAAACTGACGGCCAAAACCTGTAACATGAATAAAAACATTTTTCATGTAGTCAAACTGCTAGCTCAAATAACACAAAGTTTTCACGAGACTGTGACAGTGAACGCTGCATGTGCCTGCTCTGCCAGCGGATGCTGTGGAAAGAAACGCGTGCCTTGAGAGGGATTCGGTTCTCTGTTCTGGCTGCCCTGCTTTAGGAGCTTTCGGGGTCTCTGTCCTAGCCAAGACCGACCGTTTAAACCGACGACAGCTTTGTAACTGACGTGTTGTCTACAAACACAACTAAAACACTACGAGGCCACTTTCCCTTCGGACGCAGCCCTCCTTCCCCAGGAAGGATTCATTCCCTGAACTGTGGCGAGTACTGGCCAATCAGACCAGTGCTGGGACAGGAGCCGGAGGGATTCCCTGGCGGAAGCAGGGAGGACCGACACTTCCGACATCTTCCCTTCGGCTCAGACCGAAACGCGTGAAACCATAAGGGTGAGCAGAGGCGCAGGACTCACTGCGTGGGAGCTGTTTGCCCACTGCACTCCCTTCCCAAGCGGACGGCTCCGCAGCGGCCGCATCCTGAGCCGGCTCCTGAGCGTGCTCCTCCGTCAGGAAGGTGACTGCTTCCATCAGGTCCCCATTAGCAGCCTGGCGGAACAACAAGGGGAGAAATCCGTGGTGCCAGGGTTACTTCACCGACATCTGCATGACGTGTAGTGCCTCCGGGGCAGAGACAGGCGCCCTGCCACCAACTCTGCTTCCCCCGGCCACGGGAGAGAGCGATCTGCTGGTGACAGGCAGCGGTAAAAAATGAAAATAACAAAGGCTAGAATTTCTCTGTCGGAAAGCACTTTGGCTTTATTACTAGGACAATCTAGACTCCATTAACTAATTCCATTTCCCTCACAAGAGATTCGAGTAGTCGCAGGAGGCCTGAAGCACGACAGGGTACTCTGCCACCGGGAGAGGCTCACAGGAACCAAACTCTGGGGATTTCAAGACGTTTGTCTTTTACTTAGCTAGGGCTTTCTTCAGACCGTCGCTAGGGGCTAAACTCCTTTAAATGTAATCTAATGTTTTCTGGACATTACTTCTTGATGAAACATTTAGGAATTTCCTTAAACAAGCCTCTTTGTGTATTTCCAGCACAGCCCACGTCCTGCTGCTACCTCTCAAGGGGACGGACGGCGACCGATGATTCCAGACTGATGCGGTCGCAGCCAGTGTAACACTGCAATTTACAAATACCGAAACACGCGCTGTGAGCAGGAATCTTTCCAGGTAAATGTCGCTCCTCCAAGTGCCTGAGATTCCTGCGTCCCTTCACTTTGGAGCAGAGACGACTGTTCTGGTGACAGACAAGACAAGCACCAGCCCCACAGCTCCTGATGTTATCGCAGCTGTCCAGAACTCCCCGAGCGGCGTACAGGGAGAAAAACCTACTCTGACCCACTCCATTTGTGTTTACCATAACACAGGGATAACAGCCCCGTGGGAGCAAAGCTTCCAGGGAATGTTTACAGGGCTTTAGCTCAGCACACGCTGCCGCAGCAGCACAGACTTTAAGGTCTACTGTTAGAAAAATGAACTGTTCTCACCTTAGCATGGGGTTTTGTTTCAGATGTGGATGAAAATACAAGAACCCCCAAACCACCCGTTCCCTGCTGACACCACAAATGCTGGCCTCAGGTACCTGCCTGCCTCAGGGGTACACCTGAATGAAAACACAAGCGAGGGCGGAAAACCAGCGGAAGGTCTACCCTTCAGCTCCTACAGGAACCATGCTACCCCACACCGCACGCACTGCATCGCTTCCACAGGCCACGCACGCGCTGTTTTAGCGAGGACCAGCTCGTTACCAGCCCACAGGCGTGCCAGTGAACATCCGACCCACGCATCATGTTTTGAGAGAGCCTGAACCCGCCTGGCTTTTGGGAGGAATTCAGAGGTCTCCTTTCCACAGAACAATGACAACAGGCACAAACCTTTAGAGCCGCATGGAGGAAAGCCGAGTCTTGAATTCCCGTGATCTCTTTCAGCTGGTTTAAAAGCATCTGGCAATCCTACACGCAAGAAATAGAGAAAGCTCATGTGAAAAGGTGACCAGGATGGACATGAAGCAGTATCCGCAAGCTGTGCCAAGGGCTCACCAGAACCTTGCTTCTTGCTCTCCTTTTTATGGACAGATGAACAGGAAAATCCAATCACGCTTCCCTGATGGCAATACCAATATCAGCTTGAGCATCGCACTCGCGGTTTTTTTCCCCAAAACGTACAGAGCAACGTTCAGTCGGTTGTATCCCGAGGAGGACGGCAGCAGGCCCGAGGGGAAAGGCTATCCCGGCCGTTGGATGCTCCGCACCTGCGGAGGGAAGGGGCACCCCGTCCCCCGGACGGCGGCATGTGCAGCGGGACATATAAGGAGGCCGTGTGTTCTCAGGGCAGCGGCCAGGGGCTATTTTAAGTCCGGCTGCACATGCCATTTGTGCGTGTCACTTCTCACTGACAATGAGGTGTCAGAATAAGCGCCCAGGAGGCTGCCATCGCTTCTCCTGCCCCCACACCACACCGGCAACTCGAGCTTTGGCGAGATATTGGCTCTAAGCCACAGTCAACAACCTATTCTTTGACTGGTTCAGCCGCTTAAAAAAAAGATTATGGAAATTTTCTTTACCAGACTTATCAAATCTTTTCAGCCTTGGCTTGCCACAGGAGCGGTGGCTGCGCACAACTCCGGATGACCGGCTGTCAGGAGAGGCGACTCTCTGCAAGCGCCCCTGCCGCAGCTGGCCCTGGGGGTCCCACCCCCCGCCTTTCGCGGCCACAGTTCAGCTCCTGTCGCCAACAGCCCGGTTCGGCTGAGGTCTGAGGGTGTGAGATATGGCTCCGTAGCGCCGGCATCGCACCGAGTACAGGAAGGACGTTACAACAGCAAAACCAGCCGGGACTGCACCGTCTATGCCCAATTTATAAAGGCTACGAAGGATCCTGCAGTCAGCACAGTCCAACGAGTGCCAGCTTCTTAGGATCACACCTTTAACTGATCTTAACCGGCAAGGCTGCAGAGGAATAAATTCAAGTTTCTACTTACTCTCCCCACTGGGAAAAAATTTAAGATGCCTTTGTGCCATCGGAGCACAAGTTCCACCCAGGGAGTAGGAACTCAACCGCGCTTCTGAGCCGTGCAGCCGTACCGCTGACGGATGCTGCTCCACGCACAGACACCGCAAAGACGGCACGCATCCGTATCGGTGGTTAAAAACAAACAAATCCTAGATTATTTTTCAATAGGGATCCCCCCAACAAGTTATTTGTGATAGTCCCACCTACAGTACTACTTTTGCTCCACTTTTACAAGAAAAATCGCATGTCTGCACATCCCCCCCAACCCGTCCCGCAGCTCCTTCAGCCCCAAGAGAAGCCGAGAGGCGTGGGAAGCCCCCGGCCCGGCCGACGGCGCGGGCAGGAACCGCAGCATCGGGAGCCGAGGGCAGGAGGCTCAGGACAGACATACTTTCACAAAGGCAAACCACTTATATCATGTTGCTAATTTTGCTGCCTGCGCGAGCGGCGTGCTCGTCGGCTAACTCCACCTAACGCCGCAGGGTATATTTTTCCGTTGGAGAAAAAAAAAGAAAACCCATGCTAATAAACCGCCTTACAATAACGAGATCTGAGGCAGGACAGGGCACGATTTTCAGGGGTTTTTCTGCTTCGCCAAAAGGAGGCCTCACAAAGGCTGCCGTAACCATAAAAGCTAATTACCGATCCACCGCTCTACGTTAGCCCTGAATATTCAAATGATTTCCAGCACAATTGTATTCTGCCTTTGAGAAGAAAGGTTTGAATTAGCAGCAGAGAGCTTATCCCATACAACAAGTTTCGAGAGGCTTGCGGCCAACGGGCAGCCCACAAAAACCACTGGGAACCACACTCCCTGCAAGAAAATGGTGAAGTTTTTGGGGAGCGCGCGTGGGTTTGTTGCTATAACTAGCCTAGTTGATTGCTTTTTGAGGTTACGCGCCGCGGGGCTCTAAAACAAGCTCCAGAGCTGGCAATTAACACCAGCGTGCCGCCGCTATTAATACATAGCTCACTTGAAAAAACAAACCAAAGCAAAGTCCTACCTGCCGGAAAAATAACAACCCAAACCCAAATGCTATTAGTATTAAATTACAGCAACAGGAGACACGTACAAAACCAAGAGGCTTAGCGGAAAGAGGGCGCTGGAGATAAAAATTACACAGTTGGGCAGCGAGCGAAGAAACTGAAAGGTTTTGCCATTTTCCTCGCTCTACTGTGACTCACCACGCTCAGAAGTAGTTTGTTTTGATGAGAAACTGCAAGTGAGGAAGGGTGCAAGTGCGGTGCAGGAGTTCAAGGGGGTTCCAGAAATAACAGCGCGAGGAGGAGGAGGAGGAAGGTGGTGGCGCGTAAGCGGGAGGCAGAGCCACAGCCTTCAGTCTCTGCACCTCAGCTGCGCTTTTCATCACAGCGGGAAAATGGACATGAAGAGGGCTAAAAACCCACAGGCGGCGGCAGGAACAATACCCGCATTCCTGACCGAGGCTTTTACAAACCCATATCCACCGGGGGAAGAAGCGGCGGCCAGCGGACTCTTCCTCCATCAACACACGCTCCTGCGCATCGGGCACGGTCCTGACACCGTCCCTGCGTGCGCGGGAAACGGCTGCCACACAAATCAGCCTCTAAAAGCACAACGAAAAGGTCGATACCCTTAAGGCCGGCCTCTCAGAAGTGTCTCTCTCGCCTCCTGAGAGCGCAGAGATGCTACAGAGAAGCGCGGCCGCCTGTGTAAGCTGGGGATATGCCGGGCTGCAGCCACCCATGCAGGGACACCGACCTTGCGGGCACCGCGGAGGAGCCGCCAGCCAGGCGTCCCTTCAGCGCTTGGGTCCGTGTGCTTGAGAGACAACTTACGCAGTGCCCTGAAGTTTAAGAGCAATGTTTCTTGTTAATGGATGCTGGGCTAGGGAAAGGAGAACATGAATTCTGAGGGGAGGAAGCCCTCGTGAGAGACCATACTGAGTTATCGATGATCTGGATGAGGGGATTGAGTGCACCCTCAGTAAGTTCGCAGACAACACCAAACTAGGTGGGAGTGTTGATCTGCTGGAGGGTAGAAAGGCTCTGCAGAGGGACCTGGACAGGCTGGATCCATGGGCCAAGGCCAACTGTATGAGGTTTAACAAGGCCAAGTGCCGGGTCCTGCATTTCGGTCACAACCACCCCAAGCAACGCTACAGGCTTGGGGCAGAGTGGCTGGAAAGCTGCCCAGCAGAAAAGGACCTGGGGGTGCCGGTGGACGGCCAGCTTAACATGAGCCAGCAGTGTGCCCAGGTGGCCAAGAAGGCCAACAGCATTCTGGCTTGTATCAGGAATAGCGTGGCCAGCAGGAGCAGGGAAGGGATGGTGCCTCTGTACTGGGCGCTGGTGAGGCCTCACCTCGAGTGCTGTGTTCAGCTCTGGGCCCCTCTGTACAAGAGGGACATTGAGGTGCTGGAGCGTGTCCAGAGGAGAGCGACCAGGCTGGTGAGGGGTCTGGAGACCAGGGCATATGAGGAGAGGCTGGGGGAGCTGGGCATGTTTAGCTTGGAGAAGAGGAGGCTGAGGGGAGACCTCATTGCCCTCTACAGCTACCTGAAAGGAGGGTGCAGAGAGGTGGGGGTTGGCCTCTTCTCCCAGGGGAATAATGACAGGACCAGAGGAAATGGTCTGAAGCTGCGGCAGGGGAGGTTTAGGTTAGGTATTAGGAAGCATTACTTTACTGAGAGAGTGGTCAGGCCCTGGAACAGCCTGCCCAGGGACGTGGTAGAGTCACCATCCCTAGAAGTGTTTAAGAAACGTCTGGATGTGGCGCTTCAGGGCCTGCTCTAGTGGCAGAGATTGTAGGTTGTTTGGTTGGACTCCATGATCTCAAAGGTCCTTTCCAACCATGAAGACTCTATATGATTCTATGATCATGGACGAGCCCTTTCCCACAGAGGATCACAGAATGGTTTGGGTTGGAAGGGACCTTAAAGGCCATCCAAGGGACATCTCCAACTACACCAGGTTGTTCCAAGCCCCATCCAACCTGGCCTTGAACCCCTCCAGGGATGGGGCAGCCACAGCTGCTCTGGGCAACCTGGGCCAGGGGCTCACTGCCGCCACAGCCAAGAATTTCTGCCTCGGATCTCATCTCAATCTCCCCTCTTTCAGCGTAAAACCCTTCCCCCTCGCCCCATGGCTCCCCTCCCTGCTCCAGAGTCCCTCCCCAGCCTTCCTGGAGCCCCTTGAGGGGCTGGAAGGTCTCCCCGGAGCCTTCCCTCCTCCAGGCCGGACACCCCCAGCTCCCTCAGCCTGTCCCGCTGAGGACCCCTCTCCCCGAGAAAAGGCCGCACGATAGTTTTTAGTGAAACAGCCCAAAACCGGCTGACGGCCCCGGGACCCCCCCCCCCCTCCGGCGCTGGGCCGCAGGCCCGGGGCGAGGCGGTCGCCTCGCCCCGGGCCTGCGGCCCAGCGCCGGAGGGGGGAGGTCCCGAGGCGGGTGGGCCTTACCGGCAGCAGCCCCCCACCCTCACCGTCCCCCCGCCCCGGGTCTCACCGCGCCGCCGCCGCCGCCCGGGGCCTGCAGCTCGGCCGTCATCCCGCCGCCGGCAGCGGGGCCGCGCCGCCCCCCGCGCATGCGCCAACGGCCCCGGCCCGGCCCCGCGTCCGTCCCCCCCGACCTTCCTTCCCCCGGGTCCCGTGTCCCCCCCTGGTCCCGGTCGCCGTTCCCCGGTCTAGTCCCGTGTCGCCCCCCGGTATCCCCCGGTCCCGCGTCCCTCCATCCCTCGGTCCCCCCCGCCGCGGCCCCGTGTCCGCCACCTCCTGCCCCCCCCGCCCCGCTCCCATGTTCGTCGCCCCCTCGGGAACCCCCCCGGCCCGGTCCCGATCCCGTCTCCCCCCTCCTCGGTCACTCCCTCGGTCCTGTGCCCCCCCCCGGGTCCCGTGTGCCCCCCACCCCGAACACCCTCCATCTCCCCGGTTCCCAACCCAACGGCGGAGGGACCAGCCCCGGACCCCCGGCACCCCTCTTTACAGATTAAAAAATGTAAAAAAAAATCCCACCGGAGCTATTAAAAAAAAAAAAAAATTAAAAAAAAATCACATTTTACAACCTATTTTCGGTCCAAGCCGCTCCACACCGGCATCAAAACCTCCGCGATTACCACCGTAAGTACTTTGGGTAAACGGTTCTTGGCGAGAGACGGGGGCAGAGGAACAACCGGCCACGAGCCCTCGGTGGGCGAGTGCCCGGGAAACGCGGCGGGACCCTGAAACGCGTCCTTAGGGCGAAACGTGTCCCTAATGACCGCTTACAACACGACCCCCCTCTCGAAGCGGGGACACCCCCCTGCGCCTGGGGACCTTCACCCACCCAGCCCGCGCCCTAAAGTTAAGCGGCACCGTACCTTTCATTGACGAGGAGGACACCTTCTAATTGAGGACACCTCCTAATTGAAGACGCCAGCCGGCTTCCAGAAAAGGAATTATGAGCACTGGCGAAAACTTGCAAAACAATGAATATGGTTAATTATGCTAATTGGTAACGTATAAATGGATGGCTGTTTCAACGCTGGGGGTGCCGGCTTTGCGGAGGCGCTCCCCAGCCCCCTTTTCTGTGCAGAAGTGCTAATAAATAGCTATTTTAACGACTCCTGCCCCTGGCAGCCGCACCAGCCACCAAACCCGGGAGCCCTGGGGCCTGGGTGCTCGCGTCCTGGGCGAAAACTGTGAAGAAACGGTTCATAACAACAGAGGGGGCCAGTCGCCTGCTCGTCGCCTGGCCCAAGCCCCCGCCTTCTGGGGCCTGGGGTAAATTGGCAGAAAATGGGCATTTTCCAGGTGTGCAGAGCCAAGGGGCACCAAGCGCCGTTCCCTTCGCATCCTCGTGCAGACGCAGCCCAGATGTCACCTTTCTCTCAATAAAACGACCCCAGGCCCGAAGCGGAGATGGGGCTGTGGGGGGGCTGCGGGGGGATCCGCAGGGCTGCGACGCCGTCGGGGAGCGGGACGCCGCGGGGGGACGTGACAACGTGGCCGAGCCCAAGCTCCCTGGGGGATGGCAGGTAAAACGTCCCTCTGCACCCCCAGAAAGGTGTCACTCGCTGCTGCCCGGCCGCTCTCTCCCCGCCGGGCACCCAAGGCACCCACGCTGGCCTCAGCGTCCCCAGGCGCTGCGGGAGCGGGGGCTGAAAGGGTCGGGCGATGCCACCGCCACCCCCCCGTTTGCTAATTCCCGAGTCAAAGTGCCCTTTCCCTGGGTTTCTCCCTGGGCAGCCACGTAGCATCCCTTGCCTTTTGTTTTGGGAAGAGGGGTGGGAATTCCACCGCTGCCCTCCCTGGGATCCTCTGGGCTCCCACGTTCCCACAGGTGCTCCAGCTCAGGAATTCAGGAGGCGAGAGGGCAAGCAGGAGGAGGAGGAGCGTTGATAAAATAACTCCGAGCGAGCCGGCGGCGTTGTTATCCAATTTCCCTGATATGCAAAGAAAAAACCAAGACACCCGGCAAAGTCTAAACGCAAGGTAAGAAACTCCCATTTTGGGAGCCCAGAGGCCACCAAACAGCCAGAGGGAGGGGAGCGATGCTGGTCACCGCGGTCTGCCCCACGGTCCCGGCGTGCTGGGACCCCATCTCTGCCCCCTGGCCGGAGCTCCCTGCCCAGGAAAGGCTCCCCAGGGATTTCCCCACCTTAAAAAATGTATTAATTTACCATAAAAATTCTGAACGTCCTGGTTACGAAGATAAACTCAGCCTTGTATTTTTACCTCCTGGTTTGCCGAGAGTGCGTATGACGTTTAGCAGCCTGATTAAAGCCGCAGTGACTAATTAGGGTGCAGGACAGATACTGGCGATTCGTTGGCAGCGTCAGGCGCAGTCAGAGCGCCGCTACATCAAAGATAATTTACTGCAGGGGGGGTCCTGCGCCCTCAGAGGAAGAAGGAGCTGAAGATCTGCCCTTACCGCGCTTCTTCCGTGTCCCGAGATGTTCCTCACAGCCTTGTCTTAGCAAAAGGAAGCAATTTCCATTGCGGGTGCTTTAAAAAATGAAATAAAGCAGAGCGGCGTATTAGCGCCAGGGGAATGTCAGTGGGTACCAAACACTCGCACTCGAGATGGCAAATGGTCCTGGGAAGGAGGAATTTCTCACCTGGAGTTCCAGCCTCAGCGGCGGGATGAGGATTTCGCTGCCCCTCGGTCTCATCCCGGCTCCGTGTCAGGTCACCCACGACGCCAGGCACAGCACCTTTGTGGTTTCCTCGCGAGGGTCCCGTTCCTGTTCTTAAACACAAGCAGCGGGAAGTTTTCACCTCCCCTTTGGCAAAACCCCTGCCCTCCGGTTCTCGTGCCCGGCTCTATCTCGAGCTCCGCACCCAGAAACAGGCACCCACAGACCCCTGCTGCCCTGTGCGACTCTCGCCATGGGGTGGTCGGGACGCGATGGCCAGGGGCAGCCTGGAGATGTTCACCTTCCCCTCGACACCCTGCACAGCTCCCCGGGCACCGGCAGCACCCTGCGCACAGCCGAGCACCGTGCGCTGCCAGCCTGGCTCCGGCCACTGTCCCCTCCAGGGCCGTCCCCACACCTTGTGCGACACTGTCTGACCTCTCCAGCGCTGCTGCTGCCTGGCTCTGCGTCTGGCTCTGCCTTCCCTCCCTGGACCGGGAGCGTCCCTGCACCAACAGCGTCCCCTGCACCGAGAGCATCCCTGCACCAAAAGCATCCCTGGACTGAGAGCATCCCCCGGACCAACAGCATCCCTGCACTGGGAGCCATCCCTGCACTGAGAGCATCTCTGCACTGGGAGCATCCCCTGGACCAACAGCATCCCCGGACCAGGACCACCCCCGGCTCAGCCCTCTTGCCCCACCACCCACAGAGCAGCTCCCCTGCCCGTGTCGCTCCTGGAAGCAGGATGGCTTCATTTGCCGGAGCTTCTTGACCGGGGCTTGGACTTCGGATAGGCGCCGGCAGGGTTGCGACCCCTGGTCCCAGGGCAGAGCCCGGCTGCGCGTTCAACTCCAACGGAAACAAGAGGGAGGAGGCTTTTCTGCGAGACTTTTTCAGGTGCTTTACCTCAAAAGCTAAGAGCCTTTTCGGCCCAAATTAACCTTTCCAATTTGCTTGAAATCTTTCTCATTTTCTTTGGAAAATGAAGGGAAAAATATCCTACTGTGATGGCCAGCGTGGTTTTATTAAAACCCAGGCTGGAAGAGCTGTGGTTTCTGATTGGAAATACTGCTTAAAAGCTAGAGCCGCCGCAGAAGAGCTGGGGTGAAAGGGGAGGAAGGCAGACATGAGGTTTTTACAGAAAGGCAGCCGGTGCGGGCACGGTCCCTCTGCAAACCTGCCCCCGGGATGGGGTCTCTGCCCAGAAGACGGCACGAGGCCGGAGCCCAGCCCCCCTCTCCTGCTCCGGCACGGGCCTCCTTTAAAAAATAAAGAGAAAAAGGAAAAGACGGTCTCACAAGACTGAACACCGGTCGGGTCCGCTCTCAGCAAGGCAGTTTTGCCTAACCCAGGGTGAGATGGTGCCTGCAATGCGTGGCTGCCGTACCCGCTCGGGACGAGCTGGAGCTCCTTCATTAGCAGCAATGGGCTGCAAATACCGTCCTGTAGTTGTTATTACCTGGCTTTAATGGAGAACGGAACGGCAGCAGAATATTGCTAACACCTGAAGGGTGTCTAATGGAGGAGAGGACGGCGAGGGAAGCGCTCCCTTCCCTTTGCCGGGGGGTTTAAAGGCTCCTTTGCTGGTGCGGTGCGGGTAGGCTCGGCACCTGCGAAGCCACCAGCGCCCCACCAACCCTCGGCAGCGATTACATGAGCCGTGGGCGCAGCACCGAGCACCTGCTCTGGTCCCTGCTTCGATGTGGAGCCGCACAAGGTTGTGCCGGGGGAGAGACCCCGCGTACCCCCGGGGCCCCTGAGCATCCCCAAGGACCACCGCCTGTGGGAGAGGGCTCGCTCTCCTACCCCCACTGAGGGTCCCGCACCCCACCGGCGTGAGGGGCTGCTGGCAGCCCTGCCCACGCCCAGCATTTATTGCATGTCTCGCAGCGTTAAATCGCAGCAGACATGCAATTTGGGGCAGCGCCGGGCTCCGTAATGGGCGGCCGTGGGCGCGTGATGGGGCCGGGGCCGGCAGGCAGCCGCGCTGCCAGGGCTCCTGCGTGATGCTTTATTGCTTTTGACGCTCCAAACGCGCTCGGAAAGGCGAGTCCTGGCAGCCTGGAGGAGCTGCTGCCCTCCCCTGCCGGCTCCCCCCGGGCAGCCGCCGCAGCTGAGGCCTCCATCCCTGGTGGCCATCCTGCACTGAGCCGGGTGGGCGCCTGCCAAAGCCCCCACAGCCCCCGGCACATCCCAGGGCACAGGGGCTGGGGCTGCCGAGGCCAACGCTGCTGCGGAAAGAACACCCGCACGGCTCAGTCACCCTCCTGGTACGGGCAGGCTGGGGAGATGGGGGATGCTGAGCATCGCCGGTCCCCTCACAGAGGGGCACGCTGAGCATCGCTCGTTCCGTCGCGGACGGCGCGGCATGCTGAGCATCCCTCATCCCGTCCCACCGCAGGGACCTTGTGCCCGTGCTCCTGTGCCCTCCCCAGCCTCCGAGACCACCATCACTCCTGGCTATGCACCAACTGAAGTTCACTACGCGCGCCCAGCCAAAGTACCTGCTCCCAGGGCGGCTGCCCTGAGGGAAAAGCCCTAGAAAAGCTAGAAAATTGTCTCCGGGAACTAATGGGACACAGGCAAACAGGGACGGGGGCTCAGCTGCCTGCGACATCCCACGTGCCAGGGGACATGTGTCTCCCCCGGCAGCCCCGCAGCTGCTTCTGGCCTCGGGGAAGGTCTCCATCCCTCCATCCCCGCGCAGAGCTGCTGCTGCTGCGGCAGAGCCTGGGCAGGACACGCGGCTGAGCCCCGGGAAGCCCCCGGCGCCAAATGCTTCGATTCCCAGAAAAGCAATTACCGCGCAGCAGATTACAGGGCTAATAAAATCCCATTACGCCATTTCGGAAAGTAAATCTGATCCGGGTGCTGCCGATTGATATCAGCCGCCCCACAAAACGTCCCGCAAGAGCCCCCCGTGCGCGTGTAACACCAGGCTGTAATAGATTAATTAGATATCCGATAACAGGAGGGCCGATAGGAACTACATTAAAATCTCTTTAAGATGAAGACATAAAACCCAAGGGAGACGATCCAGAGGTAATGATGCTGCAGCAGAGGCTGTGCCGGAGCGGTGCTCGCCCCACGGAGAGGGGCCGGAGCGGGGCAGGGTCCCCCGCGCCGCTGCGGCACTGCCCGTGATTCTCATTACCCAGATTCAATAAGGGGAAGGAGCTGGGAGCTGCCTGCGCACCCCGGGAGGTGACTTGCCAGCCGCTGACGGAGCCGAGAAATCAAATTAGCCCCGGCGCCGCTCTCGCTCTCTCCCTGACACCGCTGCTGGCGGCCGAGGGGGAGTTCATCAGGGCCGCGCACTAATTCTTATCTCGTTTAAGTGACTCCGCGCTGCCATCTGATGCGATTTGCTCCGTGCCGCTGCTGCCGCAGGCTCCGGTCTCTGCCCGTCGCTTCCCCAGCAGCTCCGTGGGGACACAGGCACCTACGACACAGAGAAACGCAGACAGACGTACAGGAATATATGAGATTATGGGGGAGGGGGGGCGGGGGGAGGGTCCCCCGCCGGGCAGGGGACGCTGCCCCAAGGATGCGATGCTGTGACAGGGAGGGGAAGCGCCGGGCCCGGGCAGGCGCTGGCCGCGCTTCTGCTCTCGCTGGTACAAGAGCAACCTTTGGTTGCGTTCGCCCAGAGGCGGTGAATTTTGGGGGAAACCAAAAGCGGTGAGAAGTGCCTTCACGTGCTGAGACTTGTGTGTCAATGCCACGTGCTGCGATGAAAACGGACCCTGGTTTCAGCGCAGCTTGGGGGTGGTTGGGGCGAAATCGCTGCCCCGGGACGGGGTGCGAGGGGTTGGCAACCTGTCCGTCTCCATTGGGACAGACCCCCCCCCTAGGGTGCGAAGGGAAGCCCGGTACCTCCAGAGCCCCCCATTCCCCTGCTGATGGAAAATCATCCTGTGCCGGTGCCGTGTCTCCGTCCCCTCCCGGGACAGACCACCCCATCGCAGAGGGCTTCCCCCCCTGAGGGGCTCCTGGCGCCCGTGGTATCCTCTCCCCCCGCCGTGACCCCCCCAGGCACGATGCTCACACCCCCAAATGCCGCTTTTCCGTGTCAGGCGCCCGGTCCCGGTCTGGGGTGGCCCCGGGGGAGCCGGTGGGGCGGGGGGTGGCTGGGTGGGCTCCTCTCGCAGCCTCCCAGCCTGAAACTTGATGCGGCGGGAGAGGCTGATGGCGAGATTAATTGGGCGTTCTCAAAACCGCGGCGGCGGGGGGAAAGCGAGCCAGGAGTGCTGCTGAGGGCTCACTCCTCGGCGGAGCCGGCTGGCGACGAGGGAGCCACGGCCGGGAGCTGGCAGAGCCATGAGGACCGCCGCTGTGGGGGCTCTGCTGGCCCTGCTGCCTCTCGCCTCCGCGCTGCAGAGCCCAGGTGAGGCCGGGGACCCGCGGGCAGGGCTGGGGGCTGTGGGAGGGCACGGTGCTAGACCTGCCCCAAACCTGAGCACGCGCGGCACACAAGGGCTGCTTAATGCTATCGACAACCAACGTACCTGGGAGAAGCGCGAGGGTGGGCACCAGTGGCGCCGGCTGAACACCCCCTGCACGGTAACGCGGCGTTTGGAGCCGGCGCGGCGTCGCGGGCTCGTGGGTGCGGGGCTTCGGGGAACTCTGGAAGCTCTGTCCCAGCCCTAAGGACAGAGAGAAACGGGGTCATCTCCTGCATCCCCCCGTCTGGAAGCCGCTGCCTGAGCCCCCTGCCCAATGAAGGGATTTCTCTAATGTATCGCTTGCTCCCTCCTAACGCAGACCTGGGTTTTGGGGACGGCAGCACACGGAAGCGATGCTGTGCCCACGGTTTGTAATCCCAGCTCCGCACGGCGCAAAAGCGGCTGCCAAAGCTTCACCAGCTATGGTTATTATTTTCTCCTGTTTAACTTTCCTGGGAAAGAGTAGAAAAATGGTTGTGCTGTTTTGCCCTGGCGCAGCCGAAAGCTTTCTCAGCAGGTTTGTAACCGGGGGCTGTGGTGGGACAGACAGCCCCCTCCCTCGGGGCATCGTCCCCAACTCCAGCGCCTCCCGCAGCGAGCCCGGCAGAGGCGGCAGAGGGGCAGCGGGAGCGACGCCGCTCTTGCCCTCACAATGCCGGAGGTCAGGGGGCGGGAGGGTCCGTGCAGACGCACTCCTGTGTGCCAGGCGTACCCCTTTGTGCCCGGCGAGCTGCCGGCATGGGTTTGGTGTCCGCGGCAAGTGCACGGAGCGGCCGGGGCAAACCCAGCCCAGCCCTCCCTTGGCAACGCCCCAGCGCCTCCAGATGGAGCGGGGCAGGGATGAGGAGGAGAGGGTGTGAGGAAGAGGAGGGGGAGGAGAGGGTGCCAGCCAGCTGCCACCAGCGGCCGCAGGGAAGGCTGCTCGGCCACAGTGCGACGCCGGCAGCGCCTGTTTTCCTCCTCCCCTGGCCCTAATTGCTGCCTCTCGCTCCCCCGCGCCGCTGCCTGGGCGAGGGTCGTGCGCCCGGCCGGCTCCCCGGCATTACCGACCGCGCGCAGACTTGGAGGGGCTGAGGCTGCTGGGCTTTTTCTTTTTTTTTTAAGCTTAAAGGACAGATTAAAGTTCCCTTCCTGGCAGCTTTTCCCAAGGTCCCGCAGATCTATTCCAATTAGTCCCTTTCATTAGCCGGGAATTGGACTCCGGGGCTGGGTGTGCTGCAGAGCAAAGCTGGGATCGCGGCTCGGCTGCAGCGTCGCTGGCTGCCCTGCAGCGAGGCCTCGGGTGCCAAGAGAAACGCGCTCGGCAGTTAATGCTGCCGGCACCGGCCGAGGGATTGTTTCCACAGGAACCAAACGCCAGGATACCTAAGAAATGAACTTGGCACCCTGGCTCATCGCTAGCCTTCCCCGCCTCTGCCTGCACAGCAAAGAAATGGCTCCCATCGGAGGAGCGAGTGGGAGGAACTTACCTGGGGGCGGCCAGTCCCTTGTGGTCCCCCGCTGCCGCTGCCCTGGCATCCGTCCGGGAGAGGCGGGGGACAGCAGCCCTGTCCTCGAGGCCGGGGGAAGGTCACGGCCCCATCCACCTGCACAGCAGAAGACGGGAAGGAAACTTGAGGTGATGCTTGATACTCTGGCTGGGAGGCTCCTTTCCCATCAGGATGCTCCTAGGTCACTTTGATGGGAAACCAGTAAGCGAGAGATGGCAGCCAGCAGCATCCCACGGTTCATGGCACCCCCTGGGCGACTGCAGACACCGCCCTGGTGTGAGCAGCCCCCCATCCATCCATCCATCCATCCATCCATCCATCCATCCATCCATCCATCCCTCCCTCCCTCCCTCCCTCTGCTGGCAGGTACCCGGCGGGGGGGCCGGACACCAGAGCCTGCCGAGCCCGCTCTGCACCGCCTGTCCCACTCCCTGCTGGCCCACTACCAGAAGGGCACCCGGCCCGTGCGGGACTGGCGAACGACCACCAACGTGGCCATCGACCTCATGGTCTACGCCATCCTCAGCGTGGTGAGTCCTCTGCTCCCGCCCTGCCCGGGGCGGGGGGCAGCTTCTGCATGCCCGCAGCAAGGACGGTGCCCAATGGCAGCCACCTCCTGGCACGCTCTGCCTGTCTCCCAGAGCGGCAACACCCCCTGTGCCGACATGGTGTCCTCTTCTTCCCGCAGGATGAGAAGAACCAGGTGCTGACCACCTATGTCTGGTACAGGCAGGTGAGCAGAGGACACCGTGCACCCTCGCCGGGGCCGAGCACCCACACAAACGCAGGTTTTCCTGCGTGCAGCCCCACGGGAGTGCAGCAAAGTCGAGCCCGTCCCAGGGGATGACGAGACCTCTGTAGGGCGTGAAAGTCAAGGCACAGCTTTCCTGCTCCGTGCTCCACGGCGCTGGGTGGTGCGAGAGCTGCAGGACGAGCCTGTCCTCGCTCCCGCGGATGGCACTGAGCATGGGTTCCCACAGCAGGGTGCTTGCGCGGGGTTTGGGTGCTGGCGGGGTGGACCGGACCTTGCCCTCCGAGCCCCCTCTTCCTTGTCCCTCAGCACTGGACGGACGAGTTCCTCCGGTGGGACCCGGAGCGGTTCGACAACCTGACGCAGATCTCCCTCCCCGTGGAGAGCATCTGGGTGCCCGACATCCTCATCAATGAGTTGTGAGTGCGACGAAACCCTCGGGCCCCCCTTGCCCACCGCGGGCACGCGCCGCCCCGCGCTTTGTATTCCCGGCACAGAACTGGCAGCCTCCCCGCATCGGGCGAGCTGCAGATGGGGAACGGCTCGGCAGTTGGGCCATTTCCAATGCTGGCTAACCGCAACCATCGGTAATTACCCGCGCGGTGCCGGGGGTGGGATCCAGATAGCTGGAGAAAGGCTTTGTGAAGGCAGCACAATGCCGGGGCAGCTGCAGAGCTGCCGGCCCTTCCCGCGAAGCCAGCCGGCGTCCTTCCCGCTCCGTGGCGATGGAAGGTGTTCCCGCCGGCTCCAGAGAGCCCCAGGGCAAGGACACAAAGGCTCCTGGGGCCGGGAGAGGGCAGCAGCCTGGGCAGCGCAGAGGTGGTGCCAGGCAGCCATGCCTGCACGGGCACTGCCAAAAAAGCAGCTCGGGGGGTGAGCCCCTGGCCCCTGGGCAGTTCCCCTCCCAAATGCCACTCGGCGGGAGGAGCCCCCACCAAAGGCGCTCCCAGCCCACGTCTCTGTCCCTCCTGTCCCCCAGCGTGGACGTCGGAAAGTCCCCCCACGTCCCCTACGTCTACGTTAGCCACCACGGGGAGGTGCAGAACCTCAAGCCCATCCAGGTGATGACGGCCTGCAGCCTGGACATCTACAACTTCCCCTTCGACGTCCAGAACTGCTCGCTCACCTTCACCAGCTGGCTGCACCACAGTGAGTGCCGGGACCCCCGCGGCCGGGGGGAGCGGGCAGCGCCTCCGCCGGGCTGGAGCTCGGTGCAGAAGGCGACTCGTCCCTCTAGATGGCCCCAGCGGATCGGGGATGCGTGCGGGGAGGGCAGGCACCCGGGGCCCGGCGGCTTCGGGCCGGGCGCCCCGGTCCTCACCTCTCCTCCGCCCCCCCAGTCCGCGACATCAACCTCTCGCTGTGGCGGCAGCCGGAGCTGGTCAAGTTCGACCGGAGCGTCTTCATGAACCAGGGTGAGTGGGAGCTGCTCTACGTCCTCAGCCGCTTCCAGGAGTTCAGCGTCAAGAGCAGCGACAGCTACGCCGAGATGAAGTTCTACGTAAGGTTCTTTGGCCACCGAGCTTCCTGGGAATGGGGCGCTAGGGAAAAGTCCTGCCCTGGCTCCTGTCGCTCCATCGCCGAGCTGCCCCCTGCTGCGATGCTCCTGTCTGCGGGCGGGAGGGTCCTGGTGCTGAGCTGTTCTCCTCTGGCTCACCGTAGTGCATCCCACCACCCTCACCTGCCTTGGCAGAGCGCCGCACTAGCTCAAACCCTCGCTGAGCCTTTCTTGTCTCTCCGTCCCACAGGTAGTCATCCGGAGACGCCCCCTCTTCTACACCGTCAGCCTGCTTCTCCCCAGCATCTTCCTGATGCTTATGGACATCGTGGGCTTCTACCTACCGCCCAACAGTGGCGAGAGGGTCTCTTTCAAGATCACCCTTCTGCTGGGCTACTCGGTTTTCCTCATCATCGTATCTGACACGCTCCCAGCTACTGCGGTTGGCACCCCCTTGATAGGTACGGCAGCGCTACCTGCCAAGCCAACCGCCGCAGTGGTGCTGGCCTGGAGCAGCAGGGGCTGCTGCTCTGTACAGGGACCACAGGTCCCCTAGAGAGGTGGGCTGGGAGGACTCGCTCAGGACCATGAGCAGGCCACTCACCTCGCTGGCATCTCCGCAGGCGTCTACTTTGTGGTGTGCATGGCGCTGCTCGTCATCAGCCTGACGGAGACCATCCTAATCGTGTGCCTGGTGCACAAGCAAGACCTGCAGCCCCATGTCCCTGAGTGGGTGAAGCGCCTGCTGCTGGAACGAGCCACCGTCCTGCTCTGCATCCGGGACAGGAACAAATTCAGCCAAAGCAGGACGCAGAGCTCAGACATCTCCAGGCAGGCGGAGAACGACAGCACAGGTAAGGGCTGCACACAGAGGTCCTAGGGAACCAAAGGGGTCTGGGCCCTACGTAGCCATCTGTGTCCGTGTCGCCCCTGTTTGTGTGGCGATCTGGGTGCCCGGGTCACCCGCAGAAGTCCCAGCTCCCCATCTAAAGAGGTTTTTCACACTCGCCTCTCTCAATTGTGCAGCCAGGCTGAACCAGTACGGCTGTGAGGACCCCCGGGAGTGTGAGACGGTGGGGGGCGCGGGGCCCACACTGGCCTCTGCCGGCCAGGCGGAGGGCTCCCTGCTGCTGCACGGCGTCCTGCGGGAGATCACCGCCATCCGCCAGTTCCTGGAGAAACGCGAGGAGTTTCGCGACGTTGCCCGCGAGTGGCTACAAGTGGGCTACGTGTTGGACGTCCTGCTCTTCCGGGCGTACCTGGTGGCCGTCCTGGCCTACACCGTCACGCTGGGCACCCTCTGGTCGGTATGGCGGGACGCCTGAGCGGCGCCCGCCGTTGGGCGCGGGCGAGGTGGGGAGCTCGGGCGCTGCCGTGCTCAGAGGCCGCTCCGCGACCCACCGGTGGGTCCTCCACGGCTCTGCGACCCAGGCCGGGGCACCCACCACCGTCCCCCCGGCGCCGGGGCAGCGGCCCCCGAGCGGGGAGGGCTGAGGAGGGACCCCCGAGAACCGACGGCGCCGCGCTCCCCCCGCCCCGCCGCGCCCGGCCGCCGCTTCAGCACCGCGGACAGCGCCGCGCCGCCCGGGGGTCCCGCCGCCCCCGGGGGGTCCCCGCCGCCCCCGCCCCTCGCCCCGGCTGCCCTGGGGGAGCCCCAGCCGCCCAGCACGAAGCCCCCGGGACCACACGCCCGTGGCCCCTTCTCCGTCGCTCCCCCGCAAGCCATTTGCTCATCGGGCTCCGCGCGTGTCTCTGTTCCCCCCACCCGGCCCTGTTTACCCCCCACGCTCCTGCCCAGCGGTACAGGAGCTGGGAGAGGACCAGTGCCAGCCAACAGCAAAGGAACTGGGCTTCAAACAGGACTGGCTCTGTGGGTGCACGGTGCTGGCCGAGACCCGCAGGGTCACCCATTGCTGCCACGGCTCCGGTCCGTCCCCCCACGGCCTCTCTCCACCCCCGCCGGGGCAGAGGCATGAGGCCGCCACCGAACAAGAGTGGAAAGAACCACTGGCTGCATCCTAGAGCAGGGAGTCGAGCCCAAACCACAAGGAGCAGAGCCGCCCAACATGGTGCCCACCCTCATTTCAGAGCCGGGGGTGTCAGGGGGTCGTGACCAGAAACACTGATGGTGTTTTCGGTGTGATCCCTAGCCCTGCTGTGCTTGCCCAAGACCCTTCATGCCAGTAACGTACCTGAGCAATCAGTGTGGGCACCGTCCTCGAAAGCGCTGGAGCTGACAGGAGGGCCCACCCCTGCTCCAGGAGGGCCCCTGCGTACGGTCAGGCTGCAGGTGGTGAGGGAGAGGTGCGTGGGTGGCGTCCGGCTCTCCTACATCTGCCCCCAAGTCCCTGGCCCTGGCCCAAGGGCCCCGCTCCCTGTCCCGGAGCCGTCACCCGTAGGAAAACTCCCCGCTGAGTGACGGGGGGCTGAGGACGGGTGGAGTGGGCTCCTGCCGGCGCCGGCCTGCGCTAATGCGCTGATGGTCTGTAAGTGGCTGCCTATTGATGAGGTGTCCAGTTAAAGAGTTCGCGAGACACTAAATCAGCCCATTGATCCTGCCGAGATCGATGGTGCTACAGACCTGATCACTGCAGCGGGCAATTAACACCCTCTGGAATGAGCCGCCTTCGTGTAACATCAAACGCTCCAACAGACAAATCCAATGGGCCCACTGACCCGGGCGCATGGTGCTGCCCAGCCCGTGCGTTTGACGGGGCGGCAGGACCCCCGAGCCAGCCTCGCCACCCCTCTCCTGCCCGCTGGCACCCTGGACGCCCCTCGGGGACCCACCGCGAGACGCTCACCTGCGCCGCCACATCCCACAGACCACGGCGGTGGCCGCGTGGGCGCTCGGTCCTCCGTCCTCGCCTGCGCTGGGAAGCCGTCCTGCGCCCGACCTACCCCCCTCGTGCAGCTCCGCGGTCCTTCCCACCTGGAAGAGGAGGCTGCCCATGCCGGAGGAAGGCTCCAGGTTCTCCCTTTGCCCTCTCGCTGCTTTGGGAAGCGCCGCACGCAGGGGAAAAAAGTTCCAGGCATCTCTCCGAGAGGAGCCTGGATTTTCCTCTTTAAAAAAAAAAAATAAAAAAAATCAATAAATCTGAATCTAATCTACTAATAAAGGTTTAATGAGGACATAATGTTGATGGAACAGAACATTGTTGCAGCATAATCGCTCCCAGCTGCTGCGTGAGTGTGCAGACAAAGGCCCGGTCCTACGACAATTTCCCCGTTACGATAATAACGCCATCGGACCGGGCCAAACGCCGGCGAGGGGCTTCGCCCCCCTTCTCCCGGGATGCTGCAGCAGGTTGCTCACAGCAGGACCACCTCCGCCCGCCCGGGCCGGGACCAACGCTCTGCCCTATTTGCCCAAAGCTCGCCCGGAGGAGCCGTGCTGGGGGGGAGCTCTGGCTGGCAGGGACCGTCACCGGCACCTCGGGGCGGCTCACAGCCCCCTGTCCCTGCTGGGAACCCTCGGGATGAGCGCGGCCTCGACGCCAGCGCACGTGGCAGCCCGGCATGCGGCATCCATCCCTGCAGAAAAACAGGGGATGCTCTGCCTCCGGTGACCCCCGTCGTGCCGTAACGAAGGTTTACCTGCACCGTGGCGCCCGTCGGGCGGTGGGCAGCAGCCGTTGGGCGCGGGCACGGCTGGGCGACGCCGGCAGCACCCGCCAGGCCCCGCCGTAGAGTTTGCCGCAGCACAAAAGGAGTGCAGGCGCTGCTGTTAATGTAGTCAGTAAATAAATAAAGGAGGGCTTAAGCTTAGTGTACAGCAATCAGTCGAGAACTACAGGATAATTAACGCAGCGGGGGGCCAGACTACTCTGCAGTCAGGTTTAAATGAACGAGTTCACTTTCATTGAGGCAAACTTGCTCCGCTCCCTGGTGAGCGGCGCAGGCAGCAGCCGCGCAGGCAGCAGCCGCGCAGGCAGCGCGCCCAGGACAGGGAGGCTCACGTCCCGCGACAAGGGATGCGGGTTTGGTCCCCCTCCCTGGGGACACCCACACCCCAGGGGCACCCCCCACCCGTGGGGGTCGGTTTAGGGAAGGGACCCCCCCCTCAGAGCCGAGGAGGCACCCCCAGACTCACCACCGCGGGTCCCCCCATGGCTCGCCCCAAGCCGGCGGGATGCATCCTTCCTCCTCCTCCTCCTCCTCCCCGCAGGCACGGGCACAGGAACAGGAGACGGCAGGCCGAGACAACGGAATTAACTTTATTGGTTGGTCTTTTTTTTTGTTGTTTTCTAACTGCAGATTCAAGGTATACAACTGAACATTGCTATTTTCCTTATGAGACTTATAAATAAAAATACAAAAAATGTTCACTACAAAAAAATCTACCGTTAGTAGGATGTAAAAAATATTCTCTTTGCTATAGAAGGCACAAACTTCACTTAGTGACACATGGAGAGAAAAAAACCTGCAGCAGTATATTCTTCTTCTTCTTTTTTTTGTCTTTTTTTTTTTTTTTTCCTCTGTCAGAAACACTGAAGTCTTACAAAGAATCTGAATCTACACAGGACGAAGGCAGATGCGGAGAGCTGCAACTAGGAGACACCACAACTGGGTTTTCTTTTTTTTTTTGTGTTTTTGTTTTTTTTTTTTGTTTTTTTTTTTTTTCTTTATTTTTCAGGAAACTTTTAGCTAACGGCATCTGTGGCTAGAGGACAGAGAGGACTCGCAAGCAGAACCGCACGGGAGCGAACGACGAGGGGAGAGGGAGAAAGTCGTACAAAAAATAGGAGCCGATAGATACTCTGAGAAAAACCGAAGGGGGAGTGGGGCACCCCCCGCGCCGGGGCTCGGCGGGTGCTGAGGTAGACGGAAGGAGGGCAGCGACGGACCCCAACCACGAGCGGCAACACAGAGCGACGGGACGGGCAGGCGGGCGCGCACGACACCGACACAAGCCAGGGGAGAGGGGGGCCCCCGCGGGGCGCTTGGTCCTCACTGCTATGATACACATATATATACTTATATATATATGGAGGGGCGGCGGGGGCCGCGCCACGGCAGACCCGTGCGGGGACGCGCGCCCGGGGCACCGCGGCGTCGCTCCGGCACCCATCCCGACGCCGTCCAGCCGGGAGGCTGCGGCACTGAGGGAGGGAAGGAGGGGACGGGACGGGACGGGAGGGGAGGTTAAAGCAAAAAAAGCCACATGCGGCACCCGCGGCCGGCAGCGCCGGTGCACGCGCCAGAAATTGCAGCAACTTTCCGTGTGAAAGAACTGGGTCTCTTTAATATTGTTTTTTTCTCTCTCTCTCTTTTTTTTTTTCTTTTTTTTTTTTTTTTTCTTAGGCACAACAATTAAACAAGCCGTTCTCCACAGTCACATCCCGGATTGTACAACAGCGGCCTGGCCAAGGCCCCGCGGGCTGGGGCACGCGCGCGCGCAAAGCCGGACCGGGGCGCGAGGGATGCAGGATGCTGCACCCGCATCCCTGCACGGCGCCGGGAGAGGCAGGACAGGCACCCCCCAGCAAGAGGGGCCATCGGCGCCCTCCAAACCGCATCCTGACACCGTCCCGCTCCCCCCCTGGACTCTTTTCCCCGCTTTTTCACCCAAACGCAGCAAAACGACCAAAAAAACCAGCGGCGAGCGTCACGCTGGATGGAGACCGCCGAGCTCGCTGCCGCAACCGCAAAGGAGAAACACAACAAAAACGAACACAAGAGGTAGCTTCAAGAACCGGCGCCCCTGGCCCCATGGGGCCGGGCAAAAATACCAGTTTTGGTAAGGATAATGCACAACGGGAGGCCGGCAGGGACGCCAACGCTGCGCCGCCCCTCCACCGCCAGCGCCGGGCACGCGCCTTCCCGGCCACGCCGCCCCCCGTCCCCCCCAAAATCAATAAAAGCTCATGAGGTCACAAAAAAACGAGGTAATTTCAAGTAAAATGTGCTAAACGCGGAAATATTCCAAAAGAAAGTCCAAAAAAAAAAACAAAAAACAACCCAAAACACTGAACGAAAAGCAAAATATACCAAAAAAAAGCGGCGAGCGAAGCCGCCGGCCACCCGTCGCCCCTCACGCGCAGGCTCCTGCAGCTGAGGGCTGGGCAAAAAACCACGCTCGGCACCTTCCAGGCGCCCCAAACCAGCACAACAAAGGGGATCCCCCCCTCGGAGCGATGCCGCGCACCGGCGGCACCCACACCGCCACCGGCATCCACCGCGCGTCACCAGAGCGGCCACATCCCCCCGGGATGGCGGGGAAGGGAGGAAGGGGCAATGCATAGAGAGGTCTTTGGTCAGGGGGAGGGCGGCAGCCCCCCGGCGCCCCTCGCGCCCCCCAGACCCCGGCTGGCACCCGGGTCCCTGCCCCAAACACCCTCCTGCGGCCGGGTCCCCCCGGGGATGCTCTCGTCCCGCAGCGCGGGGGCCCTCCCGAAACGGGGGCCGAGCTCGGGGCATCCGCGGTGGGGGCTCTGTGGGGACAGAGCAAACCAGAAATTAAAGCCTTCCCAAAGCACCGGCTGCACGCGCGCCTTCAGGGAAGCGCGTCCTTCCCGCGCCGTCTTCCTGGCCCCGGGGGTGACGGAGGGGCCGGGAGCTGACCCCCGGGGGCTGCAAGGGGGGAGCGGATGGGGCTGGGGAAGGGGCTGGCGCGTCCCCCGGCCCCGGCGCGAGCCGCAGCCTGCGTCCGGCGAGGAGCGAGACCCGAAAACAAACAAGGCCGTGGACGCTGCGGGTTTGGTGGTATTTTTTTTGCCCAGTCCTCCGCCCCGCGGCCCCGCCGCCCCTGCGCCGCCGCCCTCAGACGTAGCAGAGGTAGAGATAGGTCTTCTCTATCCGCCAGTCGGTGGGGATCTCCTCCGGCTTGTGGCCCTTCATGTGCTTCTGCATGGCGGAGAGGCTGGGGCAGTACTCCAGGCAAATGGTGCACTGGTAGGGGGAAGCGCCGTTGTGGGTCCGAAGGTGTTTGATCATGGCCGAGTAGTCCCGGGAGCGCTGGTGGCACAGCTTGCACTCGAAGGGCTTCTCTCCTGCGGGAGATGGGGAGATGGGGGCGTCAGGGGGGGCTTGGGGCCGCCAGGAGATAATTAACTGCCCGGCATCGACGCTGCCACGGCGGGCACAGCCGATAACCGAGTAATGAACAGCAAAACCGATCCGACTATTGATCCCCTATTTACAACAGTTATGCGCTGGCGCATCCAATGATTCCTTATTCCCGGCCGCTGCCCTGGGCCGCGCTGCCGGCATCTCTGCTGGGGGGACCATGATGGCATCTCTGCCGGGGGAACCGCACCAGCATCTTCACCCATGGACTGCGCCGGCATCTCCGCTGGGGGGGCCGCGCCGGCATCTCCACCCACGGACCGCACCGGCATCTCTGCCAGCGAGACCTTGCCGGCACCTCTGCTGGGGACACCACGCCAGCACCACCGGCCTCGCGGTAACCCCCCCGCAGCACCCACCTGTGTGGACCCGGTAGTGGGTCTCCAGCTGGTGCTTGAGGCTGAACTTCTTGCCGCAGCCGTTGCACTCGTAGGGCTTCTCGCCGGTGTGGATGCGCTTGTGGCCCTTCAGCGTGCTCTCGTCGCGGAAGCAGCTGCCGCAGAACTCGCACTCGTAGGGGTGGTCGCCTGCAAGGACACGTGCGCGGTGTCAGAGCCGCCGCCGCGCCGTGCCAAAACCACCTCCCCAGCCCGCATTCGCCCCCGGCACCCGCCGCCATCCCAGGGGATGAAGCATCCCGGGCGCCCCAGCAAGGCCCGCATCCCGGTGCGGAGGGGATGCTCGGGTCCGCAGCCGGGGTACAGAGACCACCGCCGACCACTGCCCTCCCGTCCCCCATCGCCGATTGCCAGGTTCCGGCCCGGCGTTGCCGGCGCAGCCCCGGCCCCGGGCATCTCCCGCGCTCCAGACCGGGCGGCTGATAAATGAACTCCGGTTCGGCACCAAAGGCGGAATGATTTGAAGGAAAGGTGAGGGCTCCAGCTACTTATTTATTACAGCCGCGAAGGCAAGGACAATAAAGATAGATTGATCGTCCGAGACTTTGTTCATGAATATTTAAATATTACTGATTTGTCTTGTCACTGTAATTACAATTTCTCTGTGCCGCATATCCTACAAGCGCAGTTTATGGTAAAGAATGGCCAACTGTATTTCACTTGTCCTGCTGCAGATGTGCGGAGCTGCCAAGCGTGTAATGTTCCCCGCATTTCATACATTTTCTTCAGCTGTGAAGGCTTAAGTCATCCACAATGACCTACGTTTTTTCATTATCCCCGTGTCAAACTGCACTCGTGCCTGGGCATAAATTGTCCTTCTCGTTATATACTCACATGCCTGCGCTTTCGCTTCCTCTTTAAAATGATATTTTACTCTCTCCCCGCGTGCTGCAGCCGAGACCTGCGGCCCCTTGCCCCCTCCCCGCAGCCCCTGCCCGGGGGCCGGAGCAGGAGGAGGAGGAGGAGGAGGAGGAGGAGGATGGTTGGGATGTGTTCTGGACCCCGTCCCAAGGCAAGGCAGGCGGTGCCTGCTGGCGGCCGCGTTTCACCTCCCCGTGCCCACTTCCAAATTATCACCCTGCTTTTCGATTCTATAGTCAAAGACGGCGCTTTTGCAGCCGTGGGCAGGCAGCCTTTCCGCATGCTGGGTTTTTGGGAGAAGCCGTGTAAATGGGAGCACTCCGGCCTCGGGAGGAACGTGCGCATCTCGCATCCATGCGGGAGGAAGCCCCCCAGCGGGGTTAAACCCCCCCTAAAGCACCCGCGGTCCCGGTGTTGTCCCCCGCGGGAGCTGGTGCAGCAGCAGGGGTTGGGGTGGGACGCGCGGGGCCCGACCCGCAGCCCAGGTCACTGGATTACCGGCTATAAATAGCTCCAGCGCTCGGCATTAATGTGCTTATCGTCAGCGTGCAACACCCGTTTCCCAAGCGGGGACCCCGCGCCCAGGGACACGTGTGGGTCTGGTGGCCGTTGGCCACAGCCCGGACCCAGGGACCCTCCCGGCCGTGTCCCCCCGCAGCCGCTGCTGGTCCCTTTGGGGCTGTATCCCGCGGGGGAAGGGGGGAGAAGGGGTGTGCAGCCTCGGCACGCGCTGTCCTCCCCCCAGCAGGAAAAGCGCAGCCGAGGAGGGTGCAGGAGCCCCCGGCTCTGTGGGCACTGGAGGGCAAGGAGCCCCCAGCCCCTGCAGCGAGCCACAGCACGGGCGGCGATGCCCGGAGGGGCTGCAAAGCACCGCGTGGGCTCAGCCCCACCGCCCCGCTCATCCCCCAGGGATCTGCTTTTTCCTGCACCAGGGGGTTTTGCGGCTGGACCCAAGCAACGGTGCTCACGGTGGTTGGGAGCATCCACTGGGGACGGCCGGGACCTCTCCCCACGCCACCCCGGGGCCGCGGGCGGAGGAGCCGAGGACACGGTGCGGGCGTCCTGAGGACACGGCGTCAGGCGTCCCGAGGACACGGCGTCAGGCGTCCCGAGCCCCGCTCCCGGCCCCGCTGGGCTGCGCCGCCGAAGCACCAGCTCCACGTAGCGCAGGTCGCCCTAATCCCATTAGGGCCGAGCACGGGCTGATTATGTGCATCTACCGCCCGTAAGCCGATGAAGCGGGTATGATCGCACATCCCCTAAGAAGGTCACATGTCACCTTATACCGGATCAACTTATTACACGCAGCTTTTTTTTTTTTTCCGTTTCGTTTTGCAAATCCAAACAACCTCAATCGCAGCCGCCTCGACACTTTGAAGGCAGTTTCGCCTTCCTTTTCCCTTTTTTTTTTTTTTTTTTTTTGTTTTGACCGGAGGACCGGCGGCGGCGTACCTGTGTGGGAGCGGAGGTGCCTCTTGAGCGCGGTGTGGCTGGGGAAGGTGCGGTTGCACTCGCTGCAGATGTAGCTGCGCACTCCGGCGTGCACCTCCATGTGCTGCTGCAGCGCGCTCTGCGTCTGGAACCGCTTCCCGCAGAGCAGGCAGAAAACGGCCATGTCTGTACCTGGGCGGGGGGAGAGAGGTCAGTTAGGTACCCCCAGCCCAGCCGGTGTGCGGGGGGGCGGCGGGATGCCCCAGCAAGGGGGATGCTCCAGCGCCGGGGAGGATGCTCCTGCGCGGGGGGGACCCCAAGAGCTGCGCGCTCCAGGTATCGTTGGGGTCTGGCGGTGGGACCCTGGCCCCCCTGACCCTACCACCATCACCCCGCAGAGGGAATGCCGGGGGGGGGGGAAAGGGGGCTTTTATGGCATTGGAGGCAGCTGGAGGCCCCAGCCCAAAGGCAGGGCAGGTGTCGGGCCATCACCGCACCCCCACGCACCTGCGGGAGCTGCCGAGCTCGGGCCTCTCGACGCCCAGGGCAAGGGGACCCCAAGAAACACCCCGCAGAGCCCCCCCGGGGGGGTAGGGGGGGCACAAGGGTGACTCTGCCTGCAACCCCGAGCCCTAACACAAACGCCAGCTCCATCCTACCAACCGCGGGTATAAAACCGGCTGCACCAACGTGAGAGTAAAAGCAGGGAAAAAAAACCCCAACCCCAGATACTCACACACCATCAATAAAAATACCAGACCCTTGTGTTATTAAACAATTTGTTTTCGTTTATGCATAGCTGATTGTTCAGAACCTATGAGTCAGTGCAAATTGTATTACGCAGGGAGATTAAGCAAATAAATGCTAGCTTTTTGGAGACATTAAAATGTGAGGACTATGGAAATAAAATTATCTAGAAAATTGTATTAGCAATTCATTAGCAGCAGCAAGATGTTCAAGGTAACCAACGGATCCGCGCTGCCTTTAGGAGCAGCGGGGCTGGGGGATGCTGCTCGTTGGGCTGCCAAAACCAGCCCAGGGGAGCCCGGCGGCGAGGAGGAGTCACCGCTGGAGCCTGCCGGGGCCACCCACCACGGCGGTGTCGGCATTGCGGTGACGCCAGGCACGCAGGAAGGTGCCAGCGAAGGATGCTCCCACAGAAAGGTGCCGGCAGCATCCTCCCGGTCAGCCCCACACCTCCCGCCTGGGGACCAGCCCGGTGACGGGCATCCCCGAGAGCATCTCGGTGTGTGCCATCGCCCAACGCGGCATCCACCGTCATCCCCATCCCGGCGTCCCACCATTGCCCATCCCAGCATCCACCATCGCCCATCCCGGCGTCCCACCATTGCCCATCCCGGCACCGTGCCATCATGGCATGCCGTGGCCAGCTCTGCATGGAGGGATGCAGGAGGCGCCAGGAGGGATGCTCAGCCCCAGCCCCGGCGAGGCACGCTGCGGGCTGCCCAGAAGCCCTCCAAAACCTGCCAACCCCCCCCAGTGAAACGGGAATAAAAGCAGCAAGAGAGGCGGCCTCGCATGGGACCTGCCTCTCTCCCTCCGCAGGGATTTATCCCGGGGGGGTGTGGGCTCGTGCGCCCCCCACGCAGCTGCGGACAAAACGCTCCGAGACAAAAAAAAAAAAAAATTCAAAAAAAATAATAAAAAAAAAAGGCAGGCAGCCCTGAACGGGCCGTGCGAAGCAAATCCCGAGAGGTATGCGGCCCCGCGGCCCTCGGCGGCCCCGGCGGTGACAGCAGGACGGGTCAAAGGTCCCCGGGGCTGAGCCCCCAGCGCCGTGGCCAGCTGCGGAGCGGAGGCCCCGGCCGGCGGGACGCCGGCCCCGATAAATCTGCCGCCAGCAGCCCCCGCTGGGGCTGGGGACAATGGGCTCCCGCGGGGGCGGAGGGCAGGACAATGCCGCCGGGCCGGCGCGCGGGGCCGTAACAAATCCTCCCTGGCACCGTAGGGCCCTCATTTGTGAAACTAATTGGCCCCCGCTTGAAAAAAAAAAAAAAAGAAAAAAAAAAAGCCAGGCCGGCAGCAAAGGGGATGAGACGCCTCGTGCACGGACATGGGGACGCACCGGCCCATCCATGGGGACTGTGCTGGTCCCCCGGGAGATGGGCTTCCCCCCGGGCTGCTGCTTGCCAGGACCCGCCAAAGGCATTTTTAAATTTTATCTATATTTTTTTTTTAGATAATGCATTAGTAAATAAACAAACACCCCGAATGGGGAGGTCGACATGCCCTGGCATGGCTCGTGGAGGCACCTGGCAGTAGCCACCCTCCAAGAGCATCCGTGGGGCGCGAAGGCTGATGCCAGCCTGCTTCAGGGGCGGAGGATGCAGAAGATGGCCCTGCATCCCTCCATCCCTGCATCCTTCCATCCCTGCATCCCTCCATCCCTGCATCCTTCCATCCCTGCATCCCTCCATCCCTGCATCCCTCCATCCCTCCATCCTTGCATCCCTGTATCCCTGCATCCTTCCATCCCTCCATCCCTGCATCCCGCCCAGCAGCGGGATGCGGCGGACGGAGGCCCATCACCGCCGAGAACCACGGCACCAAGCAGGGTCTGCTGGGCACCGTCCCGCTGCTGGCGTTTAATTAACTTGAACTTACTTATTGTTTCTTTAAGCTGCACGTGCAGCGACATCCCATCTTTGGGGAGGGGATGGGATGTGGGGAAAAAAATGGGAAAGCTGATGAGAGGGTGCCCGGGGTTGCAGCCGGGCGACACCGGGGCTTGGCCGTGGTCCCAGCCCATCCCTGGGCTCCCACCCGGAGCAGCCCCGAGCCAGCCCTCAGCCACGGGAAGAAAAATCACCCCCGATAAAGAAACGCCGCCGCCCCAAACCAGCGAGAGACGGATTTATTCATTTCCCTGACGTTTTAATGGTTTCTCCCCTTTTTGCGGGAAGATGATTACAAATTAAGCGGCATTTAAACGCTTTTTACTGTCAACAATTAAAAGGGGTGAAGGCGGGCGAGCAATTCATTCCCCGGGAAACGCGGCGGGCGCCGCCGGCCCTTCCCTCTACTGTACGCCGCACAATGGCCCCGAGCGCGCCATTAATTTTGCAGGATGTTCAAAAGCAAATTAAAATATAAAAAGCCCCCAGGCACAAAGATAGATACCGAGGGAGGGGGCGGCATAGGTCAAGCTCGCGGAATTAAAGTCTTAGCAGCCGGGGAGGTTTAAGCGCAGCCCCGTTACGCCGTGCTCGGCAGCCACCTTCCCCCATCTCCCCCGGTTTTGGGGATCTCCGCCGGACCCGGCGTGCCGTGAGTTGGCGCTGCCGCGGGGTCCGGAGGCAGGAGCCAGAGCAGGTTGGGTTTCGGATGCTACGGGGGTGAGGCAGTTTTAAACAGCAGGTGCTCCCAAATCTGGGTTTTCGGGACGGATGGTTGCCGGAGGGAGAAAAACCCTATGGCTGCCACCCTAGAGCCGCACGCCCCGGTTCTCCGGCGGCTCGCTCCCGAAGACGCGCAGCGCCAGGGATGCAGGGACAAGCAAGACGGGACTCGGTGTGACGCGATGCGCGACACCCAGGGGCTCCTCCGCCCCGGTCCGGCCCGTGGCGAGGGATGCTGCACGGCGGCCTCCAGCACGGCCCCGGCCCCCACTGGGGAGGAATTAAAACCCAAACCCGCGCGGCGACGGGGGGGTCCCATCGGAGAGGAGCCGGGCGCGCTCCCGCGCCGCCGAGTTTTGGATGCGGGAGGCGCGCCGGCGGGAGAAAGGCGACACGTCCCCTTTAAAAGGAAATATAATTTACAGTGTGCAGCCAGGCGGCCCATAGTTTCAATCTCGTTTACTATAGAGAAAACTCTGCTAGCTGTTCTCTATCCCACAAATCCGATTTAATCAGACAAGCCAGCCAGCGTGGCTTGAAGTAAAAACGGATAATTAGTAAACAGAGAGCTACTTCAGTGCTTCATTGGCATTCGAGCCGGGCTAGTGTGTCGCATTTAAAATGCAGTCTGATGAAGTTTACAAAATCAAACCATTTGTTACTCCTATTGAAGAGGCTTCAGGCCACTTGCAATTAAATTGGAATTAGTGCTCAGAATGAGATACAGCAAATTCATACTAAAAAGGGATCTGACTTTCAGACATTTGACTTCAAGTTTCCCCCCCCCGGTGCGTGTGCAGGCGCCTGCGTGGCCCCAGCGGATCCGTGCCGGCCCCGGACCCCCGGCGCGGGCGAGCGGGGACGCTGCAGCAGCCGGGGAGGGGTACTGGAGCCACCGTGCCGGTGAAGCATCCTCTGCCGAGCCCCAACGCGGTGCCGGCACGCGGAGCCGAGGCCGGGATGCGCAAACCAAACCGCCCCCTCCCCATCGCGCTGCCATCTTCCCCCTGCCTGCCCTCGCAGCCCTGCCACCAGGCGCGAGAAACGCGGCAGACCCGTCCATGCGCTGCAGCCACGATCAATAGCACGAGGAACCCGTCACCGGCGGCTGCGGAGGCGCGCGTCGGGGAGGCTCCGGCATCGAAGGATGCCGGCAGAGCCCGCCGCTGCCTCCCACACCCGCCGTAAAACCCCCAAACCCTCGACTCCCGTCCTGCAAATCCGGGGTCTCCAACAAGACTCACCCTCCTTCAACCTGCACGTTTAACGCCACCTCTGACGCCACGCACGTGCCAAAGACACGTGCTAAAACTGCCGCGATCCCCGGGAGCGAGGCAGGTGGCTCCAAAACATTCCGGCCGCGCAGAGCCAGAGCCCCAGGGCCCTTGTCTCTCCCCAGAGGAGATTTCAGGGACGTTTGGCGTGTTTTTGCCAGCGTGTCAAGGGCTCCCCAGCAGCCGCCTCCCCCCGGAGAATGCCGCTGGCTGCGGGGCCAGGGCTGGGCGGGCGATGGCCGCCCCGCTCCGACAACGCCTGCGAGGGCAGCACCGCGAGCCCTTAGAGCCGGTGGGACTTAGGGATGTACTTAAGGCACCGGGCTCAGACGGGGATGCCGCACACATCCCGCTGGAGCCAAGCCGAGGAGGAGGAGGATGGGTGACGAAGGACGGGCAGAAGCAGCGGGCACCGGCCCGGCCCTGGCGATGCCGGTTGGTGGCACCGAGGCTGCGTTTTGCCCCGGGAGGACGGCGAATGCGTGCTGCCCGGGGTAAGAAGATTAACCCAGTTTCAGCGCCCGTTTTGGGGATTATTACGAAACCACGAGCGGGGTTTTGGGAGGCAGCGGCGCAGCAGACCCAGGGGCGGTGCGGAGGAGCCCGTCCCTGCGCGCCGCTGTCAGGATACACGACGCCCGGATGCGCACACGTGGACGCAACCCCGAGGACGGGGTTTTTAAGGGTGTCACGCCAGGACAGCAGCGGCGGCAGCGGCTCTGGTGCAGCCGCGGAACAAAGGTGCTGTTGGGTGGCTCGGTGGGAGCCAACAGCCCCCGCGGCCGTCGCGCTTAGGTAGAGAGAGGGGGAAAACAACCGCCCAGCAATAAACACACACATTTCGTGCCGGAGTCACCAAATCATCCCGGTTTCAAGGGCTGCCTCCGGACTCCCCGGCTCGGCTTGTGCGCTAATTAACGTCTTTATGGAAGGCAACTTCTCCCAGGGGGGCATTTGTTTGATTGTTATTATTTACTCGGAGATAGCGCAGCTTTCTTCCCAACTTTAACCGACTACGGGAAATTAATTCTTAAAAAGCGGCCGGTGCCGCCGACTCTTCTGCTGCGGGTTTTCCCTCCGGGGCTGGATGCGGCTGCCCGGGCAGCAACAAGCGGGCAGGGCACGTCCCCCCAGCGCCGCGGAGAACCCCCGCGTTTCAGAGCAGCTGTACGACACCGACCCTGCAGGCACAGGGCGTCACACCCCCCCCCCAAACCTACGGGCTTCACTTTGTGCTCCTGCAGCGAGGCGCGGGGCAGCTCCCCACCCGGCGAGGATGCGCAGGGAGGAGGATGCTCTGCATCCCGGCGTCGAGCCCCGGCTCCGGCATGGGGGGTGATTTATTCCGGGGGCCATCTGGACGCGGGGGACAATGCGGTCCCGCATCCCGGTGACCCGGCGCATTAGTCACACCCTCCCCGCTCGACCTCTCCCTCTCCCTTTGAGCGCGGCGGGGCGAGAGCATCCCCTTCTCGCCTGCCTTTCGGGGGGCCCTTCGCTCCCCCCGGTGGCACCTTCCCCGCCGCCCTGCCTCTCCATCACCGTCACCACCACCATCATCATCATCGCCTCCCTTCACTGCGCTTTTCTGCCGTCGCTCAGGCGAGAACGATTACGAGGGAGCGCGAGCGGGGAGGGAAAGAGCCCAGCGACTATTAGCGGCGGCGGCTTTATGGCAACAGGCACACAACTCATTCGTTTCATGTTTCGCGGAATATAAAAGCGCCGAAACATTTTAATTTTAAATTCTTATCATTGAATTTACTGCTTTTCTCTCGCAATGATTTGTGTTGCTTTTTAATTTTTACAGTCTCTACAGAAGCCAGATGCTACCGCCTAGGGCCAAAATAATAAAAACCCGCCGCAGTCGCGAGTTACAGAACAAAAAGGAAACGCGCGGCTGACAGAAGTTAATATCTCAATTTAACAGTGCTGCTCCGCTAATGATCCTTTGATATGTGTTTATTTAGAAAGGTCTGATCTTGACCTTGAAAGCAAACTAAACCGCAAAGTCTTTATGAGAGGAGAGAAAGACTTTATTTATAGACTGGCTTTGCGTCAATCACGGCGGCAGCTGGACCCGCACTGCTGGCTGAGGCGCTGCCAGGCGGCCGCCGGGCAAGACAGGGGGTCAATTGAGGGATGGGGTTTTGGGGGGGGCATCGGCTGACGAGGAGGACCACGACGTGCCCCATCCCTGGGGGGGGATGCTGAGCCTGCGCACAGGGACCTGCCCGCGAGCCAAGGGGTGCGGGCGGCTCCTGCCAGGGATGCTCCCCCGGGGACAGCACGGGGCCAGGCGTGCTCCTGTCCCCCGCACAGGGGACAAGCGCCCCCCGTGCATCTCCTGCGCCAGCCCTTCGCCCCGGGAAGAGACGCCTTGGCCCCCCGGCTGCATCCTGCCCCCCCTGAAGGCGGTCCCCGGGCGCTGGAAGGATGCTCAGCATCACCCAGACCCGCGGTGGCAGAGCACCGGCGGGTCCTCCCCCCGAGGAAACCCAGCGGCGCCCAAACCTCGCGCTCGGAAACGAAAATCAGACAAACTTTTCAGGGGCAAACCCCGTCTTACTGCATTTCCACCCCCCAGCTGGGGGAGGCGAGAGCTTCCCAAGCTCCCAGCACCACGCGAGCCTGGGAATGCGCTGCGGAGGCCTCGCACCTACGGTGCGCTGCGCTTTCGAGCCTAATTTCTATTGGTTTAGGTCAAACGGCTGTTTGAAGACGTCTGCCAACCCCCAAGCCTTCCGGTTGGAGCTGGAGGAATGCCTTCCTCACAAAGACATCCCCTACAGCCTTTTCATTCTACTGAATATCTACCAAAAGAGAGCAACACATATTACAAACGTTCAGGCGGCCAAAAATGGAGCCCGTCATCGGGGACAAACCTTCCCTTTTCAGCACCGTTGGGCATTTTGGTGCCAACGGGTTCATGGTGCTGGGACACCCCGTAACACCAGAACTTGATGCCCGGCAGATGGGAGGGTGCAGGATGGCGGCATTTGTGCCCCGTTGCCACCCAACAAAGCCGATGGGAGACGGGGGATGTCACCAAAGGCCACTCCATGCCTCGGCTGGGGGACAAACGCCGCCTTCGAGCCCCGTCCGGCCCCGCAGCCGAGCCGGGGGAGCTGGGCGACATCGCACCCTTGTGAACGGTCTCGGTTTACATCCTCCAAAGAGCCAGCGACAGCGACTCGGCCTTAACACAAATGTGAAAAACGGCAAGCGCAGAGACAGAAAAAACTTTTCTCGGGAAGGGGAGAAGCGCGTATGAGCAGGGGGACGTGATTTCCCTCTGCAGCCACCGAGCGTGCCCCAGAGCCGGCGTTGCGCCGGCAGAGGGGATGATGCTCGGGGACGCCGGCGCCACCAAACCCAGTGTGGAGGGACGAGCGAGCCTCGTGCATCAAAACCCATCGCTCCCGATCATCCTCGGCAAAATCCGGTGTTCCGCTCCTTCAACCCCCGAAGGTAGAGATGGAAAAGCCACCCTCTTTTCCAGGAAAACAAACATCTCTTTACCAAAATGCACTAATCTGGTTGGTATCTACGCGCAGCATCTCCCCTCAGTGACATTCCCCCTGAGCCTGTCCCAGTGCTCTCCATCCTGGAGAATCCCGGATCCATCCTGGGGATGGACTCTTTCTCCCGGGGGCAGCCGGAGGCAAACTGCAATCAGAAGGGGAGCTGCCATCTACTCGCTTACTCGTCGCCACTGCGGCGGCTTCCCAGATTTCCTCTTCCCAATCAGAATTTGGAGTGAAACCAGCTGAAGAAATAATTTAACTTTCTGTCAAAAACCGAACGCATTTTCCCCGTTGCTTTGCCAGTGACGGTTAAACTCCCGCGTTAGGAACTGCTCTGTTGTTAAACAACCAGCTCCGGCGAGGAGCCGAAGCCCTGGCCGGCGTTTCTGGCCCACCGAGGGCTGCCCCCGTCTCTTTTTGGCCAAACAGCCTCCCCCGTGGGTGTTTTCCAACAAGCACCTCAGGGCGGGCGCGTGTTTTTCCCTGCCAGGAGGGTTTCTGGGGACAGCAGACGATGTCCCTTAGCCAGCGGTGCTGTGTCCTGCCCTCCGTGGTGCCCCTGCGCTTGCCTCTTGGCTGTGACATCCCACCCCACGGGTCACCAGCATCACCACCGCCGTCGGCATCACCATCGCCCGCCCATCGCCCACCCGCTCCTGGGTCTCCCGCCCAGGGTGGCACCACTCTGGCATCCCCCAGCCCATGGAGACGCCGAGGAAACACCGATGAAAGGACCCTTTTGGCGGCGCGGGCGGCCACCCCCGGCCGAGCACGGCCAGTGGGGCGACCGGCGGCCGCGAGGCACAAAGCCGGGAATCGCAGCGTCCACTTATTATTCCTGCACCCCCACCATTAAAAAAAAAAAAAAAAAAAAGAGAAAAGATGAAAAGGCCCTCTCGGTAAACCTGGGGAGAGGCGAAACGGTACCGAGAGCGGCCTCCCCCCCGTTTCTTGTGGGTTTTTTTTTTTGTAAAGCGGGGAGACGCGAATCCCGGGGGGACAAAAGTAGCTGCTAAGGTAAGTTAAACCTTGTCGAGATGAACTTTCCTGCTACTTTTAATTAAAAGTTCTTTGGAATTAAAAAGGACACTATTCAGGAAAGGCTGAAAAAAAAAATTCATTGACACCAGCCCGCCCCCCTCCCCTTTTTCCCAAGGAAAAGAAAAAGCTGTTTTTGTGTGTCTGCTCACCCAGCCCGCACTGTACAAAAGGAAGCGGATTTGCAGCAAGACACACGAGATGACCCCCTGACCCCGAGCCGCTGAAAAGTCCTCAATGGCATAAATACCAGATAATCAATCACATACCAGGAGGGCCGGTCCCCCTGCCCTCGCCCCCGCCGCCGGGTTTATGAGAGATGCACTGTAAACGGACACCGGCTGCGGACGGGAGGCCCCTCTCAGCATTCCTGCGCCGGACCAGGAGACCCCGGCCGCCCCCTCGCCCGCCCCCGTCCCTCCTTCACAGCGCCCCGCAGCCTCTTCCCTCCCGCTCCGGAGCCGAAGGACCGGGAGAGGCATCCCCTGCGCTCCGCAGCAATGGCCGAGCATCCTCCACGAGCCATGGCACGGCCGGCGCCCAGAAAACAGGGAGAAAGCAGCCCGACCTGCGGCAAACTCTGCCTTTTTGGGGGAATCGCTGGGTTTTGGAAGCCCCCGCGGGTTCTGGCCGTGACCGTACACCACCGGTTTCCGTGTCCCTCTGACAAACCCCCGAAGGCGGGCAGAGGAGGGCGGCCAGGTCCCCCCGCGCTCAACAATGGACCTTAAAGCCTTCAAGGGAGGGAAGAAAAAAAATAAATTGCTGAGATACGGCAGTGGTTCGGTTAAATGGGGAGCCACTCGGCAACTAAATTTGATAATGCTTTTGTCCACGGGTCAGAGGTTAAATATGTTCACACTAATCCCCTTCATCTAGAATTAAAGGACAAGAAAGATTTCTCCGTAGCTTAGCGAGAGGGCTTTTCTCATCGCGCTTTAAATAGTATTTGCACAGGAAAATTAAAGGCCGGCCATTGGCCGCTGGCTGGGACGCGGACACGCGGCGTTCCCAGCTCCTGGCTCGTTTTCGGCAAATCCGCCCATCGCCCGAAGCCCGGCCTCGCAGCACCGGGAATTTTCCCCACTGCCCGCTGCCAGGGTGGGAGAAGCGGCGGGGCGGGAGGTGGGGAGATTCCCGGCCTCGGGAATGCGCGGCGGGATTCGGGTTTCAGGCGCTGTCACAGGACATTACTGCCAGACAAAGGGGCTCTGTCCCGCACCCCCAGCGCCCACCCAGACGGGCCGGGGCTGAGGCGGCGATGCTGACCACCCTGCGCCGCGAGCTCCTGGCGCACTCGGAGGTAGCCGGCGGTGAAGCCAGCGGATACGGGACAGGCCCTTGCACCAGGAATGACGCTGCCAAGTGATGGAGGCTTCCAATGGGAAGCGCGGCTGTCCCTGCCCTCGTGTTTATCAAAATAAGCATTTGCAAGAGCCACTCTCCATTGAAAACACCAACTGGTGTTGGAAGAGCACCCGGGCCACGAGCTGGGAAGCACCGGAGCGGCCGCGGGCTCCAGCTGAACACAGGCCTCCTCCTTCCCTCCACTTGCACCGTTTTCAGTCCTTTTTGCAAATGAACCTGGCCGCGAGAGTATTTAAAACACTCACGGCTTCGCTTTCTGGATGCATTGGGATTGCTCGGTTCCGCCCGTCCTCGGCTCATCGCTTCCCTTTGGTTCTGCCCCGGCCCGAGACTGGCGAGAGCGAGTCCCGCTCCCTCTCGAGCAGCCAAAATCAAGCGCGGAGTATTTTTTCCACGGTTTTTACACATCCATTTGCAGGCGATGCTGCGCAAAAGCTGCCGCGCCTGTGCATGGCACGTCGGGCTCCAGTCGGACGCCTCTACCCAAAAATGTCACAGCGGTCACAAAAGTGTCTTTACTGCCGGCATTTTGCATTTCCAGCTGCTGCTGAAGCCACAAACCCCGGAGGTGCCTCTGGCAGCAGCTCCCCCACCCCAAATCCAGTTTTCCCAGGTTGGCTGAGGATTCCCGCTGGGCACTGCCGGCGCTGGAAGGTGCCAGGAACAGTCTTTGCACCCTCCACATGCAAACCGCAACCGCTTCTGTTTCCTAAGCTCGGTTTGAACCCAGCACCGGTTTTCTCCATTCTGGCGCATCGCGGAGCTGGCATCACTCCCGCCTCCTCCATAGGAACCGTCATCCTCGTGCCCGAACCAAAGCCCATCTCAGCTCCGCGGCCACGCTCGCAGCCTCCCACCGGTGCGTCGGGGGCCGGCGGCGCGCTGCGGAGCGCTCCCGCAGCCCAGCATCGGAACCTCGCGCTCGCCTCCGACGGAAAACCCGCCAAGTGTTGTCTGGGCCGCATCGCCCGCGCGTCCTCCCCGAGCCGGGCCCGGGGAGCCGAGGCAAGCACGGGAGGGATAATTACCTCTACGCGTACTTAATACTGCAGTGCATTATCTCTAGCTACGGAGAAAAATGCTATCCGGCGGTATTTCCCCCAGAAGCCTCATCGAGCCGCTCTCTGAAAACTCTCAGGAGCCCTGTGAAACGGTAATAGAAAGTCGGGGCAGCCGGGGGGAGACGCGGGGCCGGCTTCGGTAAGGAAGTGCCTGGCACTTGCAGATGGGCACCGGGCACCGCTCCGGCCGAGCCGGGGGAGGGATGCAGCCAGAGGGGCAGGAATCGCATCCCGCGAGGCCGAGCCACCGGAGCAGGGACACGGCAGATACAGGGACGGCTGCTGGCGGCAAGTGCCAGTGCCGAGGCAAGCCCGGAGCATCCCGGCGCAGAGCCGGCCCGGCCACGGCGCCACGCCGAGCCCACGGCAACCGGAATTTATGTCTCCACAGAATTTATGGCCCATGTCACCAAAGTTGCACGTTCTGTGCTGCTCGCTCACAAACCTGCATTCCCAACACGGCAATCAGCGGCGTGACGCCTGTAGCGCCGCTGGTGTTTTTTAGGCGGGTACCATTTTGAGGCAGAGAAAGCGAAGCAAAAGAAGGGAGAGGAGACAAACACGTAATTAATTGGACTAAACGTAAATTTGCCAAGAAGAGAGAGAGACAAGGCATGCCCGTGTGCCAGCGCAGCTCCGGCGCGGTGCCCCCTGCATCCCCCCAGGCTCCCACGACTCCCCGCAGCCCGCCCCAGCCAAGAGCAGGGCTGCTGGGATGCTACATGCCAAGCCAGGCGCTCTGGCATTTAAAAAATAACAATAGTTAAAAAAAGTGGAAAAAAAAAAAATCACTCTGTACCTCAGTGTGCCTTTAGAACAGGAGCAGAATACTTTTTTGGGGGGCAAAAAGGGCGGATAAAGCCCCGCTGAGGCGGAGGAAGGCCGAGCTTCCCGAGCAGCCGCGGGGGCATCCCACCGCCTCCTCCCGGGTCCCTGCTCTCCTGCGCCGGATTTTTCTCCCTTTGTACCTCCGCTTATACCGCACGACTGTTTTGAATCTCTAAAATAATGTGACAAGTTAATGATGGCACAATTATCTAAATGTTTAACAGACATGTTATCTAAGTGAATCGGATTGAGATTCCATCCCGCTGACAATAAACATCAATGGGAGAGCAGAAAGTGATAGGCAAATTATCGCCAACCCTGCAATTTCAATGCTATTAAATTTGGAGGAATAACAGCCCTGAGGCCTGTAAACTCTGAATAAAATAGACCCTTGTGTTTGGCCAACTATTAAATCAAAACGCTACCAACATCCCAGCAAAAAAAAAAAAAAAAAAAAGGAAAAAAAAAGGCAGGGGGGAAGATTTATAGCTTTTCAATTTTCAGTAACACGTTGGTTTTATTAATTCTTTTCTCCTACTTGCGTCCTGGTGTTGGCATCGCCAGCCGGGGAAGGCGAGGGATGTGGGCAGGGATGCAGGCAGGGGACGGAGGGGAGGGATGCAGGCAGGGGATGCGGGTGAGGGATGCAGGCAGGGGACGGAGAGGAGGGATGCGGGTGAGGGATGCAGGCAGAGGATGGAGGGGAGGGGTAAGGGATGCAGGCAGGGGACGGAGAGGAGGGATGCGGGCAGGGGATGCGGGTGAGGGATGCAGGCAGGGGATGGAGAGGAGGGATGCAGGCAGGGGATGCGGGTGAGGGATGCAGGCAGGGGACGGAGAGGAGGGATGTGGGCAGGGATGCAGGCAGGGGACGGAGAGGAGGGATGTGGGCAGGGGATGCAGGTGAGGGATGCAGGCAGGGGATGGAGGGGAGGGATGCGGGTGAGGGATGCAGGCAGGGGACGGAGAGGAGGGATGTGGGTGAGGGATGCAGGCAGGGGACGGAGAGGAGGGATGCGGGTGAGGGATGCAGGCAGGGGACGGAGAGGAGGGATGCGGGCAGGGGATGCGGGTGAGGGATACAGGCAGGGGACGGAGAGGAGGGATGCGGGCAGGGGATGCGGGTGAGGGATGCAGGCAGGGGACGGAGAGGAGGGATGCGGGTGAGGGATGCAGGCAGGGGACGGAGAGGAGGGATGCGGGTGAGGGATGCAGGCAGGGGACGGAGAGGAGGGATGCGGGTGAGGGATGCAGGCAGGGGACGGAGAGGAGGGATGCGGGTGAGGGATGCAGGCAGGGGACGGAGAGGAGGGATGCGGGCAGGGGATGCGGGTGAGGGATGCGGGCAGGGGATGGAGGGGAGGGATGCGGGTGAGGGATGCAGGCAGGGGACGGAGAGGAGGGATGTGGGCAGGGGATGCGGGTGAGGGATACAGGCAGGGGACGGAGAGGAGGGATGTGGGCAGGGGATGCGGGTGAGGGATGCAGGCAGGGGACGGAGAGGAGGGATGCGGGTGAGGGATGCAGGCAGGGGACGGAGAGGAGGGATGCGGGTGAGGGATGCAGGCAGGGGACGGAGAGGAGGGATGCGGGTGAGGGATGCAGGCAGGGGACGGAGAGGAGGGATGCGGGTGAGGGATGCAGGCAGGGGACGGAGAGAAGGGATGCGGGTGAGGGATGCAGGCAGGGGACGGAGAGGAGGGATGCGGGTGAGGGATGCAGGCAGGGGACGGAGGGGAGGGATGCGGGTGAGGGATGCAGGCAGGGGACGGAGGGGAGGGATGCGGGTGAGGGATGCAGGCAGGGGACGCGGGTGAGGGATGCAGGTGAGGGATGCAGGCAGGGGACGCGGGTGAGGGATGCAGGCAGGGGACGCGGGTGAGGGATGCAGGTGAGGGATGCAGGCAGGGGATGTGGGCAAAGGCTCCGGCGCATCCTCCGTGGAGCGGCCGGGGGCATGCCGACCCCACAAATCAAAGAGCCAACTACGTGCCGAAGAACATACAGTCTATATTAGGCGCCGAGCATGCCCAGGTGAAACTGGGTCAGGAGTAAATGCGTGCTGGCCCGCGGACCGCCGCCGGCTGCCCAGGGCGCACATGCTCGCGCGCGTTAATTGCCCTGGCACACGGGAGGACACCCGAGACGAGTCACCTCTGATATTTATAAAAGCGGGCGGCGAGCCCGAGCCCCATTAGCACGAACCCCGGCGGCGCGAGCGTCCCGAGCCCCGGCGGCGCTGGCTGGGGGGCACTCGGGCTGCCTCCTCAGTGCATTTCGCTTTTTCCTCTACATTTTAGGAGAAGGGTAAGGAATTTTCCAGGCTCTCTGAGCTCACACTGCTGGAAGATGAGCCAAAACAGTTGCTGCTTTTCCTATTGCCGCGGGACGGGGGCCAAGGACAGCGGACGCCCGGAGAGGGCGTCGCAGCCCCGAGCCCATGGGGCCGTTGGCAGCGCGCAGCCAGCTCCGTGTTTACAAGCAGAAACTATTTTTTCCTTCATTTATTAGTATTTTTTTTACCTTGTGTCTGAAAGCAGGGCGTAGGTGTTCTGCTGTTAGAGCCGGGCGCTGCTCGGCGCAGCACACGTACGCCAGGGCTGGCTTCGTGCTTTGCGGCGTCGTTTGGGGGAGCAGCGAGGGGAACGGGGGAAAAAAAAGTGAGATAAAGGGGCGTCCCGGATGCTGACCGTGCTCCTGAGAAACAGCCCCACGTGCTGGGAAGGAACACCACAAGTCCTTCGTCTCGGCCACCCCCTGCAGAAAAGCTCTCCAGCTGCAGGCCACCCGCAGAAGCAGCGACGTCTTGCAGACGGGTCCCGCATCCGCCCCTAAACACCGCGGTTTTGAGCAAAGCGGGCGCATTTGGTCAGCCTGTGCCAGACACACCCCGCGCAGTTTTTGATGCCACCCTTGAATGAACCCACCCGCACATTTACCAAAAAGGGCTATTTTTTACATGGAAAGCTGGAAGGTCTTTCACCAACCAACCTGCTGCTAAGGGTGAAGGGAGGACGCCCCCAAAAAAATCCTTTCTGGGAGATGCCGTTATTTGGGAAGGGGGTTAATTATAGCGAGGCAGGGGAGGGATGCTGTCCGTGCCAGGGCCGGGCTCTCTGCGTGCCACCCGAGGAGAGGAAGCGATTCATTTCGGTGTTTACAGCTGGCGATGACAAACCCGCTGCGCCCGGGTCACCGCGTCCCCGCGCTGCTGCCCGGCCGCCCTTTGAGCTTTGGCCCCATCCAGCCCCCGCGCTGCGGCCACCGAAGGGCCTTTAATCCCCGCAGAGGTGTCAAGGTCGGCAGAGAAACCGTGTCTGTGCTCAGCTCCGCATCTGCAGGATGGTTTTGGGGACAGGCATCGTCAGGCGCCCGCTCCCGATGTCACACCCGGGGTGATGGAGCCCCGGGTACCGGGGGGAGCCGGGCTCCCACCGACCGCCCCGGGACGCTCAAGACATCTGGGAAACACATGGAATTTGGGAGCCAGACACGGTTTGCTCGGCCACCTTCACCTCCCTGCCCGGGCTCGGGTTGCTCATCTCTGAGCAGGGTCTGTCCCTCGGCTGCCCCAGCACAAGCGTCGTCCTTCCTTGTCTCCTCCTCCTCCTCAACCTGCCGCACCACCCGCTTTAAAAGGACTGTGGATTGGTAAATCCCGGCCTCCCGCCGCAGGACTCGGGATAAGGAGGGCAATTACTTTACAATTTATGAGCTTGGCCAGCGCGTGGCTCCCAGCTCGGGTGACGGCCGCAGCTATTCCTGCCCCGTGACGCAGCACTCGCATCCGTCCTCCAACCCCGGCGTGAAGCCGGCCGGGCTCTCCCTGCCAGCCCTGCCGCCTCCCAGAGCAAACGCGGCCATTTGTGGCATTTCGCAGGGTTTTCGGCACTGAAAGAGGAGCCTGTGCTCGGTCAGACTGCTCCCAATATAGCGCGGGGAGGAGCGGGCGCGTTTCCCTGCCCCAGCCGGGGTTTTGGGGGTTTGAAAGGCTCCACCCGGGACGGTCCAGCTGCGAATTCCCCCGAGCCCCGGAGCAAACCGTCCCCGGGCAAGGTGGCTTTGGGGAGGTGCATAAAGGGCTCCTTGTGCTGCCCGCGGGCTGGAGGCGCAAGAGGCGAAGCGCGGCGGGGGCCAAGTGCCGAGAGCTGCTCGGGAAGGGCCGGCGCGTCGCTGGCAGAGGGAAGAAATCACCGCGCGTTTGCTGCGCCATCGCTCCCCGGGTGCACGTGTCAACGCCCAGCAATAACCAACGCCACGGTGCGGTGCAAAGCGCTGCCTTGCGCCCCTGTTTCAGTGGCAGAGGAGCTGGGGACCCTTCGCTCCTGCCGAGCACCGGTGCCAAGATGCCAAGTTAATTGCCCGAGTGCCATGGCTCGCCCATGGCCGCTTCTCTGGTTGGGGTTTTAAACGTGTCTGAGCACCAGGGAATGAGGTCTTCTGGGCACAGCTGGTCCTTCCCTCCCCAAAGCCCCCTCCCTGTGTCCCAGGTCCCTGAGCATCCCTTCCGACGCGCACACCCACTGCGCCGTCTGACTGTCCGCAGGGACTCGCAGCGCAACAAAACCTGCCCAGAGCTCCAGACGCAACGCAATTATCCCTATAAACACCTTGAAAGATGGGAACGCAACTACCAGCATAGGCTGGGGTCTGCAAACGATTCGTAGCTCATCGCTCCTGGGCTCCCGAGCATCCAAACACTCCTGACAAGGGTATTTAACCCTTGGGAAGCTTCTCTTAAACCTGAAACGGCAGCCAAGTGCCAGCGTGTTGGTCAAATTTTGGTGCACATGGCTTGAGAAAACACGGGTGAGCGGCGCTTAGGTCGTGCTCCTCCTTCCGCCAACATCCCCGCTACGAGCCCAGCAAAACCAGAAGCAGAGAAGTCAGCAGCAAACGCCCTTGCAACCGCCACACAGGCATTACCAACACAAGAACAAAGCCATTTCCAGTTTGGAGCCCAGCAGAAAACACAGCCGACTTACCTGAGCCAAATTAAAGCCAAGAAACGGACCCGGGCAGGTCGGAAGCGGGAACCGCAAAGGGTTAATCTCTCGGTGGGGCGAAAGGTCCCAAAGGCAGCCCAGATATCTATCCCCACCGCGCCTCGCCGAGGAGGGAAGGGGAAGGGAAAGGGGGGCCACGTACCGGTGTGCGTCTGCCTGTGCGTCTCCAGGGCGTCTTCCTTCGAGAACTGGGCGCCGCACTGATCGCAGACCAGGGCCTTGGCGCCCGCTGGGGAGAGAGAGGGGAGAGGAGGGTTATTCCAGGGACGTTGCTGCCGGCATCGTTCCACCCGCAGGACCTGGGACACGGTGGGGTTTTGTGTTCTACATCCCCCGCTCAGCCACGGAAAGCAGCGCCTTGCTCAACCCTGTGGTCCCCATTCCACATAACAGCACAACGCACAACGAAGAGTTGCTGGCCAGCAAGAAATTAAATATTTGGGTGGTGGTTTTGGTTTTTTTTTTTTTTTAAATCATTAAACATCAATACGTTTCATTAGCATTGTAACCGATCTAATTGTAATTGGTTTCCTGCCCATTCCCGTGGCAGGCGCTGCTGCCGGTACCCGGGGATGGTACCCGGGGGCGGTACCCGAGGGATGCGTCTGGCCAGAGACACGGCTGAGACGCCGCGATTGAGTGCGAAGCTCGCAGGCGTCTTCGACTATCAGAGAGAGAGATGCGGTATTGGGGGGAATTCTTAGAAAATCACTATCAACATGTGCTGCTGGTTCGGGCGAGGAAAAAAACAGGATGCCCGGCAGCAGATAAGTAACTTCCAGATAAAAGCAGATTAACGATACACACCACGTCCGAAGCGTCGCTGCCGGGACAAAGCTGCGGACCCATTTCTTAGATTTCGAGGTTTGATTCAGCTGTTGCGTGACGGAGCAGCCTTTGCCACCCATTTCCAGGGGTCCCAGCAGCATCTCCTGCCCCATTCCTGCCCCCCCCCCCACCCCAACAAGACGGGATTTGGAGAAAGGCGCACAGAAACAGCGACGGGGAGAGAGGGAGGGGTAACACGGGATGCATTAAAAAGAGAATTCCTTCGCCTTTAAATTGTCTCGGTAACGGCTGGCTCGCAGGCAGAAATATTTGGCAGCGGCGAAATTAAAAGTGATAAATTTTCTCGCCAAGTGTTGATCGATAATAGAGGTCTCATCTGTTAATCAATACGACAGTCTGCCTGTTTACTGTGCATATGTTGTTCTCCGCCGCCCTCGCCGTGATGTCAAGTTTGCATTCAAAACAACCCGAGTGTGCACGGGCCACATGGCCGCTCGCAAAGGGATAAATACGCCAAAAAATGAAAGGGCTCTGGGGGGGGACACGAGGAGGGCGGGGGGGGCGGCTCAGCCCACACGTGCCGAAAGGGATGCTCTGGGGGCTGCGGAGCACCGTGCGGATGCTGCTGGTGGTACCCGCGGCAGGGAGAGGAGCGTAGGGTAAAGGGCTCCGAGACCACCTGGGATGGCGGAAGCTGCTGGAGCGGCGTCGGGATGGGGAGCAGCAAGGGGATGGGGAGCAACGAGGGGATGGGGAGCGACAGGGCACGGCCACCCTCCGCCCAGCACAGGCGATGCGCAGCTGGCAGTTGCCAAGGCAATGGCTCTCCATCGCCACTCGATGCTCTCCCGAGCCCCACCGCCCCCAAGTCTGGATATCTGCGAGGACACGGCAGCAACAGGTCCTCCCCCCGAGATCAGGCTGGGCTGGGGGGCTGGCACACGCCGGGGTTGTGCCAAAGGCGGGGTTTGCCTTTTTCGCCCCCATTTCGCGTGGGCAGGTGGGTGCTGGTGGTGCCCCCCGAGCGCGCAGAGCAGCCCTGCAGGGCCGCGGCCAGGAAGGGCAAAGGCGGCCGGCATCTGGCCGGGAGCGGGGGGACAGAAAAAATTCCTTGGCCAGGCGAAAATAAACAGGGCGAACGCCGGGAGGAGCCGGGCGCGCTGGCTTACATAAGGAAGCACAGCGTGTACCAAAACAGCGGACCCAAAAAAAGCCGGAGCTGTCAGAACAATGAGTACAGACGCGGGGCATTTTACAGCAGGCGCTGCCGTACAGTTTTATTTACAGTACCTCTTATCAGCGCGGGAACAGCACGCCGCCTGCCAATTTCCAAAGGCCAGGACTGCGTGTTCTTTCCCTCAAGTAGATGTGTACTCCAGGCGGGGGAATTTTTTTCTCTCTCTCTCTTTTTTTTTTTTTTTTCTCATCAGCAAAACAAAAACTGATACGGAGCCAGAATTCCTGTAATGTACACACGCTCGCGGGGAGGGGAGGAGGAGGAGGAGGAGGAGGGAGGGCGGCGATTGAATATGTAAATAGTTCAAGGTTAATTTTACTACGTGAGTCACCGGGAAAAATGTCATCCAACATCTGAGCTTATTATAACAGGGATCAGAAAAAAAAAAAAAACCCAGCACCACGGCTCGGTGTTTGTTATTACAGGGAGCAGGACATATCTGAAAGCAGCGCATCCAGCGCCTGTGTCAGGGCTCGCTTCGCTCCCTCTCGCTCTCTCCCCGCGCGCTCAACGCCACTCAGAGAAACGATTACCCTCTCCAAACGTACACATGAGTTGGGGGGAGGGTATTTTTAGCCAGCGCCTCGTATCGCCTACAGTATATAGATATCTCCGGATGATCTTCCCGACGGGACGGGACTCCGCGTGCTGCCAAGTATCAGCCGCGCTTTCGGCGCGAGCCTCGCGGTTGGCACCAACCTCCCTGCCGTACATTTATATCGGCGCGAGCAAATTTATAGCTCCTTCCTAATAAAGGTCCCTGCAGCCAGAGGCGGACGAGGAGCCGCTGCTTTTTCCGTCCAGCGCGATCTGCAGAGTCATCGCCGCCCCGGCATCCCCCCCCCCGGCAAGGTCAGCGCTGCCCGGGGACCGCAGTGCCCCCGAAGCGGGGCGACACGGAGGGGCAGGCCTCAGCTCACCCCATTTCCCCCCAAAAGAAAGGCAAGGGGGCAGCCCAGCGCCGGCCAGCGCTGCCGGGGTTCAAAGCAGCTCTTGGGGACGGGATGCGCCAAAGGGTCATTGGGAGCATCCCCACGAGCACCCCCCCGGGCACCCCTGCAAGCGTCCCCGGCGAGGATGCGGGCCCCCCATGAGCCCCGGTCGGGGTTCCCGGCTCCCTCCCCTCCCACCGGGCTCAGCCAGGGGGGGTCTGAAGCCAGAGCTCGTCCAGTTCTACCCGCTCTCACCCCAGCGGTACCTCCCAGCGCCCATTCACTTTAATGACTTTATGGGGCCGGAGGATCCCGTTTTAGCGCGCTGGATGGTAGGAAGTAGTAAAAGGCCCCAACGCGGCTCCTGCGCCACTGCCCTGCCCTTAATTGCGGGGCTGCAGCCCCTCGACGGCTGCGTTTCCCACCCCTCTCCCCGCCGGAGCAGCCGCCGCCGCCGCGTCCCCTTCCCCACCAGCCCCTTCTCCCGCATCCCCCTCCCCGGCCGACGGGGCTGGGAGGAGAGATGCTCCGAAAACACCAACTCCAGCCCAGGGAAAAATAAGGGAAAAGGAAAAAGAGAGGCCGCGACCATCCGGAGGAGGAGGATGGGAAATCGGCCATTTCCCGAGGACGGCGGGGGAGGACGGGCTGGTGGCAGCAACACCCCGGCCCTTCCCCACCGGTACGGCACGACATCTATTCCCCTCCCTCCCCCGGCACAAGGGATTAATAAAAATTTGGGATTATATATTATTAACAGGCTGTAATTGGCAAGAAGGTGGAGAGAGGGGGGGTGGGAAATATGGATTAAAAAAAAATTGCCAAGTAAATTTATGCACTGTCGTCGCTTTACTACCTAATTAATTCAGTAATTTCAAAAACAATTTTATTTATGTTCCATTTACCACATCAAAAGTGCAAAGAAAAAAAGCAGCACCAAACCACAGTGATGCTAAAATAATACCTCAAGGCATCTATTTTTAATCAGGGGGAAAAAAAAAAAAAAGGAAAAAAAAAAAGAAAAAGAGCCGGCCCCGGCTTCTATACAATCTCTGTCGGGCAGACCACCAACTCGGGAGAGCGAAGCAGCCGAGCCCTCCGCGAGTGCCTTCCTGGCTGCCGAAAACAGAGCTTGTCAAAAAAAAACAAATCCATAATGGCCTGAGGCTCCTCTCCAATCTATTTTCTGCTCAGCTGGTTTTAAATGAAGTTATTATGAGTCATTAAAACACCCGCAAGCCTGTGGAAGTCAGCCAATTACAATTTTAAATTTAGCCTGTTCTCTACCCCATTCTCTTGTTTTCTTCTTTTGCCCACATCAAGCTGCTTTTTGATTTTTATTATTGCTCTTATTATTATTATTATTATTATTTCCCTTCTCCCCTGTTCCACCCAAGTGGAAGAGACAGTCGTGAAAATCTCTGCGCTAGAAAAATAGACCGGAGAAAGGCAAGAAGGGCCGAAAAAGGACCCGGCTGCCGAGCAGGCTGGGGTTCAGGGCGGCGAACGGCTTTGCCTCCTTTTTTCCCCGAGTGCCATCCAAAGGCAGGAACCGAAGAGGAGGGAAAGAGCGAGGCGCGGGCTTTAGAGGGTTCGGAGGGGCTCCCGAGCCCAGCGCGACGGTGGGCTGACGCCGGGGGGGGGGGTTCGGCCCCTCTCCCGCCCAAGCGCCACGAGCATCCCTGGACCACGGGCGGCTCTGGCGGGAAGGATGCTCTGGGCAGCACGTCCCGGGCTTGGGAAAGCACCTGCAATGATGGGGCGGGGGCTCGGGGGACAGAGCCACCGCCAACATCAGCGCCCAGCCGGTGACACCCGCCCCCATGCCGGCAGAGCCGGGGGGGTATCGTCATAGATGAAAAAAATCCCCCCAAACCAGATTTTGAGCTCAGGAGCAAAAACCAGGCAGGTTCTTACATAATTCCCCCCTTTTCCTCCGCCCCGCGGGCGCTGCTCTCCCTGGCGGCCGCCTCCCGGCAGGGGGGCACAACGCCAGCGCCCACCCAAAGCCCCCTCGGCCCCGCGCGGGGAGCGAGCGCGGCGCGTCCTGCACAGCCCATAAAACTCCAAACAGCCTCCAGACACTCCCGCAATCGTCCTCCATCAAAACACTTTGTCTTGCATACAGAAATGCGGCGGGGCGCGCGCGGAATACCAAATCAGGCCGTGACGGTGCGGGGAGGCGGCTCCTTGGCAACGGGGGGGGGGGGCTTCGCCGCCGCGCGACAGGAAACAAAATCTGTCAAGCCTGTTGGGCAAATGATAAACATTAGCGGTATTAAAAAAACCCAACCCAACACAAAAGCTGCGTAAATGGCTGGCAAGAGCAGGGGGAGGGATGGGGGGGCTCTCACCCCATTCTCCCCCCCCCAGCCCAGGGGGGTCTCCGGCGCCGTGACCCCGGGGGAAGTTTGGGAAGTTGGGGCAGAAAGGCGGGGGGGGGGGGGGGGCGGGCGGCGATGGCTGCGCGCGTCCAGGGGTGTCAATGCGATGGATGAGCATCGGGCGGGTTTGGTACCGGGGGGGTGGCTTGGGGGGTCCCGGCACCCCTGCTCTGCACCCCACCTTCGGTAACAAGGGGAAGCCAAAAGAGGGGAGCGGGGAGAGGCGGCGGCGGGCGAAAAATAAATCTATTTCATCAGGTAAGGGCAAGGGGGGGGGGAGAAAGCAGCTGGCTCGGACCCAGCGGCCGGGTCCAGGAACGCAGCCAAAACAGGAGCTAAAAAGCAAACCATATTCTTCTGGTCTCAGCTCGGGCTCTCGAGGCAGAGAGGATGGGGAGGGGGGGCGAGAGAAATGTATTTTTCATCAGCCAGTGTATAATTTATAAACAGCATTAAACAGTTTTTGTTTTCTTTCTTCCTCTCCCCCGTGTGCGCGGCTTGGCCGGCAGTCAAGCCTGCATTAATTTCTGCTGTGGGTACAGTGTGTTCTTGGATGCACATCTGCGGATGATCATAAACGCGGGAACGCTGGCAGAACATCCAGACCTGCCGGCGGGGCCGCTGACATCACCCGGCACCGAGCGCGGGACGGCGGCCAGCCGGGGCGGGGGGGCCCCGGGGAGCCGCCGGGGGCCAGGGGACGCAGCCGCCCTCACCCCCACCGCCAGGACACCGGCGCCCCATGGAGATAACGCCGAGCGGGGGACGACACTCGCGAGAGGGACGGGTGGCGGCGGGATGAGCCCCCTCCCCTGAAAACGGGCGGGGGGACGCGCCCTTCCCTCCTGCCCGAGGTACCGTCCCCATCGGCGCGTCGGGTCCCGCTCCCCCAGCACAGCCCGGCCCCTCACCCCGCGGGGCTTTTGCACCCCCCTTCCTGATGACAGAGGACGAATCGAGCGGATTTGGGTGGGGAGGGAGCTGCTGGCAGCAGGGCAGGGGGCTGCGGGTGCGTTGCCCGCACACTGCTCACCAGCATCCCCATTTGCTGCCCATCGGCATCCCCACGGGCATCCACCAGCATCCCCACGCGCGGCCCGGGGCGGAGGAGGACCGCGGCAGCGGCTCCTGCGGGATGGAGAGGCAAAGCCAGCGGGGGAAAGGCAGACACCCGCTTCCCTCCCTCTTCCTGGGATAAACCCAACCGAAAGCGGGCGGTTTGGTAACCGCCACCCCAGGCCGTGAAGAAGCACCAGCTCGGACGAGGCTGCGGCGAGGCTGGGACTGGCCTCCCCCGGCCGAACCGATGGCGCTTCTCACCGCACCACAACGAGCCGGGCTTCCCACCTCGCTTTCCACGGCACCTCCTTTTCCTGGGGGGGGGCAACTCTTCATAGCGCCTTTAGAGGTTGGAGCGCGCGTCTCCGGCAGGCAGGCGCGGGCGGCGCTGGGCAGCACGTAGGGAAAGGCTTTGCATGGCATTAAGGGCTTTATATTTACGTTTTATAGTGGAGTGTAAACATTTGGCTGCGGATTTACCTTGCACCTGCGAGGCTGCAGCGATAACACTGCCGAGCACCCGCCACGACGCAGGGGCACCGTGACCCCCCCCCCACTTGGGTCTCCGACTTGTTCATTAATTTAAATGCACCTTTAGCACCAAGTATCTCCCAGAAACGCTCGGCCAGGGAGATGCCACCCACCACTAAACCCAGCATTTGCCACCTTCGGCATGGGGGGCTGCCGGAGGAGGGGGCTCCTGGGGGGCACTTGCCATCCCACCCCGACACTCTCCCATCGGCGCAGAGATGAGCCACCGCCGCCCCGAGAACCAGCCCCGACACCACCGCCCCGGCACAACCTGGCCTCATCCCGGCCGGCGGAGGGGGGAGGCGAGGGGAGAGGTGCAAAGGTCTCCTGCTTTAATAAATAACAGCGCTGGAATTCGCGGCGGCTGTTTGCGAGAGCAGGGCAGAGCTCTCCCCGCCTCCCCCCTCCAGCCGGATTTAAAAAAAAAAAAAAATAATAAAAAAAAAAATAATTAATCCCGCGCGATGACAGGCTTGGCTCAGCGTTCACTGTACATACTGTACCCACAAAGCTGGCTGCCCGCCAGGGACGGGCCGCGAGCCAAAGCGACCATAACAAACATGAGCCGCGCGCGCCAGCGCCGGAGGGGGGGGACCAGCATCCCGCAGACCAGCACCGGACGGGGGGGGACCAACAACCTGTGCCCCAGTCAGCCCTGTGCTGGGGAGACCAGCGTCCCACCGACCAGCACCCTGCACCCCAGTGCTGGGGGGGACCAGCATCCCGCGTCCCAGCACCTGGGAGGGACCTACATCCCCCACCCCAACACTGGGAGAGGGGACCAGCATCCCACGGAACAGCACCGGACAGGGGGGGACCACCATCCTGCACCCCAGCACTTGGGGGGGGACCAGCACCCCACATCCCAGCATCCTGCACCCCAATGTCAGGGGGTCACCGGCATCCTGGGGACCGGCGACGGATGGGGGGGATGAGCATCCCACACCCCAGCACCAGGGGGGGACCAGCACCCTGCACCCCAGCGTCGGGGGGGACACCAGCATCCCGGGGACCAGCCCCAGCAACCGGCCACTGCCTGCGGGCACCCCGGGGAGTGCGGACGAGGGGCAGAGGGGGAAAAGGAAATATGAATAGAGGGGGGAAAACCAGATAACAGAACAGATCAAAATATAAAATGTAACACAGCTTCCTTGCGAAGGCACAGCTCTGGCTGCGGCACCTGCCACCCCCGAGTGATTTGTCCTCAACGGAGCGGGACGAGGACCCCCACCTACATCCCGGCAAAGGGGGCCGGGGGCCACCTGCATTTTTTTTTCCCCATTAAAACCCCCCAGCTGCGTGTGGGGCTGCACGCCCAAGGGGAACAGCAGCCTACATTGACTTGCAGAGCACAAGCCTTCCCACCAGCGCCGCGCTCCAGCCCTTCCCTATCTATTTAATTAAAGGGCCTGCATCATGTGAACCTGCTAGTTAGATTCATTAGGCAGAGAGCGCCTAATTCCGCAGCAGTTGTGCTAATGAAACTGCGGCGGGCGCCCGTACGCGGGGAACACGCTGCCGGGCCACGCGCGGGAGCCGAAGCGAAGGCGATGCTCACGCCACGAGCAGGGCTGGACGGCAAGCAGCCCCGCGGTACGCAGAGTTTGTTATTCCGAGCTCTTAGCCCAGAAAAATATTTCCCCAATTAAGGAATTGAAAACAAACTCTGAAAAAAAAAAATAAAATGAAATAAACCTAATTACCGGGCAACTGGAGAAGAAGTTCGCGATGTGCTGTGCTGGGAAGGGCAGAGGAGATGCGCGAGCCGGGCGGCCGCAGCATCTCGGGGTGGGCGCGGAGAGCATCCCCCCGTCCTGACCCCCAGCGTTCCCCCCGTCCCTCCCCCAGCGTCCCCCCAACCCACCTGAGTGAGCCAGTAAGTGCATTCGCAGCCGCAAACTGTCCAGGAACCGCTTCCCGCACAGCTCGCATCCGTACGTCTTCATCCCGCTGTGCAGCTTCCTAGGGGAGAAGACAGAGGGGGGGGTTAGTCCTGCTGTGCCCGGGGGAAAGGTTATCCGAAATAATGCCCGAAACTTCCCCTTACTTCACCCAACCGACGCATCGCCCGCGCTCGGTTCTGCCTGGAGAAGGCCTGTGGGAAGGGCACGGGCGGGAGGCCCTGCGTGACCCCCCCAGCACGGACAAGATCACCTTCTCCAGCTTAATGTTCGTTATCGTGACTACAGTCGGATTCTTTTAATAAGCCAAACAGATCTGAACTCTAGACTTAATGCAAAGTGTGTTTTGGCAAACTTCTGGCAAACTTCTTCCTTATGCCCCGGGACGCTTTTGAAAACGGTACTGTACTCCAAAAAAAAAAAAAAAAAAAAAAAAATTAAAATGAAATTGAGAGGTTGTTTGGAAGCATTTCTGACCGAATCCCAGTTTCCATCCCAATTTGGCGTGCCGCAAATCACAAGCAAATCGTAACCAGCAGCTGCAAACAGGAAACGTGCCACTCAGCGTTTCCTGGCACGGCGAGGCCGGGCTCAGCGCCGCCGCGGCGCTGCACAGCCTCCCGCCCGCAGCCCCGCTCCCACCCCCCGCCGCGGGCGCCGGGCACGGCATCTCCCCCCTCTGCCATCGCGATGCTCGGCCACCGCGGCCAGACCCGCGTTATCCCCGTCTCTCTGCCGCGGGGACGGTGATGCTCCCTCCGGCTTTGGGTAGCAACAACCCCCCGCAGGTGGGAGCCCCTTTAGCGGACGGCGTTTGCACAGACCTGGGCAGGAATATTGCCCAAGCCCACCTTGCCCCACGAGCCGTCACTGCCGGCCCAGGGCAACCCCTCCCAGCCCCGCTCCCCCCCTGGCAGAGGAGCATCCAAGGGTGGCTCCCCCACAGTGCCGGGGGGATGTCACGCAGCACCCCAAACTCCTGGCACAGCTGCTCGTGGCTGTATTTCGCCATGTGCTGGCGGTACATGGATGCTTTTGCAAAGCGACCTGGCTCTGCGGGTGGGAGCAGCGCCGATAACCCCCCCCCCCGAGCCACAGGCGCTCCCAGCTCCTGCGAGGCCTCCATAGCCAGCCACGCCGCGGCTCCTGCGAGCCCTTCGTACCCACAGCCGGGGCGGGCTCGCGGCAGCGGCACGTGCAAAGTTTCAACATCGGATGCTGTAAACAGAGAAGTATTTGTATGTGTTTGAGGAGTCACACAGCAAATCGCTGCGTGCCGACCTCTGCTCGCATCCACCATTTATCATCACTCTGCAACAAGACCAGCGTATTTTTATTGCCTTGTTGCCAAAGACAAAACAGAAACGGTCTTGTCCGGGGCTGGACGCCCAGCCCTCCTCCCTCTGCCGCTCCCGCGGGAGGGCTCGGCCCCGGCCGGGCTCGGACCGCTCGCCTTCTGCGCTCAGCCCGGGGTGGGGGGAGATTTTCCTGGGCGTGAGCTTTATTCCCTCCCGAGTTTTACTGGCGTGAAGCTGCTGCTGCACCGAGCCCCAGCAGGAGCATCCCTGCCATCCGCAGGGAGCCCGGAGACCCCAACCAGGGCGCACGGGGTCTGGTTCCCTCACGAGTGTGCGCAGCAGACGGCCCCGCATCCCAACTCGTGTCCAGTGCGCATCCCGCCCTGCATCCCATCCGCTTCCCACCCCGCATCCCATCCTGCATCCTGCCCCGCATCCCGACGCACATTCCGACGCGCATCCCGCCCCACAGCAACGCCAGAGGGGCCGGAGGGCGGGAGGAGACCCCGCAACGTTCCGCACTGAGCAAAGGCCACGGAGCAGGAAGGGAGCGGGAGCTGGTTTCACCTCTCAACTTTGCTGTATAATGTAATTATTAATCAGGCTTGTCCTGAATTCACTGTGTCATAGCGGAGGATTAGGAGTCACGCACGAATTCAGGCCAAGAAGGTTTACAATCCAGAGGATTTATCCGCCTCGCAAAAATAAATAAAGCACCAGCCTCCTGACAGACTTCTGCTGCCAAGAAGTCAGCTAAATAAGTGACAGCCTTCTCGTTTTGCATTTTTAATGAGGGACACGCCTGTCACACTTCCCGGCCGGGGCTGAGCTCGCTTCTGCACTTAACGCCGGGTTTAAACCGCTTTGTCAGGAGGAGCGCAGCGTCCCCCGTGCCAGCGCTGCGGCGCCCGCCTCGCGGAGGCCGCGGCGCCTTTGCAGTGAATTAAAGCGTAATTGGATAATTAGTTCGGGTAAAACTTGTGAGGTTCGGGGTTTTTTTTTTTTTTTCTAAAGTGAGTCTCGAGACACAGAGGGGAAACAAGAGGACAAGTTTCCTTTCTCTGCGTCACCCAAACCCGCCGAAACACCGGCAAAACCAGCACGGAGCCCAGCAGGGAGAGGGGAAAAGACGGGAGCTGGAAACCCGCGTCTCCCTCGGGCTCCGGGCGCTGCCGTTTCCCCTCCTTGCGCCCCCTCCGCATTGTTTTAACGCGCCGAGTAATTTACTCGCAATATCTCTATCAACAAATTTCAGCGGCAACAAAAGTTTTCCATTCGGTGCCTGCTTATAGGACGATCTTATCGCGCACCATCTTGCACGGTCCCTTTCAACAAGGTCTTAAAGCGCTTTATCTGCTCGGTTTCCCGGTAGCAAAATATGATTGAAATGTTCTATTTCTGCTCACCGGATTAAGGAGATGTTGCAAAACTGCACAAAAACCTGGCAGATGTAAGCAAGGTATTACGGCTGCTGGGGCTGTTAAGATCTGAGGGGAAAGATCAATACGTGCTTCTAAAGTTGCGCCTCTAGAAAGCGGGGGGAGAGGTTGAGGACGTTAAAATCCATCACTGCGCGGCGACGCTGCCCCAACCCGCGTGCAAAAACATAAAGCGTGCTTTATTATTCCAATCTGACGCTGAAATTACGCTCCACGCGTCATGTTCTCCTGCAAGGTCCCCACCAGCAAATGAGCCGAGACGACGCTCGTGGGATGGAGAGCAGCGGCAAGCGGGGAAATCGCTGCTTTTTTCTCAAAAGACGATTTTCCTCTGTAATTCCTGCTCGAGGAGCACTGGCCAAAGCTCCCCCCCGGCAGTGAAATATGGCCGGAGGATGCTCCGGCGCGGCGAGGATGCTCCGGTGGCATCCTGGGGCTGGGACCAACCTCCCGGAGCGAGTCCCGGCGCAGAGTTTGGTGAGGGGCTCTCCGGGGGGGGTAGGACCCACCGAGGGGCGACCCCCCCTCCCCGCCCGGCTCCGGCAAACAAAAGCCGGGCGGGAGGCTGGCCCCTCGCAAGCTGCCGGTAATTAAAAAGGCCTGTAAATGCCCCGCAAAAAGCACTTCAAAGGGCCGGCGATTCCAGCGAGACCGCGCGGTGTAAAAATTATGAGTTTTCCCCACAGGGTGCTTTGTGTGAAAGGGCCGGGATCGGTGGCAAACGCCGCTGCCCACTCCCGGGGGACGCGGGGGCTCGACGGAGCATCCTTGGGGACGCGGGGGCCCAGCGGAGCGTCCTTGGGGACACGGGGGTTTGATGGAGCATCCTTGGGGATGCAGGGGTTCGATGGAGCGTCCCGGGGAACGCGGGTACCGACGCAGCCCCGGCACCACAGACCACCGCGGCTGGCCCACCACAAGCAAACTCCGGCTCCGGCCACCTAAAAACCTGCAGAAAACCGCCTTCTGCTGTTTTTATTTCAGGGGCTGCGGTGTCCCGGCCCCTCCCCGCCGCCCCTCTTGGGAAGCGGGAAGGAGACCCCCTCCCCTCCGCACCGAACGAGACGCGTGGCTTCTGGCCGTTTGATTACTTTTAAGTGTATATTTTTCCCCTCAAACAGAGTGAATACAATGGTTAGGAAATTTGACAGAAAACTATTCCGAGCCATTTATTGCCTTAATGCGCACCTTTGTCCAACAGGCAGTTTTGACAGGAGCGATAAATTCCAAATTTATGTCAACAGAGCATATGTTGAACACCTCATTTCTGAGCTAAAGCGGCATGCTGCCCCATAAATCACCCTTCTGTTTGAAATGAAAGTAGATTACGGGCCCGTGTTATTGAGCAGTTAGAGCCAGAGTCGTATAAATCAGAACTTTTAACTCCAGGCGATCCGGTCTGCAATTAACCAAAGGGCACTTTGTCATCCGCGGGCCGGGGCGCAGCCTGGCAGGGCACAGGGCTACCGGGGACCGGCAACAGCCCTGGGAAGGGCCCGGCGCGGCAGGGTTTTGCCCGGGGACGCCAGCCCAAGGGGCTGCCGAGCCCCCACGCCGCTGCCCGCAGCCCCCCCCGGGGGCCGCGCTTCGGCAGCCGGTTCCAACACGGCGGGGGAGTTGCGGGGCTGGCGCGGGGCGAGCGATACCTCGCGGTCCTCGTAAGGCAAAAGTAAGACAAAAAGACACATCGGCGCAACACTCGGAGCCGTGCGCTGGCTGGAAAGTGAACGGCACAGGCGGAAATCTGTCCTCGTGCGTTCTGCAGTGGGTTTCCCGGCACCTCCTGATGCCCGTGCGACAGCTCGAGACCCTCATCCGGTGGCGCTTCCCCTGTCCCATGGCATTTCCCACCGCCCCGCAGCACTTTGCCCCCATTTCACTGCATTTCCCCCTACCCCGCGGCATTTGACCCGCATCCTGGGGCATTTCGCCCCCATTTTGCTGCGTTTCCCCCCCTCCCGTTGCATTTTGCCCCCGTTCCGCCGCATCTCCCCGGGATGCTGCTGCGGGGGCTCAGTCCCACGCCGGAGCTGCGTCGGGCGAGGGGGCAGTTCCCACCCGCTGGAGCAGCAGGGCTATAAAAAGCCTCAGACGCTAAGTATTTCCTTTCCTATAAAATATTCATTGCCGCGCGCAAGAGCCAGGGAGCAGAAACCTCAAGCGGTTCCAACTTTGTGCCGCAGCAATAACGGAGTTTTATAGGCGCCTTCTGATTTTATTTCCAGCGGGCGAGGGCCGCGGTGCCCCGGCGGAGGGGGGGCTGCCGGCCGGCGCATCCCTGCGCCACGCGGGATGGCAAACCGGCACCCCCGCCACTTCACCCCCCCCGAATAACCCAGCGCAAGCCCTCCCTGTCCCCCCAGTTCCCACCCGCGCGCCTCCCTCGCCCGCGTAAATCGATACGAAAAATCAATCCACCCCCTGATCTGCTTTATCGAGACGGAGGTGCCACGTCTCGCGGGCGGCGGGGATCTCGCGGAAAACCAAGGTCAGCGGGCAGCAAGCCGCCTGCAAAAGCCGCCTCGGACACCCTCCCGAAAGAGTGTGACACCCGCGCGGCCGAGGGGGCGACTTCCCCCTCCCCGGGCGGTTATTTACGAGGGCGGGTGACAGTGGAGCTGGCGCGGGACGCGGCGCTGGGGACACGGGGCTCCTGCACAGTCACCGCTCCGCCGACTGAAATAGCAGGGAGAGCTATTAAGGGCACGGGGAAGGGGGAAGGGAGCCGAGACCTTTCTTTCCGTCTAATAAATTAAGAAGGAAAAAAGAAAAACCCAACCCAAACCTGCCCTCAAACCGCCGCCGCTCCTAAAAAAAAAAAATGAAATAAATCTTACAGGAGCTGGAAATAAAGATTTTACTATTTCTGAACTTAAAAAAAAAATCGGGGGGGGGAGGGGGAGGAATAGCTATCAATAGAGAGCACTAAAACTCCTTGCCCGGACAATATTTATATTTACCATGAGCTAATTCATGAGCTTTCACCAGATGCTGTGGCGTGACATCATTTCAGCACGATGCCAACGCTTCCCCTTTCCAAAGAAGCCGAGGAAAGGATCCCTCCCTCCGTTTTCCCTCACCTTGCACAAAACACCAGCAGCCGACGCCAAAAGCGCATCTGAAATCTCCCTGCGGCCCCTGCCCACAGCACTGCTGCTAAACGCTGCCAAGGGGCAGCACCCCCGGGCACCTGCGTTAGTCCTCAATAATCGTTACTGCGCGGGATTTCCCGGGATGGATGATGCCCCCGGGGCTCCCTTGGTGCATCTCAGCCCCCGCACCTCGTCCCTGCCCACCTGGGTCCAGGGGCACTCGGGGGGCTGGCGCTGGACGGGATGAGCATGGACGGGAAGCCATCGGACGCATCCCAGATGGCGCGGCCGGACCACGCGGGGTTTCAGAAGGGGATGTGGGATGCAGCCGCGGCACGGTGCCGTCGGTGCTGAAGGTACCGGGTGGCAGTGGGTGCCGCCGGCCCAGGGAACAGCCCCCCCATCTCTGCTGCCCCGCTGCCAACACTCACGACCCACCCAAAAAATTCCAAGCTGTCACGCTGCCGCGGGCGCCGAGGGGTTAATGCGTCGCAACACACGCAGTCCCGCTCAGAATAACCGGCGCTAATTCAGCTGTCCAAAGTTCTTCGGGCAGCTGGTGACACCGGCACGGGGAGCGGGGCGAGGAGCGTGCGCGTCCCCGGGCGGCATGGACCCCGCGCTGGGCATCGCACCCGCTGCCGCTGGGACGCTCCGCAAACGCGGCACGGGTGACAGAGGCGCCAGGCACAGCCCCGCCGGAACTTATTCTTAAAAATAATACCAAATTTCGACAAAAAAGCAAAGTGACCTTAGCGCCGAGTACATCTGCCGCAGCAGTGGCGCGATTATTCACATGTTTTGATTCCTAATTCAGAAATAATAAGCGGTTCATGGATTCCAAGTTTAAAAATACATTCATCATCTGGTTTCCTTAGCAGCACGTGTGCCGTTGGAGCACCAGCGCAGTCCACGCGCGGCGGCCCCCCGTTCCTCCTGACCGTAGGGGGTGGTCAGGACACGGGGAGAGCGTTCGGCATCGGGCGATGGGACCATCCCGGGACGGTCCAGGCAATCCTCCCCGGGGACGAGGGAGCCTGCGGCTCCCGGGGCCCCGAGGAGATGGCGAAAGTCCCCAGGGAGCCAAAAGCGGGGAGAGCGGAGACGCCAATGGGAGGCTGGAGCAAAGAACAGCTGAAATAAGGGGGAGTTTCAGGGGAGGGGGATTTCTGTTTCACTTCCCACTCTCCGGCGCCCCGACGGCAGGGAGGAGGCTGGACGCGCGTCAGCACAGGGTGGTACCAGCGGGGCTGAGCCCCTTCCCCGGGCTGGGCTCACCTCCAGGGAGTGGGGAGAGCCCCCAGCGGGCAGCGGGGCTGGGGGGACGTCCTCACATCCCCCCCGGCGCCGTTACATCCCTGCTACGCTCAGTTTGATCTTCCCAGCAGGTTTTGCGCAGCATCCTCTTCTCCCAGCCCTGTTTCTCCCCCCAGGGGGGTGCAGGTGTCTCCCCTCCCCGCCAGCTCCTTCGGGTCCCTCCTGCCCGAGGAAACAAATCCACGGCAGAGCACCGCTCCCCTCCTCACCGAGACGGCGCTGATGATGGCGGCGGTGCCCCCCTCCCTGGCTGCCACCAGCCCGGCCGGGTACCGCCCGGGATCGGGCACAAAGCCCAGGCAAACGCCGTCCTTCCAGCGAGCGGCCCAGATCCCGAGGAGTTTTATAAGGTAATCAAATATGCAAGAGATTCAACAAACTAATTTCAAGCACACACCTGGGGTCCTCTGATAATGTCGGTTGTGCCTATACAGCGCAAGGATTAAAATTTCATAGAGTCATGATTTCATCAGTCGCTAAACTACAAAGGATTAATTAACAGCCAGGGAAGAGCTCATGGCTTGGAAATACAGTCTTAAGGAAAATATCTATCTCCGCTCTCCAGATGTCAGCACACAGACGAATAAAGTGCTTTGATGAAAACCCTTTCTTATTATTAGCGACTCCCAAATATTGTGGTTTTGCAGCTAGAATTAAGGATGCCCAATTGCAACCCGCCGCTGCCGGGCTCCGTGTGCCGCACCGTTCCCTCCCGGGGGGGTTTCAGGCTGCAGCCCCCCAGGACGCAGCCGCTGGCCGCACAAGCAGGTCCCACGCTGGGATTTTGGGGATCGGCAGAGGTGCCTCCCCCGGGTGGGGGTGGGAAGAGCCACAGGCTGGGGTGGGGGGGGGGGGGGTGGGTCTCGCCTTTGCTGCCGTGCAAACCTCGTCTCGCCGCTCCCGGTGAGCCTCCCAAAGCATCCCCCCCAGCCGTGCTGGAAAAGCCTGGGAAGGATGCGAGGGCACCGACCTGCCAGAGCCCCGCGAGGGCTGCCCGCGGTCCCCCCCTCGGTACACCCTCACAGAACGCGCGACACCCCCAGCCTCGGGACGAAGGCTGGCGACGGCCGAACCCCGACTCCTGCAAAGCAGCGATTCTCCCCGGGGAGTTTCGCGGGCGCAGGGGTAACACCTGCCCCCACGTAGAGCCCCGCCAGGCCCGGGGCTGACCCTCCCCGACGCACACGCCGCTGGCACCCGAGACGCGCGGCGGGAGCGGGGAGCGCGGCAGCCGGTCCCCCCTCCTTCCCCGGGAAGATGAATGAGGGAGCTGTCAGGCAGGGACAGGCGCGGCAGTTGTGTTGCTGTAAAGGGGCAGTGGAAGTGTCTTTGATTAATGAAACCCTAACACCCGGCTGCTACGCAGCCCTTCTCCGGCACAGAGAGATGCCCTGGGACAGGCTGAAAACACCGCGCTCCGCAAGGATTCCCAGGAAAGGCTTCTCCCGACCCCAGCCCGGTCTCCTCCTGCCCTCTGCCCGGGCTCGCGCCGCCTCCTCGGGAGTTCACAGGGCTGACAAAGAACTAATTATTTCCAATTAGAAGCTGGGAGATGAACATTACGCACCTTGTCAAGCCAGTAAATTAACGCATCTGGACCGTGCCGGGCCCCGGTGAGAGCCCGGAGCGCCCAGGGCAAGGCGGTGGCAGTGGGAGCAGCCGCTCGGAGGTGCCGCAGCCCGGGGGCGGCGAGCTGGGTCTGCCGGACCCTGCCACGGCCAGGGTCTCCTCCGGCACGGGCATCGATAACCGGCACCAGCCGCGGAGCATCCCTGCAGGGCTCCCGCGGGGGGTCCCGCACCAGGCAGAGGGCCGGGGCGCTGCTGCCGGCGATGCCACGCAGTGTGACGGCACCCACGCGTCTGGCTGGCTTTTGGTTTGCGTGGGCTGGGGTCACGCCGCCGGAGCCTGGGCACCCGGAGCCACCGGCACCCCAAAGCCCCCAGGTACCAGCTGCTCCCCCTGCAAATGCACGAGCCAGACGCATGTTCCAAAACCAGGAGCGTTTCGTCCAGCCCTTCCCTCCTCTTGGAAATGCCGAGTGCCCCCCGGGATGCTCTGACCATGGCAAAGACCAGGATCACTGGGAACGCGGGGACGGCCGCCCGGAGAACAACGAGCGCTTTCAGCCAGGCTGTTCGTGCAAAACGCCCGGTTTTCCACCCAGCTCCCCGGTGGGGACACAAAATACTTATGACCAGCGGTTCAGAGGCACGATTTACTACTCCGGAGAACGGAGCCCGGTCGGAGCGGGACAGCGTCCGTGCGGACGGCTGGGACGGGGGCCTTGGACCGAGGCCATCGCTGTCCATCCGACAGTGAAACCCTCCTATGGAAAACCTGCTTTTCGGGAAGGACTATGGAAGTGGGAGGTGTCCGAAGAGCTGGGGCAGCCCGCACCCCGGCGGAGCTGCTGGCAGGGCATGGCACGGGGGGCTGCCGCATCGCCTCCGCCGCGGCTGCATTGGCTTTGCTCCCCAACCCCCCCCCCCGCAACATCTGTGGGGAGGGGAGCGAGCGGCCGCTGCCAAAATCACGCTGGAAACTCGTCACCTCACGGAAGAACACCGTGGGCAGGTGTCGCTGGCCGCGGGCAGTGTCGTGCCCCAGGATGGGGATGGGGCGCATGGGACTGGCAACTTTCTCCTTTATTTTTTTTCCTTCCCGCATCAGCTTAAGCGCTGGCGCTTTAATAGGAAGAACGCTGCCTTCAGCTCTCCGTAATTAGTTTTGCTCAGCCTACAACATGTTTTCACTGAAAAAATAAATAAATCCCTTCCGGGCGAGCCAAGTTAGGAGCGGGACGCCAGCCCTGACGGCACGCTGCGCTCCCCCCGGCCCCGGCCAAAAGTACGCGGCGTCCCAAACCCAGCAGCGCGGGCGGCGCTGAGCCGTCCTGGAGCCCCGGGACCCCTCCGAGGAGCCTTGCTCACCATTAATTCACTGATGTGCAGCCCCACCCCCCCTCCCCGACGTGCACAACAGGTTCCATGCAAATTCGGGAGCTTTTAAATTATACCGCTAATGAAAGCAAATAAAAGCAGTTAAAAGGCAATTTGCTCAATTGGTGCTAATATTTAAGCACAGCATGTGTAAAAACGAGATCGCAGAATTCGGTTTTGCCACGAGAAAACTTTTGGTCCCAACTTTCCTGCAGAGAGGACGGAGCGCAGCCGGCCGGGCTTGGAGCCCCTCGGCGGCGGGCAGCCGGGCTTCTTATGTAGGAAACACCCCGCGTGCCCCCCAGCAGCTCCCCGAATAGCCGGTGGGACCGGCAATTCCTCCTCTGCCAAGGGGCGCACTCGCAAGCTCCCCAGACCCGCCGCGACGGCAGGAGGAGGGGAGGCTTCCCAGGGTCTCCCCACCGGGCGTCACTGCCTCTTCCTCCAGCGGGCTGGCCAGGGAGCGGGAGGAGGATCTTTACGGTATCCGGGGTTCCCGGACGTATCCCACCCTGGGGGGAAGTATTCTGGGCACGCACGGGGCTGCCCGTGGGCCACCCAGCAGCCGGGGCAGGCACCGGTCCACGGGGCGCATCCCGGCCCGCCGGCATCCCCAGGCATCCCCCGGGAACCTCAGGGGGGGAAAGAAGGGGGAGCACGGGGACGGCGCGGGCCCTCAGCGTCCCCTGCTCCCCCAGGACTCCGCTCCCCCGCGGCAATTCGGGCTCACGCCAGTGTTACACCGAGCCCCCCACCTCCAGCACGTCACCGCAGCCACACGTAAACCCAACAAATCCCAAATGGGGAACGCGGCGGCCGCTGTGCAAGGAGAAAACCACTGGCCAGCCCGAGGTACCAGGGGACGCCCGAACACCAGCACCCCCGCGAAGCATCCTCCGGGTTACCATTTCCCACCTCGTGATGCCGGGAGGGCCCTAACGCTAACGAGCTCTGACAGAAGAACGATAACGGCGATCTGGCATCAAAATAACGCAGGCAAAAAAAGCGATCTCGTTTCCCTTTGTCAGGGAGTTGGCCCGTCGGCGGGGCAAGCCGAGTTTTGCATCACGCAACACAAAAGCAAAGACGCAGCTAAAGAAACGCTGCTGCTCCTCCGGTTTCTAACGCGCACTTACGGCCAGCAGAACGGCGGCTAACGCTTGCCCGTCAATTAAGGCCGGCTCTTGGCAATGCCCCGTTTGGCGGGTTATGATGCTCTTGCATAAATTCGCTTTCAAAACAGGAGCCGCCGGTGAATGAGACCTCGATTTCTAATGGTTGGAAATATTTTGTACACTCTGCTGCTCCCTCTGTACCCCTTTGTCGGGGCCGAGGTCTGCAGGCTAAAGCGGGTACCAAAAGACCATCTGTAGCTCCCGTCTTTACAGAGAAGTTTAAATAGGGGGATGAATGAGCACAGGAATTAATGAATGATAAAGCCGTATGGTCTCAGTCAGCCTCCTACGCCTGGATGTGGTATTCAAACCCTCCCAGCCTTCTGCCACAAAGAGAGGTTTCTAAGCTGCAAAAAAAAAGGGGGAAAAAAAAAAAAGGGGGGGTGGTGGGGGGTGGTGTGCGTGCAGGTTTTTAACAACAAACCCAGCGACTTGCCTCAGAGTTCCCACCAGGTTTCCTGGCTGCGATCGGGGGGAAAGGCACGCGTTAATGCCGAGCGGGGGGAAGGACGGGTGGTTTCCCCACAGCCGGCGGTAAAACCCCCCTTCGGCAGCAGAAGCAGCCCAGGAGAGTCGGTGCCGGGGCTTGCCGGCGCTAACGGGGGTCCCGGGGAGGGGACCCGGGGGTCCCACACTAGCGAGGGCAGGCAGGTGCCGGCGAGGCCGCCTGGAGCAGCCATGCCACCTTCCACCTCGCCAGCCTCCGCTGCGTCCCCACCATCCCTCTGGCACAGCCTGGAGGTGCCCGGGCAAAGCCGACAAACCCCGAAAGGCCCTCAGGGGGGTTTTGAGCGAGGGGTCACGGCGAGGATGCGCTCCGTGCCCAAAGCGCATCCGTTACGAAGCAGCTCCATAAAAAACCAAAAAGGGTTTGAGGGACGCTTGCAGAAACCAAACCTGCTCGCCCGAGCTGCAGCAAAGCGCGGCCCCATCCCTCCAGCCCTGCTCGCCGAGTGGCGCGGGGTCGCCCAGCGCCTGCGACGGACCCTGGCCCTGGGGGGCTGAGCGACGCCGACCCGCTCCCCCCGGCCACCCCGGAGAAGATGCTCTGGCTCCCGGTTGCCGATGGCTGGAGACTAAGAGGTGAGATCCAGGGAAAGACAAGGGCACGGATGGAATCACAGACTTTGCTCCCGCGATCCTGAAATGCTAACAAGGTAAACACCCAGGATCAAACGCCCCAAATCTTCTTGATTCCTACTCAAAACCAGGTGGCTGCCGGGAGGGATCGTTCCTCTCCAAAACAACCCGCCGGAGGTTGAGGCAGCGCAGCGCAATCCTGCAACGCTACTTTTATTTTAAGAGCCGTCATGTGTAAAGCATTAGCGTTTTGGAAATTGCATTCTCAAGTTAATTAAATGGACAATCTTTTATACATAAAAAGTGAAAGCAAGCAATTAAAAGCCCGGCGAGGAGAAAGTGCCTTTTTGGCGTCGGGCGCTGCCCCTCGGTGCTGACGCCTGCGACGCGGGTTGGGCTCCCGGGGAGCCAGCTCGCACCACAGCGGAGTTCACCTTGGGGATTCCGCATCGCAAGACCCCGCGATGCACCGGCCCGTGGCTCCCCTTCCCCCTCCCGAGGAGCCCGTGGAAACCACACGCACTCAGTTCACGGATTTCCTACGTATGGGCACGGTTAGCGGCTCGTGCCGGCGTGAAAACCCGCAGGAGTTATCTTTGCTGCAGTAAAACGCCGACCTTCAGGTTTAGGCAGGAGGTAAAGTTCACCATCGATTGGACTCACCGTAATCTGTTGATAATTACTATTATCTCCGAGTTAATCTTCTGAGAGGTCAACAGTTTTACAGAAATCTTGCAAGCCGTGTCTTTTGCTTCCCAACTTCATATCTGGGCCAAAAGGTCAATTACTGCAGCTTGCTAACTTTGGGTTTTCTCAAAAAAACCCACCCCTCTACGTGCTCCCACCCCAAACCCCCGGGCGCAGGGCGTGCGGGCAGGGGCTGGCCCTCGGCGCGGGGGAACCCCTCAAGGCGCGGGGCTCTGGAGTCACGGGGAAGAGTTTTCTCACCTCACGGCTGCTCCCAGTCCCGAAACTGAACCGGGCTCATAGGGTGGGAGCCTCCGCTGCCGAGGGCTCGGGGCATCCCCTGCACACCGGGATGCAGCCGGCGGGTCCTCGGCACCGCGCTCTGAAGGCACCGACCTCGTCCCGCAAAGCATCACCTGTTTATGCAGCCACCTCCCTTCCCGAGTGCACAAAATGAGCATTTAAAGCCCCGCACCCGGCTCCCGTCCCTGCTCCGGGCAGGTGACAAACGGGAGCGGAGCAGAAACCTGCGGCGGGGGCTGGGGAGAGCCCTGGGGATGGATGGAGACGCCACCCCACCCCTCACCCTGCCAGCCTCCCCTCGCTCTGCGTCACCAAATATCATCGCTGGCATTAAATCGTACCCCCGGCGAGGGGATGCTGCCGGGTGGGTTCGGCGTGCGGCGCCGCGGCTGGGGGGCGCAGCATGGGGGGTGCCGCAGCGGGCTCGGAGCGCAGCGGCGGTGGGCTCGGAGCGCAACCCGGGGGGGTGCGGCGGTGGGCTCGGAGCGCAGCCCGGGACGCTGGGCATCGCTCAGCTGCTCTGCAGGCAGGTGTCATAAACAAGCAGGCACATGGCAAACATATCGATTTCCCGGCGCTTATCGCGCGGCAACCGGTGCTCAGTTACCAGGCTACTTTAATATGTAATTTACTGCGAGGAGGGAGAGCGGGGCTGAGGGCGGCTGAAATATTTACCGGGGGGTAGACGGGGAGGCGGGAGGTGCGCGGGGGCTCGGATGCGCCGTGCTGCGGGCGAGCAGGAGGGGCGGCACGGCGGCTCTCGCCTCCAGCCGGCCTTAGGATTTTCCAACTATTAGAAAAAAAATCCACCCCTCGCCGCCGCGACCGAGTGTTTACACAGATGCTATTAATCTTCTTCTGCAACTGTTTACGCTATGAAAATATAGTCTCAGCTGCCCGGGCTCTCCATCTCCTTCATTTAAATTCAGATGCTTAATTTCTGTCAAAACAGAGCCCACCGAAATTACCTCCATCCATTTCTGGTGCTCGACTTGCCTTGTCACCCACGAGCGTGCCCGGCAGAGCCGGGAAGGAGCCTGGGAAAGCTGCATTGGGAAGACTTTTCTCCTCCAGCCCACCTGGGACCAGCCCTGAAGGCCCAAATCAGCCTCTTTTAGACGCCCAGGCTGGGATAACGCTGCCACCGCGTCACAAACCCCCCCGGGCAGAGGGGATGCTCGGCCCCCACTGCCCGAGAGCTAAAGCAGGAGGCGATTGCCCTCCCGGAGGCACCGCAGCATCCCAACCTCCACCACCTGCACCGCGTCTCCACCAAAACACAACTCTCCATCCATCAGGGGCTGGAAACGCACCGACTTCTGAACGCGTGTCACCAGCTGAGCCTCGGCGGGGGAATTCGCCGTCCTCCCCCTCCCGGCACCTCCAGCCGCCTCCCACGCGCCGGGGCATCGGCAGACGCGGTGCTCGAGGGAACCCTGGCACCTACGGCAGGTTTGCGTTCTCAGGGTACAAAATTCTAAAAATCCTCTTTATGCGCTGCCTCTCGGTAGATCTTTTGGAATTTACAAGATAAATACTGGTAATTTGATTCTTATCTTCTTCAAATCCAATTCTAAGGCAATTCTGTGTAAAGGACACTAATTATAGCCCGCGGGGAAAGAAAAGGTAACCCATCAGCGAGAATACACTTGAAACGTTTAAAGGGGTATGGGACACTGAAAAGTTAAATAGATTTCAAATCTGCTCTCGCAAGAACAATAATTTGTCGGGTGAAAATGATTCTCTGCACCATTCCCGCTCCCTGCTTTTGGTGACGGGCTCGGAGCCGGGCCGGGAATCCCGGCATTTGCCGGGGCTTTGGTTCCCTGCGGATCTTTCTGAGGCTGCCGGCCGACAGGAGCAGGCGGAGGCGGTGACGGCGGAGGCGAGCCCTTACACAGACAGGCACGCCGCTCTTCCCCCCCACTTCCCTGACGTTATTTACTAACGGAAAGGCGCAAGTTTATACGCGCAGGGGAACGTGCTTAGCAACATACACCCAGTGCGAAAACCACCGCTCCTTAGCCCAAATATTGCGCCTTTTCCAAAAGGCGCGCCGAAACGTTGGCAATGCTGAGTCAGTGCCGAAGAGCATCCCGAGGAGGATGGTGGGGAGACCGCGCCGGCCACCGCCGCACAACACGCTCCAAACGTTATGGCCCCTATAAAATAATAAACCCCCGACCCCGGGCTGCGGAGCCAGGATGTGGCAGAAGATGCCGCAGGAGGAATCAAAGGGATCTGGCTGTGTTTAATGAGTGCCGAGTGGGCTGTGGCTCCGCAGGGCCCTGGGGGAAAAGCCCCCGGACCCGGAGAGGGGCTGGGACCCGCAGCACCGGCGGCTGCGGCATCTCCCGGGCAAGAGCCGAGCCCCGGGCTGGGCTGCGCGACCAGGACGGGCGCAGCCCGCGATGTGTTTGTTCACTCCGGGGGAGGGTGGAGAGATGCTCTTTCCAAACCGGTGGGACGCTGGCACTAACATCCATCCTCACCGTCCCTCCGACGACGGCACGATTATTTCTTCTAACGCGGCGACACTCGCAGCTAAGTCGTGCCTGACCCCGGCGGCGCGGGGCAGACGCCGTACGAGGGGTGACCAAAGGTAATTGGAAATACAAGCGCCGCGGACCGGAGCGGAAGAGCTGCCTCAGCAGCGACAGGCGAGAGCGATGGCACTTGGGGGGCGGCCGGCACCCACCCGGGGACACGGTCCATCAGCCCTTTGCTGAGCCAAGACGCATCCCGCACTCTGCGCAACGTCGTCCTGAGTCAGGGAAAAACCCGGCCCGCTACAGCAGCTTTCAAAATAGCCCTTTTCTCCCAGCATCGTGTATGCAAACATTCCCTATTACCCCGCTTCCATGATTCAGCAATTCAAGTCCTGGTAATAAAAAGTGTGGTAATCCGCACATTTGTGCAAAAGAATGGCAAATTCATGCCTTCAATAACGTTTATTAGGAAAAGACATTTTTCCCTTTCTCACATTGAAGGAAAAATACAGTCATTTAAAAACGGCAAAAGAATCAGCTCATTAGTTAATAACAGTGACACAAACCCCACCAGGGGAAAATCGGAGCGGCTGCAGACCCAAGGAAGGATTAAGCTGACGTATGTAACGAAGGAAAGACCCCCATGCCCGACACACACCCAGCCCTGTACCCTGCGTTAGCTGGCAGAGAGGAGGGACGGCAACGAAACATGCGCAAGACCCCGCGGCGGCCCCCACCATCGCTGCTGCAGCCCAGCGCGATGCCCCGAGGCAGCAACCCCAGCGGCCTTCCAGCCCGGCCACGGTCCCCCGGCCCCAGCCAGCGCCCGCCTGCCCGCAGAGCAGTCCCCCCGTGGGACACACAGGGACCATGGGACTGGGGGGGCCACAGCGTCATGGGGGGACCCAGGCATCACAGGGGGGATGGGGGGCATCACAAGGGCTGGGGCATCACGGGGGATGCGGGGCATCACGGGGACCAGGGACATCACAGGGGGATGCAGGGCATCGTGGGGACCAGGGACATCACGGGGGGATGCAGGGCATCGTGGGGACCAGGGACATCACAGGGGGATGCAGGGCATCGTGGGGACCAGGGACATCAGGGGGGGATGCGGGGCATCACGGGGACCAGGGACATCCTGGGGGGATGCGGGGCATCACAGGGACCAGGCACATCCTGGGGGGATGCAGGGCATCGTGGGGACCAGGGGGGGATGCAGGGCACTGTGGGGACCAGGAGCATCACAGAAGGGACCAGGGCCAGGCTCGGCGCTGGAGCTGACCCGGGACCCACCTAGGCTAGGGGACACCTCGCCGTGTCCGGCCGCTCTTTGTCTGCTCGCCACTGCTCAGGCTCTCGCGTTGTCGCCGCTGTCTCTTCTCTCGCCCTCCGCTTACTTATGCGGAAAACGTGGTTTCCGCATGAGCCGTCGCAGCACAAAAGAGCCCGTACAAAGACGCATCTGCACGTGTTACACCCAACCAGGAAGAAGTGGAATGCCCCAAAACACCGCCGGCAGCAACAGGAGACGAGGCACAGCACAGGCGGGAGCACAGGAGGGGCACCACGAGGAGCATCCCTCCCGACGGCGGCTCAGGGCGAAGCAAACCCTGGCACGGCACGACTTTGTTCCAGAAATCCCACTTCCATGCACATGTGCCATCTTTTTGGTCAGGTGGAAAATCGTCACCCCGCGCCAAAGCCCGAAGAGACTCGGTCCCGCAGAGTGCATTTGACACCGGGGACCGAAAACGCTCACCCACGAGTGTGCCGAGGACGCAAGCCCCGCTCGTGGCACATCCATGCAGGCAACCAGCAGCCAGAAACGTCCGACCTGGCCGTACAAACACAACGCGATGTGGGTTTCTCTTACTTTCAGCAGGAAGCAAGTCCCCATCGCTCGCTCTAGGTCAGCGATCCTTATCAGCCCCCACCAACTGTATTTGTGGGTAGCACCACACACCCAACAAACGAAGCGGGGCGGGGAGGAAAGCAACGGCGTTCGCCGGCCTCGCCCCGGGATAACCGGCTCCGGCACGGCGTGTGCGGCAGCGTTTGGTGGCCCCCTCCCTGACACACGTAGCGCTAGTGGGAAGCTGGCCGCGCACGGCCGCTTCCTTCACTTAGCAACAAAGGTGCTAATTAGGGAGCAGCTCTCCAGCTCCAGCCCAGCTGGAGGAGGCCGCGGCGCAGCTGCCTGCGCCGGCAGTGGCCGAGCCCTCAGCGCTTGCCCCGCAGAGCCGACACACCGCGCACGGCTCCGCTCCGCAAAAAGGAGAAGGGAAGCATCCCGGAGTGCCGTCCTCGGGAGACGCATGGCTCTGCTCCGCTGGGGGGGCTCAGCCCCCCATCACCAGGGTCCCCTCTTTCGCCATCTCCTTCTGGAGGGCGCAGCCGGACGCGTCCCTCTCCCAGTGGCGAGGTCCGACGGGAGCTCTCCTCCCGGCTTGGAGTGGCACCGCCGGCCGCCATCCCGGGGCCATGCAGAGCGATGGTGGCCCATGACCCGCCGGAATCCCCCAATCCCCCCACCCACCCGCTGACTGGTCTCGGCACCCGCTCCGGGGCAGCCGGCGGCAGCTCCCACCCCGCTAAATAATGCATCGGCCAGCCCTGATTAACGCAAGAGAAGGACGATATACATTTGTGGGCTGCTTTACGTCACATTTGGTTCGACGCTGAGGGAAGAGCCGCCTCCAGCGCAAGGGCCAGATAAGCCAGAAATCAATAGACGCGATGGCCTCTGCATCCCGAGACCCCCGCAGCCCCCCGGCAGACTCAGCACCCTGCGGCCGGGAGATGCTGGGGGTCCCATTCCCACTGTGGCACCCATTTCCCACAGCCCCCGCCCTACACACCACCCTCCCTGCAGCCCCAGAAACCACGCTCAAACCCCCCCAAAAACCCCCCGAACCAAAGGCTGCCCTTCAGCCCGGGTGACAACAAACCGAAAGGCGCGGCAAAGCCAGAGCGGCGTTTCCCCCATCTCTTCCCCCGAGAGCAAGAGGAGACAAGGACCCGGGAAGCAAAAACAACTACTCCTTCCCGCTTTGCCACGGGAAAGGTTTTCATCCAAGTTCAATTTTTCCCCCAAACACGTTCCTGCTGGAGGGCAGTGGGGTTTCTGCCCATTTCATCGCTCAGCGCTGGCGCTCGTCCGAGGCAAGCGGGAGCCGGGCTCTGAGCGCCCCGGGGAGACAGGGCAGCTGCGGGACCCTCCTGTGCCCCCCAAAAGGTGCGGGCAGCGCAGCCCAAAGGGGCTTTGCACGCTACAAATGCCTCCGGCCACCGCTCTCATTCGCAGAAGCGCCCTTCCGCCCGCTCCGGGCACTCGGGATATTTTCTACGAAGAGGGGGAAGGAAGAAAGAGGGGAGGAAATCACCGCGTTACGGGTAAAAAACAAGCAGAGCGCCCAGCGGGGAGGTACGGAGGGTTTCGGTTCCGAACACTGCGCCGATTCGCAGAAAGGGGCCCTGCCGCGCTCCGACCACCCCAGGCCGCCGCTGCCGCGCACCGGGCTCGTGGAGGGGCGCTGCCGCGGTGCCGGCGATGCACGTGGTGCCGTGCCCCGCGCCCCCCGGCTGCGCGCGGCATGGCAGGAGTGGGACAGCAAGCGGGTGCCGGCGTTGCACAACGCCCCGCGACTTATCTCTCCCACGCCAAGGCAGTTGGTGCGTGTTGCGCAGCAGGCTGCGACTGCAGCCCGTGCCCAGCCGCAGATAAGAGATCTGTCACCGGCACTCTGCGCTGCGCTGCCGGCAGCCAGCTCCCACCGCCAGCACGAAACCCCCCGGCCAGAGCCGTTTGCCGGGTCCCTCTGCACCGAGCATCCCCTCGCTGCTTCCCCCAGACCGACTGGAGCATCTCCTTCCGGGCACTCGAGCACCGAGGAAGCCCGAGCTCGCAGCTGCCCCCCACCAAACCCCCGAGAGGCCAACACGGAGCAGCCGAAGGCACGCAGTAAAATCTGGAAAGCGATGAGCCGTCCCGAAAGCCTCGTGTCGCCGTGCCTGCGCGCTTCCAAGAAGACCGGCTGGGTTTTGGTTGGAATTTTTTAACGTGCAGTCTGTGCTGTGGTTAAATCGAATTTCTTAGAGTCGTAGCCTTCACGGGTTTAGTCTGTGCACGCCAAAATTAGTACAACCTGTCCCTAAACACCGTAATAAAAAACACATAGTAAGCGCTTTGCCTTTATTTATGTCAGCGCCGGTTTCAAGGAGGATGAATCACACTTCCTCCTTAGCGCTCCTTTCTAATATGATTTACTATAAATAATGCACAGAGAAAAGAAGGAGGGAAGGTGACAAAGGGCAGGGCGCAGGGAGCCCGGCACCGTCCCCAAACTCGGTGGCAGGAGCAGAAAAGCCCTTTGCAGAGCTGCGCCGGAGCCGCCAACAGCGCACGGGCGGCGAGGGGCGTAACGCGCGGCACGCCAGCGCCAGTCTCAGACGACGCTAAAGGACAGGCAACAGCCGGGGAGTTTTATATCTATACATACACACACATATATATGCCACACCGGGAGCCGGGCGGGCGTTTGGGCGAGCAGACGGCTTTCTGCCGCCCCTCTGCCGGAGAACAGACCCGCGCCTCCCGGTGCCGCGCAGGGATGCCCCAGGGAAGCCAGAGCCCGGCGCTCCCCCAGGGAACCCCCTCCCGCGGGGGGTATTTGTGCTCTTTTTTCCGACCTCGCCAGCCCGCCGGCGACGGAAACGGTCTGCTGTTCGGGGTTGTGGGGTTGGTTTTCTTTAGTTTCTCTTTGTTTTTCCGCTCGGTCGGTGTCTGCCTTCTTTTTAGGTCACCAAGGTGAAAAGAGGCATCCCCCCTCCGCCACGGGGTGACAGATGGGGGTGTATTTTGTTTTGAGAGGGGGGTGCGGGGGCCCCCTCCGCAAGGTGCAGGACGAGCCCCGCGGCATCCCCCGAGCGGCATCCCCCGCAGGCAGCGAGGCAGCCGCGCCGAGCGGAGCAGGGGGTTATCAGCCCGGCTGATACCGGCAGATAAAGAGCCCATCTCCCGCGCTGACACCGCTAACAAAGCAGGCTGTTTAACGCCGATTTATGGCGGGCGGCTCTAGCGAGGCTCGATGCGCCTGACAGCGCCCGTGCCGACGTGGAGGAGCATCTCCTCCACCGCGCACCGCCGACCGGCTCGCGACACGGCGCGCCAATACAACGGCAAGACGGCGACCAAGGCCGAGGGAACACTGAACCAGCGCAGCGGGGCACGTATCCAACCATAATCTACTTAAAATCAGTTAAGAACACTACAGCGAAAATGATACCGGCGGCCCTGGCCCCTGGCCAGAGCAAGAGCCTGGGGCGCAAAGGCTCCCTTCCCACAATCCAAATTTTAGGGCGATGCTCCCGTCTTTAGCCACAAAACGCCGGAGCTGGCGGATGCTCTCGTTGGGAAGAGGAGTCCCCCTGTACCTGTGACAGCACGTGCGCCAGCAGCACGCACTGCTCTCGCAGGGGCACCCGCGGCTCCCCGCGGCAGCTGCAGAAGCGATCCCCAACACCACGGGTGCCAACCGGCCTTCCAAACCGATACCAAGCATTTCGGGCACGCGGCGGCTTAGCCAAGGATTATGCAGAAGGAACACGCACACAGCGTTCCCGAACACCCACGGCAGGTAAGCCCGTATATCAAAAGGCGTTACGTGAATGTTGGCACGTTATCTGGATTTACCCGCCTCACGGCCGCGGCTCCCATCGCTCTCCGGCGGCAGAGCGGGATGCAGGCACTGCGCGTCCCGCCACGGCAGGGCAGGCGGCGGTGCCCGGCGAAGGACCAAACACCCCCGTAAAGCACCGGGTGCCTAACACCGGGTCGGGGGGGGGGGGAACCCCTCTCAGGCAGAGTGACACAAGCCAGGACTGCCGGGCGCGGGGGAATGAATGGAATAGGCTAATTTACACAGGAAGTGAGCACTTACCAGACCCTTCATCCCAACACACAAAACCCTCTGCCATATCTGGAAGCAATTACACCCAGTTAACATGATCTGCCTGCCACTAAAATTAACTGCAAACAGAAATATTTTTCACTTTTGCAACAGGAGATGCCATGGCCCCGTGTTTGGCTGCCGGGAAATATTTAGTAATTACTCATTTAAAGCCTCTCTTGAAGCTGTCAAGGAAGGTGGGGGGGGGAGAAAAAGAAAAATCTTGCTAATTGCGAGCAAAAAGGAAAATGCAGATCGTTTTACTCTATCCAAGGAAAACAGATTTACGCACCGGTGTAACTAAAGAGCCAACATCGCGCAGAAGCGGGGAAGGCGGCAGGGATGCTCCGTCATGAGCTTGCTGGGCTGCTCTACACCATTTCCACGTGGAAAAGGGAAAAAAAAGAGCCGAGAGCGTCCCCCTGAAACAGCACGGGCTCTCCAAGGGTCCCTCTGCGCAGCCAATAAATACCTTTTTAACCGGCACCACTGCACGAGCCATAACCAGAGCTGAAAAGGCCCCGCGAAGCTTAGCCAAGTGCTGCGAGCGAGCCTGGAGCGAGCCCGCTTGGGGAAAAGCCACCCCAGGCGTCCTCAAGCAGGCAGCTTTTAAACACCAGGGTCCCCATCCTGCAGCCAACGGGGATCGGCTGGCACAGATCCACCGGCCCCAGTCCCGGGGAAAGCGGGGGCACCCTGGGCAGGGCGCTCGCAGCATCCCCCTCGCCCCCGGGGAACACCCCCGGCCGCCAGCCTCGCCGTCAGTAGGGAAGACACAAAAGGTATTACTGGGCAAGGGGAAAAAGAAATAAAATAAAAAAAAAAAAAAAAAAATTAAAAATCGGCGTTTTCTGATGGGAATCTCAGAGTTTTAGCTTTAAAGCGCGTCACCCGCGCAACTAAAACGATGCAGAATAATTGACGGAATAGCAGGGAAGGCGAGGGGGCTTTCCCCCCTCCGCGCTGGGAGCCGAGTATGGAAACGGTTAAGTCCCCCACTGAATAAATCAAAAGTTCAAGGCTGCAGCATACCAGGCCGTATTCCCCCTCTGCCCGTGACAAGAACCAGAGAGCCCCGAAATCCCAAGCATCCTGCGCGGGGTCTCGGCCGGCGCTCACAGGTTACACGCTCGGGGTCAGCGCCGCGGACCTCAGCGGCAACATTCATTTCCTGCGCGGGGCACGTCCCCCTGCCCATAAAGCTAATAAGGGCTTCCTCGCCCCGCGCCGCGCGGCAGCGGCCGGCCCGGACCCCTGCTTTCCATTAGCCCCTTATGATGCCAGGTGCCGCTAATAAGCCCCATCAGCAAGAAACAAGAGCTGCCAAGTCCTCTTCGGACTCTGGAAGTAATCACGGGCAGAGTTTGGGGGGCTGCTGCCTTCTTTATTTGTCCCCTTCCCCCCCGCCTCGTTTTCTATTTTTCCTCCTTTTTTCCAAAGTTTCGGCTGCAGCGGAACACAAATTGCCGAACGCTTAAAATAAAATAAAATAAAAAACAACTACTGTACCAGGCTACCAAAATGAACGCTAATAACATCTCACAAAGCACTTGGGATCCGATTTATCACGTTTATTGCTTTAATGGTGTGCTGCATCTGTTTCTCACTGTGACGTGACGAGCAGTGCCAACGTGCCTAATGGCATTAGTCGTACAACGCTCGGGTGATCCAGGCGGAGACGGATGGAGGTGAGCCTGGCGAGGAAGGAGCCAAGAGCTGGAAGACTTCCCTACGCCACTGCTTCGACTTCGCTACGCCGCCAATGCTACAGCTCCGGGCAGGCCAACGGGTCACCGGGATTTGCCGGAGGCTGTAGCTGGGACCCGCACGCCGATGGGAAGCCGCGGTTTCCCTGAGCAGGAGCATCCGGGACCGGCGGGAGCATCCACGCCTGGTCCTGCGCACCGCGCCGGTGAGAGCAGCGGTGCCGGGTCCTGCGCTGCTGCAGCGCCGCTGGATGCGGACAGGTAGATCTGCCGCTCCTCTGCGCCGCAGGAAGGGGAAAAGAGGGCAAAACTCTGCGGTCTGGGGCACCGCGGCCAGGGTGGAAGGGCACACCTTCTTATTCCACCGGAGCACACCTCCTTTAGGTGACAGCTCAGCCGTGAAACCTCAAAGCGCAAAACTCAGCAGTGAAAACCGGACGGGAGGCTTTTCCCGAGGTGCATCCCCCGTAGGGCGGCGGGAACAGGCACCTTCCAGCCAAAACCGCTCCCGTTCGGGTTCTGAGCCAAAACGTTCGTTTTCCAGCCCAGCCTCCCCACCTCGCACAGCCGCACGGGGCCAACGCCGGCAGCAGCGGCACCGTGACGGTGGGTGAATTCCCGGGTAGCACCGGGCTTTGGATGCTCAGCTGCACCGCTAATGAACTTTATCAAATTGCACCCCCTCCCAGTCTTGCTATCAACATTTAAAAAATGAAACCACGCCTTTTATAAAGTTTTACGGTATTTAACTTCCTGATGAAAAATTACTCTGGGCTCGGCGCGTCGCAGCTCGGGAGGTTTTTCTCCGTACAAACAAACCCAAAAAGGGCCGCTGAACTATGGCTTTTTTGTCTGCAATTAGAAGCGACGATCGATACTAACATTAGATTAAGTTTGAACTTTGCTGAACCCAGAAGGAAATCTTTTATAAAAAAAAAATTAAAGAGCTGCCGACTCAATATACACTCAATTAGTCAAAATCATAAGCTCGGTAAAGAAGAAAAAAAACCCCCGGATTGCGCAGCAGCCGGCAGGTTCACGGACCCAAAAACCCTGACCAGAGTCGGTGCCGAGGCCGGCAGCCGCTTGGCCACCAAAAGGTCACAGGCTCAGCGCTCTGGAGTTGCCCACCTCGCAACGGGGCACAGAGGGTGCTGCCACGAGGGCGGCCGCGGCAGCCAACCCTCCCTCGGGCACCCTCCATCACCTGGGCCAACAGCCCCCCCAACACGCTAGCCGAAGCCCAGCGAAAAGCCAGCCCGGCCCTCCACTCCCCCTTTTCCTGCGTACGTTTCCCACAGTAATGAAGGCAGGAACAACACTCCGAAGGCTCCGAGACTACAAACACATATATTTATACTTCTATAGGCATGTGTGTGTGTAAACAAACAGCCCCGCCATATGCACCCGCTGCTGGCGCCATGTAAACAGGCACGGTGCTCCTCGGCTCACCCAGCTCCCCGCAGAGCGAGCGGCGTCGGCTCGGGACGGGCTCGGGCTCACTCTCTCACCCGCCGGGATTCGGCACGCGGAAGCCGTGGTGCTGGGCAGCTGAGCATCCCGCGGTGCCGCCCGTGCCGGAGGTGCCCCTCCCCGGCCCCCGCTCACCGCAGTGGGGAAGGGCTGCGCTCCGGGCACCGCCGCGCTCGCTTCGGGGTGGGAAAGCAAAACCACAGCAGCGAACGTGCGGCAGAAAGAGGTCAGCGAAAGCCGCCGGCCGACGAGCAGCACGGCGGTGCCCCCGGCGCATCCTGCCCCCGCCACCAGCCACACAGGGAGGGGGTGCCGGGACCCCAGCGTGGGGCGCGGGTCCCCCTTAAACCCCCTCTCCATCGGGCACTGCAGCCCGCAGCCGGCACGTCGCAGCTGCCACCACCACCAGAACTGCTCCAGCAGGGAGTTACAGATCCCAGCCTAGCGTAGATGCTGTTTAACAGCTCCATAAATACAATAGGATCCCACAAATCCTCCCCAAATGGTAATTTTCACCACGTATTAGAAAGCAAACACCATAAAAAAGCCACATGAGTCCTTGTCTACACACAAACCGCCTTAGATTTAGACTTCGGGGCGAGGCGAGTTGACGCGACTGTTGCCCAACGCCTTTCAACATGGACGGCCTCACAGATCGCTTCAGAAACGGCTCGCAGGATTTGGCAAAGTTTGCCAGCGCTGGGTCACCTGCCCGGCAGCAGGAAGGGGCAAAGGGAGCTCGGCGCTGCCTTCAGCGATCGCCCCCGGGGCTGGGCTGGCAGGGGACGGCGCTCAGCCCCGCGCCTCGGCCAGACCCCAGCGCCCGCCGGGGCACGGCGCGCACCCAGCCTCTGATAAGCATCATGAATAATTAAGAAATAAGCTACGACCCTGCAGCCGCGGCTGTCAAAACAAGGCAAGCCCAGGAAGGCAATGTGAAATACGGGCTGCTGCGCTGGGCCACGCTCCCCCACCTCCTGATCGCGCAGGGAAGGATCCGACCTTCCAGCCAGCCCTGACGGGGCTGATCCCCGGCGGGAGCGGCCCCATCAGCCGCTGCTCGGAGGGGGAAAGGGAGATGACTACGGCCGTGGCAGAACGGCACGTTAAAATTCTCTCTGAGCCTCCACTGCAGCTCTCCCCCGGTGACGTTGGGTCTGCATCACCGCGCGGCCGGGGAAGAGCCGCACCGAGGCAGCTCCAGGCACGCCAGCCCGCGCAACCCCCGCGCTGCCGCCGGCCGGGGGGAACAAAGCAGCGAGCGGCTGCGCGCCCACAAAGAGCCGGGGTCCCCGCGCGGGGCGAGGGCTGCCCTCGCCGGCCAGACCCAGGGGCGACGCTGCTGGCGCACAGACCCGCGCGGGGATGAGAAGCCCGTCGCGGCGGCTGCCACCCGGCACGGGAAGCGCTCCTGGGATGAACGTGCGGGAGCTGCTGCTCCAGCACCGCATCCCGCACTGCTGGCGTGCCGGCAGCACCGGCTCCCCCGCCAGAGGCGTGCGCCCGCACGGCCACCGTCCCCGGAGCGCGTTACGTGCATCGGGACTAATTAACCTGTTGATTCAATAAAAAAAATCTGACAGGGTGCGCAGCCCGGGGAGGCTGCGAGCAGCTCCGGCACCGCGCCGGTGCTGCCTTCCCCCAGGCAGGACGCTGCCGCCCGCGCCGGGGGCCAGTGCCGCGCTCACCGAAGCACGCCCAGCACCGAGGGGTTTGACCGGCGATGCTGATTTAGGCACGGCAATTAACGCAGCCCCGTTCCCCAGCCAAATCAGGGAATGAGCTCCAAGTCCCCGCTTCCAGTATTGGGAGATGGTAAATGGGGGAGAACCGAACTCCCGTGCCGATCACCACCACCACCACCACCCTCCCACCCCGCAGCAGCTCCCCGCGGCGTGGGGCTCGGTGTGAGCACACAGATCCCCCCCACCCTGAGCCAGGGACCCCTGAAATTGCATCGGCAGCTACTGGAACCCGAACCCATGATGCCCCCAGGGACGGACCCCCGGCTCCGTGCTCACCGTGGCGTCACCCAGCCTGACCTACGTGTCACTTTGTGCAAAGTACAAATATTTCATAAACGGGGGAGCGGAGCGGCACACAACCAGCGGGCTGGCCAGGCGCTGCCTGCCGCGACCCCAAATGCCATCACGGCGACCAGGCGCAGGGGTCCCACGCGTCTCTCCCCTCCTCGCCCCGCGGGGGTGCTGGGCAGGAGGGACGGGCTCTCGGCAGAGGGTGGGCGAGGGCTGCCCGACCCCCCAGCATCCCTCTACACGCAGATCCCTAAACTCCAGGCATAGCAACCGTGAGTGGTTTGGCGGATGCCAGCCAGGGAAGCCGGCGGGGTTTGTGCTAGCAGGAGACACGCACGGCCCGAGCCCCCTCCGGGCTGCCCTCCCCAGCCGGCACTCGCTGCAAGGAACCTTCTGGCATGGCTGCCAGACCTGGAAAAGTTGCGACAGCTGTCCCCTCCCCGCACACACCGCTCCGCGCCCCGGTTTTGGGGTCCGCGGTGGGAACTCTGCACCGGCACACACAACACCCGACCCGAAACCGAAATCCTCCAGCGAGATCCCCCCCGCCCGGCGCAGAACGCGGCGTCGGCACTCACCGGTGCTGCTCGAGGGTCTCATTGTCCGGCAGCTCTGCCCCGCACACGCTGCACTGCTCGCCCAGGGCTCTGCTCTCCGTCTTCATGCCGGCCGCCAGCTCCCCCAGCTTGCTGAACAGCTCCCGCTGGATGAAGCCCTGGGGCAGCAGCCCCCCGTAGGCGCTGAAGTCCATGGAGACGGCCAGGGCCGGCTGCACGTGCAGGGCGGACGCCACAGCGGGCGGCACGCCGAGCACCGGCTCAGTCTTGTGGTTCGGCAGCAGGGAGTAGATGCCCAGGGGTTTCCCATCCTGGCCGGCGGCGGCGGACGGCTCCGGCCCCAGCGGCAGCCCCTGGCCGGGCTCGGGCAGGGGCTCGGCGCCCTCCTCGCGGCCGTAGTGCAGTTCACGGGCGCTGGTGATGACGCTGCCGCGGGTCGGGGTGCCGGGCCCTTCCTTGCCCTTCTCCTCGGGTTTCTCCCCACTGGAGGCGCCGGGCTCGGCCGCCCGCGGGCTGTCATGGCTGGAGGCGTCGTCCACCTGCATCGCTTCGGTTTTCACCTCGGCGAGGCCAGGGGGGCGGCGGGTGGCGGGGCGCGAGTCCTCAGGGGCGGCGGGCGGCAGGGCGCCCTGCAGCAGCGACTGCCCGATGGTCATCAGGCTGTCCACCGCCGCCTTGGTGGGGCTCATGGCGGAGAGGGGGCCGAAGGAAGAGGAGGCGGAGGGGCTCTGCTCTGCTGTGGCTGCTGGCAAGCTCTGGCCGGCCACGCTGGCATACCCGCTCTCCTCGCCAGCGGGCTTGGAGATGAAGAGGCCCTTGATGTACCTTGACTTCCTCTCCTCCTCTTCCTCGGTGGCGGCGGCGGCACCTCCGTCAGCCATGGTGACCTCGGCGTCGTTGTCTTCGGAGGCCTGGATGGTCTCCAGGATCTTCAGGCACTGCTCCTCCAGGTACTCGATTTCCAGGATCTCGGCGGCGTAGAGCAGGTCGTCCAAGTCTTCGACCTTGGCCTGCAGGGTGGCGGTGTAGGCGTACTCCAGGATCTGCTGGAAGGTCTTTGGCGAGAGGAAGTCCAGGGTGTAATGCTGGCTGTTGCGGTGGAAGAGGATCTCGAACATCTTGCTGGTGCAAGCCAGCACCGTCCGGTGCGCGTGGAACTCCTGGCTGTCCACCATGATGACCACGTCGCACAGCGTCCCCGCCAGGCGCATCTGGTTGGCCTTGTGCAGCAGCCCGGTGGGGTGGCAGGGGTTCTGCAGCTGGATCATGCCCATCTTAGTCAAATCCATGGCGCTCCCGAGGCTCACTCATCAGGGTGCCTCGCCGTCGCTCAAATCTGGGACTAGCTTTGTGTGCCGACTATCTGCGAAAACAAAAGGCGGAGGGGGGAGAGGAGCGGAGCGGGAGGGGAGGGAAGGAGGGGGGGGGGAAGAGAGAGAAAGGGGGGGGGGGGGGAGAGAAAAGAAAAGAGGAGGGCCGGGGGAGGAGAGAGGAGAGAGGGAGGTTAGCCCGCAGCCCGGCGGCGACTCGCCGAAAACTTTCTGCGCGGGGCTCGGCGGAGGAGCCCGGGAAAGGGGCGCATCCCCGGCCGCCGCCGCCCGCCCGGCTCCGGCTCCGGCGCGCCCCGTCCCGCCCGCGGGGCTCCGCCGCCCGCCGCGACCCCATCAGGTGCACGGCGAGCGGCGGGCGGCGCGGAGCGGGGGGGGGGGCTCGGGGTGGGGTGGGGGCCCGGCGCAGCCCTTCGCCCGCCCCCTGCCCGCACTCACGGCGGCCGGCGGCTGCTCCGGCAGTTCGCACTGCCCGCTCTCATCGCCGCCGCCGCCGCTCGCCGCGCCGCGCAGCAAATCACGGCGGCGCCGGCCCACGGGCCGCCCCGCGCCCACGTCAGGCCGCCCACACCCACCCACCCACCCGCCCGCCCCCCGCGCCCCCCCGCCGCCGCCCGCTCCATCTTGAGTGCGGGCGCCCTCCCCCGGCCCCCCCCCGGCCCCGCCGCGGCACCTTGCGGGGCGAGCGGAGCGGGGCGGCGGCTGGACAGCGCTGCCGACAACAAACATGGAGGAGCCGGCGAGCCGGGGGCGCGGGGACCGGCGGCGGCGCGGGGGCCGCCCGCCCCGGGGGACACGCGCCCGCCCCCGGGTGACAGCCCCCCCCCCCCCCCCCCCCCCCCCCCGCCACACGCCCCCGCCGAGGGCGCCCCGATGGAAGAGGGGGAGAAGGTGGAAACCGGCCGGAAAGCCCAAGTTTCGTGTTGGGGTTTGGGCCGGGCGCCGCGCGACACCCCCATAAAGCTCGTTTCGCCCTGGCCAAACGCCCGCACCACACGGGCGCTGCTCACGCGCGCTCGTCGGACCCTTGCCGCGGGTCCCCGAGGATGGGCGATGGAGGTCTGCCGGCAAAGACTGGTGACGGCAGCCACGGAGAGGGAGCAAAACAGAAACGCCGGCAGCGCTGCGGTGCTGACAACAACAGAAAAAGGCAGGGGTAGAGCGTGGGCCGCGAGACGCCCCTCACCGAGGGCACTGCTCCCCAGGCAGAGCATCTTTCACCGCGTGCAGTGCTGGCGCTCGGCGCGTGTAAAGACCCGTGTCGTCTTCAGGGGACGGCACGGTAGCGGCACCACAACCCTCTCCCTCCCCGGCACTACCCGCGGCACACCGCAGCAGCGCGGGGCCCGGCCTCGTCAGCTAAAACAACAAATACGGACGGTATTAGTACAAAGATACCCTTGGGGTAAAGCAGCGCAAATGTAATCTAAGGAGAACGTTATGGGGAAGTGTGTTTATAATTATAATGGGATTTAATGTACTTTGGGACCAGATGATAGCAGTCATTTAACGAGAACAGCCTAATAACAGAGGCCTCACAATGAAAGGCGGCGCTGCTCGGGTTATTAGACGCGTGTGATAACGCAGCGCTCGCGGTAGTATACTTAAGGGTAAGGCATCAGCTACCCCTATTTTTTCGGGGGTTATAACTCTGCCGTTGTAATTGGCAGAGAGTGAAGAGGCGGCGCGCGGGCAGCCAGCGTGCCTGCAGTATGGTTTTTTTTAATTGCCTAAAACTGCTTGAGTTCCTCCCCCTCCCCGACTTTTAAATCCGAACGACTGAAAGGGGGGGAAATAGCGAGACAGTGTGGTTTCAGGTGTTTGTTTACCCTCCCCTAACTTTTAAAAGGCTTGATTTCAGGACTGAAATTTTGCAGACGGTTAGGGGTATGTTTTTAGTGTAGCTCGCATGAAATTAAGCTGCGTGAGTCCCATTAGCAATAATGGAAATCCCACGGCTAAATTCCCAGGCAGCATCCTGAAAATTAACCCCCCAGTCCTTCCCGTCAACTGGTGCGTTGCACTTTTTGTTGCTCCTCTAATACATATAGTAAAAGCTACCCGGTTGTTTAAGAGCCCGACTTCCCGCCGCCGCTTTTCCCGAAAGGTACCGCTTGGCCTGTCCAGCCCGAGCAGGGAGACCCGGCTGCCCGAATCCCCCCTGGGTTCGCAGCGTGCTGTTGCTGAGGGGGGATTACGGGCAGAGCTGCTGGTGGCCCTGCAGCCCTCCCTGGGCAGCGGAGGGTCTGGGCGTGAAGGTTGTTCTGCTTTTCGAGGCGACGTGAGACAGAAGGGCTGGTTAGACGACTCTGGCCAGGGCATCTTCCCGCGAGCCATGTTTTGGCAGCCACAACTGAAGGGATTCCCCTTCGCTTGGGGGTTCTCCCCTCGCCCGCCCCTGACACCGAGCAGGTGTCACCAAAGCAAGCTCCGGAAACCCCAGAGCGCCCCAGGGGTCTTTCTGCTGGGACCTGAGCCCTGTTTCTGCCCAGACCCTTACAGCCCCCCCACACCTGGGAGATCCCTTGCTGGCAAGGAGGCAGAGCGATCGTAACACGCGTAACCCAGGAAAAAGCCAAAAACCAAGAGCATCACGTCCCTTCCCCCAGCAACGCCCCCGGCACCGCACAGGGGAAATACTAAAGAAACACCGTCTCCTCCCTGCAGAGCCTCCGCCAAGGCGCCCGTGACCTCGCATCACGTGCCTTGGTCCGGAGCAGAAAGGACCCATCTGGACCCATCCGCAAGCCAAAGAGGAGAAGCAAAACTGGCCACTTGCCGTAGTGCCCCGGAGGAGGAAAGAAAAACCATCTCCCGGGTTCAGCCATCAGAGCCTGGTGGCTCCGGGTGGGAGGTCCCTGGCGGAGCAGGGGCAGCCCTGCGGGGTGGGGGCAGTTCAGGGCTGCCCAGTCCCAGCAGCCCCCCGCGTGGGGCCCGTGGAGATGCCGAAACAGAGCTCGGGAAGCCACCGCCGTGGCCTTCGGGGTCGTTTCCCCACGCCCCGGCACAGGAGTTAATCAGCCGTCGCTCCCCCCAGCACCTTCCATTTCCCTCCCATCTCTCCCCATCGGTTTCCAATTTATTTACTTTTCTGATCTTAATCCCCACCTTGTAGTGTAACGTGTTTATTAGAAAGGAACCGGCACGTTAAATGAAGCCAAGCTGGGCTCTCGTGTTAAATAGCAGTCACGCCCAAGTGCCTCTCCATGTGCCATTACTCCAAGTGATTGAGGCAATTTCTTCCTCCGCCACGAGTTTCAGTTGTAAATCTCTCAACCAGATACGGGGGCAATGATGTGCTGCCTGGTGCGATTATTATGAACCTCCAGCGTTAAACTCGTGAGACGTCCGTGGTTCCTCGGGAAGGTGAGAGGACCAGGCGGAGCACGGGCATCCTTCCCGGGAACCCTCGGGATCCCTTCCGATCCAGCTTCTAGCCCCCAGACCTTTGTTTATTTTGGATGGGGAGACGTGAACTTTCGCTTTCCCAACACAAATAGCCCGGTGAGCATCAGCAGGCCCACGGAAAGAATGGGTCCACAAAGCGCGGACAAGGCAAGTTAAGGGCCTGTAAGGCCAAGGGACGACGGCAGCTTCAGGCTGGGACCCCGCTGGGCGCAGGGAGAGGATGGGGAGAAGAAAACAGAGAAGTCTCCAAAATTACAGTAAGAAAGGAAAGTCCTTGTTCGCGATGCTCAGCCCAAAAAACCACCATCATGAGGCGCAGCTTCAGCCAGGAGGTCCCCCAGCGTCATCCGTCCTGCGGAAAGCAGAGGGGAGGAGGACTCCCCCCGGCTGGCTCCTCTCCGTCGCCTCCGAAACATGCACGGGGCAGCTGCTCTGCTCCCTCTCCCCCGGCTGAACGCCCTTTCCCATCGCCCGCGCTCCTCCAGCGGCGTTGACAGACCCAGCGCCCCCCACTTTCCGCCCCAGGGAGGGGTGTGACCACACGGCCCCCGCTTCTCCGGCTGGCGGGGACGTGGATTTGGTTGCCCCCAGCCCAGCTCTGCCCCCAGCTTTGGCCAGCTGGCCGCTGCAGCGGCGAGCGACACACAGGGTGAGGGACGGGAACCTTCCCACGCTGTGGCTCCTGCCTTTTCCTAGGAATACTTTGGTTTCGCTTTTGGTGTATTGGGAGGGTTTCCCAGTCGCGCTGGTGTAGAGGTGGGTTACGAAACAGCAGAACAAGGATTTTGCGTAAAATAAGCTCTGTTTTAACTTAAGTCAGAAAGCCATGACTTTTCAAACCTGGTTTTTGATCCCCCTCCAGACTTTGACACATCCACGCTCTCGCGCGCGCGCGCAGACAACCGGGATGGTGTCGGGCGCGGAAGCTTTGCTCGCAGACGGGGCAGAGCGCCGTGCTCCGCTTTCGCATGCGGCAAGCTGACAGCTTATGAAAAGATGATTAAATGTGTTAGACTTTATTTAAAAAAAAAAAACCACCAAACCAACCATAAAACCCCCCTAAATGCACAAAGCTGTTTGCCGGGGGAGGCCGGGGAGCGGCAGCGGGCCCCCGGGAGGCTGCTCAGCGTGCAGCCACGGCACGTTAAGCTCCCTGTGAAAGCCATTGGTTATCACCGGGATCCATCCGAGCCCTGCAGATACCGGACCCGGGCGCATTGTGGCGGCACGGGGGAGCCACAACAGGCCCTTTATTGTGCCCCGCCGGCCGCACAAAGGGAACCTGAGCGCGGCTGCAGCTGGTGCGGGGCCGGGGCGGTGGGACGCAGGCAGCGCGGCTGGGCGAGCGACGCCGCGTCGCTGCAGGGCCGCGGCCGTACCCAACGCCAGCAGAGCCGCACCGCAGCTCTCCCGCTGCCATGGGGAAGGTGGACGCGTAAACTCCGATAATTCGGACGGAGCTGACTTGGTGCACGTGGAGCATCACGGGGCGGGCACGCTGCTGGTCCACCCTGCCCCGCGCGCCCGCCGCTGCCCTCCCGCCACGAGGGACATGGCGCGGCCGGCGCTCCGGCGTGTGAGAAAGGCAGGGCAGCGGCTGCGAGCAGAGCTGTGTCACCCACCTCGTGACCCGAGCAGACCCTGCACATCCGCACGCCTGTGTCCCGGCCTGAAAAATCCTCCCTCTCCTCTGCGTGGTTCTTTTTTGTTAAAGCTAGGCTCCTTTAAGGGATACCGCACCCGAGCAACAAATGGGGGACACTAAAGTGGGCATTTCTGCTCCAAGCCCCGCTCCGGGTCACAGCTTTGCTCAGCCGGGGACGGTGGGAGCGATGGCGTTACGCTGAGCATCCCTCAACCGCAGGACGGGCTGCGACGCACCGAACACCCCTGCGAGGAGGTACACGCTGTTCCTGCGCTTCCAGGAGCGCATCCCTCCGTTCCTCCCCCTTCGCCCGCCTTATGGCCGCGGCGCAGCCCCTAAGACAATGAGGCTAATTAGCAGCTTAGGGCCCCGAGCCCCGGCGAGGCCAGCGGAGCTGTGACTCAGGAGGGTGGCAGCCCCGGCCAGCCTTCCCGCATTCCTCCCCTAAATCCCCCTCACAAAAGGGAATTTAGCCACAGTGACTCAGCGAAGGAGCACAAACTTTACAGCCGGGCTTTGAACCGCCGTGTTTATGTATTCCCCCCCAGCAACGCGCTGCCGGGTTAGTAATTAAATAAAAATGTCTCCCTCTAGCAGGCTATGACCTAATCATTTGTACAGTACCTATTTTTAGCGTTACCCTTTGTACGTATTCGAGAGAGCTCGAGCCAGAGGCAGCGACTTTTGAAGTCCTAATAAGCGGGAGGGGGGTTGCCTTTGTTTAATTTACTGTGTAATTATTTTTCCTCTTTCCCCCTTCTCTTAACCTAAAATATTTGCCATCCTGCATGGGGCAAGAAGAGAGATGTGCCGAGGCTGCAAATGTCAGCCCCAACTGTAGGGTGCCGAGGAGGCTGCGCGCCTGCTCGGTAAAGTTCATCCCAGAAAAAAACCCACCCCACCGCTTTTTTTAAACACTTTTAAATGGAGCAGAATCTACGGTGGGGCCGCGGCGAAGCGCTGCTGGGGGGTCGCTCTGCCGCCGACCCAGGGGACGCTCTGACGAGGTTCGTTCGTCTCCGAGGTTCGGCCTGCTTTCCCTCCGTCTCCCCAGCCCCCGGCGGGTCGTGGTTCTCCCCAGGATCCGTTATGGCCGGGGAAGGCGACGGCTTCCCTGTGCCTCCACCCGGAGCCCCCTCTTCGGGGACGCTCCTTCTCCGGAGGGATCGTGCCCGAGCGTAGACACTACCAAGGATCCGGAGAAGTTAAATACCCGTCGCATGCTTTTCTGAGCGCCAGATTAACGTCTCATTAACATACTGCTTAAACCTCTCCCTGCCTTTAAAACGGGACCATTTTCAAGAGCCACCGAATGACTTTGGAGCCGAAAACCCCAAAATCCCTCAGGGCCACAAGTGGGACCCGTGGCCCCTTGAAAGCAGGGAGCTGTCGTGCCCTGGCGCTGCTCGCCTCCGTCCGCCGTCCATTTGGCACCAGCCAGACCCCGAATCCCAATCACCGAGCAAACACCTTCACCCCGAATTTCGTCTTTCCTCTCCAGCGAGGGCAAAGCTCCACGTCCCGCTTCCACTTGCGTGAGGCATCTCTTCCCCTTTCCCAAGGGAGGGATGTATATCCCTTTGGAGATGTAGATAGGCGCGTGTGTGCGTGCACAGAAAAGGCGTTACCATTTTGCCAGGGCAAACAAAAGCCCCCACTCCTGGAAACCTTTCCCCCCTCTTCACATATCCGTGCCCTAAATATTCCCACAAAACACCTCCACACCTGGGGAAACTTCTGCCAACAGGGGCTCCTCCTCCTTCCCTTTCTTGCACCGGGAAGAGAAAATAAATCTAGTGGCTGAATCACACATCACACAGATCTTGTTCCTAACGTGCTTCTCAGCTGATCTAGCTGCATAACGAAGGTATTTTAGTCAGATTAAATTCCTCTTCGTGTCTTCCATCATCCCTAACGCCCCTCTAAACTGTACGACTCCAGAATGAACGGGGGAGAATGAAGACTGAGGCCAAACACGACAGGCTAGGTTCAAGGTTAGGTATTAACTGATTTTATTTTCTTAATAATTGCCAGAAGATACAATAAACCCCCGGTATCTTATCTGGTCACAGATTCCTAAGTGACTGAAACCTCAGATAACATTCGTGCATCGAGCCCGCTTGCAAACCGCCCTTTTCAGGGAGATATTTATGAATCCCTGGCAAAGGTCGGGAGGAATATCGGCGCGTTCCAGCGCAGCCACGACGTGCGTGTCCGTCACCGCGACTCCCGCGGCGCTGGGACGGGGAGGAAGGTGGCTTTGAGGGAGCTGCGGTGCCCTTGGCCGCGGCCGGAGGGAGCTTGGCACGGTCCCCCTGCGGCCACACCACATTCCCTGCGGGAACGGCTCGATCGGCCTCCCAAGAATGAAAGTAAACACTCCTGCAAAGCTGTCCCGGGGTAAGAGCGATCAGCCCAGGGCCGGGGCTTCACACGTGGTGCTGCGGGCGGCCGGGGATGCAAATGGGGGGACAGGCAGCAGCGCAGCGCGGGCAGCCGCTTCCCAAACCCCCCCAGCCCCTCTCGAGGTACAAAGTCCCTTTTGAAACCTGGCCCGTGGTTCCTCGCTGGCGTGACTCCCCTCCACCGCTCCGTCCTCAGGCTCGGAAATGCCAGTTCCACCCCAAACAGACCAGAATTTCATTTCTCTCATTCAATTAAAAAAAAAAAAAAGTTCTCCAATCAAAAAAAGTTGTCGGAGCCTTTGTACGGCCATCTCACTACGGAAGCGGCCACGGCGTCACCAAGTTGCCGCAGGTCCTTGGAGCCGTGCAGAGGGACCGGCGGGGTGGGCAGGGAGCCGGCCCCCCCAGCCACAAAGGGAAACGGCTTTGGGGGGAATCCGGCCCCGGAGGCTCTAAGGGGCACAGTTTGGAAACATCCCTTCAAGGTATCTGAAGAGGAAAAAAAACAACAACAAAAAAAACCAACCCGCCTCAACTCAACTCATGAAAAGAGTGATTATCTGGAAGGAGTGTGAATCGGAATAAGGAAAAATAAGATGGAGAAGCCTGAAAGCAGAGAGGAGTTCAGGTCCGGGGAGGGGTTTCTGAGCAGCAGCAGCTCATTTTCTCCCCCTTTCCCTGCCGTGGGGATGCAACGCTTTCCCTGCGGGACCCGCACCCCTATAACCAACCAGCCCAGCGCCGTTTTCCCCCGCGGGCGCTGCGCTCGTAGGAAACGCTGCCCAGGGACACGCAGGTGATGGGCAGTGCCCGTCACGCAGCACCCGCACCACGGGGGCTGGGGGGCAGCGGAACCTGCAGCCTCCAAAAGGGGCAGCGAGGCCGGCAGAAAGAGGGGGTTACGGCCACCAGCTGGGGGGAGAGAGCTTAGCCCCGGGGCAGATCAGATGGCATGGGCACGGGAAGGGTTCAGGTTGGGAAACGGGATATGGAAAAGGAGGTTGAATGCCCAGCCCGCTCATCGGTGGGTGCCGAACGACAGCACTGAGAAAAGGGAGTTACTGAAGCAGTTTTTCAGCTGAGAAACACCTGGTTCGTTTTCCTCAAGGTGTGCCCAGCTCCGGGGCCCCATCTTTGGCCACGCTCATCCTCCAGTCGAGCACTGCCAGCCCCAGGACCCGGCTTCCCCTCCAGTACCGTGTGCCGTCAGCTGCGGTAAAACACAAAGCTCCCGGGCTCCCGACACAAACGGCTTTATTTCAGACACGAAGAGGTGCTGCATCAACCGGCAGGTGAAATACTCCACCGACGCTGCTCAAGAGTTCAGCCGAGGTGATGAGAAATAATCCTCGCCAGCTTTAAAGCCTGTGAGTTTTGCAGTAATGCCGCTCCCCACGGCATCCCCGCCCGGCGAGACCGTTCCCAGCAGGACGCGGGCGGCCCCGGAGCCTGCAGCGGCACATCGCACAGCCCCAGCGCCGGCTGAGTGCTCTCCTTTCTGCCGCCGCCCGTGGGAAGAGCCGTTGTTCCCTACATCCAAGGTGGTTTTGGGGCGGCCGGCGCCATGGTAATTCCCTGGGAGCATCCTGCCCTACACCCGGGGGCTCCAGCTGCTGTACCTCAGCTCCCGCAGGCACCGAGTGGTGTTTTCTTCCTGGTTTTCATCTCCTTCTGAGCAAGGCCGCGTTGCAAGGGATGCGGCGTGTGTCTCCAGCCTGTCGGGCTTCCTGCGCCTGCAGCACCGGCGGCTTGGAGCATCCCGTCCCTCTCGGCAATCCGGGGCCAGGCCGGGATGCTGGAGCCGCGGGGAGACTGGGATGCGGGATGCTGCTCCCGGGGATGCCCTGCCTCCCCCCGCACCTGCTGCGCTCTCGGCACCGGGCGTCTGTGTCCCGGTTTGAGGCAAAACCAGCGAATCCTGGAAATCGGAGAGCTGACGGCAGGGAGGGCCCCTCGCTCGGGCACAGAGCGAGCAGCGGCCAGGAAACCCGGCAGCGTTACTTGTGCCTCGCCCAGGCTTTTTGACCAGTTTCTGCAGATTTGGAGAAGGTTTAAACCAGAAAGTCTGGTCTCATCTGTGCTTTCCTTTCCACCCCGATTTAAATGGCACTTTGTCAGAACCACCTCTTGGACGGGTTTATTCCAGGGGGATCCGGTCACAGAGCAGCAATGGAAAAGTACGTTTCCCTTCAGTGTTGGCCACACAGTGCCCGAGAGGAGACAATTTGAGTCTCCGTGACCTGAAACGCTGTCCCTGTCCCTCCTAATCCTAATCCCGCTGAAAATAGGAACGAAGAGCAAGCGGGCTCGGCACAAGGCTCGCAGCCGGGGCTGCGCGCAGGTCCTCATCTCACCCAGAGACCACCGAACAGCGCACAACTCCCATTTTTCTCTTTTCGGGGTCGGAGCACCTAACTTGGCGTTCCACGACCAGGAATATCTTTCCACTGGCGCAACTTCACCCCTTCTAGGTCCCTCCGTAGCGCCACGGGCACGCAGAGCACCGCCGCGCGCTGCCCCAAACTGGCTCTGCGGGGGGCAGCTGGGCCAGCAGTGAAGGGCAGCGCGCGGTAACGGCGCCCACCCCCCGAGCTGCCCTCGCACAGGGTAAAGACGAGGCGGCAGGGGAGGAGGCGCGCTCACGCGAGGTGGGTCCCCCTCCGCGGGCGCTCCCGAGCAGGTCCGTGCGCAGAGGGAGGAGCGGGGGGAAGGCGAGGGGATGAGTGAGAGCGCTGCCTGCTGCAAATATTGACATAACCATTATGGGCATGTATAAAACTCCCATTTGCGTGATGCGAGCGTGATATTCTTTGAATACTTCTGTCTCGAGGAATTCTTTATTTTGCCATAGAAGAAAAATGTTTTCATATTCTCTCCTGCCGTTCAGACCTGCAACCCAGCGAGCCCTTTTGCCCTTGAGAGCCATAACATTATTTGTTAACATTTTTATGATGCCAAATGGTCTGTGCTAGAACGGGTGCCATTCTTTAGCTGGGAAACCATATGGCATGCCGAGTAATAAATAAGGTATTGTGATAGTTAATGAACCTAATTGCCAGCAAAGGCTTTAATACAGAGAATGTGCTGCTGAGAATTTAGCACCACATTAGAGATGCAGCAGAGCTCCTCTGACTTCTGAGGCTTAATTTAAGTTCTATATTGCAAACTCCAGAAAATAATTCCAAACCCTCCTGCTGGAAAAGCAACCTGCTGGTAGACTGTGATTATACTGAATTACTAAAATCGCAATCAATTTTATACACTCAGTTAACCCTTGCTGGGGAACTCGCCTCCCCACCATTGGCGGGGACGCCACGTGGAAGAGGCACCGGAGCCAAGCGAGCGGGAGCATCGCGGGCATCGTCCTCAGCACGGCCGGCGCCCCCCCGGCATCCCCCTCCTCCGGCAGCAACCCCTTCTCCCGGCCTCTCCGCCGACCAGCCGAGCCGACTGCGGGCAAAGCGGGGAATAAAAGCCACGATTATGAACGGTCACCGCTACTTCCCCTCCGTGACTAACTTATTAGCCGCTGCCCTGGCGCGGCGGCAGCCGGACGTGGCAGGAAGCGCGGACGCAGCTCTGCCTCGCAGCGCAGGGGCTCCGGGAAGCGCTCCCAGCGCGGAGGCGGCGGCCGGAGCAAACTTCGAAACCAAGTTCAACTGGCTTTGATCTGGAGAGCGGAGCAGCTCTTCTGGCCTGACGGAACCCCCGGCGTCGCTACGGATTTTAAATGTTAAAGTGTGAGCCCTTTCAGCCCGGAAAGCCCTCAAAGTCCTGCCTGCAGAGGGGCACCGGCAGTCACCGGGACGCTGCCCACACAGCTCAGGTAGGGACAGCCACCGCTCCCAGTCACACACGGGGCTTGTTAAAGCGGCCAGCGGAGGCTCGGGACACTGAACATTCGGCTGATGTGCAGCACGCCACAGTCCGCAGGAAGATGAGGATACACCCGTTTTGGAAACGCTATTGCAGAAGACCCGCAGCTCTCCCAGCTGCACGCATGGACCCACTGTCCTGGGCAGAAGGGACGTCCCCCGCCACGGGTGACACTGCCTGCACCTCCTCCAAGGAGGGCTCCGAGACACTCAGCAGCACTGCAGACCGTCACTCAGACTCTGCACGTCGCCCCCCTTAAATCACTTGTCCTTACTTATCAAAAGCTGCCCACTGGGTGGCAAGCCCCTGTTGGGACGCAGCTGTCCCCAGAGGCCACCCGCCGCCCCGGCCACACGGGGAGGCCCCGCAGCTCCTCGGAGAAGAGCAGCGCGGCTCTTGCAGTCCCTCCGGAGGGAGGAAAAGCGAGGTTATTGGTTTCTTCCCGGCTCTGATTGCTCTCGGCCGTCCTGCAGTCACGTCCTTCTGCTGGCAGCGGGCGACCGGGCTCCATCAGGCAGCGACATCCCGGCTGGGAGCAGGAGGGAGGGAGACGGGAAGGTTCCCCAGTGGGGCTGCCCTTCTCCGTCCCCCTGCCTCGTCCTCGGCCACCTGCAGCCCTCTCCCGGCCCAGGCTGCGGGCCAGCGGCACGGCCGTGCTGCGTGCCCCGCTGCCACAGGGCGTCGAGGCAGGAGGTGGCCGGGGCCAGCGCCTGACGGCAGCATCGAATGTGGAAAGCGCCGAGATAAAGAGCTGCGCGGGGCGGATTTAATACTGTACATAAATACACTTTACAATCCGGGGAAGGGCTTGGTGCTAAGAGGAAACCATTGGAATATTTTATCGTGATGCAGATCGAGTGAAAAGACTGTGAATAAATAAAAGGGAAGATAATTATTTGATGGAGTTCTCTTAGGATATGCCACAGCGGGGAATACTTACGGAGAATACATATTACTAGAGAGACACAGCTATTCAAGCATCAAACTAACCTATAAATTGTCAGAGGAGAAAATTGGAGGAGAGGAATGGATGGGGGTTTGGGCACCGCTCTCATCAGTAACGCCGGGCTGCGCTTTCCCCCTTCCCCGCCGCAATTCCTCCTGCCCGAGGAGTCACGGTCCCTCAAAAAGGGAAGGCTGCCTCTAATAAATGTCTTTCAGAAATTACGGCCGAGCCACTACAGTACGGAGATGGCGGCATTTATCTCCCCGCCATCTGCGCGGGCTCCTCGGGCCGGGGAGCAGCAGCCTGCTGCCGGGAAGCCTCATCTCTCCTGCGCCTTTGCAGGGTGAGAAGGTTCCTCAGCGGAGCCCGATGTGCCTCGGTAACCATCCTACCCCCGTCGCTCCGGGCACTGCGCTCCTGTATCCAACCGCAGCTCCCAGACCGGCTTTCGCCCCTGTTTCGGAGGGGAACCCCCACACGGGGACCCGGCCGGTCCATCCCCTGCGGTGCATTTCCCAGCGTCTTCCCCCTCGAGCCGAAAGTCGCCCGCCAAGTGCCAAGCTCTTCTGCGCCGGGTACATCCCTCGACCACGCTTCTCGCCCACTCCTAGGCCAAGGGTCTTCAAGAAAGCACTTTGCAAACGCTAAGGGGGTTGCGCCTCTCGGCAGCACCACTCGGAGGGATTGTCCCCATTTTTGGCAGCGACTTCCCTGAGGTCAGGGTGCTTCCTCGAGGCAGAGCTGGAGAGAACGCGGCGGTCCCAGCCTCCCCCCGGCACAGCTCCGACCGGCCCCGGGTCCCTCCAGGCCAGTTACAGCTTCACATCTCCCAGTTAATAATTACATATTAATCCAAGCGACTTCACTCACCACTATTCCGAAGAGCCAGCTGCAGCTGTAAATAACCCACAAAACCTCACGTGCGCAATGCAAAAATCGGAGCAGTTGCAATGCTTATTGCACGCTAATGTCTCAGTTATTGAGCCATCGCTCTGGATGGGTGCCGGAGCCGCGCCAGGGACCCAGCACGTCGCTGGCCGGAGCGCCAACGTCAATGCTGGTGATCATCATAGGCAGGCACGCAATTAGTGCAACAGCCGCTCTCCTTTTCCCACTCTGAATCGCGCCCTCGCTGCGGCACGGGGACCCCAACCTCCGCTTATCGACCGGCATCGCTTCCCCCGGAGAGAAGAGGGCGATTGTGGAGCCGGGGAGACCCAACACGGCCTGGAGTGAACCCCCCCGCCAAGTTCCCGAGCAAGTTTGCTGAAGGGAAGAGGAAGGCAGCAGCTCTTCATTAACCTTCCCCCTCCCAGGCGAGGCACAGGTTGAAAATACAAGCCCTGGGGTATGGGCTGCTACGGGAAAATCCTCACCACGAGTCAAAAATACTCTATCGCTTTTCCAGAGGCTATCTCAGCAACCCCATACGACAGCACGGACAAAATCCAAACCACGACGACACGGAGTCTGTGGGAGCAACAGTTTGTTGTACGGCTTGTTTAATTAAGTGCCACTCCTGCATTTTCCCCTTTTCCCAGGGTTTTTGGCCCCGTCCCTTACCAGAGCACCTCTTTCACCCAACGTAGCTCCCGCACGGCACTGGGTCCCATTCCCAGGGGCAGATGGGGCACAGGCGGGCCATGGGAGGGGGCTGAGGAAGACCAGGGTCAGCCCCGGCCCCACGCCTGGGACAAAGGCCGGGGACCAGGTCTGTGTGGGGGCAAATGGCTTTACACCATTTCCTGAGGGGGCCGATGCCGTTAGCTCCGAGCATCTCCCGTCTCTCTGGGAGCCAAGGAAACCTTCGGTTCCTTTACGGGGAAGATGTGAGAGACGCCCGTGTTGCAAATAGGCAGCCTCGTGTAATTAGCAGAGGCGCTCGTTATTTTAAGCGCGACTCACCACCGCTTCCCAGACCCCGAGCAAGAGCAAAGTCAGCGCCGAATGCAGGATACCTTTTAGGCTGGCTCAGACAATAAAATCAAAGGCAGCCCCATGATGACGGGCCTCCTCCCTCCCTCCGCCTGCCAGAAGGGAATTGCTCACTCACCTGCACCCAGAATAGGACTTTGTCCCCATTCCCGTCATTAATTTATTCCCCATGAATTAGTGGGGCCCTGGAGACCCACACAGCCCACCTGTTCCAGCGCCCGGCGCTGACATTTGCAGCCTTGGCGGCAGGTACCGGCGCCGGCAAATGGTCCCATAAACCATACGCTAACGCGGCGCCTGCCAGCGCGGCCGCGCCGGGCCCCCCCGCAGCCGGGGAACCCGGCGTGCCGAGAGGAGCATCGTGCCCGGCTGGCAGGGACGGACACGCGCAGCCAGGGCACTTTTACATCGGCCTTATTTTTCCCTGGAAAAGGGGCGTTTGGCACTGCGATAGCGGGGATGCTGGAAGGCGCGGTGCGAGGCTCCCCGGTTTGGGTGACGCGCGGTGCCGTACGCTGCCGATCCACACACGTCTCCCCACCCGCTCCATCCCCTCGGCGGCGGTCACGCTTATGCGAGTGTTCCTCCATTTATTCCAAATGCACAGCGCCACTTTAATTGCTGCCATTCTGGACTCCAAACAAATTGGCCCTAAATGCGTTTTTGCGAAACAAGATGTATTTTGTTAAAAGGGGACGGGAGGAGGGCGATTTTTAAAACCGCTATCACCGTAATGCGATGAAATTACCATGTAGCAGGCAGGGGTCTGAAAGCCGCAATTAATATCCCACACCTTTCCGAATCCTTTGTGCCGTGACAGTCCTGGAAAAACAGCGGCTGGTCTGGGGCTGCAGCGGGGGCCGCTCCCCCGCTTCCCCCCTTGGGCCCACGGCGGGCACCCAGCACCTCCTCCCCTTCCCGGAGACGCAGGCGATAAAAACCCTGCGCGCCCCCATTTCCACCCACAGCTTTGGGCTTCTCTGCGGCGGAACGGTGGCCCTGGCTGGCGTGCCGCCCGCTCAGCGGCCAGCTGGGGCTTTGGCCGCCGGGGCCAGTGTCAGCCGCACGCAGGGATGCCGAGCCCAGCGCATTGCTACGGGGCTCAGCAGAATGGGTGGTGGGGCAAGGGAGAGCCCCCCTTGCTGCTCCCGTGGCAATACAAGTCCAGGGTGGCCATCGGACACCATTATCACAGAATCCCAGAGTGGCCGGGGTTGGCAGGGCCCTCTGGAGACCACCTCCTCCAACCCCCTGCCAGAGCAGGGTCACCCAGAGCGGGTGGCACAGGGACGCGTCCAGGCGGGTTGGGGATGTCTCCAGAGACGGAGACTCCCCCACCTCTCTGGGCAGCCTGTGCCAGGGCTCTGCCACCCTCAAAGAAGTTCCTCCTCGTGTTTAGGTGGAGCTTCCCATGGTCAAGTCTGCGCCCGTTACCCCTTGACCTGTCCCCGGGCACCACTGAGAAGAGCCTGGCCCCATCCTCCTGACACCCCCCCTTTAAGTGTTTATAAGTGTTGATAAGGTCCCCCCTCAGCCGTCTTTTTTCCAGACTGAAGAGACCCAAATCCCTCAGCCTTTCTTCATCAGAGAGCTGTTCCAGTCCCCTCGGCATCTTGGTAGCCCTATCCACACGAAACAAATCCATCTTTCCCTGGCCCTCATACCACGGGGCTGAGAACAGCCAGATTCATTGCTAATAGAGGGAAAACACAGAGGTTTTTTACAAGTAATGGGTAAACAATCCCTAGAAAAGAGAGAGACTGCTCCAGCTAAAGCAGCCGGCCAAGCATGTGCAGTCCAACGCAGGTCTGCTCCGCGACTGCGGGCTTGATGCGCACCCCCGAGGGACACGGCCCAAGCATTTGGGCAGACGCTTCTCCCTCCGCAGGTGTCCACCCCCACAAGGGACTTTTTATCACGACACATCCCAGCTCCGCACTCCGAGGCCGACGCCGATGCTGGCAACGCGCCCTTCTGGGCTGGCAGAAGGGACGCAGGGGGTGGTGGTTCTCCCAGGCTCTGCCCAGCAGGGCGTCACACCCCACGGCACCGGGATGGGCGGCCGGACAACTCATCCTGGGGCATCGCGGGGACCCGTGGGTTCGTGTCTCTGCTCCGAGGCTCAGCCACCAAACCCAAACCCGTACCCGGAGCCGTCTCCTGCGTCTCCCGGAGCCACGGGGATTTGCTGGCCGGGGCACGGATAACCCCCAAGCCGAGCTCCGTGCTGTCGGGTGAGGGAGAGACTGAGGGTGGAGGTGAATCACGCCATGATTTCTAGGCAAAGTCCCGTTAATGAAACCGCTCAGAGGCATTGCGGCTCCTAGTCAAGTGCCGGGGAGATGGAAGCCTTATTTATGAGTAAGATATATCTGCAGAGGGAGCAATAAACCGCGGAGCAAAGTATGAAGGTTTGCAGCAAACGCTGTAAAGTTTTACGCTGCCGAAAACTAGGAATAAAAGATACACCCATTTAAAACAAAGTGGATGGAAAGGGTTTCCACAGGACTGTAAAACAGCCTTATAGCAGTTAATTGCTACTTTCTTGTTGCAGCACAGAGAAATTGAAACCAGGAAAAGAACCGTTCAAATCTCCACCGGAGAACAGGGGAAAAGAAAGGAGAGGGAGAGGAAAGAGAAAGAGAGGAGCGTGGGGGAACGCGAAGCTTTTGTTCGGATGCTCTGCACCACGCGGAGGAAGAGGCGCCTTTTGTTCCCGGCTGCTCCCGCGCCCCACGGCCGGGGAGAGCCCAGCCCCGGGGGGGACCGGGGCAGGACCCCAGCAGCGCCCCCGGTTATTAGTCGTAGATAATTTAAGCACCATCACATCAACATCCATGCACCAGAAAATCAGCCGAGCACCTGCGGGCGCTCCTGCCGCCGGGAGGAGGGGGCAGAGGGAAAGGCAGCAGCGGGTATTCCTCCCAGTCCGACAGCAAACTCGAAGCGGAATACTTTCGACCAAGTAACATCCAGGAAATAAACATGAAATGTTTTCCGCAACAACCGAAACGACCGACCGCCGCGCTTCCAGCCAACTCCCGGCAAAGCACCGGTACCTGGCGGACGCCCCCAGGAACAGCTGTGCTCCTGCCTCCCGTCCCGGCCATCCCTCAGCACGGACCCAGCCCGGGAGCCCTAACAAGGCTGGCGAGAGAAACCTGGCGAGTTTGCAAAAAGCCCCCAAAGAGCTGTTGCATTTCAGAAAAGAAGTGCATTTTATCCTTCAAAAGCACAATTGCCTTCGCTTATTTCAAATACCCAGCGTTATCCGCAAAAGAACAGTCCCCCCCTTCTCCAAAAAGTAGCCGAGACGAGAAGCGTTTCCTTCTCGGGTGCTTTCTTTACGCGTGCTCCGGCACACAGGAGGCAGGGGAGAGTCCGGTAAAAAGCACGTCAAATAGAGAAAAGGCTGCTTTTGGCCCCAGCCCCGCAGCGCGTCGCCCCCCCCGGCACCGCGGTGCCCACTGCCGCGCTTACCTCTCTGCGGCGGGCGAGGAGGCGGCGGGAGGGTTCCGGGGCCGGCCGGGGGACGCAGAGCCCGGGACCAGAGCGGGGGCTGCTGGGGCTCACACCCAGGTCCCCCATCAGTCCCGGGGCTGACCCCGCACCCGTGGCACCAGCCGGCTGCTGGCAAACGGGCTCTCAGGAGCCGGCACGCGCAGCCGGCAGCAGGCAGGGCCCAAAGCAGGAGAGCGGCAGGGGCTGAGCCCCCCCAGCCCCCTGCCTTTTATCACCTCCCCAGCTGCGGCTCACCCAGCTGATGGCACGGGCCCAGGTGTTCCTCCTTCGGTGACGGGGCACAGCCCTGTCCCATCACCCCGTCAGGGAGGGACCCTCCCCTCCCGGCACCTGCCCGCAGGGACTGCTTTTTTATTTTTTTCAAAAAAAATTTTTTTTTTTTTTGGTTATTTTTCCTCCCTGTAATGGCAGATTTTGTGCATTATCCAGGCAAATAAGCGGAGCAATGCGTTCCGCAGCGTAAATATCGAAATGCTGTTTATATCAATCAGAGAAGCACTTAGGTAGAGATGACAATGGAGCCCGCAGAGCCCTAATCACACACTTTGATTGAACTAAAAACGGGGGAAAATGGAAATCAGCTGTCTAGAGCCGAGATTTCAATAGGGAGGGAAAGCTGGAGCAGCAGAGCCGTTTGGGGGCTGTTGCCGGCCCGGGGAGCCGCCGCCGCAGGCTCTGCGTCCCCTCTCCAGCAGCAGGGGGGTGACGAGGTGCGATGCGCGGGGACTCGCTCTCCCCGAGACGCTCCACCGCTCCCACTCAGAAATACCCCCAGGCCCTCTGGGTGCCGCCCGTGTACGCTTTTATCCCCAAATCCTGCCATTCGATGAGCAAAAATGGGCTCTACGGACTGAAACGCAAGCGCTGCGCTGGCAAACGGCACCCGAAACGAGCCGAAGCCCCCGAGCTGCAGCCGGCTCAGGGCGACACTGCTTCCATACCTCAACCTGCTGCCTTAAAAACCACCACACGCAGACCCGGGCCCGGACACGTGTGTTTGGGCTCCCTGAGCCCCGCCGCCCCCTCGGCGATGCTCGGCACCGCTGCCCACCCCCACCCCCGGCACCCTCCTCGGGGCACAGACCGCAGCATCACTGAAGGGTCATCTTTGGCGTCAGCTGCTGGCGCGTCCCCTTTGGTGACAGCATGCCCCCCCGCCGGCGTGCCCGGGCAGCGAGGTGAGACTGGATGGCCGCATCCAGGTACAGCCTGCAGCACCTCCAATGGTTCTGTGAGCTCCAGGAGTTTCACACAGGGGGCAAATTCCCTCTCCCCCGCCTCCCGTTCCTGCTGCAGTGCAGGGACAAAACCCTGGGCATCACGAGGATCTGTCTCAGGGCTTCCAGCTGCAAGGCTGGGAGCGCCCGTGCTCTGCCTCGGGGGCTGACGGCCCCTGGCAAATCCGCCCCCGGCTCCGCTTGCCATGGCTGGGGGGGCTCTTGTTGGGCCGGTGCCTTTAGAAACCGCTTCAGCCTGGGGTGTCAGCACTGGAGTCGCAGGGAGCGCTTGTTGTCGGCTTTGCTCTCAGCAGAAAACCTTTTTAGTGCGTTCATCTTTCAAGCTGACGTCCCTTTTTTGGCTTCCTATCTCCGGCAGCTGGTTTCGCACCAGCAGGTCCGGCCGTGCGTGCGGGACGGCGAGCAGGGTTTGTTAAGAAAGTCACCTCGGGACCTGAAATAGCGCTTATTAGTTTGAGGATGATATGGCGGCTCGTCCGCCCGTCATTCCTCATGACAGATCTTTAAAAAAAGCAAAGGCCAATTATATAGATTCGGAGTCAGTAATGAGCCTGGAACCGTTTGATCATTCCGGCTCCCGCTGGGCAAGCGGGAAGAGGACGAGATGCTGCGGGGACCCGTCGCCGCGAGAAGCACAGGGCTCTGCTGCCTCTTCGTGGCGGGAACGGCGAAGGAGGCTGCCACCATGGCGTCCCCTCCGCGCCAGCCGGGACGGTGGGCGAGGGGCTGCCGGGGGCCACGGGGCAGGCAGGGACCCCCGGCGGGCAGGACGCGGGGTCCAGAGCCGGCTCTGGAGCCAAAACCCAGGTGCCGAGGCTGGGAATTTTCTGCTTTTCAGTGCGAAAATGCAGCTTTTCCAAAGGAGACCAGAAAAAAAGTAAAAGCAACAAAATCCATGGAAGAGAACGGGAATTTCGGCAGGCGCTTTCCATGGACGGGAAGCGATTCCTCCTTCCTGGGGGGGAGACTTTGACAGTCCTCTGCCAGGGCAGCTAATGGCCTTAAAACTTCCTTGCCACGTTACATTACCCAACGCGCTGACTTCAATCTCCTGCTATTAAGAAGCCAAGGTGTCGACACACTAATTCTGTTTACAGAGCTGTCGGGCTGCGACTGCCGGCGACACCGGCTCGCGCTGGGCTGGTTTATTGCCGTCAATTACTGTAAAGCCGGGGACGTGTAACGTAATCCCAGGGATTGCCATTAATTGCGGCCGTTGGCGCAGGGGATCGTACGGCTCGGGGGCTGCTGGGGGGATTTCAGTCCCGAGTTACTATGGAAAAAGTAAAGCCGGGTGCGAAAGCCGGGAGGAAGGGACGGCCCTGCTGAGGAGCGGAGCGTGTTGGGCCGGCAGCCAGAGGGAGGATGCGGAGGGAGATAAAAGCGAAAGCAGAGCAGGGCAGGAGGAGCGAGCAACAGGGATCGCGCTTGGCAGCATGGAGGCTCCGGCCGTCTTCACGGGCACAGACGTCTACCAGCGGAGTTTCAACCCTCAGGAGTACTTGAGGGAATTTTACAGGTTGAGCAACAGCCAGGGGCAGCCGAACACCTTCCTGACGCAAAACCTGAGGGTCCTGCAGAAGATGTTTTCCCTGGGTGAGTCCCCTCCCAGGGGCGTCCGGCGGTGCCATTTTGCAGGGCTGTCCTGGGGCTGCTCGGCCTGTGCCCCAGCGCGCAGCGACCTACACAGGCACGCGGACACTTCCACGTGTGTATCTCTCTCCGCATGCGCGTATACCTGTGCATACAGGGCGCTGCCAGCCGGAGTCGTTCCGCGGTTCCTGTAAACACTGCGCAACCCGGGCTGGGGAGGGGGGTGGGGGTCAGCAGGGGGCTGGGGGCTCCGCTCCCGCTGCCGGAGCTGCCCCCGGGCCGGGCTGCTGCCCGAGAGCCCCGGGCACCGGGGGGACGGGGCTGCACCGCGGGACTGTGGCACTTGGGGTGGCATTTCTGGGGCAGGGGAAGCACAGCCCGGTGGGGATCTGAGACCTTTCTGTCTCCATCTGTCTCCATCCGTCCGTCCGTCCTCTCCGTCTCCATCCTCGCCGGGATGGTCTCCCCCCGCAACTCTGCACCAGATGGGCTGAGAGGCGATACCCTGATAGACGTCGGCTGCGGCCCCACCATCTACCAGCTTCTGTCCGCTTGCGAGCACTTCCAGGAGATCATCGCCTTGGACTACACGGACCAGAACCGCCGGGAGCTGGAGAAGTGGCTGAAGAAGGAAGCGGGAGCCTTCGACTGGAGGCCGGTGGTGGAATACGTTTGCGAGCTGGAAGGGGACAGGTGAGGCTGGCTTCCTACCGCCCACGGCATACACAAAGTCGCAGGCGCAGGTGCTGAATAACCATGTAACGACCCTTCTGCTATTTGTTTATTTACTTGCTAGGGAGAAGTGGGCTGAGAAAGAGGAGAAGCTGCGAAAGAAGGTGAAGCAGGTTCTGAAGTGCGACGTGACCAAAGCCAACCCCACGGAGCCCGTGTCCCTGCCCCCCGCCGACTGCATCGTCTCCACCCTCTGCTTGGAGGCCGCCTGCAAGGACCTGGCCACCTTCCGCAGCGCCCTGAGAAACGTCGGTGCCCTCGTGAAGGCGGGGGGACACCTGGTGATGGTCACCGTCCTGCAGGAAACCTACTACGCCTTCAACAATCAGGTCTTCTCGTGCCTCCGCCTGGACAAGAACATGGTGGAGGAAGCCGTGGAGGGCGCTGGCTTTGACGTGAGGTTCAGCGAGGTCCACCCGTGCCCTCCCGGCAACGCTGGCGCCGACTGCGAAGCCGTGTTGAGCCTGGTGGCCCGCAAGCGTGCCTCCATCAGCGGGTAGCACGTGGACGCTGGGGAGGAAAACAGCAGCGTGTCTGGTTGCAAAAAGCTCTGCCGGTGTAACCCACAGCCCCTTACCCCTTTGTCTGGAAGCAAATAAACCCGTGTGTGCTCTAACAGTGTCTGCGGGCTGGGATTTGTGTGGCACAGGCAGCACCAGCACTCCAAACCCCAGCAGCCCAGGTGACCCCGAGCTCGCCCCGGCCCCGAAACAGGAATTGCACCCAAGTCCCTTCCCCGCCATCCTCCCAAGTCAGAGCAGAGCTTCTGAGAAGCTGCCCTCTTTTAGCCGTGATTCCCTTCCTTGAGACCAAAACCCATTCTTACGGGAAAAACCCTTGGCTGCAAAGGCAGCGAGACTGCCCAAACCCAGACCTGTTTCTAGTTCCTGGTCAAATCCCGCGTGCTCTGTCCGAAAAGTCGGGGGAACGAAAGGATGCTGTCGGGGGAGCAGCACGCCTTGCACCCGGACAATGCCCAGCCCTCACAGAACCGGGAGCGCCTGCTGGCCTTTTCACTAGGCCTGGAAAAATTGTTTGACAAAACGCTGCAGCCCCAGCACTTTGTACCTGCCAGGTGCCGGCACCGCCGCGGGACCGGGGAAAAGGGTGGGCAGGTGGAAAGGATGCTCTCCCCAGAGCAACCGCCTCCGGCTCGCAGCACGCTGCCCGTCCTCCGTTGTTCTCCCTCGATTACAGACAGCCGGACCTGCGACATAGCAGAGACTCATTCCAGAGATCATCCAGCCTAGGCATTTTTACTGATAATTAATACTCGCCCACCCAACACGCATCAGTTCTCGGCAATTTTTTACAGTGAGTGTGTGGGGTTTGTTGCTGGCGCTCCTCCTGCCCTCGCTCATGCAGATTTTCTTTTGGGGTAGTTTTGGTTCAAGAGCGAAAAGAAAAAGGGAAATGGGAAATTTTCTCACCAGGTACACACAGATAGAGTCCCGTCACGAGCCTTATTCCTTCTGCCACACAGTAAGGCAGCAACACAGCCCAGAAAAGGACTCAAAAAACTGAAATGAGTCTTGGTCCCCAAGTACCGGACACGCTTCGCAGCAGGCAGCAAGCCCAGGCAGGGACCAGAGGGGCTCGGCCTCCTCCCCGTCCCGTCCCCTTTTGGTCTCTTGGCAAAAATCTGATTAAACTCCCCCTAGTGAAGTCCTTAGGGCTGTGGGGTAACCTTGGCACCAGCGCAGGCTCGCTGGGTTACTAGATGCAATTGTACGTGACCCCAGAGGTGTACGCTGGAGCTGCCACCTCAGCGAGACGGTGACACCGCCAGCTCCAGCTCTGCTGGGCGCGACTGTCCCCGGAGCCCCTGGGACACCCTGTGTAAACGGCACCGGTTTTCGGCACCGCCGGGAACAGCCTTGTTGCCCCGCTCCGAGAAACGGAGCTGAAAACCAGCGGACGCTCGGCGGCAGCGCAGGACCCGCGCTGCTCGCTAGTTAATACTGAATATAACGCCGCTGCCGCTGCCATAACGACCCGCAGCCTGCCAGCGTGGCGCAGTAACGGCAGGGATTCAGCAGCTGCTGACATGTTCTCCCGAAATAACATGCCCAGGTCTTGTAGCGCCGGCGTCTTTAATCGCTGTTTAACTGTTCGAACATCGGCATCGCTGGGGATTTTTATGGTCTGTTTAAAAAGCACAATGATTCCCTTCACGGAGAAGTTTGTAGCTACAATTACCCTTCTGTTGCAACCTGCCAGGAGTCACTGACAGCCTTTCCCAGCACGGAGGCGGGTGGCATTCCACCTGCCGCTCGCCGACAGGAATCGCGGCGGCACCCAAGGCAGCAAGGTGGGCGCAGGTCGGACTCGTGCCGGGAGGAGACAGACTAGGCGCTCCCCTCGCCTGTGCGGGCTGTGGGAACAGCAGGACGCAGCCGATGGGATGGAGAGAAAAGACTGTCATTTCCCACGGCGCTGTCGGACTGCTCTCTCCATCACTGGGTGTCATCACGCGCACCGGCTTTCTGGCTGCCGGGAATATTCAAGCACCCGCTTTCAATGGATCAGCCACATCACCACGGTGCCGGTGCCCGCTGCCGACGGAGGCAGCCGAGGAGCTGGAGGAGCGGGAGCGCGGTCAGGGCAGAGGGAGAGCACGGCTAACACCTGCGACCGGCGCTGGGGACAGGGATGCGCTGGGTGAGAGGGCCGAGCGGCCACCAGGCACCTGTGCCGCACGGGGAGCTGAGCCACAGCCTCCAGCTGGGGGACGTGGGGACCCACGGCTGCAGGGGAGTAGCCCAGAAGGCGAGAGAGTAGCCCAGGGCCAAGGAAAAGGCGTGAGGCACGAGCACAAGCAACGACCCGAGGAGAGCTAGTTGCTCGTTTTGCCTCTGCAGCAGAATTGGTTGAAGTTTCTGCAGTATTTCAGAGTGCCTGCATATTAAGAGTGGAAATAGGCAGGTAAAGAATGTGTTTTGCCCCCCATAGCAAAAAACTTTTCAGTTTTCCAGTTTGCTTCTTTGAAGAGCAAAAAGGGCAAAGCAACGGAAAAAGGGAAAAACCCACAACAGAACTGCCAGAGCATACCTACGAGGAACACGAAATAGTTCCCCCTCCTCTCGTTGCATCTTTTTTCCAGGTGGGGCTGTGTGAGGCTGCGACAGGCAACGCCGGAGCCCGTCAGCGCCTTCTGCGGGTCTCCAAACGCGGCCGTGCCCGGCTCAGCATGTGTGGCACATGGGGAGCGAGCCGGTGGTGGATGGTACAAACGCCGCAGACGCTCCCAGCCAAGCCCACGGGGACCCAGAAAGGAAAAAAAGCAGAGGAAAGTAAATGAGGCTCCAGGGAAATTAAGGCAAAGTGGAAGTCCTGGCAGAGCGAGGTAATAATTTCCTTTCTGAGTGAGTAACTGTTTAGAATGTAACCAGGCGAACACGATTAAACCAAATGAATATAAATTCTAGGTGCGGTAGTAAGTAATGAAGTGAAGAAAATGAACAGCGCCTAATTAACAAGAAAACAGGATCTGCCATAACGCGTTGGAATCTAATGAAAAATGAAGGCTCAACTTCCCCTTTCAAAAGTTTTCCAGATGGAAAATATCCTTGTTTTACATCCGGCGCCTTTTGAAATATCCAGGGGATTACAGTTGCCGGGAGGAACCGTCCTCCGACGACGACAGGGGCAGGGGAGCGATTTTGCAAAATAGTTGGAAAAGCAAATAACTGGGAGACCACTGCCCAGCGCTTGGCACAAAAATGAACCCCAAAGGGTTCCCTTTGCATTAGAGCGTGACGGGGACCACCCAGCAGCCCTCCCGGCTGGCGCGGCCGCGGGACGCACCCATGCAGCCGCCACCAAACGGAGCCTTGTGGCAATAAAACCAAACAATGGCAGGAAACGCACCAGTCACCGCCTTCACCTCCGCTCCTTCCCCCTCCGTTATTTTATGACAAAACCCCACGTTTACGCTGTGTGCTGGGGGCCGCACTCCCACCGGGCTGGGCTCCAGCCCCCGGGCTCCTCCGGCAGCAGCTTGTAAGAGAGGAAAAGGGTTAGGAGCCGGCAGAGAGGCCGGACGCAGCTTCCCACCACACACCCCCAGGATTCTTTCCGGGCTTTCCTACCAGTAAACAATTAAATCAGGGTTTTTTTTAATCAGGAGGACACTTTTACCGGGCAGCGTTTGATCAGAGCCACTCGCTTTATTTGAGGGACGCTCGCAATAGCGTGGAAATAACAGGGGAACTGAGAAAACCCCTCACGCGCCGGGCTGTGTCGCGACCTGGACGCAGCCTGTCGGCGACACTGGCCTGAACCCACCGGCGATAGGGAGGCCCGGGGCGGCGGGAGGCCGGCCCCCATCCCCTCGCAGGCCCCGGTCCCTCCGAGCCCGCCGCTGCCCGCCTCCTCGCTTGGCCCCGCCGCCCCGGGCCCTGAGGCCGCAGCTCCCCCGCCGCCGCCATGGCCGCGGCCTCCTCCCCTGTCCCGCCCACCGGAAGGGGCGGGGCGCGCACGCCGACGCAGCGACGTCACGCCGGCGGCGCCTGCGCAAAGGGGCGCGCGGGCTGCCCGGCGGCGGCCATGGGGGCGTCGGCGGCCGAGGCGGACCGGACCCTGTTCGTGGGGAACCTGGACCCCAAGGTCACCGAGGAGCTCATCTTCGAGCTGTTCCACCAGGTACCGCCCGGCAGCCGCCCCCTGCCCGCCCGCCCGCGCTTTATCCCGGGGCAGGCCGCGGCCGCCATGGCGGGGCGGGCCCGGGCCGGGGTACGGCGGCCGCCGTCGGACAAACTTCCGAGGGGCCGCGCCGCCGTCGCCCCGCTGGCGTTTAAGGGGTTTTGTTTCCGTCTCGGCAGGCAGGCCCGGTGATTAAGGTTAAAATCCCGAAGGACAGAGACGGGCGGCCCAAGCAGTTCGCGTTCGTGAACTTCAAGCACGAGGAGTCCGTGCCCTACGGGCTGAGCCTGCTGAACGGGATCAAGCTCTACGGGCGGCCCATCAAGATCCAGTTCCGATCAGGTGCCCGCAAAAACAAACATTGAACCACCAGAGAGAAAGCAAAACTGCCGTCAGCTCCCCCCCCCGAGTCTGGCAGATTTATATTTAATGGGGTAAATTGCACATCCTTGTCACCACGCTGTCACTCGCCTGACGGCCGATGAGTCCGTGGAACGGTGGGGCCAAGCAGGCCTCTGCTTTCGTCCCTCTGGTTCGGCAGGGGACCTTCCTGGCAGTCATTGCCAAGTATAATCACGGAGCTGAGCCTTCTGCCGTTTAGTTTTTTATTTATCATTCGTTCTATACCCTTGAAAGCTAATGTAAATTATCACGCAAGCAGTGAAAGTTGCACCTGGTGTCAGTTAAACAAGGCGCGTTGGCCAGAATATCGCTCCCTGATTGCATCTGTCCCTGCGTGTATTAATACAGTTGCAGAGTCTTGTTTTGGAGACTGGATCGCGTGCTTTGGCAGGTCACTGGCAGAACTCGGGAGCTAATTGAGCGTGTGGCAACTGCCAGCACCTGGCAAGTTCGCTCCATACCCACGTTCCTCTAACTCCCGTGTGTCTGTCTCGTGAAACGTTTGTTTCTCCTCAGGGAGCAGTCATGCCTCTCAGGATGGCAACCCGTCCTGTTCCCCGCACGGAGCCGCCAGCACTAGCCCCTCCGGCGCGCCGCACCCCGCATCCAACTGCAGCAGGTACGAGTCCCGTCAGCACGTGCTGTGGGTACCCACGCACAGGGCAAAGCAGAAAACGGCACTCCCAGGGGTCGCCGCTTCCCTGGCTCTCTTCCCAAGCGCAGTTTGCGCTTTCTCCCCCATGGAGTAAGTACTTGCATTCCTGGCGCCCTGCGTGCTCGGTGCCTGACGTTCTAGTGCAGAAAGAACGGCGTTGTGTTTTCATACGAGCACGGAGAAGGTCCGGTGGGGTAAGGTGGTGGGAGAGCGCTGCCAAACGCACAGCACAGGCACCTCCGCACCAGTTTCTGACCACAGTGGTGAGCTCAGCCTGACGCTTGGACGCTTATTTTGTTTCTAATGGGAGTAACGCAATTAGGATTCCAGTGCCCCTTGGACTGCAAGGGTCTTGTTTTTAAGGCTAAAATTCCTAATGTTTTTTTTCTACAGATACGACAGGAGTCCTGATGGTATGGGAGCAGCGGGATTCTCGTCGGCACAGCGGTCTCTGCCCTCTGCTGATAACCTTCAGAGACAAGCGGTGGTACGCTTCTCGCTTCTGGGGGGAGCGCCTGACCCTGTGCTCGCCCAGGGCTGACAGACAACGTGCGACAGAGTTGTCTCTGATTTTGAGTCCCCGTGTCCTGTAACAATCGTGAGAAGCTGTGGAAATGTACTTCTGGAGTGCTGAAATGCCAGTTCCAGAAGATTTACGGCTGTTGGTACTCGGGTGGTCAGTCAGGGAGGGCCCTGAGCTTTAAGAGTTCAGCTCTAGATGAAGCAAGGGGTAACAGCTATTCTGTGAGTTCGTGTTTAGTCTCATTTCCAAACCAAAAACTTTCATTTTCCTGTGTACTTACAGAGTGATTAGTGTGCGATTTGGGGCCAGCACGGGAATTAGCATTTCTCTGTGCCCCAGATGGGATCCAGCACCTTGCCGGGAAAGGAGTGCACTGAACCCCCCGACCCTTTTCCTCTTCTCTTTGCAGATGAAAAGCGCCGCGTGGCAGCCGCCCCCGTTCGGGGGGAAGTATGAGCAGCCCGCCTTCCCCCTGCCCGGCTACCCACCAGCTCCTCACGCCTTCCACCCGGCCCCACAAATGCCGCGGCGACCGGAGCCGCCGCGCAAGGGCCGGCTGAGCACCCACCCCTATCACCCCGAGGGCAGGCACTTCGGCCGCGAGCAGCGCTTCGGGGAGCGGGGACCCGACTACGGCCGTGGCAAGAGGGAGGAATACGGCTACGAGGAGCGGGGCCACGATGGCGAGCACCACTACCGGGCGGGCAGAGAGGAACCCGCCTACGTAGACAGGCACCGGGACGGTTGGAGCCATGACTACGACTACCGGAGGGAGGGCTACAGAGAGGCCAAGTGGCACCCGTCGCGGCATTAATTAACCCCCCTGCACTGGGCTTGAAAGAACTTGATGGCAAAGAGAGTTCGATCTGTTTCTCACGGAGTCTACGTATAAAAAAAAACCCAAAACCCACAACCCCTCGCGGTTACCTTTTAATGTTTGTTTGTAAAACTAGCGTAATCCTCCAAAATTAGTGTCTTCATTTTAGACGTGTTGACTCTGCACTTTAGGGCTTTGCGCGGGGGGAAAAGAAAACGTGTCGCAGTTGCAGAGAGGCGGCTGCCGTTTGTATTGTAGAGCAGCGCGCATTTGTATTTTTGTAGCGGGTGCCGGGGCCGTCTCCGTGTCCCCCCGAAGCGGCGCCCGGGCGGGACGGTGCTTTGTGGCACCCGAAACGTCTCGCACGGCGTTTTTGATACAGGACGTTGGAACGTTCCTTCTCTCGGGAAGAGCATTAAACGTCTCCCTGGAAAAAAAAAACCCGCGGGTGAACCGTTCTCATTCCACCCACCGGCTCCGCGTAACGAGTCCGGGGCACCCCCGGGTCTCCCCGGTGTCGCTGGGGGCGGGGAGGGGCCGCGGAGCCGCTTCCCGAGGCCCTCCCGTCGTTCCACGCACCCCCTCGGGACTACAACTCCCATCAGCCCCTGCGCCCGCCGCCCGCGCCCGCCCTGGGGCCGGCGCCGCGGGGGCTGCCGGGAGTTGTAGTGCGGCGGCCGCGCTTTGCGGCCTGGCGGCGATGCTGGGCGGCAGCCGCGCTGGCCTGGGTCGCCTGCGGAGCTGCGGCGGGCGGCTGTGGCGGGGCCGGCGGCGGGCGGCGGGCATGGCCGGCGGCGGCATGGGCCAGCGGATGGTCTGGGTGGACCTGGAGGTGCGGGGCGCGGGCCGGGGGCCGGGGGGGGAGGGGAGGGAGCGGGGGGCGGCCCGCGGCCGCGCTGACGGCGCCGCTCCCTGTGTGGCAGATGACGGGCCTGGACGTGGAGAAGGACCAGATCCTGGAGATGGCCTGCCTCATCACCGACTCTGACCTCAACGTCCTGGCCGAGGTGAGGAGCCCCCGCCGGGCCCCGTCCCCGGGCTCCCCCGGGCCCGCCCGGCCCCTCTGGCGGGGGGGTTCTGCGCCCAGGGGCGATGCCTGCCGGGGCCCCTGCCTGCCTGCGCCGGTGGCCGCTGCTCTGGCCATGTTGGCTCCTGCTGCGCCGGCCCCGGCCCCCTGCGGACGCGCACCTTACCTTGCCCGGCGGATTGTCCGCTTCGCGCCCTCCGAACAGCCGCTTCTGCGCTGGGTCGCTGCCACGGCCGCGCTGCGTCTCAAGGCCAGGCCCGTGGGAGCAACCGTACGGAACTTTTTCTGATTGCCTTTGTGTTTGTCTTTTCCCGGCAGGGCCCGAACCTGATTATTAATCAGCCCGACGAGCTGCTGGAGAGCATGTCCGAGTGGTGCAAGGAGCATCACGGGAAGGTAACCCTTCTAGAGCAGTCATGCTGCGCTTTCTCTCTCTTTGCAACGATGAGAGTGACGCGTAAGTCAGAATTATTAGTTGCAGTACTGTCACCTAAAAAGGGACAACTCCCACGCTGAGCAGTTTGCAGGCAAGCAGAGGAGATAAAGAAGTAAGTATCATCCTTATTTTGTACGGAGGAGCTGATGCGTAACGTTTTGCCCAGGGTCTCGCAGGTCATCCGTGGCACAGCTGCGGATTGCACTCGTGTATCTGTAGTCTCCATCCCGTATCTCAGCTGCAGGATGGCCCCGAAGGGGCCTGCACTTTGTAGCCTGGCTTTTCGTAACTTTGAATAGTGCTGGAAACTGCTTTCTACCTCGAGAGGCAGAAGCATCAGTGCAGGCCGACAGCTGGTGAGCGGTGCTCTGAGACGGCTGGAGCAGCAGCTCCCAGGAGAGCTGCAGGCAGGGTGAGACAGCGGCGCTGGGCCTGGGAACGGCATCCGCCGCTCCGATACGTGCCGCTGGTCCCCATCTCCGAAAGGAGTGAGGTTGGGAAGTCGGGTCTGAGGTTAGGAAGTCGGGTCTGGCTCCCCCGGTCTGCTCGCGGAGCTGTCGGCCATGGCCTGCCTCTACAGCCGGGTTGGAGGGACTCCTCTGGCAGCTCCTCCCGGTGAAGCCTGTTCCGCGTTGCATAAAATAATTCAAAGAATAGTTCTGATGGAGAAGGGGAAGTTGTGGCTTGAAGTCCCAGCTAGGAGTAGGAGCGAGATCAGTGTAGAGTAATCCAGAGCCGACGAAATGCAAATTAATCACTGCAAATTCAGGTATTTGGAGAACTAAACAGACAGATTTACCGTAAACGTTGCATTGTCATTTTTGCCTGTCCCCTCAGCACTGTAAGCCTAGTGTATTTTTTTTTTGCTGAAGGCTTAACTTTTGCAGCAAGAGATTATTTTCAGTTCTTTCAGCCACCAAAGAAAGCTTCCTCCTTGCCAGTAGCGTGAAAGCGAATGGATTTTCCAATTCCTGATTACGAATTGAAATTCAAGTTAGTTTTCAGTTAAGGGTGAAGTTTTAAGACACCCATGACCCCTCCCCTCCTCCCCGCTTCGGCATCTCACGCTCCCTGGGAAGGATTAGCGAGAGTTTGGAAAATGAATATTAATTTACTGTGATGGGTGCTTTTCCCCTTCTCCAGTTGAGGACTCAAACTCGGCTTCGGCTCACGAGTGAATTGAAGATGGTAGCATTCGTTATCGCTGCTCCTGAGGAGCTACTTATTTTTAATTGACTAAGAAAAGAGAAGCAATTAGAATACAGATGAAAATGCAGCCACATAATGAATTTTTTAACCACCACTTGGATCTGTCAAGTAGGTTTTTTGCAGCACAGTCGTGGAAATATATAGCGTAGCCAGATGGAAATACATCACTGAGAACACTCGGAGCAGATTTGACATTTAACTGTTGAAAAAAAGAAGGAAGGAACTTTTCTGATTTATAGGAATCTTGATAAACACTTAAGCCGGGATCCTGATTATTTCTGTTTATTTATACCTCCTGCTCTGTGCTGGAGAGGCGAGTGCCGCTCCTTCAACAGAGAGACATGTCACGCTCTCCTGGATCACGTAGGTACAGGTGTATGAACGAGGCTTGCGTAATGCCTCGGTAATTGAGAAGAACCCCTGGAAAGCACAGCAACCGGGAAAGAAAAAAAAACCAACCCAAAAAACCAAATCCGAGGAACATCGGTGCTGTTAGGGGTATGCTTCGGTCGCCTTCACTTGGGTGGATTTGTACTTCCCGAGCGGCGCCCTGCACATCGGTCAGGCCTGCTCGGGGAGGCAGCCGGGGGGAATAAAGGCAAGGGGACGTCCCAGAATACCGAACCACAGAGCTCGGTCGGTACTTCTGGGCGCGCCGGGGAACAAACAGTACTCAGAGGGTGGTCCTTCCGCTCTGGAGCATTGCTGGAAGCGTCTTCTTTGGCAGTGTATTTCTGATTTATGACGGATGGCTCTTTTTTGCAGTCTGGCCTTACTAAGGCTGTGAAGGAGAGTAAAATTTCGTTGCAGCAAGCAGAGTATGAGTTTCTGTCCTTTGTACGGCAACAGACACCACCGGGTCTCTGTCCTCTCGCAGGTAAAGTACGTTCTTTCTTAATAACAACGATGTCATCCCTCCCGCAGCTCCCAGCTGGATGCCGAAAGGCCCGCTGCTGCACGTGGCGGGGATGCTTTAGTGCGCTCTGCTGAGCTCTGGCACGCAAATCAAACCTGTTGAGTAAGGAGAGGCTCAGTAACGGCGTCGTGCGTTCTGCAGCTTCCCTAGGGCAAATATTGCTCGTCATTTCTGCAGGAAACTGCAGTTCTTTTTTGCATTACTGCTTCCCTGTACGGTTGTAATTGGGGCGGGCGACCTAACTGCTGACAGCACCCTGCGACCGTAAGAGCAGCAGCAAACCCCACGGCGTCTTTTCCTCGCTGTGTGAGGACCTTCACAGGCGGTCTTGGGACTGGTGCTAGGAGAAGTTAATACCGATGCCCGTCTTCACGTGGCGGAAAACCCGATTCTTGCGTAATACTTTGATATTTATCTGTGTGACGGAAACTGCAGGAGTTGTAACTGAAGAATTAATAGCGGGATTATGGATGTAAACCGTGTGTGATCCCGCAACGGAAATCTGACAAACCTTTACAATCATATTTCCTAGAAAAGGGGATAAACGAGCTGCTTGCGAATAGCTTTTCATACCCTATGATCTTTCCCCGGCTCGCTTAGCCTGCTTCTCGTCTAGATGTCGTTCATGGTGGCTTTGTAATGTCTTTGAAGAAACGTCTCGTTTTGTGTCTTTGTAGGTAACTCTGTTCACGCAGATAAGAAATTCCTTGACAAATACATGCCTCAGTTCATGAGGCATCTTCATTACAGGATCATTGATGTGAGCACTGTCAAAGAACTTTGCAGGTAAACGTTCCCCAAATTAAGCAGTCGTATGAAAGACAGATAACCGAGGGAAGGCTGTTCAGTGGCGCTGACGCGAGCTCTTCCAAGGCGAGGTGAAGGGCTGCTGGGAGAGGGCTGCCTGCAGCACCTCCTGCTTCGCTCCGCTCTGTTCAGGGACGCGCAGGAGCAGCCGTGACGTGCTCCCCGAGCGGCTGCTCTGGAGGCTGCAGCACGGGGACTCGCAGGGTTGTGGCTTCTCTGGCTGCCAGTGAAACCGAAATTCTTTCGCCAATTGTGACAAACCTGCAGCAGTCCCTGGACGTGTTTTGGTATCCCACTTTCCTTTTTTAAGTAGCACTTTTTTCCACCTACAGGCGCTGGTATCCAGAAGAATACGAGTTTGCACCAAAGAAGGCGGCTTCTCACAGGTGAGACTTCTGCTTTTGTCTGTAAGAGAGCACGGTTGTCACGCCGGAGCCACGCTCCTCACGAGCAGAATACGGAGCTTCCTTTGAGTTCCTGGTGTGCTGCTTCTGCTGCGGGCGGCGGCGGTGTGCTTCCACTGCCTGTCGTACGCCTGTGTTCCCCGTCTGAAGCCTGGTTAGTGTCGGGAAAGGGACCGTTAAACTGCAGAGCCTCAGAAGTTTGCTTATCTGTTCCGATTCGCTCTGTTTACTGTTCAAGCCCAGATGCTGGTTTGGCAACGTCGACACATCTGTCACTTCTTAGACGTCGGAGTGAGAAATCACGTGAAAACAGTAGCTCCACAGTGGGCTTTTTCTGTCCTTGTTTTGGGCAGAGTTGTTCGCGGAGCCACTGAAATTGGAAGACTTTTCCATGTCTGGGGAGATGAGGGTTCTGTTCCTGGCTATTTCCCGAGTTCCCAACGTGTCAGAGTTTGTTCTCCTTCCTCTGGAAGGGATTAATTGTGAGTTACGCTCCTGCCAGCATCTGAGGCATCCCTAAAAGTTGCAGTTGCCTTGAGGTTTTGGAAGAAAAGACTCTGCGCAATATTGAAACTTACTTCTCGAAAGCTGCGTTTTCTAGTCCTTCCCAAAGGAGGAGACGGTGGGTCCTGTGAGGTCCGTGGGCTTTGCTAGGTCCGTATTTACTGTATGCGCAGCGTGTGCATCCATTTACTCCTTCACCTGCGCAGACGAAACATAGAAGTGCAGGACGCCTTGTGTGCTGGGCTCCCCGTAGGTGCTGCTGGGCGCTTGGAGCTAGGGCTGTCCCCACCCCGGCCAGAGGAGTCCCCGAAGCCTCTGCCCTGCCCTCCCCTGCCCGCGCTGGGCAGGAGAGGCGGCTCCGGGACACGAGGAGAAGGGACGAGCGCCGCAGGGGTCGGGATGGAGAGCGTGGGTCGGTGTGCTGCGCGGCACGATTACTGCTCTGCGGCCTCGCCGTCTGAGCAGGCAGAAGTGGCCAAAGCAGGAGCTGGCAGCACGTCTCCGGAGCCCCGCGCTCTCTTGTCTCAGATTGAGTTGCTTTTAATCGTCGAAGCCGTAGAACCTGTTGGCTTTCAGGAGCTTCCCTGTCCCACGGTGACATAAACTAATAAGCTGTGCGTTACTCCCTGGCATGTCAGCGCTGGTGGACTGTTATTGCTTTCCACGCGGCCGAGAGTAGCGAGGGTGGTTCTCCTTCCTGCCAGATGTGCGATCCGTGCACAGCAGAGTTTGATTTCTTACAGCCTGGAATTGCTCGGAAGCGGTAGAACCCAGATGTAGCCGAAGGTGCGTGCAGGCGTTCTGAAACCCTCCTTAATTCTCTTTCAGAGCGCTCGATGACATCAGGGAGAGCATCAAAGAACTTCAGTTCTACAGAGATAGCATCTTCAAGAGGAAAACGGATGAAAAGAAAAGGAAACTAATAGAGAATGGAGAAAGCGATAAAACTGCCAGCTGATTTCTCATCGTGCCGCGCCAGCCTGTGGCACGTACTAGATGCGTCTCCTGGTTCTTTTCTGTTTGCCAGTCTCCCGAGAAGCTGCACCCTTCAGTTACCTTCTTTCTTAACGGCAGTTAAAACGCAGACGGAAGCCTCAGTTACTGCTTCTTTTCTGTGCGAGCAAGGCGTCGACACGCTCGAGCCTCAGCAGCGTCTGTGTATGTCCTAGGTAAAACACGCTGTTTGATACTCCTCTTCATCTGGTTTTAGATGCAGCCTTTCACTACACAATAAAAACAGTTCTGTTGGAAGACGGTGTTTTCGTGCAGCCTTTCTTTTGTGCTCGCCATAAGCTGCTGGGGGAACCAGCCTCTCGTAGCGTTGCTAAAGGAAACGCTCTGGGAAACGACTCTCGTTGGGTAGCAATGGCTTGGGGCGTTGGGGGGCGTTTAACAAGGCCTTCCATGCGACGCCTGCGATGGGAAGCAGGCTGGAGTCAGGTGCACTCAGTAAGCGCGGCCTCCCGAGCGCTGGGGACGAGGCACGGCCGTCTCCGATCTCTCTCCAGCTGACGTCGTTCCCGTCACGCAGGTGTCTGCAGGCCCGGGGGGTCAGCACCGGTTTCCCGCGTCACGCCGTCGCGCAGCATCCGCGCGTGAGGGAATGGCCCGAGCCGCCTGGCTTGTGGGCGGGCGGAGGGCACCCCAACATGCACAAACCCCAAAGTGCCGCGGGTCCTTCGTGACAGCACGGAAGGGATCGATAACGGCAGCTAATAATCCCTGTGAGAGCGCCCGTAGCTCTTCCCCTTTCCACAACACGCTCGTGAGAACAGGCAACGCGCAAAGCTGCTTCTCGGCCCTGAGCCGCCCGGCGAGTCCGGGTTACGCAGAACGCGTTACTGCTGCTCAGACGTGCGGGCCGGGAAGAGCGAAGTTTGAAAGGAAAGTATGTCGGGAGAGGGGCCTGGGCTTTTCTCAGCACGCGGCTCTCGGCGTTCAGCAGCGCTTTGCGTAACACCGGAGTCGCAACGCAAGCGTCCTTAAACGTCCAGCTCAACAACGGAGGCCGGGACAGAACTCCGGCTAGCTAACAGCTGCAGGCGAATCACGCAACCAGCTAAAGGACGTAAACAGCCGCACGCAGGTCACGAGCAGGTGAGCCCACGGATAGCAGGGACAACAGCGATCCCCAGAACCCAGCAGCACAAGCGGTAAGACTGAAAAAATGAAACTTGTTATTGATTTTTGGGCAAAGCCACGCCAGTAATTGAACCGTTCTGTGTCTGCGCGGCCCCGGCGTTTGCCGCACTCGTAATTACTCCAGCGGAGCAGCCTGGAAGGAGAAGGTACTGCAGAGCCTTGCGGACATTAAGCTCTTTGCTAATGAAAACAGCCGTGGGGAAGGGTCTGAAGTGCTGGCCCAGACCCGCAGCGGTGGCTGGAGCCATCCCCCGCCAGCGTCAGCTCCGGAGGGACACAGGCGTTTGCTTCGATGGCATAAAGGCAGCAGCTGCCTGCAGAGCCCAGCCAGGAACACGAGGGCAGGGACCGGGGCACCCTCACAGCTCCTGAGGAGCCGGGTCCCGGCGGCGCCCGCTCCGGGGGAAGGCGCTGGGTGTTGGCTGCGGAAATCCCTGCGAGGCAGAGTGGCTGCGGCCTTTCGGCAGGGGTTTTCCTCCGGCTTCGCCAAAAGCTCCGGCAGCATCTCTGCGAGCTCAGTTAGAGGGAAGGCGGAAATGTGGCTGGACGTGCTTTTTTATTCTTCATTGGCGAAGGACATTGGGCAAACCCCCCTATACCAAAATTTTCCCCCTTTTCAGTTCCATTCGTGGTGTCTGATATTTCCCTTGCTCCCCCGGCAGCGCGAATTAATAGGCTAAAAGCTGTCGAAAGCCTGTACGAGCTTTCCTTGAAGGGCCCGAGGAGTCACGTCGATTTAATGGGAGTATTTTCCTGCTCATTGAACCTTCTTGAGCGTTGGGTGTTTCAGGCTGGAGCCCGTGGCCGTGGGTTGACGCTGGGATTGATGGGGAGGAGCAGCGCCGCTCCCGGCCCCGGGCGGCGCGAGCACACCCGCAGAACCAATTTGCTTTCCAAATAAACGCGTCTCGCAGCGTCTTCACTTGGCCACATTAGAAAAGAAGTCACCCGTTCTACATTAACTCATCAGAAACGGCCAGAGTCGGCGATGCAGGAGACAGCTCGCCCCCCGGCTTCGGGGGCGTGCAGACAGCAAGGATTCACCTTCGGAGAGTCTTTCACCTGTTACTACGCACCTGGCGAGGGGCTCCGGAGGTGCCGTGCAGGACAGGACCCGTCCCCGGTGGGACACAAACAGGCTCTTACTGCCGTTACCGACACGAGCGCAGCCTCTGACGCCGCCACAGCTGCCGGCTACGCTCTACTTGAGGAATCATCAGCGACGAGCAGGCGAGTCTTCTACATCCCGCAGTCAGCTCGTGGCTCCAGACAGAAAAAAAGATCCCGGGCCTCGTGCGCAGCGTCAGCTTTAGCTGACGGCGTGGGGTGAGCGCGGCACGCAGCCCCACGCTGCTCCGGGGGGGTTTCTCAGAGGGGAGCGGTGTGTCCCTGCTGCCCCGTCACGCGCCAGCCCGCGCCCACACGCTGCTGCCCAAACAGCGCGCGGGGAGAGACCGTCGCAGTTACCTTCCCGCGCAGAATGAAAACCTCTTGCTGTTCTGCTCGCACCCTGGGAGCCGCGTGCGTTTTACGTATTGGCCTTTTACAAGATCCTGTCTTGAGCCGTCTGGATATAAAAACACCCTTTCATCCGCTGCAGACCTACTTGTAAGGACACCAATATCTTATCTACCACGCACGTGGCAACGCTGTCAGATTGCCACCGAGACGCTCTCCGTGTGGTAGTGAAACAGTCCGCGGATTCCCCACCGGTGCCAATTCCAGACTCCTTATCGATAACGTGGCCCCTGCTCCTCTGCAGGTCTCCCAGGCCGGGCTCCCTCCGTCGGGGCCGAGGCATGGACCTGCTCCCAGCCGCCCTCCCGAGCCGCCGGAGGGGCTCCTCCAGCCCCAGCCCCCCCAGACTGGCGCTGCTGGGGCAGCTCCCGTGCCCGGAACCGCGGGGGCAGCGGGATCATCCTGCCCGGCGCCCCTTCTCCCGCCTGCCCCGGGAAGGCCAGGGCTGGCCAGAGGGGAAAACACGTGCCGAATAGAGCGTCGACGGGAAAAGCCTCAGTGTAGAGCCAACAGCTGGGGACCAAACAGCGACGTGTCCCAATTCTCCAACGTCAGACATTTGACGATTTGCCGGAGTTTTCTTTTCCCAGCTTTTTCCTCCACCAACTTCTTTACTCAACTCAGAAACTCTCCTGGCCCCGAAACGCTGCCCGGGGCTGCTGGCCATAGTCGGCCCCATAGCCAGCCCCATAGCCAGCCTGCCCAAGGCACATCACCACGGCGCTGCCGGCTCCCTGGGACGGAGCCGGATTAGACCGAGGACGTGGGCTCACCATCGCCCGGCAGACAGCTGCCCGGACCCACGCCACGGCCACGCGCCGGCAGAACCGGCTTTGTCTTTGATTTCACTTTTGTTAGTTCTCCCCTCTTCCTTTGACTTCTTCTTTCCGACCTACTTCTCCTCCTTTTCATATTTTATTCCTTTTTAAGTGGCTTTTATTTTTCTCGAAACATTTTTTAAAGGAAAATATGCCATCTGTGTTTATACATTTTTAAATATTGTTTATTCTTGCTTCTGAAGCAAGCGTGCCGCACGAAGGATTTCTATCCGATTTTCCTGTATTATGCAATAGCTTTCCTGTTTTTACGCGCTGGCATCTTTTGAGGTTCCGATTTAGTACAAATTCGTCACGCGTCTTGGCAAAGCGCAGATAAAACCCCCAAAGGAGGCGCCCCTTTGGTGCTGCTGCCGGGGGGGGAAGGATGCGGACCCTCCCGCAGCACCGCACCGTCCCCTTCTCCACGGGGACGTACACGGGTCCCCACTGCTGGGCGCGACACCCTGAAAGCTCCATCACTTACAGTCGTGGAGGTTTTGAATGGTAAAATAACATTTTTGCGCTGGCAGCCTCATTATTTATTTGAATCAAAGCGCTTTTATGAAAAGTTACGGAGTGACTGGAATGGCCTCGCTGGGCAATGGCCAATGAAGGAGAGAGGCGCGCACCGCGCGGACGCTGCCCTGGGAATGCCTCTGCCAGCGCGGAGCTCCCTGCGACGTCCTGCATCGCGTCCCCAGCCCGGCACCGACGTTCGCGTCCAATTATCACCGCGTACGCGAGGGTGCGAGACGAGTTGGGAGGAGAACCCGCGCTGGCTCTGCCGTTCTCCTGCCCAGGGTGGTACCAGGCTGCGGGCGCTGGGTCCTGCCGAGGGCGTCCACTGCCCCATCGGCATTCCAGCCCCTGGGCCTGGCCGTGTGAATAAGAGGGTATTTTGGGACGTGGTAGTTTAAAAAAAAAAAAAAAAATTACTCGAAGGCAAATACAGAGTGTGCCTGGGTTTTTCAATTTAATTTAATAAATTATCTCGGCTCCAGTAATTATTTATTTGAAATAGGAATTTGCTGAGAGGCCTCGAGTCCTTTTAATACTGCATTAATAATGTAACCACGGATTACTGATACAATTCTGAGGCAAGTTAAAAAACCGCATCACTTATTCCGCCCAGGTTCTGAAGCCGTTCTGGCCCTGAATGTGCAATTGCTCCGGCCGGGAGCACCCACCCTCGGGAGCGTCATCCCGCAGTGCGAACGGAGGAAACAGCCCCGATGCCCCCAGAACAGGCGGAGAGACCCCCCGGGACCCTCCCGTGAAGGACAAGGCGCCAGCAGCCCCTTGAGCTGAGCGCCCGCCCCGGCAGAGGAGGTTTTACCGACAAATAACCCGCTTCGTTTGGAAATACTTTCTGCTTCCCTTTTCCAGCGCTAAGTCAACATTCCCCCCCCCCCAACTCTGTCAAGCTGTAATTATTTATATCTAGCAAAAAAAACCCCTCCCCACCCCACCGGAGCGGTTGCCGGCTGGCGCCAGCTCCTGCAGCAGGTTTTCGGCACAGCTTGGAGCTGCAGCCACCCCACTGCGCAACCTGCCCCCGGCTCTCCGCCCGCTCCCAACCCAGCACCCTCGCCCTCCCGCCCGCAGCCACCCCGGGCATCGCTGGACGACGGCGTGGAGCGTTTTCCTCCGCGCCTTTCTCCGCGGGGCAGCGCCGTGGGCGCAGCGGGGAGCCCCGGCCGACAGCCAGCCACGGCCTTTCCCTGCCTCCTGCTTACTCTCTGGCTCTTTCCGTTTCCAGATCAGCAAAGCCACGGAGGGAAAAGCCCCTCTGGCGCATCCCGGGCCACGGATGCGCCCCACGGGGAGGGGACGCCACGCCGTCCCCCCTGCCCAGGGGCTGCTGCCAACCGTCCCCGCTCCGGCCGCAAAGCCCGTGCCGGGAGAAGAGCCTCGCACTGCCTCCCGAAGCTCCTGCAGCAGCGGGAAGGGCATGGATCGATACCCAGCGGGTGGGCAAAGCCCTCGGACCGAGGGGGAACCGCGGGAGCCCTCATCGGACGGGAGGAGCAAACATTTTCATTTTGACTACAAGTCGCAAATAGCGCTTGTGTCATTTCCCCCCCATCCCCCTCGCTCGACGCGCCCCTGGGCTCCCAATCCGTCTCATCAACTCCTTTATTTGCCTCTGCGCTTGGAACAAATATTTTGTGCATGTTTATACAACATTTTTTTGATGATCCAGTCTGCCACTGGGTTTCCAAAGTAAATGAAATAGGGGCAGGGCGGTCCCGTACCAGGGTGAAAGCCATTTAGTGCGTATGTAAATCCACCTCCTTGGACAGAAAGCCGTATAAAGACAGCTAACTGCTCACTCCAGCCTCTACTGCAGAAGGCAAGTTTGTTTTCTGGGTTGCAGAACAAGAGCCCCTGCAGCTCCCAGCACCGTCAGGCTGGAGGCTCTTCCGTGTGGAAGCTCCTTCCCAGACACGAGGCGGCCGAGCTTCCCGCAACGGCAGAGAGAGCAACTGGTTATCCATCCATCCATCCATCCATCCATCCATCCATCCATCCATCCCTCCCCCCCCATCTTTTCTCTGCCCTTCCCTGCACCTCTCACTCTATCCATCCTTCCATGCTGTACTGTTGGGTGCAAACCATGGAAACCAGGAAAAATATCAGCTCTTGCTACACCAAAGAAAAAAAAAAAAAGAGAGTACTGGACCTTTGAATTTCTCATTTTCACTTGGCCTCAGGGCGGCCCGCTCGAATTCCCACTTTTCCCAGAGAAATCACCGTGCCCCTTCCCCTCGGCTTCTCAGTGCAGTCGCCGGCTCCACCGCAACTCTCCGAGCGAGCGGCTGCGCGCGGGCAGCCCGCGGCACGGGCACGACACCGCCCTTCGTCAGGTGTCCCGGTCCGAGGTAAAACAGAACCCATTTTCTGATTTGAAATTTGACTTTTTAGCTGGGCCTCTTCGAGCTGACTAAAGCCTGAAATGAACAGCGTGTTGTTCAGACACCGGTTGCTCTCAGAGTGATAAGACCTGATTGTACCACGGAACGGTGCGCACAGAGGCTCTCGCTTAGACTTGCTGCTGTGACAACCAAGGCCGGCTAACTGCGCCGCTTGCCCCGTTGGAGGGTCGGAAGCGGAGAAGCGCAGAGGGGTCCCGCCTGCGGGGAGGAGCAGACGGGACAGGGGACCCCAAACTGACCGACAGGGTATTCCAGCCCATCTGCACCACGCTCAGGGTAAAAGCTGAGGGATCAAAGGGGCAAAGGGGGCTCTGGCTCGCTTTTTCTTCAACGGCCGACGTCTGAGGAGGACCCTGTCTGTCCGTCTGCCTTTGATCCCTCGGCCCTTGGTCCGAGCACTCCTGACTCTAGTTCTGGAATTCAGCTCCTGTCCGTCGCTGACTCCAGGCTGGGCCTTTCCCTGTGTCTGCTGGTGACGCGACCGTCATCCTGGGAGCTGGATATGGTTTTGTATATATTGTATACTTTTTTTTTCCTTTAAGTTTATTATTCTATTATTATTTCCTAGTTTCTTATTTATTATTTTCATTAAAGTAGTTTAGTTCTTTTTCTAAACTCGTAAATCTCCTTATCTCTTCCTCTCCTCTCTGAGGCGGGGTGGGGGCCATCTGTCGTTCTGATTGCCCAATCCGGCTAAAACCACGACAGTCAGGCAAAGAAGTGGTGGAACAGACTGGCAAAGCCCGGAGCCAGCCCCCGCATCCATCCAGGCAGAGTGGGACGGCTGCCGGGAGACGGCAGGGATGCGGCAGGCAACGCTGCCACCGGCCGTGGGACACAACAGCGCGCAGCTGTACGGGCTCAAGGTCGGCTGCAGACAGCCTGAAATAGAAAACCTTCAGACTTCTACTTTTTTTTTTTTTCCCCAACTTTTTTTTTCCTCCTGCTGCTGTTGATGATACCCTTTTACTGGAATAACTCAGGGATGCTGACAGATAAGCTTTTAGGGTAGTGAAATCTCCGTGACACTTTAAGTGCTCTAAATGACAAAACAAGGACGTGCAAAATTATCCCGTGTGTACGCGATAAAACACAACTTGTCAGAAACTAGCGTGCGGCTTCAGCTGCCCGGGCCCTGGCGAGGACGGGCCACCCCAGCCGTCCCGGCGGCTGTCCTTGCGGGGGACGAGAAACATGAATAGCGTGGGCAGAGGAAAAAAGGGCAAAAGACGGGTGGTGGTGAGGAAGAGCTTCCAGAGCGATGGGGATGGAGGCTCCCTGGGCATAAGAGACCCATCGCTTATGGTGGGCCGAGCTGCGTCTCCCGGCCACCGCCCGGGTGATGGATGAGAACCAACCGGCTGTAAATTGCCGGGTGCTGCAGCAGCGTTTCATCCCTTGTGCCGCGGGAGCCGGGAGCGGCGGGCTCGGTGCTGCGTGTGGGGCACCGACTGCCAGTCAAGTGCCAGAGCCCCACAGGGACAGTATTTTGAGTAAGAAAAGACTGAGCCAGCGAGCAAAGCCACCCCCAATTACGCCCGCAGCGCCCTGCGCCAAGGGAAGGCTACCCTGAGAGCTAACAAATAATTCGCGTGAAATTATTTGTGCCATGCACGGCGGAACCCCCCCTTTCCCGGCGGTCTGGGGGGGACCCCCAGGCCGGGGCTGACTCCCCAGGCCCTGCTCTGGCGGTGCGGGGGTGTCCCTGGGGACAAGGGTGCTCGGGAGGACCGCGCCGGGCGACGGTGCTCACCCGCCGCGGGGAAAGCAATTCAGCGCGGGGAAGGGCACGAAGGCAGCGGGGGGCGCGGAGCGGAGCGGGGACCCCTGCACCCCGCTGCAGTTGCGGGCGCCCCGCCGGTGGTGGAGCTCCGAGACCGGCGGAGAGTGGCGGCGGGACCCGGCCCCAGCCCCGGATCCCCCCTTTTTCCCCTCTCTGCGTCGTCCCCCGACAGCGCGACGCCGAACGCTGCTGCTCAGCAGCGGCCCCCGACCCTGACTTGCGCTCCAAAGGGCACGGTGAAAGCGGTTCTGCTCCTTTCGTGGCGTTCGCCTTGCCTTCTATCACGCAAGCCAGTTGATAAAGCCATACCGCCGGAAAAACAAACAACACCCCCCCCCCACCGCCTCCATCCTCCTCCTCCATCAAACGTGTCAGCAGGGGAAGAAGTTCACCAGCCGCAGATGTTCTCCCCAAAGACCCGAGAGCAGTGCCCGGGCTGGGGACACGAATCCCGGCTGCCCCCGAGCCGCCCGGGGGCGTCCCCCCGGTGTCCCCCAGCAGGGCTGCACTCCCTCCCTGGGGCTGCCGCAGCGCAGCGCGGGGTAAAGCCCCCCCGCACACTTCGGGCACTGCCACACGCCCGTGGGCGCGTTCGCCGCGGCCGAGGCTCCCTCTTTTCCTCTAAAGCCAAGGTTTGCAGAGCGACCCATGGATAAAGGGGAGGGAACAACAAAAGGGACTGTCAGCGCGAATGGGGCTGCGAGCAGTACAGTCATTCTGCACCTGCGTCAGTCCCGTGTGATGTTTCACTGATCTGAAGAGAAAATATTTCCTCTGTGCACCCTGAAATAAGCGCGCAGCCTGCGGGGAGGAGCGACCCGCGAAGCCGCCCCGCAAACCTCCGCTTCCCCTGGCCCCGCTCTTCTCCCGCACTCTGCCAACGCCGTGCACTGCACCGGAACAAAATAACATAAATGTGTGCTCCCGACCCAGGCAGACGAGACCGGAGGGAGGATCGCGCTCTCCAAACTTTGCAGAAGGGAAATGAAGCGCAGAGAGATGAAGTGACCTGCTTAAGGTCGCATGGGGAGTTTGTAGCCGAGCCAAGAACGGAGCAGAGATCTCCAGGGTCCTCGTCTACTTCTGCCACCGCAAGATGTTCCTTCCTCTTTCCCTCTGGATAGCCAAGTTAAAAATAAAACCGCCTTGTGTTTCCCTTCGGCGGCAACGTGACTCCAGTGCAGAAGTCTCGTCTGTGAACTGCCTGGGCCGCGGCATCACCAGACGCTGCCTGTTCCTCCGCAGGGCTCTCGCGCCCCGTGTGTGTCTATATGTATCTCTATCTCTCTCTGTATTTGTGTGCGTACATCAATTAGGTTTGTGGCCCGTTCCTCCCCATAATTAAAGCGGAGCCTCTTCATAAGCCCCGTTGAAGCCAACCTCGCTTGGGTCAGAGAAATTTTTTAACGGCCAGCCAGCGCTCCGCGGTGCCTGTTCACATTCTTCCCTTCCCTCGGAATGAAACTCCATCTGACAGGGAGGGAGAAAACCGCTTTTGGTTCCCGATGCTGTCACACACGCCGAGGCTGCCGGCGCCAGGACGGGAGGGAGATGGCTGCCAGCTCCTCGCCACTCGGGTGCGGGGGGCAGAATAAAACGATGAAGGCTTTGATTGCCGGTGGGCTCCGCGCCGCGCCAGCCGGACAGGAGCTCCCTTCGGGGAGGGCTGGCGGCGCGTCTTCACGCTGACATTGTTTGTTGGGGAAACAATCAGCTGTGATTGCTGTGGGCCCAATTAAGTGCTCTCCGAGGCGCAGGGGTAGGTGTGTGCTGCGTGCGCCGTCGGATCCCAGGGGCTGAGTGCTCCTTGCACACAACCCCCCCGGGCTCTGGGTCCCGCCGTGCCCCCCGCTGCGGCTGCACGAGCTCTCCCTGGAGACGGGCTCTCCCAGACACCTGGCTGGCGGGGCGGGGGCCAGGCCCTGGTTTTGGAGGGGAAACGTCGGTTTTGGCCCCCGCAGCCGGCCCTGAGCAGCACCCGCGGGCTGGAGAAGAGCGGCGAAGGCTGCCCTGCCTCGCCTGCTGCTGGCTCCCCGCTTCGTACCCGCTCTCGTCCCCCGAGTTCTCCAACCTGTTGTCTCCTTCTGTTTTCTCTCCTCCCCTCTGGGACAGGAGCTGCCTTTTTACCAGGGAGCTGTAGGATTTTACCCGCAAGGCGCATCCGCAAACGCCCCCGCGTTGCCCCGCACGAGTCCCGCTGCCCGAAGCGCTGCTTGCGAACGCAACCCCAAAACGTCCCCGAACCCCTTCTCCGAGCTGCGGCCGCCCCGACGGCAGCGCTGCTGTTGCTGCCATTGGACTTGTGGTGTCTCCCGAGCACAGGGAGCCGCAGAGCGGCGAGCGAGGCGGAGGGAAGGAAAGCAGCTCTTTTTAGGGAGCATGGCGATGAAACCAGGACAGAAACGCTGCTCAGAGCCACAGGTTTCCCTGGGGCGGTTATTTTCAGAAGGCACGGCTCCTGCGGTCAGAGAGAGTACTAAAGGTACATATTATCTTTCCAGGTGTAATCCACTTGTTCCGAAAAGGAGCATCTCCTGCAGGCACGAAGATTGCTTTGTTCCTCGCTTGCAGAGGGGAGGAGGGAGAAGCCCTGGCTGCGTCCCCGTGCCGTGGAGGTGTCTCCACGAGCCCGGGACGCGCGGCACGTGTCGGGGAAGGCAAGCGTCCCACCTCTCCCATCCCCGCGTGACGGGCCTCAGATGCTTGGCGTGGTCGCTCCTGCCTTTCCCCCTCCCTGGGCCCGTACCCAAGGCAGCAGGGCAGTTCTGGGGGACATTTTGGGCCCATAAGCCTCTGCAGGGGATGGGCCGCCCGGGCGCTGGAGGCTGGGGAAGGCTCGGCAAGAGACACGGCCACGCTTGTGCGATTTGTTCGAGGGACCGTTCATCCCAGAACCTGGTCGTTTATCTCCCAGGCTTTTTAAAATAAATATACCTCCGCTGACTTCTCAGCTCTATCCTCCATTCTGGCACTGAACTGGCACCTGCTGCCTCTTCTCCTTCCCGCTCTCCCTGCGGGAAACTGGCCTGGGAACACGGGGACCGCAGGTTTTCCCCATAAAAGCGCATTCCTTCTATTTGCAGAGCTGCAGCTCTTCTCGAAGCCGACACGGGGAAGGTTTGGCCTTGCTCGCTGGGTTTGCTCTCTCCCCTCGTGCTGCACAGTGCACCGCATCCTAACTGCCCAGGTACCGGCTGGGAACCCCAGCACCGCTCCGCACCTCCCTCCCCGCCACCAAAGCCACCTGCACGCTCCCACTGAGACGAGACCTCCGCCCTTCCCGGCGGGGCACCCGCAGCCTCCCACGGGAATTTCAAGGAACCTGCGAGAAGCCAAACCTACAGCCCCGCAGCCGTGCCCCCTGAGAAATGCGCTTCACGTATAACCCTCTCTGCACCCCGTGCCCGCGAGAGCCCACCCGGTCCCATATCACAGGCAGCTTTAAGAGGTCCGCGTAAGTTTTGAACCGTCAGTAACACCAGCAGATAAACTAGGGCTTAATCAAGTCCCCCCCTTCAGAATAAAAGGTTATTGGTAGAAAAGATGAGGGGAAATGTATTCCTCCCAGACCTGCCCGAGGTGCGCCTGGGCCTCGGCAGGGGAAGGATGCTGCCCTGCCCGGCCGCCCCGACCTCCCCCAGCGCTGTGCACGGCTCCGTTACCCGTTGGCACGGCGGGGGGTCGGACCCCGCCTGGGGTTCCCAGCACAGGGACGCAAACGCAGGCGAAACTCTCCGCGTCTGCACAGGCTCTTCCACCCGCCTCGCCGTGGCAATGGCAGAGCCGGAGCCAGCGGAAGAGCTTTCAGATCATCTCGGATGAGATCTTTCTAGAAAGTCAGCTCTCCCTAATGGATCCGCTGTAATTTCAGGCAGCAAAAACGCAGACGATATGTTTTGAGACAATTATTTCCCTTTCCGGAGGGACAGAGTCACTTGGCCTGGGGTCCTCATCGTGTCCTCTGCTGGGTGCTCTAATTGCCCCCAGATGCTCTACCTGGAGAGAGCCTTAATACATAATTATATACCATTAGCGATGAGAATAACATGACAACTGCTTTGGATAATCACGCAGAGCACAATTTCTGCCAGTCTCCTAGATACCACAGACACATAAGTATCGGTCTCGTTTTTTGCAAGGGAGTATTTTGGAAGAATTACTTAAGCCTGTGATAAAGGCTGCAGCCACACGATCCTGGTTTCACGGGGCTCAGATGAAAACCAAAGGGAAAATTCACTGCAAAGGCCAATCAACCGGTAGGATTTTTAGTATTTAAAAAAAACCCAAACAACTAATTAAGAGCAGAGTTAACATAGCAAAAAGGAAGCCAGCCTTCAGACAATTCGCTGGCATGCTCTCCGCCCGGAGATCTCGTGGAAATCTGGTGTTGATTTAAAGACTTCGCGAAGCCGTGCTGCCATCCCTGGGTAAACCGTCCTCATGTTTTATGACCGTGCCGCTAAGAATTTGTCCCATATTTCTTGCCTGAATTTGTCCGACTTCCATTTCTAACCGGCAGGTAGAATTTTGCCTTTCCCTGTGGCGCTGAAGAGGCGTCTGCTGCCAGCGCCCCCCCCTCCGCCGGGGAGCCGCGGAGGAGGAACGCGCTCCCGGCGCCAAACCCCGCAGCCCTCCTCGCCCTTCGTCCCTTTTCCCAGTCCTTCCGCAACACGGAGACTCAGGTGAGTCCGGACTTTTCCAGAGCTGTTTACCCCCCGCTTTCTGAAACTGCCCTTGCAATTCCACCGTGCAAACCCCGCTCAATCGCAGGGGGGACGCGCCAAGACCTTTCTCCCGAGGCCGTGGCTCTGCCTGGAAATGTCTGTCTTGGCGAAGCACCGTGGCAGCTCCCGGCCCCGGGACCCTCTCCTTCGCCCTCCCGAGACCATCACTAGGTTTCAATCCACCGGACGGCCAGAGCAGCGGCACACACAATGCCCCAAGAGGTGTAAAGCCTGCTGGAAGGGTGGTCGCCCCTCCGCGGCACCATCCAGCCCGCCCCACACACGCTCCGGGGCTTCGCCTGCTCCCTCACACTCCTCCAGCTCTTTGAAGCATTTTTCAGCCTGAAGGATGGCACTGTCAACCCGTCCCTGGTGAATAAAGCAAAGCAAACAGAAACCTTCGGAGGTGCTCCGAGCCCCAAGGACAAGGCTGGCTGCTGCCAAGGTCACAGCACAACGATATTCATCTTCATTCCTCACCATCACCGCTCAGTCTTACCGGAGAGAACCGAGCCCTTTCCGGGCGGCGCGTCTTTAAGGGATGAGGGAGCACAGGATGGTTCAAGAGGAGATTGCTTCGTAAGACAATGGCTGAGCTGATAATGCCAGCTAAAGTCAGGCCACCGGGGACCTCTTACAATTTTAAGATCCCATCAACTTTAAAATATTACCGTCTCAGGCAGGCGGTGAGTCGTGGAATAGAAAACAAGCGATCCTGTTTTATTTACGGGGCGGGGGGGACAGAAAGCTTGTTCTCCCCGTCCTCACCCACGTATTGAAATATTAACGGTGTTTGCGCGCGTCCCTGTGTTAACATCACATTTCCAGAGCTCGAGCTACAAAGCCCCTGGTCAAAACACTTATCGCTGCGCTCCCAGCTGTGCGGGAGAAGGGAACGGCAGAGCTGCGGAGGGCAGGGCCAGCACGGAGGGGCTGCAACCGGCGTGACCTGCACCTCGTTCCCTTTCTCCTCCAAGGGAAGCCTCCTCCGGCCCACCATCTTCCTGGTGGCCAGGTGGCAGCGCTCCAGAGCGGCTGGGCCAGCATCGGCGGATGCGCAGGCTGCCTCGCCGCGGCTGGCCTCGCACCCGGAGCGATCGCCGGGATCGCGAGTGTGTGGAGCTCCAAAACCTGACCTTCTCCACCCCTCGCAGTTACCGTTGCGCCATTACATCCCTTGCAGAAATTCGCCTTGGGAAGAGCCAGGCAACAGCAGCCCCACTTTGGCGCTTCGGTTGCCTCGTGCTCCACTCTCCGATACGTTCCCCAACCGTTGGGACACCGTTATACAGCACAGGAGGCTCTTCGCAATGAATCCGTGTGCTGTATACCTCCGTTACTGTCTTGGAAGCGCTTCTGTGACACATCATTATTTTGCCTTAGCCGGTAGCCACAGTGGGATGGCAGTGGTGATGACTGCGTTATATATTTTATGATAAAAACAAAAGCAATGTCTACAAGAGATTCTTAATAAAAATGTGTCTCTCTCGCCGGTGCGGAGCGCGAGTTAAACACTGTGTAACATCGAGCAATTTGTAGCGCCTGCACGTGCTATCATGCAAACGTCCCCAAAGTGCCCCATGAAAAAGTCAATAACATCAATAAAATCAACAACAAATAAAAAGCAGCCTGGCTCGGCGGCGAGCTCTAGTCAAGAGGAAACATATCAGCTGCCTTTTAAACTGGCTTCACGCCAGGAGCATCCCCACACCGCGAGGAAAATTAGCAAAGGAGCGCACGCAAAGCGGCATCGCCCCAGGCCCGTCTCCAGACCAACGCCAGCCCTGGGACAACAAGCAACACGCCGCCTCCTGCGGGGCTGGCCGTCCTCACGGGACGCCGAGCACCGCTGGAAACTATCGCAGTATAAGGGACAGGCATGAGCTGCCCTTGCGATCGGCTGCTTTTTGGCGCGGTTTAAGAATGTCCCCTAAAACTCCGATTTGCCTCTGCGTTGTCCAAGGCTGCCCAACTCTTCCCACCTGCCAGGACCCGAGCGCTCTAAGTTATGCCGCTTCTTTTTTGATGTACCCAGTCATCCATCCCCGAGATTCAAATTCATCCTCCTTTATGAAGAATTAACTTGTTGGAGCTGATTTATGAAGACTGGCAGGCACCTGTGCTGAAGCAGCGCTCTAATACGTTCATCACGAAGTCCTGTAGTTATTCCTAAAAGAGCTCATGTTAATGCCGCGCATTAAAATTCATATTTTATTTCTACATAACGAAATGTCTCTCTGCAGTCTTTAAGATATGCCCTTCAGAACCCGGATATTTTATTTATTTAATTTTTTTTTGGCCAGGGATTGAGGCTGCAAGGGCGGCCGTTTCCCGCAGCGAAGGGGTGGCAGTGGCACAGGGCCACCGTCGCGCGTTCGCCGCGTGTGACGTGCTTCAGGTGGGACTGACAGCTGGGGCTCCTCGGAGTACATCCTCCGCCAAACGTGACTCACTCTCGTTAATGCAAGATTCGGAACCATTTGCCTTAAGAATATAACCTTTCCTAATTCCGCTTTTACTAACAGGAGCAAGATTGCACTGAAAAAACAGAGATTCTAGCTTTGTGTTCTTCTAAAAGACTTTTCAATCAGGGGCGGGTAGGGAACGCGCCTGGGCGCGCGCTGGAGGAGCGGCTCCGATGGAGCCTTTCGCCTGACCCGGCTCCCACAGGGAGCGACGGGCACCGAAGCAGAGCTGCGGAGGGAGAAGTCCTGGGGAGTTTGGTGGGAATATTCTCTCCTCTTTCACGGAATCACGGAATCTTCAGAGTTGGAAGGGACCTCTAGAGATCATCTAGTCCAACTCCCCTGCTAGAGCAGGGTTGCCTAAAGCACATCCCTCAGGGCTGCATCCAGGCGGGTCTTGAAAACCCAGGCAAATGTCATTCCCCGAAGGGATCTGCTGGAACCCACTGCATTTGGCACGAGTTCAGGGCCCAATTTCACTAGCCCGCGTTCACTCAAACTGGCCCACCAGCCCACCCCGGGCTCCCCTCCCCTGCCTTTCTCGCTCCTCCCTACCCGCGTCTCTCCCCGTTTCCCAGCTTCGCCCTCCGCCAGAGTCCTGGCAGCCCGCTTCCCCCAGCGGGATGGGACAGGACAGGACAGGACGGCCCAGGAGCCGAGGGCCGGTTCCAGCGTTCTGCTGCTGATCGTAACTGACCGCTTGAAGCCTGAGCTGCGGGACTACTTTGATAGGACTGTAATCGGTTCTGTTTCTCACTCGCAGACGTAGGGAAAGAAAGAAAAGGAGTGGGGAAGTTCATCTGAATATTTGGCTGGCCCAGCCCTGCAGCAGAAATACTTCATCCCTTGTTGCTATTTATGCGGGGAGCAGGCTGCTTTGTTGGAAATACTTAAATACGGACAACCCCTGCCCCAAGGAAGGTCCGTCCCCAGCGAGGCAGAGGTGGGGGCTGTCTGTGGCATGGCCGCTGCATGGCTTTTAGCTGCCTAGGAGGGACGCGGCGCTCGCAGGGCGGCTCCGAGCAGGAGAGGCGGCGAGGGGCCAGGCCGGGAGTGCCACTGGTGATGGCCGTCACCCAGGCCAGCCGGGGAGCCAGCAGATGTCTTCATCCCGCTCCCGGCCCTGGATCTGATCCAAGCCAGATTGAAGTCTGTGGAAATCTTCCCATCGGCTCCCCCGGGCTTTCAGCCAGACAGGCGGCGGCGGATTGAGTTCCTAGGACGCGCGACAGAAAGACAGAGGGAAAGCAGAGCTGCCGCGCGACTCCCATGCGAACGCACGAGCGCTTTTTGCTGCGCAGAGGACACAAACACAGCCCTGAACGGCGCTGCCGCCGCCGGGCAAGCGCTCCAGACCTTCCCTCGGAAATCCGGCATCGCTCGGCACGGCGAGCCCCCTCAAGCATCCCCGGGGGCCACACCCAGCCCAGCACCGCGGGACGGGGTGATCCACACGCTGCCGGCATCCCTGGGCTGCCGGCGCTGCGAAGGATGGATCCGCTCCCGCTCGCTTATTTGTTTTTGCAGGGCGGCGCAGAAAACGACAGGTAATAAACTGCCCGCCGGCGACCTCCCTTCCCCGCCCCCTTCGAAGCTAAGCTCACCGCTGGCTCTGAACCCTCTGTGTATTGAGCGCGGCAACGCGTACGTGCTTCTCGGCTGACATAAATTACAGGGCGTTAGTAGAAAGAAAAGGAGGAAGATAATGCAAAATGCCCTCCCAACTAACTTTGCTAATTAAACCACCTCTGAAGCCTTCCCAAACATCCCTATGTTATGACAACGTGAATAGCACATTCCAGTGAAACTATTAAATTTATATCGTGCAGATAAAATTCAAATGAGACCATTATTAGTCTGTAACAGTGGCTGAGCCGGCGCCTCGGTCGCGCCAAGCCCGAACAAGGCTTTATTCACCGCCCAGGGACGCACTTCTCCGGCCTCCCCCATCAATCCCTGTGAAAGCACTAACAAAAGGCGCTCAAACTAGTTTCTCCAGTTATTGAGACTTCTAGTTGCTTCCAGTAAATAACTGAAAGGACTGGCTTTGCAGAGGGTGGCTTCGGGAAGCCTCTCCTGCTCGTTGGAGGGCTCTGGGAGAGGTCCTGCGCCCGTCCCTGCCGCCCCCCGCGTGACCCTGACCGCGGAGGGGGCAGCTGTGACCGAGCCAAGCCTGTTGGCAGCAAGTCTCCCCCTTCAAAACTCCAAGGGCTTTCCAACCTGGCAACACGCTCCCATCATCCTTGTTTTCCAACCTGTTTCCAGCACTACGGGAGGAGAATTTATTTCCATTGCCTTTTTTTTTTTTTCTTTTTTTTTTAAAAGGCTGAAAAAGAGACTTTCCAGCGAGCAGGGGAGTCGTCGCTCGGCAGAGTCCCGCTCTCGCTCCCACTTGGAGGAGGGGACTGAGAACACGCTCATCTGTCGAGGGCCTGCGAGCGGCTCCACCTTCCTCTGGAGCAGAAATAAACGCCACGGGCCGGCTCCTGGCGAGCGCCCGCCATTTACTTTCTGCTACCCTGACGCCGAAGGGAGCGATCCTTCCGGGCGTGCTGAGGGAAGAGGGATCCCTCCGAGCCCAGGTCGTTCCTCCTCCTGCCGGCTCTCCCAAGACACCCGCAGCACGGAGCACACGCAGCCCCGCCGGATCATCCCCCTGGGGCAGCGGGGATGGCACCAAGCCCTCAGGCCGTGGCATCACAGCACGGAAAACGGGAATTGATTGTCACGACCGGCATCATTTTCATTATGGAGGTTCACGTGCTCCCACAATTAAGTTCCGAAACGCCACAAGTGTCACGAGGATCAGGTGGATTTTTCAAGAGCATTTTTTGGGGGCTAAAATAACCTTTTGGATACTGGGAGCATCCTCCTCCTCCTCAACCCTCCGGTCACTTCTGACCTCTACTAAACATCGATTTTTGCGACACTCCTCATTTTTCCTGCTCCAGAAATGAACCTGACGGTGTATTTCTGCAGAGATGGTAAGAAGAGAGACAGCAAAGGTGGAGACGTCTGCGCGTCCCTGAGGTCAAACGGGTCCAGCCTTGAGGAGTCCTTAGGAGAGGCTTCAAGCCGGAGCATCTTAGGTCCCTTACGTTCAGGACACTTACAGCTGAAAAGAACTGGGCTTCACAGTTACCTTCTGAACGCCGAAAGACAGTAAGGAAGCCCCTGTGCAAGGACCGCGCTGGCCGAAGGGATTGGTGGCAGGATGACAAATGAGCCGTTATTCCCCAGGGAGGGACGGGATTCAGACCGGGGGGTGAGGCCGCCGCGGGGAAGCGACCCAGCCGGCCGGCTCTCACCCGGCGTCCCCAACACCTCCTCCATGCCGCGAGAAGGCTGCGCTGACACCACACAGCAAACTGGGTTTCTCCCCAGTATTCCTGGGACGGTAACTGATGTCGTACCTCCTGTTTTACAGGAATAGAGATGACTTTTCACCGGTTCCTTGTGGTCTCTAGGGGGGGTGTTAGGAAGACTCCCGCTCCGGTTTGCAGGAAGAAGATGCTTTTGTTGCTAACAAAACCGCAGGGTGAAACCTGCAATTAGCTCTAGTGTTATTTCTGCGGAGTGGATCTCGCCTCCAAAAGGCGAACGAGGATGACCCGACACATCGGTGTCACGGCTGAAAACAGGAGCCCAGCCTCTCCCTGCTCCGCCTCCATCGCCCGGCAGTCACTGGGGGAGCCGAGATGGCGGAGGAGCCCTTTGATCCTCGCTCCTCTGCGGCTGGGGGCCGTTGTTATGCTCCTCACAGAGGAGGGACGCCACGGGGGAGAGCAAACCTCGCAGGGCTGCAGCATCAGCCCGGTGCTGAGCGTCAGGGAGGCGGCTTCCATGGGTCCATCCCTTACCTGCGAGCGACACCCCCGGCGCCACGGTCGTGCCCATGGGATGTTCGTTCGGGGCTCAGATTAGAGCCCCCAGTGCTGTGACCTGGCCCCATCAATCCGAGTTCGGGCCCTCCTTGGGCTGGGAGGGAACGGGCAGATGCTGGCGGCAAACACAGACCCCGGGTCCCCAAACACGCACGGTTTATGCGGCACCGGCCCAAGGGGATGCTTTATAACATCCCCCCAAAGAGTGGCCGTCCTGTACAGAGAAAGCCTCGCTAAGCAGAATACGGCCCATCTGCGTCACCCTCCGGGTAACCTGATCCCCTCCAAGCCAGACAAGCCCCGCGCAGCACATTTGTACCGTCCCGGGAGAACCATCCCCAGAGCGCGGCGCTCCCTGTTAAACGCCACTTTCAGATCATCCCCCCGAGATAAACGCTGCCACACAGATTAATTCCTACCCGAGCGGAGCGCTGCACGCTCATCGTCTCCCCCGGGGTGCGTCGTCTGCAGAGCAGAGTCCCAGCTGAGGCGGCCGCAGCCCCTCGGGGGACAGACCTGCGACGGCAGTTTCCCGCTGCCCTTCTCCCAGGGACGCCCCACGAGCCCGGCGGGAGAGGGCTGGGGGGTCCGGGCTGGGGCTGGTCCCGCTCGATGGGGCTGGGGTCCCCGTGTGCCGGGGGAGATCCGTGAGCAGAGGGGCTGCCATAGCAATAACCCCGCTGCAAACGCCCCGGCTCGCCGCGGGAGGGGAGAGCCCTTGCTCCCCAGGCCAAAGCTGGGCGCTGCAGAGCCTGCCGCCCGCCCGAATGCGTTATTTGCGGGCGATCCCGTTTTACTGACGGGCGGTCATCGTTTGCCACTGTAAGACTAATTAGCTACCAGGCCCCTGCAGCTTCTTGTCTGGCTGCTTTTTAAAAATCGTTATTCCCTCTAAGCAAAGAGCAGACATAAGCAACTTTTGTTCCTTCAATAAGGCATGGTGAGAGCTTTCGCTCCAAGCGGAAACGCGAGACCGAGCTGCAGACGACTTCTCAGGAGGCCGGGCGATGTTTGGGTAACTCCGTGCACGCTCCCGTGTGTACATACCTGCCCCTGGGCATTTACACACATCCCAGGTGATGCTGGGAGCGAGCGCGCCGATACGCGACAAGCGAGCTGTAACAGAGAAACTCCAAAAGAAAAAAAAAAAAAAAAAAGCAACTTCTGCCTCCAGGTGTGGATCTTGCGAGCCCTGCACGCGTGATGAGTTCTGCTGGGGGGAAACCTTTCTGTACAGCTGCTGTATTTACAGGCGCGGGCGGGTTGGAAAGGCATCAGATGGAGCTCTGGATGTTCGCTATTCGTTATCCTTGGTATTTTCATGGTGCCGGGAGGCCCTGGGTACTGAATGGCCCCTCCGGCAAGGTACCGTACACACGCGAGAAGGCACGTTTCCCCCCAAAGCGTGAAAGTTAAAAAAATAGAGACTACAGATATATTATCACCAGATGAGAGCTCGCCCCAAAAAGTTTATATATAAAGCGATTTAGTTCCAGCCCCGAACGATGAATTTCACGGCCCAGTTTCTATTCTGGGGCCATCCCTCCCCCTCGCCCAGGCTCCCTTTGCGGGGTGGGGGAGGTCTCTGGAGAACGAGCGCTTTCCCTTCACATCTCCCCGTGTCACGCTCACACCGATGCAATCGCTCCCGAGCGGCATCGACGACGCAGACGTACAAACCGCGACATTTCCCAATATCAAACAGGGACCTGGGGGGGAGTTCCCAAGATCAGGCTCCGCTCTGATCTAACTTGCATCTCTCCAGTTTAAAATCTGAATCGAAACGCTACTCAAAAGCCTCCTGCTCTCTTCCTGACGCAAGATAAACCCCAGCGTTTGCCTGGAGTGCCAAAGCAGTGGAAATAAAACCAGCGACTGTGCGTCGCGATACCCTGACCCACAAACGTGACGAATCGTTCCCCGCATCCCAACTTCCCCGACGCGGCATTTCGTCCCGCTCCCTCCAGTGCTTCTAAACGCAGTTCCAATACAAGAGACGAAAGGCAGAAACGGAGGGTTTCGAGGAGCCGCGAGCCTCTGGCGAGTGTTAGCACCGAGCGTACCTGCGTTTAAGAAGCAGCAATCCCGTACCGCGCCGCCCAGCCTCACGGCAAACAGGCAGCCGTGTGCCGAGCCCCTCCGCAGGCTCGGCTCGCCTCCGCCCCGTCACACAGCCCGCTTCAGGGCGGCGGGAGAGACTGAAGGGAAGCATCGATTTGGGGGAGGATGAAGCTTCCCGGCCTCATTTTCCAGGTGCCTCCAGCATTCCCAGCCAAGCCGGGGCGAGCACTGGCCAGGGCTGCTTATACAGGGCGCAGGCGAGGGGCAGCCCCGGCGTCACCCCCGATGGGCTCCCTCTGCTCGGAGACCCCCGGCGTCCCTGGGACCGGCCCCCCCAGCGCCTGCGTTGTGCCCCTCTGCCCACAGCCCCTTTCTCCAGACCCTGAGCGTCGCCAGGCTGCTATTTCACGTGTGCGAGAGGGGAAAAAACCCCCCAAACCGGCCAGAAACCGATCGGCTGGTAATTACATTTTGCGACATCTGCTGCTTGCTACCATTTGTTTTATTAGTTCTGTTTTAAAACTTGGAATACACTGAACTTTTGCCACCTGTGATGGTTGAACTGCCTTGAAAGACGTGACAAGCCCCTGCTCAAGAGCAGCAGCCGGAGACAGGGGGACACAGAGGAGCCCCGTCACGACGCCCGCCCGGCTGCTCGTTGGCCGGCCAGTTAGTTATTTTGGGTGCAGCAGACAAACCGTTTGTTCATTTAGGACCAACGGAGCTTACAAACAAACGAGGTGTTAAAAGGAGGGGAAGTAAAAAGCAGGGCTTTCATCTGAAGGATGCGGCGCAGCTTTGATGGGGCTGGGAGAAAAGCTCTTTTCTCGGGGGGATAATAATTATTTTTTTTGGCTTTGAGCGGTCCGGTTGGTTGGATCTTCACAGGCTTTCGGTGCTCCCCTCCCCGCCCCCCCCCCCCCCATTTCTACTTCAAAACCGAAGGGAAGAAGTACCTAAATAGCATCAGTTGATCAAACCCGGGCGCTGAACGCCCGCCCGGATGAAGGGAGCGGATCGGAGCTTTTCATTATCGGCAGATGAAAACAACACCTCCCTCGGCCCCGAGCGCGGGACGGCGGCGGCTCCCCCACCCAGGCAGCTGTATTTTCTGAGCAAAGGAGCTGCGCGCACAGCCCCGGCCCTGTGCCTGCTCAGAGAAAGGCAGATTATCTTGCTCTGGGCACCAGCATTTAGAAGAAAATGGTTTTCTTTCATCTGCCCAAGTAAATCTCTTCCCAACACTTGTGAGCCTGATTGCTGCCAATTTCCGCTGCAGAAACGCAGCCATTTGGAGGGGAAGGCATTAGTAACTAAAAGATACTCATAACATTTCAAATGAAGCACTCCTTTCCTTTTATTTTTTTCCCCATCCCGCCTCAGGTTGTCTCTTCCAGCGTTTTGCTACCTGTTCTTTGAGAAAGAGAGATATTTCTCCATTGGAGCTCCATCTTTTGGAGTCCTCTCCCCAGCTGTGAAGGCGTTTCTGCTCAGCGGGATGGGATGAGCCCCCTTTGCAGCTGGGGCGCGATACGGGGATATATGGATATATGGATATACCGACAGCAGAGCGCTTAAAGCATCGCCCCTCAGCGCTCCGCAGAGCCGCAGTCTTTCAGGGTGCGCACGGGTGCCAGGCTACAACCATTTTCCACTCATCCTTTTGTGCCGGGATATTGCCACACATGCGTTATGAAAAATTACCCGCTGCTCGGAGAGCTCGGCGATACAATAAGCTCCACATCAACATTAATGAACCCCTGTCTCTCCTGCGAGAGAAAGCTAATGTAATAACAGCGTTATATTCGGCAAACAAATGCTTGAGACAATTTTTTTAAGCACCAGACAGTAAACAGGACCTAAAATATCCTCATGAATTACAAGAGTCTAAAATCCTCTACTGAGAAATTAATTTAATAGCAGTAAATACTGGAGCAATTTCCCCCATGTGAAATGCCACCGCAACGTTCAGTTAAAAAGCTTCATCTAAACGGCACGTGGGCACTTGCGCGGGGCTGGAAATGTATTTCATCGCGTAATGGCGTTTTGGCTGCCCGGGAGAGGAAAAGCCTCGTCCCTCCGGCGCTGGCACCGGGGCGAGGGACGTGCCTTCCCCCGGGGAAGAAGAAGAGGGAGAGCACACTGCGGGGGAACCACAAGGAGAATAAAAACAATTGAAAAAAATGGGGAACATATTACAACTTTAGGGAATTTTTTCAAATTTAGCCTCCCTGGCCGCAAAATGGACGTCGCTGCTTGGCCCCAGCTGCCACCCGGCCGCAGAGAAAGGGGGACGTGGCGCTGGGGCTAATTCCCATGGGGGTTTTGGGTAAGATTTGGGACCCCGGAGGGGCCTCGTCTCCGAGAAGAGACATCTGCCGAGGGCAGCGATGGCGCCCGCGCTCCCCGGCCGCGATGAGCTCTGGGAGAGGACGGAGGAGCCGGCGCCGGCCTTCAGGGAGGCAGCGGCCTTTGAAGGGAATTACGTTAATCAGAGTAGCCTTCTCCCCGCATCTGTTCGCCTGCTATTCCGGGCAAAATTAATAGGTCTAAGGAAAGATCCCATCATAACGACAATCTGGTCTGCGCAGCGGGAGATTTTATAAAGGAGTTGAACTGTGGCTCATTGAAAACACTTCAGGTAATTAGTTACAGGGCTACTTGCTTTCTTTCCTTTTTAATAGTAATCATGGTTATTAATGTTTACAAATTACGGCGGCTCGCTGGAAACGAGAGGACGGCCGGAGCGGATACCCAGGGAGAGCGGGTGCTCCGAAACGTCGCATCCCGCTCCCTTGGAGACGGGTTTTCCGCACGGAACGGCCTCCTGCCGCAGGGCTGCGGGCAGGCTGGGGCCGGGCGCTCGCAGAGAGGAATCGGTTTGGAGTCTAAAAACGCGGTTTGGCACCGGGGAGCGATGGTGCAGCCGCCCCCTCGCAGGGACACACCGCAGGCTTGCCCCCGGGACGCCCGGCACAGGCGAGGAGGGAACCGCGATGGTGATAAATACGTAGGAGACGCTCAAATCAACCTGAACTTTAGGAAAGGAGAGGAGAAAGATAATTAAAATATAAACAAACATGTTTGTTTCAAAGATTTATGGCAAGCGCTCGACTCAGCCTGAAGATTAATCAAGGAAGTATAATTATGTCTTTGCACAAAAAAAAAAAAAAAAAAATTAAAAATAAAATTCTTATGACCCCTCCCTGGCCCAAACAGCAGAGGAAGGAGGCAGCCGATGCTGCCAAACCACGCGCGAGGCCGAAGGCTTGGGGAAGGCCCCTCGGCGTGGGGATGCTGCCGGGGCCGTGTCCCCTTCCCTCGCCCGCCAGCCCCGGCTCCCCAGCTCGGATGATGGTGGGAAAAATAATCTGGATGCGTTTTCACTGGGGGCCTCGCACAGAAAACGAGCGGAGGAGTGTCTGGGGCACTTGGGAGGCGTCGCTGCCAACCGGCACCTCGCTGTCGGAATAAACTCTCCCAAAAGGCAAAGCTGCAGACTCCCAGGCTTGAATCAGTCCAGGAATGGACAAAGACTTTCTTTCCGTTTCTTTTTAATTAACCTCCTTCTATTCCCAAGAGAAAAAAAAACCCTTTTATCCTTGTCTGTTTGACACTGTTCTAATTTCATCGTTTGCCGAAAATAGCCTGGACGCGTCCCAATAAAGGGAATATCGCAGCTGAAGCTGGCGGGACCGCCTGGTGTCAAAGCAGCTCATCACTCCCCATTACAAACCCATTTCCCAGCACTTAACGCCACCGCCCAGCGAACGCTCTGGGCTGAGCTGGGACGGGAAGGGCCAAGTTCAGCTCAAGAAAAGCACTTGAACCCGCGGAGCGCTCCGTTTTGCCACATTTCCGCTGCACAGGGCTACGGCAACGTGTATTTACGGCACAACGCGGAGATTTAAAGGCACACACAGGCCATCCGAAATCGGCTTTCCTCCCCAGATACCCCCCGCCACCGGCGGGTCCCCTCCGCCCCCGGCCGCGTCATTTGGAGTCCGAGTGCTTCCACGGCGCTTTGGAGCCAGGTTAGAGCAACTTGGTGGGAGAGACGTGAACGGGGGGGCCGGGGGGAGGTCAGGTGAGCGGAGCGGCTGGCGCGTTGCCATGGAGTTTGTCGAATGAGACACCAAACACGGAGGAACGGTTAAACGCGCTGACCCCAGCGAGTCCCTCTGCGCCCGCCCGCGGCGGGGGACACGCAGGGAAACTCTAATGCGCTGGGATTTCCTCGCTTCCCTGTCCCCCCTCCAACGCCTCCAAAGCCGTTTTGGGGGATGCAAGGCCTTATCCCAGCAAGGAGCCGATTTCTCCGCTCTCCTCCTTTTCTTATAGCCCCTGCAGGCTCTCCAAGGACATTTCAAGGCATAATTACGGCGCTAAATATTATTGCCTGAGCTCGTATGACCGGCTCATCATGCCGGGGGTGCTGCTCAGTGAAGCTTCTCCGTAACCCCATTATAGCTCAGGACTCTGAGGACAGGGAGGAGGAGGAGGGAGGTGGATGTAGCACCGTCAGCTTCGCCTTCCTCCCCAGAAAGGGATCAAGCGGCCAGGCCAACGCCAGAGATTGATTTGCGGGGAACTGCGCGCACGTGTGTGTGTCAAACCATCTGTGACGAGCACAGAGATTTGTTTGACATCTCTTTCCCCGCAAGGTCAAGTTGTACGCTGCGGCTGCTGACTCAGGCGCTCGGGATGCCGCGGAGCTCGGGGGCTGCCGGGAGGGTGGCATGCCGTCCCAGCACGCCCGGTATCGCACCCAGTGACCAAAGAAATGACGATTCCTCCCCTGCCGCTGCCAGCTGTGCCACATCAGCCTGGCGGCGCCCCACCAGCGCGGGGCGTACCCGCTTCAGCCTCTCTTCACCCAACCTTTCAGCGCTTCCCCCCATGTTTTATGTATACAGCAGCGTTTGCTCGGAGTTGGGGAAGTTTTCCGTATGGAACCCTTTGGAATAAGACATCAGAGAGCTGTTTGCCGACTGGAAACGTAAAAGGAGGAAATGCTGCGCCAGCGGCGAACATCTTTACGGCCTCAAAGTTGTTCCCTGTTAGCGGTTCCCGCACCGACTCTGTCTGCCCGCCCCGGGCTGCGCACCGGAGACACTCGCCCCGCAGGTCTGTGATTTCCCGGCGGGTGCAGGGCCCCGAGGGAGATCTCCATCACAAGGCAGAGCACGTCCCCCGCTCACCGCGGGTGCCAGCGGGGAGATGGGTCTCTGCTCTCCACATTATTTACTTTTTATAGACAAAGCTGTGACCCTGGACTCCTTTTTAAAGCTTATCCATCATGTACTCCTCTCCTCTCCTGCTCATCATCGGGCCGAGAGGAGGAGGGTGCGTGGGGAGGGAGGCAGGATTTATTCTGCAGGCTCAGCGCCGGGGCTGGAGCCGGCAGCGGGGAATCCCGGCGGTGGGGCGGCCAGCCCAGCCTGGATCCCGTGTCCCACAGAGCCCGTGTGACATTCACCGAGCCGAACCGATGCGAGAACACGCAGACGCACCCCTCTCTGCCAAGCGCAGGAGGCGAGCAAACAGAAAGCAAGAGGCAGGAGAAAGTTCTGCACGGGAATCAAAAAGAACATGCTGTCACCGTGTGCCGAGCTAAGGCAGAGAGCCTTGAGCACAGTACATCGAGTGCTTTATTTAGTGCATCTGGAGAGAGAACAGGTAAAATAACTGAGTTCAGGGATGAGGCCGCGATTCCCGTGGCTTCGGAGAGCTCAGACTATTAACGTGAGAGGTCAGAGTGATTTTCATGAATCAGACTAGCGATGCCAGATCCTCTCCTCTCAGCTGGAAAGAGAGGACTCAGAAAGCTTTTTTTTTTTTTTTCCCCCTTTCTTTAAATGACTCTCCATCTCCGAGAGAGCCCGTGTCATCCCTGGGCGTTTAGCAATCCCGCTGCTTCTCGGCATCCCGATGGGAAACCAGAGGCTGCGGTGCTCCCCCTTCTCCCTGTGGGGTGCCGGTGACTGTCCGTGATGGAGCGTCTCTACCCATACGCGCACACACACACACAGAGCCCGTATGACGGGCAGCCTCCTCACCAAGCGCAGAGGAAAGGCAGTTCCCCCTCTATCTGCGTCCCAGTGACCCACGCTGGGACACGAGCACGCGGGATGGCAAGTGAAGATGCTCAGCCACTGGTCCCGCTGCAGGCAGCCCTGGACAGGCAGCTACGCTGCCCACACACCTGGGCAGAGGCATCGGCATCACCTCCCGTAGCCCAGCCTTGCCTTTCAAACACGCTGATCTCTCGTCACCTTCTTTCATCTCCCAGCAAACCTCAGAACCACTACGTCTTTGCAAGGAAAGGGACAGGAACGCTCCAGGCTACCGAGGCAGATTTGTTTAGTTTTTTTTTTTCTCTGTGCACAAAGATCTCGGAAAACAAAGTTAGATATAAAATCCCCTAAATTATTTGAAGAATAAAAAGGCCTCGGTGAGTGCCAGGCAGGCTTTAGGGGAGTGGGGGGGAAGAGCCAGGCAAAAAGCTACTGCTGAGCATATTAAAGAATGGCATTATCAAGTGGAAGAGACAAGACATGTATATAATGCATAAGTAGTGTTTGCTGCTTCTCCAAACAACTCATAGATCACCGGGACACAAGCTCCTAGGAAGAGCAAAAAAAGAAAAGAGAGAGGGATGCGCGATAGCATCAGAAGAGACATGTCTGCTGCCGAGCAACAGCAAAAGCCTTATCGAAGCCCGGGATCTGGACGGGGCTTGGGGACGCCTGGGGACTTGGGGAGCAGCCAGAGGGACCCCGCGTACGGCACCCAGGGAGCGGATCCCCGCGCTGGTCCGAGCTCTCCCGTCCCCGCCGCCAGCCAGCGAGTTTAATATGCGGTGCCAGCAGCAGCGCTGACCCCAGCCAGCCAGCGGGGCCCGAGTTCAGCGGTAACCTGCCAAAAGAGTGACCTTCAGCCGCCAAAGAAGAGGTGTTTTTAAAAACTCATAAGCGTAAGGAAGGATCGTTTGCTTTCTCATTTAGCATATTAAAAGGGTATTATTGCTACAAACAAGAAATCTAAACGAGCCCCCAGTTGCAGCTTTGGATAACGCTTTAGATTAAAGGTGCAGGATAATGATTAACACGCGGTGTAGAAACCATTTATCGTTCGTAAACAAGGCGAGACACACGTTCTCTTACGATAAGCAATGGAAGGTCCACGCTGAGGCTGTGCAGAGACAAAGGAACAGCACAACGCAGCGGGAAGCGTTGGGGAACGCACAGGGACGTGGTGGCAACGACCAGGGTCCCTCCTTCCCGCAGAGAAGCTGCTGTTGGCAGCGCGGCAGCTGGGTTCGCCCCGGACCCGCTCCGCACGCGCTGCCACCCCTGAACGGCCGTCCTGCTCCTCCTGCCTTTACCAGGGTCGTCTTTTCTCCTTGCGGATCTGCAAAACCCTCTTTGCTCGAAAACCGGAATTGCGCTATTTCATCTCTCGCCTCCTGACCAGGTTTGTCAGCCCTGCGACGGCCATGACGGCTCCCGACTCCCGCCTTTTGGGGAGCACGAAAACAGCTCAGGGCAAAAACCTGCAAGCCGGCTTGGAGCTGTGAACCTTTCCCTCACACCACTTTAGTGACAGAGGAGAAAGGAGATGGGAAAGGTCTTGCTGATGCAACGTGGCAGGGGAATGAGAACGTTGTTATTTGTGGGTTTAGATGGCTGCTCGCAGACCTCCTGGGCCTTCTGAGCGCCTCTGATGGGAGGTTACCGCAGAGGCGAGGTCCCCTCGGGGCCGGCCGTCCCCAACTCGTGCTGCTCTGAAACACGCCGGCACCTCTCGCTCCCCTCCCTGCTCGAACACAAGGACGCCGCGGGAAGCGGAGCCTTGGAAAGCTCCTGCCACGGGGCAATCAGTCACTTTAATTACCCCCTTGCACTGTATTTATCTCCATGAAAGGTCCCTTGCTCCTTTGTCACTGACTGGCAGGGTTAGCAAAGAGGAGCAGGAATGATCTATGTGTTTATTTATTTATTTCAGCAGCACTGCCAACAGAAAACTGAGCCTCTCCCCCAAGCTCTTCCTGCGGCTGGTGAGCCCCCAAGCTCTGCTCAGCCCCGACAGATGGGACAGGAGGCGGCACAGGAGGAGGGACGGCAGAGCCGGGGGTGCTCTGGCTTCCAGGCCGCTGGCTGGGCTCCCGCCTGGCCGGCAGCCGCGGCGCCGCCAGGGCGAGGGCCCGGGGCGAGGAGGCTGCTGGTGCATTGGGCAGGTCACTGCCCCCTTTTCCTCGCTGCTTGGAAGGTGCGTGGGTGCGGGTCCCACCGCGCCACGGCGGGAGAAGGGTGGGGGGAAGGCGAGGGGGACAGCCCGTCTCCACTAGCCACACTGCCTCAGCAGCAGGCACTACGCGCTGGGCACCGACGAGGGCTCCGTGTGCCGAAACACACCTATCAGCTGCTTTTTTGTGTATCTTTTTGCAATAAGAACCAATTTCCCCCTCCACACAGCCCCCGGGCCTCTCCACCAAGCCATGGCAGATGCAGGAGGGGGTTCTGCTGAACACCACGACTCAGAGGCCGTACAATAACCTGCCAGAGGAGCTGCCCCAAAAGACCCTTCAGGGATGCTCGGGATGCGGGGACCAAGGACAGCCTCTGCCCCCACAGCGGGAGCCCAGGGACTCCCTGGGTGCAGGCGGGGAGCGCGGCTGCTGCCTGGCTGCACGACTGGGCAACGGCAACCAGAGAGGTGGTTATGGCTCCTCTCACGGCAAGGAGGCAGCGAGGGCCCCGGGGACGGCTCCAGGAGCCCAGCCAGAAGGGAAGGAGATCCGGCAACCAGGCAAGCATTTCCCCCCTTTGCAGGGGAAAGGGGGAGCAAAGAGGAGCTACGTGCAGAGAAAGGCGAGGAGAGGCAGGGAGAGGGCAGGGAGGGCAGCGCGGCTCTTTCCCCGGCCCCGGAGTGCCGCCGTCTGTGGCAGCCCCGCCAGCCGAGAAGCGCTTTCTGCTGTGACAGGGTTTTTTCTGTGATTGACCCCAATTACAGGAGTCAGCCCACACGGGCCGAGCGCGTCACTCGTGTCAGGCGGGCAGCCGCTCGGCGCCTGAAAGCTCAGCTACCCAAATACATACAAAACGAAGGGCAGTACCGCCGGCAGGAGCCGGGGTAAGGGCAGCCGGCATGGCAGCGGATGCCGGCAACGGTGCAGCATCCCCGGTACGTGCAGAGACCCCTGCACACCCCACATCACCGCCCAGGGATGCCATGCACACCCCACATTGCCACCGAGGGATCCCACGCACACCCCAGCGCTGCCCCGTCCACCCACACTTGCCAGGTGCTGCCTGCGGTGCCCCTCCGTTTAAAGATTTTTCATGAACTTTACACAGTTTGGTCATTCGCATGGTAAGATCGCAAAGCGGAGCACCAGAAAGTCAGTCTTTAGGGGAACTAGAGACCCCCCAGCGTGCTGAGATCACGCTGCACGACACCCACCACAACCCGCTTCGCCTGGTGCATCGCGAGGGGCGTCGGGAACGGCCACCGCACACACACAGTGGCCAGAGCCGCACGGTGCGAGGAGGAGGAGGGTGAGGAGGGGGATTACTGGCTTTATTTATTGCAGGTTTCCATGCACCCGAGCCATTTAGGAGCACAGGTTGCAGGAGCGAGAAGCGAGCGTGTTCCCCAGGACCTTCCTCAAACACAGAAGGGTTGTTTGTGTGCAAAAAAAGTTTCAGGACACCAAAACACACGTCTCCAAACAAACGCCTGCGGACAGCATTTATAAGCACTGCTACCCAGCTGCTGGGCCAAACCACAACGTACTACACCAAACCCAGCAGATCGGTTTCCTCGAACAACTAAGTGCAATGAGGAGCCAGACTACAGAGGACAAGTGGCTTTATAAGCGTTTGGGGGTAAATCCACGTTCCCGGCTTCAGCCCCGGTGTGTTTCTCAGCAGTCACCTCGCCTCAACGGGCGCAGAGCACGTTATAAAGCACAGAGACACAGAAAACTGGACTAACACCTGCACCACCAACTTTCACAAAGCCGCAGGACTCGCCTCACAGCTAGCTGGAGCAAAAGCTCCTGGACGTGGGCAAAACCCACCTCGGCCCTACGCCCAGCGCCTTCAGTACCTTATTTCTACTCCAGTCACGCCGTGAGCTTCTAAGCAAGGTCAACACCAGACAGTGCTAGGGCCTGTGCGCACACGCACTGGAAGCGTGCATCAAATAACCAAGAAAATAACATCTCTGCTGCATAAACGGAGAAATAAAAAGCCAGAGACTCACCCAGGGTCCCAGAGAGAGCACCATGTCGCAGCCAGCTCCGGGGAGACGGGTCACTCCCCACCGCCAGCCCATAAATAACTTCACCTGCCCCCAGTAAGGCCACATCATCACTCACCTCGTTAGCTGCCCCTCGTTACTCACCTGCGGGTACCCGGGGCCCTGCCGCCCTCCTCACGATGCTCAGGGATTAACGCCCCGGCCACATCCCTGGCCCCTCGTCCCGCTCCTCTGTCTCCCCCGCTCCACCTGCGTTCCCCGTCAAACAGAAGTTGGGCTCTGCTCGAAGACCCACTTTTGTTACTATTTCATTCTGCTGTTATTAATACCCCGTTTGATTCCATTTGTTCCATTTTACAGCTTGTCTCCTGCAATTGCCTGCCTTTAGAAACAGTTCTATCGGAGCAGGTGAGGCAGATTATAAATAAATTTTGTATCACACCTTGTCTTTTAAGCAAATTTGAGACTTTCCTGATTAGGTGCCTTCCACCGGAGAACCTCGTTCAGTCGGATAATTGCAACCCGCATTCTTTATCCTCCCCTTTTGTTCTCTCCCCCCGTTGGCAAAGCCGCAATCTTGCACGGGAACATCAGCAGACAAAACCCTTGAAAATAACTCTCCAGAAGAAATCTAATTTGCTTTTTAATCTGGTTCGGAAATTTGCCAGCAAAATTTCCCCCGACAAGAAGAGCCATTTATTACTACTTATCATAGCGGCTGGATCCTCACTCCTGATTTGGGTAATGGAGCAGGGACGGCGGAGCGTGCGTGCGCGCGGAGGGATGGAGAGAGAAATCTTTTGATATATTATTTATTTGATACAATCTTCCCCCTGATAAAATCAGTAAGCAGAGGACAAAGCGGCGACCTTATCCGTTTCAACTGCTTATATTATGAAATACCAAGCATACATACATAGCTTCGTTTCGCTTATTTTGTTTGGAAGGTTCCCTTTTATTTATTTATATCTAGACACAGGCAGCCGTACGCATGTATATAACGTTCCTGCTGGGGAAAGACCTCACTGCAGTTGTTTGTCCCTGGACAAGAGGACTGGATCGCGTCTGTGATTTGAGGATCCTCTTTCCGGTGAAAGACACGGGAAAGCGTCGCTCGCTGAGGCCGTTATAGGGTTAGGTTAATGATGTGGCTAATGAACGTCCGCCACAGAGGCCACGAAGATGTTCCATGCCTCATCTTTGGGGGTGAAGCGGAGAGAAGACAAGCATGTGCCGGAATCCATAATGCCCAGAGTTTGCAGTTAAACCGTTAGACTGAAGCCTGTGAGACGTGGAGCAACGCGGGCTCTGCTTTCACTCCACACACCAACATAATCCTCTGTTCCCCCCTTTTCCTTACAGCCTGCTGTAGTCTGGCTGCGGGGACTTCGCTCGGCGGGCCGTCCCCTCACGGCCGGCTCTCCGTGCGCTGCCAGCCGCTGCCCTCGCAGCCTGGGGACGGCCCTGCCTGGCGCCTTTCCTTAACTAGGTGGATTCCCCGGCCGAGCCCGGCCCAGCCGACGAAGTTTCTGCACAAAAGTTTCCGTCTCTCACTTTTCCTTCTCCGAACGATGCCTCCTGTGGGAAGTGTAAATACAGAGAGATGACAACATGCGCATTAGCGCTCGTTAGAATGTCATCATTATATCCTGCAAAGTGTCTGCTGAAGGGATCCCTAAAGGACACTTAGAGATGGAGCAGCTGCTCCGGATTTGTTCCAGCTCACATCTCGAGGAAAATGACATTGAGATAAATACGGCGCCGCGAGCACCATCGGAGCAGAAGGGGGAAAAGAGAGCGGGGTGACCTCCTTGGGCCACGGGTCCGGGGCAGGACCCAGCACGCTCCCTCTGCCTCGTTAGCGTTAATCACGCCCTGCAACGTTTGCGATGGCACCGGTGGGTCCAGCAGCAGAGCGGGGCCACGGAGGGCTGCACGTCCCAGCTGCCTCCCAGCCAGCTCTGATGCTGCTGGCGGTTTATCCCTCTGGAGGTCAGTATGGATTCCATAGGGGAAAAACGCCAAACCAACGCCCAGGCATCTAGAAGACTGCATATAGGTAACCAAACCCTTGTGTTTATTTTAACCCAATCTGGGGTAAAGCGGCACAAACTCACTTATCACTGCAGTGGAGCGGGGAGGTTTTTACAGCAAACCCCTCCACAGCACCAGGCCCCGGGATGGTACCGTTGGCTGACCTGCCTGCGCCTGCATGATGGCAGGATAGAGGGGAATTCAGGAGGAGGTACGCGTCTGCACAACGATCTCCCCCTTTGCCTGTTTGCATTCAGAGAGGAAGCCTTGAAATCAAAATGCAAACAGTCCCAAGGGCGCTCGCAGCGGAGAAGAGAAAGGTTAAGGACTGTGATTGACCACGAGAAGATCCGGAGTCTTCCATCACCTGCAGACCTTGCGTGCTTTCCCTCCGTCGGTGCCCAGCAAAGAAAGAAGAAAAGCATCGCCTTCAATTTCCCCGTCTCCCACGAGCCCCGATCATGTCCAGTGGCAGAGCCAGGGAGCCGAGCTTCTCTGTTCGCCATGGCTCATTTTCTGAGAGGCTGGCGGAGGGAGGGAGGGACACCCCCTCTCGCCCGGGTGCCGGAGAGCTTTTTCCACTGCCAGACAGCACTGGGGCACCCGGCCACGTCACGCCGTGCGAGAAGCATCCTCAGGTAACCATTAGGAACCCTCGCTGCTTCTCTGCCGGTACTGAAGCGATGCTCCAGCTATTAAAAGGGGTGGAACACACACCGCAGAAGTGAGAAATAGAGAGCCAGGGTCCCCTCGACAGCAGATGATCCCACTATCCTGTGGTTTTTTAGAAAAAACTAATACGTGGTACTATTCCAGTCGGTTGAATTACCTCCCCAGCCTCCGGATTTGTTTTGTCATCTGCACAAAGAGAACACCCAATTCTTTGCCGCTTCTTCAAAATTGCCACGCGGAGGTTTTGGACACAGATTAAGGAGCCAATGTGTTTCCTGCCACAGGTGGCTGCATTTCAGTAATAGCTTCATCGGCTTTCTACAGGAGCTGCATTTTATTTTCGATTTTTAATTGCAAAATATCACCGTGAGATTGCCGCGCGGCAGATCTATTAAGATTGCAAAGTGCCCAGGAAAGTCCTCTGGCTGAGCGAGACGCGGGCACCTTGACTTCCACCATCAGTTGCCGCTGGAGGCCGGGAACTGCATCCCACGCAGCCACCTTCGGGTCCGGCACCTTCTCACCTGCGGGACCTTTTACGGGCAGATCCTGTGAGCAATGTGCCCGCTTTCGGGGCATTTGTTTCTCAAAAGAGCGTTGTGAGAAGGTTTGTTGTGAGAAGTTTTGTCTCCCATTGTTTCACCTTCTGCTGGAAGAGACCCTCCCCAAATGGGAAGAAATGGGCTCGGCACCGAGGACCAGTCTCACGCAGGGCGTTTGCGGAGGCGGAGGGAGGGACGACACGGGCTGCCAGGAGCCGGAGCGGGGACGGTGCCAAGCGACTGCCGCAGGGACGGATTCGCTGTGAAATTGCGCCACTCCAGCGGGGGGGGGAGGCAAACGCTCAGAGCCAGCTGAAAATTTCTCAGAAAACCAGAAAATTTTCATTTGATCTAAATGCAAACACTTACAAACGCTTCCGTTCAGATTCTGCTTCGGATAAGCAAAGGAGCGCGGAGCGGTGCTCATCGCTGGTGCTGGCACGGGATGCTCTGGGGTCGTGCCCTTGGAGCGGGACCCTCAGCTGCTCCCACAGCACAGATGCCCACGACGTGCCGCGCCGGAGCGGCACCGGCCGGGAGGAAGGGCTGGGGGCTTGCTCCACTGGTGTCAGCATTCCATCCATCCCTGGGACACGTGGGAAGCTCTGGAGACCTCATTCTTTCTGGATCATAGACTGCTCCCTTCAAATCTGGGCTGCGGGTAGCCCTCTTCTTTACCAAATGAGCTCAGTTCACAGGGAAAACATTTTATATATACATTAGTACCTATATTACATATATGTTATTTATCTGGTTTTACTTACGTGTGCATATATACGCACATTAGTAACACCTCATCCAGCAAAGACTGATTTATCTTAACTAGCCTTAGCCTTTCCTTACCAACGACAGGCACCTCGTTAGGGTGTTTAGGGACCAGAGAAATTCAGCGTGATGTCACGTCCCCCGAGGCCTGAGGGGTAGAAAGGCCTCCTGCCTTCGGCACAGACAGCATTAGCGTGTACAGGCGTCAGGAGCAACGCCCCCATGCCGAAATGCCCCTTCGTTCCGAGCTGGAAATCAGATGCTTCCAAATTCGCTGTGAAAAAAGTTCCCCTTCCAACAGGCGCCTGCCAGTGATCAAAACATTGGGTTTCCCGGCTGACGTCCACCATTTAACAAATTTCAAGTGAAAAATCTATTTCGGAATGAAATATTGCCACGCCGCAACCCCGCAGTGCTGAAACGTTTCAATCCTGCTGCAACACTTCTCCTTCCTCTCTTATTTTTGGCTTAACGTGAGACAATCAAAGAAAGAGAGGACCGCAGCGGGCGGCGGACGGGCGCGGAGCCACGCTCCATCCGACCCAACGCGCGGGCTCCGGGCGACGGACACAGCCAGGGATGCCGGGGGCAGGAGGGATGGCGCCAGGGCACCACGAGCCGTACCGTGGGACGAAGGACGCGATGGCGGGCAAAGCTGTCGCAGAGGTGAAGCAGCAGAGGCGCTGACGGAGCAGGGCCAGGGGTGAGGAAAGGGGCAGATACGTTGGGAATACCGGCAGACGCCGCAGTTGAGGTTTACATCCCAAGGTGGTTTGCGCAGATAGATGGAGGACCAGGTTCACTTGCGTAGGGAGAAGGGCGGAAGCGATAGGAATGCCAAGCCCCATCATTAGCAGCAGCGAGACCCGCATTTCTATTCCCTCGCACCACGGGACTTTGTAGACGTGCCTGGTGCGTTGTGATTATCGTTACCCCCTTCTGTCGTCCTGGGGGTGGCGGAGGGGTCCCTCCTCACCGCAGCGTCTCCCCTGCCCGCAGCGGTGTCTCCCAGCGGCCAGGCAGGACGGAGTTCCCAACGGGGAGCGACAGCCGAGAAATGGCCTGCAGACGCTCACCCGGCCCGGCTTGACGTACCGCGCGGGGAAGATGCAAGAAGACTCTGCACAGACAGCTATTTTGCTGGCAACTAGCCCCGTTTAGGTGTTGTTTAAAGATTAGAGACTAGTTTAAGCTAAAAGACCTGAAACAGGAACAGATGAAAGGCGTAACCCACTGCGTTGTGTGCCGTCCCCACGCTGGGTTACGAGCACGCCCACTGTTACTTACAGCACCGCCGACAAACAGCCGCTTGTTAAGCTGCGGCAACTGCACGATGCATCCGAGGCTTAAAAGCACAAACAGGGATTCACGCCAGCTCGCCTGAACCCAGCGCAACTCCCCGGATAGAGGAGGCCTCGTTTTCCAGCCGTGCTGCCTTTTGCAATGGCGACAAACCGGGTCCCCCTCCACGGACATCAGCGGCACAGAGCCCGCTCCCGCCTGCCCCTGCCCCAGACGACTGCGCCCGCAAAAGCAGGCTCTCCCAAAAACCCTTCCAGCAGCAAAAACAGTGAGGGTGGGTTATTTTTTTTCTCAAGTGCACGTTTGAGTCAGTGCCTGCCACCTCACATCTACAAAGCAGAGTTGCCACCTCCGCGAATGGCTGTAATTTCTTTTTAGTTCAATTATTTCTGCACCATACTGTTTGCAACAGCTGAAGCCAACAGTGCTGTTCAGCATATTATGTACTCTCTGTCAATGCACCGTGAAATATTAAGACTACAATAGGTCTGAAGTCACAGAATCATAATCCTGTAATAGCTTGCTTCATCTTTGCTGCTGGAAGATGGCAGAATATTTCTATTTTTAAACAAATGGCATTCATTCTAATGAAGCCGGGGCTCATCCTGATACAAGTGCAGCTGCAGAGCTTTTTCCCCACTGTGGTTTGGAAACTCAGAGTTGGGTTGGGGGGGGCCTGCTGACAACTTCTGATAACGTTTCACAATGCGGATAAACCCAGGTTTATCTATTTGTTTACAAATCATGGGTTTTCTTGCAGGGAAAACATTTTCTTCTGCCTTTTTCCAAAGCAGCGTGCTGCCCAGGCTGAAGCCCCAGCCCAGCGAGCCACATCTCCAGCTCCCAGCCCCGCAGCCTTCCTCTGCGGTGCCGCGGGATGCAGTGAAGCTGGGGGAGGTGCCGCTTCCCCCCCCGGAGCGGCCGTGGGACGCGTGCGGGGCAGCAGCTCCGCCGGCTCCTGCCTCCCCGGCTTGGGGGAAGCCTGGGCCTTTTGGGAGGGTTTTGCATCTCGCACCAAACGTCACCCTGGGCCGGGGCTCGCCTACCAACGGGGCACGAGAGGAGGGAGAAGGGGGCGCATTCCCAGGGAGGCACCCACGTCCCCGTCAAACGCCTTCTAGGGGCAGCCATTCAGTGCCTCGACAGATGCGCGCTTGCACATTTTCTCTTAATAGAGAGGAGATATTTTTTTTTACTGCTTTCTTGCAAATTTGCATATCCCTCCTCCTCTCCTTCCACGGTTAAGCTCCCAAAATATAATAAATATTTCACTTTCAAATCTAGGTTCATTAAAGGATGCCCAGGAGGGGGAAATAAGGTATCGCTTTACAGCCCAAATAAAACATAGAAAGATACGGCCTATAATGTATATTTTAGGCTTTAGGTTGAGATAATTCATACATCACTCCCGGTTACGGAACAAAGACGGTGCTGTGTCAGCACATTGGCTGAAAAAGTACCTTCTTGTAATGTTTTATGCCTTTTGGTAACGTATCCCAGTTACCATACGTCACCGCAAGTGGGAAGAGAGGCCGCGCAGAGCGGCAGTCACCTCTGCGCGGTAAAGAGCTGGGATGTTCCCCTCCCTCCCTCCATCCCTCCTTCCATCCATCCATCCCGTGCTGTGCCAAGGCAAAGGGGAAGCAGAGAAACAGGCTATTTTTCTGCCGCGTTTTCTGAGCGAAGGCATATTTTTTTGCTCAGGCTGCAGAGCTGAGTGGCAGCGGGGCTGAGCGGGACGGGAGCGCGCCCATGACAGGCTGCACAGCGCTCATTTATCATAAGAGCGATTTCCCTACTAATAAAGTGACCTTGCGTAAATAGCTCAACTTTTCACAGCTATCACATCATTAGGATAGGACACGCGTTGATAGATAGAGACCACACGGACTGCTGATCCAGGATGAACTACTGCAGCCAAGGAGTTATTTTTGATGGGGCTGAAGCGCTCCATCATTTCGCGGCAGAAGGTGCCGGTGAGTAACGCTCCGGGGGACACGATCAATTCTGCCCGCTGGCGGTGCCGCGGGGAGCCTGTGCTCCCGTCCGTCGTCCTCCCCCATGGCCAAGGCGCTGCCCAAAGGAGCTGACATCTCCCAGTCACGGCTGCCTCGGCAAACCGAGACCCTCAGCAGAAATGGCGTCTGCCCGAGAGCTGCCGGGCTGCCCAGGACGCTGCACAACAGGGCCCCGCGGGGGCTGGTGGAAGCAAACACCATCTTCACACGAGACCCAAAGGCTCTCCTTGGGGCGTAGCAGCAAAGCACCCCGCCTTACGCGAGACTCGCCGTAGGCATCGCCGTGGCTGAACTTCAGATCGTAGAATCACTTAGGTTGGAAAAGACCTCTGAGATCATCGAGTCCGACAGAGCAGGACGCAGGGCAGATCCCGAGGGAACAGTGCGGTGCTTTCACTGAGCATCTCCTGCCGGCAGGGCTGTGGGCACCGGCCACCACCCCGTCTCCGTGGAACCCACCCTCCCGCAGCTCCGCAAGGCTCACGTCACCCCCTGCGCCCGCCGTGCAAGCGAGGGAAGGAGAGGTGCGGGGCGGGAAGGGGCCGGTCTGCGGGGTGACGCTGCAAGGAAAACACGGAGAGCGGGATGTTTTGTTGCTATTGTTACTCTCCCATGTATACTCCTGGCTCATCCAGTAAGCTATTATTTATGTGTAGCCTAATTAAGGTTGCGAGTAGCTTGATCTTTGTTTACTTAAGTATATAGCAGGAGATTGCCAAGATTAAATAAAATTATCTGCCGGCAGGCAGGCAGGGCTGTGCGCGCTCGGAAGGATGGCTGCGGGGCTGGGGAGATGCCCGCCTGCCTTTTCCGAGGGAGAGCACGTAGGCTCTTGCATCATAGGCCCCGTTGCCAATTCAAGCTTATCTAATAAAGATTCAGATAAACCAGACCAAACAAAACCCAGCGAAGTCTGAAACCGGCTAACGGGATGTGATTAGCGCTCGTCAGCCTCTGCTTTTACCTGCCACCCGCAGGAGCAGCGCCCATCCAGCCTTGCTCAGGTGCTGGGGCTGCGGAGGTGGCGGACGCACGGGCAGTGGGGGAGAGAAGAACGTGGCTTTCAGCCGCAGTCCCGTACAAGAAAGTGAACCGGCACAACGGCCACGCTGAAATCACGGCACAGACGCGCAGGACTCTGCTCTCCCTGCGTCCGAGCGGCGAGATGCCCATACCCCCCGCTCCCCTTGCCACCGGCTGCACATCCGTGCCAGCTCCTGAGGAGCCGCTCTGGGCTCACGCCGGCCCTTTTGGGCAAGGCAGACGCAGTGCCGGCTCCCCCTCCCACCCCGCGGGGTCGATGGGTTCGGGCCAGCCCATTGCTCATGGCTTCCCTAAGCTATTGCAAGGACGTGGCTGGGACTATCCGTGTTGGTAACCGCGCTCCGACAGGAACGAGGGGTTTGCATGCTGCCTCTCCTGATTTACACCAACACAAAGGAAACAGATAAAGCATCCACTGATGTCGATTCCCACTGACGCAGCTACTCTGTCTTAGAGGGGACCGCGGATAACATCGCCTTTTCTGAGCTTCATGGATGAAATATGCTCATAACATCGCACACGTTATGATTTTTATCCTTACCCGGCCGGATGGCATCCTCCCCTCCCATCAAACCTCCGGCGCGAGCAGATCCCGCAAGCTGAGCTAGCTAATGAGACTATTACGTTCGCAATGTGTGCTGCCACCCTACGTCTTCCAAACACTCTCCAAATGGATCTGTTTGGACCCATTTTAAATATAAATATTGCTAGGTTCTGAGTTAAATGTGTATGCAATGCGTCTTACAAAACCTTTAACAAATTCTGTGCAGAAGAATATGTTTTCCCATATGGGCTGCTTAAAGAAAGGCAGATGTGAGGCAATCCAAATCCCTCGTATGCTTCTCCTTCTCCCTTTCCTTTTGGCAAACTAGCTCAGGCAAAGACAAATATTGTATCAAAGAGTTATGGAAATAAACACGAATACAGCTCAAGGGCAGAAGTAAAGTTCTGGAATACTTTCTCCATGCAATTAATAGGTAGCGTTGCGGGGGGAGCACAAGTACCCAAAATGTGCCCGAGGAAGCTCATGTCGTGCAGACGGTGCTCTGGGAAGCACAGAGCAGGAGCCGCGTTAAGCAACATTAGCCATTAGCCAGGCTGCCGAACAGGCTGCTGAGGGAGACGGGGGATCCGGAGTCGGGAGATCGGGCTGAAGCAAGCTGGGAACCCAGGGACGGGGCTTGCTCCGAGCCAGAGGGAATGGGGGAGCCCCATCTCGGGCTCCAGCGGATGCGAGCGGTGGCCGGCCACTTCCCGAAGGGGCAGAAACATCTGGAGGTGGCACCGCTTGCCCCAGACCCCACCCACACGAAGGATGCGCTAAGGCAACTCTCGGCCTCGCCATAAATCCCGCAGACGCAGGGACGTCGCAGCCGGTGAAGCGCGCGCTGTACGGGAACCGCTCGTCTCGTGCCCAGGGCAATACAAAAACAGATGGCAAAGAGGCACCCAGGGATAAATCAATGGCGCTTCCACTGCGGTGCCCATGGACACGCCATGGACACACGCCTCCCAGCACCCAAAACCCTCGCAGGATGAACACACGGGGTCCCCGAGGCCGGACCCGCGGCTGGAAAACACCGAGCCAAAAGTAGGAGGCAAGACACAAGCACCCAAGCAGTATTCCTCTCTGAAACGTACGTTCTTACAAGAAGAAAAAGAAATAAACATACCGTTCTTCTGCCAGGTTCCTCAGTTCGTTAAATAACCCTCAAACATTAAACCAGATGTTGTGTTTTATTGCTTGACTCAGATCATTATGACTTTATTTCTGATGGGCCCGGAATAAATGAAATGCAGTTGTAAAGGTTATTTAACTATTAAAACAACTATTAATTAAAGTTTGCCAAGTCTTGGGGGCTCTGAGGACGAGAAGCAGCTAGGTAAATGTCAGTTATTATTTAATAAGTCATTGTTATTGAAATATGCGGCACGTGAGCTGCATTCCCAACAGGAGCTGGGATCCAGCCGGTCCCTGCTATAAATATTTTGCCCGGTGCTTGCAAGGTGGGAGGTGATTTAGTGCCAGAGCCGGCACCGCCGGGGAGCCAGGGCTCATTCAGCAGAGGGAGAGGAGCAGCAGCGACAGCTGCAGGGCGGGCGTCCAGCAGACCCCTGCTCCCTGGGAAAGGGGGTTCTGGGGGGCTGGCGAAGTCCTGGCCCCTGTCCCAGGATGTCTGTCCACCCACGCCGATGCGACGGGCAGCTGCAATGACCATCGTCGCATCCGACCTGCGCGGCGGTGCGGCATTTAGCATTTTGGTCAGCCCTTACCTGGCTGCTCGTTCCCGCCCTTGGGGCCGGCTCCTGCCTCGTCCCAGCCTGGGGACGCTGTGGGTCGCGGCTACCTCCCGCGTTCTGCCTACGGAGCACCGGCCAGGAGAGCTGACCGGGGCTGGAGCCCTGGGGGGAGGAAAGAAGGCAATAAATCGCAAAATAGTAATAGCTCTGAGCTCATCCAGGATTTCCAGAAATGGCTCTAATGCCAATAATTAACAGAAATAACGCTGAATAAGCCTCAGAGCTCGAGGAGTAAAGGCCTTCACTGAGCTGGAACCGAGGAGAAAGACATATGGAGCTGCTCTTGCATGTTATTTTGTAATTAGGGCTTGCTGCAGCTTTGTCCCCGTCCCTGGCGTGACAGAGCCCACCCGCTTTCCCTCCAGCGACAGGAACCGAGGGGAACGGCCGCCCCACAACTCCCTGCTTTGTACACGTAAACAAAAATAAAACAATAAGTTGATTCTTCTAAGCATGAGGAGGGGAAAGAAAGGTTGAGAGAGATGAATATGGAGTGGAGAGCCCAAGCATTAAATCAGGGGATGAAATGCCTGCCAATGTTTTTTTAAAAACAAACCAAGAAAATGAAAGGGCTGCAAGCAACCGCCATGCCGAGACAATAATCGCTAATCAAGTCAAAGTTTCACTCTAATCAGTTCAGTTGTTAAGGGGAAAAAATAGACCAGTGCCGGGCTTGGAGAATTACCGTTCGTTACTGGCCGCAGCCCATGGGTTTGATCAGGGCTGAGCCCCTGGGCACCGGAGGAGCCGGCCGGACCTTCCCAGCCTTCTTCCCACCGCGCTGGGCGCAGGACCGGGTCCCGGCAGGATGCTGTGACCGCCGAGGGACGCTTCCAACCAGGAGGCAATGACCAGGCATTGCGTCTACAAAGCGAGTGGGTTTTCCTGGCCCTGCCACTGCCTTGGAGAGGGGCTGGACCTCGGCCACCGCACGCCGGGCTGTGCTGAGGAATGAGGGACGTACACGCCATGGCTTTCCCAGTTGCTTCCTGACTCAGACTACGGAAAATCCCATTTAAGATTGTTTCTGTAGTAAATCCACACTCATTTAATAAGAAATGCAGATACTTTCACTGCCAAATCCCACCACAATCTTGGGAATTCAAGTAGGTTTTCCGAGAGATCAGCTGGAAACTTGAAAAGAGCAACTTGCATTCTATGTTTTTTAAACGGCCGTAAGCAGCACAGAGAGGCACAGGAAAGGGCTCTGACTAACGGCAAGACTTTTTATCCCATCAAAGAGAGGGGCGTGAGCCGAGGGAGAAGACACGAATACCAGCAGCAGAGATGCAGGCTCCCGGGTGGCTGCGAGCGGCCGCCGGCGCCGTGCCAGCAGTGAGGGTATGGCTTCCCAAGCCACCCTGGCGGCGGGAGCGCCTCTGCGGAAGGCCAGGCAAGCACGGCCACCAGTTGGAGGGGAAGGAAAGCTAATCCAGCAGAGTGCGCTTTACAACGTACTAATCCTGTCCTGTCCCATGAGCTACGTCCCAACAATTATCTCGGCGGCACAGACAGGGAGAGGGGCAGGGAGACTTGCCCGCACCAGAAAGGGAATCGTTTCGGAGCTGCAATTTCAATGCACACGCTCTCAGCCCCAGCTCTGTGCTTGGAGCGGCGTCTGCGCCGTGCTCGGCTGCAGGACTGCCACGCGCGGGGCTCTGCTCCCGGTGTGTCCCCAGAGCCAGGCACCCAACTTCCCCGCGGCTCCGGGTCCCCCTCTGCAGCCCGGGGTACGAGGGGAGCAGGGACTGCAAAACGCGACTGCTGCAAGGCAGGGAAAGAGCGCATCGCAGGGTTTGTGCCGGGAGCCGGAGCAAAGCGGCCGACGGCCTGGGGAAGCTCGCTAGAAATTCAGCGAGTCCCCACGCGTCTCGCCCTGCCTTTAGCTGCCACCGTGTCCCTACGTGTGCAGGCACCAAAGCTCACCCCTTCCCCATCCCGCCCGCCCCCCGATGAACCAGTCCGTCTGGGAAGGCAGAGGACAAGTTGTTAGATGTGGCTTGATTTGTAAGAAAGGAAAGAAATTATTGTGCTCTCTGTGATTTACCTTCCCTGTGTTTTACAACTGGAATAAATTGCAATGCTGAATGTTGCTCTGGAATTAGTAGTTACTGGGGGGAGCAGCAGTGCCGCGAGTCTCGCCAGCTGGTAGCTCATCCCCGCGGCAGACAGGGTGCTGGCGAGGTTTAATTGGGGGCACGGCGGCTGGGGGGCAGGAAGGCCAATGTCACCGGTTGGGAGCGTCAAGGGAAGCGGAGCTCAAGGCGGGCAGACAGACTGTTACCTGTTGCGGGTCTCTGGTTTGCCAGTCTCCTCTCCAGCTTTCTCTTCCCGTTTCACTACATCAGAATTGAGACGTGGCAGCTCAAAACGGGCATTCCTAGGACCAGGAGCCCTGTAAGCACAAGGTTAGCATTTTAGCCTGACGAACAAAGGTTCGCATTCTTTATGCAATTCATCTGAAGCAGCGACTCTCAGCACCGGGAGGCAAAAACCCCAGAAGAGCCTTTATGCCGAAGGCGCTGGTGAGCACAGCAGACTGAACCGTGAGGCCAAGGAGGTATCTTCTCATCTGCTTTTCTATGAATTCTGCCAAGTACTTTGAAATCGGTAATAACTTGTTGCAGGGAATCTCACAGAGCAATTATATTTTATTCAGGAAAGTATTACTATCATTTTTTTCATTTCTCCTGCATCTTTCTCCCAGTCAGAGCTCAACACGCGTTTCTGGGTGGGAAGAAGCCACTGCATTAAAACATCATATTGCCAGGGTTGTTTTTTCCCCCTGCCATGGCTTGAGAGAGTGCTATCTCTCTCGGCTTTTCAGATGAGAGGCGCGGGTGTTTTCTCTGACATAAATGTATATGTGCTGCCCGAGGCCATAGGGTTAAGCCAGAGCACAGAAACGCGCGCGAATAGCTCGGGTAATTGCAATCCCTGCGCATCGGTTTGGGCGACCTGAACGTCATCTCCACGCCAGGTGCTCGCTCACCAGGCTTCGGTAGATGTCCTTAAAATTTCTCCACCTTCTTTAAACTCGCCTATTCCAAACAGCCCTGTATCATCGGCAAATTGTGTTCCTTCACAGCTTATTGCTTCTCTAGCCCATTAATGACTGCACGGCCCAGTCCTGGCTCTGGTACAAATCCCAGAGGCACGCTGCCCTTAATTGTCTCCAGCCACGATTTCTCTGCTATTCCCTTTGATGCCCCGGCCGGCAAAGCAGTGATAAGAGCAGGGAGGGCGGTGGCATCAGCACCCTGATGCCAGTGCGGCAGAGCCAGCTCGGCACGGATAGGCTGCTGGAAGCGGATGGCAGCTGGAAGTGCAGCCGGTGCCCCCATTCGCAAGGGTGGGGAAAGGGAGGGAGGCGAGGGCTGGCGGCAGGACAGCAGGATGACTGGCACAACCAGGTTGAGGGACGCGGCCTGTGCACAAAGCCCCCCGACAGCGAGCTGGAGCAGCCCCTCCGAGCTCACCTGGACCAGCAGCATCCCCAGCCACGCCACCGCCTGGGACCCACAGCCGGGCTGGTCCTGATGCGAGCGGGGATGGAACGCAGCACCGCCGGCTGCTGTCGCACGCCTGGCCACCAACAAGCCCAGCCGAGGAGCCATCACGCCTCCGCCCCACGGCCACCAGATGGAAGAGGAGGGAGGCCAGGAAAGCTCTGCAAGTGGACAAGAGGAGAGAGGGACATCAGGCAGCTGACCAAAGAGCCCATAATAAATAAACAAACAAACAAATAAATAAATCAGAGAACTGTGCACAAATATTCTGAGCTTCCCAAGGTTTTGCTTTTTTGTTTGCAGTCTGCAGGCCAGGGTAAAAGTTCTCGAATAAAGTGATCGTTTCCAGCTCAGAACTGCAGAGCGCAGCTTCCTGCAGCAATTATCCCCTTGCCATCGCTGCCGGCTCTGCAGACCCTTTCCGAGCCATCGTTAGCCCCAGACGCTCTGTTTAACTGTGCTGACCGGTCACACGACGTTGGTCTTGTTTCTTGACTGGTTCTGCAAAAAAACGAAGATTCGGTTTGCAACGTGGTTAATGCCAGCCTACGTTTTCATATGGATTTTTAATGGCTTTTCCGTGGCGCGGCCTTCAGCACAAGGCCGAGCTTGCGAGGTGGCAGGAGCAGGGCTCCCCGGGGAGCCGCAGGCTGGGAGACAGCAAGGAAGGAGCCCTCTCGTTCCTTGAGCAAGGGCACTTTCACTCATGAATCCTTTCTGAGCAATTCCCTGTAAACGCAACTTTGCCAGATGGGTCTTTAGCCCAAGGGAAGACATTTTTTCTGTGAAACCAGAACAGGGGGAAAAAAAATAAAATTCCTTTCACCTCTATTTTTGACTTTGGCAAAAACAGCAGCGAGCAATATGGTGCAATGATTTATTTTTTTTAAACCTTATTTTCTGACAGGAGTAATATCTCGTGTCTCTCGCTCTAGTTTAGATTATCGCCCTGCTCTGTGCTCACCGTCCAGCGCGGGTGACATGGCAGCTCTGGAGGAGTCGCCGTCTGGTTCCAAGCGCTTTTGCAAACCCCTAACGGCTCCTTTCCTCGCGGGCTGAGTTTCGCCTGCGGAATAACGCCCGTGCAGCACAGGGTGGCCCCGAGAGCTGCTCTAGAACAGCAGAGAGAACGCGGAGGAGAGATTAGGAGGTGCTCTGGGATAACATGGAGGCAGCTGGCTTGGGACAGCACCGGAGGCGGCCGGTATGCACCCAGCGACCCATCCTCCGCTGTGCCCGCTCACAAGCCACCACGTTTGGCTAGTGCCACCTGCCTTGGAGACGAACCAGCGGCCAAGTCCCTCTCCACCAGGGAACATCCCGACCTCCGTGGAGTAAGGCTGGCCCCAGCCGTGTTCATCTTCAGCACCAGCATCTTGGATGCAGCATTATCCCTCCGGGCTCCAAACCTTTCCCGCGGCAGATGCCCCTCCATCTGCACGTGGGGACCGACGATACGGGCGCACGGCGCTGCCGGGCGTCACGATGTCAAGACTCTGCGTGCTGCAGGTATCTTCACCAGCAATTGAACCGGGAGCTGAAAGTCACCAGAGGAGGGAGTAATTAATGCAAATCCCCAGGGCTGGATCAATGCAGATACTGAGGCTTTTGCAGTCTCCCTCAGAAGGTAAAAGCACTTACCGGCTTGCTTATTTCAAGAGTTCACGCCACACAAAAGATCTCGAAATGCTATAAATACCTCCCGAGATGCTGAAGAGGCACGTGATGCCGTCAGCGCAACGTGGAAAAGCCTGCAGCAGGAATTCAGACCTGCAGAGCCCCCGCGCAGGGACAGAGGACAGGTTTTCTCTGCGTCCATTTTGGTCTAGATTAAAAAAAACCAAAACACCACAGTCAAACATGTTTCTTCCGAGCCACCGTCACTTTTGGTTAGACACGGGCTATAGGCACTGAGCTAAAACGAACCGCAGGAAGAGCTGGTGGTGAACATCCGAAGCCATGGCCATCCCGGGCACAGAAGGAGGATGGACGTCTGTCCTAAGAAGGTGACGGCTACGGACGCGAGACCCCGCTGAGGAGTGTTTAAGGGCCATAAAGCAGCCAGCGGTGCAGCTGACCTTGGACTGGGATGTGTTGGAGAGATCGGCACAGGCAACAGGAGGCAATTTCAGAGCCACAGCAAAGCAGCGAGAAGGAAGGAGTCCTGTAGGCAAGGACATTCTTGATTGCTATTATTACTATTATTACTTACTAAAGGCAAACTGTAAGCCAATGCAGCAGAGAGGTGACAGCACAAGGAACAGGCAGATATGCCAAAACGAGGGATCCTTCTTGATGTACCGCACCCACAGAAACCATCGTGCACGAGGAGCCACTGAACTCGAGCACTGGCTCGCACACACGACAATTGGGAAAAAAACCCCCACAACCTTCCCCCCCACCACCTTTTGTGTGATGCAGAGACAGACTCAGAAGAGACAGGCCAGCTCACTTCCTACTGCCTTTTGATATCTTCAGGCTAAGAGTGGCTGGTTCCACATCAAAGAACAGAAGGATTCTCCAAAAATCAACTCATGAGTTAGTGAGGTCCGGAAAATCAAGTTGCCTCTGTATTTCTTCCCATATTACCACCAGGAGAGAGGGTTACGCTGACGGTGACTGGCCTGTCTTGATCTCATAGCATCCGATAACCTCAATAAGGCCAGGGTGGAGAAAAAGTTTATTTGGAATGGCACAGCAACGTTAGCTACGGCAGCGAGCCACGAGGAGTGGTAACACTGCTCACCAGGACCGTGGATGTGGTTGGAGTAGGGGCAAGCTTTTAAGCACAAGGTGATCTTGGGCACCCAAAGGTCTGTCTGCTTTTCCCCCGTAATTTCGTCCACTAGACAACCTTAGCTTTTCCTACACGTTCCTAAACTTGCCCATACTTACTTCTTGAGTCCATGGCGGTTACAGCGGACAGGTCTGGACTCGGACGTCCTGTGGGTCCTGGTTCCTCCTTGGGATCAAGCCTTGCATCCATATGGATGCTGGAGCGGATCAAGTCGGGTGCCGGGATGTGCACACCAGTTGTTGGTCAATGGGGCTGCCAAGAGAAGAAGATCCCCGTGGCTCGCCTCGAGGGTCTCCTCTAGGTGCGGGGAAGGAGATCAGGGTGATCGGGGCAGACCGGCACTTCGCCGGCTGCTGAGGAGGCAGCCGAAAGCCTGCCACGTTCCTCTTCTGACCAAGCCAAGTGCGTTTAATTAAGGCAATCCAATTCAGGCTGGGACTGGTCAAGTTCTCCCCAAAGGTGCACAGCTGGGTTTTCACAGGATTTAAACTTATAATACAATAGCCAAAACTAAAGCGAGCTTTGTATGTGTTGTAACCGCTACCTTTTTTGCATACAATTGAATAAATTACCTTTTGTTATGAAACACTAATCCTCTTTGCTAATGGAATAATTCCCACCTCGGCTGCGGTGCGAAGCCTCGGAGCAGAGCCAGGGGCATCCTCTGGCGCAGGGGAGCCGCTGTGCCCCAGGAGGGACCGGCCGGGGAGGTCAAGATGTTCCCTGACGCATCCTCAGCTAGGTGACCTGAACGATGGGGGGGCACAGATCAACCTGCCCAGGAAACAGAGACAGGAGAGTAAGAGGGAAGCCTACACGAAAAGCGCTTTATTGCTGCTAATGACTACCAGCGTCACAGGAGTACCACAAGCCGCTGGCCAAAGGTCCCCCCGAGCCCTGTAGCCCCAGAGGAGGCCCCTGCCATGCAGGGGACCACGTGCCATGGATGCGGGTCGGGTGGGAGCAGAGGAGGAGCCGTGGCATCACTGCACGGGGCTGGAGCACAGCAACGAGCCTGCGGTGCGGGCAGGGTGCCCTCATCCCACCGAAGCACCGCAGCCCCCTCCCCCAGCAGCCTTCCTTCCCACCTCATTACACCTCAGAGTTAATAATTACCGGTCTGGGCAGGAGGTTTTCCCCGTCTCCCTTTCCCTGGCATCGGCAGGTTTGCTCTCCCCCAACGCACGCGCACTCCCCCAGGGCTGGGCGCCGGAGCCGAGTGGGATCCATTAGAAGGAAAACTCCACAAATCTCTGTGCGGAGCGACAGCTCCTGACAAAATGAAAGCAAGTATCTGGTTCAGATCTGCACTTAAAACAATCCAGAGGGCCATTAGTATTCGTCCCGCGTGAGCCAGATGGAGTAACAGCGGCTCTATGAATACAATTAAAACCAGAGTGCTGCCGCTGCCTCGCACTGGGGGAGACGCCGCCGAGTGAAGGCCACGTTGCGGCTGGCGACGCCTCACGCTTCGGCGAGGGGCTGGGCCCCGCGGCCGTCCCCCCGCGCAGCCCCTCACGCGAGGAACCGCTCTCCGCTTGCTGCCTTTCAAGGCCAGCAGCAAGCCTGGCTTGAATCCGAGCCTGCCAGGGCGTCACGCGGCTCAACGACCCGCGGCAAACGGCGAACCAATGATTTTAAGGTGTAGCTGGGTGTTTAGGAGCTGGTTGCAGCTCAGGGACGGGTTGGTGGCACCATGGCAGACTGCACCGTGCTGGGGTCGCCTGAGGGGCTCCAGGACGCGGGGGCGAGGTGTGCTTTCAGAGGAAGACGCCTTCCTGGGCTTAAACCTCTCGGTGAAGCTCCAGGGACTTCCCTGAGCCTCTCCCTTCGTGCTGCAGCAGAGACCCGGCCGAGGGGAGGACGGGTTGCTCCCATCGATGCCCACGGGCGGCTGGGAAGAAGAGGGCTGCAGCAAGGCCGGCAGGCTGCTGAGAGCGCGCGGTGGGTAACAAACCCTCTCGGAGCGCCAAGCTGGCGAAATTCATAATGTTTTTAACCAGGCTGCAAGTTTCAGGCTGTAGTTCATTAATTCAAAGAGGTAGAATTGATATTCCCCCCCCTTTCCCATCGATGGAGTCGAAGGGTCTCTCCGCGTCTCCTGATGCGGCCATCGTATTCCGATAGCTCCGCCTGCCTCTGCAGAACCCGATCGTTGCTGCCTCCGGGGACTCCTTGGAGATGCCGGTAACCAAACCATGGTACACAAACCTGACGGACAGCCGCTGCTCCATCTCCCCGCCCAACACCCCACCGCCGCGGACACCCGTCAGGCGGGAAAACCGCCGCGCAAGGAGTCTCCGCTTTGGTTGTAACAACACGGTGGCTGCGCGATTCAAAACACCATTTTTTTGCCAAGAGTCCCTAAGCACTATTATTCATGGTTGCTTATGAAACCTCTCATTAGCTCAAGAAGCTAATTGTTGCTGTTGAAAAAAAAAAAAAAAAAAACAAAACGAGGAGTGAATCTCCAGGCCTGGCACTCTGCCACCCCAGGAACCTGGGCTTATTTACTGCAAGGCACGGCATCCTCCCCTTTCCCAGTCAGAAACATAATCCCCAGCAAACCCACAGCTTTTCCTCCCATACTACCAACCGTCTTGCCTTTTTTCTTGCGTAATTTCAATACACCGGAACATTTAGGGTCGCCCGTGGATGCAAACTGGTACTTTGTGACTTGTTTCAAGCAGAGTTGCTTCTAAAGTGCCAATAGTGGGGAAAAAAGGTCCCACGTCAGGGCGTCTTGCTGATCTACAAGAGCGACCCAGGACGGAGCTCCCTCGCCTTCCCCATCAGCCCCGAGACGAGGTGCCACTTTGGGGCCAGAAGCACCAACGAGCACGACCACCCATTAATAACCCATCCCGCCGTCCGCCTGCTGGGAGAAACAAGGCTTCGGTCAGGAGGAAATTATTTCGCAGGTATTGTTTTGCTAACAATAGCAATTCCTGCTTCTGAGAATGCTATTTTGCTTAATACCTTCTTTCTGCAGAGTGGCGACGTGACGGAGTAATAGCCCTGGGATCAGTATGAAGGGCTCTGGCTGCTGACAAGAAAAACAGACAGCTGTATCCATCAGAAAAGAAAAAGAAAACAAGCGCAGAGAAAATAAGTGCTCCACGCAAGAATCCCCCGACAACACGAGGTTTTAATCTTCGGGATTAAATGGTGTTTTGATTCCTTACCGCACGATAAATGTATTTGCGGGGGAAAAGGTGCCGATTTTCTTCTCAGCAAAGAGAAGAGGTAGCTGGGCCTAAGCAAGGCATTGCTTATTCCAAGGGAAACAACAAGCAGTTCTTGAAAAGCCGCCCGAGAGCGGAGAAATCAAACGCCAATCCCGCAGTACAGTGCGGGGCGCGACCGGCCGGGGCACCCGTCTGCTGGTCGTCCGTCCTGTACAGGCAGCGGGGGTCTAATTCACTAATGATAGAAAAGCAACGGGCCCAGCACGGGCAGCTCACCCCACGGCAGGCGACGGAGGGGCTGGTCCTGCCCCCGCAGCCGCCGCTGGCAGCCCCAGCCCCTCCGCAGCCTGGAGCCTTTGGAAACAGCTTCCAAAATTGTCCAGCGACCCCAGAAATCTCATTATTCGTTACCATTTTTCTGGGTTTCTTTCCGTTTTACAGAGAGGGACGTGGTATGCCGGGCACAACGTGTTTATGCTGATGAATTATTCAAGTTCTGTAAAACTAGACATCATTATTCTCATACGAGATAAAGGAGCGGTTGCACATATACGTGGATGTAGATATAATACTGGCTTTAAAAAGAATTACAGTTCTCGGTATTCTCCTCCCAAACAAAAAACCTCAAGACACAATGCTCTTTAAAAAAAAAGAAAGAGAAAGAAGAGAAGCAAAGCAACGAACGCCCAGGCCCGCCAAGCACGCTCGTAAGACGCCGCTGCGTCCTGCGGAGTTGGCCAACAGTAACGATAACCCTGCATCCAACCCCACGAGCAAACCCCCCGGGATAACAACACATCACAACATGCCTGCAAGCCCTCAGCAACCCTACGAAAGCACGGCCGTAAGCGCCGTCACGAGCCGGCAAAGCGCAGGCGACCGCCGCAGTGCCCAGAGCCCCCCACTGAAGCCAAGCTGGTGGCAGCGGGGACCTCAGCGCCCTCTCATCCAGCCTCTCCACCAGCCAGGGTGCTTGTCGGAGGGTTAAAACAACCCAAAAAACCCCACAACAGAATACTTAAAAACCAGCACAATAAATAAGAGCATAAAGGAAAGAGCTTATTTTAAAGAACGGAGAGAAATCCTTTAGCTGCTGTCCTCTTCCCCTCTCCTCGGGGGTGATGGAGGAGGCCTGCGTTCTTATTGATCTGACCCGCGACACCCCTAGCAGAGCTCGTTACAAAAACGGAAAGAGAAAACCAATGTTTAGCAACACAACATCTTGTTAACTTTGTAAGTCGGGGGAGCCTCCCCGCTCCGCGGCAATCACTCGGGCATCGCCTGCTTGAATAGAGCCGAACGGTATTGCTCTTAATGGGGTTATTAATAACTGTCACATTCCAAGAAGGTGAAATAATGTGCTTGCTTTCTTTCATAGATTAAAATAAACCTGCGGGGAATCGTCCGAGTCCGCCCACCCCCTCCCTGTGCATCCCGAAGCCGGCGCGGCGGAACCTGCATCGTCACAACGGTCCTTTGGGATGACCAAACCCCACTGCCCTCACCAGGCCAGGACTCGCTCCCTGACAACAAACGCTCTGTAAAGATGCCTCCATTTCAGCTCTAAAAAAAAAACCAAAACAACAAAAAACCCCAAGCCACTCGCTGCTTTGTCGTTGTTACAGTTTTAGAGCAACATATAACTAAAAGCCAGAGAGAGGAGGGTGTGTTGAAGAGACTGCTCAACTGCAGGCAAAAATCTCAGCCCCTACACGTTAATTTAAAGTTTGAGGTTTTTATATGGATGCTGCCGAGACAGACATAGCTATGAGTAAATATGTCAAAATAATCTGTCAAGTGGAAAGCTGGTCCCTGAGCTGTTCAATGGAAGAGGTAAATTACACAAAAATTATTACTAGATTTCCAAAATATATTCCAAAAAGAGAGAAAGAAGAGAAAAAGGACAAGGTTTGTGGGTCCTTAGTAATACTTAGGCAGCTCCCATCCCTTTCTTGCTTTGCAATGTGTTGGGAAACAGTCATTACTAAGTGAGGTTCCCAACCTTTTGGACGCTTTTTTGGAGCTCCAAACTACCGCAGAGCCCTGCCTTCCTCTCCTCTGCCTCCCTCCTCGTCACCTCTCCCAGAGGAACACGGACTGCGGCGTGTCGACTCCTCCAAAGCCGAGCAAAGCGAAGCACGGACACGGGGCGACACGTGCTGTAAGACGACGCGATGCCGTCCCTGCCGAGAAAAAGCAAGCGACCCCTCCCGTCTGAGCCCTGGGATGCCTCCCCGAGCAGAACGCTGCGGGAAGCTCATTAGCCACCACGTCCCCAGTCTTTCTCATCCTTGCTGTGACTGAGCCCTGCGGCACCACCGAGGGGCTGCAGAGCACGCAGGAGCCCCATCGCGCCGGGTGCTGCAGCCAGGAGAAGGGCTGGGAAGCTCCCGAGAGGACGGTGGGGCCAGGCCCCTTCCCTCCGAGCATCTCCGGATACCCACGAGCATCTGCCCACCAGTCCTACCCGGGGCTTCAACTGGGAGGGTGCTGCCCAGCTCCATCAAGCTGTGCTGGAAAGCCTGGATAAAAGCTACCCAGCCTGCTGGAGGGCTCTTAGTCACTTGCTAGTAGAAGCGCTAAATTAATCCATTTAATAAAGAAAAACCCTGCCTTAAAGAAAAAAAACAAAAAAAAAAAAAAAAAAATCTATCTGAACAGTATTCCCCTTGAGGCTTACCAGTGCTTCATTTTCCATCACAAAAATAACGTACTGTAAAAGACTGATTAGTCAACTGATAATTGAGTTCTTAAATGTCAAAAACAATACAGTATGAATATTCAGCAGATCACGCCACTGAAACTTACCTGTTCAATCAACAATGACTAACACTTTTATCCCCATTGTTCTTTTCCAGAAATTATGCTAATTTGACTTTTCAGAGGTGACGAACAAGGCTCTCTTAAAACACACCATCTTGCAGGTTAATGTGTAATGGGCTGCTCAAAAGAAAACTGTTTGGAAGTCGTGCCTGACTCGTATCCCTTCGCATTAGCTTCCTCTCGCAGTTCAGGTAGAGGGCCAATTGAATCCAAATTGCGTCAAAGCAGACACAGTTAATATTTCGCCTTCCGAGAAGGAGAAGGCCCGGTACGCAGATCGAAAGAAATGTGATGTTTCCATGCTGCTGGAGGTGAAACGCAGCCCAAGGGTCAAGGTCACAGCACATTTGAGACATCATTTCATTTAGCGGGGGAAAGCGCAGGCTACATTTTATTAAGGGATGTAGCTGTGGTTTTTAGAGGGACGCAGAGCGTTCCGGGAACAGTCCCAACAATTGGTTGCTCTCTTTTATGGTAGTACCGTTTCTACTCACCAAAGCAGCCCAAAATCTTCCTTAATACCCCCCCTTCTTGTAGCCAGTGGGGGTAATTACACCTTGTCCCTCAGAGAGCCTCTCAGCTCCTGGCTCTGCCTGTCCTGCTGTCCCCGCGGTCCCAGGCTGCCCTGGGGACGGTGCTGCTGTCGGCACGGCCAGCCTGGCAGCCGTGCCCATCGCCCGGGCTGAGGGACCGGGACAGACAGAACGTGCCCGTGTCCAGAGGCGGCAGCGCCAAAAAGGTGGGGATGTCGGTGTTGGGAAGGAGCCTTGCACGGCACAGCGAGGACCAAGAAGAGGTTGCCGGCGGGGAGGAGGAGCGCACCTACCTACCCGGCAAGGTGATGGGCACGCGATGACAGCGTTCGCCTGGACACAGAGGCCGCGAGGAAGAGCTGGCAACGCGTGGAGCGACACTGCGGGGACGGCCGGAGGGAAAGGAAATTAAAGCTGGAGAAGGCATTTTGTACTGACCCCCGGGGAATGGGCTGAGGCACCGCAGGGGATGCAGCTGAGGCACCTCGGCTTTGCAAATGCCATGATGCTCTGCCACGGCACTCCTGGTCCAGAGAAGCGCAACATAAGGACTGAGGGCTCAACGGCTCCCAGGAAGAACCACAGCAGTGCTTCCACATCAAAATACTCCTGATTTTCTATAGAAACGCTGACATTTTCATGAAAAGCATCCTTGTTTTCCAGCCAGCTCTCATTAGAGACTGCAAGTATTTAAATCACTTGAAATTGATGTGGACCAAGTCCTCGGTGGTGGAGCATACAGAAATGCTTTGGCGTTTTCCAGAGATGATCAGGCGACGGGCTGAACCTCCCCCTCGCCATTTACCTCTGTTGTTTCACTTTGTGTCGTTCCACTGTTCCAAATATATCTACCCTTCATCTCCCCCTCTTCAGGTTTTCTGCGCCGTTTACCTTGGGAGAACTTACCTTCTAGGAAAGAGCCTTTCTGGGAACGGTGAGGAGCCGGAGGAGCCTTGCGGTCAAGCCGTTGGGCGCCGTGAAATAAAACCATCTTCTCTGTCATCATAACCGTGCGGGAACGACTCGGGGGGGAAAACAAGCCGCGAGCACCGAATCTCCCAAGGCTTCTCCAAAGGAAGGGCAGACACGTCAGGGCCAGGAACGCAACGTCTCGGTGTTCGGGAGCGTTTGCCGTGCCGAGCCCCCGCAGGCGGTCGCTGCTGCGGGGACCATCCGCCGACAGAAACCCAGCACCCGGCCCCCGCTCCGGCACAGCCAACGGCCACGCGTTTAAAGACTGAAGGATTACATCTTCCTAAGCGTGTTTTTAATTAACGCACAACTGTATCATCCTAAAAGAGAGCTCAGAAGCCTGGCTCTCGGTTACCCGAACCCAGATTTATGGGCTCTATGTGAAGTGGTTAGCAAAGACATTTAAAAACAATTAGGCTCTCGGAGAGGCAGATTCAAGCAGCCCAGACTGCTCTCATTATGCTGGAAAATGGGAAAATAAAGCCATTAGGCTCACCAGACAACTAGGTTCTTTGAACTATTTTTTTTAATGATTAGTTGCTTTAATAATGCCTTCTGCCTGCAGTGGGAGAAACTCCGCGGCGCGCTCTCGCGCACAGAGTTACTGATGGATGACACTCCCATGTGACCAACCAAACCCGATTTTAATGTTTCATAATGCTATTGAAATGAATAAAAAGGCAATTATCGTTTCCCTCCAGCAAAGCCTCAGATGCTGCCGAGCGCGAAGGGGTGTAGGTTCCTTTGCCGGGGACCATCACACTTGACTTGCCCCCGGCAGCTGGGCCCAGCTCAGGCTTCCTTCTACCCTGTGCTGCACAAGAAGAGGAAAAAAAAAAAAAATTAAAAAAAAATCGTTTTGCAGTGCACGTCTGTCTCCCTGCACCCCCCTCTAACAAACCAGGACTTGATTCACAGCATGCAGTGCACCGCAAAAGGATTTTGCCTTTGCAAGGGAGAGTTCCCTTCAAAGGAGGAGATTTCCACAGACGGAGGAGCCAGCTTCCAAAATTTCAGCCCCTTTGGAGGAAAACAAAATTTGAAGGTTGGGGTGTTTCCCCCCCGCCCAGTTCTCACTAGCCCTTACCTGAGTCGCTCGGGTGTGTTTAAGGCTGAACCTCCCGTGCTCGGGGCACTCAGGCTTCGGGGCGCAGAACACCCCGACGCACATCTGGCTGGGGCGACCTCCATCCCTCCCACACTGCTGCTCCTCCCGGCCCCAGCCGCGGTCCGCAGGGGCCCGTCAGGGCCTAACGGGGCACCGGCTCCTGCCCGATCTGCGCCTCCCCTTCTCCGCGGTGGGGACTGATTTCAGGAGCCATTTCTGCGTACGATATACCAAAGGCCTCCATAGCAGCGTGCTCCGATGGGAGCCAGAACCCGGGGGGAGCCTTCCTTTTTAATGCCGTCCTTTAAAAAAAATAATCCATCTGGAAAAACAGAATATAAAGGACTCTGTTAAAACGGCATTAATATTCCAACTGAGAGAAGCCAGAATTTCAGGGGAATTTCTTTACGTCTTTGCAGGTTTGCCGTCTCCTACAAAACTCCGCACATTGTCATGGATATTGCCCTGTCACTCCTGTAGTTCCAGCGTGTCCTGGGGGGTGGGCGAGAGAGGAAAAAAAGCGGGTTTTTCTTCAGTGCCAGGGTGAGGGAAGGTGACCTCTCCCACACGCACCGAGTTAATCACCATCGTGCCTTGCCTTTGCTGCCTGGCCCGGTATCCGTAATTACACTAACGTATTTTTCATGAGTACAATGGGAGAGAGTTCCGGAGGAACAGAGCTCCGACGGGGAAAAATTAACCGCCTTACTCGTGCCGAGATAGAATGGTTGTTTATTCCTCCTGGCGGCACCGTAATTCTCAGCAGAACCGCCCGCAGAACAAGAGCAATCGATGGTGCGAGCAGAGGGCGGGGGGATCTGGCCCACACATACCAGCTATTAAGTTAATTCCTTTTCCATCCTCACGCAGCCAGAGATTTTACCAGGCGTCTGTCCAGGCAGCGGCGGCCAAAGGAGAAACGGGACTTTGGCTGGTTCGCGCTCCGAATAGTCCCGTTCCCTCACTCCCGCTTTAACGGGATCCCCACAGTCCGGACACACGCACGACCTAAGCGAATCGGAGTTGAGTGCATCTATAGATAACGCCACGGCCATTTCCGTGGATCACCGTGCGAACGGGAGCTGGTTCGGAGACCCTGGGAACTTCACCCCTCACACGTGCGCCGTCTGCTCCTTGCGGTATTTTGCAGCGCAACCGTCTGCGGGCAACCGGGCAACAGTCCCGTGCTGCTGAGAAGTTCCACACGCTCAGCCACGAAACATATTTCAATTACCAAGGCAATTGAAATTTTAATTAGTAACACCACGGAAGTGTTTCTGACTCAGCCAGCCGTGTGAAAAACATACAAACAACCCCAAAATGAAACCCTTGGTCGCTCCAACAGATACCGCCCCAAAAAGCTGGGAGAGGAGAGGAAGTTTTCAAAAGCCTGTTGAAGACACGCGGGTTTCTGAGCCCAGCAGCAAAGAGCAGCTCCCTCAGTCACGACTTCGATGTCCCTTAGGCAAAGCTGCTGGGCAGAGCCCGGGGGCTCCGGGGGACGATAGCCCCGACCTCGGAAACCTTCCTCTCGGCAGTCCGAAACTGCCACCCCCGCGTGGAAGGGAAGTGTCGCCCGGGAGCCAGGCAGCATCCCCTCCCACCGACACCACGACTGCGAGAGCGTCTCTCTCTCTGCCTGCTTGGATCTCACCTGATTTATTTCTGTTGCCCGGATCCATCATTGATCCCGCGTCCCGGGTGCCTTTCCACGCTGCCTATTGACAGGCCGGGGGCCGGGGGCTTGCTTTCACCTTCCGCGGGTCCGCACGCTGCCACGTTCCTACCGCAGGAAGCAGAAAACTAGTTTAACATCTCATTTATTTCGTAGATGAGAAAGTAATTCCCTGCTGAATGATTGTCCTGAACCAACAATTCAGAAAGCAGGAATTTACAGTGCCTGCCAGAGCCGGGAGTGCATTACTGTAGTGCTGCTATATAATGGAAGCTGAAATATGTTTTTTTTCCCTCCTGTTAGCCTGAAGAGAAAAGCCATTAAATATGATTAAGGTTAAGAGATTGCTAAAATTACAAACAGCCGCCATTCAATTATTTTGCTCTATAAAATGCACCACAGATTGGAGTTATTTCTCCGAAATGTGTTTTTAGAAAATAACATAACACAACTAATGTGGTTTGATGTAGCAAATCAGGTTTCAGATACTCCTCGTAATGCAAAACTAAAAGGTTCATAATTTAACTCAAAGTTCCTAACTTCAACTTGTCAGGTACCTGCTGCATAAAAAAAAAAAGCGGGGGGCAGGGGGGAATAAAAAAATCAATCCCACCCCAACTAATATTCTGTGGAGTCGTCTACAGCCGGCGAGTCAATCAGTTTTATCACCCATTAAAGCAAAAGACAGAAAAACGCAACAACTAGGCATAACAGTCACACATTTTTTATGGGGAGTAAATCTCCCCGGCAGTTCCCCTAGTTTTTAGCGTGACCCGAGGTGGGTGCGAGGGCTGCGCCAGGGCTGGGAGCCCTCTGCGGGCAGCGTGGTGCAGGGAGCACCCCCTCCCCGCCATTCCCTGCCCGGCGGCCTCCAAACCGTGCTAAAACGCGTTCTCGGTCAGCGCTGTACGATAATTGGAAAGTCAGGGGGGAAAAAAAAACCTGGATGGGGATATATTAATGGCTGGAGACTGGTGGTTATTACGGTTAATAAAATATGAGGAATGGCATTATTCTGCTGAAAGCAACACAAAGCTGGCGGGGTCCCCAGAGGCTGGCTCTGGAGCCGTTTCCATCAGCACGCTCCGAGCGAGCTCGGCACGGCACGGTGCATTGGCCGGGGCCAGCCGGCGTCCGGGTCCGGCGATTTCACGCGTCAGGAGGATTTGTTACCTCATAGGCGCTAATTATCCACCTGCTGGCATGCGTGTGCCCACGGGATTTGCAGGTTCCCACCACAGTTATCGCGAGACCCAAAGAGCGAGCACGACGCCCATAAAAACCTTTTACTGCCACTTGTCGCGATTCCCACGTGAGATCCCCTTTGTAGCAGGTTGCAAAGGGTTAACGCGTGAGAAATAGATCATTTGGTGAGTAATTGCATGATTAGAACCCAACAGATCGATAATTTCTTATAACTGTATACATAATTCATTCCGCTAATGTGCTTATAATCATCTAACGCGCACCCACTTATATCTCGCAACAGCTATTCATTCACTTATCAGCCCCGTGTGCACCCAAATACGACAGAGAAAACAAACACAAAGGCCGCTTTCGGATCCTCGCCAAGGCGCAGCTGAGCAAGCAGGTTTACTGCAAGAAACCAGAAAACTCACTAAAAATAGTATCGCCCTTATGAAGGCGTCGGCAACGAGCGGCCGGTGGTTCTCCAGCCAGGCAGCGGCTCAGCGACCCAAACCCAACCCTCCTCCATGGCCTTAGCAAGCCCCGGGGGGGCGCAGGGCACCTCTTCCCACCTTCTCCACGGCTAGTCCCCCACCCAAACCCGGCTTTTCGGAGATGCCGGCTCCCAGCTCCGTTTGCGTTCCCTGCTGTTTAGGCAAGACCCTGCCGAGGTCCTTACAAAGCATTAAAATTAGCTCTGCCCGCTCCGTCCGCAGGGTTTTATCCACACGAGGGACCGCGAGAGCATTAAAGGTGGGTGCTATACGAGTCTCATCCATCACAAAGATGCGCCCGAGAGATAGGTCCGGTGATCCCGGACGTGCTTCTGCTGCATCTGCCGTCCCGCAGTCCTCCCCTTCTCCCTGCAACGCTCCCTACATTAAAACATCTGGGAGATCAATGATTTTATCCTGAATCAAGGAATTACCAATGGCCGGGGAGATACATCCCCTGCCATTAAAGATAACACCGTTCCTTGTCAAGCACACAAAGCACGCTGCCATCATCGGGGCCGTTGGGCTTCTTGTAGCCGCTGCTACGGAAATGGGGGCCGCGGATGCGATCAGCCCGTGTCGCCGAGCACCGACAGCATCTCCACGGCGGGCGGCTTCAGGGCCATGACGGGCTGTGCTGAGATACTGGTGCGTGCGTGGGGCCACCCGAGGCGTCCCAGTTCCAGCCTTCAACTGGAACTTCTCCCCTTCCCTGCCCGCCTCACCCCTGTGCCCGACTCCGTCCAGACCAGTCTGAAAACAGCCTCCGTCTCCCCTCCCCTTCGCTTGCTACCTAAACAGCTATTCAATGCACATGAAATAGTAGATAACTCTTTATCTGACAGGTAATTAGCCGCAGGGAAAAAAAAAAAAAAAAAAGGCAAATTAAAAACAGAGACTGTATTAATAACAATGCACAAGCACATATTTGTCTGGAGATGCACAATGAATTACTTTAATTTACAAAAAAAGCCTGGTTTATCTGCAGCTGGCGAAAGATACGTCTTCATTTCTGCTCCCATTTGCGAACGCTCTCAGCAGCCGGGAGGAGGGCGAGGCCCCAGCGCCCCCCAGCCCTGTCCCTGCTTTTGCCACCAGTCGCCGTATCCCCCGACAGACGCCAGCATCACCTGTCCGCACCCGCGCTGCACAAACTTCCAGGCGTGAGTTTCGTCATGAAAAAGGGCAAAAAGAGATTATTTAAACAAAACAAAACAAAACAAAACAACCCCAAGCAGCGTCCATGAGCCCTGGCACAGCAGAAGTGGAGAGCAAGCCGCGGGTGGACTTTTCCTGGGGCGAGGGAGTCCTTGCTCAGGTGGCAGGAACAAGGTAGGAGCTTAGGTGAGCACTGCAATTTCCTTCAAGGCTCATTGCTTTTGGCTTTAATATTTAACATTGAATTTCAATTACCTGACCGGTAATATTCACTAAATTAAAAGTACCGTCCCAGCCCTCCGGGCTACAGCTGGAAGGAAGGAGAGTCAAAAGAAGGATTAAGGATCGCTTCTATGAGAACGGAGTCTCTCCTGCCCGTGTCCCGATGCCTTCCTCGCGCCCAGGACGCGGAGCCACCGCTGGGGTCACTTGTCGCAGGCAGAGCCCCCCCGTCTCGCTGGGGATGATAAACCTGGTGGAGCTGGGCGTTCAGAGCACGCCGGTATGATCTGCCGGTTGCTCCTCTGTCCCTCACCGCGCAGGAGCTGCCCTGGCAGGTGTTTTCACTCGCTGCAGAGTTGTCTCAGGCACTATCATGTTCTGCTGGGTTTCATTATTTTCTTTTCCCCTTTCGGAAGGGGAGAAAGAAGCTGCTGGAACAACGGAGCTCCCCTTTGGCCATGGCCCGAACCTCAACGGAAAGAAGTGCCGCGGCACACACCCCTTTACGAACCTGCTCCCAGCAAAGAAACGGGGGCGGATGTAAATCTCAGGGACGACAAGAAGGACGCGGAGCAGGAGTACCAGGCTGTTGCCAGCCTCAGCCCGCCGCCTCCCGCCAAAAGCCAGGCTGGCCCACAGCAACGCCGAGGCCTCCGCTCCCTCTCTGGCTACTCGAGGCTATTTGAACCCAGACGGTGAAGCTCAGCAGCTAATAAAAACTCAGGCACCTCGTTAAGCCGGCGGTAACCTGCCCGCCGTTCGCAGCATCCTGCAAAAAGGGGAAAGAGGGGATTCCAAGGAAAGAACCCCCCACAAAACCAAAGGAGACCCAAAAAGAGTACCCGAATTCCCCCGTGGCGACAGCGGGAAGCTGTTCCCAGGGAAGGCTGGGGATGCCAAGGCAGGGGGCTGGCTGCGGGAGGCACCGGGCAACCTTTAACGCCTTTTTGCTGCCGGGTGCGTGGCTGGTGGGCAGCACCTCGCCCACGACGGATTTCGGTTGCTTCAAGCATCTCTTTGCAAAGCATTTGTGACCGGGGCTGGCTGCGAGACATCCCTCCCTGGGAAGGCGTGCGAGGTGCCGGGATGGAGGCGAGCGGCATCGCATGGCTCCCAGCTCTCCTCCTCCCGCGCACCCCGCGGCATTCCTGCCTTGCGGGAAGAGCCGTTACCTGAGGATTAGGCTCCCGTCTGATCACCATCAAAGGCTCTGGTCACCGCCTATTTGCTTAACACTAGACCTTTCAGGCGCCATCAAATTTAACACGGCTTGACAGATTCGGGATTAACCACAAAAGCCAGACAAATCCATACTTTCATAGGAGGCCTCAGCGGATGCAACAGGACAGGCAGGATTAGGAAAAGAAAAAGGAAAAGAGAAAGGGGAGGAAGAGAGAGAGGCCTGCGAAACCTGGCTGCTTCTGCTCGTGCTGGGGGAGTTCGTTGCCCTGGCCGGAGCTGAGCCCCTGGGCTCTCTGCCCGCCCTCCTCCGCGATCCATGGGGATGGGGTCCCCTCTCCCCATCCTCCTGCCGGGATGCTGCCGGCTGCTCCGGCTGGCCAGAGCCCCGCTTTTCCCAGCTTGTCCCCTGCTCCGGTGCCCTCCCCGGCCAGCACCCAGCGCCTCGCACAGCAACGCCTCGGCCTCCCTGCGCTCGGCAAAAATAATTAGCAGGACTTGTCAGCTCATTAGCCTGGCAGCAGCAGCTCAGGAATTCCAGGGTGTAAGGTTTGTTGTTTTAAAACAAAACTCTGCGTTTATCAAACGCCAGATGAAAGCTCCAAGCACACATGTCTGGTTGAACCGCGCGTTTAATATTTAATGGGGGGACCAGGCTAGGTAATCAAATAGTCCCCTCCGCCTTAAAGTTATACGGAAAACCATATATAATCTGTGGAAGAGTGTAACGCAAGATATTCACTCTCCGGTTTTGTTTTTATGGAAACCTCCCCAAGAGAACTGTGCCCCCGCGGTGCTGCGTCCCGGCCGGGGGGATGCGTCCCGTCCCACGGGCTGTGCCCCAGCAGCAGCCGCCCGTGCCGAAATCCCGGCTGTGCCAAACACACACTGCCGCGGGGCTCAGCACTGGGCCTGCGAAGTCTCTCCTCTAAGGCAAGGCAGGTTTATGTCTTTCCTTCGCAATAACGGTTATGGAAGGCAGGCTTGGGCAAGGGGTTCATTACAACGAGGAGATAAGAGTCTGATTTACTATCCCAGGAGAATCTGAGATGTTTTTAAAATACCATTAGAAAAGAAGCATAAAGCATACTTTATCGCTAAATGAAACTTTCTTGAGGTTTTATAGAAACAAAATTTTGGAATTAAGCATTCTGCTTCTATCTTAGCTTTTTGTCTCGCACCGTTCACGAGACTATCAAAATGAGCGATGGGAGTTTTGTTTGGAAACTGCTGAAAATGGACATCCAGCTCCGAATCCTTTTTCGATCTTAAAATAAGAAACATAAAGAAACGGAGCATTTGTTCTGACAGACTGAAAGAAACGTCAGCGCAGCAAATGCCGATTTAGTTAGAGAGTCCTAAAAATAAATTGGATCAACGCGAGCCTGACACGGTCCCACCCGCCCCGGCGGCCACCGTCCCCGTGTGCCACGGCATCGCTGCCACCCGGCCGGGGCGCGGGGGGGACGGTGGACCCGGTCCAGGAGGCTGGCCGGGAGCACGGCTCCTTCATTGCGGCGCTGGGAGGTGCTCGGGCATCTCTGCCTCGAGCGCAAGCTCCACGCGGCTCCTCCTAGCGCTGCGGTAACTAACGCTGGCGAGGCCGCGCCAGCTTCCCCCTGTATCCAGATTATTCATGCAAATCCCGCAAACGCTTCTGCAGCCTAAGCAAGGGTCCCAGCGCTGCGCCCAGCCTGCGCCCGGCTGCTTGGCAGCTCTTCCCCTGCCTGGTGCTGTCTGGATTGTAAGCAACCCCCCCGGGGGAAGGAAAAACTCAGCTGTCTCTCATTATTCGCAACCGGCTGCTCACAGCTTTGGCTGCGGCCGTGGCCGCTGTTTCTCGGCTCCGCTCGCTTTGCCCTCCCATCATTCGGGAGCAGCAACTCCCCCGCCTTGCTTTGGTGGGTGCTGGGAGCACCCAGACGCTGCTTCCAGCCTCCGAGAGGTCTGTCCTGCCCCGGTCTCCCACCCCGAGCCTGCCCCCAAGGGCCAGCAGCCACCGGTTTTCCTTGGGACGGGAGCCATCCCGACACCTGCGTCCCCACAGCGACACCTCTGCGGAGCCCTGCCGCCAGCCTCGCCGGCCCTCAGCCCTCCCCGAAATGATTTATCTGAGTTGTAAACAAGCCTGTCCATTCTGCGAGCAAATCGGAGCGATGGCCAGTCACTGACAGTAATTTCCAGTAATTAAATGTGAATTAATTGATTTTCCCAGCAATGCACTTGCTTTGTATATGGTGTTTTTATTAAGTAACTAAGGTTTGCTAAGTAATTTCCAAGGCCTATTTATTAGCGCTGCGTAAATCTGAGTAAACAAGTTATTTTTAATTGTGGGAATAATTAAAAATTACCATGTACTTCTAGGCAAGAGAATATCCAGCCAGGGCTGCCGCTGAGGCGCCTGTGTCCCCCCCTGCCTGGCACCCCGGGCTGTGCCACGTCCCCTTCGAGCTCTCCCAGGCGGTGGTACCTCACCTCCCTGCAAAGCCGTCCCCTTGGCGCGCCAACCTCCCGGCTGTGAAAGGTCCCTAACGCTGAGTCCCCACAGGCAGTTATGTCCCACCGTGACACCCCTCGGTCTGCGCAAGGGCCGATCCCAGGGACAATGTGGGATGCCGTCCCCCGGCGAGCACCGGCAGCCGCCCCGCTGGCAGCGAAGCCGTCCTCCTCCGTCCCCCCGTGCTCCTCCTCGCCTCCCCAGCTCGCCCAGAAAGACTATGAAGGAATTATTTTTTTTTTTTTTGGGTCTCACGATTAAAAAATTGGCTCTGCAATGCTTTATGCATGCATCTGTTATGCTAAAATAACCATCCTTCCTAACCATGCCCACCTGCTGTCTTTTTCAATTTTAAGTATTTCTAAGTAGCAATCAAATCAGTATAATTTGTTCTTTATCTCAGAAAAACCATTGTGAAAGAAAAATGTGACCATTATGTTACATCAGGGAAAAATACAAGCCCTTTATTTTCAGCCTTCTCTCTATTCTATCAGATCTCACAGTCGTCATTATGCCCGTCGTATTTAATATTGCTCAAATGAACCGAGCTTTCTTTAATCACTGCAACCTTTCTCCCTTCCCTGAGCTCCCCCCTCCCCAAGGTTAAGGCTTTTTTTTCTCTCTTTCTTTTTTAATCCGGATACATAAATACTCGTATTATGAATGCGTTAAGGGTTTCCAGGAGACAGCTCGGTGGGTTTGTTTCGGGAGCTGGCTGCTATCAGCAGCGTTTCCATCAGCTGCTATTGTGCGAGGACCGAGGGGCCGGATCCGGGCGAAAGCGGGATGCGCCAGCCCCTGCCACCACCCACGGGCTGCTCCAGAGAGATCAAAATAAAACCCGGGCAAATATTGACTCTATAATCAATCCCAAGATTAGGATCGACTGCTGAAACGCACCCGGGTTGCCGGAAAAACATTCAATTCCGTAGCTTTCAGTGAAGCCCACAGATTAGAGGTCAGTGATAAGTTATTATTTATAGACCCGCTGCAAAGGTAAGGAGGAGAGGGAGCCCGTTACAGTTTAGATTAATCCCTTCACACGCCAAGAGCCGGTTGCGACGCGCGCATTGGGGCAGGCTGCAGGAAGATGTCTCTTTGATTTAAATAACGGGGCAGCGGAACCTTTCATCCGTAAAAGAACCACTAATAGGTGGAACAGAGTGGATCATTTTCAATAACCTGATTTCTTGCATGTTTTTCAGCTCGAGGGATGAGCCTGGCCTTATTTACACTCCTTTCAGCTTATTGAGTATTCAAACACCTTCCAGCATCCCCCCAGATGGGCTCTAAGCGCCCGGAACCCCACGAACGCTGCTCCGGGGAACAGGACCAGCAACACCACGTCTAAACTGCCGTCAGAAACGTCCTCCGCGTCCCTGGAATCAGGCATCCGAGGAGCCTCTCTCTGTCCCCTTGGCCCCTGCTGTGCTCAGCCAGCCACCTTTGTGCTCAGGCTGCATGAGATAGCTCCTCGGGGGGCACCACGGGGGGCTAGGCGTCCCTAGGGTTTGGTGGTCATCGGAGGGGGCCTGCTGCGCCCCATCCTGCTGCAAAGAGGCGGCCGAGTGCCAGCATCCCTCCTCCCGGCCACCACCGAGCGTCCTCCCTGTCCCGCACCGCCCGAGGCACTTGCTGTCAGAGGAAGGTGACAGCCAGCGTTGCACGTCCCCTTTCCGCCGCCCCGAGCACCGCAGCCGCCGGGGAACCTGCAAACACAGCGGTGGCCTCTTGGCAACTCATCAGACCCGCGTTATCTCAACAGACCCTTCCCGAGACACGGCCACGGGGGCCGCGGTGCCACCAGCACAGATGCGATGCTCGCGGCATCCCGGCACGGGAGGTCTCCGAGGAATCAGGCTTCGGAGAAACTTATCCTCCAGCCTGAGGACCTGGGAGCAGCTTTGGTAAGAATAGATGCTGAAAATAAACACTGTCCTTTACCTCCCTTTTCCCAAATGCCAGTTCTAAAAATCCGAGCCATTTGCAGGAAAATCCCCCATCACAGAAGCTCCTCTCTCCCTCTCCCAGGAGCACGGTGTTACTGCCGTTCAAGTGAGCTGCGAGCACATCCTCGGTACCTTAGGACAACGGCACACAGGGTTCAGATCATTAACCCCTAATCCAGGGCTGGGGGGTCAAGCATTTCTGTTTAACAGCCCGCTCCCCTTGCCAGCTCTTCACCCGCTGAGAGAGCAGTGCAAACTCCGCTCCCGACGGCGGGGATGTTTTGTCAGCGTTTGTCTGGTGGTCCCGCTCCTTCCCCCGCTGCGGCCTCCAGCCCTGGGACGCACCCTGCCCCCAGGAGGAGCCGGGGGAACCCCCACCGCTTTCCTTTGCATGCATTTAGGAAAATATTTCCTTTGGCTCAGGCCGCAAAGGAGGGCATTCCAGCTTCCTCCGCCTTCTGCTTGTTTTGGAGGCAAAACAGATGCAGAGAGCAACCACTCATCCATCCCCGAGCCTCCCAGCGCGGTTGGTCCAAACCCAAGGGGTGAGCTCTCAGCTAAACAAAATCCCAGCGTCTGAACCCGGACCTGCTGCGGGTCCGGGGGCTTCCACACCTGCAACAGCCAGGCTCTGAAAGGGACCGTGATTTTTCCCTGTCTTGACGCTTCAGTGTCCTACCTAAAAATGAGGATAGTTATACCATTATCCCCCCCAAATATTTACTCACAAAAACACCTTCAGGGCTTAGGCTCCCATCCTCGCTGGGAGAAAGAGGGGGGGAAAGGGATGCTGCACCTCCAGCATAGGAAGGATCTGGCCCTTAGGCTGCTGGTTTTGGTGTGGTTTTGGGAAATCAAACAGCGGAGCCTCACGGACCCCAGACAAAGCTCCTGAAGCCCTGGCTCGCTGGGGGATCTGCCCCCACAGCCGACAGGAAGGGAAGCTGCTCCCGTGCCAGCACGCAGCACCATCCTCCCCACACGATGCTGTTCCCCAGGGACGCTGTAGCGAACAGCAGCCAGCCAAGAACAAACCTTTTGTTCCTTTTTCCCCCTCCAACTCAGCTGCGGTTCACACAAGCAGCAGCTTCCCCCCGAGGAAGCGCCCGGGTCCCACCGAGCCCGCGCGGTGCCGGGAGCCATATGGAGGCAAACCGCGGATGCGCCACCGGGAGCCAGCCCTTGGCAGCAGCCCCGGCCCCGAGCTGCCCGGCTCTGCCGGCCGACTCCGCAGCTCTGCACGGCACAGCGAAACCCGGCTCCCGCAGGGGCTGGGGTGACGGATGATGCTGACGCAGGGAATCGGGGCTGGTTTAACGCCCCAGATGGCTTGGAGCAAGCCGCTTCGTTCATCTGCGCCTCCACGACGAGGGCCATCAGGTTCCTAATTGCTTTTTTAACTGTTTTGTTTTGTTTTTTTTTTTTTTTTTTTTTTTTTTTTTTTCTTTTAAGCGTGTGGACAGGTGGTGTCCAGTCCTGGTGACACGCGTGCACGGAGCAGGGAGGCTCCAAGCTCATTCTGGATGCCACTAAGGCCACCCAAACAGGTTATCCCCATTTAAAGTCTCTTTCTCTGCACAGGGCTGTCAGATTAAGGTTTTTTCCAGGCTTGCCTACACCAGGGCATGACCCGCATCCCGTGGGCTATCGCCGTGCTCTGGACTGAGGGGTGCCGAGACCCAGCGCCCCCCGGGATGGGGCAGGACCCCTGCAGCAATCCATGAGCTGCTTTGGCTCCCTGTTCCAGCACGTCTTCCGCACGTGCTCCCGCATCCAGCTCAGCTACACTTCACAGATTCTAGTTTCCATAAATAAAAATTAAACAAACACTTAACAAGCGTCATGCATATTAATACCCTCCAGGTGAAGGTTAGCACGAGCTGTGATTGTGGCAAATCCGCATTTGATTAGATTGACTTGAAAACAGGAGAGATAAACAACCCACAAAAGCCTAAAAATTATAGTAATTTATTCTTTTGACCTCTGCGAGTTTCTCGGTTTTCTGCAACTTCAGCCTCCTTCGCACAAGGGGATTTTTCCCCACTCAGTGCGCTTCAAAGAAGCAGGTGCTGGCACATTACAAACGACTCCGTTCCCCTCGCCTCTCGAACGGCTCGCCACACGTACGGCGCGGCATCTGCGGAACAAGTGGGAGCTTTTGACTCAGCCGCCTCGTGAAAAGCTCCTCGTGACAGCAGGAGTCTCGTGAGGAGCCGGCGGCGGGACGCCGAGGCTGTCGGAGAACGGCACTGGAGCCGCCTTCTCTCAGAGGGCTTATCTCCACCAGCACCCTGAATATCCACGCCCAGCCGGCGCTCTGAGCTGCTCCTCAGCCACCGGAGAAACACCCCGCCCGTATTTCGGATGCCGGCATTGAAACAAGAGGATGCGCATCCCAAAAGCATCCCTCTCTCTTTCCTGACTTTAGGCAAGTTCAGACAGCAGCATCGGAGACATGGACATCCGAGTGCGACCGACCGGGAGCTCCTGGCTCCAGGAGGTTACAGCCCGATGAGGCACCGGAGATGCTTTTTTGATGGACACAGGCTGAAACAGCAGTTTGGAGGGAGGCTGTAGAGCTTCAGTAAATCCTGTCCGTTCCACATTCCCAGTGTCAGGGCATTTCCCCACTCTGTAAATACAAGAGAGTCTCTAACAGATCTACGCCTTTGGGAGAACCTTGCTATAGCCCAGCTGGGTGGATTTAGGGGAGCTCAGCCCAAGCAGACACCTGGGGTGGTGCAGATGATTTAGGGGACCACTCACTGGGAGGACGAAGGAGCTCCAAGTTCCTGAGTCTTTTCCAGCGCAGCAGCCATTAGCTCCCCCTGGCTCTAACGCAAGCCAAAACGGACGCTCCGACCGTAGACAGAGAGCCAACAGCTGGTTAATAAACACTAATAAAGGCAACCTGGAAGGATCTAACCTGCGGCTGGAAGTTCTCCACGGGGTCCCTGCTCCACTGCTGAGCAAAAGGCACAGTCGCCGTAGAGGACCCGGCAAGACTTTCCGATAGACGGGCAATTATTATTCATTCGTTTCCTGTTTGTGGCGACAACGTTAATCACAGCGGCCTCCGGGAGAAGGATGCTAATGAAGATGTGACGCGGGCAGCAGCGTCCGCAGCCATTTCTCAATTCATTAGCATCCTGTCACTCCGAGGGGCGACCGCCGAGATCCGCATTCCCACCTTTCACCAAAACATGACAGGGTAATAAAGCAACGCTATTTGCAGTCCTGGGGAAAAGCTGAACGCGTTCCTGAAGCCCAGCGGTTGGCGCAACAAATGCCGAAAATCAAAGACCAAAAAAATGGAACAAAACCCCAGCACTCGAAGGAGCAACGACAAAGAATCCTCCTACACCCCTGCTCGCCCGCAGCCAGGGTCCAGCAGCCACAGTCCTCGCCGCAAAGCGCTGCTGGACCCGTGGCCATGCACAGGTAATTGTATGGAACCAGCCTGAAAATCCGCGTGGGCGACCAAAAGTGGGACAGGTCCCGGAGGCTGCCACCTGGGACACCTCCCAATGCCCTCGCATCAGCAGAAATGCTTTATTCATCAGCAAAAACACGGAAAAGAGAACAGGCGGCAACGTGCGACGGGAGAAACCTGAACCTGCGCAGGGGACGTGTCAACCCTGGGTGGCGTTTCAGCATTTCCCGTTAGTTACCCTCCATAGCGAGTGATACGGAAAATAATCGGGTGCCTTCTGCTCATTGCTGCCTGGTGGGTGTCCCACATCTCACGAATCTTCTGTGGGACCAGAAGCACCCAACGTTTTCACCTTATCCATTAAAAGAATCCCCAACAAACCCATATAACTACACATACTGATGCTGCCGGTTCAGTGTTTCCTAAAAACGCCGAGTACCTTAATGCGGGCGACACCGCAGCCACGCGGGCCACCCGCGTTAACGGCTCTCTGAGGGTCCAGGCCAGATGAAGGCAAATGCCTCCTGATGCAGATGCTCCACATCGCGCCCGGTGAACACCACCTCTTCCGCGGTGCAGATTTATTCCGGCAGCTCCACATAATAAACAAGGCCATTTCCCTGCTGAAATCAGGGCAGGCAATAACGCCATGGTCTCAGACAAGATGGAGTACGCCATCACCAGCTTTTAGGTTGGGAAATACAGTTCTCTGAACCATCTGATGGGCTTCCGAGTTAATGCGATAATAGATAAGCCGGGGTTTTTAACATAACTGCAAGCATCCAGCTTTGCATGGTTCAGGTTTCTGGACTATTTCTATCACCGCGATAGCTGAACTCAACTTCCACGTTCTGATCGGGTGCCATCTGTTACTAGCAAACATTCAGATGAGCCGTGAAGCGCGTGCAAGCGCTCACTAAATCTGCGGAGACAGAGTTTTTGCTGATCTCCGTTCTCTCGACAGCGGTTTCATCATCCGGCCAGCAACTAACAATGGCGCAGCAGGAGCCCCGGCAGGCTCCAAAACCGCGGGCAGCACACAGCCGGCGCAAACGCTGCGCGAAATAAACCCCATCCACCCACAAAACTGCCTGCCCGACGGATTCGGGATAGACTAGCCAAGAGACACGTTTGCAGACAGTGGGAAGGAGCAACCCCGTTTTCAGGCTGGGGCTCGTTTTCACCTGCTGTGGCCCTCGGCGGGCGGGGAGGGGAACGAGCCCTTTCCCCTCGCTGCGGCAGAGCCAAGGCGCTCACCCTCCCGAAACGGGGCTTTTCAGACACCCCGAGGGGCTGCTGCCACCGGGGAGATACCCTGGAGCCCTCCGAGCGTGACGGGGCCCCTGGAAAGCAAAGCAGGCCTGCTGGAGTAGTAACGCAGTCGGTGGAACCCGTATGTCCGCCAAGTAGAGCATTCTGGTTGGGAAAATTAAATTAGGCTTTTGGAAGGTGGAACGGTGCCCCCGCGTTCAAACAGCGGCATCTGCTCTTTGCGAGGTGGGTTTGGCAGGCGCCGGCGCGACAAAGCAGCCGGGAGGTCCCTGGCCACGGCAGCTTCCCCTTTCCCAAAGAAATCCCATCGCCTCCTTCCCTACGAACAGTTCCCCTTGGAACTCCAGCAAAATGTGGTCACCGAGACGGGTCCCCAGCACAGGCACCGGCTCCACGGCAGAGCGGGACGGGGGCCCGGGGACCTCATGCTTCTCTTATTAAATCTCCCTCCCCCTCCCTCGGATCCCGGCTCGCTTCCCTTTCAGCCTCAGCTGCCGCACAATACAATTTGAGCTGTGAAAATGCAGTCAGCACATGGAGCTGCTGCTGCTGCTGCCTGAACCCTCCCCGATTTTGTCAGCTCTCCACGGTTGACGGCGTTCCCTGATGTTAAATGGGTTTCACAGATGAGCGGGGGCGAGTTACCAGGGTAAGGAACCACCGAGGGAGAGGAAGACAGAGCGAGACGCAGAGAAGGCAAGGAAGCGAGTAGGCAAGCAGGAGGGAACCCAAAATCCAGCCCGTTTTGAAGACGGGACCGTGCCGAGACCCGCCTGGAGGTCCCATTCCCGCACACCAGGGTCCACTCTCCTGGCAGGCACGGAGCCCTGCAACGAGAGGGAAACCTCCTTGAAAAGCTCACCAGAGAAACGCTGTTCCTCCCCTCCCAGGGGGTCTGAGCACCCTCACGGCGGGTACAGGGGGACCTTCATCTTCCGACAGCCCTGAAGCCAGGGAGCGAGGCAGGCGGGAGCCGCAGCCCCGCGCGGGGCTGGGGAAGGGCCGGGTTTTGTCCCCGTTGAGAGCAGAGCCGGCTGCTGGAGCAGGGCTGCGCGCAGCCTGGCAAATCGCGGCAGCTTTTCCAGCTTTATTTTTTCCCCTGTTAAATCTAAGATGGGGAAAAAAAAAAAAATATATATATATACACACACACACCCCAACTGTATTTGATAAGAGCTACTTCACCCCGAGAGGGCTGCGGGGAGACGCGCTCTCACGAACGAGCAAACACAGCTCCCCTTCCTTGTTTATCTGCTTCAGATTTGAAGCAAGGGCTGGGGAAAACGCAGTAATGTTTGGCTGAATTCCCCGCGCCTGTCAAAACCCAACGCTTCATAAATATGTAATTGTGCCTATCTATCACCTGCTGGTGTTTGGGGTTTCCAGGAGTCGGGGAATCATCGCCAGCTTCTTCAGGGAGCTCAGTAATAAGCGGGAGGTAAAGCTTCGCCTTCCTTGATATTACTGCCCCAAGGATCCAGACTGCTCTCGAGAAGCTGGGAGCTCTGGGGACTTGGGAAGCGTGAAAAAATACGTTTCAGAGAGTGAGATAAAATGGACCTTTTTGTTCTGCTTTCCTCCGGCGTTGCAGGTAGCCGTCACCTGAACCGTACGCCACCAAAAAGGGTTTCTGGCAGAGTTTTTCGGGTGACGAGCTGTGCTTCCAGCCGGGCTGCACCGTCAGCGCCACCTCCATGGCACGGATGGGGAAACCGAGTCCCTGCCTTTCTCCCTCGCCTCTCTGGGACCTCGCTTGGGTCCTGAGCGCACGCGGCGGAAGGAAGATCCCCTACTCCTCTGCATCCCCCAGTGGGCCCAGGGAGCCTCCCGTGCCCCTCGCCGCGCTCCGCATGTCACCGTGCTCCCAGCACCGGGCTGCATCGCACAGGGAGGGATGAAAGGAGGAAGTTCAGCACGTTCTCACAAAACAGACCTCTCCTGCTCTGATGCACGTTCCTCTTGAAAACACTCAAAAAAAGAAGAGTCTCGCTCCCCTCCTCCCCCTGCTGCTAGGCAAAGCGGTACAAAGGCACGGGTTCTTTTCCATAACTTTCTTTTAAAAAGACCACGCGCTTACATTTAATTAAAAGTATCTACGTAGGAATGAGATTAATTAATTCTCCTTCTACCCAAGAGCCCTCTCATTGTGTTGGCTTAAATGAGGTTTTAAAATGTTGTCTCTCCGCCGTATCTGGGCTACTTGTCTCCAGACAGCACTTGGACTGTTATTCCGGCTCATCCTACACCACCCCGCTTCTCTTAAAAGAGGGTGAAGTGCGCAGGGCCGGCCCGCGCTCGGCTTGGGGGGATGTTAGGAGCGGAGCTTCCGAGAGACACGGGCACCTCAGATCTTCTGGAGAGGATCGGCTCAGCCCACAAACAGCCTGGGACGCCAGCAGCCGCCACTCAACTCGCGTGCTCCGCTCGGTGGCGACGCAACCAGAGGATGCTGCCCGGTCAGAAGGCGGCAGCAAGCGGGCATGTGGAGGGCAAGGAGAGCGCTGCCAAAGGCTCCGCAGCCTGGCTGGAAGCACGGCAGAGGCGATGCGGCAGCCGGGAGAGGACGGCAGCAGCGATGATGATCGCCGAGAAGCCCTGGGAGGGAGCGGTGCGGGGGCAGCCCGCCCGGCATCGCCGCCTCTGCCCGCTCCCAGCCCCGGCGCCCGATGCAAATCAGTAAATCAACAGCCTGTGAAACGCGGCTTTCCAACCTGCCATTTTCCTGAGACGCCTGCCCATTTCTCCACGCAGGTCAAGCGCAAAGATGGCGAAGGGTGACAGCTGACAGTAGAACTCAGCGTTTAACCCTCCGAAATAAAAGGAAAGGAACAAAGCGGACAAACAAGCTCTCCTCCCTCGCAGAGGGAGGATGCGGAGCGGTGACCTCAAGCAGTGCTGCAAGAAGGGACCCGCTATTACGCACGGAGAGCGACGCACTCTTCTTTGTGTCCAAATTTCACCCAACGCAGAGGAAACATCTTCCTTATAATTCAACGTCAAGTGGAGCCGGTGGCACACGGTGCTCCCGAGGGAGCCTTGCTTCCAGTGGAAAGCGGAGCAGAAGCAGAGCTCTTGGCGCTGGTGCCAGAAGCTGCGGGGACGGCCCTGGGGAGCGCGGGGCTCCTGGGCTCGCTTTGCCATCCCTGGCAGGTCCGGTAGCCCTGGGACCGGACCGGTTCACCTGCCTCCGCCCGGCACCGTGGCAGGAGCCCAGGGACCTGGCAGAGCCAGAGCCCACTCCAGCGGCCGGGCCACCCTGAGCCATCCCCGGCAGAGTCACCGACGGGCTGCAGCGCGACACGTGGACCCTGTCCCCTGGGTGGTCAGTAATAACAGCAGGAATCCACGCGTTACAGGAGGAGAGAGAGAGAAAGGAGCGTACTGCAAACGGTGCGGCGGAGCTCCCTTCAGCTCTCCTGCCTTTAGGCAGCAGCACCGAGCCGCTTGCGAAGGCTGCGCCATCATTCGTACCGTGGCTGAAGGGATGCGGGAACCGCAGCGCCCCGAGCCCCGCTTTGGGCAGGGGGAGAGGGGCTCACGGTGCTGCCAGGCAGGGAAACCGGCTGGGACCCCACCAGGTCCGGCAGCTTTCTTCCCCTCTCCCCTGCCCTCACCCCTTCAGTAATTTTCTTCCATGCCGTTCTACAAGCCGCCAGCCTTCCCGTCGGTAGGCGAGCTCCAGCCTCCCGCAGCCCAACATTAATGGATGGGAGCGAGACATTTCTCCTCCCAAAGAAGGGGCTTCCCAGCTGGGTCCAACAGCCCACCGATTGGGCTATTTACATTTTGAGTCAAATATGAAGTCACCCGGCGGTTCCCTGAGGCTCCTGAAGGCAGGTGATCGGGGTGACCTTACTCACAAGTAGATCTGTGTCAAACCCAGGCAGCCAGAGGCTCCAGGCTGAAGGAGGGGGGCGAGGGACAGCCCTGGCTGCTGGCGGGGATGCGCAGTGAGGTGTATTTCAGTAGAGAGATGGAAACACGACTGCTTGTAAGAGACACAAAACCACAAGTCTGTAATAGACTTGACCATAAAGATGTGAGCCGGAGCGCGTTCAACACCCTCTTGGTGCTCACGTCTCGTTTACTGCGGCGCCCAAAGGAATACCTTCTGCAGGACATGACTGACTCCTGCCCCGGGCCCTCCGGACCCTCTTTTCCCTTCCCTGGCACGCAGCGCCGGCCCTCTGTGTGCTGGCAGCACAACTGGAACAGCTACCGGTGCACAAACAGCAGGAGCACCCCACGCCCACACACCACGCGTCCCTCTCCCGCTCCTCTCTTTATCTCCCTTGGCCACCCGCCTCGGCAGCGCGCTCCGGAGACGCTCCGCGCCGGCAGGCAGGCACAGCACGGCACCCGCGACCTCATGGGGAGCCCCCGCTCCCTTCCCGGGCAATCCGACGGCTCCCAAGGCCCACCCCGTTCACGGCAAGGCATTTGCATCCCGCTTCCCAGAGGCGGCTCCTGCTTCACCTCAACTTCCCGCGATAAATCCTTATCGGGAGCGCCCGTGGCAAGTCTGCGGTGACTTTGTTCGTTTGTATTAGCTCTGCACAGATTAGCTCTTCGCAGCGCTTTGCCAGTTTATACAGATTTCTGATAAATGTTGTGACAGATTTTCCTGACTTTGGGAAAAAAAAAAAAAAAAAAAAAGAGCAAGGGGCGGGGGGGGGGGGAGGGGGGGGGGAGAAGAAGAAGAGAGTCTTTGCCTGCCCACGCTTCAGCTAGTGCTTTAGACATGAAATATTCATTGCTGTTCAAGCACGTAGGGTCTAAAAAACCAGTAAGCACTTGTATATCCCCAAATACAACATTCCTCCCTTGTCCCCACTCCGGCAGCGGCTCCGGGTCTCGCTTCCCTCGTGCGCCACCACCCCTGGGACGCCCGCCCCGGAGAAGGCAGGAATCCTCCCAAGGATGCTCCTCCACCCCCTTCTCCCCCTGCGCCCCAAGAAGGGCTAGAGGCTGCAAGGGGATCTTTAAACCCGATTTGGGATGGCAGGTAGCACTTATCTCCTCCGGATTTACATCCCTGCCACGTATGTAGTAAATTCTGTGGATCACCTCGGCCGTCAGCGCTGTCTCTCCCCTGTAACGCTGATCTTTTATTCATCTCCATTCTGCGTGAAGACTTTCTAGACAGTGAAGACGACAATGAGAGCAGCGGGTATTTGCCTTTCAGCCAGATATTGAGACTGCTGAAGCTCCAAGCTTTTTTGGGAAGCCCAGGCTCCCCGTGTACCACCCGCGGACTCCCGCCTGTGTGGGACCCCGGTGCCGGACTCGGGCTAGCGGAGGTCACGGCTGCATCCATAACGATGCAGGTCTCTGAATTTAAGCTCCTGCAATGCCCGGATCTCTCCGGAGGCGGGAGAGACGGGGTTATGCAAAGAGAGGAGAGCACCAGCCCGGCCCGGGCCACGGACCACAACCTTCCCGGACACTCCGCCTGGCGATGGAAGTTTCCAACGTCCCTTTCGTGCAACCATTTACTCTCTGCCAGGTTTGTGTGCCTGCTATTAGCCTTCAGAGCTCTGATTTGTTTGCCTGTCATTTGGACAAATGTCGACGGGCAGAAACAAGCAGAGCTTTCTTTTTTCCCCCCCCTCCCCTTCTCTTTTTCTACCCACCCGCCCACTATCCAGCGCCAGTGAGAACATCAAGGGAAAGGAGTGAACAACTGACCCATAAAAGAAATACAAGGCTTACGGTTTTTGATAAAAATTAAATATTGTAGGAGTCATGACTAGATAAAAGCTAGTGGAAGGAAAAGCCTCAGACCTCAATGGAGTATAAAAAAAAAAGCAGCATATAAATATATATACACACACGCAAGAAGGTGTCTCGCGAGTTTTATGGAGTTTGATAACCTGAATAGGCGTCGCTCCCAGCAGACCTGCCTCACAAGCACATCTCCAACACGGGCTGAGAAATCTCAGCAAAGCCAGCGAGGATCTGAGCACCAGCAGGCGCTACCCTGCCCTGGGGGCGGCAGCTTCTGCCCCCGCAGCTGCGCCCCGAGATCCCCCTCCCGGCTCCCGCAGCCCCCCCGGGCAAACTGCAGCCCCCGGGGCAGGTCCCCGCTCTGCTCACCTACGTACAGCCAAAGAAACAACCCGCTGGAGGATGAAAAAATAAAAGATGCTGTTGTCCCGCTCCGTCCCCATGTGCTGGAAGTGCCTGGCGCAGCTCCATGGGAGAAGCCCATCGCCAAGGCCAGGGGCAGCGCGCGGGGCCGGCAGCCCTTCCAAGCAAGCCCTACGCGCGCGGGGGCAAGAGGAGAGCGCGCCTCCTGTTGGACCAGGAGAGCGTGCACAGGACATACACGCAAAAACAGCGTTAAATATTCTCTTAACCCCGGCATAGGTTTCTGGTTCAGAAGCCACGTTGTGCCCCGCTCTGCGCTGCGGCCGGAGGCGGGCAGGGGCCTGCGGTGGGGAATCGCGTGCCCCAGAGACAACACGGCAGCTGAAACGGCTCAGAGGAGGCAGAAACTGCTCTCATCGGGCGCAGCCGGGAGACAGCCTCCAGCAGGGAGATGCCCGTGCACGAATAATCATCCCTCACTCACGGCACGAGCAGGCTGGTGTGAAGACATCGACTGCCGCGGTGCTAAGTAACAGCAGCTCCTCCGAGCCGCGAGGACTTTTGCTGGGCACGCTTCGCATCACCTGCTCCCAACTCTCCCAACGGGGACAGCCGCTGGCCCGACCGGTGAAAACGTACGGAGTTTCCATTGGACACACGAAGGGCGGCACATCCTCGGTGGGTCCTGCCCCCCACTCCTCGTCTCCCCGCACATCGCGGCGGAACTGCCCGCTACACCGCTCCAGGCACCTGCTGCTGAACTCGCCGCTCGCCAGGCTACCGCAGGCTTAATTTCCCTCCCGCCACTCGCTGGTTTTCCAAATTACACCCGTCCCAGGTCTGCTTTTATACACACTCCCAGGCAAGCAACACACCACCCCCTGCTGCAACACAGCCACAGGCAAACGCAATCCCCAAAGGGCCACAGGCACCTGATAAACAGGAGGGGCCTCTCCCCACGGCTTCACAGACCCCTGGCCATATCTGCCCCCTCCCTGAGAATCAGCACACCCCAAGCCCCCCAAAAACACCCCTTACCTGCAGAGCCCCCTCCTGCCTCCTGCTGCATCCCCCAGGGGCTGCTGGGGCTGAGCACTAAGTACCCGCAGGTGTGGAACTGGGAATTGGCCCCAGCTGGGCAGGGGCAGCCCGGCAGGGAGTCGCTCCAGCGTCCCCATCGCCGTGGCTAACGCCGCTGGGGAGGCTGTTGCCGCGGCGGGGAAGGCCGGGAGCACCTGCTGCCCCCGGGAAGCGCCGCGCATCAGACATGAAACCCCGTTTTCCTCCCCTTGTGCCAATCCTGCCGGTTTGCCTGGAGTGTGCAGAAAACATTTGCCCGTGCTGTGCAGAAAACAAGCTGCCTCCCCCCGCCAGCCACTGCAAACCCCGTGCTGGCCACGCGCGCTCCAGAAAGGCGCGCGGCTGGCAGCCCCGACCCGGGCTTGGCGGGCTGGTGGCCCTAGAGGTGCCATGGCAGCGTTCAAAGGTGGGTTGCTGCGGTGGGACTGCACAGGACCGTCTGCGATCCCAGCTCGGAAGCGCGGCACGGCTCGCACCGCTGATGGGAGAGCACCGGCCCCGCCTCTGTTTAGTTCTGATACCCCAAACGTTAGCACTCCTAAGGCAAGCCCAAGCAGCCCCTGGGAGAGCTGACAAGAGTCTGGGCACTTGCAGACCAACCCGTGAAGCTTGGCCAAGCCTGGCTCGAAAGCGGCCCGCTCGTGGCCCGAGCCAAAGCGGTCGCCTCCCCGTGCGCAGGGGCCCCTCCTGGGACAGTGATGCCGGGAAGCCTCTGCCCCTCCGCCGGTCCCTCTCCCCGGAGCAGCAGCTCCACCCCGGGCTCGCCATCCCAGCAGACAAGCAATCGGGCAAAGACGAGCCGGAGAGTTAAGGCAGCAGCACAGGGAGAATTGGAGCTGCGCTCGGCAGCAAATTAGACATTTAAAAAGTGAGGAGAGTGACTGGTGAAGATTAAATGCATTATAGATTTGCTGGAGGAGAGGCGAGCGAAAGAAAAGGTAGATCATTGACACCCCTCAGGCAACAGGGTGAAGATTTGTTTACGTACCGGTGTGTAATCAAGTAGGAATGAATGCGAGACACGGGGCCTTAATTTTTCATTTGCAATCAAGGCCACGAACACCTTTTCTTAGCCACAGAAAAACACTGCCATTCTCCTCGTTCCTGCTCAACAGCAGCATTACCCAGAGAAGGGAAAATTATCCAGACATAATCGGGCTGATTGCAGACGGGGACGGCCGGGGAAGGAGAGCTCCAGGGGCTGCCGGCGCCTCCCGGCCACGCTCGGAGCGGTGCTCGGGCACCCTGTCCCCCGGTGGGGACCGAGTTCCCTGTGACACGGGAGCTGTTTTGGGAACACCACCGGCTTCAGCCCTGGGCTGGGGCTTGGGGACGGATGGGATCCCTGGGAAGGGTGGGATCCCTGGGATGGGTGACCTCTCTGGGATAGATGGGATCCCTGGGAAGGATGGGATCCCTGATATAGATGGCATCCCTGGGATAGATGGGATCCTTGGGATAGATGGGATCCTTGGGATGGATGGCATCCCTGGGAAGGATGGGATCCCTGGGATGAGTGACATCTCTGGGATAGATGGGATCCCTGGGAAGGATGGGATCCCTGATATAGATGGCATCCCTGGGATAGATGGGATCCTTGGGATAGATGGGATCCTTGGGATGGATGGCATCCCTGGGAAGGATGGGATCCCTGGGATGAGTGACATCTCTGGGATAGATGGGATCCCTGGGATAGATGGGATCCCTGGGATGGATGGCATCCCTGGGATGCTGCGCCTGGGCTGCAGCTTGCTCCTGTGTTAGAAGGCTGTTTTCCAATGCTGGGAAAAAAGGAATCATCCCAGATAGTGTGAAGTCTCACGCTGGACGGGTGGCTCTGCCGGACTCATTGAAAGGACTCTAGGAGGAGGTCCTGATGCCAGGATCCCGGCTGGGAAGCGTGGAAGAGCCGGCACAACATGAACGCCTGGGGCACGGCACACATACAGGGCACGTCTGCAGAGGCAGGACGGAGCCGCAGGCTTTCGCCCCAGCGAGGGGGGCACCGGGCAGCACCCCCCGTCCCGGTGAGAGGCAAAGGGCCCAGGCACTGCTGGCGGGGAAGGGAACATGAAAGCGGATCACAGGCACAGGCATGCAGCCGAGCGGGGATGGAGCAGGGGCGGGGGTGCGAGGGAGCAGAGGAAGGCGAGCACGCGGAGAGGCGCGGGCTGGAGAAAACCTTCCCCATCCCATTGAAACTCCTCTGCTGCTGCCATTTTGCAGAGCCGCTGCCAAGCCGCCGCGCTGCCGGGAGCGGGGCGGGCAGCGAGGTGCCAGCCCCCGGAGATGCCGCGAGCCCGGTGCGGAGGAGAAGGGGGGCGTCTGATCAAATATTCCCTTTACTCCCAGCAGCCGTCATATCTCACGCGTGCTCGTTTCATGCCTGCCTGCTCCGGGCGGGCGAGGTGATGCCGGCGCCGCTGGCCCTGCTTGTCGCAGCAAGGAGGGAGAGGGCAGGGCTGCCGGGGCAGGGATGGCGCCGCCGGGAGGGATGCTTAACCCGGGGTACGCGAGCAGAAGGCTCTGTATCCCAAATCCCAACCGTTAACAGCCAGCTGTCGACACCCGGGCTGCGCAGGTAGGGTCGCAGAGGAGCGAAGGCAGTGAGGGATCCACGTGGCGCTGAGCAAGGGGAGGGAATCGCAGTCACCCCAGAGGATGCTGAGAGCCAGCACGCGGGACCTGGCGGGGAGGTGAAGGACTGCACTGCTGCTGTCGGGACACGAGGCACGTCTTTGTTTAAGCCACTCAGAGGAAACTGGGATTTCCAGAAAGCGCTCGAGGTCAAACGGAGCGTCGGGAACTGCCAGCAGGTCTTTAAAGCCGTCCCTGCTCTTCCCGGCACTTTGCGTCTCAGGGTCTTTTTATGCACCGGGGACTCCTTCCTGCTTGGTACTCGGAGACGGAGGAAACCTCCCTCGCCTCGCGGGGAGCCACATGGGAGCAGAAAAGGGAGACTCCAGCCCAGCAAAGTGCGGAAGGGCACGAGAGTCTCTGTGTGCGGAGCCATTTCGGGGGGAGCGGGGGGTCACCCCCTTCCCGGGGCGACGGCCTCGAGCAGCTCCACAAAGCCGTTAGACGGGGACACACACGGGGGGGCAGAAGCGGGTCTCGCTTACGGCACAGCCCTCGGACAGGAACGAAGCCGCAGGGGGCAGCCGAACGCTCCCCCGCTCCTGCCGGGGCTCAGGTCCCCTTCCGACCGGAGGGGAGCGTTCTCCCAAACCCCTCGCAGGCTGCCAAGCGCCCACGGATCCTCCCGGACTTTGATTTCTGCTGCTGCCAGCCGAGCAACTGCCGAACTGCATCTCTCCAGACCCCTTCTATCTATATTCTGCTTTTCTGTTCTAGCTGTCGTCTTTATTCCTATTCACCCTGCACTGCTCTAGGCCTACTCCTTACAGCACTCCCGCTGCCGCCCCATGGAACGGGATAAGAAACGGGGCCGGGAGAACGTGGGTTGCGGGGTAACAGGCAGAGGCACGTGGCTTAAACCCGCTATTAATTAGGCAGGCCTGAGCTGGGAGGGAGAAGGGCTGGGAGAGCTCGGCGGCCCGACCGCGTGCGGCGCTGATGGGTTCTTGGGGGCAGAGCCAGGGAGTCCATCCGTCCGGCCGCATCCAGGCTGGTGAGCGGGAGCGAAACGGCGCCAAGGAGGGGCGAGGAGAAGCCCGGAGGGGTGAGCGAGGAGCGGAGCTTACACGGGATGACATCCTGACCCGAGCGAGCACGGGGTCCGCCTGCCCGCACCCGCCGGCAGCAGAGCGGCGTCTCCGAGGGGTTCTCCCTAGGAGAGCCCGTACGGCGAGGGATTGCTCTGCTCTTACCTTGCTCGGGTGGTTTTTGCGAGCCCTGGCAGTAAAGCTGGCCCAGCCCGCTATACACAGCTGCGCCTGCCCGTGCGCCGGGGCAGCTCGGCGGGTTTTGCACCGGCCAAGCACCCAAACTGGAAGCAACCGCCCCTCGGCGTGCCCCCCCGACCCAGCTGTTCCTGGATAAATATATAAACTAAAGTTTACCTATTTAACTAAAGTTTGTTTGTTTCCCTCAAGTTTATCTATTTAACTGAAGTTTCTTTCTTTAGCTAAGCTTAGCGAGGAGGTTCGCCGGCGGCCGGAGAGCAGGGGGCTGGCGGAGCTTCCCCCCTCTGCGGTCACCTTGCCGTACCTTCCCACTAGCCCCAACCCCGCCGCCCTGCTGACCGTACACCCCCGTTTCTCGGGGAGGAGCTTTGGCATACAGCAGGGAATGTCTCCCCGGCTGCCTTCTGGAGCAGGACAAGGCCGGTTAAAACATTTATTGGCCATTAGACTGAAATTATTTTCTAAGTTGTACTAATTCAGATGTTAAAATATTAGCCCAAGGGATGGAATTTGGCTTTTCCCCTTCACTGCAATGCCAGCTAAAGCAGCGCTCATTTACACTCGGAGGAGGGGAACGCGCGCGAGGGAGGTAATCTGCCGCCAAGGGCTGGCAAATCGGACCCACCGGAGCTACGGCCCGGCCGAGCGCAGGGGCTGAGCCGCGCTGCCCAGGCTCGCTCCGACCCTCCATACGCCGCATTCCCGGCGCGCCGCTCACCGGGGTACGAGGTGCAGACCCACAAGGTCTGGCCCCTGGGGAGCGGGATGGGGCCGGGGCCGGCATCCCCCCATCGTTGCTGCCCCTCAGCCGGCGGGGGGAGCGCCGTTCCCAATGGATGCTGCGGGAGCGGGCGTTATCCCAGGCTGCCGCCTAGGAAATGGGATCGGAGCCTCAGAAAAAGCTCTTAGCCCCTCGTCAGGCCCCTGTGATGAGAAGCGGCCGGGCAGCCCCAGCCCAGGCGCGCGGCTCCTCAGGGGCACTACGGCAGCGTCTCTCTTGGTGGCAGCTCCGCAGCAGCAAGCCAGCGTTGTTCTCCTCCTCCTTTGTCCCAAACATAAAAGATTGATGCTTCTAATTTCGGCACTGCAGCTGCCTCGTAACCCCATTTCAGGAGACGCGGCGAAGGGAAACGCGGGGGGAGGAAGGGACGCCGGGATCGCGGATGGCTCCGCTGAGGGCGAGCGGTGGCGAAGCCGATTCCTCCTGGCGGTACGTTTCACTGGGCTTGGTGTTCCGAGGCGAACCGACATCCCACATGGCAACTCCGAAATCCCCAGCATTGTAAAGGGAGATGCAAGAAAACCTGGCAACAGCCAGCAGGGCACTGGAGATCGGAACGGGGCGGAGAGGGGGCGTATTTCAACGCTCACCTGCCGCCGCAGCATTGAAATATTTGTCTGCTGTTAAAAGCTTGTGTACGGGGCCGCCCCCCACCCCGCCCTGCAGCTCGGGAAGGTTGAGATACCAGCCACAGGTCGACGTTCTCCGTAAGAAAACACCGCGGCAGGTACCCAGCGCGGGAAGACGCGATGGGAGCGAGCTCACGGCAAGGTGCAGCCCGCAGACCAGCTCACCCGAGACGACGGCCCGATATCGTCTCTGCCGCGGCAGGGCATAAAGAGTGCAAAACGAGCTGGGGGTTTGTAACATTAATTTTTTTTTATTAAGAAGACAGATATTTTATAGTACTTCTTTTCCTTTGTAAAAATGGTATACATGAACCAATACAAAATGTGAATGGGAACAGATGGATATGTATTTTCTTACATCGTCACATCTTCCATGGACACCTTAAAACAGAACTGGCCTAAGGGGAAAAAATGAAAAGGCCGGGTGAATAAAGAACAAGGTTGTTTAGCATCGGTTCCGCCTCCTTCATTTGTAATACGCCTTTAAACAAGGTTGTTCTTTCTTCACGCTTCAAAATCCTAATGATCTAAAGCTGTACAAAGTAATACTCAACAATACATTTCAAACAGTGCACTGTATACTGAAGAAAAAATACATAAACCGATATACAACTAAAATTCGTAATTTCCTGGTTTTTATCCTGTTTTTCTTTTTTTTCTTTTTTTTTTTTTTCCAATGTGTGGGGCCGAAATTTTGCAATCTACCTGAGACGGAAAACACCAATCAAAACACATGAACCTGAGACATGTCAACATTGTAAGTCAAAGTTACATCGGTAACACTGCACTACTGTACACTTCCAAAACAAAGATGGGCTGCTCCAAACCAGGCTGCCGATCCCGCCCCCGCGCATGTTTGCACCCTAAAAGCCCCCCGGCCCCCCCGCGCCGGCGGCTTCTCGCCGGGACCGGGGTGGCAATGGGGCTGAAGGCTCAGAAAAGAGCTGCGCTCGACAAAATCTGCTCGGGGAAAAAACAAAGGGTGTTTCGGCGAGGTTCTTCTCGTGAAAAGGGGAAAGACAGAAGACTGCCGGAGAATGGACTCGCGCTCTGCCGTCAGGCCATCCCGTTCCCAAAGGACTCCCGCATTGTAATGGTTCTGCCAAGAACAACAATTGGAAAAAAAAAAACCAAACGAAAAACCAAAACGCACGAAAACGCTTCCCCCGAAACCCCTAAAAAAAACCCCAACCTGATGCTAAGATTAATGTTTCCCTTAAATAAATCAGCATACACCTTCCACATAAACACAGTAAAAAAAAGTACCGCTCGAAATCCAAGATTACTCACCAAAAAAAACCCAAATTCAGCATATATAATTTTAATACCGTCTTCTCACTGCGGTCGGCTACCTGTCACTGCGGATTCTAATTTACCTACGTTCTCCTTTTCACCTATGGCTTTGTAAGTCAGTTAGCACTGGCGTTTTAACGCCAATTCCCACGTTTGACTGAGCGGGTAGAGAAAAGGCAGTTTGGCTGGTCCGGCTGCTCGGCTCCAGCGCTGGGGGGGACGCGTCACCCGTGGCCGCGGCGGGACGGGAGAGGACGGCTGGAGCTGGGGGCTCTGCCTCCTCCGGCCCCCGGCAGCGGGACGCAGCAGTCCCCGGCACGGCGGGGAGACGGGCTCAGCATCCCTCCGGGGGGAAACCCCCCGTCCCGCTTCCCCGCGGCCGAGCAGCGCCTTTGCCGAGCTCCAGCCCCTTTCCTGGTCGCCAGCGCGGCAGGCACCTGGAACACGGGCAGCCACCAAGGGGTTCTCGTCGTTCGGTTATCCGAGCCTTGAGGACGATAGAGGGGGATGGGAGATGGGCACACTGAACTGCGAACTACGAAATCTAAAATGTGCTGGTTCTCCTCCGATGAGCTCGAGTTCGGAACGGAAACGGTGAAGAGAAAAAGAAAGAGAAACACCTTCAGAGAAAGCCACCTACTCCAAGGGGTCCCAGCAGGCAACTCCAGAAAGGGACCGGGAACGGGGAAACGAAGAGCCACAGAAACCCGAAGGGAACTAACGCACAGAAGCCCCTCTTCTTCCCAGCCTCCCCCCGACCCCCACGAACAGAAATTAAACAAGGCACAGAATCTTCTGCAAATGACTTCACTAAACTAAATCCAAGCTGGACTTGGCCAAAAAAAGAAAACCCAAACGAACTGAGGTGTCGAACAGCAGAGTGTACTTTACGAGGAATATTTTTACACAGCAAATCCCGGACCCTCCCAGCCTCACCGCTCTCCACCCATTTGCTTTTTTTTTTCGTTAAAAAAAAAGACACAAGCTGGTCGCAACTTCTGATATCACTGTCTCTTTAGCGTTTAAATAGGGCCAGTAGTAACCGTCCACGGTTGGACACCTCATAGAAACCAAGGCTGCTCTAGATGAAGTACTCTTTCTTTTCTTCGGAGTTGTTCTGTCCTCCCTCTGCGTTGATGATGGCTGTGTCTGCGTCGGCCGCATCGTCTGCTCCTTTGGCTTCGTGAGTGAAGTACGTACCTGCAAGGCAAGCGGGAGGCTGAGCGAGCGACGAAGCCGCGAGCGGAAAGGGAAAAAAACACCTCAACCACGAAAATACCAGGCTGGGGCACGGGAAGCCAGTGCCAGAAGAAGCAGGGCTGCTGCCGCCCGGCGCGGAGCTCCCCGCTCCTGCTCCTCGGGAACGGCCGGGGCTGGAGAGCCCCAGGACCGACCACGCTCCGGGCACCCCCGTCCCCGCTCCGACATGCGACGGCGTGTCCCGCTCTGCGCCGTCTGACTCGGAGCAGAAATTAGGGCACGGCTATTTCCCCCTCTCAGAAGCACACCCGTATCGGTAAAATTGCATTTTATACGCTTTACTTAGAGGAGAGAAATCTTTCCTCTCCGCCTTCTCTCTCCCCTGATGTGCTTTAGTTTTGTGGGTTCTGTTTTTCCCTTTCTCCTCTCTTCTCAACATCATTCACTCCATCCCGGCTGCGGCCGTAACCAGCCACTCATCCTCCGTCAGCTTTTCCACACGTACTGCATAACCCCCAGTGACCGTCAGCTCCTTCGTACAAACACGTACACAGGGCACCGCTCAAATTCTGGGGGGGGGTTCGATTTGCTCTGGAAGGTGTAACGAGTTCCCAAAATGGACCGTTTTACACAAGCCCAAGCTCACGTGGCACGTGTATTAGCTCAGGTCAACTGGGTGTTGTAGAGGGACCTCCAAATTCCTGTTTGAGGCTGCGTGCCGAGGCGTGGGCTGCAAGCTTTGGGGATGAGCCGAGCCGAGCCGCGTGGCTCTGCGCATCGTTACTCGCACTAATTGTCTCCACTACCCGGCACTGTCACAGGCGGTGCCGCGGGCTCTTCGAGAAGAGCTCAGCGTGCCCCGTGACGCGCACTGCTGCTCCAGAAAGAGAGCGGACCCCGTCTGTCAGGCATCCTGCTGCTACCATGCCTCGGAAGGGAAGGTCCTCCCCCAGCACCACCACCCGCCGGCCTCGGCGCTGGCACGCCAGATTCAGGCACTGTCTGGGGTCAACCACCGTCCTCCTGCCCTGAGCCCCGGTGCCCAGAACATCCACGGGCTGCTCCAGCCTTCCTCCTTTTCCCCTTCCCAAAGGCCCTTCGGGAGACATCCTTCCAGAGCAACCAAGGGGGGTGTCTCTCGCCTGGGACAGCCCACCACGAGCAGGGGGAAGCTCGTACCACCTCCTCTCTTCTTCCCGTTTTGGTCTTTGTCTTACCTTTATGTCTGGCAAAATATCGCCCTAAAATGATGAGCAGGCAAAGCATCGCAAACACGACCACGGCCACGACGCCACCAACCACCGCATGGTCCACGCTCCGAATGGCCCCTTCCTCACCTGCACGAGAATCTGTTGAGATCAGAAGAGGAATAAGAATTCGGGACTTATTACGATGCGCTCTGAAGGGTTTGGCTGCAGCTGCTCTCAGATGGGACAAGCCACCCTTGTGCTCTCAGAAGGAAAAGGGGTAAAGCATGGAGCTATCTAGGCAGATGAGTTCGGGCAGCGGAACGGCGCCCAAAGCCGAACTGATCTGGCGGCTGGACTCGCAAGGTGTTCTCGGCTATAAGCAGCAGCACTACGACTACGCACGTGGAAGACAGCTGGGAGAGGGAGAGGAGAGATGGAGCTGGTGGTGGGTACGTGCTTTGGGGAATTTCCCTAGAACGCTCCCCAAATTTCAACCTCCCCGGGGGACGGGGGCACAGCCAATAGTGGCTCAGTATGGGAATATTAATCGTTAGCTCTGGAGAAACATCATTAACGAGCGCCCTGTTGGAAACGTTTCAACTTCAGCCCACCGACCCCTCGACCAAAACCCAACCAGCCCAGCATGGTCAACACGTCTACAGCCAGCCTCTCCCCAGCCTAACGCCATTCCGGCGGGAAACACAACCTTTGCTCATCAGCGCAGTTCTCGATGTCGGAGGACACGGAACTCCTGGCTCAGACTGTAAGGACCTCTTCAAAAGCAGAGAGCGAGCAATAATCGTACAGTGCCTCCGGCCGCTCTGTTTCATTTCTTTAACTCCTCACCACGCAATTAGTCGTCTTTCAGAAGCGCCTCTCCCTTAGGAGGCCGTCACCCGGGAGAGGAATGACTTATTTGGCGGAGGAACAACTCCGCAATGAACCCAGAATGAGCTATGGCCGTGTAAAATGAATGTATAGCAGTGTAAACAATTTTAATTTAAGAACGCAGCTACATCAACCCTCCCTGCAATCCTAATGGCAACCGAGATTTATAACGTAGTAAAAAACAATTATTCTCCCGTTGATTAATACATTAACATTTTGGAATAGAAGCTAAACCATTGTCTCTTTTTTTTATTGAGTCGAGCGCGACACCTCCATTAAAATGATTTACTGGCCATACCTTACAATTTAAGCACAGCAGCAACAGAAACGGTAAAAATCTTTTAACTTTACATGATTTGTGAAGTCATATGTGAAGGATTTACCATTTAAATCTTTCACTACAAGAAGCACATGGCCTATAAATCTGTCCCGCATGCAGTTGCCCAGGCACCTAAGAGAAATGCATTTTACCAGGAAGACTGAGAGTGCAAATGCAAGTCAATTTTTAAGAAAGATTTATCTCCGTCTCCCTCCAAAGAACAGAGCAAATCTCTGAAGCCTCCACCTCTAATAATATTTGAAGTTTATCGATCAAGCGTACAGATCCGTGACAGCTAAAGGTAATGGTGCTCTTTTGAGCTGAGACCTGATACAAAGCTTTCCAGCAGCAGCCCGGGATTTACGCTTTCTATCGATATTTCCAATTCTGCTCCAAGATTAAGGACCGAGGGACCTAGGTAAATAACTCGTGACCGAGAGCACCATCAAGCGCCTTGTAATTAAAACAATTTGAGAAAAAAAAGCCTTCGAGCGCTTCTCCGAGTAACTCCCGGCAGCGGGGTCCTGGGCTGAGCTGAGACAAGGCTGGCACAAGGCGGACGTGACGGGACACAACGGCCAGTGGCCTCCCAGCGCCGCAGGCAGAGGGTCCTTGTCAACAACCCCTCAGACGAGCTAAAACCCGGGGCAAAAAACAAAGATTCCAAAAGCATTCGCTGCCACATCGCCTAAATCCGAGTCGTTTCCCTGTGGGAAGAGCGTGCCAGAGCGACCTGAGAGCACGTGAGGAGGAGGGACGCTTTGTCCGGCCTCCGGCAGGAGCAGACCGTGCCCTCAATGCTTCCCGGCCCCGCTCGCCGACGGGGAAGCGGCACAGCGAGGTGCCAAGCGGCCCGTCTCGCCCGGGCAAAGCCTCTGCCGCCTGCCCGGGACAAAACCTGGGGAAAACCAGCAATCCCGGGCACTCCGGGCAGCGCTGCCCGAAGACAGCCTGCTCCCCGCGCCTCTCGCCGCGGGCCTGGAAAGATTGACTCTCCGCAGAGCAACCAACCCGGCCCATCCGCTGGAGCCGCTGCTGTAGACAAGCTCCGCTCCGTTTTTTAAGTGGGTTTTTTTTAGAAACTTAGCACCCAGTTCCACACGACCGCACTAAGGAGGTGACAGCAGCATCCCGGCCTGGGAGGATGAATGTCTGGCTGACATCTGGAACAGCTGAGGGGAATAAACACGCTGAGTTACGGCTCTATAATGTGCTTAGAGCAGGATTTTGCATCAAGAGCCATTTTCTCTTAATCACCATAAATTAAAGCTCAGGAAAGAGGAGGCCTGACGGGGGGTCGCTGGGCTCCTCCCGGCAGCCCATTCCCACCGACCCACGGCGCCCCAACGTCCCCCCGGCGTCCCCGCCACCGGCATCCAGGCGGGAGCAGGGAGACAGCCCTTCCCGGAGAAGGGACTTTGGCACAAAGCAAACAGTTGTGGCCAGAGCAGTTTATTCAGTCCCACTGCGTCCGCTGGCACACGCAGGGCCATTTTTCTTAATTATTTCTGTTAAAGACGACCTCTGCGGAGTGCCAGCCGCAAGTTTATTTTATTATGTGTGTGGCTAAATAGTTCATCTTCCAGCTTACACACTACATAAAAATTAAAATATATTCCGAGGGAGCCTCGGATGGTTGCGAAGCGTCTCATCGCCGGCCGGCGAGGCAGCGGCAGCGCACCCTGACTTACCCGGTGCTCTGTCTCTGGGTATACGAGGCTGGCAGCGACGGGAGGCTCGGGGGGTCCCGGTGCGGCTGCGTGGGACGTCGATGCCCCGGGAGTGACACCTGCAACTGCGGCAGCACCGGCCACCAGCGAGGGGTTCCCCCGCCACCCTCCCTGGCCCAAAGGTGACACTGCCGGAAGGTCCGTCTTCAGCAGAGGCGCCACATTCAGAGGCAGTAAAAGACTCATCAAAATTAAATCCGCCTCGTATCTTTCCCACGCGGCATCGATTTGCTCTCCAAAGGTAAACTACTTGCAATTTTAAAGAAAAATTCGGATATTTGACATTCTTTTAGGCCCGCCATGTATTTTTCCTTCTACTTAGGCAGGGAAGTAAACAGAAGACACCCTGGAGGCCGGGGACCACCATCCCCCGGCAAAGCCAGCCATGCCCACGGCACCGCTAACGCCGCGTTCCTACTCCAGCCCTCAGACGGAGCTCCCCAGGGATGGCTCTTCACCGCACAAGCCACTCCAGCGGGACGCCATTCCCTCTGCCAGGTACCCCTCCCTCCACACCTCCTCTCCGCCTCAGCTCCCGCGTCTCCTCAAACTCCACCTGCTCCACAGCAGGTCCCGGTTCTGCCCACGGGCGCGGAGCACGAGGCAGAGCCGGGGGCCGCCGGCCCACGGACCCCCCTCGGCAGCTCTGGACACTGCTCCAAGCAAAGCGCCTCGAACGGCACCAGCACGGGAGCCGCCACTTCACCTTCTGTCACTCACGACTTCTTTGGCAATTAAAAGCAAAGTGTCGGCTCTGTGGAACAAGGAATAATTCCCCACATTTGCGCCAAGAAAGAGAGACTTGACCTTAAAAACCGGGTTCTGCTTTAAGATGCTGTCTCCGATTCACAAAAGCTATTCCCGCTTCGTATCTATGATGAAAAAAGAAATCGCAACTTTATTACTGAAGAGGGAACAGACGAGATGGCAGGAACTGACAAAATGCCACATTATTTGCTAATCCTAATATGTTATTCTTCCTTAAGATTTGCTTTTCTCAGCACCAATTCAATTATAGATGCTACAAATCCTTCTGACATTTAATTCGCTCTTGTCAGAGAGCAGTAAATGTATACATGCAGAGCTTTCCCATTAAGATGTTAATATACGTTGGAGCACGCTGGCCTTTAAACCGAATAGGCAGAATTTTTTCTACGAGGGGTTTGTTTCTGGTTTGCTTGTGGGTTCTTCGGGGCTGGGAGCGGGAGGAGGGCGGGGAGGGGACGGCGAGGTGCAGACACCGCGGCGTGTTGCCACCAACACGCGCGGCTCCAGGGCACCTCGGCTGCCCCCCGTGTCGCCGGGAGGGTGCTTTGCCCGGCGCCAAAGCACCTTAAAGGAAAACTTGCAGCGATAATGGTGCAATCCACTTGGGGGAACTGCAGAGATGCAGGGGAAAAAAATTAAGAAGAAATTAAATAAACCAATTTTCCTTTTAAAGTGCTGCGAAGCCTCCCCCGCGGGAACAGTCCGGTTGTGCCCGGCGTTAGAGGGATGCCAAAATTCGGTGTGATGGAGCTCGAAGTGCTCTGCGCGAGACGCAGCTCTGTACGCAGCAGCAGAGAGCACTCGAGTCCCGCTTCGAGTGGCGGCCAGTAAGAGACTTCGGTAGCTTTAAATCCGTTTTGGCTTCTTCTTGTAATCAACTGCTCATGCAATCAACAAAAAAGAGATTACACCACTTGAACGCCAAGCCTGAAGTTTTCCTTTAACAAAAAGTGCGACTCACGAAATGGTCCGTAGACAGAAGAGAAAGGCATCTGTGGCTGGTTCCTCCTTGTCGCCACGCTAACGCCACGCTAACGCCACGCTAACGCCACGCTAACGGCACTTACTCTGAGCCAGGGCGACCCGTAGCAGACGGCTAGCTGCTTATCTGCCATGGAAGTACTGTCAACTAACACCTGCGTTTTAAACCTCCCAGTTCATTGTGATGTGGCGTTTTTTTCTGGGGGGGAGAGACACTTTTTAAAAAATAAATGTGCTAGCGATCTTAATTTCCTAACATTTTTGCAGAGGGAATTGTTTAAAAATAGCTTTCCGCGGCCTGGCTCAAGAGTACAAAAAAGCTGGCAGATTTTAGCAGCATCCTCCGCACAATGTGGGTCAAGCGCTTACAGCGAGGTTTAGCAGATGGAAGACTTTCCTCCTCCCATCCACTCAATGAAAAGGTTCCATTTGATTCTCTTTTTAATGAGGCTTTAAAATATATCTGCATGTATCTATGCATATTCCAGCTTCCACCCTTTTTTAAGTGGCAGCTTCTCAAGATGAAGAGAAAGCCCAGACCGGACCTGGCTGGCTGCGCTGGCCCGCAGTTTAAATCTCAATTATCCCCCCTCTGAACTCTATTAGGCTCAAACCACTTTATTTTTAGCTCCAGTGCTCCCCGACTTCTCGGGAGCGGGTGCTGTGAAGCTGGAAAAGCCAGGTTTGGGATCCGCAGCACCAGTCCCGGGACGATTCCTGCTCCCAAAGCGTCCCTCACCGCCTCCCCTGGGGGCTCCCGCCCCGCTTCCCACCACGCGTCTCCGTCCCCCGGTACCGGCGCTGGGGGCAGCGCCCGGAGACGCCACCACTCCCACGGCCACTCTGTTCTCATCGGACGCCCGCTGCCCGTCCTCGCTCCTCGCCCTCCCGCCTGCCTTTCCTTTGGTAGACCAACGTTTTGGGATACTTCTGGGGTACCTCCCACCAGCCCTGACCTTGTTCTGCGCACACTTCTGCTGTAAAAGCAGAAAACCGATGGAGGGTTTTTGTGAAAACACGGCACGGACATTAGTTTTGGCATATTTGGATTTCTCGCTGCGATGCCACAAAAAATTTTTTCTCCTGTTTCTGGGCGAAAATTCACTTCAAGCTACTGATGCAGGACAGCACGGGCTGAACCTGTGTGTGCGTACGTAAGTTTATAGACGCTAACTCCGTCGACAGCTCCTGTGCCTCCCGCGTTACCTCACACCTGCACCACCGGAGGGAAAAGGAAACCTACATCAATTCCTCTGCAGAATTCCGAACCTGGCGATCTTTCCTTCCACCCGTTAAAGTCTAGTTAATTCAATAATTAACACACCACCGTGACTTAAGCTCCCACACGTCCCTGCTGGTGACGACGTGGCTGCTAAGGGCCTTAAGTCACTTGCCCGCTTCTGAAAAACCGGTGAAGGCAACTATTCCTCTCTGCTGCCAGGTAGGAAAGTGAACGCTAGAACTAACATCTTCCCGCCGAATTAGCCGTTGGTTCTTTGGTGGGACGGAGTTTTCCAAACAACACAGCAGCAGGAGAAGGGGGGGCTAGTGGGCAGGGCCGGGGGAAGAACAGGCGGCCATTATTCCAGAAACACGACGAAGCGCTTCCCCGCCATGTGGGAGGCCAGAGCTCGCCGCCGGAATACGGCGGGATGAGCAGTAACGCCATCCATTACGCCGGCGCGGCAGTGAGCGCGCTACCCCTGCTCTAATTTATTGACGGACCGTTAAAGAGCAGCGTTAACCGGTTTGCCGTATTGTAATTGAATTTGGGCTAATTTAAGCCAGAGAAATTCGAGGAGTTCATCCTTCTTCAATCAATAAGCTCCCCTTCAGCGACCCGCTTCAAGGTGGCTTCATAAAAACAATGCCCTTTGTTTTCATAAATTTAACCCTCCGACAGGTGCTCAATGCCCATCGGTTGCTCCCGCAGCCTCCTCCCTGCCGGAAAAGGGAGCCCCACCAGCCGTCGATTCATCGGCAGCCCCCTCGAACAAAGGTGCCGATCAGGTTTGGATGAGTTAACCAAACCCGACGCGCGGGTGCCTCCTGGCCGCTGTACCAGCGGGGCACCGGGAGCGGGGGGAGCGCCGGGCACCGCAGGGGACCGGGGTACAGCTGTGCCGGACGGGGAGCCGACTCCTCACGCCCGGCGCACGCAGCAGCCCGTACGTACGTACGCACCTGTCCGTGCCTGCGCGCGCCCCCGTACGCACGCCCGGCCGCCCAGCAGCTCGCCCGCGCTCCCCAGCCCCGCGGGGCCGCCGAGAGAGGCTGCGGGAGCAGCAGCCCCGGGGGTGCGAGGCCAGCCCTGCCCGGACCCCGCCGCCTCCGCGCCTCAGGAACCACAGGAGGTTTGCGAGTGGCAGGGACACACACAGGCGGACCAGGAGAAGCGAGGACAGCTCTGGAAGCTAGCTACCTGGGCGGAAGGCAAGGGATGCATTACTTAATTGCACAGTTGGCAGAGCCTCCGGCGACGCATTTAGCGGGACAGGAGTACCTGCAAGGAACAGCAGACTGAGCAAACACCGCCGCGGCACCCCGCGCTCGCCGCACCGCCGTCCGGGCACGCACCCCGGCATCCCCGGTACTCCCGGGGGCACCCGGAGCGCTCCCGACGGAGAGCTGGGCTCCAGCACCCACCTGGACCCCCCCATCTGACAGCCCCAGCCTGCCCAGCCCCGTCTGCAAGGGGGATGCCCTGGATTCAGCAGCAACCCCCCGGAACAAAGGGGCCGATCGGCTTTGGGTGAGTTAATCAAACCCGATGCCGTGCCCCCCCAGCCTGGGCACGGCGGATGGGACGGGGACAGACCGGCCCGGAGCCCTTTCTCCAGTGACACTGGTGTATTTGGCCGGGCACGATTACCCTTTGGGTGTCCACAGGTGACCAAGAGAGCAACAAGCAAAATTTTGAGATTCTTAGGGAAAAAATAATAGAAAATCAGGAGTCAAAACGGATGCTGCAAAATGGGTGTCTGGCGGCGCACAAAGGCTGCCCGCCCCTCTGCCGGCCCTCGCAGCGGCGGCGCCCGCGCTGCTTCCTGCAAAGCTCGGGGGAGTTTCGCCTGCGCACAAGGCTCAGAAAAACGGGAACACGGAGCTGCACACCGGGGAAAAGGCGCTGGCCATCGGGCACAGCCACAGCTGCTCCGTGGCCGGCACCCGAGGGGAAGGCAGGGCTGCTGGCAGACACCCATTTTGGGGAATTCCGTTGGGGAATCGTTTCCCGTTCTTCTCTTCGTTGACCGGAAAGTGCATTTTTCTTTAAAAAATACAAATTAAAACAGTAACGCAGCTTATCAGAGCAAAGCAATTACTTCCCATCCCCACAGCGAGAATATTTGACAGACACCTAGTGCTTCTTACCTATGAGATCTGGCCCAGGCCTGCAACAATAATTATTAGTACGGCTCAGGAGTTAGAAGACATACTGCATCAATCCATCATTTCTAACCTCTTGGCCAGAGCATACCTATAGTGGCTTACGGGAGGAGATGCCGCTGCTTCCATCACAGCAAAGGCGAGCATTTGACAGGGCGAGAGGAGGACTCGGGGCTTGGCTTTTTTTGGCCTTGCTTTTTGCCCCCCGTCACCCCCCGAAGGGGACAGGGTGGGAGCGGGCTCTCCCGCCCCCGGCCCCACAACCCCCCTCCGCGGAGATGCTCTGACAAATGGCAGCAAAAAAACCCCAAAAACGGGTGCAGTTCTAAAAACGCTTAGGAAGACCCCGGCAAAACAGGAGGATCAGAGGTTTACGACACCTGCAGCGCTGGGACGACCCCTCCTTGAATATACCAGCTGCGTCCTCTGAAGATGCTTTCGGTTCTTATCTGGATTAGCGCTAATTCGCAAGGACCAGCTACGAGGACGCTGGTATTTATGGAACTTTCAGTCCAGCGTGGATAAAAAGAGGTTCAAACCATTTACTTGGCTCGGCCCCCGCCGATAAAACCTCCTTTCTTACCCCCAAACCGATACTCCTACTATGAGAAACCGCCACGCAGCCGAGATGTAGCACCGGCCACTTTCTTAAAGGCGGTTTCACACAACGGGGCAGAGCCCAGCATTTGACCAACATCCAGTTTCAGCTCAACCCGTCTCCAAATTCAGCGTTCAAAAAATTCCGGCCGAGCAGCTGGGAGGGCACCGGCACCTCCCCGCTCCGCGCCCTCCCGCCCCCTTTGCAAGGCTGCCGCAGAAACGGGTGCCAAAACCAAAAACGGGGCGGAAAACCCCAACGGGAAAGAGCGGACATCCAAGCTGCCAGCCCACGCGTGGGAGGAAGGGCTACACCAGAGCAACTATACAATGCAACATGGCCAAGATGCAGAAATCGGAGTGGAACCAGTAGCTAGGGAAGAAGAGCAGCGGTGTACCTACGTACTAGCCCTTACCTGAGAGATCCCCATAGTCCAGCTCCTCTGCCGAATTGGGCAACTGAGTAAAGCCTTACAAGTAAAAACAAACTCATTTTTCTCTGCGTTTCTCGAGCGACAAAAAAACAACACACTTAAGAACCGAGGATGACATTTCTTGGGGGGGAAAAACAGAATGCGTCAATCACTTGCCACCTTCTGCCCGTGCGGGCAGGGGAACTCGTATGACAGAATTGCAATAATTTCCTTTATTACAGACAGAAACATTCCTCAGTCTACACTGTTGGCACACAAAACATGGAGTCAAAGTCACTCATTCATAACAGCATGCAAAGGCCCCCAAACTCTGTCTTTTAGTCATGGCGGGGGGCAATCTCCCAATTTGGTCCAGCTCAATTTAGGTTCTGTATACATACAGCAATGTCAAATTTTCTTCCAATTTCCCCCACAATTCAATCGCTTTTTGGTAAATGTTGACAAGCCGGGCAACGTATCAATTAGTGAATATTGCGGGTCGCGCTTCCATAGCGTAGGGCACCTGCGCGTGCAAACTGCAGGCTCTATCTTCTGCAAAAAAGAGCTGACAAAACCTCTTTTTTTTAATTTCCCAAATTGGATGAATTTACGGAAAAAGGATCTGTCCTCAAAGCTGATAAAGCAGTTAGGTGAGACACGCTTTCCTGACCCCAAAAGGCAGCCGACGCTGTCTGGAAAGCCATTATTTTCTATTTTGAAAATATTGTTTATTTTAATATTTGCCCTGAAGGGACAGCACCGGCACCGGCGCTTGGGAAACCTGGCGGCGTGAGCCCGCCGACCGCTAAAAACATTGACTTTCTTTTAAACAGCCGAGACGTTAACGCAGCATAGTCGATGTGAGACTGTCCCCATGGGAAAGCAGCAGGCTATCTCTCTCTCGCTCTCTCTCTCACTAAAAATAAAACTCCTTTTCAGTGCCGGTGTTTAAAATCCATCAAGTCACCCGGAAGCTACAGGCGGAATTATCTTCTAAAGCGGGAAGGCGTTTACGTTAACAGCAAGCAGGTTGTTTGTGTGCCGCTCCCAGATTTCAGGGCGCTCCCCTTTTTTACTGCAATCCAATTTATGAATGTAATCACAGCTGACCCACGGAAGCACTGGACGTGCCAGCCCGGGCTCCGAAGAGGAGCCCTTCAACTTTCCTCTCTCCCAAATTGCTTCTGTAGAGGCTTCCCTTTCGCTTAAAAGGAACGACATTTTCTCAATAATGAGAAAGGGCAGCGTTGCATTTTTTATGAAGGCTTTTTCAAAAGAAAATGTAACAGTTCCGCAATTCAGTTTCTGCCTGCACCCGGTACGCTTAAAAATGCCGCCCAACAGTAGCAAAACCTGTTGCGAGGCATTTTAAACATGCGGTGAATTACTTCTTGACTTTTCCCGTTGAACTTCCATACCAGCTATCGGAGTCCCTTCCTCTCCCTTCGGCTCCGAAGGAGTTCCGAGCCTGCCGCGACTCCTGGTCCGCGCGGGAATGCCGGCGTGGCGCTCGGCTCCCGTCTCCCCGTGCCGCGGGGACCCTGCTTTGGGCTGCTTCCTCGGCTACCTCCGCTTTTTAAGGAAAAGCCAATTTTCTCTTTCGTACCAAGCTGTAAATAACCAATTAGGGATTCCGTTTTATGCTGCCTGTTCCGGGGCCCCGCACAGAACCCGGAGCATGTGCAGAGACCTTTGTGATGTTTTATTCAATCGCCCCAAGGACTGGCTCCGTGAAATAGATTTAGGAATGTATTTACTGTTAGTTGCGCTTTTAAACAGGGCGTTTTCCGAAGGCAAGGCAGCCGGGCAGGCAGAGCCGCTCGGTAACGCTAACGCCGGGAGTACGGAGGCTTTTTCCTGGCGTGCCGCTGGGTCTGGCGAGACCTGCGAGGCGAGGAGCGCTCGGGCACGGCTCAGCTTTTGGCTGCAGACGAGTAAAACTCGCTCTCCGAGACCGAGCGCTACTGGGAAAAGCAACAAGAGCTTAACACGGTAGCGTTAAAGCCCCTCGTGCAAAACCCTGCTAAGGCCGCAATTAAAAATTCATATGGGCCTTCGGGGAAGAATTTGCAGCTTATAAAATTACCTGCTAGAATATGGGCAAGGTATTTTCTTGTCACTCTTCATTCACGATTGGGATGCTTTCGTGATTTTAGCCTTGGCTCCAGACTTCCTGCTTTGCCAGCTTCAGAAGAGATTTTTTTTCGCCCTACCTTCTCGTGAGGACGAGCAGAAATCCTGCCGCGGTTCTGCCTCGGGGGGTGGGGGGAGCCGCAGCGCCGCCCGGAGCATCCCCCTCGCCCCCCACGTGTGTCCGGCCGGGGCTGCCCAGGGACGGCGGCTCCGTGCGACGGGCATCGCCCGCCGCCGGGGAAAACCATTCCCGAGCTCTTAAAGCTCTTCGCTTATGAGAGGGTGGGGTCAAAATTTGGGAAAAAATGGCAAAATTACTTCTGCCGTAGCAAAAGACCGTCACGTATAAGGTCACGGCTGCTTACACATGTCCTGCCGGGCAGGGGGTGCGAGGCGAGGGCTCCCCAAGGGCAGCAGCCCCGCATGGCGGGGTGAGCGCCCCGGGAAGCCAAAATCTCGCAGGTGGACTTTGAGGGGGAGAAGGGCAGGGGGGAGGACAAGAACGGGCATGGCAGAAAAAGGGTTTTCTTTGCAGGCTCCGAGACGGAGTTAGTCCCCCGGCTCCGGCGCGGTCTGCCCCGATTCAGGCCGCGCAGGGAGCTGCGGTGCCAGCGCCGCCGGCAGCCTGGCCCCAGGCAGGGAAGGAGGGCTTGAGCTCGGGAAAGCCGGCTTAGCGCAGCGCAGCAGAAGCACAAGCCTTCCTGCCGGCCATGACCATGCTGTTATTGGAGTTCTGGCAATGAACAGTGCAGAGAAAGGAGAAAGTGCATCAGAAAATTTACAGTTAAGCTCTCATCTTTAAACAAAAGAGTTAACAACGTTCGTGCTTTAAGTCACTCATGCATCGCTGCCGTCATCTCCATTCCAGGAGGAAACAGGAATGGCAGGGGCTTTGCTACCGCTGTTACATGCACACACGCACAGGACTCCTTCCCCCCCCAGTCCTCTAGGATACACTCCAAAAAATTAAATTACTCAAAAATCCTTTCCCAGATTGAAGTATCGTGCTGGTTCCACACTAGCCTTACGTTTCGTTTTCTTTGCTAGCAATCTCTTTTTTTGGGTTCTTTTTTTTTCTTTTCTTTTTTTTTTGGTTTCATTTTTTTCTTCCCCCAATTCATTTAGAACGGTTTTTGGAGAAAATCCATTTGGCTGTAGTTCATGCCCATGCATTTCTAGTCATTCACAGACATGCTCACTCCCATCGGACATCGGTAAGAACAAATGGCCAACATACAGAAACACCTGGTGTACTCCATACACGCTCCAGCAACACAAGCTTGGAAAGAAACCCCGGAGTCTCCACGGGAAAAGCACCCCCAGGGCAAGCGCGGGGGGCTCGGTACAAACCGGCCGGGTTTTAAGGCAGGAAAGTCTGTGGCAGGCCCTTGGGCTGGGCTGGCCTGGCCTGTCAGTCCTCCCCCCAGCTGGAAACGGAGGTGCTCCTTGAGGTAAAAACACGCTTTTTGCGGCTTTCCCCAACGCAAGTAAAAGCGGTGAAAGCCATCCGGAATTGCACTGAAGGAATGCGCACGGGTTGCCGGGCTGCGTGTCCCCTCCTGTGTCCCCTCCTGTGTCCCCTCCTGTGTCCCCTCCGGCACCAGCCACCCAGTGCCGGCGCCTCGCAGCCCTGTCTGCAGCGAGGATGCTCAGCCTCTCCGGCCTGCCTTCACACCGGCGAGGAATAACCTTGCGTGTCACAGCAGCCTTGCCGAGACACCCAGACGCGACGCTGGAAGCCACGCCGGTGTCAGGCTGCCTGACCCTGCCCAAAAGCGGGCAGCAGCTTCCGCACGCGCACACCCCTGGGGCCGTCCGAGACAAGCACAAAAACCTGCTGGTTTCTGACCCTGCGGGGCACTTTGTTCTTTTGCCTGGACCCTTTTTCTCAGCAAATTCTAGCACTAAAGGCAGAGCGCCTTGGCAGAACCCCTCTCCCTGCGAGCGCTGCCGGAGTGGGGTGCCCCACGGCCGTTGCCGAGCCCTGGCTACGGCCAGACCGCAGGGGCCGGGGAGGGTGGTGGGGACGGAGCCACTTTCCTTTCCGCCTGACCCCCGCATCTCTCCCGCCCTTCCCGACTGCTCGCAGGCACGTCTCGGAGAGCAAAACGCCCGCTGGTACTTCAAAGAGCAGCGGGACCCTGACCACCGGGGCGAGGGGCACCGAGCAGACCTGCAGGTAATTAAACCGGGCCGCCACCTTCAGCAGCCGCTCTGCAAGGCTCCCCCCATGGCTCAACCATCGGGTGGTTAACGTTTTGCCTTCTTCTGACTTTCATAAGTGTCAGCATAGTGCTGGACGAGGCGTCGCTTGGACTATTAAGGACTATTAAGGACTACTGCCTTGCCATGACGCTCGTCACGGAACCTCGACATCAAACATACAGAGGGAGACGGGCAACCTAGAGAAAAGACAGGTATGCCTGAAGGCTTCCAATTTTTACGTCAAGTGGGAAAATCCATCCAAGGAGGTAAGTTATCTGGGACAAGACCTGCACGTCCCTCCACTTGACACGGGGCATCGCTACGTAACCGTGACTTTGCTCCGTCCTCCCTCTCCTGTCGCCCAAGAGCCGCCTCGGGGGGAGCAGCAGGGAAAAGGGGTTCTTCTGAGTGACACGTTTCTGTCGATAAAAGAAACACTCGACTTCCCAGAGTGAAAAGACACTAAAATAGCAAACCCAAATATGGATTAGCCTTAATTAAAATTGTCAGAGGTCTCGGTTCCGTAGCTGAAAAGGGAGCTCGTGCCAAAAACCGGTCTGCTCAGCTTCCAGTCTGAAGCGACTATTTAGGCTCGCCTTAAAAATGTGGGACGCTACGGAAGCTGTCAAGCTGTTCGCTAGGCTGCCGGGAGCAGCCGAGAGGGGTCGAGAGCGGGCTGGACTGCTGTGCTGACAGCAAGGTGTTGCTCCTTGTTTTCCAGATCTCCTTCTGCAGCGCGGCAAAGCACACCGCGGCGCTGACCTCCGCTCCTCTCCGAGCCGCCCCGGCACGCCCCGGGCCGCCCCACGCCGACGGACGCCCTGTCCTACAAACTCCCAAGCAGAGAAAAAACCCTCCAGATTTCACTCGCCTCCCAAAGAATTCCATTTGGGTTCCTATTTACTCCCCGTCTCCACGGGGCTTGGGGGATCGGTGCTCGCCTGGCACTGCGAAGCTCACAACGGAAATGACAAGCCCAGACAGACTTTCCAGCCTTCAAACCCATGTTATATGTATGAGATCAGTCCACCTGAAACATGGTTTTCCCTTGAAGACTGCGTTTCCCTTTTTGGCCACCCCTTCCCAGGCTTGTCTTGCCACTCAGCAGCGCTGAGAAATAAGATAAACAGGAATGTGATACCAACCGTGAACTGCCGGTTCTGTCGTCGCCGTTGTGTCTACACACGGGAACAGAGGATTGGAGGAAGGGAAGAAACAGGAGGAACGGCATGCAAAAAAAGGGAAAATGGAAAAAATGGAACAGATAATATATGAGCAAGCTTTCAAAGAACATTGCGTGACAAGCAATAATAAAATGAAAGGCAAAAAGCATTTGAAGTGAGTTGCACTGTTTAGAAGACATGCCTCCAGTTCAAAAGCTATGAGCCTGAGGAAAACAGTAAATTTTTCTCTCTTTCCAGGACCTCGCCAGCACAATTACTGGTGGTTGCAAAGTCAGGGGGACAAGAGACAGGGGTGAACACCGACACCAACGCTTTAGTTGGCAAGGACCAAAACAGAAGCTCAAGACCAGGACAAAGAGCCGACACTGGGAACGTGGCTTTTACGCATTCAAACATTGCCTCCATCAAAGCGCTAGTGGCCGGGGCTGGTCCGTGCCCACCCCTCCTCTTCCTTCATCCCACGCAGGGAGCCTCCAGGCACGTCGCTGCACGGCCCAGCCTCCGGACCCAGGCGTTCAGCGGCGGCAAGCAAAGGCTAACCATGAGAAACCGCAGGGCTAGTTCTGAGGCGCGCGTGGCCTCCTGGCCTCGGCTACAGCCAGCCACGCACCTCTAAGATGCGCGTTTTGTTCAGTGTAAGAAACATTGTTCTAGCACGCGCAAAGGCAGGCGGAAACGACCAGTCCCTCTATCGCAACGCTTAACAGCTTAACAGTTATTGGTAATTAAAATAGAGGGGTTTGGTCATTAGTCTGGAGCCGACTGTACTCCCTACATATTACAGGCCCCGGGAAACCTCTTGGGGGCGGCTGCCTTGCCAACGGGGGGACGCTTCACCTCCTCGCAGGTGTTTCAACAGGCAAGTTTAAAGACCGACCCAAATCTGAAGGTTTTTCCTGACGGCGTCCTAAGTTATTTCCTCTGCGCCAATAGGTCTAAGTCCTATTTGTCCCTAATATCCAAATTACGGGCTCGTTTCAGTTGTGGGAACTCGTTTACATTTGGTCTGGCTCTCTGTGTTCTGGGACGCTGCTGGTTTAGCGGGCCGGCTCCTCCCCACACCAGCGTCACCTGCGGGTCCCTCCCGACGGCTTCGGGCCGGCAGCAGAGCCCGGGTTCCGCAGAGTCCCCTCGGTTGGATGCAGGCAATGTTTCAATGAGTAAAAGCGCACAGGTACGTGCAGAGAAGCGCTCTCCCGCGTCGTTCTGCAAAGCGGCCCCGAGCTTGAGTTTTGTCGTTGCAAGAGCAGCCAATTCGCACCGGCGTGTCCCCTCCTCCCCGCGCTGCGGCCGGGCTCTCCCCGGCACCCGCGCAGCAGCGGAACGAGCAGGACCCCCTCCTGCGCGACTGAGCTGGGGACAGCCCGGGTCTGACTTTCCGAAGCACCAGTGAGGACAAGGATCACACAAGGAATACACCATACTTACAGATACGAGGCCTACATGCTTTAATTGTGAGAGCAAAAGCAAATAAACCCTGCGCAATTTAACAAGCTGCACCAAGCTTCGCATAAGGGATTCTCAAGCTGTCGTTAGCCTGCCTCCCCTGCCAACACGCGCTGGTCTCGTCTTGGCGACCAAATCTACCGCGCTTCCAGACGCCGGCGCTTGCTCTCCTGCCGGGAGCTCCGCGGGAGGCTCAAGGGGAGCCTTCGGAGCCGGGAGGAGAACAAGAGCGGGGCTGCGCTTTGGTTTCGGGCAGCAATCCCCCAGCGATGCCTCCTTTTAACCGAGCAAACGGTGGAGGGGCAAATGGCGGTGGAGGCGGGGGGAAAGCTGTTGTTTGGAGAGGGTGGGAAAACCGAGTATTAATTCCTGAGATAGCACCTTGGCATCTATCAATAGTCTCAATTTACTGTCTTCCTGTAATAAAAAAAGTTACGTCAGCTTTTACGCTAAATAGAGCATCTGCCGAAAGCAAACTTGAATTCACGTGCTGGAAAAGATATTAGTCAAGAAACAGTGCAAACTGGACAGTGCAGCTCGCTTCCCCGTCTGGGGACAGAGACCGACAGGTTACAAAAAACAAAGTTCTCAAGCGGTTGTAAGTGCGAACAAATATCCAAGTCAAACAACATGTTGGCTGCAGCTGGAATGACAAAGTTATGATTAGCAAATGGTTTGGATGGTTGCAATAGGAAACACAGACCAGTTAAAGTTTAGAGTGAGTTTTCTGGAAGGCCGTTTCAATCCCAGAGTCTTCTTCGAGAAGAAGGACCGCGTGCACGCAGCGCTCCAGAGGAAGAATCTCACGTTAAAGCAAGGCGAGGAACGCCCCGGCCACAGGCACACCACTACAGCGCTCGCGCGGCAAAGGAGAGAGAAACTGTCGCGCTCGCTCTGGTACCACAGGAATGAGCACGCGTAGAGCTGCGCGCGCACCGAACTCCGCCTTACGCAGCAGGGAACGGCCCCGGCCCCGCAAGGCTGCTGCTAGCAAAGCCCGCAATTTTAAGACGGATGGGCTAACGCTGGACACGCTTCCCTGAATTCCAGGTGCCGCTGACTTCTACTTCACCGTCAAGAAGAGCCGTGCTTCTCTGCCGGACCAGGCAGACGGCACCCCAGAGATTAAACTGCTGCCCACGTCCTAGAAGAAAAGTCATCGCTTCTCCTCAAATAGGGACCGACAAGAAACTCCTTGATCCGTCTCGGACCTAACTAAGGTTGATTGAAGCCAATGAAAGGCTTTGCCACCACCAAAAGGCCCCGTTCTGGTCCTGAGCCGTAGACGTGAGCAGCCACACAACCGCAGGCGGCCGACGGTGACCCCTCACAATGGTCGGTCGCTGCTGAAAAGGGGCTGTTTTCCGAGATGCGGCAAAGCAGAGGAGGTAGAAAGCACAGAAACAAAGAGGCTCAGTGTGGTACCTTCCATCTTGAGACAAAGATAAAGGCTGCCCTTCCTGATTTTAATCGCTAAAACAACAAAACGTGCTGTACAGGGAGCAGTAAAACAATGCAACGGTCCTTCAAAATCTACGTGTACATAAATCCCCCAGGGGACTGCTTGGTAACTACAGAAGGTATCCAAGATTGGGACCGCTGCCCTCTATAAAGCGGCACATTTCCCTTAATCGTCATTTCTTTTCAGCGTCGGTCCCAGGAAGAGAGTTTCGTGTGGCCAGCTCTCCAACGAAGACGCTACCACACGTCGTCTGGCGATACAGATGGTGTTATCTGCCAGCTAAGACAACTCGGACGACACCCAAGTTTTAGGCACTCACCACTTCATTAGGTAGCTACACAAGCGCGCGCGCACGCACACATAGATACACATATTTATAAAATTACTGCAGGAAGGCATCTGGGTGACATTTAGTTGAGTTACGAGCTCCATCGCGATGCCTCCTCATTTTTTCAAATGGATTCTCTCCAACTTCAAACTGTTTGCGGAGTGTGACAGACTGGGCCCTTTAAACTCGTCCGTAATTAGTCCACAGCCTCAAACAGAACGAGCGCGATGGAGGAATATTAAAACCCCGGCAGCAAAATTAAATTTGCCAACTCGTGTGCCTGAGCTGCAGCGCTGCAGCAGCACACGATACGCTGGAGCTTAAAAACACACGGCTATTGTAAAGAGGATTACAACAGCGCATCGTCCAAAGGATGGCAAAAAACACTTAAAAAAAAAAAGTAAAGAGGTATTAATAAGCACAGATATCCATGCAATGTATTGCTTTTTAAGATGCTTTCTGAACTGAAAACAAAAGCCAATCTGACCGCTGACTTGCGGAGCTCTCATCCTTTCTGGTTGTCCGGGCTCCCCAACACTTACTGACCGGGGCGAGCACGAATTCCCTCAGGCTGCTGGGTTCATAGCAGCCTTGGGGAGCAGCCTGCAGCACTACAAACGGGACGTCTGCGCCGTTTCAGGCCCTCGTGGCTAGCGAGGAGCCCTGCAGAGCTCCCCATCCTTCCCGCGGAACAAGCGCCCGCGGTCCGCCAGCAGCCTCGGGAGCATCGCAAAGGGGCTCCGCAAACCCACGGCGTGGAAAAGCCCGGCAGGTCCTCTCCCTCGCCAAACGCTCCTCGGCAGGAGGGGTGAAAACGTGCCCTGCGTTACGGTACTCCACGACCATGCTCCGTCCAGCAGTTCCAGCCCGCGCTGAAAGCTTTTGCGTCCGGGCGTGTTGCAACGCACCCCGGGGACGGCAGGATTCGCGGAGCAGATGTTTCACAAAAACAACCACAATCTGGATGGAAGTTGTGTGCAACAAGAACAAAAACATTCCGAAATTAGTGCTGCGGCTCCAGCTACGCCTTTCTGTGTTTTTCCATAAGGCTCTGCCGGGATTTGGGGTTTATTTCAATCCCAACCTTGCAAACACTGAACTGCTCCGTGGTTTCCCCAAGCCGACAACGTGCGGTGCCGGCACAGCGCTGGCTCCCAGCCGAACCCTGGGCTTCAGAGGGTGGCCCACGGCGCTGCCAGGCATCCCACAACCCCGGGCAAGCCCCGGCCCCTCCTCTGCTCTGCCCACAGCCCGTCTCGTCCGGCGGGGACACGTATCCCCTGCCCGGCTCCCTCTGCCCTCGCTCTCCTCCACACGCACCTCTTCTGCCCAGCAAAATGCTGGTTTCTGTACCACCAGCCATGACGGCAGGCGTGACAGTACCGCGTCCGCTACTGCCTGGACACGGTAGGAAAAGACTACATTTTATTTCATTTTATTTTCTGTAACGGGCCTGTCAGCTACTCTCTCTCCCTTTATTCCCTTTAATGCGGTCACATCCTGGATGGAAATGTCAGAAGAGTGCGCTATCATCTTTAAATTAACTTGACATTTTACCGGGGACATGCAGAAGCTTCAATGGAAAGCGAAAGTTAAATAATAAATAATTTGGGGGAACAAATCCCCAGGCTGAGTGCCTGCACGGTGGCACCCAGCGCAGGAGGACCCGGGGGCCCCGTCCGACCCGCCCAGTGCCTGGCGACCGCGTGGGCACCTCCTGAGGGCTGCTCAGAAAATGGGGAGAAAAAGCTGTAAAAACGCCCAGAGGGACAGGCTGGAGCCGACCACCCGCCCCACGTTGGGATCGGCTGGGGAACAGACACAGCGTTCCCCAGTGACGGTTAAATTCCACCCGAACGCCGCCGCCAGCAGCCGCGCTGACTAGATGCGAAGCCTGCGGTTCTGCGGGCACGAGCGTACTTCAGCAATGCCCCCACCGCCCCTTCACCTCCCGCCGCCCCCCCGCAAGGTAATTTGTGCAAAGAATGACTTCGATCGCGTTCCTCCCGCCCACCGCCTTCTTGGGTTTCTGTTGGAATGAGCCCCATGCCACTGGAGGTGTCCACACAACCAGCTGCAATCCCAGCGGAACAAACTTCCACTGCGGATCAAACCAGCATTCTCCTCATTTTGAGGAAGTTTTCCGGCAGGAGAATTCGTGCTTTGAACACCTGCTCCGCCATTTCTCCTCAAGGACTGCGGATTGCCACGCACTATCATTCCTTGGGTAGCTAGGATGACACAAAAAACCAGCCACAGCACCCGCCTGGCGCTTTCCAACCCAGTTCCTCCGGGAGGTACGAGCACACCCCAGGAATTCCGAAGCCAAAACCCCTGCCTGTGATGCCTCAGCCCCCTGAACACACACGCACCTGCTCCCGGACGCTCTAAGGGATCGGTGGGGTTTAAAACACGGTCTAAGATGGCATTAAAGAGAGCCACAGCGGAACCTGGGGCTTTGCCGTTGATTCCGTTGGAAGATGGGCAGCGGGGGCTCTGCAGGACCAGCAGCATCCGACGCACGGCTGAAGCGCTGGTAACGTGCGTGTGTGTCGCACCCCCACGTCTCCACCGAAACTGTTGCCAAGGCACCTGCGTGATCCGTCTGCGGAGAAAGCGTGATAAATGCAAATCTGCGTGCACAAATAATGGGGTAGGTCCCGGGGCGCGGAGGTGTACGTGCTAAGCAGGACCAGATGGCAGCAAGAGGATGCTTGAAAAGGCAGAGTAGCCGCCCCGCTCCGCGCCGGGCCCAAGGATGAGGGCTTTGCTGTTATTAAGAACCTTTATCTCCCAGGAAACAACGGCTGTCCAAAACCAGCATTTCAAGGAACGACTCCGGGGGTAATTCAAATGATGCAGTTTGCTCTGCTGCATCGTATTGTACATCTTAATGAACAAAGCCACAAGGACAATTTGAACTGATAAAAAAAGGGCTTGCCAGCGATAACAGCTGAAACGCCAAAGGACGGTCGGAATATCAATGCAGTTGGAGGATATACGAAAAAGATCAAACTGTCACGCAGGAAATCTTTTCAAGCACCTACACTGAAGCAGAGCACCGGTGACAGAGGAAAAGCTTTAAAGGTCGTGCTGTTTCGGAAACTTCACCACCGCTCGGCTTTTCCTTCCCCTGCAGAACGCGGCAGGGCAGCTTTGTGGAAATCTGCCCCAAAACCGCCCTGCCGTGAAACCGCTTCACGGGCTCCTCGTGCCTTCGTAGCTCAAGCCTCCGGCGGCAGCCATAGAGGATCTGCCCTTGTCAAAGAAGAGGGGACGGTAAAGGGACCCGGGGGGTGCGGGGAGGGACTGGGAGCACCGGGGAGCGTGGGGAGCCGCGGCCGTGCTCCATCCTACACCCGCATGTCCAGCCGTCCGTCCTTCCCTGGCTGCTGCCCCTCGAGCTGGCCGAGCAGCGGCTGTCCCCGCTCCGAGATGAACTCCTTGGGACAGGGCTGCGCTTCCGCGTCACGCTGGGACGCATTTTGGGTAGAAATACCGCAGGCAAGCAAGGAAGAAAAGATGTCTGCCATCGGAACCTGCACAAAAGGGGTAACCTGCCACGCACGCGGAGCGGCAAGCGCAGCCCTTCCAGACTCTTCTGTTTGATAGGGGAAAATGAATCCAGACGACGCTATCCCCAGTAAGACGAAAGGATGACTTCCAAGAATGCAGTTTCCATGGGGCGGCTGCTAGGGACGACAGCGGACCCACAGCATCAGATTTAGACACAGAAACCGTTTCCGGGCAGGTCTTTCCCTTTTTTTTAAAAATTAAACCAAGACAACTGTTTCTCAGAACTACTCTGTGGTTTCAGGGGACGTGGACTAGGCCAGTATCATACAAGAAATAGGGGGAAAAAGACAAAACAAACCAGATTTCAAGTCCCTGCATCCTCGGGCACCGCTCTCAGCCAGCGGGGAGAAGGAACACCCCAGCTGCTACCCAAGCGCTTCTCTCGCGCTCCAAGAGTATCTCAGCGGCTCGGTGATGACGGGAATTAAGGTATCAATTGTCTCTCGAGGCTTTAAAAAGTGTTTCAACACCCCTGTGCTATGTAATTCTAGAGATTATGTTAATTTGACCTAATTTTTTCCCAGCTCCAAAGTCTCTTAACTATTGAAGAGCAAAAGTTCTGCAGCTCCGCGCTGCCTGGAAAACCTCAAAGCAGGACACGGCCACAGAAAGAGAAGAGGGGAGGGGAGGGGAGGGCTCAGCTGCTCTCTGTGGGAAAAGCAGGCTGAGCTCGTGGGCAGAAGATGGGAAGACACGCGTCAAGAAGACTCAGCGCTAGCTCGGCGTCAGGGAAGATTATAGAAATTTCTCTCGTCAGCATTAACTACTCTTCTTCCTACATACCGCGAGCAGAAACCGCTGGAGTGAGCGAACAATATTACATTTTCATGACATTTCCAGCTCCTTCAGCACTTCAGAGCCCATACAGACAGGCACCGAGGAGGCGATGGAGACCCACCTGGGTTTTGCCGACAGGGTCTCAGCAAGCTTTGAGTTTTAGATCCTCCATCACTGCAAACAAAGGTGTGAGAACAAGACAGGGCCGCCTGTCCTGCAGTCGTGCCTCCCCAGGGAGCAGCACCCTCACGAGGGCCGCGCCGGTCCTGCGGGCAGCGCTTCGCTCCGGTGGGAAGCTGACAAGGAGAAATGGCTGGGAAAACGTCTCGCCAGGAGGCCTCCCTTCCTGGACACCATCGGCCCTTCCTCTCTGTGTTCGAAGCAAACCCGTAGCAGACGTCAGGAGCGATTCCTCGCAGGTAGAGACTCCCCAGCTGTGGCTGTGGGGGTGCTGGGCACCTCCTGGGCATCCACAGCTTCTCAGGGAGGCACAAACCCTCGGGCTGGGGCCACTGCCACCCCTGGACCACGTAACAGCAGCAGCCAGAGCCCACGGCACCCTCCAAAGGGGCGCAGGCAGGAGCGCTGCTGAGAGCCGCTTCTCACGGCAAGAACCGCCCACCCCCCTTCCTCTTTTTAATACAAAAAAAGCTAGAAAACTACTGCGGAGGAGAGCCTAGGATCCCAGAGGCCACTGAAAATTCCCAAACAATTTGCAGCGCTTGCAGCAGAAGAGCAAACAGCAAAACCACTATTTGTTATGAGCGGCCCCTGCCTGGGAGCCTGAAGGACCAAGGGCGATCCCAACGACGGGCTGATAACGACCCAGTTCCCGGGAAAAGGACAATCATTAATGTTCGCAGGCACGGCCAGCAACACAACAGGGTCAATCAAGCATCAAGACAAATTCTTCCTTTGAGCCTCGCAAACTTCACTGAAAGCGTGAACAAATTACCGTGGACCCAAAGGAAACTGTAGGTACGTCCATTTACTTTACACCGAGCCGCGGGACGGAGTTTCTCTGCAAACGGCTCTTAAGGAGACTTCAATAAAGTTTGAAACCTACTGTGAAATGAAAGCTGGTTAAGAAAACAAGAACAGAAATAAATGAACAAATCGCAAAATGGGAAAGCGATCACGGCAGAGCGTCCCAAGCATCCCAACGGGGGTGCCTGGGGTTGGGTGCTATCGATAACCACCTGGAGGGAGGAAGACAGAGAATGGGGAGGGCTGGACAACACGATGGTGGATGGCAGACAGCGCACACGCGGTGCGCGGTAAGGCACGTCGGAAGAAAGACTTCAACTGCTTCTCCATGCCAGCGGAGTCTGACTCGGTTGCGAAAACCTCAGAAGGAAAGAAGCCACAAAACACCCTGCGCAGGACAGCTAGAGTCAGCCGAGCAACGTCGTAAAAGCAAATAAAAGGTGAAGGCATTTACACAGGGGATGGTTTACAGCAACAATAAACACGATGCCATTAGCTATTCAATGGTCCATTCTCACCTTCGGTTTGTCACCTCTACCTCCAAAAAAAAAAAAATAAAAAAAAAAGCAAGCAAAAGCAAAAGCAGTGGTTGAAATAGAAAAGATCAGCGAAATGAGAATGCAAATGATGACAAAGAAACCAGAAAGGCCTTCCCCACGAGTGGAGAGTCGGGTCTAGTGAGGAAGTATGACGGATGCGTGTGACAGAGAGAGGTGTCTCGTGATCAGCTGGTTGGTTTTATTCACCTTTTCTCGCAAGACAGGGAAAAACTCAAAATGCTAAAAGCCAGCTCCCCAAAAAGGCTCATACCGATGGCGTTGGACTCACTAAAAAACGACTGGTGGGATTCACTCTTCTGGGAGAGCGAGGCAGAGGGCTTAGCACAGAGACGGACCAAACACCTAGGCACGAGAGAAAGCATCTCCGGTCGCATCAGGTGAATTAAATTACCACAGACCAAACTTTCTGCCTCCCAGTAGAAATTGCTCAGAAATTGATACTGATGGGGTTGAGGCTGAAACAACTGCCCGTGTGAAATGAGCTCTACGGCTCTTCGTAGCCTTCGTTTGAACGCACCCAACATTAGCCGCCACGAAGTGAACTAATAGCTTTTTCTGCCCTGCCACGGCAACTGCCGCCTTGCAGAACCACCTGCCGTAAGGACTATCCGACTCGTCGGACTGCCGGACCAGGGCTCGCACGCTACCGTGGGTGTATTTGGTGAAAAAAAATAATTTTGTTGTTTTTCCCCAGGCTTCACGCTCTGCTTATATACATAAAAGACAATAAACATTCAGGACATTTCCAATGGTTATGAAGGTACCGTACCTGTGATGGTGGTAGGGATGGTGGTGGTAGTGGTGGTGGTTGTTGTGGGAGGAGGGATAGTTGTGGGGGGATCTGGATAAAATATAAAAAGGAAAATAATAAAAAAGCAAATTAAGAAAAAACAAGCAGAACACAACAGCGGTCAATCGTGATCAGAGAAAAACAAGGACGCAAAGAAGCAGCGCGGCTGTGGGATGCCCTCCCTCCTCTGAAGCCAGGTGGGGCACCCAGCTGGCCTTGAGGACCGCGGGCCAGATCCTCCGGAGCCGGACACGGCTCCCGGCGCGACCCGCGCCTCGGGACCCGCGCCAGCCGGAGAATCTGGCCCCAAAACTCCCCCCCTCTGGCCTTCTACAGCGCTAAACAAAAATTAAAAAAAAACAAATAAAACCCAGCATAAATTAGTCAATGAGAGAGAGAGAAATGGAATGGGAGAGGCATAAGAAAAATAAACTGCACGCTTTCCACAACAAAAAGAACAGTTTACAGGTACAAAGAGAGACACAGCGATGCTTCGTCGCCTTTCTAAATATATACGGGAAATCCCAGGTGGGAGGTTTGCGTGAGGGGCCCCGCTGCGCTTTACAGGCTAAATATCAACAGCACGTGGATAAATCGCGCTTTCCTCCCCGGGCCGCTCGCCTCGCTGTTCTTCCGCTACCAATACACGTCAGCAGGATGTTAAAAACTACTTCAAAGACAGTAATAAATACAAAGAAATCAGAACATCGTTACTAAATATCAATTTCAAGGTAGGAAGAATTTCACCAAGATCTTTTAATAAAAAAAAAGTCAATATTTTCCTGACAATTTCAGTTGAACGCTCCTGTTTTGGCTACTAGGGCATCGTTAACGAGAAACCCAGACCCGGGGATGTTTCTCCTTGGGACTGATAACCATTTCTGACGTACGTGACCTGTGGAGACTCAAACACTGCCGCTCCTCACGGCGGTTCCGTTAGGTACGGGGGCACATCCTCATCAACATTATCGGGCAGGAGAAGGTAGATATGAGGAGATGTAAAAGGAAAAATATGTATCAATGCCCAGATGATCAAACTGAATGCGCTAAGTAGTCGGGAAGACTTTGAACTACGGCTTCATTCGGCAATAATAGAGCATGAAACATTTCACGGGCTTTTGACTCTAGGTTTCCTCTATAGCATGTCAACTCTTCATCGCTAACACATCTGCTGCTCTTTTATCTCCAAGCGAGCTCTCTCAGATTCCCTAATTAATACAGCCGAACTTTAATTATATGCTGCACCTTTATTATATTCCCTGCAACTTCCCAGAAGTTGAGAAACGTGACCTCGGAGTTTGCTGGGCTGCGGAGCGCTTATTTACGGCTATATTCTAAGCGGTTATTGCCCTTCCCCTACCTCCGAAGCACCCCGGTCCCTACACCTACGCCAGGGTGGCCCTTGCTCGCCCCTAATCCATGTGTCTGCCCGGGAGCCGTGGGGACCGAAGCAGCTGGAGCACGGCAGGACCCGGGGAAGAAACTCCCTGGCCTTTCACCAAACGGCACGGGGAGGATGCTGTACAGCAGACTCTTCCTCCATAAAAGCAATAAAAAAAGACCGTGTGCTAATTGCACTGGAAGTTTCTAGCAAACGTGTCTGCCCACTCCCACGGGAGGGAAAAGTGTGAAAGGGATTTTAAAAATAAACGTGCTTTTGGTGTCAATGTGACTCGACATCCTTACAGCACGTGCGCGGCAGAGGAAGGTGTGAAGCACAGCTCAGCAGCGGGTATTCTGCAAGCCCTGCCTGCTGGAGGCCGTCGGCACGGAAACCCATCCCTTTGGGATGGAGACTACAGCAACCCTGCCTCTCCCGGAGGTGTGCCGGACCACGGCTCTGCCATGCCTATGGCTGCTGCCTAACGACCCCCGGCTGCGGGGGGACTGTGTCCCTAAGGCCCCGGTTCCCAAGTTGAGGTGATCCGGGGGAGCTCCACGTCCATAAGGCCCCGGTTCCCAAGTTAAGGTGATCCGGGGGAGCTCCACGTCCATAAGGCCCCGGTTCCCAAGTTAAGGTGATCCGGGGGAGCTCCACGTCCATAAGGCCCCGGTTCCCAAGTTAAGGTGATCCAGGGGAGCTCCACGTCCATAAGGCCCCGGTTCCCAAGTTAAGGTGATCCGGGGGAGCTCCATGTCCATAAGGCCCCAGTTCCCAAGTTAAGGTGATCCGGGGGAGCTCCACACTGACAAGCGGCGAGAGCCAGCCCCATCTGTGGCCAGGCACGTCCTCCCAACAGCTTGCACCCAGCGCCTGCACGGAGGAATCCCAGTGGGGACGGAATATCTGCTGCCTCGTGGTGGGGAAAGGTGCCCGGGGCTGGAGACGCGCGGGCCAGAGCAGCATATGGCCGCAGGCAGCAGAGCCGCCCTGCAGGGATGGCCCGACTGGGGTTCTGTCGCAGGAGGCTTCAGATGATGGCCACAGCCCAACCGCTTCCTCCACACCAACGCCTCTGGATTTCTCCCTTTTAAACTCAGGGTTAGTAGGATTCTTTATGCCGTCCAGAGTGCCGGATCCTAGCGGGATGCTCCCAAATGTGCAGAAACTGGACGTGATGAGATGTACAACCATTATCTGCCCGCAAGCTCCTGACAGACCACGAAAAGCCCTCCCCTACGTGGCCAGAACGTCCGCTGGACGCTTGAACTAGAGTCCATGGGCTCACATCCCCTGGGAACCTGCACCTCCTTTGAAATACGACTGTCTCGGGTCTCCTCCTGTGGGTTTCATCCTGAGGGGGAGCAGCACTGAGCAAGTCCTGCGCGGTCTAGTTCTCGCCCACATCCCAAAGGCAGGATAATTAACAAGTGTGAGAGTTAGTCTGAGCTCCAAATCCCAGGTCAGTGACATTGGTGAGGGTTGATCTAGTGCTTACTCGGGCCAAAACAGGTCCATAAAACTACGCAAGGAATAAAATCAGCTCATCTACGACCGCTTTATGGCAGTAGCTTTCCATAGTTTTAATCTCACGGGGAACTGCCTGCGTCCTGTTTCAACTTCTTTATTGCTTCTCCACAACAGCAGTCGTTTCTTTAAACACCAATGTAAACAAGGTTTTTTCCATGAGCACAGAAATTACTCCATCACAAATGCGTATCTGACTTCATTTTGTACGCTGGAGGCTTTTGGAGCTAGAGGCACTAGAAAACCACCCACCTGATGTGGCGGATGAGCTCAACTTCAGCTCAAAGTCACAGTTTTGGTATTATCTGCAGTCTTTGGGCGAGTTTCTAAGACTGGGCTTGAAACGGCTCACGTGCAAGTGGCGTTTGGGCAGGGGATGTCAACTATTTATCGGGGCCTGAGCAAGAACGAGGGAGTTTGGACCGCAGAGCTTCCAGCGGCTGCTGCGCGGCATGAGCTTCAGACCAAGGCGAGTGACCGTCCCACCCGAGTAAGAGGCAATCCCCACCGCGGGCTCAGCCCAGCCACGCAACCACCACTCCTCACAGGTGAAGCTCTAATTCGCAGCCCAAGGGAGTTGCTCATGATTAAACTGGGGGATCGCTCTTCGAGCGCCTCCTGAATCTTCATTATATGCAACACCTCATGACGGGAGCACAAGGTCTAGAGCAACGGCAAAATAATGCGGAGGAACTGAAGAATTAAAGGAGGTACTTAATAGCACTTTAAAAAGATGCTGAGGCGCGTTTTAGCGTCTGCTCAGTCGCCACAGATAGGCTTAAGACATCTCATTCCTCCAGTTTATTTACCGGTTTGTAATTACCTAGGGATGCCGGCTGATTCTTCGGTAATTTAACTTGCTAAGGGAGGACCTGGAACCCGCCGCCCCCCGGGCCATTTCTGGAGACGCTGGAGAAGGTACTAGCGAAAGGCAAAGGAGTCAGCAGGCCACAGAACCTGCCAGCTCTCCCTGCGCCCCTGCTCTGCGTTCCCCTGGGCTCGGCCCGGCAGCAGGACGAGGCGGGCGCGCGGCTGCGGAGGAGGGAGCGCAGCGGGCTGGGGAAGGGGCTCTGCACCCCGCGCCCCGCACCCCCGGCCCCAGGAGCAAAAGAAAGGGTTTTCCAGCCCCTACCCCAGCCCGGCGCAAGGCAGAGGTGCCGGCAGCTATCTGTAAATCTTGCATTAAGCAAAAAGTTAACTTCTGTCAAAGCTTTCAGAGCGCGGTATGTTGCAATTAGGTGTAAATGAGTCTAGAAGAACGGTGGTTTTCTCACGTACCGTATACAAACAGCATGTAATCCGCATGTGATTTCCCCACCGCGTTTGAAGCCTCACAGCGGTATGTACCATTATCTGTTTTGTTTAGGTTACTAATGAGAAGGTTTGAACCAGACACTACAACGTGTTGAGGCATCTCATCATCTACTCTTAACCACCTCATGTCCGTAGGCCTACAGAGGAGGGAGAAAAAGAAACAGTCACATTACTATTTTCCTACGGTAAAGATGGCATCTTCAATAGTTCATCCACAGACAGAAAGCCCAAACCAAGAAAAACTGTAAAGAAATAACACACACTTTTTTGCACTACTCAAGCCCAGATGCTGTCGGGCTTCCTCAATTTAAATTTATTTTAACCCAACAGGAAACTGTATCCAGACCTTAAGTTTTCTGAAAACACTAATGCAAGCAGGAAGAAAGTTCATTAGTGGTTAATCATTCGCTTGTTCAGAAAACCTGAAATCTTTGAGGCTATGGACTAAAGGTGCATCCACGGGGTGCTCTGAGCGCAGATCTGGGCAGCATGTGGCAGAACCAGTACGTTTTTGTCACGCTTGGCCCTTCCCCGGGGGCCGTGGCCATGCCGCTCCCCGAGAGCGCTTCGGCTGCCGGAGGAGAGGACGGACCTTCCCCCCGGTCCCGCCTGGCAGCGGGAGACCCTCCTGCATCCCTTCGCTCGGCTGGCTGCGTCGCTCGGGGGGGAAGTTACCCTGGTGGGTTAGAGCTAGTAAGGAAAGTGAGCGCTGGGGGGCCTGGGGGGGGTGCCTTCTTTTTTAAATTTATTGTTATTATTACAGTCTTTAAGCAGGAGCGAGGGGACTGACGGGCTGCAGCTGGGACGTGCTGGGAGCTCGCCCTGCCGGAGGCGTCCCGCAGCTCGGGCCTTTCCTGCCATCCCAAGGGCAGACGACTGCCCTGATGTAGGAGCTCCTGAAGCTCCGGCATCCCAGCCCGGCGCTGGGACGGACACGCCGCCCGCAAACCCAGCGGGGCACGGCTGTCGAGCTGGAGCTGGCTTTGGGCAGGGGCTCGGCGCTCCCCTCCCTCCCCGCCGCCAGCGCAGGAGCCACGGCACGGGCAGCAGCGGCTCTTTAGCCTCCAGAGGGGTGGAAAGGGCTTCCGTGCTCCCGGCTGCGCTCTTCCGAAGGCTATTTGCGATTTTGGAGTCCCCGGGTTCCCGGTGTGGCGTGCGCTATGCAGCAGCCTGTTTCCCACCCTAACGGTGACCGTCTGGGTGTCTTCCCACTTTTGTCACAGCCTTGGGGTTTCTGTGTCTAACCCAACACCACACCCGTATGAATGGCCAACCAGAACCCTCTACGCTCTGGCCTTCTGTTTGCCTCCCCCAGCGTTTACTTTGCCAAATTGCCCAGAGAAATGGTTTCGTTTAACTGGAGAAGCACCCCTGTTCGTCTTAAACCTCTGTAAAGGATTTGACGAAATCTCTTTGTCTTAAAAGCGTAGAGGTAAACACAGCCCATTATTTTACTGTGTATTTTCTTACGCTTTGAGAGACACGGGTGAGGTGACCTACCTACGCGGATCCCTAGCACATTACTAGCATCAGCGGAAGGCTAAGCGGCGTGCTGCCGGGGAGAGGTGTCTGTCTCATTTAACGTGTGTATGTCTTATTCGTGGCCTGGAAGAAGAAAAAGTGAAGCGGCCTACTCATTAAATTCCCAGCTGACAGCAACGGGGAGGAACTGCCGTTACCCAGGAGAGGGGGAATGCGAAGGGGCTCTGACAGACTCCGAGCGGGGAATCGATATTAAAATGGGATTCGGCAGGGGACGTGCCGGTCTCTAACGCACGGGGAGGGAATCAGCCTCGTGGCCAGCAGGAGGAAGTGGGAAGCAGGAATCGGCAGCCGGTTCTGGGAGAGGAGGTTCGCTGCCGCGGCGGAGGGCAGCCCCCCGCGGCTCCTCCCTGCCGCTGCCAAACTGGGCGGCTTCCAGTTCGCCTACACCCGCAGCAACTCCTCCGCTCTGGGCACGCTCCCAAGGAGACGCCGACAGGTTTCGGGGATGTTTGCAGAAATCTCATGAACACGATGAAAATAAAAAAGGATAGTAAATACTTGACAGCCATAAATCCGAGTGGAAGAGAAAGTATTTTTTTAAAAAATAGAAGTCGACAAAACTTAAATTAGAACAAGGATGAAAGCGTGGAAGAAAATCTACCCTCCCTTGCCAGGATTTTCCTGATGCAGTAATTCCTTCGACTAGGCAGGAAAGCCTCAAGGGCATGGGCAAGGAGAAGGAATCAAACTGGCATTTCATAAAAGCCACAGAGGGCACCGAAAGGGAGGAGCAGCACCACCCGGGCGAGAGGAGCAGAGAGACGGGCCGCCTCACCCGAGGGATCCGTTCCGCCTCTACCAGCGCTCAGCTCTCCGCTGCCAGTCTCGGCTCTGCGCACGGGCACCGCGCAGGGGTTGGGCAGGCGGCCCCCGGCCCCCGCAGCCGTACCGGCACCCGGCTGGCCCCCGAGCCATCCCCTGGGGAAGAGGGGTACAGCCGGGGGTGCCCCTTCTGCACCCGAGGGCTTGCTGCCCGCTGGCCGGGAAGAGCTCTCCCCGGAGCTCCTCCAGCAGAAACCCCGCGGCCGCCGCTTACGCGGGAATAAATGCGCGTCAAAAGAAACGTCTGAAGAGCGCAGCAGGTGCTCGGGTGCAGAAGGCACCTCTCCTTCACACTCTAACATCGTCTTCGCGGCAGAGAACGCCGGATTGAGCGTCTGCAACGGCAACGGAGGCTGAACAAGCTCCGCAGGCTTCCGCGGCACGGCCCCGTCGCCGCCGGGCAACCTGCCCCGTCCCGGGAAGTGGCCAACTTACTGTGGCTTTCCAAAGGCTGCGCAGGTCAGCTCCAGCGGCTCCCCTTCTCTCGTGAGGCCTTGCACCGGGTAATTCTGAGAGACCCGCACTTGAGGCTTATCTGCAGGACAAAAGCACCAGTTGGTGAGCTGTGGGGTCACAGGGGCCCGAGGCCGCGGCAGGAGGGGGGCAGCCGGCGGCGCGCGGCACCCCGGCCGGGAAACTCGCCCCGCCGCCCCCCGTTTATCTCCCAGCTCGCTCAGGCTAACAGGAACTCATTCGCCTTCACGCGGAGGTGAAGCCGGAGGTATTTGCGCTGCTCAGAAGCGATAGCTTTTCTCGCGGATCATATATTACTGTGTGACACCGCTCGGCCTCCGCGCATATTAATACGTGGGGCTCTGCAAGAGATGCTTGTTAGAAACACGAAAAGAAGCCGCGGCTGCTTTTGTTTAAACAACAGAAGATCTTATTTTGTCCAAACGAAGCTCTTCTAAATCCTAAAATAAACAGAGAGAATTAAAGCATTTAGTTAGGGAAGCAGCTCAAAAACACTTCGGGAAGACCCTGCAGGAAAAAAAAAAGAAGCCAAACCGCAAACCTGGAGTCCACAATTAAAAAATTCATTACCTCCTACAACTGAAACACAGATTAAAAACGCAATCTAAGCTGTAGCTAAAATGTTATCAGCGCAAGAAATCAATTCGATGCTACAAATGCCATTAAGCCATATATATTTTTCAGGAGTTTACTCAACTGTAAGGAACAAAGGAAGGCAAAAAAATCAGTATGCGTAAAGGTTGAAACCATTTAAATGTTTCTATTTCCTCTGAGAGTAACTGCTACCAAAAATATTGGCTCGCTGCATTTTATTAACCGTGTTTAACTCATTAACATGCTTCCTATGGAATAATAGAGATTAGAAAAAAAAAAATCCGTGTCAGGATTTAACCAATTTAAACTCTCATAATTTTCAGTAATGGAATAAGCTACACGAGTAAATCCTCTCCTGAGATGACTACACCGCAAACATTTTATAACCTAATCCCCACCGCAGATGCTTCTCGCGGCGGCTGGAGGGGCGGCAGCGCGGGGGCCGGCGATGCCCGGGGGCCGTCCCGCACCCCAGCACGGAAACACGCCTGACGCTTTGCACACACAAAATAACGACGTGGAAGTGACCGGAACGTTCCCGGCACGAGCCGGGGAAGGAAAGGCCCTTGGCAGGAGGGCGACGGAGCCACCCGTGAGACCAGCCCCGGGATGCCTGGGTCCCCCGTTGCAGCCAGCTGCGGGTACGGCCAGGGGGGTCCCGGCCTCGGAGCCTGGGGGGGGACACGCAGCAGCGGCCCCCAGGAGGGCGGAGAGCGGAGCTGAAATACCGCACGGAGCCTGGCCCGCGCCGCGAGCGCTCACCCGAGGCGTCCAGAGGGGCAGAGGAGTTACAGCAGGGGTTATGCGGGAGGTAAATCACAGGCAGCATCTTAAACGCCGCGCTCCCGCTCACCACTCTCACTCGCAATTCCCACCCCCCCGGCCATCTGCTCGCTATTTATTATTTGCTTTGCGGCAGTACCTAAGAGCCCGTGCCAGAAACAGGGATGCCATTATCCTGCGTGCCGTAGAACGAGCAGAAACCCCTTTCAGCCCAGTTTACAGGGGAAGAGAGAGGGCAGAGCGCCCTGTGCCGAGGAAGCCCTGCGCAACAGCTTCTGCAGCGCGCCCCTCCTGTTGCTCCCACCCTGTTTTCATTACATAAATTTTCGTATTTCTAATGAGCTGTTTACCAGCTGACGATTACTTATGGAAATCAAGAGGAAGGCGCTGAAGGCTTGCCGTACTGAGCATGAACCGCAGACCAAGCGAGCTCTCCCAGAATGGTGGGAGCGGAGCCCTTCCCTCTCAGCTTTCCAGCGCACGGTCTCCCATAAACAAACAGAAAAAGCAGCAAAGTGACCCCGTACCATTTCTTCCGGACACCGCGGAGGTGTCACCTGCGATAGCGACCTGGGCTGTGGCAGCATGCGTGCACGCGCTCGTGAAGACGAGAGCGCTCCCGATAGGGTCACCACAGCCCACGTCTCTCCCACCAGGACTGGCCAGTAAGCACGGCGGGTGCTGCGGAGAACGATTCCCCAGCCTGAGGGATTCAGGAGGATGGCTGGGCACCCCGGAGAACCCGCATTTGCATTAGGCTCCTGGTACACAAAAAAATTTCACTCGCTTCAACCAAGAATTTGGGGGCGGTGGTGTCGTTTTTCAAAGACACGCATTTCAACAATCTTAAGTTCTACTTCTATGACCAAGCGTCCCAGCTCAAAGTCAGCATCTATTTTCTTCCGATTACGGACTCCGTTAGCGAAGCTTTGTGAAAGGCCGAGCACTGTGGGATCCTGGGCTCGGTTCCTAGAGGGGACGGTGGCATTGAGCAGCCTACACCGGTCAAGTTGTGATGGCTTCCCAAGCCTGGACCGGTACTTTGCCACCTATTAACCCCGTTACCAAAAAGGCCGTGTTCCAGTGCCGGCGTCGGTGGCTGGATGACCTGGGGCAATGACTGTCTCGGATGGCGACCTAGGGCACAAGGCAAGCAGCAGCAGAGTTTTTACCACCAAGTGCATTCCAGCCGCCCGAGATCCTCCACTCGGAACTTCGTAATATCACACCGCCGGATTACTTCATAAAAATAAACGCTTGCATCTATGCATCTAAGCCACTACATACTCCACTGGCAGCCAATTAGATCTAACAACCCAAAGCTATTTCCTAGTACGCCTATTTCCAGCGGCCTAAAAAAACAGCCTAGTAATTTAATAAGGCACCTTTATTAAGCTAAATTCATTCAAAAGCTAAGAGTGATATACAAGGTTAAACAGCAGTAGTCTAAAGGTTACGCTGTAGCAGCAACCAATTTGAAAAACTTATTACAAACCCATTCTGCGTTTGATGAGATTTCTTTCACAACGGGCGCAGCGGGTGCCTGCGCGCGGGGGGACCGCAGCCTCGCCGGAGGGGACGGCCCGCCCCGATCCGTGCCCTGGTGGTTGGCCACCGTGCGGGCCAGCCTGACCCCGCGCCGAGAAATGCTGCGTACCCCACTCCCTGACAAAAAACCAGTATTTTAATTTCTCAAGCAATGGAGACGCTGGAGGCTCCTCCAGCTGTCACGTCGCGCAGGCGCTGGGTGGCTCAGCGTCCCTGGCTGCTGAGCTCTCGTAGTTGTAAAGCTCCGTGGTTTGGAAGTTCCCAAAGCACTCACAGAATCACAGAATGGGTTGGGTGGGAAGGGACCTGAAAGCTCATCTCGTTCCAGCTCCTGCCCCGGGCAGGGACACCTCCCACCAGACCAGGCTGCTCCAAGCCCCGTCCAACCTGGCCTTGAACCCCTCCAGGGATGGGGCAGCCACAGCTGCTCTGGGCAACCCGGGCCAGGGGCTCACCGCCCTCACGGCCAAGAATTTCCTCCTCGGATCTCATCTCAATCTCCCCTCTTTCAGCGTAAAACCCTTCCCCCTCGCCCCCTGGCTCCCCTCCCTGCTCCAGAGTCCCTCCCCAGCTTTCCTGGAGCCCCTTGAGGGACTGGAAGGGGCTGGAAGGTCTCCCCGGAGCCTTCTCTCCTCCGGGCTGAACCCCCCCAGCTCTCCCAGCCTGTCCCACAGCAGAGGGGCTCCAGCCCTCCCGGCATCTCCATGCCCCTCCAAGTTACTCTGCATTTGTCCCAGTTCTTCCTCTTATTAGCTGCTCGCCCAGTTTTTGTGCTATCAGCAAAGATGATTAACAGTGACTTTTTGAGAACTTCAAATGATTCATGGGAGCCCTGAACAGCAGCAGGCCAGGCACCCAGGCCCGCGCATTCACTCTAAAAATACCATCGCCTGCTGATTACTCCCTAATGACTATCCTTTGAAATCTGCCAGTTAGTGATTTCTTAATCCATTTAAATGTGCGCTCCATCGATAATGCTTAGATCTCATTAATCAGCCAAGATATCACGTTATACCGCGTCCGGTGCCTCACAAAAGCCTAAGCCTATTATTTCTACCCATTTCCTTCCGTCAGGCCAACCGAAGGTCTCAAAGGCGGGCCAGCTCTCCCTCTCAAAGCCCGTCACCAGGTGGAGTGACCTCAGGACCCTCGGCCGCACTCCCCTTCCCACCCCACCACTCCTCCGTGGGGCTGCCACTCAAAACCAAGCTGACGGCAAACACCCAGCCCCCCCAAGCGCCCCCTCTCCAGATGGGTGGGTGGCGTGACCCTTGGAGCTGCTGGAGGCGGGCAGCAAAGGCTTGGAGGTGGCCGCGGGACGGGTTTCTCCACCCACCCAGTGGCTATGTTCTCAGCCATTGCGGCCAGCAAGGATGCTAACACAGCATAGGCACGACTTCTCTGGGAGTATGACCACGTACTTCAAGAAAAGGCTGCTTTTCTTGGGAAAGGCACGTGAACGCTGGTTATGTTCTCGCCCTCGTGCCTCTCCCCTGAAATACAATCAGAATATGCATAATGAGGAGACCGTGAGCAATAAATTTAACTCTGTGGTGGTATCCAGTCATTTCACTGCGCACAAGAGCTAGCAGAAGCTGCCGTAGACAGCCTGCGCTGCACTGGACACGTGCGGTCCTTGGGGCCGTGCCAACCCTCGCAGCGTTGAATCATCGCAGCCCAGCAGCTCCTGGTCCTCGCAATCTCCGTGCGAGTGAGACGGCTCCCACAATGCCGCAATCTGTCCACTCCAAGCGCAAAACCTGCACCGAAACAGTCATCGATAACTCAGTAAAACACTCACGGACACACTACTCCTTCTCCGAAGCCCAGGTGCCTCCTAACCCTCGCCAACCACCACCAGCAACGCACCAGTCAACCCTTCCCAGCCACCGTGCTGCCAACTGGGGTCCGGAGACAGCCGAGAGCTGCCTTCCCATGTGGTGCTTTGGGGGGAAACCATCCAAAACCACGACTGAGGAAGCCGAGCCACGCACTGAAAGCAGGCTGTGGGTCGCAGCTCCACCACAGGGCAGCGACGGGCACCGTCCGACAGCGCCGAGGTTCTCCTGGAGGCTTCGATCGCTTACAGCCCCTCCAGAGGGGCCAGCCGGGACGCGGTGGGGTGTCAGCAGAGGATTTCTCTCAGCAGAACCATGCAGGTTAAGCAGGTCGCGCAGGGCTACAGATGCCAGCTCCACCGCGGCAGGCACCAGCAGAGACGTGGGCCCCAGCGGGGCTGGGACGGGGGGTGCAGCACGGGGCGGCATCTCCGGACCGTTTGCCAACGGAGAACACGACGGAACGCACTCCTGCGGTGAGAGAGGGGCAAAGAGAGCGTCCGTCCTTCGCCTAGCGGCCAGCCCAGCCCAAACCACGGCACAGTGATTCAGCTGAAAATTCTCCGGCCTGGAACGGGGGACTGAATCCAAGTTTTAAAACCCATTTTACAATGACCGTGTTAATTCCTGGTGTGCACCTCCTGGCAGGAAGGATGACAGATGGCATCCTCAGGAGAAGGATCCCGCGGGCCAGGCCGAGTTCCTGCCCACTTCAGGCGACTGCAGCTTCAAAGCCGCCCAGATCCGACCTCAGACTTCTGTCTTCAGAGGGGCACCGCTGCACCAGCTCCTCGGCCCTGCTTGGTGGCAGGGAGAGGGGAGCCGCGGCCAGGCGGGTACGGTGCCCATAAACACCGCCCTTTAAATATTTAAGCTCGAGCTGCTGCTTAACCCCGGGAAAGGCCGAGCCCAGGCTGTGCTCCTCGCTCCCAACAACATTCCTCCGAGAAAACCTTATTAACGAGCTTGCAAACGAGCACCCAACTGGGAAATGTCACAAACAAGAGTGGCTAATGCCCCAGAAAATCAAATAACCCAACACTTGGCTGATCGTGGTGCTTTTCATATTTACTAAAAGAAAAAAAAATTTAAAAAAAAGCCTTAAATCAAAGTTGCCGAAGGGGTCAACACCTCGCTGAACAAAACAACTCATTTATTCGTTTTTAGAAATCTCCAGATGATAAATTACGTTGACGTTAATCACTTCACTGCATACTATGCAATTAATATTGGTACTCGATAGAAATGTAAGGATTGCTGGAGATGCGACAGCACACACGTACGGCCAATTTTTAACATAATCGGCTGCAAAGAATTCCCCCATCCTAACAGCGGAGGCTGAAACAGATTCCATCGGTGCATATTTTAAAAGCCCACGTGTAGATATTATAAAAATGAATGTGCAATTAATTATAACATCAGAAAAGGAAAAAAAAAACCAAACAAGCCAAAGAAAATGCCAGATCAAGACTCTGACGCTTTCGCTTCCTGTTATCACGTAATGAGATAAGGAAAAGTACCACAAGGGCTGAACTTAAACGTCTCCGAGAATATCTGGTTCCATTCAATTCCTTAATGATATTTTAATGCATTTTGTTGCTTCATTTCCTTTCTAAAATTACACTCGACGCGCTGCCCTTCCATCCCTCACTGACGGCTCCGAACGGCAAAAAGAAAGCAGCCCCGGCCAGAACGGGGGGACGTTTCCAACCCGGCGCCACGCAGCAGACCGCGGCCGCCCCTCGCCGAGGGCTCTGCCTGCGCTGGCGCGGCCACGCATCGCGCGGGGAAGCGTTAGCGGCACGGGGAGCGCACGGCACCCTTCGTCAAACTCCGACGGTTCTTGGGAAGCATCGCCGGGAGGGTCTCCCGCGTATCACACAGTGCTTCTTTGCAGAGGTTTCTTTTCAACAACACACCCTGCATTTCTGCGGAAAGATTTATCTCCAAACTTCCCAAAGGGCCGCACTACGTACGCGCCAAACAGCCTCCTCCGCGGGCAGGACCAGGCGACTGGGCAGGAATCAGTCTCACGCGCAGCTGTGCCGACGGCAGCACGGCAGCCTTTCCCCCAGCACCCGCGCTCGCAGCTTGCTCTTGGCTCCTGGAGTTTAGCTCAGGGCACGGTAACAAGCGAGGAGAGGGCAGCAGGGAAGCCTGGCAGATAATGCAGCGTGGCTATTAGCCGGCCGCCACAGAAGCACCCCCTGCACAAGAGGAGGAGCAGGAGACCGGGTCCTCCCTCTCCATGGGAGATGTGCGCGCCTCGGCACCCCGGAGGATGCTGGGAAGCCACCAGGGCGAGGAGGCGGCGGCCGCACGATAATCGGGTGCAGCACAGAACCATTGCCTCGTGACACCTTGGCCCAGCGACCGAGGGGCGGGTGCCGCACGGGGTACACGGTGCCGCCAGGCTCTCTGTTATGAGGAACCCCACGCTTTCCCCCTCGGAAAAGCATGGAATCGCTCTGCCTGTCCCCCTCCGAGAGCGCTCTCCGCTTCCTGGGAAATGTGGGACAAGCCCGGCCTGGGGCCAGGAGGCCAACAGCCATTTAGAAACCTCTTCCCGAAGTTACCGAGAAGCTGAAACAACCCAAACCCCCGAAGTCTGCAATTTTCTTTGAACTGCAACACAGAAGAAAATGTTCAAATGAATTGTTTTTAAAACAGAGCGAAGTAGGTCACTTTGCAGGCTTAAATTTCTGCACCTTCCTTTCTTTTCTTAGTGGAGGAGGACATTTCAATAAAACAAATACACATTTTAGGCAACACCTCCAAATGAGCTGAAGTACAAACGCTCCAGATTGTCAATGACACTTAAGGTCCTCGTTTACCAAAAGACAGTTGACATCCCTAGCTTTAAGCAAATCACCTTACAAAGAGAAAAAGTGACTGTTCTGAAGGGAGAACGAAGGAGCCCTGGGGGAAGAAACGTCTCCCTCCTCCTCCTCCTCCTCCTCCTCCTCCTCCTCCTCCTCCTCCTCTCTGCCCAGCCACCCCACTTGCTGAACTATGCACTTTTCTGCTTGATTTTTTCTTTAAAAAAAAAAAAAAAAAAAAGAACAACCACCAAACTTTTGAATTGCATCTTACAGAAAGTATCTCCATGTTCCGAAATTTAGTCAGACAAAAAATACCTCATTATCTGAGAAGGCTCCATCCATCATCTCCTGTCCTTCCCCCACGCATTTCATGCTCGAGTTGGATACATTAAGTGCAGAGAAATACAATGTCTGCTGAGAAAAAATATTTCCCGGTGCCCTGCCAATGTTCCCAAGCAGCGGACACGCCGTGCCCTTGGTGGGAACGGGCAGAACTCCCGGGGAGAGACCGGAGAGCAGAGCCTGGAGCAGGGCACAGAGAACCCACGCGGAGCGATGCGCCTCTGGCTGCAGGAGCAGCAGCAGCCGGCGCAGGAGGAGCGGAGGCAGCTGATGCGCCTGGAAGGAACCATTGCGGTCAATGGAAATGCACCCACAGCAGTCGGGAGGAGCCCCTTCCTCTGCTGCAACCCCCGATCTAAAAAGCGACCGAGAACGTATCAATGAGGCCTGATGGCAGGTGCTCAGCTCCCCGAGGGGCCAAGCCCACGTGCCCAGGAGCTCTGACCGAGACGCCCAACCGCAAAGACATGGGGACCTGCCTCCTGCTCGCGCTCTCCCAACGGCCAACAAGTCCTCAGCTAGAAGCAGGAAAAGCTCAAGGGTAAAAGTCTGCTCTGCAACTGCCTTTCCTGCCCTAAGTTCAGGTCCAACAGCAGGTACTAAATGCAAATGTCTGGATGCGCTCCAGCACACCGAGTCCCGCAGCCGCTAATTGCTGGGAGCCGCAAGGCTGCGATGCACGACAGGTTCTTCTGCCGGTGCACTTCTCTCCAGCCATCTGCTGCTGCCCGCCGAAGGAACCGGCTGGGCTAGCGCGGGTCGAGGCCCCCTATATACATATAATCACTTTGAACAAGTCAGCCCTTAATTCAGACCAGAGCACAAACCCGAACCAGTCCGGCAGCCCTTCTCCCCGTGCCCGCTCCCTTCCGAGGAGGCTCCGCGCTACCTCCATTCCAACAGAGCTCCCGAGCGACCCGAGGGGATGCTGAGATCGGAGCCACGGGCAGAGCCCTTCCACCAAGGGGAAGGAACCCCGCAAGACTTCAACACCTCCGCGTGACAGGGGAGATTGGATTCTTTTTATTTCCCCGTTAAGTATTTGATCAAGCCTCACAAAGGTGCTAATGTATTATTAAAGCTAATGGAGCTCTACAAGAAATGTTAATGGACATTAAGTTTGCATAAATGAATTACGCATTAGCAGAGTCGCAAGAAATCTAGAATCTGCCAATTGAGGTAGTATCTGATCATTTCTGTTTTCCTCATTACAGGAACATTACTTCCCGCTAGTTTCAGAGATATGAGAATTGTAACCAAGATGTTCATAATGAAACTACATAATGAAGCAGGCGAAATAAATTAACACAAAACTTCCTCTTCCCCTTATAACGCAATGTTCTAGTTGAAGCGAACCTACAAAACCGAGCACTTTGACTGGAGCCAGCACCCGGGTTTCTGGGGCACCCAGCGCGCTGGGAGGACCGTCGGACTGGGCTTTCGGAGCCCTTTTCCGGGCGGAGGCTGCGCTCGCAACAGCGCCGGCATCTCCAGCAGCCGAGACTCAGGCACGGCCGCCCTCGGGACCACGGGTCTTTCCAGGCACCTGCTCATAAACCTTGTTACCGTCACACACGGCAGAACGGTTCCTAAACGAAGGGAAACACATTATTAACGCCGAACATCGTAGGAACGTTAGAGAAAACAGGGTGGCCTTAAGCAGCGGTGTTACTACCGGTTCCACGTAATTCGTGATGTAGGAAACCAGTCGGTGCTGCGTGGGCACGAGGTGCGGTACTGAGCTGCTCTGGCACGGCACCAAGTAAACTTTTGCCAGACAACTCGCAGTGGTGGCCGGCCGCTTTGATGTGGCAGGAGAGAAGCACTGTTCAAAGAGTTAGGAGGTTGCTGAAAGAAAAACACTCCCATTTAATCTCTTCTGACAATTACAAAGCCCAGCCAGGAACCTCTGACAGCGCAAACTCCACGTACAGAAAGTTACTTCTTAAGAGAGTGTACGTATTGTACCGCAGATGGGCGAGGAAAAGTCGCGGCTTAACCCATGAAGCGGTACCCAACGTTTTGCTTTCAATTTTTAAATAACAGGATTATAAACCCCATCTCTGCTGTAATTTTGTCGCGTAGTGAATAATTCCCGAACTCTTAAGGGAGCCATTTTCTACGTTGAGAGAATGAAAAGTTCTGCTACTCACACATGACTTCTAGGTAACGCTGCGTCTGCAAGTCTTTGACGGCAGGGTGATCCACCAGGCAGATGACAGGGACGCCGTCGTCCTCCCGTCCCACCTTCAGCACCAGCTGGCTGGTCACCGTGTACATGTCGGACCACTGCTCCACCTCCGACTTGCCTGCCGGGAGAGCACCGGGAGAGCGGGGAGTGATCGCGGGAGGATGCAGCCAGGTCTCCTCCCTCCTCTCCATCCCCGTGGGATACCCGGCCCCGCCCTGCAGCCACGGCGGCTTAGGGAAAGGGGTCCTCTCCGCCAGGCTACTGCCAGTTAACGTCCACACTGCGTCACCGCAACGACTAACAATCCCCTTACACCCTCCCCAAATCCCCACGCTCCGAAATCAATGAGCTACAAATCCCCTCCCACTCTTGAATCAACAAATTAGCTAGAAAAGCGATTAAACAGATTAACTTAATTAAAAATAGTATTGATAGGCTGGAGCATTTCAGCAGCGCTCGGCTGGAAGGAGTGGGGAGCAGCGGTGGCCGGAGCACCGGTGGCTTGTGGCTGCCTCAGGGACGCCACAACGCGCGGCCCGCAAACGAGGAGGAAAACAAGGCAAAACAGGAGAAAAAGGATTTTTCCATAACTCAGCAAGCGCTTGCTGACAACGCGCCTCCACTTCGGTTTCAAATATCCTTATCTGTGGCTTTTCATTTAAGAATTGCCAGGCACGAGAGTAACTTTTGTGGCAGAGGTCTTTCAAGCACCAAACGTGGCTGTCTGCTGTGTCACGGTGAAACGGAGGACGGCCGCAGAAAGCGACGCCCATTGATATTTAGAGGAAAGGCTTCCCGATGGGCAAAGCTACGCTTTCCCGCTACTCGCAGCCCACAACCGAGTATTTCCCTTTCCCGGCTTCTGTTTAAAAAACCCCCAAGGAGTCGGCAGGGCGAGCGGGTGTTGCGAGGAGCTGCCGCTCACCCCAGCAGTCTTCAAAGAGAAGGGAAAGCTGGGATCCGACTGCCGACACGAGAAGACTCAATCAAGGAGCCGGACAGGCCACGCACCAAGGGTCAAATACCGCTGCCCGCCGGAACGGGGCGGGAGGCCCAGGAAGGGGCGGGTGGAGATGGGCACGCCACGGCCACGGCAACCCTGCTGGGAACAGCGGGGCACCGCGTCGCGTGGCAGCGGGTCTGCTTTCCGCCTCCACCACCACGCCCTCCGCACCCGGCCTGCGCGGACGCTCGCGGGCGTCGGACTTAAAGAGAGGATTTTATCTTGCCCTTGTCGGGGGGCGGATTTGAAGTAATGAGTCTGGACTTTGGCAGAGAGCCCTTCAGGGTCTCGGAGTGGGTAAAACACAAAGGTGTTGTCAACCGAGCTCACGTCGACGTGCAGACTTAAACTAACAGCACGTCACACGCAATCAGAGTCAGCGACTCCAACGTGCAAATACCGGGAGCAACCAGACTTCAGGGAGTCGGAGAAACCCATCTTATATGAATATTCAGCGGAACACAGAGAGAACGCTCTCGAAACACGAGAGCAAGACGGGAAGGTGAACTGAAAACCTTTACAGCCCGCAGCGCAGATGATCCTGCTCGTACCTAAAACAGGGCAGAAAGCTACAGAAACCGCCGCAGCAACAAATTCAGCACGCGGCTTCGGGGCTCCTCAAGGTCACCCGCAGTTAGAGGAAGACTCCAGGACCCTGTCCTCCAGCCCGGCAGGTAGGCAGAGGACCAAAGGGAGTTCAGCCCTTCTGCGCTAGAGAGTAATCTGCCTGCCCACACACTCCTTTGTTCCTCAGCTGGCGGCTAAAGCAGCTCGCTCTGCTTTTTCTTCCTTCTTTTTTTTTTTTCCCCTTAAACTGTCAACAGGGGACAAACAGCCAGCATTACATAAATCATCCCAGCGCTCCGCAAAAAGCAAGTGACTGAGAGGACACGTCTACCGGTTAGCTCCTTGTTTCCTTTGAACCATCGGATGGTGGTGGCTGGTCTGCTGGCCATGGCGGTGCAGTTCAGCTCAATCTCTTCTCCCTCGACGGCGATTTCTTTCTGGATATCAATTACCAAATTGCGTGGCGGGACTGCAATGACAAAAAACAACAAAACAACATGTACTTGATGAAAAAGGCATTTTTCGATCACTACCGCAAGACAAACCTTCGGGAAAACCCATAAAACCTACTAGGGGAAACTGGCCACCCGCGTTTGTCTGATCTTTCAATCGATCAAAACCTTTGATAGGCGGTTTCGCAGTAATCAGAGCAAGCGCTTTCACTCTCCACCTAATAATCATCGTGGTTTCACAAATTATTACTTATCAAAGTTGTAACTTTCTGTTCCCTCTCCCAGGCAGGCCCCATTCCAGGGAAGAGCTTTAGTCCTCCGCGCCACTCGGTTGTGTGCGCTGCTATTTAAAAATACAGCTTGACTCCGTGCACGTTTCTTGACTTCTGACAAGGAGAGGAAACACAAAAGCTGACATTTGGGAGTGCATTACTTACCGTGCCTCCAACCTCGCAAGGCAATTTTTCTCTCCTGCTGTTCGGCTTCAAGCCTCAGCCGTACGGAGTGGAAGCCGGCCAGCAGACATCCGGCTCATTTCAGACGCTCAAAAAGCCGCCGAGTGCAAGCCCGGAGTGGAACGCCGTCCCGAATGCCACCCCCTTGGGACACTGCTGCCTGCCCCATCGCACCACCATAAACCAAATATGAGCCGTGCTCGAGAGGGGAGAGCCAGCGCCGCACCCAGCGGTTCCCCTCGCGTGGGCGTTGGCCCTCCTCCCCCCATCTTCTCATAAAACACAAAGCTAGAATCACAGAATCGCCCAGCTTGGAAGGGACCTTTCAGATCATCGAGTCCAACCATCAACCCAACTCTGACCAAAACCATCACTAAACCGTATCTCCAAGCACGATGTCCACCCGTCTTTTCAATACCTCCGGGGATGGCACCCCAATCACCCCCGGTCGGTATAGGAGACTATACCCCGTGAAAAATAATCCATCGATACTCAGAAACAGGCTAGAGCTCCGGGGGGATGACTGCGCCGCTGCAGCGCAACCCAGAGACGTGGCAAACAGGCTGAAAAACGGCGACATGGGAACAAGGGACCTCTTCGCCATGAAAGCACCCATAGCTAGTGAGGCAGCCCCAGGGAAAAATGAGCATCAAGAGTTCGTGCCGCAGAGTGCTGCGGTTTCAGGAAAAACCCAGAACTTCCAGAGGAAACTCAACTTCGCTCTGATCGCTATGATTAAGCAACAGCATAGTTCAAATGTGACTAACATGTTTCTGAGCTAATGAAGAACAAATATGTATAAATACCATCCAGATGATCAAATGGACTAATTAGTCACTTGTGGCTTTTCTCTAAGAACAGAACGGGCTACATATTTGAGATTTTCACATGTTCCAATTAAGCATGAATAAATCTACATATCGTGCCATAGAAGACATTACAGCACACGGGAGAGCGGGGGGAAGCACACTGCGAAAGGAATAAAAAGAAAGTGCGAAGCTCTCTCCGAATACCAGCTACGAAGAAGGACGCCTCGACACTTCCCTCCGCTCTCGGAAGCGAGTATCATTAGAGGCGGATCAGCAAAACCACTCTTTGATAGAACGGAAGATACCTCGACGTCTATGGTGGGGCGCAGCCACACACCGACACGGGGAACCCCTCCCCGGCCCCAGCTCATTTTTTCTCCTCATTAGGGCAGCGGTGGTAGGGAAGGCAGGGTAGACATGTCATCCCTGGCGTCAGGGCACCCAGCTCTCCGTACAAACGCTAGCCAAGATAAACACTCCCCTCCCTGGCCTTCTACCCATGGACTACTCTTGGCTGCCTGCTCTGTGAGCTCCGGCTTGGCCCGAGCGTGCGAGGAAGGTGCAGAGAAACGTCGGGGAAGGGAAGGGCAGGCACCGGCCGCGCTGCAAGTCCCTCCCCCAAACCCAACCCAAGCGCCAGGCAAGAAAACAGACTTTCCCTGAATTCTGAAGCACGATTCACGTTTAAAAAACAAACAAACAGCAAAAAATGCATTTCATCTCCCACTTGAAAGAGATGCAGTGCCGGCTTATAGGTGAATAAAGTAAGTAATATTATTTCAAACACCTTCTTAGCATCGTTAGCAGTGAAATGAAATCCAACAAACTATTTCTGCGTGTGTATGATTAGAGACAAGAGCTGGAAGAGAGCTTCCGACTCCTATGAATATCAGAAAGTGCACTAAAACTTTGAAGATATTGATAAATGTAATAGCTACAGTAGAACTCCTTATAAACATTATTTAAACAACGTATAAAAAGCTGAGAACCATATCTCATTCCATAAAAGGAGGAAGATTTAAACTAATCAGCGAGGGAGATCTTACATTAAGTCACCCTCTGTGATTCGGGTTCTGCTATTAATAGAGTCTTACGAGCCGCCGCTAATCTGCAGAAGCGGCTCCGGTGGCAGGGGCTGCTGTTGCGGGCACCCACCCGCGTCCTGCCCGAGAGCCGTGGGGCAGAGCCGTGGGGCGAAGGCAAGGCAGGGGCTCACCAGGCTGGGGCTGAGCGTATCGGGGGGGACGGAGGGGAGGGGGCAGAATTAGCTCTGCAAACAGCCAACCCTAAGCAAACGAGCAGACTGGCGATGTCAAATGAGCGCGCTGGCGTCCTCTCACACGTGAAACAAATTTTGGAGGAAATGAGTAGGAAGCTATCGCTTTCCGTCAGGTGAGCGCGAGGTTTCACTGATTTGTAAGTCAACTGACAAACACGCGAAAACTCGCGCATCTTCCCAGCGGCAGGAGGTTCACCAGCGACGCCGTGAGTAATGCTTGCCCTTAAGGAGTATCATCGACGGGCAAAGATGCTGTCGTTTGCCATTAAAACGTAATCTCTCAAATCCCCAAGTTTTGGAAGAAAAGATTCAGAACGTGATCAGAGCAGTCTGATTACGGAAAACACAAAATTCATAAACTGAACAGTTCTACCATGAAGCACTCAATGTTAATTTATTTTCCTTCGGCATATCAGATAATTATCGAAAGACATTTTCTACAGCTTTTACTTTCTGGCCGACTTCTTTCTCACTTCACCAAGCGAGACCCAACCGCTGCTGCTTGTCTTCCCTTCTTCCCAAGAAACGTGCCTGCCCTCGCCCTGGAGGAGACGGATACGAGCCGGAGGAGGGCTCGTCTCGTGCAGCTCCTGCCACTCTGCACAGACCTTCCTTCCAGGACGCCAGCAGGTCCAGACCTGCCCGAAAAGCCAAACGATTCCCTCGGATGCTCCTACAGAGCAGTGACAGCACAAGCGAGCAGTCCCTGCAGGCTGCCTGCAAACGAAGGCTGGTACGAAACCCCGCTCCATGAAGGGCAGGAGAACCTGGCAGCCTTTCCCAGTGCCCTGCCCAAGAAAAAGGGAGGTGAAGTGGAGAACACCTCACGCTTACGCTTCTGCTTATTCTTTGAAGCCAAAAAAAGCCTGAGAACAAAAAGGAGAAGACCCGAGAATCCCACTAAATACGATGTCACCTACGAAGAGAGACTGAGGGTGCAAGCAGGGACGCCTGGCAACGCCAGGGCGATGGACAGCCCGCTGGGCGTTTGCTGGCAACCCCTGAAAATCTTGTGGCTGCACGTGCAGCCGCACTGAGCGACTGAAGGGCTGAGCTGGCCTGCTGTGGGCAGCGCCCGGCGTCAGATCCGTGCTGCGCTTCATCGCCGGAGAGAGCGGCTGGAGCCCCCCGACCACCCAGCGGAGCCCCGTCCCACGGACCCTGCGCCTCCAGGGACGACAAAGTTCACCGCGAGCACCCGATGGGTCCTTACCGAGCACTGTAATGGTGGTATAAATTTCCTGGGGGGGATCAGTGTAGAGCTGGCAGAAGTACCTTCCCTCATCAGAAATGGAGACGTTCGTCAAGGAGACGCGGAGCTCGCTGTTGGAGAAGTTCACCAGCTGGAACCTGCTGTCCTTCAGCGCTGCGGAGCAAGCACAGCCTCAGCGACCGCCAGGAGAGACGCGGCGTCCCCTCCCTCCGCCCAGCAAAGCCAAAGGCCTCCCACAACGGCAGCAGCACCCAGACAAGCACCCCGCGGCTGCCCACCCCAGCCTCCGCCCGCCCCTCGCCCCTAACTCTGGGCCGAGGAAAGATTTCTCTTCTCACAGCATTACAAGGCACCAACACGAGCAAATCGCCGGGCGCAGGATCACAGCTTTGGACACGGTTTTATCATCAGCTGGCTTAGGGACGTGTAGGTAAAATGCTTATCATGAAAACACGCTTCTTACGGTGTCAAAAAACTTCAACACGGAGCCGCTTCTGACTGTGCGCGGTCAGTGGACTAGGGACAGCGTGAAAAGAAACGAACTGGGAAAAATGTAGTTTAAAACCTGTCTCCTGATCAGGAACAGCTGCCCAAGTTCTTTTAAGAACATGGAACCGCAACATTTTCAATCTCACCGGCCGAACAGGGGGGCCCGAACAGCGCATGCCCACTGGGAAGGGAGCGGGGTGTGACGTGCGCGTCCACAACGCGGGGCGCAACGCGTCCCACCCCCGCAGTGACGCTAATGCGGACAATTTGAGGCGTTTCGTTGCAGCTAGCATGCTCTGGGGCATGGTCACAACAGGAAACAGAGCCAGACTCGTTCACCGGACACAGCAGTGACGGGAGGTTCTGTTTTGGTTATAAAGCAGCACAGATTGTCTCGAAATGTTCAGTCTTCAAAGCAAACAGATTACCTCTGAGAACATTGCACTGTCTCGGCGTTGCTCTACTCAATTTGTTTGTGTCAGCTAAATATTTGGCACTCGATTGCAATTCACCCTGAATTACTACAATCAATTCCTACTGCAAAGTAAGACGGGCTGGCTTTTAAAGGGGACCATCAAGGTTTCCATTAAGGAGAAGGATTATGATTGCCTGTCTCATCTACCCTCTAAAGAACTGCCTAAACTTTAAGTGTCTAGCGTTACGTTAAAAGAAGAGACCTCAGCAAAGGCTTTCTCCCGAGCGCAAGCGGGGTGCGGGAACGTTATCATCGCACAAGGGAAGCCGAAACTTACGCCTGAAATCGCGGAAATAAATCGTTTGCCTGTTGGGGTTCAGGAGCTGAATCACCGAGTCGTCGCTGTTCTTGACGCGGCAGCTGATGGTGGCGACGTCTCCCTCCACCACCGTCACGTCTTCGGTAACCAGATTCTGGCCGTCACCTGCAAGAGAGAGCGAAGATGAACTAGCGGAGGTGGGAAGGACTCTGCCGCTTCTGTTTTCTGCAGGGGAAGCCTTGGGCAGCAACGGCGAGCCCTCCAGCCGGCCGGGCTACAGGGAAGCAGGACCCCCCAGTAACCGAGCAAACACCCCGTGCCCAGCCACATTTGGGGTTTGCTGGGGCTGATCGCAATTTCACTGCAATTACCCGCACGACGAGCACTCAAAACAGCAATGCCAGGGCACGCAAAGACAGGCTTTCCCCCCGGACTGTACTGGGCACCGCTGCGTTAAAGAGGAGTAACTGGGAGGGAGCTCCGCGACGGGAATACAGGGAAAATAATCACCGAATCGTCTAGGTTGGAAGGGACCTTTCAGATCACCGAGTCCAACCATCAACCCAACCACTCTACGGCTGTGCGTAAAACAGCCTCTCCACGGCGCAGCCTGTTCATCGCACAGGGATTTTCCTCCCGGCGCAGCCTCCCGGCTGTTCTTTAACGCGTGAGCAAAGGCAGAGGACGAGGGAAGGCTCCCTCCGGACACCACCAGCCCCTCCACGCTTCAACGCTCCCGCCGGCGTCGGGGACCAAGAGCCATGCCACGCACACGGGAATGGCACAAATTCCCTTCCTCTCTCAAAAGATGAATTTTGTTAAATTACCTTTAAAGAACAATTTGCTGTGATACACATTTATCCTTTGACTCGAGCAGACGGACGTTAGGGAACCAGGTTTTACTCGCTCCGTGTAATCAGTAAGCGCTATTAATGTCCAGAGGCAGGAAAAAAAGAATTCGATGCAATTATGCTGTGGGAGCCCTGTAATCATTTACAGGTCATCACCTCGAAAACTCTCCTCCTAATGAATCGAATCATTACATCACACGCACACCGAGACATTTGCTTCCCGTGCTAAAGAACGCCGAGGATGGGGACTCGAAAACAGCGCTCTGCGTTTCCATTCTTCCAGAACTACGCGTGTCCCTCAGGTTCGGACGCAAGCCGGAGAGTGCGGAGGGACATGGCCCTGGGGACTCCAGCCAGGGCACCGCTCGTTGGAGCCCCCTTCGCTAACGACTTCGGTCTGCTTTCAGACCCCACGGGCCTTACGGACCAGGAGGCAATGCAAAGCGGGAGAGATTTTGAGGCTTTGGTTGCCGATTTGCCAAACGAAGTGGTGGCACAGGGGCACCTGGCCAAGGGCCGGGTGGCCAGGAGAAGCCCATTGCTATTAACAGCACGGAGACCGGCCCGGAGACAGTCCTGCCGCCCGGGGAGCCATGAAAACGCAAAAATGCAAGTTTTTGATAAAGCTACGAAGAAATAAATCTGGGCTTGTTCTTCTCTCATCTTGTGTTCTCACCATTTTTCTTTCTTTCCTTCTGACGTGCATTTCTTGTTAGACACGCCTTGGAAATAAGCGTTTGGCAAAAAGTTTGCATCGTTTGGAAAGAAAGAGATTGATAAATCGTCAGCCGCCTTCCTAAGCCTGATGGCACCGGGTTGACGTCTCGGCACATTTTTCTGCGCTCTCGGTATAACTTTTATTTCTCCAGACTGATGAACTTTACGCAGCAACGTGGAAAGTTGTGAGCAAACAGGGTAACGCCCAGCGCCAGCGATGCGCCCCCCGGGCCCATCGTGAGGGGGAGAAGAGCCCGTCACGGATATTTTCCGGGCTCCCACTCCACTTTCCACCAGCTGACCGAGCTCGAAGCCCCTGTCCCGCCGGCGCAGACCCCCACGGCATCGCCCGCGCCCCGTCTTGCCTCCCCAGAGAAAAGCCCCGGCCGTGCCAGAGTGGCGCGGAACCCATCTCTAACACACAGGCTCCGGCGTAAACAACAGTCAAATCTCTCCAAAGCGGTGCAAGCAAAATTATTCAACGTTACTAACTGCTTCTGGGGAATAATTCTATCAAAGCCATTCAAAACAAGGTTCTTGCACAAGGATCAGCTTGATATGTTCTCATAAACGCAATATTCCCTACAAATCATTAACAAAGCTATTAAGATTCGATTTCCATCTAAGCAATTATTGCTAGCATATTTTTTTACATTTACTTTAAAAGACTCAATCCTATTTTCAATTCATTAAACTGTTCCTTGCATTTACTGAATTTTACATCAGCTTAGAAGCCTATTTGAATTAATAAGAATTACAGTAGAAGTAATTTAGAAATAAATTATTTGAAGTTCAAGCCGCTGAAGCTTTTCGTGCCGGGATGCCGCTACATTAAGCGGGCTGACTGACGGCTTCAGAAGCCCAGCATCCCGGTCCAGGCTGGCACCGGCATCCCTCCGCCGGCGGCGTTTATGGCCCCGGGGCTGGGGACGGGCAGGGCGCACGCGGGGACAGGCGGGACCCACCGGCCCGAGCAGCGTCGCCAGCCTCCCGGCCTTCGCCTATTCATTCTGAATTAAAGGGCGTCTAATCCGGCGGCTGCCTGCGAAGCTCCTCTTGCTCGGCTGCCCCACATTCGCTTGCTCAAGCCGAAGCACCAGACCGTACGCCTCGACGCCTTTGGCTATCTGTACTCATATCTGCTCCCGCTCACCAAGGCAAGAGAGCTATTTCCGAGAACAGCCTCCATGACAAACTCTGAATTAGATAAAAACGCAAGGCGAGGTGAGAACTCTTTAGGCCCATCTGCGTGTCAGCAGCTCAGGAAGTTTCTCGGTAAATATTTACTGGCGGTATAGAAGTACGGCGAGGAGCATTAGGGTAGACGCATTTACAGCGTTGCAAGATGCTGTAATAGGAAAAGAAAGATTTGTGGGGGAAATTAAGTTTAGGCCCTTGTCTTCCTGCCTTAGACCGCCGCGGTATTCGCTTTTAAGGCTGCAAAGTGAGACATAGGCGAGTAAAGCGTGTTTCAAGCAAGTTCCTCTTAGCTGGCCACAGCCCAGGGACCGTGGCTCACGCGCCGTGGTCACACTTCAAGTGAATTCTTTCCCCACTTGCGGCACACGGGGATGGAGCGAGGGGTCAGGGAGACAAGAGGGAGAGTCTTCAGTTCCTAACCCTGCAGGAGCCGCAGACTGTCAGGAGCAGCAGCGCCGCTGCCGCGCCACGGGTACCGACACAGATGCTTTCCAAGACAGACTGGTTCTTGCGATACCTGAACCGTGGAAGCCCACACACTTAAACAAAATTTCTCTTAATAAATTAAGCCAAAGGAAACAACCCACACAGATACACAAACTATTTGTTCGTGCGCTGGAGGGAAAAAATGCCACCGTCATCAATCCACGGAATTAACGTAATTCGGATGTCACAACTCATCTACCGATTTCAGCTATCCAAAAGGAACGTTAACAGAACGGGAACAATTTTAGATCGGGCTGCCTACAGAATATACCTACAGATGTGGGCGCGCGGCACAGCTCTCGGCACGTGAAGCCCAACAGGTCCTGCGCTGGCCACGAAGAGGATGAGTCTGGACAATAACGCTTACAAACGCACCGTAAAAGCCAGTCTGCGTTCCTCACGGCGCGTCTGAAGTATACGGAGGTATGGATGTTGTCATCCACTTCCACGAAAAAAGCTTATTGTGAAAAGTTCTGGGCGAAGGGCTGGCAGGAGAGAAGGCAGCCGCTGCTGCTGGCGCCGGGCTGAATCCCTCCGAGGCCACAGAGCCCGGAGCCACACGCGGGCACCTCTCAACAACGTTCTTTTCACGTGATCCTCATCCTCGGAGGAAACCTTTTGTTTGCCGCCACGATTTACAACCTTTTGAAACGGCAACCTTCTCTTCTACTAAGAGGTCGTTACCAGTTTTGCGACCCTGAGCCAAGCATCTCGGAGATTCTCCCGCATCCCAGGAGCTCTTATTCCCTCTTCAACATCTTCTCCACGGCCAGCAGCCGACTCGCTGTGGCCAAAACGCAACTCCACTTCCCACGGCAAGAAGCTCTTAAAAAAAACCAACAGCAGCAAACAAAGGGAATTCTAGAAAAATCTCCTTTTGGAGTTTGCTCTGCCGCGCAGCCCTGTCCCCCCAGCGCGCTGCTGTTGAGTTTAGCCCTGCGAAAGTCCCCGTTTCCCGAGCACGGGGAGCGGTAGCTGCCTTCCCGCACGGCATCGCGCTCCAGCCGCGCAACGGCAGCGAGCGGGTCTGGCCGAAAGGCCGGGAAGGGAGGGGATACGGCAGCTCCGCTCGCCCTCCGAAGCTCAGGCCGCAGCTCGCCGATACGGTGACGCTCCCCTTGTGCTCCCAGTTTTACTTTCAAACCGAACGCGTTTTCTTCTTCCCGTACCGCTACGACTAGGCTTAGAGGAACGGCTTTGAGAGAGGACGCTGCCGAGGAGGCTGCTGCTACTGATGATACCAAAAGCGTCAGTCCGGGGAAAAAAAAGGTGGGGTGGGGGGAATTAACATCCCCGGAAACTATTCCCGAAATATCGGTATTGTGAGTCTGTAAAAGCAAAGGCACTGCCGACCGCTACCGAAGCGCGTTGCTGCCGAGGAAGGAGCCACTCCTCGGTACAGGGCCGCCTCCTTTGAGAGCAGAGAACGATTCTGCCCAAAGGTTCAGCACTCCTCAGAAGAGGGAACGGCAAAAGAGACGGAGGCGCCAGATTAAAGCCCCACGTCGTCATCGTCGGAGTCGAGACGGACGCACCAGCCTTGCCACGTGTCCCCGGAACCATCAAACCTCACCTCACGAAACACGCAGCTCAGAAAAATATACTGCGAATTCAAGCGAGTTGTGCACAGCTAGTAAATTTGTGGAGAAAAAAAATAAAATGCTACGGCCGCCTTTACAGCTTTTCTTGCTTAAAGAGTCAGAATAAAAGATGACAATAGCTCCGAACTGACACCAGAGGCTGTATTTACTTTAAACATTTGTGGATTTCTGCGTGATGAAGCGGCATCGGGGAATTCTCTCTACTGGTTTGTAACCAAAATGGGAGAGAGAGAGAAAAGTGCTGTGAAATAGCGCTGCGGCAACGTCCAGGGGAGAGCAGCTCCTCCGCTGGATCACGCTCCCCTCGATTAGGGAAACGCTCGGTCCTCCGGGCTCCGGAGGCTGCCGGGAGCACCCCACTTCCGACAGACCCCTCCGGAGCGGCAGCCCCCCCAGTCCCCAGGTGCTAATTGAGCAGAGAGCTAATGACGGGGGTCCGCACGCGCCGGGCCCGTCGCTCGACAAGAACTAACTGGTCAGCCCGTATCCCATCGAACGAGCGAGCGAAAACACTTCTTTTGCTCTAGGAATAAGGAACATCATGCACTTTTTCAGCCCGGAGCATCTCCCGAGCTGCCGGAGCCCGTCCCCCCCGGTAACCACAGCGGCGCAGATTGATGACCCGTCACCTCGGCTGGGATTAGACGTCAGGCTTGTCTTTCTATTACCCACATATTGATAGATAAAATTCCGGGGCCATACATCGCCTGTCCCTTCAAAGGCTGCCGTCGGCAGGTGCCGAGGATCGATACCGATGTGACCCGTCACTGCCAGGGGGGGACACGGCAAACAGGCGGGAGGGACGCGGCACCGCTCGCAGCGCCAGCGCCGGGCTTTGCAGCGCAGCCTGCTATGCTGCAGACCCCGGGGCTTCGCTCCCCACTTCTACCCAAATCCAGCGACAGAAAGCAATTCATACCCGCGGCCAGAAATCTCATCTTTCAGAGTACGACCGTATTTCATGCTAATGGGTTCGGACCATTTGAAGGAGGAATCCTACAAGTCACGCTCCCCGCGACGGAGCTTCTGATGTCTAAAAGCACAATTTACACGTCTGGCTGCCATGGCGAAGCTGGAAAGCTGTGTGCTGTATGTTTTTCCTGGTTTAGAACTAATTTCTTAACCCGTTTGACAGTTGTTAAATAAAAGATGTTGCTACTGCAGCTTTTTATTTTATATTTTTGTATGTATGTATCTGTCTACGAAGGGATGCTCAAAGAGTTTAGCTAACTTTCCAGAAGAATAGCTTTCAAGAAGCAGCAGCAGCAGCTGATCTCTCGCTTTTATTCTGCAAGTTGACGGTCCATTACAAGACAATAAAAGGTCGCTTATGAAAAGCCTGTCATGCTCTCCTAAGGTCAGAGGCTTACGGCGCATCATCCAGAGGAGATGCGGGTGGGCACCGCTCCCCGGCCGCCGCACGCAGGAGAGACCAAGGTCTTTGTGTGGAGGGTTGAGACAGGGAGGCGGGACGGGGACATCCCGCCCGGGAGACGCCTGTGGGCTCCGAAGGGGCTGGCGGGGCACTCTCCAAGGGAGAAAAAAGCAAGGAAGAGCGCGGGAGAGCGAGCAAAAGCACAGTGAAAGGCAGAGCTGTGCCCGGCCTCGGGAGAAATACAAGGCGGGTACCTTCCCCTGGCATCCCTCCTCGCACCCGGCCACCACGGCCAGCCACGCTCCGTCAAGGACGGCACCCAAACCCCGATGTCTGGCTCTCCCCAGCACAGGCGGCTGCTCGGAGGCAGCAGGAGCGAGGGAGACGCGGTGCGACAAGGCGAGAGGGGCCCAGCAGACTGCCGCCTCCACTCAGTGTGTTTAAATAATACCCAATTAGGATCAACACTCATTTATTATTAATGTCGCCCTAATACAGTGTTCCTTATCTGCATTTTATCTTCCGGGCACATCGCCAGCAAGGACACACGCTGCCTAGATCTAAGGAAGGAGACCTTGATTAATCCGGGCTTTAAAACACACGTGGAAGCTCCTCTCTGCCACGACTCCTTCCGTGAGGAGCCGAGGCTGATGTACAGCAGGTTGCTGCAGGTAAGAGGAGGGAGCGCCGATGAAAGAGTCAGGTTTCCCAGCCGATGAGCACTTTCAGTGCATTTACATTATCAGAACAACGTTATTTCAGAGCACCGACCTCGCTTTCTCTCTCTGCCACGGGGGGCTCAAGCCGCGGCAGCCTCTGCTGAAACCGGAGCACGGAAGGAGAGCGTTTACGTGTTTGCAGGTTTGTCACCTGCACTGTCGCCTCTATTTTTGTACTTAGCGGCTGGCAGCAGCCACATGCTTCGGATTTAGCGTGGCACCGGTCACGCCCTGAATTGGCAAGCGCTGCCTTTGGAGGAGGCTCACCCATCTGCTCTCTCCCCGCCTCTCCCTGCAGCCGCCAAGCCCGCGCTGCCGTGGGCAGAGACCGGGGAGCGCGGCGGGGACCGTCCCTCGGCATCCTCCGCACGCGGGGACACGAGCCACCCCAGCCCCGCACCCCCGACACGCTGTGGGGGATCACGCCGAGCGTTGGGCCGAGACACCGTTACTATTAAAGTCCGTTCTGGAATACACTCGGGTCTCAGCTCCTACAGCCCCCGCTCCAGGCGCAACACAACGCCCCCAAAAACGCCAGTATGGATTAGGCAGAATGACGGGATTCTCCAATAACCGGGAAAACTGCATCAGGTCGGATGATGGGTTTCATTTTACTCTAATGAGCAGATATGTCTTATATCCGTACCTGTAACCCATTCCTTGCAGATTTTTTAACGTCCTTTTATTTTTTTTCCCTACTGTCAGTAGCATCTGTCACAACGTGCAGTTTAATAATCTCTTTTAAACCCAAGAAATCTTTATTTCCATAAAGCACCCAAGATGAATTTTGATCGGCATCAGCCCCATCTCCTCCCCAAAGAACGGGCCTCCCTCTGCTGCCCGCACGTGGAACTTAGAGCCGTTCTGAAATCTCCAGCTCCGCCACTGCAATAGGCAAGAAGTAAACGACAAAGTTAGTAACGGATGTTCAAACCTGTAGAAAATGTCCTGAAGCACAAAGGGATAACAGATAATAAATCGGAATACCTATTTTTCTTGGGGCACTCTGGCCAATTCCCTTTCTTTGGCTAAGACAGCATGCCGCCAGCTTTAAATTACAACACTTTACTTGCTGCATTATACGCAGAAGTTATTTTCTAAGCCTTCAATAAAACACCCGCAGAACTTTTATCCAAAGTGTTCACCATTTCCTAAAACGAGCAGACAAAATATTCACCAGTTTGAAGAACCGAGAGCTTGCAGACCCCAACCGCCCTTCCGCGGGCGCTGCAGGCACCAGGATGACACCTCCTCCACCGATTAGGCCGAGTTTGTATTTTGCCCTTTGAATTCCCAGTTTCCGGCCCTTCCCAGCACCTTTCCCGGCTCAGCCCAGCGGGAGCAGGAGCCGTCCTGGCGCGGGCGGCTGTGGGATGGGGATGGGGAGATGCCCAAGAACCCAAAGCCCAACATCTCCCGGGCTTGGTGCGGCGCTGGAGGGTAAGCGCCAGCCTGTCTCCTGCTTCGCCAGCCTCCAGAATTCATACATTTAGTATTTTCCAGACCCTTTTCCCCCAGATAAGGCAAAAATTGCTGCTGTCTTCTACTGCAAGAGCTGGGCTCCTAACGGAAGCGATGTATTCCAGCTGCTGGGGGCTTCACTGAAATGACAAATACCACGCGGCTCAATAACACAAAACCAGAAACACCACACGATGGAAACAGCACTAGTGCAAAAAGCAAAATAGAATTATGAAACGCTCCGTCTTCCAAACACACGGCCTAATTTCTTTTTTTAAACGCCCCCTTCAGTTTTCTTTTAGAGATACCACCTTTCATCAAAGGGAGAACGACAAACGCCACCATCCAGGACTGTGCACTTTTCCCCCCCAAAAACACAGGAGGGGGAACCCCCGCCCCATCTCAGCAGCAGCATCCTGGCGATCAAAGTGAGAGCTCCTTCCAGCTTCTGCTTGCAAGGAAGGATAAAAAGGTGCGTTACAGCAAAAGCCTTTAGCCTAGATCCCAGCTCAGACACAATGATGAACGCTAGCCTAAAGGGCAACATATCTGTAAGTTTTAAGTCTCTTGCAACACCACCTGTCCTGATTCATCTCCGCGATAAAGGCAGTTCGGACAGCCATTTTACCGTATTTATTATTTTACGGACAACGAAGAAAAAATGTGGAATCGGCCCTCAATCTGCCACCCATCGGATTTCTAAATGTTGGTAGAAGACCAACGCTAATGTCTTTAAACATTAATCTGCTCGCTGCCGATTCTGCACGTCCCCCCCTTCAGCCTCCGCCCGGCGGTTCTTCCGGGCCAGGGGAAAGAAAATGTATTTTTGGAATTTCCCCCCCACCCTTCATCCCTGGGATCTGCTTTGAGCAAAGCCACGAAAGGAAGAGAAGGGGCAGATGCTGCCGAACGCGTTGCTGCCAGCTGAGTTGAAGGCACAAAGCCCTCGCCCCCCGTTCACGTCCGGGGGCGCAGCTTGCCTGCTGCGTCCGCGTTCTCCACGCCTTGGTCTTGGCAGGACAAAGGCAAAGCTGGAAGGACGGGAAAAGGAACGGTACGTGCCGCCCACAAAAATAAAGCCATGATTCGATACGCTGCGGCAGCCCCGTCCCCCTTACTGCCTCTGCAGTGACGGCGACGAGACCACTAAATAAACACAGAAATGGTGAGAAAAAAAGACATTTTGGGATGTGGTCCTCACCCCACCTGGCTCAAACGAGCAGACGCAGGTTGTGCCCAAACGCCACCAAGGCTTGACCCATCCCAAGGTAGATGCCCCAGCCTGGGGACACCGGGGGAGCACCAGGGGACACTGAGGCAGGGACAGGAGGGGCAACCGGGGAAAGGGCCACGCTGGCCACTCGCCCGTCTCTCCAGGCCAGCCGAGCCACGGCAGCCCGCCACCTCCGCGTTCAAAGCGCCCCTCCCTCTTACCAGGCACTTGGTAAATTTTATCACACATTTCTAAAAGTTGCAGCTGCTTTTTAAAAATGGATTGTGTTTAGCTTTTAATTAAGTCTTCGTCTTTGTAGAAAAACCCACAAGCCTTAAGGTTTAGATTGTCATTTTAAACAAAAGTGAAATGGTAAATGCCTTTTAGATGCAGCACCATTAGATATAATTAAGCAATGGGTAAAGCATACGTCGTGCTATAAATGTCATTTAGTTTTACAGTTAAACTCATCAACATTTATCAAAACACTGCCTGAAGAAAGAACGAGACAGCCACGGCGAGCGCCTTCGACTCGCCGCTGTCTGCAGCGGCGCGCTCCCAGGCGAAACCGCGGCACCAAAAGCCTCCCCCGTTCCCATCTCCCCCTTTTTTGACTGAAACGTTGGTGCTGCGCAGCGTGGTGAGGCCGCGGGGGGACCCGGGGGCAGGACCGGCAGCCCCGGCCCCGGCCGGGCTCCCCCTGCCCACCCCACCGCGGCGGGGGGAAACCACCCCACGACGAGACTTTGGGGTCTGCTCGCTGGGGAAACGGGAGCTCGGGCTGCCACGGCGCAGCGCGAGCCGTAAAGAAAGGAAAACACAAGCAACGCGCGTTACCAGGTACTGCTGTGCCTGTTCTAGTTTAAAAAGCTCAACATCTCTTGTTTTCTCCCGAGAAGCATTAAAACATGCAAACGGAGCCCATTAGAAGCAATTTTCAATTTACTGCTCCTCCTTGATATTCACACGGTAAACACCAGCAGGTATCGGCTCCATCAATAAGGGCCGCAGGCACCCGGCTGGCTGTAAACCATGTCGAGCTCCCTGACTTTGAGGCTTCAGACAGAAGAAAAGGCAAAAAACCACCCCGGATTTGAAACTGATGTTTCGTCATCACCCGCCGTTAAAACATTATGCTGTTGTACGATTTCAGAAGCAGCCGGGAGAGGATGCTGAACGCTTCGGCGAGTATTTATTCATGCCCCCTTTCCGCCCTGGCGTGGATGCGTGTTCTCCTCCTCCTCCCCGCCGTGCCCGGCACTGCAGCTCTGCAGCAGCGGCGTCTCCTCGCTCCACCGTCTCCTCCGCACCGTGTTGGCAAGGCAACAGGCACCGCGGGCTGCGGGGAGCCGGCGGGGCCGCAGCCTCAGCCAGCGCCTTCGCTACCTGCGCTTCCCCCCGCTTCGCATTTGCGCCTCTCCTGAAAGACCCCAGGCCGCTCCCGGCGCCGGGCTGCCGCCATGCTCGGGCGGAACAAGCCGGCTGCGATGGGAAACCGCGGCCCTTGTGGGGAATCCCAAAGACTGGCGGAAAATCAGGCTTTTGCCAGGACTCCAGCAGTTACTACCCCAGCCACCTTGCTTGCGCATTTGCCCATGCTGCCTTGTCTTTAGCCCCCCCTGTTTCCGACGGGAATGCGTCCTGCGGATCGCAGTGGCCGTGAAGCAGAAGGGTTACCAGAGAGGACCGGAGAACAGCGAGAGCCGCGAGGTGCTTGCCATCTTTGGGGAAAAAACCCAAAAATCAGTGAGAACGGCCAAAACCCCCATTCTTGCCCCAGTTTCTGGTTCTCGAGCGAGTTCTCCCCCTCTCTCACAGCAGCGCTCCCGCGGGATGCCAAGCTCGCGGGAGGCCCCGGGCAGGGACGTCCCCAAGCAGGGTGCAGGCAGGGAGGGCCGCAGGAGCTTTCTGCACTCCACGTTTCTACGCTCAAAGACCACGCTCCGGAGATGAGAAGGGTTTGGTGGCTATAAATTGGTAACTCCCTCCCAGCGATCCTCCTCCTGCCCACCTTGCAGCAGGAAAACTACAAGTAGATTAAACTCCTGCCCCCCAAAAGGAGGGGGGTACCGACTTCAGGCGCAGGCAGCTGGGAGTACAGCCCGTGGTCTCGGCAACGGACGCGACATCCCAGCACCAGCCCTCCGGGTCACCTTGGTTTAAAATTGTGTGCAAACACAGAGACCACTTCACTAAAAATCTATCTTCGTAACTGCTCGCAACTGAATTTAGAATGCATGCACGCAGTGCTTCTATCTGTTCGCTATTCCGAGCTTCTCCTTTGGCCTTACGATAAAAGAATGCAGGAAATTATAACCAACCTTCCCCCCAGCCCGGAACAGGGAATTAATTACCGCGAGCAGAAAGTCCGAGCTATTCCAATAAACCAATGCAATCCATTCAGGCACTGAAACACAAGGAAAACATCCTGGAGGCTTGATACCTTGCTAGCCATTCATATCGCGTGCCGCTGTGGATATTACGGAGCAGCTGTGCCCGGGACTATCACAAAGCCAACATTATCTCTACCGTTATGAGAATTAAATAAAGCCTCTCCTTCCCCGCACGCAGCGCCAATGTGGCCGGGATTACAAAGCAACCTCGAAAAGCCCGCAGCTTCTGCCGCGCCTGGCTCCATGGCGGGGTTTACTTCTTCAAGCCAGGATTAGATGATTGTGGCGATTAGTGACAACGTCCCTCGACGCGACAAGACATGAGTACGCGCTCAGTGCCACCCAAAGCCAGCTGGTGCCGAGGATCAGCTCTTCGAGACGCTCGCGGGGAGCAGGGAGGGACGCTCGGCCGGAGGGACCCGCTGCTCCCCCAATTCCCAAGCCCGGATTTCCAGCCCGGGCCAGGCTAAACCCCACAATGGTATTCCAACGTCACGCCCCCTCGCAGCGCATCCCTCCGCTCCTCTCATCAAAGGCAAGCCCGCTGCCGTCCTTCACCCGCGTGTCACGCCAGAGACACGAGACCTTCTACAGACGTTGCCAGCGGCAGCTGGAAATCTACCAGACGCTCGCTTGGCATTTCTTGAAAGAACAATTGGAAGGATACACATTCTTCACCATTCTTTTCGCAAGGCCCAACAGTTTGAAGGGGTCTGCTTATTTTTGCCAACTTCCAGGGAACTGTGAGGCTGGTCCTCTCGCACTCAGCGCATCAAGGGCAGAATACCTGCAGACGAGACTCGTTTTTAAAGGACGCGCCCTCCAACAAAGAGCTGAGCAGCGCAGCTGAGAGAGTTTACGTTTTCAGCACTCGCCTGTTTCGCTGCGGAGCCCCACTTGCATCTGAGAGCGAGAGAAGTTCCCCCCTTATTCACTCGCACTTAAAAGCACTTGCTATAAACTCCTGTAAGTGACAGTGCGCCCTGCCAAAAGCACCCGTCCTTAAAGCCCAGAACCCCCGACCTTTCCGTAACGCTGCCGTCGACGATCCGCGCGATGCACCGCATCTCGGAGCTAAGACGCTCCCATTCACCCTGGGCATTTCTACAGCGAGTCACTGAAATGGCAGTCTGGCTCATCCTGGCTTTTTAAAGCAGTTTATAAACTTTAAAACAGCTTTTGCTGCAATGCCGCCGGGGTGGCTTCCATACCGAAGGTGCTTTTGGTTTGTGGTGGGTTGTTTTTTTAAACCCGCCAGGGCTGCGTATTACCGAAATGCTGTCAATAAGGCAGGTGAGCTGTTGGCTGGAAGAATTCCACCGGTTTGCAGGTATCATAAATCCCTTCATCCTCGGGAGGTTCCACCTCCGACGTCGGGTCCGTAACTCCGCCAGGCCCAGCGGCACCAGCCTCCCCCAAGAAGCGCACGGGGCGAGCCCGGCTCCTCTCGCCTCGGGGCGGCTGCTTCGCACGCAGCGCCCTGGAGCGACCATCCCGCAAAAGGCGTCTCTTACGCACCATGGCTGGGATAAAACACTGGGGTTTTGTGGAAAAGCACTTTGATGCAGACACCGTACGCCTTACACACACGGAGGGCTCTTCAGGTTGGGTTGTGTTACGAGAATCAAACGAACCATCATGAATCGTAATGTTTTACGGGTCTGCTGTTTCCTGTAATTTCCTAAAAAAACCCAAATTACATTCCGCTCATTAGCAAACCTTGCTGCACAAAGGGAAGGGCTGGAGAGCACTCAGCACGCCGGGGACACGCAGGCAGCGCGGGGCACAACGGGTAATGAGTGAAGCCAAATTCCATTTCAATGCGCCCAAAGAAGCAACGGTGTCATCAAACGGGGGGTAGGGAATGGGGAAAGAAGGAAATTCAGCTGCCACGCTCTCTGTTTCAATCTGAAATGTGAGATAAAGAATTAACCTTGACACTTGGCAGCCAGGCGGTAGAGTCGACCCACGGGCTGGGGCGGCCGACGGGCACCTGGCACAGCATTGGCATCGGCACCGGGAGCCCAGCGGCTCCTTCCCCGCCACCGGCTCGGCAACGACCGGACCTTTGTGAGCGCCGGTTTGCAGGATGGGAAACACTCATCCCCCCAAACCTCGGCCCAGAGGCTGGGGCGGGCAATGGCCAGTTGGCATTCCGTCACCCCAAACTTGCAGCGCCTGCACAGCTACGGGGACGCACGACGTTGGTACGGGCGCAGGGCTGCTGCCGCGCTTCAGACTGGTCCCCAGCACACCCTGTACCTCTCGTCTGACTCAAAACCCCAGCGCGGCGAGGTTTTCATGCTGGCTCAGAGCGGGTTTTGGTTTGTTTCCTAAGGAAGCATCAGTGAAACGTACGCTGACAGGCCGGTTACCCGCGTAGACACGAGGATGCCCGACTCTGAGCAGACCTGGCAATAATTAACTGCAGGAGTCGGCGAGATTGTTATTCAGACTTCACTTCTTGTTTGGTACCTACCGAACTCTAAAGAAAACATTCAGAAGCAGCGAGCTTTAAAATCCCCAAGTACAAACCCCAGGTCATCAACAGCTATACATAGCGGGGGGCGCTCAGTTACCAATTTTAATACACTTTCTCATCTGGAAGTGTTTCACTACGGCACCGGCCACACTCTACACCAGCTTTGTCCTTGGGACTCTTTGTGAGGGGCAGCGTGAGCCAGGAAGCCATGTGCAAAGCTCCCGCGTTCCTCTGAGCCGCGAGACGTTCCCAGCCGGAACCAAATGATTTGAAACAAGGAGTTTTTAGTGCCTCGGGACGGGGCTCCCCCCGCCAGCAGCGTCCACGGCACGGCTCCTGGAGAGCCCCGTCCCAACACCTCCCGGCAGGGTGGAGAGCTGCTGGTTTCGTGCACAGCGAGAAGCCGAGCGGGACCTTTGCCATGAGGACGGAGGACGGCCACCAGCCTACGTGTCCCAGCGCCCATCGCCAGCGTCCAGCCTCTAGTCCTTAGCCAAGACGGGGGTGAGAGGGAGCCAAGAGCCCGGCCGGAGCAGCTCCTCCGTCTCCCACCACGTCACAGCTAACGAGGACGGCGAAGAAGGCAGAGAAAGCAAACCCTCTTCCAAGGGACTCTCTGATCTTTCTACTCTGATGAGACTCGCCCAATTGAGAAAGCGACTTGGCGTACTTTTCTGGTCTGGAAAACGCTCAATCCTGCCTCATCGCCAAAAATCATTAGCGGCGAAATCCAAAAGAGACGCTGCTTTTCAGCCGCTTCCCCTTGCGAACAGCCCTCTCCCCTCGGGCCGGAGCTGGGGACACGCCACCAGAGCTCGGGGGAACGTTTCCAATGGCGATCCCAATTAACAAGCCCACATCTATTCACGGTGGAAGGTTTCGCAGCTTTCACTAAAAGTTCTGCTTTTGTCTTCCTGCCGTCCCTTCCCAAAGCGAGGGCTCATTACCGATGAAGCCCAGCTCCGTAATTGGTTGGGAATGTGGCTCTGGGCACAATAACCCCAGAGAAGCTGCTTTATGAGCTCTCCCAACGCTACTGAAGAACGCCATGAAAACCCCAAGCCCAGCTGCCTGGCTCCAAACCAGGGAGCTCGGCTGGCCCAAAGAGATTTCCATTGCGCCGGCATCGTGCTGCCGCAGCGTCGCACTCCCGTGAGGAACCACACCGGAATTCTGCGAAACGCCGAGCGTGGCCGCCACCGCACTCTGCCGGGCAACAGGTTCTGAGCAGCAGCTTTCGGCAGGTGAGGCCACACGCGTGATCGGTGCCTCGCCTCCTCCCCAAGGAGAAGGACAGGCGAGGCATACGCTCCTGCCTCGTCACGTCACTGTGATGGATCAGGCCACAGCGCACCTTGTAGCTAACGGTACCGCTCCCAGCATTCATCTCCAACTGCGTTTTTACCATTTTCAGATTTCTGCACACCGTCTTTGCTGCTTCATAACCCCTGCAGGAACCGGGAAGAAACTCAGCGTCTTTACCTACAATAGTTCTGCACAAGTACAAACGTGAAGGCTGAGAAACAGGGCAACAGGTGAGAAAACGGTCTCAGAACCGTGGCGAGAGAACCGCTCGTGCGCCAGCATCCACGGGCACAGCGCGCCACCGGCAACGGGCACGGGCTCCCCGATCCGCCTCTCACCGGCCCCAAAACGCACCCCCTCTGCGGCACAGGAGCATCTCCTGGCCCAGGGTGCAAACCAACCTCCCTGAGCTTCCTCCACCATCCCACTGGGCAGGAGCACTTCAAGCCTTGCAACGAAATTAAAAAAAGATAAAGTAGAGTTTCCGGAAAAAAAGAAGGTACGGAGAGCCCTTAGGCAGAGGCTCCAGACCACAGGACATTTACCTTTTGATTCATTTGAAACAAATCTGACTCCTCCTTGTGTTTGTCAGCCACGATCCCACCCTCGCACCCCTCTCCCCAGAGGGGGTGACAGAAAGAACGTTTGCCGGGAGTGACGCCCACGGCGTTTGAAAGATAGTCTTTCTACGAGAACGCAATTTTGGATTGGGCTGCTAAAAGCATCAGCCTGCTTATCAATCTAAGAGCAGCATCTTTAAAGGTCATGAGCGGGGGAAAAAAAAAAAAAAAATCAGAGACTCATTCTAATTCCTCGTAAACAGGAGCTCGTTTTTCACAAATCCACCCTGCAGTGCTCAGGAACATGACCTTTCACTTACAAAGAGAACAGCGGATCTCTGCCTCTCATGTGTTAACCTCCCTTCTTTCCCATAAATTAAACACAGGCTCGGTACCGCCGTGACACGCTTCTCAGCGCTCCCCCCAACGCGTCCGCAAGCCGTTTTGCTATCGCTGAGGCTCTTGAGCCCCTGAAACCCTGGGCAAGCAGAAAAACACCAAACTGCAGTGAAAAATGCAGGTGCACAATGTTTTTTTGGCCACAAACCCGACCACTAACCACCCAGAGGTTTAACGCAGGGTGGGCAAATGGGACGGTGCTTTAGTACAAACGCGCTTTTCTGTGTAGGAGCCCAGGAGTCCCGGATCCCGCTACAATCACCACGTCGTGCTTTTTGAAAGCGTTATCAGGGCGATACGGGCTTCTCGGCCTGGGAAGTTTTAGGGGTACCCGTTATCTGTGAAGACAACACGAAGCAAGGAAGCTTCCCAGCGAGAACAAGACCTTGCCTCTTGAAGTCTCTCAGTTTCTCAGCATCTACCAAAAACCCAGATCAAAACCGGAGTCAAACTGGAGAATACGTAGAAGCAGAGCTGAGCACCACCTGGAGAAGAGAGAAATCTGCGGAGTCCTCGGGGTAGCTCGCAGCCTCCCTGCAACCCAGTCCACCGAGCCCACGCCGGGCTGCGCAACCCCAAGCAGAAGCACCCAGAAAAGCGAGTCCCTTTAGTGGGGGGCGCTAACCTGCGTTCCCACCCGAGGAGGCAAAGGAACAGAGTTATCACCTCCTACGATACAGTACGCCCACAAACGGGCTTAACGCCATTTGCCTGGAAAGCCACGTGTTTAACATAATCGCTCCATTTTGGCAGCTAGGGAAGCTGGCAATAGGAACACAGGTTGATCTTCTACTTCTGCGCTTACTCATAACCATCTTTATTGGCTGTTTTGTGATCTTTGCCCACTTGTTTGCACTGCTTCGTCTCGTTCGCAGGAGCAGAACAGACGACATTTACCACTGCTGCTTCGCAATTACCTCTTATTTCAGCTGAAGATACCCGAAATGTCAGCATGGGATGCCACCCACACCCAGTTGCCGCCCAACTCCATTTTGGCCAGAAGCACTCCCGCGTCTCCACCCTGCCCCGCAATTTCTCCCGCGTGACGTGCTGGCCTGAAAAGGAGCTCATGCCGTCCTAGAGACCGTCCTTTGGCACGGAGATGGTCCCCCCGGCACACCTGTCCCCGGCGGCAGGCTGGTAGCCAGCCCCCCAGGCTGGGCCCGGGGAGTCCCCAGAGCCGAGCCTCAGCTCGTCACCCGCCCGCTCGTAAGGGAGAGCAAAGCGAAGAATAACCGTCACGCTACCCCGTTTGCTCTCGCAGGTCTCTTCTGAACATTATGCATGCCTTTCCCCTCTCTGACATGGTCTGTCATCACGCGACTAATGCCGGTACGATTTGCCAATTTATCCGGCGTTGCAGGAGCAGCACGCGGGGCTGCTGCCTTCTGATGACTGCCACAAGCGTGACAACGGGATTTGACTATTAGCCACGAGGTCAATTGGCTTCCCGGGAGCTGAGTCAGATCCTCTCTACCATGTAAAACTCCTGCAAGAGTCCCTCAGCTCACATTTTAGAATGTAGACCACCTTCCAGAGAGTCAGAGGAGCTGGCGGCTCGCTCGAGCCAGCTGACAGCCCTTCTGCCGGGTCCCCGCTATGAAAACACAAGTGCTGCAGTAACGAGAGTAAAACGTTCCCAAGTATTGCGACAAATAGAGTGCTCTAATCAATGAATGTGCTTCTGCGGGCGTCCCGCTCCGGCTCTACCGCTGCCCTCCCTCGGGCATCCCCCGCTGGAGAGTCTGCGGAGAGCGAGGGGGCGCAGACAGAGCCTCCCACCACCACTGGCAGGAATGGAAGGGCCGCTAGGCAACGGTCCCTTCCACGGTAAGGACCAGGATGGCACAAAAGGGTTGCCTGGATCCCTTTAGAGGTGAATGTAACAGAGCCCTGAGCATCCGCGATCGCTTCTGGCTGCTTCCATCTCCAGCAAGTGCTTAATACGAGAAAAACAAGGTGATAGATTCAAAACCAGCAGAGAAAGCAACGTGCGAAACAGCGCTGACCGGCAGATTGCGTCTCCCCCGGCTCTGCCGACAAGCGCATTCTGTAAAAATATCCCCTATTCCTCCTCCTGCCAAAAATGGGGAACTAGTAGCAGCCTTCCCTGGATTCTCCTGGCAGCGGCGGGCGGTGAGTGGGCTCTGCGGAGCTCTCGGGACCAACACCACCAAGCCGCTATGAGCCGGGAGACGAAAGCCGAAGGCAGCGCGTCGGGGGCCGTGGGATGCGTTCCCATCAAGTTCTGCGAGCTCTCGAAGGAGATCTGGCAGATGACTACCCCTCTCTCCACCCCCAGCCTTCGGAGGCGAGCCGAGAATGAGCCAAAGGCTTGGGTCGGAGGTGAGCATCCCGCGTACCGACCAGCAAAATCTCCTCTCCCGACTCAACCCGCGACCTCATCTCGAGAGCCAATTCCCTCCCGTGTGCTCGCGAATTATTGATCCCTGCCGCAGCGTCAACAACAGGCAGGCGAAGCAGACCACAAGCAATCCGCGCCCCGCAAAAAGGAGAAAGCAACACCTGAGAACTCGGCACCAGAAGAGAAAAAGTCTCATTTTTTCAAGTTTCGGTTCAGTTGTGTATTTCCAGCAACTCCCTCCATCCCTATCTTTATCGCCGTTATTTCGTATCAGCTCCGTGCTTCCAATTCTAACTTTGTCTGGAAAATATTTCTGAGAACAGCCTTTGTTCGCCGCCCACCCCTGCCAGGCGGCTGCCAGCTCCCATCGCGGCGCCGCAGACAGCGTGCGCCAGGTGAAGGGAACGGCGTGCACCTGCCAGCCTTCGTCCCAGCGGCTACTCCTGCGGGCCGTACGGGCGCAGCTCCCGCGCACGGCTCCAGACCCCCCTTTCAGAGAGGGCCGCGACGCTACCTGGTGGCTGGCGGGTCCCGGCTGCCGCGGGAAGGGGCCAACTGCTCCGCTCACGGCTCATTTCTTCACAGATTTAATTAACTCTAACGGCTTTTGTCTTCGCGCTTGCAAAAAAAAAAAAAAAAGAAAAAAAAAGCATTTTCCATCTTAAACTAGGGATAATAAGGGCGGTAGGGCTAAATCTCCAATCAATTTGGAGACGCCGCAACGCTTGAGGAGAACTGATGAGAAACTGAATGAAAATGCTCTTTTGCGTTCAGACCCATTACGCTCAGATGTTTCGGTTCTCTTTTGCACTTCAGAGCTCCAGCACAACATTTCGTCCCGGGGACGCCTTTTGGACCAGGCTTTTTGACGTACCTTCCCGAGGACCACGACCGCTCGCCCACGCCTGCTCGAGGGAGGTCTGCGGGCGAGCGTCTGCTGCAAACCGCGCGGCGCTGATGCCCAGATGCAGCTTTCTCTGGTTGTCACACGTAAAAATCAAAGAGACCACAGATTTTGAAAATGGCAAAGGCCAAAAGCGAGCCAGGAATGACTCTGGGCACATCCACATCCCGTCGGCATGGCGTGCCAACACAGCGCTGCCGCCGCTCGGCACATCCTCGGGAGCCCAGTGGACACCCCGCACCCCTGCGGTGGGACACCCCGCTCCGGGGGGACACCGCGGGACGGAGCCTCGGCCAGGGCGGCCGTGGAAGCCCCCACAAAGCCCACCACCAGCCTTTCTGGTGGAGGAGACGCCGGGCACCGGGACACGCTCACACCACCCTCCCCACATCCTCTTTGGGGATGGAAACAGACCCCCGTCTCCGGCTGGTCACGCCTGAACACAGGCCAAGGAAAAACCTGTTTTCACATTTAAGCGTGCGCGAAGTGTCCGGAAGGAATCAAACCTGGCAAAAAAACCCCAACGCTTTTAAGCCACCTCTGCGCAGAAGCAGCTGAAAGTCCTTTCGGATAGAAAAACCTGGTTTTGGGTCAGCTACTTCAAGTGTGTGGTAGATGCAAACGTAACAGCTTTACTTTTATCCCAGCGAAATTAGGTTACAAAGAGGGAAGCTAACACCTGGAATGCCCTAGGGAGAAAAGTACCAGTCTGGTATCACGTAAGAATTTCTGAATGTAAGTTACTGCGGGAAGTCGTACCGGACTCTGAACACAAACGCAAGCATTTGCAGTAGTATCGTCCCCCGCCTCAACGTGTTTTTCCACGTAGGAAAATACGGTTGATGTGGTTTATATTTGAGCATTTTTTGGCCAGGATATATTCGCTGAAGAGAGCTGCCTAGCAAGCATTGGCCCGTGCAGCATCCGGGATGTCCTGGTCCTCCCTAGGACGTTAGGTCGTCCCGATGCTCCCCTTCCTAACGCCGGCAGTGCTGGGCTCACACACACAAGAAGGGCGCACCCAGCAGAACTTCAGCTTGCTTCCGTTCCCACTTGGGCACGGACCTTCAGAAAGTTTCCATCGTCGGAAAAGTAACAATCAATCCCGGTTTTCTTAAGTGCAGTCATAATTCTCTGCTCCATTTCCACAAGAGCCACTTTCTCTTTAGCGACGGCTGTAAACTCCGCTCCTCGGCGGAGCTCGCTGGCTCACCCGCACCAGCCGCGCTTCAGGATGAAAGCCGCAAAGGTGAAAGAGCTTCCCGACTGAAATCGTGAGACCGGCCTCAAAAATAGCATCGCGTTAACTCCAGTACCAGCGAAAAGCCTTAAAAGGCATTTAGTTTATGGGAACTCTTTGAATCAAATGACTTCGCTTTTTATCACCTCGAGTAAGGCTGAGTAGCAATAGAAAAATCTTTCAAATGCAGTAAAAAAAGAAAAAAGTTCAGAGCGAGATTCTGGATGACTTTTAGCGCTCCTCATTTGGGTCAGACGTTCCACCACCGGAGCTGGAACATCCTTAAAGTAATTGCGAGAGTTTTTCCTCCCTCTTTAAACAGAAGGTAGAAACGAGGCCGTGGGCCAACGAGCAGAGGACAATTTACTTCCTATATCTTTATAAAGACGATCAACAAGCGCTGTCTTTAACCTAACGGCACGCCGGGCCACGGCAGGGGATGAGCCCGGCCGACGGCACCGCCCTGGGCCTGGTTTCTCCGCTCCCTGCGGCCCGGAGCAGCCAGAGGCCACCGCCGAGGGGCGGCTGGCACCCCTCAAACTCCACGCCACCGCTCTAACGTACGTTTGTTCGTTACACGACGCCAGAAAGGCTTGACACCCAGCTGTACGGACAGACGGCACTTCCGAAAGGCGGGGAGTTCCCCATTTCCATCCGGAGGAGAGCTTCCAGACGTGCTTTTCCAGAACTAATCCGCGTGCCTGCAGCAGCCGGTGGATCTGGGACAACCCGGCATCAGGCTGCGCAGCCAGGCGCCGCCCAGCATTCTGGGGTAAGAAAGCAGGAAAAAGGGCATCCCCGGCGTGGGGGAACCAGCCGCCCCCCGGCTGGGAGCGTCCCCCCGCGCGGAGCGGCGCCGGGGAGGCTTCGGGAAGGACAGGGCGGATAACGGCCCCGCGTTCTGCGGGAGCCCCACCGAGGCGACGGGGCGCGCAAATGGCCCCGTGGGAATAACGAACAGCTCTGCGCTGCGGGACGCGCACAACGCGTTCGTTCCCCATCCAAGCCGCCCGTTTAAGGGAGGAAGAAAGGATCCTCGCCCGCCCGGAGATAAACTTAAGTAAATAATGTTTGCCATCAACTCCAAATGAAGAATGACAGTTAAATTTTATAATCATCTTCACAGCTCCAGGACTTACTTTATATTTTCTCAGGCTCATGACCCAGGGGTTGCCATAGCAACGAGGAAATCCTACCTTATCGGCCTCTTACATTTACATTCCTTACGGCTGCTTCCCTTTATGAATTAAATCCATCACGGCCTTCTATTCTCCAAATAAGAAGTTCTTAGGATTATCTCGCAGAAACAAGGATCAAATGCTTTGATTGAAACACTATGCAAAAGCTAATTCACTGCTGGTTTTCTTTAAGGGAAGACTGACTGCGCTACAAATAAATGGCTCCCATCCAAGTCTGCGGTTGGCAGCCTCTCGCAAAAAAAAAGTTGGGAGAGCAAACACGGATTTCGCGGGATGCTCCCCTCGGTCGAAAACATTTCTACACCTGGACGGCGAGAGCAGCATCTGCCCGGCCGCGGGGGCGGCGGAGAAAGAGCTTCCAGGGCACGGAGAGGGTGACTGTAAGCACGCGTCACGTGCAATTAGCACGGCATTATCGTCACCCGTAGCGCCATCAGCCCTGTGCAAATCCTCCCTGCCGCGGTCAGGGCCGCGGTCAGCGTCGCCGGGAGCAGGAGGACCGGGCCCGGGGGCTGTGACGCGGTGCGAGGGGGCGCATCCTGCCCTCTCGTACACAAAACCCCCGCCGCACGGGTACCGAGGCAAAGCATCGCATTCGGTTCGTTATCTCCCGCACCTTGACCGGCTTATGTGGGGTTGTTTGGTTGGTTTTTTTTAAGACGTTTAAGAGTTATCCAGCTGTTTTCTGAAGCGTGAAGAAAACAAAAGCCTAAAACCCAGGTAGCTGCCCAGCTCCGGGGCTCGGCATCCCATCGGCCAGGGAAACAGAGGCATCCCCGGCCCCTGCTCCCAGAGCGCATCCCGGCTCCCGGCCCGCTCCAGCAAGCCACCAAACTTAATATTTAACATACAGAAAGTAACGCAAATTCAGCCCTCCAGCGAAAGAAATCTAAATAAACCGCCAAATAAATGTATGTCCGGCAAGCACGGGATGAACTCCGGACGTTTGCCAGAGCCCGTGCATTCAAGCAGGACTCACCGAGGAATACAAACGTCGCCGCATGCGTATGGTGGCTTAGAGACGCGGGGACAACCAGCCTGGGTATCGGCTGAGTCGCGCTACAGACACAACTAAGTGCAGCAAAAAACGTCATCGGGGAACAGGGGAGGGGACCGAGAGCATTCAGTTGTTTAAATTCAGTTGCTCCCCATTCGATGGCCCCAGCGTCAGAGCACAGCTGAGTATTCAGACAGAACAGCAACGACGCTCGTCTCTGTTCTAAACAGTAGAGCGTGAAAACAAACTTTAAATCCCAGAATGTTTTCCGCAGGAGTCTTTTGATTAACGGAACTCTTATAAACTGTAATGAATTTCATAACGGCAGCTCTACAGTTACAGACCTACAGGCATCAAGAGTTTAATTTAGTTAATGCACTTTTTATTCATTATTGGTCCTCCACAAGAAGCTGATCACCAACTTGTAGAGTGCATTGCTTAATTATCCGTGCTGCACTTCTTCAAATGAGCACTATCGAAGCTGTCTGTCAATACGGCGGGCAGGGCAGCGCGGGGACCGATCGATGAGCCGTGCAGCCGGAATGCCAACGACCGCCAGCAGCACCGCACTGGTGCACCGTGGAGCATGCAGAAAGCAAAACAATCAGAACCTCGTCTCAAAGACCTCGAATCCCTGCTGTTTCCAGCGATACCGTCTTCTGCATTTGCAGATGGTGAGCAGACTCCAGAACTCCTCTTGCATGCACGGTGCATCTTAGTTTCAGTGCAAACAGCTCCCGAACATCTCATCTGGGCAGCTTTAAGCCAGAAATACGTACGGTTTTTCGCTTTATCTCTTTCTTCCATATTGCTATAGGGAGGACAATGGAACTGTGCATTCCAGTCATCTGCCGGCTCCCTCAGGGCCGCAGGAAAGGCGTGCTGAAATCAGAACTGGTCCCTCAAGAGCGCCGTTTACCTACACGTACCTAATGAAGCTGAGATTTAGAATAGCACACGCTTGCACCGGGATCACCTCAAAGTCAGCAACTCAATAAGCAGAAATTACGGTCCCTCCAACATAAGCGAACGCAGATAAAAGCTGCATTTACAAGGCGAAAAAGCCCTGGGAAGCTCTAGGAGTGACCTAGGACGGTGTTCTGTGGAGATCTCTCCCCCTCCGCACTGCGACCCTGTCACGGACATCTCCCTCAGCTGCCGGGTCTGACCCTCTTATCTTGCCCTTCTCGGTGACAAAGTGACGCTGTGCTTCAGGGAGAGCTATCACAGCCTGACGGGCGGCTGAGGATCTGCTGTGCCTGTGGAGCGCGTCTGCAGGGATGGTGCTCAACCACCTGCCTTCCGTCTGAGCCCCGGGCGCTCTGAGCCGTTGAGCGGGTCCAGAGAAGACCACAGAGATGCCGGGAGGGCTGGAGCCCCTCTGCTGTGGGACAGGCTGGGAGAGCTGGGGGTGTCCAGCCTGGAGGAGAGAAGGCTCCAGGGAGACCTTCCAGCCCCTTCCAGTCCCTCAAGGGGCTCCAGGAAAGCTGGGGAGGGACTCTGGAGCAGGGAGGGGAGCCATGGGGCGAGGGGGAAGGGTTTCACACTGACAGAGGGGAGACTGAGATGAGATCCGAGGCAGAAATTCTTGGCTGTGGGGGTGGTGAGCCCCTGGCCCAGGTTGCCCAGAGAAGCTGTGGCTGCCCCATCCCTGGAGGGGTTCAAGGCCAGGTTGGACGGGGCTTGGAGCAGCCTGGGCTGGTGGGAGGTGTCCCTGCCCAGGGCAGGGGCTGGAACAAGATGCCTTGAAGGTCCCTTCCAGCCCAACCCGTTCTGCGATTCCATGACTCTATGGACGGCGGGACCTGCCCAGACTCTGCACATCCGGCATCAGGGAGGACAAGGGCAGAGCAGGCGTGGGATTTGCCAGCGCCAGCCTTTGTCGGCGCGCCTTTGCTGAAATATTCACAATCAGCGGATCAATAATTCATTATATAATATGATAAAAGGTAATCCACTGTTTGAAGTCCAAGCTTAAACAAACTCCCCTTCAGCTACAGCACTGCGAGGCCTTACAACTTTCAAGATGCTCAGTGCGATGGTGGAAGGCAGAAAGACGCAGCTGGCAGAGACCAACACATCCCTGCTCCGACACGGCCCGATCCTTGTTGGAACGGAAACTATTTATGGCTACGACTTAAGCCAGAAGCCCTTTGCAAAGGGACACTAATTCAATATTAAGTAACATAAGTCAATATTCTTGTTTCCCCTTTCATCCTTTCAGCCAATATAAACTAATACAAATGATAATGACATGTCACCCCTGACCTCTTAAGTACGCTCCTTATGTTAGCAGTCTAATATTTATTCTCCCCTTCAAGCAGATGGCTCGAGTTGAGTGAAAATTTACTTTGGGCGAAGGAATACCTAAACCGCATTACTGCAATCCTCCGAACATGCCCAAAACAGCAGAAGCAGGTTTAACGCCCCATTTGAAGATGATATGCTGGGATTTTCAACACAAACCCAACGCTCTGCTTCAACAGCCCGGGCTGTAACTCCAGCATGCGGAGCAGGAACACGGAAAGCTGATTTCAAGGGGATCGGATCAGCTTTATTGCCATTTCTGGACCGCTTGCCAAAGGTGTGTCCGAGCTGGAAATACAAAGGGCACCGCAGCAACCAGGCACGGAATTTCCAGACTTGTAAGAGGCAACCGGCACTTCCTTGGACCCCTCATCTGCCTCGAGCCATTTAGGAGAGCTTAAAGAGATAACTATCTAAATAGAAAACCTATCTACATTCACAAATACCTCACTGGCACAATAAGCGCCAACTGTGAGATGCATATGAAAGGGAAAATCAAGTACCCGCCTTCCCCAACATCCACCCCGTATCAGGAATTCTTTCGCAAAGCCGGTAGCCACAATAGCGGCTTGTTCTTCGCACAAAAGGCCACAACGGCGCACAAGAAGCCCCGCTGATACTTAAAAGGCATGGATCCAAGGTCAGCCAGGCTCAGCGCCAAGGCTCCAGCAATAAACCATCAGATCTGTTCTGAAGTGGGGAAAGTAAAAGACCTTTTAATTGTAGAGCTACAGAAGTCTTTCATATTAATTTAACGTTCACCTTGAAACGCCAGCTTTCTTCAGACCCTCAGCCGAGCGCGGAGGTCGGGGGAGACCACCTTCAGAGAGGTGGCACGCTTTTTCCCAAGGCACAGCTGCACGGTAATCAAGATTATACCAGAAGGGCCCCAAAACTGACACCCCCGAAGCCGGCCACTGTCAAGGCAGCCCGCCCGAAGCTCCTACGAGCCCACCCGAGCCTTTAGACCCTGCCCCATCCCTTCCACGATGAGATCGACGCTGCACCTGAGGATCTACACGCACGTCAAAAATAGTTGCCGTGGGAGAGACTTTGTTCGTAAATTGAGTGAGAAAGTTCATTAAACGATAAAAATTCCAACCATGCTACCGGGATGTAAATTGCACTCAAACCCAGAGCTGACATCTTAAACAGTTTAATTTAGGTACAGCTCTTAGCAGCGCTGGGTGTCTGCAACAGAAACAGATGCCTTGAATCATTTCAAAGTGTGCTCCTGTCAGAAATGTCCTTTCTGACACCAAAATCAATTTCCTTCTCCTTTACTAACTACTTTTCCAAAAATAGAACGGGAAAAGTTGTCTCAATTGTATCTTTCGTAAGCGGTACAAAACGTGCTTTTCAGCTTTAAGGACGAAGACGGCAGCACGCAACACGTGCGACTGCGGTAATTAGTACTATTTTGATAGAGCAACTGGCAATGAGGATGAACCTGATCCATCTTCATTACGGAGATGTGCAAACCTTCCAGAAGCCTGGGATACAGGCAGACGGTGGCTTCCCTGCATTCGCAATGGGGTTCGGCACGAGGTGGTGGGACCTGGGGTGGCCCCGACGGTGGGGCAGGATGTCACCCTCCGAGCCCCATCTCCGGGCTCCGCGGGAGCAAACCCAACGCGCGGGGCCGGAATCATTCCACGCCAAACGAACACCTCGGCAGTTCCAAGCACCTCGCCATGCCCACGCAAGCAGGCCTTGTAAATCACGCCTTTCCGGCGTGTTTGCAAATCCAATTAAAACAAAAGGCACCGCTAAATAGCCGTGCGGCTGGTAGAAAAATTCCTCAGCGCCGCGCCATTTCCCCGACGTGCCGAAGGGCTGCTGGGGAGTGAGGGAACAGGGAAGGCGCTGCTTTTCCGCCTAGGCTGTAGTCAAATACCGAGCGGCACGCTGCGTGCCGTCCGGTTTGTCATCGGCACCCAGGAGCTCACCCACCGAGCCAAGCAGCCCCTTTCGGTTTTGCTCTTCAGTACAGCCCAAACCCATTCCCGTCTCCCCACAAGTTCCCCCACCTTTCCTCCCAGCGGGAAAAGGCAGCGATCCCACCTCCCGGGCAGAAGTACCGTAACACCTGTCCCTAAAGAAGGCTCACCTGGGAACTGGGCTTTCTTGGTGCCAGCCGGACACTGAAACATCAGGAGAGCGACCTGGTACGCAGAGTCCTCGGGAAAGCCAGCCCATCGCTGGGCACAATGAGACCCACCGACCCTTCTGTCATGCTGGAAAAGCTGCTCAGGAGCCCCACAAAGAGCAGAGAGCAATAAATACCAAGGCATTGGGTCACGGAGAGAGAACGTTGGAGTCTCCTGAAAGCGACTTGCCTAATAACGCCAGCGTCGGCATCGGGGCTCTATCCTGATCCCCAGCCCCCGGACAACCGTCCGTCGCCGGCTGCCTCCCACCAGTGCTCTGAAGTGCTCTGTTAGTTTAGCCCTTGCCCCGGAACACACAGAAATATCTTCCAAACTGCTTAGCACAAGCATATCACGCCGGGCTTCGCAGCCAGCAGCTACGCGTGCACCGAGACACGCAGACACGGCAGTGTTTTCTCGTTTCGTTTTCAGCCCGTGCGAAGGAAAAACCTGCAACGGTTTGCGCTCTAAAAGGAAAACACGATGCAGAAAAGCAAGCTTAGAACAAGGAAAGCAATGCAAAAATAAAGCTGGAATAAGCCCGTTTTCCTGAGAAACGGGTTTGGAGGCTCGCAGCTGAGCAATGAATCAGCGGGGAAAGGGCATCTGCGTATCACATTCCCGGGGCTGGGAGAGAGGGGCCCTCAGCAGCCGTAAGCAACAGCGCTCCCCGTCATATTTTAAGTTTATTTTTCCTTGTCTGACCCATTCCCACCGGGCAGAAGGCTAATGATGGCACTTCATCACAGGCGGCAGCGGGTATTTGCATCCATCCTGCGAGCGTGACAGCTGTGTCACCGCGTCCCCGGCCACCGCCACCACCCGCCCCCATCGTCTGGTGCGAGGCCGCAGGACGGAGCGCCCCGCAGCCATTATTCACCAGGCACTTTCATTAACAAACTGCCCTTAATTACAGCGGTAATTGCAAAATTATTTCATAGCGGCAATTATTCTTTGCAGCCCAATCCAGGCTATTTAAGCAGGACATTGTCCCCGGAAATGGCATAAAGCCAACCCATCGACAACCAAGAATTTGCTTTAATTGCGTTGCACAGCTCCAAAATGGGGACCCAAAATGGCAGCTCGGGGCGGGGGGAGCGCTCCCCCTCTGTGCCGGGGGACAGAGCCCACCGTGGGACACCGTCGCGCAAGGGCTGACGAGGAAACAGCTCATTAAACCAGCGGAAAGGTCAAGAAGGGACAAAGGCCCTTCGAACCCCGAAGTGAAAGCTTTCTGGCGTAACCGTTGATTTTCACGATTTGAAGTAGATGCCGGATCTCCTCGCACCAGGAGGAGATTGAGACAAACGGGTGATTCTCCCCGACAAGACACAGCCATCTTAAAAACTCCTCATACATCATCCTTACAACAACTCTACGGCCAGCAAGTGAATCTATTTCATTTTGATCATTTCAAATACCCCATTAATGAGAAAAATTGAGGCATATTAGTCAGTGATCTAAAATACGGGCAAGCGCGAGTTCAGTGCCAGGTTGCCAGCAATTCCCGTCCCCGGTGGCGCTGGGGACAAGAAAAGGGGCCGGTTCCAACACGCCAACGGGAGAAAGCCCAACTGGAGGTCACCACCTGGCACCCTGCCCCAAGAGCCGTGGGACAGCCAGGTTTCCTCCATCAGTCCCATGCTCTTCCTCACTTCTGCTGCTTTTCACCATCCTCTGGAGTAACTATGGCACCTGCGAGTGTGCGCAGAAACACCTACAACGGAACCTTCCATGCCAAGGGCTCAGGTTAGTGGCCAGCCCAGCCCAAACCATGACACGCAGTCAGAGAAAAACCAAACGGCGAATCAGCCTGCCAGGAATTCGGCTCTTCTTGGTTTCCTGAGTCCGAGTGCCACCGTATGACAAAGCATCTTTTGTGTCTGACCCCGATTACGTATGCAAATATTGGAATAACACAACCCGTGACACTCCGGGTGTACCCGATCCACAAAGCCTGCCCAAATTCCGAGTTACCTGTTTGGCTTTCCCAGCGTGTCCTCGCTGGGTTGGTAACGACGCCCAGGCTGGGAATCCCAAGGGGATCCTGGACATCGTCAGGCTGGGAATTCCTACAGCAAGATACTTCTAAATACTGAGAGCTGGGTTGGGTTGGTTTTTTTGGATCTGTACAATGTTGGAAATCCTAGGGTAATTTATTTGTCAATTTTATGAGAAGGTGGCATCAAAGACTCGCCTCCGCTCAGGGCAGTTACTCAAACAAGAGTATTTCCCCGCAGAATTTCACCCTCGAGCGTCGGGGGTGAAGGGGAAGGTGAAGCAGACGACTCCGCTCGTCCCGAGGGGCAGCTGAGCCGTACGAGGCGGCGGTTTGTCCAGCGTCACCCCGACACAGTGGCCAAACAGGACTGAAACCGTCGGCACCCGCTCCGGGAAACGCCGCGGGAAGCGGGGAGGTGCAGCCGGCCGGCTGGCGGCGCGACTGACACCCGGTATCTAGCTACAGACACGTGTTCTCCACAATCCCAAATATCTCAAATGACAATACGCTCACGACCGCCGTGTTGCTGCACTTCTCAGTCAAACCAGAGACATTCAATAATCACCCAGAAAAGCACCATCTGTTACGCCTTATTGCTTAATTAAACTAAAATACAGAACTCTTTAATTCTCACAGCTCATAAAGATAAAGGTCAGCACGCAGCTCTACTCCCAGGTACCCTGTATATAAAATCGGGAGGTTGGAGTTCCTTTCGCCCGGACATCACTCAAACGCTGCGCCACCCGCCCGAGACACAAAAGCATCATTCCAGCAGCGTGACACCAGTGACACCGGATCGACGGCGTGACTTTCGGGCCGACAGCCGGAGCGGATGGATGGCCCTGCCCGAGATGTCGCTCACTCCTTCGTCAGAAGCGTGCTGGGGCTATGGTGGGCTCCCCCCTCCCTGCCGTCCCCATCCCGCCTTGCTCGGGCTCCCAGCAGCTGGAGATCACTGGCCCAAAGACCTGGAACACCAGGACCGAAGACTGTGCCTATCCACGGCACCCTACCGGAAAGCTTTTGCCCAGGATGTCCCGCTGGTGGCCGTCCCACCAAGATTTGCAAGTTCCCAAGCACTTCAGCGTGCTACGTCCTACCAGTCCTCCCCACAGGGACATCCCAAAGGGAAATGTGCGATACTGAAAAACCGTCCCGACATTCCCACTGCGTGTGCCCGCACGGCCGGTGGCGGGGTGGGGGCGAGCCGAGCGCTCACCCCTTCGGGAAGGGGAGGGAACCGAGCGGTTCCCTGCAGACGCCACGGAGGCGGCGGCTGCGCTTCCTTCCTTGTTCTTCTGCTTTCGCGTACAGAGAAAAGGGAAACAGAACCCTGCAAACACGAAACGCAACTGAAATAGCACGAGACAGCACTGGCGGGCACCATCGCGTCCCCGGCTCTGGCGTCCGGCTCCGCGCCGTCAGCGCTGCCCCCCGGACAGACGGGAGAGGGCCCCTCTTCCCCTTCTGTCACCGTGTCTACGTGCAAAGGGGTTTCCAGCACATGGGCTGCTCTGATGGCCCTGCCCGGGCTGACAGACGTGATAAGCGACCCCAGCCCCCCTTTCCCTGCACGGACCGAGCCAGCTCCCGCAAGGCGCCGCTCGCCCCAGAGCTGCTGCTTCCCAAAACCTTCCAGCACCATCGCTGCTCTCCTCGGAAATACCTGCTTTGTCTTCCAACCGTGAACCCCAGCGGAGGCCTCGCTAATGCCAACTGAAATCCAATTACTAGCTTGTCAGCCTCTGCGCGTTCCCTTCCGGGGGCCTGGGTTACCAGAAAAGGTGAATTAAAACCTGTCTGATGGGTAAGAAGTCTTGGGGCTGCCATGGCACCTTGCAGGAGCGCGTCTGCGCGCTTCACGCAGCGGCGGAGAGTGATGAGCTGCTTTACGGAGCTTCTCTGAAAGATGAGGCCTAACAGACAGTATTGCGTGATTATGGGGGGGGTTTTCTTGCTTTCGGCCTCCTGTAGGTGGAGGCAAACTCCTTGCTGAAGAGAGGAGGACGTGCAGAGCTGAGAGGCACCTGCGGCTGCGGGAGAAGTGCCGGCGCATCCCTCCTGCCCCAGTGGCGCCCAAGAGCATCCTCCCCGGAGCCCCCCTGCACCGGGACAATTCCCGCAGCATGGTCCCAGCGTGGGAACCCCTGCACGACGGTTCCCAGGCCCCAGCCGGGCACCTCCCCAGAGCACTCCGTGCAGGATACCTTAAATGCTGGTTTTGCCTCACAAGCCCATGGACCGTCCCACCATCCGGGCAGATGCCGTTTACCCGCTCACCCCACCGCCAATAACGTATCCCGCCTCCCCGAGGAGTTCTCCTCAGGGACATCCCTGGCATGGACGGGATTGCGGCAGCAGAGATGTCCCCACCTCCAGCCCCATCCTCTGCCCGCTCAGAGCCGCGGCACTCGGGGACAAGGGAGGGATGCTCCACCGTCAAGGCTGGGACAGACGGGCATTGCCAAATCCCGGGTGCCGAGGGCTTCTTCCCCTTGGAGCGACTGAGCTGGCTGCGAACGCAACTACGGCGCTCTAATGAGCCGCCTAACCTTGCCCCTCTTCTCCACCCAGGCTTTAAAATTTAAAGCTCCAGCCAGCTCAACATGAATAGATTAGCGAGAACATCAGACTGCTCTCGGTGTAGGTGCAGTGCTTTATATCTTCATTAATATTGCAGTTTCTCCCGTCTCCTCCTCCTCCTCCTGCAACTGTCCTCGTTTTATTTATATCCGCAGGATACCGCTCTGACTTCTGCGCGTTCTGCTTTGCTTGGAGGAACGCTCCTCGCCCCGGGACTGCCCGCTCTGGCGGAAGCCGGCCCCCCATTTATCTGGGTGAGCTGCGCTAATTGCCGCTCGCCCCATGAAGAGGGTACCACGGAGCCACTCGTTCAGCCCCGGTGGGTGCGCGGCTCCCAACGCCAGGGAGGGATCGCGTCCCGCCCGGCACCGCCTGGCTTTGCCGGCCCCAAAACCAGCGGGGTCGATGCCTGCGCCTCCGTAGGTCATGCAATACACCGACAACTCGGCGACGTGCAAGGTGCGAGAATGCGGGTACCGAGCGCAGGCCAGCCTCCAAACACCGCGGGAGGACTCCTCCGCGCCAACGGTCAGCACGTGAAGGCGACCGGACAGACGGCACATCGGGGTTTCCAAACCCCCTGGTCAGCCGGAACTTTTCGGACCCGATTATGAAGAAAATTAAATTATACAAATATTTCACTAAATATCTTTTTAAGCCTATTAATATCAATTCTGCCTCTTATGTGCCGGGCGTTCAAAAATCCATTTTAAAATCTCAAACTAATTTAAGATTTACATCTAGAATACCAATTAGCAAGCGAGACTGCCCGCTCTCTGTTTTGCCTGGCACCCATCTCTGCCCAGTTAGTCTTAGATGTCACTCGGTGACACTTAAAAGAAGACGAATATTAAAAGCATGCTCTTGCCTGCAAATGTTTTACAGCTTTCTGGCCACCGAATTTGTTTAAAGCTGCAATTATACTGAACAAACAGTCCCGAGAAGACCGAAGTAGTCTATTCCTTTGCACGTCACCACGTAAGTAGCACACTGATAGCGCTCCAAATTAACATTCGCAGCTCTGCACCGGAGAAAGCAAACGGCGTTAGGGGCGTGGGTGCTGTTCCGTGTATCAGGTACGAGCTTACGGGGACTCACTGGGCGATGCGCGTTACCTGGCTCGCGACGGCCCTTCCTTCCTTTCCTCCCCTCCTGACCCCCCTCAGAGCTACAGGCAGCTATTGCGTTTCTTCTAAGAGCCGCCTCTCCTGCAACCCTCTCACAAGACACGCAGCTTATTTTTGTGATGCTGACAACCCAGAAGCACAGGAAAAAGGAAAAAAATACCTTTTCTGAACCAGCTATCCAACAAGTGAAAGACGAACCGCAGCTTAGTATAGTTTAAAAACTATCACACCCCGAACCAGAACTGGAAGAGAGCTCTCGCGCCAGCCAGCCTCTCTGTTTGCCTGCCCAGCACCTTTCCCACTTCTTGGAAGAGCGTCAGTCAATATTCCCGAGCTGGAGTCACTAAAGTATTGCCAGGTCATCTCATTTCCCTTCTCGATTTTAAGCGGCCCCCGAACGCCATGTCGCTGCCGCCCTCCCGCACCCCCCCCGCCTGCTGCCTTCTCTTTCCAGAGCCTTTATTAACAACCCGCTTTGACAACAACCCCCGCAGCACCTCCTCCCTCCAGGTATCGTAAATTCCGATTTAATACTGTGCCAATCTGTTTTCCAGCCTGTGTAATAAGCTCCAGTCTCCGGCCGATTTGGAGCATGACGGGATAAAAACACCCAAGTTTGACTGGAGTTTAGGCTCGCGGTCACTGAGGGAGCGCTGCAAAACACGCAAACTTCAACACTTTCCTGCGAGCACAGAGACTGCTGAGCCTCTTGGGGTCCAAAGAAACCCAGCTCCTGGGGGAAAGAAATAAAATGAAGTTTAAAAATCTCTCCTCCGCGCGGGCGGTGTGAGCCCGCAGCCCTGCCCACGGCGCCAGGGCGGGCACACGCCGCAACCTGGGGAACGGGCTCTGGAAAGGAAGCGACCCACCTTCCAAAGAGGGAAATAAAGGCAGCTCACTGCCATTATTTACGTTATTCTATTCTTTCTGCTCTTTCAAAATAAAACAGCGGCACACAAGCGCTATGGTCGGCCGAGCCCCTTCCCCTGACACTCCTCCACCTTGAAGCCCATGGCGGAGGTGCATCCCCCAGGACCCCGTCACTCGCAGGGCAGCCTCCACAGGACCCCGTCCCCTCGGAGGTGCATCCCCCAGGACCCCGTCACTCGAAGGGCAGCCCCCCCAGGACCCCGTCCCCTCTGAGGTGCATCCCCCAGGACCCCGTCCCCTCGGCGGTGCAGCCCCACAGCAGCGCCGCAAGGTGAGCAATCCCCGCGGTGTGACTCCAGTGGGTGCCCTTTGCTGGTCGGCCCGTCCCACCGCGATTCCCCTTCGGTTCACCCGGTGACGTATTATGACAGAAGAACTTATGGGCTGTGTTTTCTGAAGGCAAGCCCTGAGCAAACAACAGAGGGGATCACAGGGGGTCACCCATCCCCTCGAGAGATGGCATTTGTCTTGTGTCTTTGCCCAGGAAAGGAGCTGGCACCGGGTCAGGACTGAGAGATGCTGGGGATCGACCCAGACAGCGCGGCGGCATCCACGGCAGACGCTCGTTGGGAAGAGGAAGGGGAACCCTGCGGGGGGCTCCGCCACCCCCCAGCCCACCCGGCTGCTCCTCGCCCATCGCGCCCCGTTTCAGACGCAGCCTCCTGCTCTGCTGCTGGGGAAACCACTCGCAGCTCCAGCGCTCAGCCTTCCTCCCTTTTATCTCCCATGACTCATGAGCTCATATCAAAATATTTTCCCTAGAGTTGGCAAAATCTGAAGCCAAATTTCCCTTCCCTCTTACAAATGCAAGTGTATAAGCACTGTAGATGCAGCCAGGCAGCCACCAGCGTCACTTCTGCATTTCAACCGAGTCACTCCTTCCTCATCCATCTCGTGAACCGAACGGACCACGCAATGGATTTTGAAGGGCAACACCCAATTAACATCATGCTAAATAAAACTTCATTTCATGCAGAAAAAAAGTGCACATCAGCAAACCTCACGGACCTCGCACCGATATTGCCTGGCTCAGGATCAAGCCAGAAGAATCCAAACAGTAATGAAGGCCGCGGGAGAGGCGGGATCCGCGCCGCGGCTCTGTGCTGGGCACATCCCCCAGTGCCTTGCGAAGGAGAGGAGCCGGGCCGGGACTCGGGGAAGGGGTCTGGCCCCGTCACCGCCGCTGGCATCGCTCAAGAGGCTGCTCTCAGCTCCACGCCACGTCCCTTCGGTTCCTGGGCATCCGTTCTGCTGCTCCCGTCTGCATCAGTCGGCCAACAGACAGGCTCACCTCTTTGTGGGACTCGGGCTTGAAACCAAACGTCCTTATCATTTTCAACTAGCAGACACGTAGCTAAAAAATACGTTGCTTGAAAAGATACTCAAATAACATTTTGCCATTTGCTTTCCGCAACGAGCCATCCCGAGGGCCCGAGTGCCCGGCGGTGCCCGCCCCAGCCAGAGGGACCATCCCTGCAGGGGCACGAGGGGCTCAACCCCTCCGCTCCCCCCAGCTTAATCCACGGCCCACTCGCCCAGCAGGAACGGCAAACCCACAATCTTTGTCTCTCGGGATGATTCGTTCCTCCTCCTATCGGAACCCCACAGCAACAAACAGCCGCCGACATAAAGTTTGTCAACCGAGCTTCACGTCATGGCACCAACAAGAGCAGATTCAACAATTCTCTATCTTCTTGTCAAGTGAAACGTTTCAATATCTAACTCAATGTTCCCGATCGAAAAATTTATGAATTCAGTGAGAAGCCCATGTAATATCTTCACTTTATACCCACCTACTAGGGAAAGAAATTACGCCAGCCATTTGTCACGGCCGTCATTCCAAAGATAAGTAACAAATGAAATAACTTTAACTTACCTTAAGAACTACGGCTACCATAAAAAAGAGCTGCACGTGCAGGTTCTACCATGCTATAACAGAAGATTACTTTAATTTGATTACTCGGGAACAAAGTTAGGAGAGGACCTAAAAACCAGTGCCGATTTGTCATACTGGAGAGCCGCTGCTGCGTTTTGCTCAAGAATATTATCAGCGTAGTTGCTAAAAACCACATCCACTGTGTAAGAGAATTCACAGCAGTCATAGTTTTCTCCTAAACGGTAATAAAGAAATGAGATCTGGGCTGGGGAAATTGGAGTTTCAATCCTAATGTGAAATACGGCATGCACCCCTTTTGTTTCAAAAGCGAAGAGCACAGGTAGATTTTTATTTCTAAAAAGCAAAAAGCTTAACGGCACATGCAAAGCGCCGTTGTTTAACGAGAAGACTCCCAGTGTGTCCTTCAGCCAGGGCACCTTTTAGCCAGGCATTCAGTCGCCGAGGACATTTGCCCCAGGGACGTTTCTCGCTGGCCGAGGAGGCGCTGGCACCCCGGGCCGGGCGCAGGGCAGGGTGGCTTCGTGCCCGCCGTGACGGCAGCTCGCCGTGGCTGCGATTTGCGCCGTAGGAGGGCGACGGCATTCACACAGGTGCGTTTCATCGCCGGGCAGAGGCGAGGAAGTTCAAGTGCCAGGGGAGCAGGTAACGGGAGGGCAAACCTCATTCTCCAGCCGCTGCCTGAGCCTAAGAATAGAAACAGGCGCCCGCCATCTCCGCAGCGTTGCAACACTCAAGAGGGCTCAATTTCACAAGCGATGGGGGCTGTTTAATCCTGAGGTGTCACCGATTTCTCCTTATGAGAAATGCAAACCAGCTGGTGCCGGAGGAAGGGCGGGAGAACCATGAACAATCAAGTGGTCCCACCCGGCTCGGCACCGGCCGGACCGCGGTGGCCGGCGTGGGGAGCGACGCAGCAGGGGCTCTTCGGAGAGGACCAGCCAGCCGCCAACGCCACCTCTGGGACAGAACGAGACACCAAACCCACCTCAGGACACCGCAGTGGCCCTTTGCAGTGGCGCGAGCCGGGCACCCCCCCTCGGCGCATCCCCCCTGCTCCCCTGCCCGCGTCCGGGGGCGGTTCAAGCAGCCGCCATCTCGTTCCTTGGAGCAGAGCCCGCAACTAGCAAGGGTCAACTAATTTGCTCGTCCAAATGGAAAGGCGAGAGTTCAAATTAAATCTTGAGGCTCAACTGCCTTAAAAAAATTCCTTCCCCGGAGGGCTCGGGTTTGAATAGCCACCGCAGCGCAGCAAAACAATTAATCTCTGCTCCGAGGACCGTCGTGGGCCTCGCTTAGCTGGGGAAGAGCTGGGGGGGTTCTCAGGGGAGCAGCGGGACCAGCACGCCCACAGCCTGCCACCACTGCCGCGAAGCGCCTGATGCTCGCGGCTGCCAGCTGCCGACGTTCCCGAGGTGGGCGGCTCCGTCCCGTCCCGCGCTGTACAGAAAACCCACCTCCCCAGGCGGAAGCCCCCCCAGATGACCGAGAAGCAGAGCGGGGGACACAGCCCGCGGCGGGGGAGCGGCCTGTCCCCGCATTCACGCCCGGAGAGGACCCAGGATGACCTTGAGAGTCCCGTCTCCATCGGGCACGCTCCCCGAACACCCCGCTAACGAGCACAGAGAGACGGCTTGCTCAGAGGGATGAAGACGCGGAGCAGAAGGCGACCTCTCCGCCGGGCACGCTGCGGTCCCACCGCGCGGGAGCCACGAGCACGGTGGCTTCCCGAGCCACGGGGCAACCCCGCTGGTGCTGCCAAGGGCTCGCCGCACCCAAAAATTAGGCTTCTTGTCAGCATCGCTTTGCAAAACTTCACATCTGAAGCAGAAACCAAGGGCAAAACTAATCAAAAGGATACAGACGCTACGCCTGGAACGGGCGGCGAGGGGGGGGACAGGGGCTTCGCTCACTGCTAAATTTAGTCCGATTTTCATCTGCCTTGAAAGTGTCAGCACTCAGCAAGGAATAAAACAAGGTTAAAGAATGTGAAGTTGAAAGCGGATGTCTTCGTGTTTATCTACAAAAGCAGCACAACTTTTCACAGCATCATCCCAAGCGAGCGCGATGCAACTCGGAACGGCGGATTTGCATAATAAATCTCCGCGTTCTCCGCGCCAGCCCCTGGCAGGGCGGCAGCATCCCACAGCCTCCCTGCCCTGCCAAGCGTGCCCAGCGCGGCTTTTCCTCGCGGGAATCCTCCCGGCACCCGGGATGCCTCCCTGCCCGACCCAGCCACTTCGCCGGCCGAGGAGGGGTCGTTTTGTCACCTCCCAGGACGGTCCAAAGGCCCGTCGGGGATAAAACACACCGCTCCTGAAGCCGCGCAGCTCCAGGAAAAGCTCCTCGGGCCCAAGTAAACTTGAACTTCCCAAGTAAACTTTGGTCCGCAGCTTCTCCCAGTTTCTGACAGGCATCTACTACACACGGCTACTATTTTCTCCGCAGCATGTCTCATACCGCCGCCTGACAGAAACCCCAAAATCCCACATAAAATCTGTGGACAGGCTTGAAGTCGTGGTTAACCACCGAGTATCATCTCAAGAAGAAACGTCGGGGGACTCGGCAAAGCACGCAGAGAGCTACCGGGAATCAGAACAGGCTCCTGACTCATCTGCGGCATTTAACTAGAGAAAGGCGCCGTGTAAAAGTGAAAGGGATCCTAGAGCCTTAATGAGCTTCACTCAAGATAAGAATACCAGCACTTCTTTTCCTGGAAAAACGATACCAGCTGCAATGAAGTCACCCAAATAAAGAGGGTTCTAGTGTTATTGATAAGTTTTACAAGTTTGTTAATAAAGACTGCGAATTACCGGGCTGAAACCTGTCATTTACTAATCGAATTTAAAACTCATTTTCCTCCTGCAGATGCGAGATAGATCATCAATTCCTGTATATCACAATTAGTTCAGAAGCGGTCTCCAACGCCGCGGAAGATCGGATCCCCGGAGCTTCGCGCCAGCAGCTCTCGCAGGGGCAGGCACGGGGGCCGCCCCTTTGGGCGAGTCCAGCTCTCAAATCACGGGCCACGGCACCGAGGAGCCACGACGCTGATTGTGTTTGTACGGTTTGACGCACAGCAAAAAGCCGGCACAAATGCCAAGCGCCGAGAAGAAACGGCTCCGCCCGTGCGTGGACAGGTCCGGAGTCCCCGGCTGCGGAGCGTGCTGGGCGTTCTCCCGCTCCGAGCATCCCACGGTGGGGACGCCGGCGCTGACCTCCGCAGGAGGGTCTCCCCGAGGGGCTGAGGAGCAGCCGGCTCCCACCGGCACTTCGGGGCTGGGGGGGGGAAACGGGGGAAAGCACGACCAAAGGAGTCTTTCAAAACCGTACAAAGAAAGACCGCTTTACCCAGGCTATGCCCTAAGAAATTCGGCAGGTGACGAAGTTCAGGAAAGCCCGACCCCGTGTCCCAGCACCGGTGTTTGTTTCCAGCCTACTGGACGGAAAGGGCCACGCTAATGTGACATTCTACCATGGCGAAGAGAACCCCATCCTAAAATTAGAACATAAATCAGGCACAAATATTCTTGCAGACACGCAATCAACGCTGCTTTCCGCTTGTCCTCCTCTATGCGCCAAGGGGTGATGTTAAATTCTATTACGTATTTGCTAACTGCAAGCGTCGCTCCTTTATAACTTCAGCAGAGGTGCCGAAGCGGTTGCGGCACTGCAAAACACATCAGGCTGGCTGCAGATACAGCAAGGCGATTAGAGCGCTCGGAAATATTCGTTTAAAATCAAGATTGAAAGATAAATCCTTTAGAGCCTGGGATATTTATCTCGACGCGTTCCAGCCGCAAGGCACCACGGGGAAAGAAGAACGACTTGAAATGCAGCATCAGCTCATAAAAGCAATAGCGTTTGCACCGAAAATAACACCGCCAGCCAAACGGCTGTTTGGTAAGCGGCAAACGGCTGTAAGTAGAGATTGCACATACATAAACTTTTAATTAATACAGTCGGCTTGAGCCAAGCTCTAGAAAACGTTATCCAAAGGCACGCCGATACCCCCAGACCCGCGTTCCGGAGGCAACGGGCGCCCCCCCTGGTGTCCGCGGACCCAAATCCGGCGGGTTTGGGTCCACCTGATTTGCCGAGCGCCTCCAACCAGAGGCAGAAGCCCGTAAATCCCGCTGAAATTTCAAGGCTATCAGGGAAAGATACTGAACCTAACACAAATACAAACTCGGAATCAATATGCCATGAAACATAAATAGGCCGCAACAGGCTTTGCAAATTAAACAGTGCGCTTTATAGCGTATCAGAACTTAGCGCATTAATAATTAGCATTTTCTTTGTTTCGAATTCAATGAATTTATATCACCCTTCAACACTGTTTAGCCAAAGCAAATAAAAAACAAGGAAATCACATTACTTTTTCCAATCCATACAGAACGATCTGGATATTCACGTTCAAATTTGCTATCGCGGATTAGCTGAAGGCAATTACTTGACTTGTTGAATTCTTTTACAATAATTTAAAAAGAGAACTCCAGTCTGTTCTAATAAGAAAAATGAAATCCCATTAGCCGCGTCTCCAATGTATATTAACATCTCTTTTGTTTAGAAAGGTTAATATCCCCCAAACAAAGGAGCACAGACTGCCTGTTAAAATAATTACATCATGACATTTGGGAAAGGTTGGCAGATAGACATGGTTTCCAGCAACGAAACAAACAAAATAAGGAGGCTTTAAAAAAAAATTCTCCAGACTTAAAATATGCACGGCCTCGGCGGCTCCGCCAGCTCTTCCGGAGGTTCCCTCCTGCCCCAGAGGAACCTCTCTGGCTCCCAGCGCCCGTCATACGACATCGGTCTTTTCCAGGCAGGTGCTTTGGGGCGGCTGGACCTCCGGCAAAACATTCTGAAGCCCCAAATCCCCAGGTTTTCCCTAAAACTGCCCGAGCCGCGGGAGAAGAGGAAGGCAGGCTGCGTGCTCCCGCTGGCCCGAGCAGCCGGTGGTGGCTCCCCCCAGGGCCCGAGCAGCAGGAGAAACCCACAAACACCTAAACCGGCGCCACCGGAGGAATTCTGCGGAAGGGGGGAGCATCCCTGCCCGCATCCGATGGCGCAAACGCCCCGCAGCTGGACCACCCCGAGAACCGCCGCGCGCGTCACTTCGTCCCTCGTTGCAAACAGCTCTTGGCCACCTCCCCACCGCCCGCGCAACAGGTTCCTCCCCAGGAGAGCAAACGCGCGCCCGCTTCTCAGCGGGGACGGGGCACCCCTGCGCAAAGGGCCCAGGCGCAGGAGCCCCCGTCCCCACCCCTCTCTTCGGGGGGTCTGGGGGATCTCATCGCTTCGGGCCGCCTCGAACATCACGTTTTGCTTTGACGCCATTTGTGGGTTCTTGCAAAAATCAGTTCTCTTCATCGCCTGAAATATTTTGCATATTTTAAAGTGTTTGAAAAGCAACAAATGTTACAGTTTTCAAATGATTTTGGAACACGCACACATAATTAGCCCTGTCTAACAAATCTGCTCCCGACTGCAGTAGTAAACAACTGAATTTAAGCCAAAACCTGCTTCAGAGACATGAAATGTCAAGGTCTGACTCCTGCTCTAACAGCCCAGCTGAAGCCTGGCAGGTAATATTTTCTCGGGGCTTATTTGCCTTGACGAAGCTGTGTTAAAGGATAAGATGCCCTTAATTCAGCAAGCTCTTCCACGCGGCGGAACGCACCCTTTGGTTCCCGTAGCCTACCCTGCCGACCCCATTGCGCCTCGCAGCGGTTCAGAGACGACACAAAAACTGCCGAGGGGTGAGAAGAGCCTCCCGCGGCTCGCCCAGGTCCCTCGGAGAAGGTGACACAAGGGCGAGACCGGGGACGCGGCGCTCAGCCCCCTTCCCTCCAGTTCTGCAATCGGCAGAGAGAAAATTGGATTTTTTGCAGAAGTCTGTTCGACACGGCTTCCGCGAGAGCGCGACACCAAAACACTGAGCTGTAAGGATGTTTAATACCGATGATGAAAATCAATCTTTTCTTATTGCCTCCTCCACGGGACGGGAATAAAGGCTGCCTCCATCCGAAAAAGGTCATGTTTGCATTTCTGGTAAACACAACGCTTTGTTTTTCCCTCTCCACCCAATATGCTCAAGTGAGTCACATCTGGCTGACTTGTCAAAAGATAGTGAAAGTTTGAGGAAATGGTGTTCCACAGATGTTACCGACTAAAAATAGCCTTCCCACAAATGATAACAATTTTCCAGCTCAGTGGCCAAATATACTGCTCCAAGGCACGTATCGCCAATAGAGATTCATTGCAGATGGCAACCCCAGCAACTTGTCTCTTGTCCCATCAAAACTTCCCTCTCCTGCCATCTTTTTGTGAGCGTAACCAAATTAAATCGCTCCAGAACTTCAAATCCCGCTCTACAACTTCACCTGATGGAAGGAATAATCCCCCCCTTCAAGCTCCTCCTGAAGAGCGACCCCTTCCCAAGCAGAGGGGACGTCCTCCTCCTCCTCCTCCTGCCCACGTGGACGTTGGGGACCTTGTAATAACCGCGTACCGACACGGCTGCCACGTACCCCCAGCCCAGCTACGGCTGGGCATCAAGCAGGGGGACGTTTTCCCAGCGCCGGGCCGGGAGAAAAGCGACGCTCAGCCTCCCGTGGAGCCAGGGGAGGAGAGACGCTCCACAGACCCCGGCAACGCTTCCAGGGAACCCGGCAGCGACGACGACAGAGTCCTACAAGCGCAGCTTTGCCGTGCCGTTGTCCTTACTCGGCCCGAAACAAACCGCCTCCCTCGCGTGCGTTACCTCAAAGGAAACATTACCACCGTTTCACCGCGTATCTGAGGCCTGCCTTTCATAACATAAAGAAAATATTCAGCACTCCTTAATCCTCGACTTCCAAAGGAGTAATTTTCAAATCAGCTACCTGTAATAAAGACAGCTGTTCTCCTACAAATTCATCAGAAGAAGAAAACTGCGGATTTTGCACCTTGGGATAGCATCTCTCAAAGCCGCATCTTCAACAGGGGCACAGAAAAATAATCATATTACAGTGTCAACCAATAAATACCGGAGGACTAAAGCACAGACAAAGCAATTTCTGCAGACTCTGCTAGGACTGCATCTACAGTTATTGATGACAGGGAAACTGAACGCGAACAGCGCCAGGCTGGCAAAAATGGGAAAAATATCTCCCGGAAAAAATTCTATAAAATGAATACCGATATCCCATCGCCATCTAAGTTAAAACTCTGCAGAGGATAAAAGGACTTCAAAACCCGGTGCCTTTACTGCAGAAAATTCTTTACATTCCATGACTAAATCACAGAGGCTCCGGCGGTATTTCAATCTCAGATTCTGCTGATGTCCACAAACTGCGCCGTGCCGGTGCGGCTCCTGCTGTCAGCAGAACCCCTTGACTGAACACCGTGTCATTCATGAGATAAAGTGTCCGAGAGGCAATTCGCCGGCTCTTAAAAAGGAGAGAGCGATGACCTCAATCCCCTTAGGAAGCCTCTCTCCCTAAAATGCCTTCAGAAAGGGAGAAAAAGGGATTCTGCAGGAATCCATCATCTGCTTAAGCAGCCGGCCTCAGCGCCCGGCCCGCTGCGCTCCTGCCTTAAATTATTCGGCATTTAAATTGATCCCCGTCCTTCGGGAGAACCGACCCGCGCCACGACCACCAAAACGACTCAAACCTCAACAGAAGGGACCTCTTACTCAACGCGACCCGTTGTGTTTGTGTCCCGATTGCTGCTTAAACTCGCAAGCCTGGTAGCCCCGTGGAAAGAAGGTATTTGCTAAACCTTTCACAGGCGCCAATTTAACTGATGGAAAGGAGCAGATCTTTTTCCTCATCGCTGCAGAAAGAAAACACAAAAGAATAAAAAAAAAAAAAAATCCCGCAGCAGTTCTTTCCCTCCAGGGGAGACGGGCACTTGATAGTCTGGGTATTTCCACAGCAAAAGGGCAGGGAACCCAAAAAGCCGCATTCCCAGGATGCGGCCGAGGAAAACCCCTGAGCGGGGTGGCAGGGGCAGACACACGCCGCGGACAGACAGACGGACGGAGGCCGGGGCTGGACAGGGAGCGGGAACGGCAGCGAAGCTCTTAAGGAAGGCTAACGACCGCGACGCCCCTCGTCCCGAGAGCCGGGGAGCTGCAGGAACAGGGGTGCCGGGAGCAGAACACGCCAGAAATAAACACCTCGCGGAGAAAGTTTTGTACCATCTCCTATGCCTGTCACATCCAAACATTCTGCGCGGAGACAGATGGTCCGGGCTTCTATTAGCGATGAATAATGAGATGTGAAGTGAAAGGTGCGAGATGCTATTTAACCTTGCTTCCCCCCAACATCATAAGTCTCGAACTGTACAGCATTTGATATTTTTGTGGTTATAAAACACCGAGAGCCGCAATAATCAGGAGTTAGCTACGCACCAGTTATTTCGCTATCTTTAAAACCAAATTTGTTCCTATTTTAGCCTTCAAGACTGGCAAGAGCTGAACCGCCCGCAGTAAAACCATGCAATAGCCAGGAACTCGCGTCGAGGGAATTTACCAGCTTATGCACCTTCCAACTTCAAAAACGCCGGGAAATAAGTGTCACCTGCCCGGCTGCCTGGGACACAGAAGTGTCACCTGCCTGGCTGCCTGGGACAAAGCTGTGCGGGCCACCAGAGCACAGCGCAGCCCTCGGCACGGTGCCCCAGCTCGAGCGCCTGCCTCCTGGCATGCTGTCCTTGCCTTTGCTGGCTTCCACACGCCGCCCGAGCAACTCAAACTCCGGAGCGATACACCGTCTCCAACCTTTTTGCCTATCGCTAGCCCATCGGCAATTAATCGCACTGCAGAGCTTGCTGCGCGGCTCATACAACGCGGCTCCGGACCTCTGCCCCGGGAGATGGCGGTGCCAGCCCGGCCTCTGCCAGGGGTTGAGGAACCCACAACAATTTGTTGTCCTTCAGACACTTACTCCATCACACAATGAGCCCTCCCCATCCGGGCAGGGGAACTGGGGAACAACAAGGAAACCCGAGGGCTGAACTACAAACAGATTTAATAGGATAAGACTAAGTAATTAGCATTAATAACACTAAAGAACCCGCATTGGTCCTGACAGCCATATGAAACACACAAGGACTACACCAGCCCGTTCCCCAGCAGGAGCCGTGCGCTCCCCGCAGGGACGGCCAACGCGGGACCCCACGAACGCTGCGGCTGCGGGAGGGAGGGAAGGGCTCAGGTCTGCGGCACCGGGGCGAGGAGCGCTCAGGGTGGCAGCCGGCAAGGGAGCGAGAGAGAAACTCCTCAGCAAACTTCCCAATTTACATCGACTGTGCTGTTCGTGGTACGAAATAACCCTGTCGGCAGCTTGGGGCGAGTGCCCGGCTCTCGCTCCTCCTCATCCCCGCACCTGGTGAGCTCCAGAACACCGAGACCTCGAAACCCACACGCCGCAGCTGGCTGTAGAGCAAATGTTTTCCCAAATTCAGATGCTACAGTCTTCTGAAACAGCACTTTTCCCAAGCGTTAGAAGAGACCTCACTGCAAAGTAAAACTAACGGCAGAGGCGTGTGCCGGGAGTCGCTCCCCCCAGGACAGGCTCCTCGGGAGCCCATCCACCGTGCGCGAGGACGAGCATCAGCGCGGCTGCTCCTCGGCTGCTCCTCACACCGCAGCAGCCAAGCGCCCAGAAATAAATCATCTAAAACCATTTAAAACGCTTTGTTCAAATTAATGGGGCTATTTTATACAAAAGCACGTTCCCTCGAGTCACGTGCATTTGCAAACGTGCTTGCATAACCGGTTTTAGCAATTTGTAGACAAAAATTTGGCAACATGACACATTTACCCGGGGAATACGCATTATGTCTTACTCAGATAAACACACATAATAGCTATTCCCCATCTCTTTTCAGCACCTCCGTCACCAGCTGAAGTGACTAATAGCCAGAGAGGCTGGCTGCCTTCATCGGGAGGAAGGTCAGAGCTGCCGGGGGAGAACGGCCTTCCACCTTTTCGGTGCCCAGAGGCTCTCGGCAGCCTCGCGGGGATCGGCCGGCACACGTACGAGGCTGGAAATAACCCGACTTGCCTTCAAAATCCACTCATAATAATGCCGCCCGCAGCACCCCCTCTGCCCTTTTCCGCTGCATTTCCATGACACGAATCCACAGCACCGGGCTTGTTTTGTCTTGTCTTTATTAAGAAGTAGCGGTTTACAGGAGCAACTCGCATTTCTATGGCAAAGCTGCGTTAGGAAAGGAGTAAAAAGCCCAACGGTAAACGTCCTCCCCAGAGAACGCCCGTCGTCCGAGAAACAGACTCTTCCTATGGGACACTCGCTCCCAGCGAAATGGGAGTGGGTACAGAAAGAAGAGACTACACCTGCTGGAAGCACGCTATCAATACCGAGATGCCTGTCTCCTTCCCAAACGAGGTCCGGTATCAACCTCACGCCCAGGAAAGTCCAACTGGGAATCCACACGGAGGGGATCAGCAGGAGACGCCGGAACGGGGAACGACTCCTGCTCCGGCAACCTGCGTCCCCGTCCTGGCGCAGTTGAGCCACGACAACGAGCGAATGCAGAGGTGTCCTCTATCCCTACACACAAACGTGCACCTGTGTGTACGTACGTATGAACCTGTGCGCATACCTACGCACGCTTGTTCAACAGCGGCGCGCCCCAGCTAGTATGGCAAATCCTTTCTTCAGGGCAAATAAAAGCCTCTTGCAGGAGCAAGTTTTTAAAATCCAATTTGCCACGACAAACAAAGGCATGAAACACATTTCTACCCTCAGACAGACATTTACATTCCTTATTGTTAATTTAAAAAGGGAAACAACTTTTCTTTCTGGTGGATGAAACGGAGGTCTCACGGTCCCGAAAAACGTGCGAAGCAGAGGTGTTCTGCATGAAAGGCGCTTCCGAAATCCTGCAGTCAATATTAATAGGTCTTTAAGTCTCTCAGGATTGGAAGCAAAAATTAATCCCGTTTAACAAAGTCTGAGGCCATAGCGTGCCGCTATAAACTCTTCCAAGTTCATCTGAAGGTAATAAATAATTTAACAAGGCGCTTCCCACCTGTTCCGTACCGGAGACTCTGAGAATGCCAAACAAAATGGGTTTTTTTCTGTAGTATCGTTCTCTGACGCGGGGCTGCAAAAAATTCCATTTCCAAGCCGGCTGACATTCAATACTGAGATGTTAAGATCTGACTTATCCTTTTCAAAGCCATCTCCTCGCTAACGCGGCCCCCCAGCCCTCCCCGTGGCTGATCCCTTCCCTACGAAGTCGCTCACGATTCAAGCAGATAATTTCTCTCTTTAATCTCGACTCCAGTGGAAACTAAATTAACTTCTCAGCGCCTCAACCGGGAGGCAGCGCGGCAGAGAAGGCGCGTTCGAGGAGCGAAGGTTGGCAGATGTTCCCGTCTATGCTAAGAAGGTATTTAGGGGAGCACCCAAGCGCTGCCAGCCGGGGAGCCCACCGACGCCGGGACGGGACCCCCCCGCTCTGCCTCTCCTCCCCAGGCGGACGCCAGCCCCAAAACCCACAGGAATGGGCAATCCGAGCGGCAAAGAGGATGAAACCCGAGGCGCTGAGGCACGGCTGGGAAAGGAGAGGCAGAGAGGCGAGCGGGGCCCGCAGCACGCCGCTCACCACGGCGCCTGGGGGCCGGGAGCGCCTGCCCTCGCCCGTCACCCCCCTCTTCAAAGGGTCTTTCCACTGCGCTCACAACTGCAGGGTTTCAAAATCGATAAACCAACCTCAGCTAAATGCCACGTTTTGTGCCCAAATGCGTTACAGCTACTCGAGAACAAAGCTCAAGTCAAAAACATAGAGGGAGAAGATCCAGGTAACCGCCACCGTGCCCCAAACACGGAGACGCTCCAGTCAAAGATTTTGGAACCGGGTGGGAAACAAGCGTCTCCTCCAGCCCCGTACGGCCTCGGGACGTCAGGAGGGCTCACGCGCGCTGGCTAGTGGAAAAGAAACCCCCCAGGCTGCAGGATCAGAGGCTTCTCTCTTCCCTAAGCTGGTGTTTTGACAATAGCTTTTTTTATGAGACATTTGTCATTAACAAACTTTAGACAAGGTTAATGAAAGTTCTGTCACTTTAATGTCTAGCCTGCTTTAAATTACAGATGTCATCTGCCATGACTAAAGAAAGGGCACCCAGCAATAATACCATAAACTACCATCTCCAGGGACACGCAGGTAATTGCATAGCTCATTAAAAAACTGTTTTAATTATTAATTGACCGTGTCAGAGTTGTCCTTTGAAGTCAGTTTCAATTTTTTTCCTTGCAAGCATGATGATTCCAAGCTGACCTACACAACTTTCCTACCCCCTCCAAGAACCAGAAGGGAAGGCCTGGAACCTGGCTGGAGGCACGGACCGTGTCTCCACAGCACAAGCGTCCACACACCCAAACACACCTAAATCACACCGGGAACAGTAGTCAATGGCGAGATTTGGGCGATGGAGGGAAAAAACATCTTGAACATTGGCTGGCCACTGAACTTGGAGAAAGAAAGAAATTCTGAATGGTCGACGAGACACAGAAAAAAAAATGCAGGAAGAGTTTTGCTAGTTCCTACTGATACAAAATCAACCGACCCCAGCATCTCTATAGAGGCCAAAAAGTCAGCCTCAGGCTGTGGGACTGGACTTCAGGAGGTCCCCACGAACCTCAACGAGTCCGCGACTTGCATTGTAATGACGACCAAAAAACCGGCTGAAAGAACGATATTGAAAATCCAGATGGTTGGATTAAAAATTTTTTCTTAAAAGAGATCGTACTCACGCTGCAGCTTTGGGAAATGCCCGCCACCCAAAGGAACACGGGAAGGTTGGCTGAAACACGAACACACAAACACAGCCCCGCCGGACGTCCGTCCGGCTCGTAGGTCACCCAAAGCTGCAAGGACATCACAGCACAACGGAGCCCAGCGCTGAACGCTGAATGAGATCAGGGCTGCTAGCTGGCCTTTCCCATCGCCCAAAATCAGGACAAAATAACTGAACACACCAGATACCGACAAGAATTTGGAAAAAAAAATCATTTATCTTCAATTAAAATAACAACAACCGAGAAGAAAGACCTATTAACCCGTCGCTGCGGTATAATCCCCTCCAAGGGGTGCGTTACCAGAGAAACCAACTCTCTTGAAGATGGGGGTTTGACCCGAGTAGGGTTTGGGGGCTATTTATTTTGCAAATTTGGCACATGTGGAGTAAAACGAAGAGATATGACCATCCAAAACCATCCTGACACCGAAGGCCATGCGAGCTTTCGGTCTAAGCAACGGTTAATACTTCCCCTCCTCCAAATCACAGCAACACGGGAGATTTTAGGAGCAGGTAAAGAAGATCAAAGTACGAGCATCTTACGGTTTCCCTAATTGCCAAGTGCGAGACTGGGAGGAAAAGAACAAAGCTGGAGCTACCGCGGTTACATGGAGCGTAGGAAAGCATCTCGGCAGCGAGCTCCAGCTGTAATCGCATCCCCCAACCGCAGCCGTAGGAAAGGGAGCCGACAGTGCCAACGCCGGCAGGTCCTGCTCTCGCTCCCCCTGGACCTTCGGTTGCGGCACAATATCCACTTCCTTGTTAACGTTTGTCTTAGGCACTAACTAACTCTACAAGGAAGCAATGCAACACAGGAGCTTCTCCTGCCTTTACCTCTTCAAGCCCGTCCTTTACGCGTCGAAAGCAGGAGTTGTTTCTGTCTGTTGACGCTCTCGGGGCACAAGCAGCAAACTCCTCCCCCCACCCCGTTCTGGTCACGTCGAGGCATTTCAGAAACCCACCCCTTGAGCGAATGCTGAGATTATCCAAGGGGTTCGCCAGGTTTCTACCTCTCCCAATTTTGGGCATCTCCGATTCTGAACGCCAGCATCTCCCTTCTGGCACCGGTTACAGCAGCTTCCCCGCTGTTAACTTGCTTTGGGAAAAGAGTGTTCAGAGACAAAAGAACAAGCTGGCTTTGCTTGAAACAGGCAGATGTTTTTGTTATTTTAAGCAAAACCAAGCATTTGCCCACAACCCAGATGATGTGGTGCTGCACCGGCCGGACCGCGCAGCAAGAGCCTCCCCCCACTCCGCCACCCCCCCGCTGCAAAATCTGGGACATCACCCAAAAGGCATCGGCACAGAAGCAATTCCCAACAAAAAAGACATTTGCACAAAATTCTCAAGTTTCATACGATTATTAATTAGGCCATAAACTGCTCGATGATCTCAAAGGTCCTTTCCAACCATGAAGATTCTACAATTCTGTGCTGTGTACATATCAACACGGGTGAAGCAGCATAAAGCCCGCAGATGAAGTAACGCAGAGGTATGTCTCCATAAAATACACCGGGCGAGCAAGCAGGATGCTATGGGAAAATGGGAAGGTTTAGTGAAAATAACATTTTTATCTTGAAACTATACAAATGCACAACCAGCATCCCACTGCCCTACGAGCTCCCTTCCTACCCAGTTCTTGTTCAAGCTATTTGCCAACGTAATTGAATCCTTCTTCAAGGGTCTTTATATTCCGCTCTGGTTTGGGGACAATGCTGCTGAAACACATTTACCATCCATCTTTCTTAACGTGCTTAATCTAAATAGAAGACTCGAACCCAAGATTGTGCTTTTGATGGATAGCTGGCCTTCTTTGAGCGGTATGCCTTCAACGCGCCCCAGCATCGCTCTCGAAACCTTACAGAAAACCTGCATTCGCAGGGATTTTAGCCTCTCCTACCAAGCGAGCTGTCACACATACTCATTACAGCATCGTACGATTAAAAATAGATCAGGTTAAAGGAGCTGCCACATGCAAGACAGGGACACGTGGACGGGCTGAACAGACCCAGCGTCGTAGGAGACTTTGGGGATTTCAGGCTGCAGAACTAAACGCGGGCTCCCCCCGGTCACCCGCGCGGTGCGGGCAGTAGTTCCACGGCAGCGAGGGCCTTCAGCAGACCCCCAGCATCAAGGTATGTCGGGCTGGCTTAAAAGGGGGAAACAAAATGACATACAAAAAGCATTCCCTGTTTACTTCTTAACTCGGGCGAATACAAACGTACCCCTGCCTTGTGACAAAACACGCCACAAAGTCCCAAGCAATTCCTAACGAAACCTGAAGTATGAAGTTAGTAGAGGTAATAACACTGTTTTATGTTCTTAGATGCAAAATTTGGATAGCAAAAAGGTATTACATTTGAACCAACAAAATCCACGACTAACGCCACACATTGCCCAGAACTGCGCTTTTATATAGCTAATACAATGTTTCATTAGGAGAGTAACTTGGATATTCTTAATGAAAAGCACGTATTTTCCCGTCTCGAAGGGGCTGAGAGTCCCACAGGATCAGAGCACTGAAGGAAACGCAATCCTTCGTTGCTCGGTGTGCAGTGCCATACCGACCCCCGTGTTCCCAGCTTTCAAGAGGTGCGTGTTATTTTGCATGCAAAAAAGCCAAGAAAAACGTCTGCTATTCGGACCACAACGATGTTCCCTTCTGGAATAAAGAGCTGGCGGTATCCTGCATCCCCAGCAAGCACCACGCACGGGCTGGTGCCCGAATCGCGGGCGTCAGCCCCTGGCGATCACCCCGTGTTAACTCCGCTTGCTGAGCATCTCCAGGCACGGCATGGGGCTGCTGCCCCCCGCCACCATCACCCTCTTTCTCCGGAACGACGGACACGAGGCCGAAATACACAAAAACTGGGAGATGGGGTGCCGAGCCCTGGCTTGCAGGGGTACAGGAACGGGCCAGTGTCCCAGAGACCCCGCCAACGCGTCTCTGACAGCAACCAAGACCTGACGGAGCCTTCCTGGAGAAGATGATTGCGTCAAAATTTCAGCGGCACACGTGCTTTGTAAGACAAACGCCCAAACCCAAGGGGGAGCTGTGCTGCTTGTTTTGTCTCTTCTCCTAAAGACCAGCCACCGGGGACTACTAGGAGCCCGGCCAAGGGGAGTCGGACTGTAGGGAGCCCAAGCGCCAGTCGAGTCCAAAGCCTTAGGGCAAAGGGAAGGCTGAAGCCGCTGCGTGCCTTTCCCACGCAAGGAAAGACACCCATTTATCCCCATCCCTCTGAGCCGCAATTAGACCCGTGCTGGGTCCCCGCACCCCTGGGACGTCCGACGGCACCTCGTCAGAGGGTGAGCGACGCAACGCCGGGCGGCAAGGATCATTGGACTGGCAAGCATCCGAACCGCTGGGAAACGCTTCCGAGGGGAAGGAGAAATAAAGCTAGAGAGAGCTGCAAGAACGGAACGAAAACATTTTTATTTCTGGGAACAAAGCAGATAGGCCATTCTCCTCTCCCGTCCCCCTAAAAGCTCATCCTCGCTTCCACAGCGCAGGGAAGAAAAATCTATCAGGTCAATGTCCTACGTCAATCTTGCAGCTTCTCCCCGGTCAATGAAATAGTTAATTATAGTTTTTCTGCTGGTTTAATTCAGATAGAAGAGTCAACCACTTCATTTAATAATTTAGTTGAAACATGTCCACACGAGAACACACTAATTTCTCATTCGGTTTTCAAATTGAATCAATTTAAAGGCTGCCAATAATATAGCAGCAGAAATGCAAAACCCCCCACAACTGACAGTAAACCAAAGTTACTCCTTCTTTATAAATTGACTATTGTCTCAAAGCCTGCGAAAGAAATCAATGCACATCACTGCCTAGAAACTATTAACCTATCTGCGCTAGGCTGCCATAATTGAGCACAATTAGACACACGATTCAGAGAATTCATCAAAACGAACAAAAATAAAGACATTTCCCATTTGATCCTCGCTCCTTTTCAGAAGAACGTTGCCTTTACCGCTACCTCGTGTTTCACCGTTTCTTTGCGACGTTCGCCGCCTTTATCACCGATGGGGTTCCAAAGGACCCCCACGCAATGCCGAGCCTCTCGACGCCCTGAGAGACGAGTCAACCGCCACCTTCTCCGCAGACCCGCGATCCCGGAATGCAGCTTCCACACTGGGATGTCGGGATTTGCGCGGACACACGCCAGCAAACAGCTGACATACCCCGACGTACAGCCAGATGGGCACGTAATGGTCCATCGCCGCTGCTGGCCATTCCCTGCGTGTTTCCATCACGAGAGCTCAGGAACCCAGCCCGCACGCAGACGTGCGTCACGATACGGGTCACACAGCCCCTTTCACACACGGCCACCAGCCTTCCCGCTCTTCCGAGGCAAATCCCCGCCGCAGCCCGGCATAGCGGCTCAGGCCGGACTTCTTCCCTGTAAGCCAGAACCCATCCAGCTCACTGCTGACCTCCTCCCACCGGCGCGGTGTCCCCTGTCCCCAGGGCTCCACGGCACCCAGTCCCAGGTCGCTCGCCTGGACAGACTTCAGCACAGACATTTCATCTCCCCAACAACTACCTCACCTCTGCGCTTCCCGGACTTTGGAAAACGTCCAAAGTCAGTCTTCGGACGCCTTGAAAACCGGCCTCGTCAGGCACTTTGGAACCGCATCCTTTTCGAGCCAAAACGCATGTGGTTTGACACGGGAAGTCATCTTTCCACAGAACCCCGCTCCAACGACTTTAGACCGAGTCCTCTGCTGCAAGCCTCAGTGCTTTTCTACCTCTCTTTTTCTAGAAAGACTTTTACCTACGACTCATTTGTTCCAAGTCCAATGATGCTGAGCAAACGTGGCATCTCCCGACTCCAGCCCCGCTGCCAACTTGACTTTGCCCTGCCTCGCTGCTCCCGAGCTCCCCCGGAGCCCAGGGATTCGCACGGCAGCACCCCCCAGGCGCACAGGCAGAGGAGGCCATCTGAAGAGCGTCTGTTGGCCATGTCCAGCCCGGGGCTGTGCCCAGCCCCTCGCCACCAGCACCCATCTCTGGTGCTCGGGTTCAGCCCCCGCTCGTCACCCCCCTCACCCGGGCACCGCAGATGGGAACCGACGGCTCAGCGCCTGCGCTACGCAGGGGATGTCACCCTGAAACGCCACTAGCGTGTCCTTAAAAAGGTAATTATTGCATCATTTTAAAGCACTGTCACATTTTTCAACACAAGCAGGAAAGGAGTCGAGGCAAAAGCAGAAATCGTTGCTTCCCAGTTCCTATTTCTTCTCATTTCCCCCTCCATCTTCCAGTGGAAAAGCTCACGAAAAGATTACAAACGGGCAGAGGGCAGGAAGGAATACACAGCCCCGCGTCCTCGGGCTCCCCCCCGGGGGTGGAAATCCGAGGTACGCTCAGTTTCACATCCTCATCTTCCTCAACACCACAGATACGGGGCAGGAGGGAACCGACTAAAGGAGTAAAGGCAAAGGGAACTTGGGACGCCAGCGCTCCTCTTCCCATAAATCTACTTCCTTTTATATTAAAGGAACTCATTGATAGCAAACGCATTTTTCAGTATATCAGCCAAATATAGAATCGCGGTGAGCTCGGTCGCAGCTTGCCGGGCTGGCTGGGGAGGGAGAAGGCAGACCGCAGCGCCACCACGGCGGCAGCAGCGAGGATGCCCGACTTTCAAAGGACACTCTCCTGCTCTGCTTTGCCATTCCTTCGCACCCGCGAAGGATCCTGAAAGCGGACGCGCACCCCTGCAACAAGCGGAAAAAGTTTCTGAACGCGGGAACCCTCTTTGGCAGCCGCGGGAAGAAACACCCAAACCCCTCGCAGGGAGCGCTCAGGCACTACGGCGTGACAAAGCTGCCCGGTAAAGCCACCGTGGGCTGCAGCCCAACCCAAACTTACAGCACACGCTGCAAAGGCAACGAAGGAAGAGCAGAAAAAACCTAGCAGAGCTACTGCTATTTTTCTTTTGAAGTCACGGATTTCTTAAGGCTAAGCATTGAGACAAGACGCTCTGAGAACAATACTTTTCTTTACAGCCTCTTCTTTAAGCCTGTCTCCAGAGGGAAAACTCTTGTTTGTTAAAACCTAACGCACGTGAAAAGCCATAACAAAGCAAATAAAGAAGTGAAGAAGGTTGAAGTTGCAGGCAGGACTTTATGGGTTATGGATCGCAGAAATCTGTGCTTACTCTTCTCTTCCCGCATTACCAACCGCAAGAGGAAAACGATGCTTAAGGGCTTTAGAGGCGAGAGGGCAGGGAAACTGCTGCAAGGAGAAAGGCGATGCCGAAGCACACGCTCTACGAACCAGTCGAGCCCCTCACTTTATTCCCAGCAAACCCCTAAGGCACAGCGCGGCGAGGGGACGCCGCTCCCGCGAGCGCCATCCCAGCGCATCGCCAGGAATCCCCTCAACCGGGATTCTTCAGGCAGGCAGCCGCCGGCTGGCCAGCTCGGACTCTCACCTACCTGCCTTCCCCTCGCCCTACGGGCCACCGAGAGGGACAAGGTGGCAAGCCAGGGCACTGCCCGTGTGCCGTGTCCACGCGCAGAACAAGTCGTCAACGCACGAGCTGCACATGCCGCTGTGACACCGCTGCGGCCACCAGCACTCCCTGGGGCCAAGCCGCGCCAAGACCTTATTAGTACTAAAGGACTGCATTAAAAATACGTGAAACGTGCAGACAATCGCGCTTTTTCCACGTGGCTTCGCTGCTCTAAGCCCCTGCAAATGGAGGTTAACAGCAGCAACTTGCTGCATGCGGTTCTCTGTTTTTATCACCTCGGCTTGCTGCGGGATTGATGTTTAGGGAGCAGCGGAGCTCAACGGCGGTGTAATACCCGCGCTTGCTCCGAGTCCCGCTCCTACAGACCAGTCCCGGCACACCTCGGCCCTGCTCAGCCTCAGCACGGACACGGCACCGGGGGTGGGAAGGAGACTTGCCCCTTGGAGGCCTGTCCGCGGCGCTGCTAGCCATGCCGATCCGACACATTCCCACTTCCCAACACCACGTCCTCACTGGCACCTCTGGAAAGGATCAGGGAAACGTCCATGAAAGTCATAAAGCCGTCTCGATGCAGATAATCAAACCTCTTCCCTACCTACCCTTTATTCACCCTCGCTTAATTCTCTTTGAAATCTTGGCCGCGGCTTTCGTTAATGGAAGTCTGACTTCTTAAATGCATTAGAAAGAAAAAAAAAAATCATCCTCTTGAAACCTGTGACTCCAGATCCCCCTGAGCGGCCCCTTCTGCGGGGCAAGAGCGCTGCCGCGGCGCCGCAGAGCGGCTCCGTCCTCCCCCAAAGGCACGGGTGGCGGGGAAGAGGCTCCCGAAGCCGAGGGATGTGGGACGAGGAGGTGTGCGAGCATCCCGCCCCGCTCCCGAGGACCCGTCCCCTCCTCCGGCTGCCGTGCTGCCGCCCGGGACCCCCGACAGCGGGGTAGATCCCGGGGGTTTAACCTTGGGGGAGCGAGAGGAGGCGACAAAAGGAGCGCGATGGCCCAGGGACACACTCCGGCTGCCGGAGGAACACGCCGCAGCCCCACCTCCTCGTCCCTGCTTCGTTACATCTCCTCAGGGCTGTTTTCCTCCTTTTTGATAACCATTTCTAACACCGCCTTTCAGCCCCCGTTCTCCTCCTCCTTCGCCATCCCCTTGTGAGGTCACGATACGTGTGTGACAGGGTTTCCATGGCAACAGACTGACGACACAAACATCAGCCGAGGGTTTCTCCGCAGCGCTGCGAGGGAGCGGGCGGCTGCTCAAACAAATCTCCTCGGTAATAGCTGTGGGAATAGAGAACATCACTGGCAAAGTAAATTGCTTTTTGTAAAAACGCTCCCTTTTTTTTTGAAGTTTGCCCCCATGTGCAAGTCTCTAAGTCAGAGCCTTAACGTTATTTTAATGTACTATTCTGTATTTAATAATCTTCTGCTTCAGACACCAGTCTGTTACCATGGGAATGACAGCCGCACAAATACAGGATTATGGCTATCAAGCAGAAGGAGAAAAGAAATTACGCATAAGCTAGTTATGTTCAATAATTAGCAACTGTATGAAAAAACCCCAAAATCATGAATTTAGATTGATGCATTTATCTCGGTGTTTGAATACAACCATGAGGGTGTTACCGCTGAACAAACGGGATTCTAACACATCGCACGAGTATTTTTCACCAAACGGCAGGGTAACGGATGCTGCTCCCGTTCCCGCTTTTCCCTCCTCCTCCTCAAGAGCCCCCTCTCTCCCCGGAGGCCTGGCTCCTCGTGGGAAGGGGGTGCCCAGCGCCCGCGCGGGCGACGTGGCCGTAAGGAACGGGTCCTGCACGCTGCCACCAGTCCGCCCAGCTTAGGCCACGAGCCGCAGTTCACCGCAGGAAATTAAAGCTTTTGCTGTCGTCTTTTTTAAAAAAATGGGAGCAGCTTTCTGCTGTGATTGGAATTACTTGCAGTGTCACCACATAACTGACCTTGAATGGCACCCGCGGCAAAATCCTCTGTTATTTAACCAGATTCTTAGACAAAAAGGCAGGGAGAGGGCCTGGCCCTCACTGCAAGATGCTCGTGTTTCGCGGCAAGCGCCCCGGCCGTTGGTGGGGAGGAGGTTGGGTTAACCTCCCGGAGGCTAACTGCTTTCCTGTACCAGGGAAACTCCCCAATTAAAGGAGTGGGGCGCTTGGGAGCGGAGCTGCAGAAGAAACCCCTGGGGACGGAGGCAGCCTGGCACGGGGAGGGAGGTCGGGGGACCGCTCCGCTCTCCCAGCCACGGGCAGGACCCCGGATCCTCTCAACGCCAGAAGCCCAAGGGAGCCGATTACTCTCCTCCGGCTCGGCTGGGGAAGGCCCGGGTTTGTGTCTGTGCTGCAAAAAGTTGCCTTCTTCCAGCACGGAAACGATCCGTCGTTTGCATTCTTTATTCACTGGAGATACCTTCCTCTTTGCATATCTGTTGCTATTAACATTCCCCTTCCAGCATAAAATTCCCTCTACTAGCTTTTCTTGCTTATTAGATAAGACAAAAAGTATTTGGAGAATCTGATCAGCGAGATCTTATTTTTCTCCAGGCGCTCCTCTGAATTTAATTCTAGATTAAGCATTATTTAAAAAAAGAAAACCCAAACCTTCCTGCCTCCTACCTCAGGCTCCCTTTCAACACGAAACTGGAGAACGCTCCCCAGCCAAGGAATCGAGCTGCATTTAAAAACTACTCTTCCACCAGTAACGCTTCCAAATATACTACAGAAACTCAGAAGGAAAAATCAGAAACCGGGAAGGGCTGTACGGGGTTTCAGAACAGCAGCGGGAGAAGTAGTACTTGAGTCCTCCATTCCCCACCCAAACGGGGGAATCCCAGAAAACCTCAAAAAGCTGGTGAGGCGTATTTTTCAAGGTTTTTTGAAATGGCAAGGGGCGATCGGCGCTCGGCGGCGAGAGGAACGGCCACTGCCCCCCCGCAGCGACGGAGACGGCGGTGCCGGGAGCCGGGTGTCCCCGAGCCCGCGTCCCCATCCCTGCCACTCGCGCTCCATCCTTCCCACACTTACTACCGCCGCATCCCTCGGCTGACAACGGCTTACGATTGATCTGCAGCGTCCGCGCCCGGCAGCCGTCCCATGCAGAACATCATCCCTCAAATTACGTGTCGCAACGTATTCACTTACCTAAAGCAAGCAGGGAAAACAGAACATTAGTACCAACTTCAATACAAAAACCCAGAGAAAGAGAAGTTTCATTCCGCGATATTAAACTCCGCAATACTAAACTGCAGCCAACGGTTGTTCTGCTCCTCCAGTTCCACAAATTCCGAAGCGGACAACGAACTAGTCAATCCCTGAGCAAGCTTTTGCAGCCCTGAAGAAGAGGAGAGGTTAATAAATACTGAAGCAACCTTTGAGGCCTTTTTATTTATACCTACATACATATTAGCATAGGGATTTGATGAATAATACTTCTCAAATCACTCCTACGACGCTAATGCTCCGGAGTATTAACTTCTCTGTGCCTGAAGGAAATGGGTCAATTTTAATTCTTCAAACAATTCTTACCGGCACAATAGCTCATTCTTCCAGCTACAGATAGCGAACCATGCTTCTGTGCTCGGAATCCCAGCCCACTCCGAGCTCTGGGATGGGATCAGGAGGGGGGCGGCACGGAGAGGCCGCACCCCCCGCCAGAGAGGAGCCACCGAGGAGGTCTTGGCAGAAAAATCCACTCAACGCCAAAACCAAAGCAATTACAGTTATGGGAACTCTCGAATGAGGATTCTGTGGAAAAGGCAAAGACGTCTGAACGCGCGCCTTTGCCAACGCATCTTTTCCTTACTCGTGGTCACCTCCAAAAACGCCTTTCCCTGGCTGGCGACATTGACACCCCTCTCCCACCGCGGGGATGGTGACAACCAGTAACGAACCCTTCGAAACGCTCCCAGAGCAAGACTCGGATATCCTCAGTATCGGAAAACGTCTCGACACCTCATCCATTAGACAAGCTCGCTTGACCTTCCGCCAAGAGGAGAACTCTGGCAGGTTCCTCGAGGTCAGTGTTTCTCCTTTGGAGGAGTTTTGTGCATTCCAGCTGAGAACGCAGCAAAGGGCATCACGGAGAGGAAAGATTCCCATTACTTAAACCCTATGAGCCATGTGCACAAAGCGATTAACAGAAATTAAAGCAGATACAAAAAGCTGCCTGGAAAAAAGTTTCCTTAAATATAATATTTCAAAGGCTACGTGTGTTTCAGCGGAGGACGGCGAGGAGGACGACTGAAGGTCACCCGGCTGGACGGAGAGCAAGCCACGGTTACCCCAGAGCCGAAGACGCTGCGTTCGTTGAGGGTACGCGGATGGTACGACGGGGCAGGTCTGTGCCCAGCACAAACCCAGTCGCGTGGAGGATATTCCCACTCTTCTCGTCCAAGAAGGCTGAATACGCACCTACGCGTGGGGATGTGGACACCGAGGGGAAGGGTACAGCTTGTTAGTGCTTTTGGGAAGGTGCTGGGATGCTTCTTCCTCTCACTTTGGTTATAACCACCGCGTCCCGGGGGTGGTTCTAACTCTGCCCGCCTGGGGAACGTCCCCCTCACCGACCGCCGCTGAGCCCCTCCCCGGCTCACCCCCACCCGGCTCCGCACCAGGATGCTACAAACACGTTCCTGCGGCCCCACGCCTTCCCCCTCCTGACATTTTGGACGCCACGGGCATTACAGGCTCCGTCCTCACGGCCACGCAGGCAGCAGGGTTACTGTAACCCTCCCACTTCTGCATCCTTCCTCGCTCGCTTCTTTAGGAGAGGGAAAACCGAAGCTGAGGAGGTTCCTCCAGCCGCTGGTTGGTATGCTTCCAGCACAGAAAGTATTACCGTTTTATCTGCTTCCTGGTAGCCCTCCTCGAGATGTACCCCCCAGGCGTTCTTGTTGCCTGGCCTACACTTCAATGGGAAAGGAGCTAAAGGAGAATCGCCCGCGCGGCATCAGAGTGAAAACACACTGAAAGGGAAACAGATCCCATCCCCAGACAGCCATGAGCAACCAACCCCCAGCCGCTCCCGGAGCGGGCGAAGCAGCCGCCCCCGCGCATCCCGAAGACGCCAGGGAGGAGGTCGCGCCAAGTTGTTCCCCCCGGCAAAGCTCGGAGCGGCGGCAGGTCTGCAAGCGGCAGACAGGGCTCAGCAGGAGCCCCGGTGGTCCCCAGCGGAGTCCCCGGCCGTCCCAGCTCCTCCTGGCATCCTCCATCCCCGCTGGGCCTCCCGCCGCCCCCGCGGAGCTCCGAACCCCGCCACCCGGCGGCAGACGGGCTGGTACAACGCATCTCTCAAGCCGTAATTACACATAGTAATTACATATTTAATTGTTGCACATTAATATCACCTCAGCCTGTAATTACGGCTTATTCATGTAAACGTAATCAAGGAAAACCGGCGTATTTGCATAAAAGTTGTAATGAAAAGTATAATGATTTCACTAACAAGACGTGGATAAGAATGCATATCTGTGACAAACACTTTGTGTCAAGAAGAATAGAAAACGATTTTCTTTCCTGAAGATTATTTCAGGCCCATTTAACACAATCTGTACCACTCCGTTGATGTGCAGTATCTTACGCGCATCAAGTCATATCTGGATAATGTTCCTGACTTCAAATAAAATTTCATTACTATATTTAGTTATAGAAGTGTTGGAAATGGTTGCATTGTTAAACTTAATAAAAATTGGAATTTGCGAAGTATTAGGCAGTCCTCAGCGCCAGTTCTTCTCCTTGCTGTAGGAAGGCTGCAGCGGTTCTACCCCAGCCTCCTCGCGCTGCCGTTTACATTACGGCTTAATTTTCACCCATAAAACAAGCAATTAAGAATAAGTACAACTGCTTTGGAGTTCCTGAGGCCAAAGATAAAAATAAATTGGCTTTTATAAATTCGCTTTTTGCCACGGTAAAACAAAAAGCAGCGCTAATTATCAATAATTTGTCACCGCTAATTTAGGCAGGCAGACTGATGGGCACGCGGCGGGATCCTCGCGTCTCCCGCGTAGTCCCAGCAAGCTGCAGCAGAAGGGCTAACACCTGCGAGCGGCTCGACCGCCCTTTGGTCGGAGATACGGGCAACACCCACTCGATCCTTGGATTCGCATCACTTTAATGGCTTGGTGAGACGTCAACGGCTCTGCAGTCAACGCCCCTACTTTCAACTTTCTACGGAAGAAAACGATGCTGTCGAATGGCAAAGTCGGGACGGCAGAGCCCAACCGCAGGGGCAGCAGGGGCCAGGGCCGCGTTACCACCAAATGCGTTTCCATCGGGGTCTCTTTGGCTGAAGAGCGGTAAGAACTGCTCGAGCGCTGGAATTTCCAAAGGACATTACGGTTATGGAAATCATTTCAGCCCCTGCAGGCAAGGAAATCCGGCAATAACTGTTCTTGGGAGGCCCCACACTTGCTGGGTGCCACCTCCGCGCGGCTGGGGAGCGCCGCCTGCTCCTCGGGGTGCTCCCAGCCCCGCGCGGTCACGGACCTCTGCTCTCCCCAGCACCGTGGGAAGCGGCGCAGGACTGTTCTCGCACCACCATTTCCTAAGTTTCCTTCACCCTCGCAGCTGCAATACAAGGGAAAAGGTAAAAGCAGTAAATTAATGCTGGAAGCTAAGCCGAATTTCCCTCGCAGTTACAGCGAGACCTCCTCTTCGGCAGAGCTGCTAGTGATTTACCTCTCCCCAGTCCCCCTCTCCCCGAAAAAAAAGCAGTTAGGCGGTCCTTGGGTTTAAAAGGCTGATTATATATCATTCCATATGGAAAGCATCCTCAATTTCCCACTTCTTAAACGCTATTTCCTTTCCAATTACAACCTCTGCACATCTTGTCTCGTCTTACCTAGTCATTATCAAGCGTGGCTACTTAGAAAACGGCATTATCGAGGTAAACAGAGAATTTCCTAGCAGCACAGATAAGAGACGGCAGAATGAGGTTGCTTTTTTGTACTCAGGTATGTAATTTCGAAATCTACATTGTACAGGCAACAGCTGTACGTAACATCTGGAGAACTTCACCGTCTCAAAGTGCTTCTAGGACTAAGAGGAAACCTGCCAGTCCCTGCGATACGACGTCTGCGAGTTCAACAGGCTTTGGTGGTCTCCTTGACAACCTGCGGCACGACTCGCTTACTGGGTTCCTTAGCAATTAAGGATTTCATTTTGAGCAAGAGGTCAAGACAAGGCAGGGACGATGACTGCCACCACAAGGATGGGGTGGCAGCCCCCCGCAAAGCCTGCCCTTCCAGCTTTCCGGCCGGAGGGTGCTCCTTTATTGAGCTACGAGGACAAGGAAAGCCACCACTGAATTTCAGAGGACCTGCAGGAGTGCCTCTCTCGCCGAGAGCTGCAGTGGCATGTTACCTACCGCTCCGCCTGCCAGCCTGTTGAGATACTGTAGCTCGGTCACCTCCCGAGAACCGAGTCACGCAATCAGCAGGCAACATCTCCACGGACCAACACCGCTTGGAAGCGCTCTCAGGTATCGAAAAGCTGCAAGTAATGGCCCGGGAAGGAAAAATCCTTTCCAAAGTCTGCATCTTTGGTCAACCCTGTGCCCATCTCCTCATTAATCCTCCAGGAACAAAGACGTATGGAAGGATACAAAGCGTCCCTGCCTTGCCTATCAAAAGAATTGAACCTTGCTACGAAACCGGCTGCCAATACGGAAGAAGAACCATCAAAAGACAACACGAAGCAGCGCGATGTCGGCAGAAAGACGAGTCCAGAGCCAGTGACGGCTGTTAGCAGAGAGCGGAGGTGACCTGCTAACACGCGACACGTAACACGGAGGTGACACGGACGCTGGCCGTGGCAATGCCAGCAGGGTTTGCCCCTTTTCTCCTGCCAAAACACAATTCCCGGAGAAGGGTAAAGCGCGTCCTGGTTAAATCCTGCCCCAAACCCGACGCGGCTGGTGGTGGTGACTCAGATGCCACCCATCCCTCTGCTCCGAACAGCAACGACACCGCGGTCTCTGGCAGATGAAGCCCTTTCCAGCATCTCCCCTCCCGTGTTTGTGTTTTGCCCGTTACCTACGATGAAACCGTGCATATAATCCAACCATTAGTTCATCAAGGGAGAATTTAAACATGACATACCGGTAATTAAACTACAGGAGAACCTGGCTAATTCACATCAATGATTAAGAGCCACTGCAGACTAGCAAATTTTACAAGCGAGTGAACACGCAATAAAAATCTTGCTCATTTATTTTGACAAGTGTCACTTCACATTAGAGGCACACTTCACCATGAACTCCAGCCTGCGAGCACAGCTCTATTCCCAACATGGCACCTCATTAAGTCCCAGACTCAGCAAAACACTTTGCCACGTGCTCCACTTTCGCCACCGGAGCCCGGAGAACACCGCGGGAACCCCTTGCGGAGGGACCTCCAACGCGGGGGAGCCCGCCAGCTTCCACAGACTAAATCCCACCCCGTTTTCCACCCGTGCACCCCGAGCGGGCATCCCACGGCTCCCACACTGCTCCAAGGTTTGGAAGGAGCCGTCTCGGAGCTGCACCCGTCCCGTCCTCCCCAAGCCCAGCCAAGGCCGGGACTGTCCCGCGTCGCCCTCCCACTGCACCTGGGAACACGCTCCGCTCTTCCGACGCTCCCTAATTGCAGTGGCTGTTCCAGAGGAGGAGATAATTGATCCAATCTGTTTTGTTTACAGCTTCCTACCAGAAAGACGATCCCTGTTTCTGCAGGGCATAATCAATTTCAAAGCATTTAATTTTTCAGACGACACGCCCCTGCTGCTCTTTTTCCCCCCGTCCGTTTGCCTTATTCAGGTCCAAACCGGGCCCAGGACCACTGACAGACCCTCCAGCATACGTTACTATTCCCCGGAGGAAAAGCCTCAAGACCAAAACAAGAATTTCCCAGAAGCAGTCCAATCCTTCTGGATTCACGCAACGCGCCAGGAGTCTTCTGCTTTTCTAAACGTTGTGTTTCTTAGCTCCGAGTTATTTACACCCGAAGGGCTGATGCGGATGAGGAAGGCTGCTCGCTTGCTGGCAGACCGATGTTCCAGCAGCACACCACTGCCCAACCTGTCTGTCAAGACGACGCTGGAGCCGCAGCCAGAAATACGTGGTCCGAAAAGTCACCTTCGACGCCAAGGAAATGCAAGCTCTGCCACCCACGCCAGGTCTGCGGGGTCGCCCCCGAGGGGCGCTGGGGCTCTCGGCTCGCTGACATTTAGCGGTAATGGTCAGCGATCCATTTTGGTTTTTAGTAATCCGCTTGCCTAAAAGTCTTCAGAGCTCCTCCCCCGCCAGTGGAAGTTCCCTTCATTTGGATTCTGGGGACAGTTTCCCAGCGTGCGTGTAGGAAGCGATAATCTAACGAGTCGCTTCGCTTCTGACTCAGCCGCCGCCTGGTCCCGCTCCGCGTGGCAGGATGCTCCTACTCCGGCAAAACAAGCAGGGAACCAGCAGCCAAGAAACCCGGCCGTCACGGCGGCGGCAGATGGGGGCACCGGCGGATTATTAAAGTTGACGTGGAAACGTTTCCAGCAAGGCCCACACCCCCGCGGGTTTTATTCTGCACTTTAGGAAAGAATGCCCAGGTTCAAGGGAGAAGCCTTCTGCCCCAAACGACGCCTGCGAGCGCGCGGCCCCCACTGCACCCCCACGCCGGGAGCATCCCGGGCTCCCGCCACCGTCCCCGCCAGCCCTCGCCCGCCAAAGCCCCCTTCGTCCTGACGAGCAGAGCTTCAAAAAGCCAACTCGCTTTCCACCGCAAACGCCGCTCTAGGCTCCTGCCCGAACAAATCGTACGGCTTCCCATCCAGCACTTTCATACCGACGTACTCGACAACTGCAGAGATCGGTTACAAAGGAATAAGTCACAGGAGCCCGGCCAACCGCAAAAAGGTCTTGCGACTCAAAAAGATCAAATCTGATCAAAAAAAAAAAACCCAAACATTTTTACACAAACCGTTTGATGTCACAAGTTCAAAAATTAATATTTTTACATGCCTGCTCATAGGCAGACGCCCCGAGGTTATTCTCGCAGCCTCTCTATCTGCAGCCATCTTCGTGTAACGCTTTGTCTCCCTTCCAGTGTGCATCCAGGCAATTAACTTCAGAACTTTGCTACAGGCATCAGCTGCTTTGAAAATAAACAAAAACATTGTCAGAAGCAGACATCAGCAAGCTAAGGAAGGGAAGAGGAGTTCACAAACAGGCTCAAAGGTAAACATCCTCGCCAGGCTGCCAACTCCACCCTCAGCTCCTCGCCGGGGCCAGCACGCGCTCGGAGAACAGCCCGCCCCGGGCAGCGGCTCTTCGTTACGCCGCCTGCAACTGCTGACGCCGGCTTGAGGCACGTCCGGTGCCGCGCGGTTGTGTCACCCGTATAACAACGGGCGGGAGCTCGTATTCCGCTTCGGAGGCACCTGGGACGAGGCGCAGAGACCGCGGACCGTGCTGCGGCACACCAGCCCCGCCGAGGAAACCCCCGCGTTATCCCGCTGGCAGCCCGGAGAGGATGCTCGGGTACCGCCAGGACGCACCCCGGGCGAGGAGGAGACTTTTCAGCGCGGCTTGTAGCCTTCACCGCAGCCTTTTGACCAGCACGCTGAACAGTCACTGAGACAGCACCGCCGTTTTGGCTACGCGGAATGCCACCGACGAGCTTTCACAATATATTCCTGTACGTTTTACACCAGGCTATCCACCTCCCATAAAACTCACGACATAAGGTTTAATGCTGCTATAATTTTTATATTCACGTGCTGCTGTACAAACCCAACGCGAAATGAAGATTAACCCTAATGGTTAAAAAAAGCGGTCCTCCTAATAAGTTTCCAACGGCTGCATTTGGAGGTGGCAGCTTTGCAAGGATTAAGCTTTGCAGTACGGGCTGCTGTGGCTCTGCCACGCTGGCTCCCACCTACCTGAAACCGTCCTAATTCGCTCCAGCAGAAAACAAAAGCCTTTGCGGTTCTTTCCTCGCACGTTTGGCTCTCTCCTGCGGCAGCAGATGCCCGGGAGAGCCCCCGCGGTGGCTGGAGGTCCCCAGGAGACCCCCGGCCCCTGGGGGCAGCGGTGCTGGAAGGCTCTTACGAGAGGGGACGAGGCTGAAAATCCTGCGTGTTCCTCGCAAGACGAGGGTGCCTATCGAGTCTAAATGGCTTGGTCATACTCCAGAGCTAAAGCCGATACCCTTTCACATCACAAATCCCAGGCTGCCCTGTTTTGCTCCTTCTGTTTATCCGGTACACGGCAACGCTAAGTCTTGCAAAATATTCCACATTACTTTCAAAGGGGTGAAATGAAAATAGAGGCAGCCACCAGAAGACTTAAGCCCGAGATCTGCCAGAGAAAAATAAGAAAAAAGGATTAACCTTCTTCATTGGCAATTTAAGAATACTAGTAATTGAAAAAAACAAAATCTCATTTTCAGCCTTTAACCCGAGAGGAATAAAAATGTGCTTCTTGTACAGTGTTTTTGTCGCTCTGTCCACCAAAACCCCAGCCTTTTAGATAAAAGGCCCGCAGCTGGGATCAATAGCTAATTTTTAACATCCCTTTCGTAAACCTTTAACTTCCTTCCGCGCGAATTCACCGGCAGGGTGGAAGGCGTGCGTCCCTGGGCAGGGTCTGCCTCCCCCGTCCTCGCCCCTGCCAAGCAGGGGAGCCGGGCGGCGGGGCGGCTGGTAGCCCTTCCCGGTAGCCACGGCTTCAAAGTTTTGTCTGGCTCCACGACTTTTGTCTCTTCCCACGAATTGCAAATCTCCCGGTTGCCAGAGAAACCCCGGGGCTGCCAGGCAGCCATCGGGAAGCATCACGGTCATCTTTGCCATCTTGTTTGCTCTGCATCAGAGCACTTTAAACTCCCTGTGGCATTGGTGCTCCGCAGAACGATTCCCTCCACGCAGTTATTCTTGTGCAGTGTCCAAGCCGCAGTGATTAATCATTCCTGCTTCCTCGGCTGACATATCGAGGTGGGGAAACGACATCCTAAATGAGCAGAGCTGATTACCTGGGAAAGCAATTCTTCAAGATAGCACAGCTAACTAATAGCTCCATCTGCTACAAAAACACATTCCTGAGCCCCAGAAGTAGTGTCAGGATACAGCTAACGATTTCGTTGCATCTGCCAAATTTGAAATTGTCTGTCACAAGTTGCCACGAATGGGTGGGGAGGGCTTCACCGTCTCCCCGTGTCGCCTCGGAAAGCAGGGAATCTCTATCAGAAGGTCTACAGCGACTGGGGACAGGGAAGCTGAAGGTCAGATCTACACCGAAAAAACCAGTCCTGATATCATATGTTAAAGGTTTTGCCAGAATAATCCTTTTTTCCGTCTCGCCTATCCCGGGCAGGTTCAGCGAGCATCTGTCCCCACGGACGGCGGTGTCGGTCCCCGAGGTGCCGGCACACGCGGGTGAACACGGACGGTGCAGGACTCCCGATACCGAGGAAGGCGCGCGACAGTCGGAGCCGCCCGGCTGCGGTGGGACGCTGGAGGAGCAGCAGCCCCACACCGTGATGGCACCGGCCACCCGCTCCCCAGCAAGGCAGAGCCGCGGGCCAGGAGCCCTTGCGTGGCTCCCAAACGCCGGCCACGGGCAACCGTCACGGCCAGGCAAAACCCAACCCACCAGGGGCGACCTCTCCCAGCTTCCAGCCAGTCAGACGTACCGCCACCGCGGCGGTCAGAGCCATCACGTTTTCAAGTCAAACCAAATTTTAATAGGGAAAAACCCCCCGAAAGGCCAGCGACGCTTGTACCCAGCACCTCTCGCGCGCCACCAGCAACGAGCAGCACGGCCTCGGCTGGACCTTCACCCGGCATTGAACACCGGCTCTTTACAACACCCGCGAGCTCATCACTAAAGCGCTTGCTCCTTGTTGTGTAAAAATAAAATAAACCCAAATCTTCCACTCAGGATCTCTCATTCCATACACCCTCAGCCAGGTAAAAAGCCTCCTGAAATCAGTTACAGGCAGCACAAAGCCGTATGTTACAGGCTGCTGTGGTCATTTAAAAATACATTTCTACGAATCCTACGCAAGACGCCATCACCTCTTTACAGATTCACGAAGGTTTGCATGGACATTAAAGTGGCAAACTGGCAAATATACCTTTTAGTAGATGCCCGACCCCCGGACGCCGCTGGAGCTGCTGCCAGGCCCCAGGGACACTGTACGCGCCAATTTCCTTTATTTTTTCAGAGCCTGTCCATCATTTATCTCGCAACTTTGTTGCAACAAGGACAATTTCGTTTATTTTTTCAGAGCCTGTCGATCATTTGTCTCGCAACTTTGTTGCAACAACGACAATTTGACCCAGGGAATGCTTTGGGCACCACTTTCACCGTGACCCCGACACCACCACCACCACCTCGTCCGAGAGCCCGTCAAACGTTTCTCAAGGTTTTCCCTCGGATCATAATACCCGGGTTCCTCCTCTTCCCATTCCCCTCACCCCCTTGCGAAACGGTAACTTGGGTATGCTCAACTCAAGGGGCTGAAGAAGCTGAAGCTTTCGGAAGGGGAGTTCTTGCCAAGCTCGGGCCACCTGCAGCGTCCCCGTCCCCGGGACAGAAGGTATCTGCTAGAGCAGCACGGGAGAACACCGCCCGCCCGGGGAGAGCCTCGTGGAGCCCGACCGACACAACGCGCCCCGAGGCACGTTCCTGAGCTCGAGAGAAAGCCGCCACGGAGTGCCAACTCACCGTCACTTTTCTGGAGCGCAGCCTTAACGGGGCTCCACCGGAGAGTTTCACAAACCACCTGACGGTCCTCCCCGTAGATGCTTTCTGCACCTGCACTCGTCTACCTTTCTTCCTCAGCCAGGGCTCCTGGGAAAAGCCTTGCCACAAACTAAGCTGTGACTGGAGGTTTGACTATCAAGGTAGGCATGCACCACACTGCCCAAGGAGACGCAGCTACCTCCATTTCAACAACGGGGATTTTCTTTTGGGTTTCATTTGCCTTTTTTTTTTTTTTTTTTTTTTGGTTAAGGTTATTAAGCTTCTTCTGTGGAAAAAAACCCTAAAGAACAGCATTTGATCTCAAGGCTGGTCTTGGAAACCCAGGTTTAGCGTCTTCGTTTGAATAGTACGCTCAGTTCCACCACGAGACAACCCTGGGTAAACCAGGCAAGTTATATTTAACATTAATGCTCCAGCCAAGCTGTTTATACTCACGCGCTGTCTCACCAGCTCCCATCACCGCAAACCCATCAAAACATTAAGATATTTTAATATTTCAAACCGCCTTGCTCTCCTTCGCTTCGCTGTTACGTCCTCAGCTCCCTGCGCGGCGCTCACCCAACGCATCCGTTTTCCCGGTATCCGTGCCACGCTTCCATCATGTGTCAGCAAAAGCAAGGAGCTCTAAATTAGGAGCGTTCAAGCGATTTGCTGGCTGTGTTTTATTTATTGCATTTGTAAAATAAGGAAATTACCATGGTATCCAGTTGAACGATAGAAGTTCAATCACTTAAGAAATTAGCCCATTAAATGGAGAACCACAAGACCGCAATCTCGGATTCGCCTGGAAGTGCGCTTCCAACCTGATTTAATAACCTCTTTGTGTTAGTCGCTCACTTTCAAGCGAGCACCGAAGGGTTATACGCTTCTGTAATTAATACAAGAAAACTGCACGGGCAAAACCATTTTCCAAAAATGACTTTGCTTCTATCTAAACAAATCTGTCGTGTTTCCCTCTGCCTTGGAAGGAGGGAGAAAAACGCCTCGGGAGCAGAGATTTCATAATTTCATTCAAAAGTCACCATTCATGTGTTGTGCTGTTGACAGCTAATTACGTTCTCCCGAGGTAAAATACACGTCATGTTTTAAAGTCGCTCCCTTGTTTTAAAAATCCTGACCGATATTTCGCTTACGGATTATTAATCAAGGGAAAACCCATTAAATAGGGTATTTGAGTTTGCTTAAGCTGGAACCCCAGCACCCTCTGCACCCTGTAAGTAGGTCGCTAATCAGGTTTGGGCTTAATTGTGCTCAATTCTATTTCTTGGCACCGACAACTACCGCCCTGGACACAAGCACTTCCTCCGCAACTTGGGCGATGAGGCAAGAAACGCCGTTTTGCTTGGTAAGGACGAAAGAGTGGGCAGCCGAGCAGAGGGGACAGAAGCCCTGAGGCAGAGCGTCCCCCTCCCTCTTTCCACCCTGGGCGTCCCCACGCCGCCCACCCCCTGCCCTGAGGCCGGCGGCTCCCAACCGCCTTCCACAGCGAGGGCCCCCCCGGCTTAGAACCATTTTTTAAATTTCTAACGGCTTTGAGGAAAAGCCGCAGGATTTGCGCTGTTACGGAGGATAATTACAAAACCCTCCTGCAAAGTTGTCGCGCGCAGAGGGTACCTCCTAACGCGGACAGGGTGGCTACGACAGGACGGTCTTGTACAGCTGTTTCCAGCAAAACGCCACGAACGTTGCAAAGCCACGACAAAACAAAATCGGTTCCCACGAGTTCGCCTCAAGAAACGCATCAACGTAAAGCATTTCGGAGAGGCTCATTTATTCCTTCGTCTTCCTACGACCAGCACTATTTCGTGCTCAATACGTGGTGCAGCTACTAGAACAGCTGATACGTATTGCCAGCTAGATCCAAGCAGATTAAACTACAATAATGATTCCAGCAAATAAACATTTCGAGCCAAAGATCGCTGGACACCTGAAAGCAGCCTTCAAAGCACCATTTGTCAGAGATATCTGCTCGGCTGTTTTTAGAAACGTATAGAGTGAAGAGAAAATATATTGAGCCACATCTCAATATAAAAACACCAAAGCATTATCACAATAGCGTGCCCACAACAGTTATTGCGGCAAAGTGCCTTTTCTTCATCTTCTGGAAACCCGTGTAGATAATATTTCAACAATAAGCACACATTCCTCCCGGCGGTACAGACACATACAAAACGCATTAGGAGCGATGCCAAGAGCCGAACTGCTTTTCTCAGTGGCTCTATTCAGGCCAGCGTCTTGCAGGTGCCGCGGCGCTTTCCCAATGCGGCTCCAGTGGGAGCTCCAAATCAATACGGCTCCTCGGCCATCATCCAGCCCAACTAAATCACTCCAAGGGCAAGCCCTGCTGAGTTATGTGACCGTTTCTTCCCCCGCCTCACCGGGAACGGCACGCCATAAAGCAATTCCACTCAAGGCAACCCAAGCTCAGGGGTGAGAAGGAGCACACGCGGGCTACGAGGAGAGCCGGGCACGCGTTACGGATCACACTCCGTGGAGAAAACAGGGTGAACATCGCACCACGCGGGCAGCAGGAGTCACCCATGTCACCCACCCTCTCCTGCCAAGGACCTCGTCTCCCTCGCTTGCTGGCTCCAGAGGTAGATCCAAGCAAGGAGAAGACGCCGGTCAGCCGCCCCTGCCAGAGCACCGCGCCAGGGAAAAGCATCTGCAAATGAAAATCTGTTTACTTTCCCAAATCAAGGGAACTTCGTGTCCTCTTTGTGGCAAGTTATTCAAAGGTGGTTTTCACACGAGCCTGTCAAAGCGAACGCGAGGTTTGCGGGTTGCATGGCAGGAGATTTTTTCAGGAAGCTGGTGGAAGTGATTGGGCTGGAGGTTGTTTTTGAAGTTCTCTGATTTGCTCAGATTTCCCCCAAAGTGACCTACAAAAGCAAAGGGGAGAGGGAAGAACTCGTGCTTATTTTCTCTAGTTTACGGCTGTCAAAGACACCTTAGAAGCCTTCAGAGATATTTTTCCCCTCTCGTTTTCTTTCTCCGTGTTGTAAATTCAGGTCATGCCTGCATTTGAAGATTCTCAAAAGGCAAACGGGAGAAACTGTCTTCTCTAAAGCAGCAGCAGAGGCTAGGCTTTGATGTCCTGGGGGCTTCACCGGCAGCATCGCCACCAGGAGAGCCCATTGTCCCAGCTCTGCTGAAACACCACAAACCAACGCAGTGATGATCTCCAACGGGGACACCGCAGGCAGCGGGGACCGCTGGCACCTGGCGAGGATCAGGAGAGAAAAAAGCCGTTTGCTACGGGCTCGGCAGTCTCCCGTTTGCCCTAAACGCACAACCCTGCCGCGGGGACTCGCAGGACATCCCGGGTAGCGCATTCCTTGCATTCCAGGTACAAATCCCAGAGGATAACAGCAGTCTCCAGACGTAATCGAGGTGCGCCAGCCCAATTCAAACACAAGGACAAACGCCACGCGCTTCCACAAGGAAGGCACAAAATGGAAACACGGACGGCTCTAAACCAGTGCTCCATGAGGAACTTCCCAGCGCTCCATGACCAGCCTCCCCGCTCTCGGCTGCAGCCAGCCGAGCCCTGGCTGCCGGGAATTCCGCAGCCGAGTCGGCTCAATGATGGACAGAGGACACTCCATCCTGCCTTTCACGTCCTCTCCTCCGGGCGGGGGACAGAGGATGTGGGAATTCTTTGCTCTGAAAATACTCCATTATTTTAATAGGATTACGCTCGAGATTGACAATGTTTAGAACAGTCCCTTGGATTTATGAGCCTGCCAGCACTCCGGGTAAGTAATTTGAATGCAAAGATCTCTGAAGTTTAAGTAAGTAACTGGCAGAGAGTCAATTCCCGCCCTCCCTAGTTTTCGGCACAACGCTAAGTTTTGGAAATGAGTTCCTGAACTCAGCAGTAAAATGCCTCACACGGCCGTATACATCTCACCTTCCCTACATATTTCTTCCAATGACGTTTTTGCCTGTTGTTATAGTCGCACAAGGGCAGAGCAGCTAAAACCGCAGATTAATCCTCCCTCTTCAAACATCCCACGTTAAGAGTAAACCAAGTCATAAATTAATGGAACGCGGAGTCCAAATGACACGGACTAGCCTAGCTCTTCTGTGCAAGAAATACAGCACGGCACAAAGCCGCAGCACACTTAAACCCAGGACTGGCGCTGCAGAGGGACACACTCGTTGTCGCGGAGTTCGGGTTATTTACTTGGGGAGAGGGAACTAATAAGAGAGCCCCAACCGACATTTACATAAAGCTTGCCACGCTCAAGCCCTGCGCAAACACTGATCCCCACCAGCCCCCGAGGAAGGTCAGCGTTGCCCTTTTCCGCATCAAAGAAACCCTTGACACGGGTGCTGGTGGTGGCTCTGGCCGCCCCAGCTCGCCGTCCGTCAGCCCCACCTCTGCCACTGCACCGTCCTCGCTGCCCGGACCTCCCCCGTTCAGAGACACCCACCATAACGAAGGAAAACAAATGTAGATCACCCAACAGCCGCAAGACTGGCTCCCTGCAAATGCTGCCAAAGCCTCTGCGGAAGTCCCAGCCCGGCAGAGGTTGCTCCCCTGCCACCTCCCTGCTGGTTGCCGCACCTGCCACGGCTGCTGCCACCACCCTGCAGGGCTGGCGGGCAGAGGAAGGGAAGGCGACACAAGCTGGTAGACACCAAAAAGTCAGTTGGATCGGAAACGAGAGCGCCTGGGGTAAAAGCATGGAAACAAATCTCTAAGCAGAGCGCTGCCAGAGCTCCGCAACCCTCCGCTGCTCTCAACAAGCACCTACAGACCCTCTCTCCACCATCTCGCCCCTCGGCTGCCCCCCACCACAGAGAAGAGCTCAACACCAGGCTCCTCCGTCCGCTCACGGGACAGGGCTCTGAGCGGGCTGATGATCCCAGGGCCATGGAGGTGATCCAAGGGCTGGAGCCCCTCTGCTGTGGGACAGGCTGAGGGAGCTGGGGGCGTTCAGCCCGGAGGAGAGAAGGCTCCAGGGAGACCTTCCAGCCCCTTCCAGGCCCTAAAGGGGCTCCAGGAAAGCTGGGGAGGGACTCTGGAGCAGGGAGGGGAGCCATGGGACGAGGGGGAAGGGTTTTAAACTGAAAGAGGGGAGATTGAGATGAGATATTGGGAAGAAATTCTTGGCTGTGAGGGTGGTGAGCCCCTGGCCCAGTTGCCCAGAGCAGCTGTGGCTGCCCCATAGAATCATAGAATGGTTTGGGTTGGAAGGGACATTAAAGACCATCCAGTTCCAACCCCCCTGCCATGGCCAGGGACACCTCCCACTAGATCAGGTTGCTCTGAGCCCCATCCAGCCTGGCCTTAAAAACTTCCAGGGATGGGACTTCCACCCCGTCTCTGGGCAACTCATTCCAGTGTCTCACCACCCTCATGGTGAAGAACTTCTTCCTAACGTCCAGTCTGAATTGTCCCATCTCTAGTTTTAATCCATTCCCTCTAGTCTTACTAGTCCCCCATTCCCTCCATCCCTGGAGGGGTTCAAGGCCAGGTTGGACGAGGCTTGGAGCAACCTGGGCTGGTGGGAGGTGTCCCTGCCCAGGGCAGGGGGGTGGAACGAGATGAGCTTTAAGGTCCCTTCCAACCCAAACCATTCTATGCTCCACACCAGAATAAACACACTGCAGATGTCTGATCCGCATTCCCAAGCTTTCGGATGAGAAGACCACATCCAAAGACTGCAGCGGGCTCCGGCAGTGCTGTCACCTCCTGGGGTAAGGAAGCACCTTTCCCAAGCCACCCTCTGGCACGCCAACTTTCCGAACAACGCCAGCAGCAGCAAGGCTGTCAGCTACTCCTGGAGCCTCTTCTGAGCTTTTTCCCTTGAAATTCAGCTTCCTGGCACCCCAGGTTGCGAGATACAACTAAGATACGGGAAAGGCACGCCACCCCTTCCAGCGGCTGCTGCACTTCTGAACAGGCAATTTAATGCTCGCTTTGTGTTCAAGCTGGGGGAACCAAACAGAGGAGAAGAAACATGTACAGGCATTATCACGCTGGCCCGCAACCAAAAAGGTAATTAAAAACCTCCCCCTGAACAGGTGGTCAACAAAACCCACTATTAATGCCTTGGATTGCCAAGCAAATGTCTTTCAGCGTGCGAGCGGGCACAGCCGGGCCCCGGGATGTGAAAGCGCATTTCTGTGCTCCCACACCTGGCCTGGAGAAAATTCCCTATCGATCCGCCGCCGGAGCGCCGGGTCCATGCCGGGGACGGGGACAGTGTGCCCACGCCATGCCACAGCACTCATGGTGCTGGCCACGGGACTACCAGAACAGCCGGCCAGGGCACGGAGCAGCCCGGGTGGCGAACGCCCACGAGCAGAGGATGAAGGCAGTGGCAGAACCACTGGCCAAGATACAACAAAGGGTGGCCCGTGTCAGACTCCGTGGCTACGGAGCAATAAGGGGTCTGAGTCGCAGCGAAGCCACTGTCATTACAACACTTCAGCTTTTAAGGAAGGGGTCTTTCGCTAGGAAATTTAACCAGAGATACATTTTTTTCTTGTCAAGGGTGGCAAATTGTCCACGTAATTTTAGGCCTCTGTTGTAAACACCCTAAAAATACGTATTTTTTCAGCAAAGCGTGTTATCTCGAGTGGTGTTTGCCGAATTCCCTCGGTGCCAGCAGGCACCTCTGCAGCAAGGAAGGTTTAAACCCCAGAGCTGGGAAACTTAAGAATACAAAAACCTGCTAAGCACGAGCAAAGGCTGCCCCGGAACACGTCGGGGTCCCTGTAAATGCAGGATTTTCAGAACCAAATTAGAAATTATCTAACACATCTGATCCTATCTCAGAAGTAACAGTCTCTTTCAGCTCCCTTTCTGTTATCTTGAGTGCTCATAGCAGGAGGAATTTGGTTTGTTCGGCTGGATTTTTTAAAAGGCAGAGGTGTAGCTTGTTCCAAAGATGCCACCTTTCAAGCTTGCCCCGTTTGAAAAGCGGGTTTATAACTGATATTACCTTGCACGTGCTTTGGGCACTTTTTCTCCCGTTTTTCAAGGGGTCAAATTTTCCTGTGGAAAATGCTGCTGCCTAGAGAGCGCGAGGCCGGCCGTGAGGCTGTACCGAACACCCTCCAACACCGTGCGCTGCAGGGCACCTCCACCTCTCACGGCACGGTACCTACCCCTCTTAACCGTGCTGACCAATAAGCCCTAAGTAAAATTCGATGCACGGACACAAATCCTGCCGCGCCTTTATTGAAAAGTGCATATATTTTAATAATCCACCTACAACTTCATGCCAGAGCTTTCTCTCGAATAGCACTTTTAGCAGCTTCAGGAACTGTAAAGATCATTATCCTGAACCCGGAACTGCAAAGAATAGCAGTGGGATTACAAAACAGAATCAGGTGTGAACTCCTCCACGGCAAAAAATTTAAATAACGCAGCCTGCAATTAGATGTAGTTTCTCTTTCATTCCAATCCCATTACACAGAGAAATAACTTCCAAAAAGGACACGAGTGGCTTCTTCCTGGGAAACTTTGTATTTCAACCCTAGCTTGACCATTCCAACTGAAACCTGACAACGCTTGTATTTTGCGGAGTGAGGCCCCAGCCGTACCGAAGGAAACCGGGAGCGACCACAGCACCAGATTTCCCACTGAAATGAAGGAATCTCCACGTCCTAGGAGAACCAAGACCTACGAGGCTGGAAGATGCATGGGAACACGAATGCGCTCCAAGGAGGACTCCAAAACCCGCATTTCACCTTCTCCTCACCTGTGTGCAAGCCGGGGCAAGCCTGGGCACACACACACCAAGGGACACGCTCAATGGACAACACCGTGCTAAGAATATTCACCCTGCTTTAAAGAAAATAGCAAGTTTGCCAAAAAATCCCCTCCAGGACAAAATTTAAGGCAGGCTACTCTCCAGCGTTTCCTCTGAAGGAGCTGCCTTAGCCAACTGGAGCATCTTCATCATGCCAAGAGCAGCAAGGAACGCGTCTCCAACCAGCCACGCACGCGCCCAAGCGCTGCCACTGCTCCGCAGCTTTCCCTTTTATACGGATTTATAGGCATAGGCACATATCAACCTGCTGAAGAAACGGATAAACTTGCAGGTTGCTCCCGCAACTTAGCAAGGTCGTAAGAAATATATATATATAAGCCACCGAAGAGCAGCATACCGAATGTAACGCTTAGTCACCCACGATAAAAACCCCTGGACTCCCTGCCTGAGGTGGCCAATGAGCGGTCTGAGGAAGGCAGGCAGATGTGACGAGCGGGAGATTCCTGTGCTAACACATCATACGCTTTTCTGACAATACGCAGCCGCGTAAGAAAAGGGACCCCACCTGCACGAGGGCAGATCTCCCGGCAAAGGGAAAGGGCCCTCGGCAAAACCCTCCCGAGCAGCCTGGGGCAAGAGCAAAGCCCACGCCAACAGCACCAACGTCCCACCGCCTGCACGCCACCGTAACACGTGTTTAGGAGAAGTTAGGCCGCCAGCTTGGAAATCCTGCATCGTCAGCTGACGCAGGGCTGCCGTCCCCTGTAACAGAGGGGGCAAGAACGCTTAGAACCGAAGACTTAGCTGGATGCTGTAGCAACCCAAAGCTATGATCTTTATTGCTTTCTAAGGAAAACACTAAGCGCAGCTGGCAAAGCTTGATAATGCTTAAGCCTCTGCACGGTATATTAGTGCTTCCAATGAAACTAAGGTTCTGCCAGGCTTTAAATTACAGCTGTGTGGCAGCAACCACCGCGCTGCCAAACAGCAAGAAGCGCACACCGGCCTATGTAGCGCTAATCCGATCAGTAAAGCAAGCAGAGCAACGCCGTGTCACTTCCCTTCAACATTTACGGTTCAGAGAAGAGTTCGCCTTGCTTGAGGCTAGAAATATTGCAGCTGGAAGCATAAAACGTGCCTGCTACCGAGCCACCGACGGCTCCGGGAAGACCAGCGCAGAGCCACTGCTTGCTCCACGTGGAAGAGCCCAGCCCAAGATTCACTTACCACTTGCATCTTCCCTAAGTTAAGTCAACAAGCAAAGTGTTAAACGGTCACCGCGCAAAAGCTGTATGAAAAATACCTTATAGAAATGCACATATTAAGGCTACAGACCAGTGGGTAGCTGCCAAAAATGATGGAATACAGTATAGTTTACTTATTTCTTTTTAATGGCTCCAACTTTCCACCTGAAAAATGGGTCCTGGAGCTACATAATTGGGGATAAAAATTAAGCGACAGTTGCCATTTGTCACTGCGGAAGCTGATCACACGCATTTCTCAGAAAACCACGCAGCGCACAGCTGATCCTCGGGTTCCTCCTGAAAGCCAGCGAAGAGGCACTGCGGAATAAACGTCTTAATTGGAAGTATAATGTAGGATAAATGTATTTTACTATATTCCAGCACAAATGTGTTTGTTAACCAAAGCACGATGGAGCTTTGTGTTTTGCGCTCTGCTCCGAACATCACCATAGCACGCTCCAGATGCCGGCTCTTGCCTGACCCTTCCCCTTCTCAGAAGGCCCCAAAATAGTTTCCCTAATTTCATGCCATTTCATGGTTTTGCTGCGTCCCTCCCTTCATCCCTCTTTTCTTGTCGTCAATGGGGGAAAATTCCACGTTAAAACCAGAAGGAGCTTCTCCCAACCCCGCCGCTGTTGCGCCAACACCGACCCTAAATCCAAGCCCTGCTTAGTGCTCGCCCCCGGACTCCGCGTGGGGTGTCAGAAGTTTGTCCTGTCCCTTCCTTCCCTGACGCCGTGGCAACACCAGAAAACACAAAGAGTCTTCTCTTTTTCCTGCCGAACCAACTCCCAGAGTCTCACAGGGCCAGCCTCGTCACCCAAAAAAGTGATTCCAGGCTTCCCTTCCCACCACTTGAGCCCACGCCTGAGCGAGACCCGCCACCGAAGAGGGTCGTTTAACACCGTTTAATACGTAAACGGGTTTTCAGGGAGCTGGAGCAAAGGGAGGGGAAGACAACGACCGGGTTTCATGTGCAGATTTCCCTGTGCTATGAAGGCACATTTTCGTTCTGCTCCCACACAAATACGCCAGCACCAGCTCTCCACTGGGAAGTTACGCCTTTATCTCTTCATGCGCTTCTGTTTGTGCTCTCAAAGGAGGCAAGAAAGTATGGGGAAGGCTTACTTTTTTTTTCTTCTCCAATCACAAAGCATCCCAAAATAAACATGAGAAGGCTCTGAACCACAAAATGTTCTTAAGTACTTGACACCAAGTTCCCTCTAAGAACTACACAGATTGCACATTCACAGAATACTGTAATTCTTCACACATTTTCCAGGCCACATTTCCGAGAGTTTGCACAGTTTATTCCAAAATATTGTGCAACATATTATGCCACCAAAATAATCAACTGCTTGGCTGGACACACAAGATTTGCTCATTTTCTCTTTTCAGTCCAAGTTTCAGGTGATGTTTCTACACCATTTTTTCAGCCAACCCAAGAATGAAACCACTTCCTAAATCCCCCTAAGAGTTTGAACTATTATCCGCTTCGCACTGAGCATCAGGTCTAGAAAACTTGTTCTAGGAGAGTCTACCAGAAGCAATTCTGTTGAAAGTCAACTTAATTCTTCTAAAGTCGACTATGAGAGATCTCCAGCCTCACGTGGGACGGGGGGGGAGAAAAAAAAAATATATAAAAGTGCATATATATCTCCCCAGGTTGCTCCTGTTTCAAAGGAGCTTCGTGTTTCATCCAGAAGACGCCGGGCTGCACTTCTGCAGAAGCGTCACTTGCGTTCAGTAGACGATGGCCAATTAGCACGACCAAACTGCCATGTTTATATGGTCTGTAGACTTGCTGGTCAGGCTCAGGCTCTGACGCAGAGATAGAAAGTTCAAAGGTAATAAAAGAGACCGTGAAGAGAGGAGCTGGGCCTCAGGAGCTCCTCGTGCGAAGCCTGCGGCGTAAGGAGGAGGAGCGACGTGCTGCAGAAGGACCAACTGATGGGAAAATCACACGTGGGGCTCCCAGCATCGCTGTGGGGAACCCACTCGTGGCACCGAGAGCCCAGACACCAGCTCTGTCAGCTGCTGTGCCGCAGCCAGGAGACGTTGGCGAGCCATCATGGCAAGCCCTGGTGCCCGGAGCAAGAGCGTTTCACTGAACCCAGAGCCTGGGGAGAGGCCACCGAACTGCTGACCCAGGTGGCAAGTGCTGTCAGACGCTTGGCCTCCGCAGCATTAGTCTGCGTGCAGCTCCGGCCGCAGGGCTGGTTTGTTTTTATGTACAGAAGTTTACTACCACCTTATAAAAGAAGGATCTCCAGAAGGCAAATGGACCGATGTCTCAAAATAGAGTGTTTACATTAACGCTTGGCAAGCAAAGCCCTGCAAACATAGATGAATAGAGATAAGCTATAAAAACACCACGGACATTTACTTGCTGGAATAGTAGCTTGTAATCCAATTTCAAGTCCTTCTGCCAAGTGTTACACACAGCATCTTTGTGTATGACGATTCCAGCCCTCGTCCCCCACCGCCCCTCAGCGAAGATTAGCCAACGAGAAGAAACGGCAATTCAGAAAGAACGCTCCACCTAAAAAGCCATTTAAATAGGAAGTTATGATCTGGCTATAGCGGAACCCACTGTCCTTCCATTTGCGGAGACATTAAAAGATCAGCAAAAGGCAATAAATACTGCCTGAGCAGCAAACAGGGATGCCGCAATAAGGGCGGAAAAACAAACCTTTCCGCACCTTCCCGTTGTTAATGGGGAGCAAAGAGGCTTTCCCTGCATTTGAAGGGCTCACTAGAGCCTCGCTGATGGAATTACCGCCTTGTAATTAAACTTCTCTGCTTGTTTCACACGCAATAGGCAAAGAGCAAAGTTGGATACAGTGAGATAATTTGAGGCAGCTTCTCCCAAAGGGAGCAGAGACGGCACCAGGCACGCCACGGTCCCCGGCCAACCTAGAGCAACGCCACCGCCAGAGCCACCAACGTGGGCTGGTAACACCGACACCGCAAAAGCCTCCCTAGAGCTGCAAACAGGGGAGGGAGAGGCAGACAAGACCCCCCCTGCCAGCCAGCCAGCCAGCCCGCCCCAGAGGGGCAGATCCCCAGAGGGCTTTGAACCTGGTGCCCGACAGCCAGTCCGGCCCCAGCACGGCCTGGAACGCCAAGTCCAACGGCAGGTCTGGTTGGCACGGTACCTACTGGGGCCAGCAGAGAACTGGCACGGTACCTCCTGGGACCAGTGGAGAACTGGCACGGTACCTACTGGGACCAGGCGGCACAGCCTCGCACCCTCCTGCGATGAGACCAGGCGACCCATCCCTACGAGCCGACTTCATCCTACAGGCTTTCCTGCTTTTGACAACTGTGCTAATGGCCCTGGGTTTTGGTGTTTTTAAGGCATGAATTTACATTTTTAAAACTTCTACCTAATTCCATCTGATGCACGGGAAGAATTCTTCGTCCATTTGATTTTAGTTTGGCACAACTTGGGGAAGATCCGTAATTCAGTTAATCACTCACCATATAAACAAAGAAACCTCTTGAGAACCAGAGAGCAACACGTACATGTATTTGCAATGCATAAGAGGGTATTTTTTTTAAATGGTAACAATGCAATCTATTCAGAGTGAAGAGTCTGTGAGGCCAATTAAATACTTTGGGTTCCATAATTATAATTGCAGTAATGAATGGAAAGGAGCATTACAGCTCGCACAATGCAGTTCCTGTTCAATTCAATGATTCAGTTCTTGTCTGCTTTCAACTAACCTTTTGTGTCTCTTCGTATCAGATCCTGCAGATTACTTTCAGAGTATAATAAAAATATCCCCAAATACCCCAGGTAATGTAATACATTAAGCATCCTTTGATGATGCCTACACGCAATCTACAGAAGGGATTACGCACTAAATGGATAACATTCGTATTTATTAGTTTTAGCCATTAATGAAAATTCAGAGGGGCTCGGGCCACCATCTGAGCACCCTGGCAAGCCCACGATGACAGGGAAAAGCCAAAACCGGATCTCCTGGGGGGGTTTGGAGGTTTTTCTTCCCCTTTAAAAAAGCTCCTCACGATCGCCCCTCGCCTGGAAGGCGGTTTGAGTGAAGGACTCCTCCACCTCATCCTCTGCCCGGCAGCTTTTATCCGCTGTGTGTCTGCAGAGATCAGCCTTCGGAAAGGTCAGAACTGCTCCCAAAGAAGTTAACCCAAAACTGTTCCGTTACGACTTAAGAAAAGTAAGATGTATCCTTTTGTTGGTTGGTTGGACCAGATTTTTTCTCAAATGTTCGTACGGTTCCCCTAATCTTGATGCCAACACTTTGCTGCATTCAATAACTTTTGAGAATGAATCACCCTACAAGAATTCCTTAACTTTTGAGTATTTCCAAGTACACCAGAGCTGAGGTCGATTTCTTTCCCCAGAGAATTATTGGCTTTGGCAAACCTTCCCATGCTCTCTCATAGCCAAGACGCACTATCTGGCACACAAATGTGTTTTTACGTCCTCTGACACCCCCCAACAATAATTCCCCGAGAGTCGGCCCACGGGTGCCGGCAGGGAATGAGGCGCCATAGAAATACCATGAACGTGGCTCCATCCCCGCCCTTTTTATGCGATTACCGCACTCTCGGTTGGGTCGGGGAGGTTTTCCCTGCCACGCGCAGGGACGCTGCCGCTCTGGAGCGGGCAGGAGCTCGGCAAGCACCAGGGCTGTCACGAGCCACGGACACACGCCGCTGCCTGCAAGGCAGGCGGGACGCAGAGGCCGCGTCTGCACTGGCAGTGCGGGACCTCGGGCTTCGGCAACGGGGCGATACGGACCATGCAGGGAGCGCAGGAGCTTATTTCCGATCCCACAGTGTTTCAAGTCAGTTGGAAAAGCCACAGCTGAGACCCCCGCCCCGAGCACAGCTCCTACAGGCGTCCTGCGCTTGTCAAGGAACCGTCGTTTCCCAGCCACCCGCAGAGCGCTGCTCCTCCGCCTCCCAGCTTTGAAGACTGCTGACCACGGCTACAGCCAACCTTTTCCTTCACACGGAACCAATTAGCACAGCCAAGCGTCTCACCCACGAATGAAGACCACCCTCCCGAAGCGGGCCAGGCGGCTGCCACCAGAGGGACTCAACGGCGGAGAAGCACAACGACGCTGGAAGAGATATTTCAGTTTCTCCGGTTTTCTTTAAAAATACATCCATCCAGCCACAAAGTACTGAAAAGGATTGCTTCCTCGCTCCCCCCAACGGCCATGAATCTCTTTAGAGAGAACATTACATTACACCCATAATGGGTTTATGCAACACAGCGCATATTTGATATGTTAGTCATGTCTCCAAAGCATTCTTTCCTTCATTTCCTAAGCTTCAGAGAAGCTCGTTTTCCCTGAAAGACAAAAGGGTTAACGCCGGGCCAGAGCTGCACATGCACTAATTTCCCCATTTGTCTTGAGGAAATGAAAACAAGAGATTTAAGCAAATCCAGTTTTATGAATTCACAACTTCAGACAGTCCTTGCCAGAGAGCAAAGCGACATCCTTCATAGCTTCACAGAGAGGGGGAAAAGTTAATTTCTTTGATGGAAGGCCCGAAGAAGGCAGATCCTAATCTGGGCGAGCCAAAAAAGAAAATCTCTCTTCGTCTACAGCAAATGGCACCTGGAGTACTGTGGTACTGCAGTGATTTATTACAAACCTGAGGAGACAACGAAATCCACCTCCCTCCTTAGGATTAAATCCAAGAGGCTTCTGGACTGTCACTGCTCATCAGAATCTACTCCGAAGATCCCATCGCCTTCGCCAACAAAAGCCCTGCGCGTCGTGGCAAAATAAAACCGCGAGCTGGCCCTCTTACACAGTTCCTGCTTCCTTTTCTCACCGCTACACATAAATATTCCATGAGCAAAGCAGCACACCCGGCTTCAGCCGCAGCTCGCGCTGGAACATGGAGCTTCGTCCCCAGCTCTACCAGGGCTGCTCCGGACCAGCGCAGCCAACTCGCCTCTCGGCTCATGGAAAATCCCGGAAAAACGGCTTTTGGAAAACCCTCCGAAACCACTGCCTGCCCCCAGAACTTCAGGAAACCCAACAGGGCATCACAGCATCCTGAGCACACCTTCCAGCTACCTAACATTTACAACCAGGTTTATTCGTCTTCGGTATTTTTCGGAAAGAGACCCATTACAAGAAGTCTCCCCACCCTCGCCTGGTTGAGGCTGGCTCATCAAAGGCCACAAGGAACCCTGTATGCTCACTAATTACTCAGCTTTCACACTCACTGCTGGCTAACGAAGGCAACTCGGAGAATTTGTCATCCGGAATTTAACGAGACTCACCAACAGCCGCATGCAGCGGTGAGTTTGCCCGTAATTAAGAGGGACCTGTAAAACTCCAAGGCTGCCACAGCCTGGTCTGAGCGCGCACGGACACATCAGTTGACATTTCCTGTTGACTGAATTAGAGCATCTTTTAATGAGGCTCACTTCGAAATCATTTTAAATCCATTTGCTCACGTCAACATCAATGTACTCAGCATTATCTACCAATTAGTAAACCAGAAAGTATTCTTTAGATAATCTAAAATCTCAGTAAAATACTCAACGTGTCATTCATGTACCACAAACTGCCCTATAAAAACAAATTACTGGAACCAGCTGTCACAGAGCAACAGGTGTCTAAGGACAGAGCGCTCCTTAAACCCGGGGCTTTCCACAAGGCGTCTGAGGCCTCAGCGTTAACCCCGACGTCACGTCTCCATCTCCTGCCAGACTTGGCCGTTCCACGTGCCGGCCATGTCCCCGAGGAGGGGGGAAGCCACCACAGGCGTTCTCACCATCAGGAGGACGCAGACTGCTCCGCCTGGGAGCGCAGAAGGACGTTGCTCAGGCAGAGGAGGGAGCTGGGGAGATTTCACCCTTCTGAAGGGTCCAGGCTCTGGGCTTTCCCCTTCCAGCCCCTCGGGAGCATCCCGGCGCTGAAGACGCAGCATCATGAAGGATGACCCAAATTGGGCATCCTCGCAGGTGCCCAGTTAGGGAAGTCTCGCCCGCCTCTGCAAGCTCATTCGAGATTGCCAGATGAAGCAGCGGGAAGGTATTTTCCAGTAGATGAGGCTGGCAGGGATGTGGAACGGTGCTCTCCTTCCAAGCCAAACCCAGCAAGCTGGTGCCAGGGCTGCAGCTCCGGCGGGGCACGGGGCCAGGCGGCCCGGGACGGCTCCCCAAGGATGGATGGCCAACCCGGCCGGACCCCTGACGGCAGCCATCGGGCGAGCTCCCCCAGCACCGGCACGGCATCCACACCAGGACCACCCCGGACAGGCCAACCCACCCCCTCCCTGCCAGCAGCAGGGCCGTAGCCATCAGAAAAAGGAGGATTCAGCATGCTTTTGGAAAAAAAAAAAAAAAAAAAAGCAAAACCCGTCCTTTTTTTTTTTTTTTTTTTAACTCTCAAGAAAAAAAAACCTTGATTTTCCCTAAGCTCTGCAAGCAAAGGAAGGTGATTCGGAGGGTGGTGGTTGGTTTTTTTAATCTCTGGAGTGTGGCAGAGCAGTAAATCTTGCATTATGCTCTGAAGAGTGTCAGGTTTGGGCTTCATTTTGGTCTCCGATTAGACTCCCCAAGCAATGAATCTTCCATCACAGAGGCCATTACCAACACGGTTTTCCTCCATTTTGCACTGCTTTACCGCTGATTGTATTACCAAACCTATCTCCAACCTTCCCTCGGCTGCAGGGGGCTCAGCAGACCTACAGGCTTTTCAAATATTCATCGCCCAGAGAAGCCCAAAGCTGAAAAGGCAGGAGTCGCCCAGGCAGGGCAAGCTGTCCTACCAACCCACCATTCTCATCCTGCATCACCGTACGGTACTCGTCGGGATTATCTGCCCCTTTGCTAATGAATTTGACAACGTTCTCCAATTTAAACCCATAGAAACACAGAATGGGTTGGGTGGGAAGGGACCTGAAAGCTCATCTCATTCTGACCCCCCCTGCCCTGGGCAGGGACACCTCCCACCAGCCCAGGCTGCTCCAAGCCCCGTCCAACCTGGCCTTGAACCCCTCCAGGGATGGGGCAGCCACAGCCGCTCTGGGCAACCCGGGCCAGGGGCTCACTGCCGCCACAGCCAAGAATTACGCCATATTTTCACAGCTCTTCCACTTAAGACCCTTGAGAACCCCACCCATGCATTTGAGAGGCCCACCCTGGCGAGGAGATGGCACCGGGGCTGGGCTGGAGCCGTGACGCTCCTGCAGCATCCCCACCCATGCCCCTGCCGCAGGGACCACCCCAGGCGCCCGCATCCCTCCTGTCCCAATTAGCCCTCTGACATCAAGTCCAGACGGAGGGGCCGGCAGGAAAGCTGAACGACTCCTGCAAGGAACAAATCCCGCCACAAGGGTCATACCTTAAGAACGCGTAAGTATTTGCCGTGGGTTCAGGCAGGTGGAGCCAGGCGCAGCAATCCGCCGCGGCACATTCGCCCGACGGCAGCCCAAGAACCGGGGGAGGAACGTGGACGCAGGGCTGGAACACACGGCAGTCCACGGGGAGAAACACCACCTTTCGGATCGTATGAAAATCCCGTGATCGCTAGGATCTCAAATTACTCTATGCAAATTGTGGTAATTTAAAGGCTTTTATAAAATTCAAGTAAAATAGTCCATGAATATTGAAAAATGCTTAAGTGCTAAGTTAAATGACAACATTCAAAACACACTAAGGAGATCTGATCGTAACAAACCAGTCCCATGAAATACCGTATCTATCATCAACTTTTTAATTACCAATTGATCAACATGTAGACAGTGTAATAGCTTTCAGCTTTTAATTACTGAACTATCAAAATTCCAACCAAAAAAGGAACCTCCAGAGATGAAACTGTAATGCTTGATTATGCATTGCTACATAATGAATGATTTGTTTTTAAACAAGATGTCAAGTTCCTCATGTAATCCATCTGGACGCGTGACTCTGCAAAGCTTGCACTGCCCATACTAAGTACCCGGGGTTCCGACTCCCCCTCCTCTCCCGACCCCACGAGCAAAGATTTTGGGGGGGGGGGGGGGTTCCCCCCTTAAGGCAAAACACTTCTGAATCAAGGGGCTGAATGGCAAACAAACTGCCAAACTCTGCTAGAAATCCAGACGAAGCCACTCCGTCTCCCACCAGGGGGACAGCTTTTGCCTGGGAGGGAAGAGAGATTCCGTCCAAGTTGTCCATGCTCCCCGGGAAGCGGCTCCAAACCCAGCGATACACCCACCCGGCGGCGGGACGGACGTGCCGCTTCTCATTTCACACGTGCGGTGCTGAGGAGAAAAACCAGCGCCGCAAGAACTGGGACACAACTCCCGGGTTTTCCTCATGTAGCCTAAGCCCTAGCGAGAGATATAAGGTTTTAAATGTTAGCATTACATAGAAAAGCAGAAAAGAGGCTTTTTATCTGTGCCCTAAATTCAGCATCGAGTGCATTATAAGCAGCTGGTGGACCGACGGCATCTCCCGCACATGGCAGCTTTACAGGCTCGGGACGAGCCACCGCCTGTGGGTCCAGGGCTTCCATCCCGCTCCCGGAGCTGGGAACACCGACCCACCGGGGCAGGAGGCACCAGCACCGCCTGGAACCCAGTCCCTGCTTCCACCACCACCAAGTTTTTTTTAACGTAATAACCATTATCACCTTAAAACTTCAAATTACACCCCCAAATTTTCATCTCCGTTGCTCAAACGCGCAAGAAGCCCGTCTTGGCGCTGCTAGGGATCTGTGCCTGAAGGCAGCGGGGAGCCCCGGGCAATCCTCACCCCCGGAGCGGATTTTGCCAAATCCAGGCTTTTTGCATTTGGAGAGCCGTTTCCTAGAAATATTCGTTTGTAGATGCAAGGGATCTAGGGAGGTACGTAAAGCGTTCGGGAAGCGACACAGTTAAACAAGGGCAGTTCAAGCGTATTAGTCAATTAAAAAGAAGCGAGTAGCAAATAAGGCATTTGCTCCCTCGGCCCCAGCGGCAACGATTAACGTCCTGAGCCCCCCATGTATAACCTTACAGATGTCTCCTACACATATCATTCCCAAAGAGTTATTCTACATACTGGCATACTCCCCCCCAAAAAAAAAAGGGAACAAGAACCTTTTCTTTTCCCTTCGCTACGGCACGGGCACCCCAGCTGTTGGCAGACAACCCTTCCCCGGTAATTCCCCCCCTCCACACACCCCAGGTCCGGCGTGCACGGAGCCACAAGCTCCGCGTGCGCTTCCCCGGGATGCTGCTCGCATGCACGGCTCGTACAGATCCTCACCGCAGAAATTCAGTAATCAGTCCAGTCACTGTAAGCGCTTATGACAACAATATCTATCAACACTTACCATATTTACAACTAAATCATGTAAATACAAGGCAGCTCTCCTCTGCATGCTGATAATCCGGACAAGCGAAGGCTGAAAAAAGCTGCTCCAAGAGGAGAATAAACATACAAAATCCCGCAAGGTGAGACACAAATACCCACAGCGCTCCGGAACTGCTGCCCTGTGCCGTACCAGCGGCGATTCCCGTCCCAGAGCCCGGCTGCTCTTCCACAGCGTCCCTACAACCGCCGGGAAAATAGGGACAAGTGGCTTCAATGCCTACCCCGAGCTCTTCACTCTCTATCTGCCTTTGAATTCCTTGTAAATCCTAGGAACCAATTTAAAATGAAAAGAGACCAATTTCAGAGGTGCTTTTTTTCTCCCTGAGATTTACCGTTTTATTATGCTTATTAAACTGACGAAACTTACTCTTCAGCTGCTTCATTCAAATGCAACTTCCACAGAGGTTCAGGCAAACGATTTCCTAGACGTTTATAAATCAGCTGAGCCGAGAAAAGTTATGCTGTAAGTAATTTGATTTTTTTGGCACAACAAAAATACCAAGTGATTAAAACTTTCCCGTTGTTTTGGATTGCACCTTTAGCGGACGCCGGTTCCTTCGGCTGCTCCGAAGGCACCTCATTAAAGCAGGGAAGAGCCGCGCTTCCCAAGGCTTCCCCAGGGAATTCAGTTTGCGGCGCAGGGTTCACTCTTCAGGCGGTGAAACCCAGCAGAGGCGGGGAACAGCCCACCCGGTTTGTCCCCAACGTCCCCCTGGTCTGCCGCGTTCCCCTCCCTCCGGGGACAGACCCCCTGGTCCCCACGGGCAGAGCGCGCCCGCTCCATCCCCGAGTCCTCCGGGCTGTGCCCAGGACAAGAGACAGACGACCGGGCTTAAAATAGCCTACTAATCCTCCTTTATTTACCGCCAGATCATTTCAGCTCCTCCCTACCTCAGCAGAGGTTTTACACGTAGGAAGGGGCGAGGATGAGCACCACGTGCGTAGCCCCAGCCCCATCCATCGCGGGACCCCAGGGCAGAGGCGCCTCAAAGGCCATTCCCGGGGGCTGCGGCGTTTCCTCCTGGAAATCTCCAGGGCATAACAGCGCCCAGAAGACGAACGACGCTCCATTTTAAGGCTTGTTATTTGCACGTACCGCAAGTTTCTTTTACCCTCCAGATGTGCAATGCTTTTCCACCAACACCATCTCACGGCGTGTGGCCACGCGTTCCCTGAGGATTAATTCCAGGAGATAACAAAACCAGCACAGACACCTATATTTTCCTCCTTTTCTCCTGCCTCGGCGGCCTCGCACGGAAACCCAAACCAGCCAGATCCTTGGGGGGCGGTGTGTGGGTCGCGAGGAGAGGTGGCACAAAGGAAGAAACAGCGGATTGTGAATACAAAGGGTATTCCACTAAATATTCTTGCTAGGAATTAAAAAAAGGCCCTTCTACAGAAAACGCTGAAATCATATTTAAGAGGAGCTCTCACAACCTCCCCCATCTCAAAGGGGAACGAGATCGATAAATCTACCTGACCTCAACACAAAACTGAAGAAGCACCCCCAAAAAAAAGACAGCTTTGTCCGACATGCCGCACGCACCTTCCCGAGCTGCGTTCCACAAACACCCTGTTGCGTTAACATACTTGAAAACTCGAGATCCAATTTACCAAAGAGAGCCTGGAGGAGACAGTCATCATAAAACCGTGCATCTGAAATTCTCCCCGAGTGATTTCAAAGCTACATCTCGGTTTTGCTAGAAACCCTCTGTTTACAAGGCTCTATATATTCCTACATAGCAATAAATGATTTGCTGCCGAGTATTTTCTTTATTCCTCGCCTACAAGTTTCTCCCCCTTTCCCTGATGGTGTCCGAAGGGAACAGTGTTAATCTCCTATCTATCCCGCTTTAATCTTTGCTCTTACTGGAAAAGATGCGACTGCGCTTCACGTGCTGAAGCAGCAATACCTGGCAGTTATGGATTCCGGGAGAGTTGATTAAATGTCTACGTTCTGGTAAAGATTATATGGAACGATTAAGAGTGTAAGACCTGTAAATCGAACGAGAAGCTGTTGATGCGGACGGGGCTCAAGAACCTCGGCGTGGGAGTCACTTGCAGCAGTTCTGTCCGCTGGGTTAATGAGCAATGTCTCTTTCGGAGCCGCCTTCAGAGCGGAAGCTGAGCAAGGAGGAGGAGGAAAAACGGCCCTTAACCGCGACGGTGTGGAGAACAGCAGTCGTGTACGCGACCCTGCAGGCACGCTCTCCCAGTGACACGGCGCAGCTCTTCGTGTCGAGCAGCGGGCAAACTCTGCGCAGCACGGTAAAAAATGGCAGTGCCAAAAACTTCCTCTGCCTCGAGAGCCGGGGCTGCGGTCAAGCCGACCTAGACTCCCCCCGACACCGCGGCACGCCAGGGTTTCGTGTTGTTTCCTTCCTCCTCCGCCCGTCCTGAAAAAGCAACTCACTCCGAACAGGCCCAAGGAACCCGAGCCGTCCTCCATGAGCTCCCTTCGACAAAGCTGACATCGCTCGGTGACAGGCAGTCGCGGGTTTCATGGTTGTCAACCGGCTTTCCACCACGAAGCCCGGTCAGGCTGTCACCAGGAAATGATAAGGGACGGCGGCATCGCTCGGGATCTCAGCGCCGTGCCACGTTATCCAAAAGCCTTCTCCCGAGTATGGCAGGAAAAGCCATCCGGGCACGAATGCTTGTAAAGAGCTGCTGACACCTGAAAGGTGGCGGCACTTTCTCGTTAGAAAGAGCTCAGGCGGTGCACGGCAGCGCCTGTCCTCAAGGCAGCCGGAAAGGGCATCTAATTTTATACGGAGTGGGGAAAGCAGGAGGGGCAACTCTTAGGAGTTCCCTGCTTCTACATGGCGTAGCCGACGTCCACGTTAGCTAATGCGGATAAAGACATCAAAGAGGCAAGTAACGGGAGCGCAAACAGATAGCCCAGATCATGTTTTCAAGCAAAATAGCTTAGAAGGCAAATCCAAAACAAGCCAAGCTACAGCAACAGCTTTCCAAATGCGAACATTTCAGGTCTTCGTTACAACGAAACCAGGCAGAATCGGCTGGCCGACCTCAGAACCAAACTCCACGGAGCGATGTAGGGTTTCCGCATCCGATGTGACTGGGGTTTGTCCAACGCCAGCCTCCCCACATCCACGGGTATCTGCGGCGTAACGAAACCCCTCACCTGCAGCAGCGCCGTCAAAGAGGCTATCAGCGTCTCTCCAGCCAGCTCACCTGCAGCGTCCAGCCAGAAGCTCGGCATCGCCCTCTGCTCGAGGACAGCAAACACCGCTCGCCGTTCTTCTCCCGACCTCGACCAACGGAGCTAATCCACGCCGAATGCCTGAGCAAACACACTGCAAACATCAAGGACCAGGGTGGACGCTCACGTGCCTCCAGCCGGCGCAGGGACGACCCAGCGTGAAGAGGAGGAGAAGTCTTTGGAGCTGAGCCACCAAGCGGAGCGGCAGCTCTTCCCCCGGCCTGACCCAGCCGTACGACCCAGTGGACAAAGGGCAGCTTTTGCCCCAAAGTTTTCCCACACCGGGGTTTCCCAGAAAGCCGCCGTGCCTCCTCGAGGTCAAGGATGTACCGGCATCGTGGACCTCGTCTCAGAGCAGTATTACTGCGATAAAGCACACAGTGAGAGCGCTCCCTCTGCAATAAGTGAGGGACGAGCGTTCCCCTTCTCGGATACAGAGCAAGGGCCGGGAGGGTGTGAGACGCCTTTATTTTCGCCTATTAGCCCAGAGGCGACACGTAACGCTCAGGCTGCGCCAAGAAAGTTTTCTTTCTAGCCCCATTTTTGCAGAGCCCCGCTTCGCTGCAAGCCCAGCGCCGGCGCTCAGCATCACCAATACTCGGAGCGCTCTGCCAGGGAAGCTGCCAGGCAGCCTCATTTAAAAACAGAAAAGCGGCAACAAGCAGTTTCTCATGCTTGATCCGATTACTCTGATCTCTCTTTTGATGCCGCAGACTCCGACGCGTATTTCTATTACTGCGGGGGGGAGCAGGGGAGGGAGGAGAACGTCACTTTGCCACTTGATATTTCTTTCTTCCCTGTCACACTTCGGAGAAGGGATACATGCTGCGGAGCACTGGAATACCGTGGGTGAGGGGTGCAGGATGCTCCCACCTCCGGGGGGAGATGTCAGGCAGGCTGGTGGTACCAAGGGCCCCACAAGCCTTTGGGGGGCCTCTCGGACCGCTCTCGTTGACGCTCGCCAAGTCCCAGGTTGGTCTCATGCTGCCCATGAAGAGCTCACACCCATAAATAGCGTTACTGCGCTAACAAAAAGCCGTGTTCCCGCAGCAAATTTTGCAGCACCTTAGGTCCAAGCTCAGCAGAGTCGTGGTTTGGATCAGGCCGTGAGTGCGTCTCTGGGAACAGGAGACACGGCTGCCAGGGGCCACCCCAGAGAGGACTGACCCGAGAGACCTGCTGGCGGCTCGGGGAATACAGTGACATTTCCACTCTGGAAGCAGACCTTTGACGAGATTATAAATCAGATCCCAGCGCTTACTAACACTGCTAAAAAAGGGCACAACAAGATCAAGGAGGGTCATTCGCCGCCGTAACCTGAAGCCAGGGCTCTGGATCCCCGGCACTTGTCAAACCCGAGTATAACTTTAGAAGGCGACGCCGGCCCCGCGGGCACCCCTGGCTCCGACAGCTCCCTTGGCATCTGCCCTGCCCCGCAGGCAGAGATAGCCATCCCTCATCGCTTCCGCGCTCAGCCAAGCTCTCCGGAAAACGCCACACCAGCGCCGCGGCTTTGCCGTCCTGCCGGAGGACGAAGCCAGCAACGCAACGGCTCAGGGCAAACTTCCCAGCCGGCCTTGGCAGGGAAAGAACGGTTCTCACACAACTACTTCCCATCGCCAAGGATACACCTGGCTTATACAAAGCGCTGGCCACCACCTACCAGCTACGAGCCTATTTTCTCTTCGGTATTTGCACTCAACTAGCGGCCGCCGCTGAGAGGAGGGGAGGGAGCGACACGGGGTCTAGGCAGGACCCACAAAAACAGGCAGCGCTACTTCAGGAGGAAAAAAACCAACCCAAACCCATCGCAAACCTGCCAGAACGCAGCACCTACGCAGGAGTCTGTCGGCAAACGGACAACACCGAGAGGCTGCCAGCATTTATCATGACAAAAAGATACTCGAAAAACATCGAGACGAAAGAGATTTCTCAGTTAAGCTACAGCCCACAAAAGTTTTATATTTCAGAGCAGAGAGACGTGCTTAAGTGCCACTTTGATCCTTTACACTGGCATCTTAATGGGGTCTCAACTCTTATAATAGACTCACCTTGAGAATTCAGTAAGGTCAGAATGGTTTTAGTGCTCAACTCTTTAAACCGCAGAAGAACGTAATCAATTAAAACCAAACCATACAGTAAAAATAGCCTGCCGGCCCAACCCTGCGAGGGGACATCATTGATTTAAAATAACTAGGCGTGCCGGCCAATAAAAGCTCCGGGCACAACCCGGCCGAGCGTTCTAAATGCAAGACGAAAGCACCGACCCCAGAGAGCGGGCCAGCACGTGGTGGGAGCTCAGCACCGATTACGAGAACCGCCGCTGCTCCTCCTGTATTTTTATCAATCCCGAAAATATTTTTGGAACGGGAGAATCGGATCGACCCGAACGACAGGTTTCCCCCTACAGCACACTCCGCAGGGCTCCCAAGCATCTGCCTCTGCTGCCACACCATGACTTAAGGCAAGGACCCAACGTGCAACAGAGCAGGAAAACCACCGAGTTCCAGCAGCACATGAAGAGGGAGCAAAATTGTTATTATGGCCAAAAAAAGGGCTGAGAGAAAGCAGGTGGGCAGCAGTGCCATGCAGGCGGGGGTTGTTAGCCGAGCCAGCCCGCGCCCGGGGCTCTCGCTGCACTCGCAAATTACAAACTGGAACATCTAAATCGGGCCCGTGGCTCGGCCGCAAAGGCCAGCTCATCGCGGAGCAACGGGCCAGCTCCGGGGCACCCACGCGTGCCCGGCCGCCGAGCTCCCCTCTCCAAGCACCCCGCTTCCATTGCCAAACCGCCACTGAAGCCTCGTGGCGTTTTCCTTCCAAAAAAATGCCTGCCACACAGGCAAAAAATCTCTTTTCCCCAGCGGGCTGCCCTCGCAGCCAGGCACGCCAAAGCGGCCGAGCCGGCGCTGGGCGACCTTCAAAGCCTTCTGCGGTGGAGCTCCCCATTAACCACAACAGCAGCTGCTCGCGGCAGCCTGCAATTAAATCCCCAGGAAGGCAACTGATTTATGAAACTTAAACAAGTACATACCACTCATAATTACAACATTCCACCTAGGGTCCCTCTCCTTCATTGCAGGTTTCCAAACAGAGCCTCTTTATTTAGCGCCGGTGGGTTTGCGCCACCAGAGAACGGCCCACAATATTCCCCGGAGAAACAAACACAACTTTTTTTTTTTTTTTTCTTACTTTTCTTCCTCCCCCTACATAGCATCCAATTTCTGAGAAGAGATACAGATTGCGTGTCCAGCTTTGCTTGTGCTCTTAAAGCACCGCAGAAGTATTTACTTACTGGCTGGATTCCAGCCTGCAGAGCCTGCCGAAATCCTGATTTCCGTGAGCCACGGAGCACAACTCCGCTTTCTGGATACAGGGAGCCCCTGCACTCCAGCCAGCAGTACTGCCAGATGCTACCCAAAAACGGAAGAGGTACAGGTTGCCAAAGCCCCTTTTAAAAGTATGACAATAATGCCAGCTTTTCGAGAGATTAAAGAGAAACATCCAGAAAAATCTGCCTACATGCAATATCGGAAAGCTTTTTTTTTTTTTTTCTTTGAGCAAACGCAGCCTTCGGAGCGTTTAAATGGTCACTGCAAACACATCCAGCCTGAAACACGGGTTTTATCCCGGCTGGCCTCGGGCAGGGGCAGGGTTAAAGAGCTGACCCACTTCCAGTCCCGCCGTAGGGCAGGGACCACGTCCCCATGTCATCGCCCCACGCCACCCAGGGTCACCCAGGCAGGGCTGTGCGGTGACAAAGACGGCTTTATTTGCACGGAGAGCGAAAGACAAACAAAGCGAACGGCACGGCAGCATCGTTGCAGCAGCCGCTGATAAGGCTGGGGCTCCCGGGGGAGCGTCCCTGCTCCAGCCCCCCCGGCACGGCCACCTCCGCCAGGCAAGCGGCAGCCGCCGGTAGCAAGGGGCATCCCGGCGGGATTGCAGGGTGCCGGTGTCCGTCCCGCCGAAGGCGCTGCCAGCCCCCCGTCCGTGCAGGGCGTGCGTGGAGCCGAGCCGCTTCCCAGCCTTCCCACCCCCGGGCCGGCGGGAGCTTCCTTGGCAGCGCCTTCCCGGCCAGATTGCCATGCTTACAAACCTGCGCTCCGCTGCCGACGCGCAAGACAAATGAGCCCAAGCTGCAACCCAGATGGATCGCTTTATTCACCAGCCCCTTCCCCGCAGCGCTCCACCGGCGGGCGCCTCGCACGGGGAACGCGACCCTCGCATTGTTCAACGCCCAGCCCGAGCGAAGGCGCTGCCGACAAGAAGCCTTCCCTTCCCGTGCCCGTGTACCAAAGCTCCGCGGAAACTCGCTCTGTACTGACAGCCTCGGTGGGAGCGCTCGCTGCCTTCGGGGGGGCCTTTCTCCGGCATACGGTGCTCGTCTGCTGCTGGTGGTGGGGAGACCTCAAGCCCCCACCACCCCTCATCCAGCCCCTCGCCCCCCTGTGCCTTGGCCACGTCGCATCCCGATGCCGGCACCATCCCTAAACACCTCCCGCAGCTTCCGTGGAAAGTTATTCTTTCTAAAGTGGCGGGCGACGCTGCTCTGCACCGTTAGACAGATGCTGCCTTCCACCCCAGCGCTGGCTGCCTCTCAAAATCAGCCGAAATCCTTCCTCGGCTCTGCCCCGGCTTCGCAGGGGGGTTGTGAAGGGTGATTAACTGTAAAGCATTGCCAGCAGATGAAGAGGCGCCGCAGAAACACACAGCTTCATCTCCAGTTCCCAGCTCAGTTTAAACAGCCATTGCCCCTCGCCGTTCCCATGATCCCGGCTTAAAACCACCACCACCGGCTCCAAAGGGCGCTCCGGACCGCAGGGTGCCACCACAGCGGCAGCATGGCCCTGGCAGCGACGCTGCCTCGAGTGGCAACCCCATGGGAGATGCCACAACAGCACCCTGCCACCACCGCCAGGCGCTACCGCCACAACCCTCATCTTCTCTTGGAGGCGACGGGAGCTAGCAAATCGACGGCTTTAGAAAGGCGGGGGGAAACAGGGGGAAAAAACCACAAAAAAATTTGAGTTCTTCGGCCTTATGGAAATCTCGTCTAAAAAGCATTAAAGCAGGAGGTCTAGGATTTTATCCTGTGATTCACGACCGAGCACCAAAGCCACAAGACAGTTATCTTCTACTACCAGCGTCGCAATCCCAGTTCACGCTGCGTGGTGCTTTTCGCCGTTGGAAAACCCGGACTGCAGAGGTCGGGCACAGCCGCTTTAATTCAGCATCCAACCCTGCTTTTGTTTCTCTTCAGCCGCTTGGCTCGTCTACACCGCGTCGTTCTGCCCGTTAGCTGGGCGGCGATTAACAGGCTTACCCTACAGTATTACCAGCCGTGAATCAAAAACCGCTCCTCCAGGAAAGGGTTGGAAAATAGAGGCGAGGTACCAGGAGTCAGACAGCAAAACAAAGAATGACGGCGGCTCTCCCACAACGGGGCTTTTATTTTAAATCTGGGCGTCTGTAAGTGACAGGGTCTGCGGGTCGCGCCGGTGGGCGATTCACCCCGCCTCGAGCTACGCCAAGCGTAAATTCCACAAAAAGCACCTTGTGAGGAAGCGGCCGAAGAGCTGGGAGGGAGCGCGGTAACTACACAAACATCTGGGCGCCTGCTGCTCGGCGCAGAGCAGTCGTTCCGAGGCAACACGAGCGTTTCCCCGCCTCGCAGTGGCCAGAGCCGACCCCGGTGGCTTCCTGCCATCGCTCCTGGCTCCCCTGGCAGGGCTGTCGGGCTCGGGAACAGACACCTTTCGGGCTCCCGAACCGGGGCGAAGGCGCCGTGAAGAGACGGAGCCATCCCCGCTGTGGGAGCCGGCCTCCGGGCAGCAGCCCCCGGCCCCGCTGGGAGGACTCCGATCCCTCGCAGAGGGAGAGCGCGCTGAAAAATGTCACCGGCTTCCCCCCACCAGCATCCCACCAGAAAGGCCACTAGGGAAGACCGGGGAAAGCATGTACAGCACGCCTGTGAATAAAGCTCTTTGTTCGGCCGGGCTGCCTGCGCCTTTATCCCCCCTTTCCCTATTAGCGAAATTCAACACACGGCTCAATGGCCCCCTTGTTCTTCCCAAAACGGCCCGGGCAAATAATGCTCGCTCCTCCGGCCGCGCGAGCCAGTCAATGGAGCGCTGTGCCTCCCCGGTGACACACTGCAAATACAAAGTGGCGTTCGGGAGGGACGGGTCACCCCAGCCGGCAGACAGCGGCGCGGTCCGGGCTTGGCGCAGGAGCCGGGCGAGCCCGCCGGGGCGGCTCTGCCCCGGAGGGGGTCACTCGCCCAGGGCTCCGGGGTGCGGAGGTGGCCGCGCATCGCCCCACCGCGCCGGCGCCCGGGCTCCCGCCCCACGGCTTCCCCCGGGAGGAGGCTCACGGCCAACCATCGCCCGCTCCGTCCCGAGCCGGGCGCTCGCCGCCGGGGCTGGAGGCGGCCGTTGGCCACGGGGAGAGGGAGGCGGCGGAACCGCCGGGCAAGTTGCACTTGGATTCCAACAGGTTCCCCGCGACGGCGGGCAGCGGCGCAGCATCCCCGCTCCCGCATCGCCCCCCCCCGGCCCCGCGTCCCCCCGCCGCCGCCGCGCAAGAAAACACCGGGGGGTGGGAGGTGGGGGGGGGGGGGAGAGGGAGGGGGCGCGCACAGTAATTACTTTTTAATTGGGAGGCCGGCTGATGAGCCCGCGGGCAGCAGGGAGAAGCCGCTTCCATGGCAACCGGCCGCCCCGACACGCGCGGCTGAGCCCGCCGCCGCTCCCCGCCGCCCGCTCGCCCCGGGCTCGCCGCGCCCCGGCCCCCGCGATGCTTCCCGGGACCAGCGGGGCTGGGGGGCGGCGGGAGGGAGCCCCGGCCCTCCTGCATCGCCCGCCTCCCCCCCCCCCCCCCGCAACACTCCCTCCAGCCCCCCGGGGGTCCCCGCCGCGGCTACGGGGCGCCCCCCCGCGGGCGGGGCACGGGCGGCTCGTACCTCTGGGGATGATGGCGGCGGCGGAGAGCAGCAGCAGGAGGAGCGGGAGGAGGCCGCGGGCGCCGCCGCTGCCCGCGGGGCCGCTGGGCTGGGCGCGACCCGCCATCGCCGGCACCTGCTCGCCTCTGCCCGCGCCCGCCGCCGCGCGCGACGATAATGAGATGCGCGCGCGTCAGCGCGGCGGGGGGGCGGGGCCACGCTCAGGACACGCCCACCTCCGCGCTAGGGGCCGGGGGTAAAGTGCCCGGCGCGGCGCGGGGCGCAGGGGCGCGGCGGGGACGCGGCGGGCCCGCCCGGGGGGTGTGTGATACCCACATTGTGGCCGAGGGAGGGGGGCCGCCGCCCCCCCGGCGAGCAGCGGCGCGGGGGACAGGCCGCGCTTCAGCAGAACAACAACAAAATTTGAAAAACAACCACCCACAAAGCCCCACGTTTCCCGCGGCCATCTATCGCGACTCCTGCCGACGGGGCGACAGGCGGGGAGGAGGCGCGCGTCAGACGCTCGGCGCCTGGCCCACGGCAGCCCCCCCCAGCGTCCGCCCCCCCCGGGGTCCGTGTCCCCCCAGGCATCCTCTTCCCGGGTCCGTGCCCCCCCCAGCATCTATCCTTCCTCCCTCCCTCCCTCCCGGGGACCCCTCTCCAGCATCCCCCCTCCCGGGGTCCCCCTCCTGGGGCCTTCCCCCCAGCATCCTCCTCCTGGGTGCCGTCGTCCCCCCCAGCATCCTCCCTGCCGGCCCTACTCGCCCAACATCACCCCCCCCCAGCATCCTCCTCCCGGCGTCCGTCCCCCCCCGCAGCATCCTCCCGGGTACCCCCTCGACAATGGCCCCCCAGCATCCTCCCCCCCCCCCGGGGTCCGGCCCCCCAGCATCCTCCGGGTCTCCCCCTCCCAGCACCCCCCGCCCCGGGCTGCCCCCCCGCAGCATCCCCCGCCCGCTCCGCCGGGCCCCGGGCCGCTGGAGGCGGTGTTGAGCCTTCCCCGGCTCCGGGGGCGGCGGCCGGCGGGAGCCGGGGGGGGGTTCATTGACCGCAGCCCGGCAAAAATCAACCCTCGCCGCAGATTTTCGGCCGTGCAATGGTTTTGACAGGGTTTAAAATGAGAAAATTAACCAGTAAGGCACAACGGCTCCCCCCGACTGCTAAACCCTGCCTGAATCCAGGGAGCCGGAGGGCGGCGGGGGGGTCGAGCCCAGCTGGGAAAGGGTCCCCGTCTCCCTCCCCCCTTCCCACCGCGCCAGAAATACCGTGGGCCTGCGCCAGCGTCAGCAGAGGATGTCAAATATTTCTAATGCTATTAATTAGGTTATTCCAAGTTAACCTGAGGCAGGTGAGTTGTCAGTTTAACTTTATCATCCCGTCTGCTGCCAAGCCTGAAGCTAAAACCGCTCAGGGCGAGCGTTGAGTCACATCGCAGGGCTGGGAAGAGCTTTCACCCACCGGATTGCGAAACCGGGCTGGTTTCGCACCGCCGCCTCCCGAGAAAAGGCAAAATGCTGCTCCTTGGGGCTGGGTTTGGGACGTTCCCACTCCCTGCCCGTGGCCCCGCTGCCCCGCAGGACCCTCCGCGCTGTGCCACGGCTCGTTCCCGGGTTGGCAGAGCCTTTCTGCGCCGTAGACGCACCATCGCTCCTTCCATCCCACTCAACAAGCGGCCCGGGCGCAGAGTTTCAAGCCACCGTAATCATCGCAATCCTGTAACTAAGCCAAATTTATCCCCAAATTTGCAAGAAAGCTTTTGTCTGCGACGCCAAATCCCCTTCTCTGCAGAAGGACGCGGGTGCTGGAGCAGTTCTGCAGCATCCGCCTCCGCGGCACCAGGCCCCCTCTGCCCTCTTCGTCTCTCTTTAATTACGCGGCTTAGACCCTTTTGTACAATATCCTACATTATGACCCACCGTGGCTCAAACATCACGTTGAGAGACAGCCCGTATTAACTAAAAAGGTTTATAATAATTTAAGTATTCATAGGGTACAGAACAATGAGTAGTAGGAAATACAATTTGCATAATAAATATCAATATCACAACAGCTAAAACAAACCATGACAAATTATCTGCCGCTAAATGACCGGGAGATTATAGAATGCAAATTGCAAATCCTGAACTCTAGGAAATGACTTCCCTAACCTCCCGTGTCTCGTTCGGCAGACAAAAAGGGACTCGAGATGTACTAAAACTGGCTACGTTCCTGCTGGAAACATCTTATTGCATTCCATTATGCATCAACTTTAATTTCAAGAGGAAAACGATTTCCTCTGTCCTGGAAGCTTAGCCTCCGATTATTTGTCACAGCGTGTTTAGCAGTTATGATATGGAAGCGCGAGCCCCGTTGGCAGTGATTGAAAGCTGTATTAAATCAAGTCGCAGGCAGCCGGGGACAGCGGCTAACGCAGCAGCAGCGGTGGCAAGGGGGGACCGGGGACAGAGAGGGCTGACCCCACCCACAAATCCCACTGATACAACCGCGGGCGTTACATGACACGGCTGCTCCCCAGGCAACACATCCCGCTCGTTTCCGAGTCTCGCCGATCCCTCTCTCTCCAGGGAGGCATCAGGAGATGCAGGAGATGGGGAAGCCGCTCTGCACCCGCTCCTGGCACCGCTGACGGCAGGGTGTGGCCCTCGAGACACCCCAGGGCCACCGGGACCTGCAGCGGGAGCGCTGGTGGCACCCTGCTCCGGTCTGTGCCGCTCCAAGCCAGCCCACCCCGGGCCCGAGCAGCGGGCCGCTAGCCACACGTTCATTCCGCGTGGCCCCCACGTGAAAGATCAAGTTTCCTGGCGGGCTTTGGCAGGGGCTCCGAGCGGCAGGAATTTCTCCTGGGAGCCATCGCCTGTGCCACTCGCAGAGATCCTTCAGATGTGTCATTCCTGCTCCCCCCCAGCCGCAGCGTAGCACATCTCAAAGACCAGATGGTGTTTTTGCATTTTAAAACCGATAATCAATTGTTTTGTTAATGCAGCTTTTACATCGGGAGCAGAAATGAACTTAAAAAACAAGAACTCCAATCTGTGGAATAGTTGCAGAGACGGAACCAGGCCCCACGGTTTGAAACACACTCCGAGCGGCCTGAAAAGCACGATAAATCCCATTTTTGTGCTCCACCTTCCCACCGCGCAGCCCGCGGACAGTGGTTTTGCTGGGCCCTGCGGGGCGGCCGGCAGCAGAACCCACGGAAAGGGTACAACAGCCCCTGACTTTCGGCTAATTGTGAGTGACTGACGTTAATTGCATCCATTGCAGAAGAAGCTACAGCGGAAGCTGCCTTCGCAGGGGCTTACAAAGCCAACCATCAATTACCTTTTCTTAGTTTCACAAAGTCAGGCAAAGGGAACCCAGTCACCCGCCAGCCACAACGGCTTTCCACCGAGTCCCCGGCTTTGCCATTCGCTCCCTACACGAGCCCAAGGAGGGAAAAAGAACCTAAAGAAGCCCAAGTTTTCTGCCCTAGAAAAGGACGACAATGCAGAATGCATCTCACTTTTGCAGGTACTGTGGGACTTTCCATTCTTATGCAGCTCTTTGAGCCTCAGATTAAAGGTGCTCTCGAGCCTGAGACCAAAAAGGCTCCCGCGTGAACGGCGGTGTTTGTTCGTGCCACGTATTCTGTCAAGAGAAATAAAACAGTTGTCGATCTTGGGAAAAGCGCCGGCTCTGAAATTTTCAAAGGACTGCATGCAATTTTAGCCACACAATTCGCGCTAAAGCCAGCGTGGGGCTAAATCCTGTGTAACTCTTTGAAAACGGAGGAGTTCGTCAAAGGGAATCCGGAGGAGGAATAATCAAGTTATAGCACCGCGGATTTAACGGCTTGCCTGAAAGACACCTCGGCGCTTCCCGGGTGGGCTGCGCTCCCCGCAGCCGGCCGGGCCCCCACCCGCCCCGCTTACCTGGCCCCAGCCCTGAGAGCCGCCGCCGGCTCTTTAAAGATCAGGTAAAAAAAATGCAAAGCCTAATTTCCCACTCTTTCATGTACTGTGACAAAGCCATCATTCGCTGCGCTCTCCCCCTATGAATTCAGAGCTTTAGTTCCAGTACAAATAGCTCCCAATATATTTTATTTATCTGCCTTCCGCTGTGATGAGGAACAAATTCAGTCCGCAATTTGAAAAGGTGTAAAAACGGATGCGGGCAGAGCTACTGCCGGCCGTCACCGCCGGGGACGGGGGAAGGCCGTGCCGTCCGGCCCCATCGGGGCTCTGTGGGCAGGGACCGCAGCCCCCGCGTCCACCCCGCGCTCACCCCCAGTCTCGGGTGGCCAGGGGACACCCAGCAGCCACCCCGAGTGCCAGCCCGGCCCTCGCACCCTGCGGGGACGCCCCACGGCACCCTTCGAGCAGCCGGTGGGCATGCCTCGGCATCCCGCGCGTGTACCGAAAAGGCGGTACAGTTCACAACAACTCAAAAAAAAAATGAAATACCGGTGCCGAGGCGATAAACGAAGGCAACATTTATAGGAGCGTGCAATATGTTGGCTTCCATTCCCCCGGGACAAACACCGCAGGCACACACCAAGACGGGCCGCGCTGGCCGAGAGCAGTAACGTAGTTTTTGTAAAGCGCGTGTGCTGGGCACCCACTGTCAATACAACATTTTCATGTACAATTTACACAATTTCCTCCAGCACCCACTGGATATTTGCACGCGCTTTGTCTTTTTCCCTCATGTGTGTGGGGGGCCCGTTTTTAAATTTTCATTTTTGTTTCGAGAGCTAAAAGATTAAATTTAATTATTTTTAAGCCACAAGTGTGACAATAAAACAAAAAAGTCTTTTGATTTTGGAGAAATCCTATTGAGGATCTGAAGGGCTGTCATCAGTGCAGCATCAGTCTTCATTATCTGATTCTTTTTTCAATTGGCAGAGCTTTACAGAGAACACCGCTCTTTCAACAAAATGATAAAGGGGTATTTGAAATAAACAGAGAGAGTCCCCAGCCAGCCAATACCTCAGATTGCTGCGGACTCTGACTTAATGCTAACTCCTATGAACTCCGGGCTTTTTATCTTTTAATAAAAAAGCCGTACAGATGGGATTTTTTGCTCGGCTAAAACCTTTGTTAAAAAAAAAATAAAAATAAAATAAAAACCCCTAAGGAGCAACAGACACCAAAAGTATAAAAGTTCTCTCCGAGCAAAGTCTCTCGCATGTATTTATTCCAGACTGTCCAAAAAAAAAAAAAAGAAATAAAAAAAAAAGGCATTTCCGTGGCATCGATGGACGGCGGCCGCATCGCCATCCCCGCCCCGTGCGCTTCTCCCCCCAAGAACACCCCCCACGGGCATGGGCCGAAAGCCACCCCTGCAGCACCCACAGAGCCACCGGCCTCCGCGACTGCCGTGCAAATAAAAACCCGAGTTTAACCAAAGCGCTTGTTTCTGACGCCCGCACCCAGCCGGTCGGAAGCGGCTCTGCCCATCAGCCGCCAGCCCCGTACCATTGACGGCCCGGTGAGATGTATGCACAAAACACCGGTGGGTTTTCCGTCATCTCCAGTAAGCGCCCCCAGAAATGTTAAGCTCCCGAGTCTGCTGAAACGAGATGAAATATTTTCAGATGGTTTTAAAGAAACCGGATTATTCCCTAGCGTAAGGATAAAGCACGAAACATCTAGCCAGTCTGGCTCCCCTGCCGGTCTAACCTTTTTACTACTGGGTAATGAGGAATAAGCTATAATTTAGAATTTTTTTTTTTTTTTTTTTTAAACACGGATCCAATTGAGAAAGGAGGGGGACAAATCACTTTATAGTCTTGCATCATCTTTCCTGCAGATGAGTCTCTAATGCACCCGCGCCATAAAACTCAGGAACTGTGCCCTCTGCATGTTGTTGTGACAAATTTCAAATCAAGAGGGTGCTTGAATTGGATTTATTACAATTGGAAGACAAGAAACGGTAATCTTTACGAGCCAATGACACAGAGCCTTATAATAAGAGAATGAAGTATCATTTTAAATGTAACGCAAATTAGATTACCGGGGTCAAACCCTTCTACAGAGACATCATGTCTTCAGAGCGCCTCTCGCATTTGACATCCTCTTTTCGGGTTTCGCATTAGCATTTAAGTGTTTTTTAAATATGTTTAATATTCTTATAGGAGAAAAGTGCCTGCAAAAGTCAAGACTCGGAGATCACGGGGCGACACGGCGGGGGGGGAAACAAGCCATCAACACAAGCGCCAGGGGAAAGCGCAGCCCTGCCACGGGAGACGGCTCCGGCGCTGCTCCGTGGACGTGGCTGCTCCCGTGCCGGCACGCTCCAGACAGGCACCACGGCTAATTATTTGGGCTTTCCTCTTTGTTTGTTTGTTTGTTCGCTGCAAACTGCTGGGGAAAAAAAAAAAAAAGCCCTTTTGATCCCACCAAAAGTTGTTTCTTCCTTCCCCACAACGAGACGCCTCGTGGGTGTTGCCCGCCCCACCTGAGCGCCCAAAAACCCAGCGTGGGCCCCGCTGCCGAGCAGCGGCCCATCGCAGCCACGCTCTTCAACCTCGCGTTTGGAAACATCCGGAAGACGCGAAAGCACCGTTTCTCAGAGCGGGCGCCACAGTTGCCGTAAGTCACCTCAGGAGCTTCGCTTGGCAGGGACAGAGACCAGAGACTTCTCGAAGCTTCTGCCCCTCGTCATCAGGAAGCGAAGCCTGGAAGGCAACCTCTAAGGACACCAGCAAGATCATCCGCTATAAATACAGCAAAGGATGTTCCTGTCTTTCCCCCGCCGGTACCTTGCCCGTACGACCCCGGGCTGCCGTTCCCTGCAGCTCCCTCGGCCGGGGACGCCCCAGCTGCAAGAGCCGGCACGTCCCAAACCTCAAAGCCAGGCCGAGGCGCTGAAAGCGCGGTGGGTAAACACCTGAGCACACAATGCAAAACTTTGGCTGCTCCTCTGATTTGAGAGGCTTCGCGTCTTAATCATCTGTCAACACGGCGTGTAACCAAGCAGGGTACAGAGGAAAGGGCTCCCAGAAGGGATCCAAACATCGCACATGAAAGGAAAAGCCTTACTTAGCCTAGAGGGAATTTCAAATTAGGTACAACATTACTTCAGCTTTCACTGTCAAGAGTGGTTAGACTTCCATTGACTTCTTTTGTGAGAGTAGGGCTCGCCTTTGAAGACTCCACAAACATCTTCACCTTCAGCTCACATCTGCTAGAGCTCCCGCTCCCTTTTCACGTTCCTTTTTAGCGCTGAAAAGCCGCCGTCAGGGGCCGGGACCCCAGCTGCAGCCGGCGCTGTGGGACGAGGAGTTTGCCACCGGCTGGCCCCCGGAGCGACGAGGTGATGGGGCACTCGGGGCCGTGGATAGGGAGGGCTGCTCCCAGGGCCGCAGCGCTCCGAGGTGACACCCGGGCTCCGCCAGCCCCGCAAGCCAGGGCCGCGCAGCTCCCTCGGGGCTCGCAGCGCTTCCCCGGCCTCTCCTCTCCGCCTGCCCCCGTTTGCAGCCAGGACCACCCTTCTTTATCGTCCGAGGCGGCTGCAGACTGCGGGCACTCCAGCAGGCTTGGAACGGAGACGGCGTTTGCTTACGGACAAATAATAAGCAGGAAAAAACCCGACGTGCACCTTCATCGGGCTGAAGTACAAAGACCTCGGGAGAGCGTTATCAAAAGGACCCCAGACCGATTTTCTTAAGCAGGCGCTTTGCCCGGCTGGGGAAGAAACAGGGCCCGGCCGGGGCTTTGGGAGGGCAAACCGAGGCGGGCCAATCTCCAAAAGGCTGCTGGAGTTTGGGAGCAGCGAGAGGATTCTTGTGTTTTCCAGTCTCCAGCTGGGATGCCGCAAGTGCGGCGTTTGCCGGTGGTTCCGTCCCGAAGCTGCAGCATCCCCAGGCACCGGCTGGACGGACGGGCCCCAGAAATGCCCGGCGCCGGGCGCCAGCTCCTCAGCATCCCCACGGCATCCTTCCCCGCCTGCCCGGCTCCCAGCGCACGCTCCCCGCGCTCAGCCATTCCATCCCCAGCGGATGCACATCCACACGCGCACGTCTTACACACGCACGGCCTTTTAAACACGCATCTTAGCCCAATAATTGCGGGGCTTTTGTAAGCTTGTCTCAACTTGCCGACAGCTACAGAACAAAACATAATTCGTTAACTCTACTCGAGTATTACAGAACAAAGCTGGAACTCCCATACAATTATATTTTATCTCAGAGCAAGGTGAAATCATTAGATATTAGTGAGGTGCAGTGGCATAAAAATGATGTGTTAGCGGGGGTTCATTACATTGTATTTTCAGAGCCAGGAAGATCAATGCGTTCATGCATCATGAATTAGTCTCATGCCTTCGTCTTCCCTGCTCTCCGGAAACCCAACATGATCTATCGCCAGCCATACATCATTGTTTCAGCATTGCACATTAACGACAAAGCTACAGTTTCCACTTGTCAAGCTGACCAGCTGCATTTTTCTGCACAAGACGGAAAAATCCCAAGGAGGAGGAAGAGAGGAAGAGGGTCATTTCTGGGCCAGGCTTCGCAGTAAATTTCAGCCCTTCCAACCTCTCCTTTCTCTGTAGATCCATCACTTTTATCATCGGGGCCTTAACTTGCTCTCCTTGCTTATATCCAAAGCTTGGAAGAGCCGAGGGAAATGGGAAGAATAAATCCATTAAGGGATTTTGCTGAGTCCCCCTTCTGCCAGCGCAGAGCTTTGCCTCCTTGGTACGTCCCACCGACCGGGACCCGCTTGTGCCCGGAGCGGAGGGGTTCCCATCGCTCGCCCTAGCAGCGGAGATCCTTTGTTCTCTCCCCTACCGAGGCAACAGGAAAACACCATTTTCCCCAACGCTTGCGAGCGTGAGCCCACTAGAGGAGCCACCTCCGCTCTCGGATGACTCTCCCTCCCGGTACCCAGGCCAGGAGATGTTGGCTCCATCTTCCCCCGCAGCCTTTTCTCTCCACCGGGCAGGGCAAAACCCAGCTCCTCTCCCCTGACTCATCCAGTTACGAGTTTCAGTCTTCCCTGTCCCCTCCCAACCACCGGAGTGCCTGCCGCCGCCATACTGCAATTAATGATGGGAGACGGGAATCAAGGAGACGGCAGTTGCTAGGCTTCTCCCACCTACTGCGCTCCAAGCGTTCCCAAGATGGCAGCGGTAGAGCAACCTGCGACTGTCACAGGCGCTTACCGCCCCCGCAGCGTCTCCGAGATGCCATCGTCCCCATGCCACAGGCAGGGCACGAGCCAGGAGTCACTTTGTCCAGCCCCCGCAGACACTAAGGCAATACAACACATTGCAGCCGGGTCTCCACTACCAAAAGTCTCCCTTCTCTTGAGCATCCGCCCCTTTTCCCCTCAACTCGTCCCATTTTCTCCAGTGCAAAGACTGTAACCTCCATTAAAGAGCAAGGGTTACAGTCGCGGAGCCTCTGGGCACACACGGGGCAGCACTTTATTATTTTTTTTTTGTTTTTTAAAAAAAAAAACCAACATTGATCAGCAGTGTTTGAAACATGACAACGTGCCAATACTCCCTTGTTACGTGACAGATGACTGCACGCACGCAGGGCTAACGCTGCTCCCGCTCCTCATCGTTCACTGACGCTCACCAAGCGGCTGACAGGCGGCCGAGCTCTTTAGGGCAAATCGTTTCCCTCCCGGCCTCGGGTGCGTGCGAGGCCACCATCCAGCCGCAGCCAGGGGCCGCAGCCCCACACACTGCGATTTGGTTTGCAGGGGCTCAGCTCGGTCCCCGGTCGCACCGCGAAGCGATGCGCAGGTGCCAGGACCCGCGGCGGGCGCACCCCACTGCTGCCCATCCACCATACATCCACCCCGATTTCAACGGCAGTGGCGGCGCCCCGGGCCCGTCGCACGGCCCCGGCTCCCTGGAGGGGGTGGACGCCCGCCCCTCGCCATCAGGAGGGAGCGTTGGTCCTTCGTGCCCTCCGCATCCCCGCCAGCCCAGCTCCTCCGCCAGCTTGCCCGCAGCAGCAGTGCCCTTGCCGTGGCTATTGACAGCGGCGAGCGGGGAGCCTTTCAGTACCTCTTTGTTGGTTTTAGACAATGACTGTTGCCAGAGCTATTTTCGCTTCCTCTCCCCCGCGTTCCCCCTCTCTCCAGCGCCGGGGCTTTTTTTTTTTTTTTTTTTTTTAAAATCAATGGGCTCAGATAGCGCCGTACTCAAAGTGACCTTTCGAATACCAGCCGGAGCCAGGTCATCACAAATTGTGCTCTCCACCCCCGCAGAACATGAAAGGCTTTTCATTTCTGTCCGCGGGGCTGGGGAAGAGCGCGGCTGTGTTTTGAGGACATCCACTTTGAGCCCGGTCCTGGCATTAACAAGAACCGATGGCTTCCTGCCCTGAGCGGCAGCATCGCCCCGATGCGACTGCCAGCGTTATCTGCTGCATCCTGATTTTTTGGCCACCCTATTTTTGTTTCGCACTTTGAGCAGCAGCCACGAGACCCAAGTGAAATCCCGACATCTGAACGGCAGCGCGGCTGCCGGTGAAAATCCAGACAAACCTGAGCGTTGAGCGCGGGTGCCTCTGCAGGGACCACCACGCAGCCCATGGAACGTGCCCGGGGGAGAGACACGGCTTGGAAAGCCTACGAGCCTTTGCAGGGCTGTAATCACACAGGTATTTTCTGTAGTGGGGAAACTAGAAACACGACTTGCTTGCCCTCTAGTATATAATTCTCACACGCACCACTAAATTCCCACGTCTGCAACATTACGGAGCATCGTACCATGAATTACACAAGCCCAACGGCACCCGATACCCCAATACACCGAGATCCCGGTTCAGAAGCAAAAGTCATTCTCCTAGACCTTACAGAAATTAAAACAGAAACCATTGTCTTCCAGTGAACCCCAAGGGGTAGGACGAGCGCTCCAGGGCGGGAGCTGCGGTGCTGGAGGAGCCGGGAACGCGGTGCAGCACACGACCGCGATGGATGGAGGGCAGCCAGGAGGGATGCAGGCGCGGGGTCTGCGTGCCCTCCCACGGCCCAGGACCCTTGCGGGTGGGTTTTTCCTCAATGAAAACAAAGCTTTACGCACAAAGGCAGACAAACGGAGGTTTGCTCGGTGGGGCTGGATGGGTTGCTAGAGCTGGCGATGGGAACAACGCCGGCCGCTTCCAGCCCCAGCAGGAAGGAGAAGGAGCGCTGCTTCGCTCGGCGAGAGCAGGAGCATCCCCTCTCCACGCACTCAGAGGGAAGCGGTAACAAATTGCTTCTATTTCTTTGAACCTCTTCACTGGTGTACTTTGCCCTTTGGAAATGTAAAGAGGGAGTCAGCACAACACTAACAGCGCTTTAAAACCCTCCTCTGCTGTGGCATCACAGACAGCCCGTATTAAACAGCTCCAACTACAAACACGTTCCTTAACGGCAGCAGCCCCATACTCGCTTCCCAGGGTGCTTTCAGTAGCAAGAAATATTTCCCAGCGCGCTGCTTACGGCCGGGGCCGTGCTGACTTCGCTCCCCGAGGGGCCGGTACCCGGCGTGGAGCGGAGCCGCGTCAGGGATGGCACCGGCAGCCCCGCTTCACCCCTCCATCGCCCTCCCCTTCCCTCCGCGCTCCTCCCGACCCCGGCCACGACCGAGCAGCCGGACCTCTGGAAACTCCTCAGCGCCGCCCGGGCAGGCTCTCACTGCGCAAGACACCAATATTTTTCATATTCTCCTTTTTCACAACTTCAAACACGCGGCGGGCGCGTAACTACTCTCCATACCCCAGTCCTCCTCTGGGCGCCAAACGCTGTGTCAGGCCGGCTCATTAGCGCTCTAAAATTAGTCCGCAGGCTAGAAGAGGAATGTACGCCGCGCAATGGAAATTGTATAGTACTCTATTGACGCAGTGTGGAAAAAGCTGTTTGTTCTCCGCAACAAGCATCCTGCTCTTCCAGTGGAAGAGATCCATCTTCCACTCTGCCCAGAGCGACTTTTTTTTTATTTCTGTTTTACTCAAAGAAGATGCTTAGTCTAGCATTTCTACTCAAAACCAAGGGTATTCTTGCTTTTTCATTTGCAGAGCTTGAATGAGTAGCTTGCTAATTATTTGTTTGACCATTTAGGCTTATAATATCTGCAAACAGGTTTCAATTCTCTCAGATTTTCTCATTATTGGGAATTATTCGAAAAGACATTGTGTCGCTACAAAAAAATCGATGGCTTTGATCATATTTCCTTTGCAACTGCTCGATGTTTACCATTTAAGCTGTATTAAATTACAATCGGCTTCAAAGGTCTGGGTTTCACCCGGGCTTGTTTGCTGGGGGAATTGAGGAATCTGGCAGTTAAACCCAAGACCTGTCGGGCCTGATACCGGCCGGCTACTGATAAAGAAAGCAAACATTTTAAAGGTAGCGAAGGGGGGAAAAAGGCTTTTGCTCGGCAGGGTGGGCAAGTTGGGAGAAGGTGGCCGGAACTGGGCACAGCACCAAAGAAGGGCTGGCGAGTGCTGCTGCTCCCAGAGATGCTCCGGGAGCTGCTCACGCGGGACCAGCATCCCAGGAGCTGGCTCCTGGGTCAAGGTGTGCACGCCCCCCACCTCACGACCCCTGCTCCTCGCCTCATGGCCACCGTTAGCCATCGCCTCCCCGCCTGCCCCGCAGCCCAGGGCGTCCGCGGGGGACGGGCGCAGAGGCCAGGCCACGGATCAAAGGGAGGGAGGTGAGAAATCCTCAAGGTCAGGCTCTGAAGCGGCATCTCTCAGAAGATGCAAAGCCTGCTCTGGGCATTTTTTCCTCTTCCAAAGCCTCTGGGACCACAGGCTGTAGCACAAGGCACTACAGCGCTCTATAAATATTTAGGAGAACAAAGAGCCATCTCGCTTTTGGCAGGGACCCGGCTCTCGCTGCAACTCAGCCGTCGCCCTCTCCTTCTGCTGGGCTGGGATCCCGGCCACCCCGCACAGTTTAAATTAACGCCTGTGGCTTGCCTGCCTCCCTCGCAGCACCTTGCCTTCCAGAGTGACTCATCCCAGGCCACGGAGCAAGGATGAGCTTCTACCTTTGTTTCTCGGCGCACCTCCTTCAGCTTTTCTACGCGATTTTGCTGCCGCCCGCGGTGGAAGCGCCTGGGCTTTGCTTTCCTTCCTGCACAGCGCTGATTTTTGACTGAAGGTTGGAGGCAACAAATTCCTTTTTCTCGGGCATTGTGTTAAAAATACCTCCAGCTCCGCGAGGAGAAGCTGCCTGTTCCTCGCTGGTATCCTTCTCTTTCAGCCCCTCGGCGCTGGTAGTTAAAAGGAACAAAAGGGTGAGTGTAAATTGAAGGGCCGGCGCTGCGAGCGAGCTAAATATAAGTGCCCCAAGAGCCGCTTTCCCCAGTTCAGGAGTTGTTTGCTGCTGGTTTCCTCCTCTCCCCGACAAAGGGTCCCTTTCACAAACCTCCTAAAAAGTGCCACTGAGCACTGGGAGCACACGGTCAGAGGGGACGAGATGAGCAGCGCGACGCACAATTGCTTTTCTCCCAAGCGCCTAAAAAAAAAAAAAAAAAGGGGGCATTTTACTGACGGCGTCTGGGCGCGCCGCTGCTCGGTCCTAGCGAGGCCTAATGCCGGCCGGCCCCACGCGCATGGAGCCAGCGGCATGATTAGCAACCTCGAAACTTGAGGGATTTTAAGCAGTTTTGACGAGGCATTGTATTCCAGCGCGAGACGTATCCAGGAGATCTATTACACCTGTCAGGCGAGGCCGGGGCTGCAGAGGAGGAGTTAAGTGATGCCCAGCGACATTTGCTGTAATCAGATTTCCACATTGTTTGAGCAGATACAGTTCCCGAGCTCCCCAGCTGTCCGGCCTCATAAGCAAACGCATCTCCCACCGCCGCGGCTCTAACTCCATTCCCCGCCAGGCAGCGGAGCCCAGCCTTAACCCGGGAGCGCCCCGGGGCCGAGGCTAACGCTGTAATGGAAAACCGGGCGACCGGAGCGGTCCCCTTCCCCGGCGCGTCATCCATCACCGGCTCCAGCGGGGACGGCACAGCAAGCCCTGGGTGGCAGCCGGGGGACGCTCCCCCCAGCGCGGCCAAGAGCCGGCAGCACCCGGCAGAAGGCGGGGGCTGAGCCCCTGCAGACAACGCATCCTGGGGGGATCCGCTTCCCAGGCACTCTCCCGACATCGGCGATTTCTAACGAGGCTAAAATCCCCAAGTCGTACACGCATTATTGGGTTTTCTTCCTTCCCCTCTCCTGGACAAGGAGCTCCCTGGAAAACAGTATTTCCTTAAGAGAGATTTATACCCAACTTGTTCCTATCTCAGAGGCAGGACGCCGCCACCGAGGCGCCGAGCGGGTGCCCGTGGCTCGTTTCAGCCGCCGGCGGCACCGGGTTCCCGCTGGCCTGGTCCTGGGCGAGAGGCGCGGCCCGGAGAGCACACCGCTTACAGCTGGTGTCAGGATGGGGGCACAACCTGAGGGTGCAGGAGTCGCGGCCGACACATCCCTGCTCTCGGTGCAATAAAGTACGCAAGCCCTTATTTTTCTTAATTATTCCTGATATTTCACCTGTCATGTTGTCAGCTTCCTCTGAGAGCTACGATAAATAGCGCTTCTCATCTCGCATCCTTAGGGAAAGCTTGCTATTTATTCCTGTGATGGGCAAGACATCATGACTAATTAGGAAAAATGGTGGCCCGCTCGCCCCCCACGGCAGGAGAAGTGTGTCATCACTTTCTGCTCGCGGGGAGACCGGCGCTTCTTCTCCCTGGGTGCTCAGCAGCTGCCCCCTAAGGCATTTCTAATGCCCTAAGGCATTTCTGTGCCGTGGGAGGGGATGGGGAAGGGGCTCCTCCCTCCCCCAGGAGCTCCATGTCCCGAGGCTTCCATAAGGGAGACCGAAATGGTAGAATAACGCCATTTTCCGTCAGGTGAGTGGTCATAGGCAGGTAAATGTCTTGTTGGACATATCGCCCAAGAGATAAGTTGTACTAAGCGGCCGCATCCCCCTTGGCGCCGTTCAGCCCCCCGCCGAGCCCAGGAAGAGCAAATGCCAGCCCGCAGCCCCTCCTCGGCGACGGTGGGATTTACTCCTCCTCCTCCTCCTCCCCCGCCACCGCACGCTCTCCCATCGCAACAAGGTAATTGAGATCGGCGCTGGAGAGGACAACTCATGTGGGAACTGCAAATACTTCAGATTAAAAGTAAGCAAAATTAATTTCGAAGTTGCTATGACCACGGAAGGGAACAACACTCGCTGGAACTCTTAGATCTGTGCTAAGCAGCCAAAGGCAGAGCGACCGCCTTCCCTCCCTTCCCAAACCAGCTGTGGATTCACCCTCGCGCTCGTTGCTGTCGCACGCAGCAGTGAACCCCGTCCGGAGGTGGGGGAACGGGGGGGCCGGGGCTCTGCACCCCCCGTCCGCAGCGGCTGGCTGGGAGCAAAGCGATGGGGAAGCCTGTTCCCGGCGAGGGCCGGGCAGAGCTGGAAGCCCTCGTGTTGGGAAAACTAACGAGGACAAAGCTCCTCTCGTCACCGCCACCTCCGCCAGCATCGCCCAGGATTCTCGCAGTCCCTTGCACGCTGTTGCGTCGGGTGCGAGTTATTTGTTTGCAGATTCCGCCTTTTAAAGAAGCCGTCAGACTGAACCCAGGCAGCCAACAAAACGAGAGGGGGGTGCGTGGGGGGGGGCAAGCCCCTCACAAACTGATGCAAAATAAGAAATCTCAGCTGGCAAATCTCGCAAGCGGAAGTGTACGACCACGCGTAGGCACACGCGCGGCGCAGCCTCCCCCCGCAGAGGAGCCAGCCCGGAGCAGCACGCGGGTCCTGCGCGTCAGCCCCGCAGCACTGGATTAGCTGGGAGAGTGCCAGCCCCCGTTAGGGGGGCAAAGCGGGGCACAGGCAGCCTCCTGCCTCAGTGACTCCTTCCTCCAGGATTTACCTCGGCTAACACGCCACGGCTGCCGGCTTTGTCTGCAATCCCAGTGATTCTGCTCCGGCCTCGCAGAGCTCCACGGGGGCGAGCAGCTTCCTCCCCTAGGGCTGGGAGATGGACAGGACAGGGCTGGGAAGCAGGAGAGAAGGCGGTGTAGCCACCTCATTCCATCACTGCCTTTCCAGGAGCAGCTGGGATTGCGCTACTGCTGCTCCCGTGACCAGCTGTGGCACACGCCGGTCCTGGGAACACGGGCTAAAGAGCGATACGACTTGGTTGCAATTCCCCATTGTGTTCCTTGAGGCGAGCAGGGGAGGATGCAGGGGGCTGCCGTCCCGGTTGTATCTGCTGGAGCCCGGCGTGAAGGGCTAGGGAGGCCAGCAGAGCACTGGCCGCCGGCTGGAGGGCTGGCAAGGGGTGCTGCAGACCTGACGTTGGGTACTGCCCTTGTCCCTTTGGGAAGCACAAGTGTCACACAGCAGTTCTGTGAGGCGGCAGCCATCGCCAGCTTCGGTTCGAAGGTGCCAGCCCTTACGGCCAGGCTCCGCGAGCGCCCGGGCGCCCATCCAGGGCCGGAGCGACGCCGGAGCCTCGTTCACCGCAGCCGCTCCTCCTTCCTCCCAGCGATTTCGGCCTCAGCGCCGCTTCCCGCACGCCGCCGATATTCCCCATTCATACAACTCCCCACCTCAGTCGCGTCCCCGCAGAGACGCTGTTTACGGAAATTGTCAGGCATCAAGCCCTGTCTGCCAAGTACTTTCCAGAACCCAGGAAGCCTCCGAGAGTCGTGAGAAAATATGGAAATAGCCTGTCTGGGGGCGCAGGCTGGCAGGAGGCAGGAAGATGTCCCTCCCTGGCTCCGGCATCTCAAACAAGCCGGGCCTCCCTGAGGGCCAGCTCGCTATTGTCCATTTCTTAGGGACAAAGCGGCCGTTTGTCATGGCCGGGACCAAGCACCCCACCCGCGCCCGGAGCATCCCGCACGCAAAGCTCCCGGAGCCCCGGGATGAAGGCAGCAGAAGGCGAGGAAACAGTTCCTTCCTTAGGAAGGGGAGGAAAAAAGAAGAAAAAAATGGGAAAGATCTGACCGTGCAGCATCCACAGACACTCCTGCGCTCAGCGGAGGCTGATGGAATTCCTGCTCGCAGATACCGTTTCTTACAGTAGCCCGGTAAATTAAATTAAAGCTATTTACTCTGTATTTACAGGCTTACAAATAAATCTCAGAAAGCATTTTACTGAAAGAGGCAGGGGGAGGAGGAGAGAGAAAGAAAAAAAGGCATTTTCTGGGCCAAATATAATAAACAAGGCCACAAACCTCCTCACGATTACTTATTAGCTAAGGGAAAAGGGAGCTGAGAGTTGGTACGCTTGGAATACCGCTACACGGAGCGGAGGAAAGCAGCGTTTCGTTCTCATTTGCAGGTAACAAGAAAGAAAAAAGCAAAATCTTCTTTTTTATGTAAGGAAAGAGCTCTCCTGAGCCCGCGTCTCCAGCCTGTATTTGCACTGCTGCCTTCATTTTAACTGAGTGCTATGGGTCAATGGGAACCCTTTCAAGTTATAACTTCATGATCTGCCCAGCCTATAATGGGAAGCCGGTGGGTTTTGGTTTTTTTTTGTTTTTGTTTTTTTTTTTTTGGTGTTTAAGTGGCTGATTGAGTTCTCTTTGTTTTGTTTGGTGTGTGGTGCACAATGCAGCCCGCTGCATTAGCCAGGAAAATCAATAGCCGCTTCGAAGGGGAAATGTAGAGGGGAACGCAGAGCCGAGGGGCGCAGGGAAGGGAGGAGGAGGAGGAAAGCGGCGCGAGGTGGGGGGATCTGGGGGGCAGAGACCCTCCGGCCGGGCACCACCTGCCCTCGGTACAGCCTGGAAGTGACAAAGTGACACCCTGTCGTGACGGCGACGGCAAACTGAGCCTGTGGCACAAACCCTGCCGCCGCCACGTCACGCAGCACTGAAGCAAACAGCCCCCTTCTCCTGCACCGAAACCCAGAGCTTTCGGAGTCTGAGCAAACTTCGCACCCTCCAGGCACCAGTTCGGCACGCAAGCACGCAGTTTGAGTTATTTTCGGTTTAAAGCTTTAAGGCTTTCTCCTCGGTCAGACCCGAAAGCCCCGCTCCAAGTCAAAGGCTGAGGTTTCTCCTCATTTACACCCTTTTCATACCCGCAGAAGCCAAAGGACAGGAGCTTTTAAAAGCCCGAGCGCCTCGAGACTGGCCAGCTGGCCGCGGCACCGCAGTGCCATTTCTCTTCCCCAACAGACAGGTGCTCAACTTCGGCACGCGCTGCCCCGCCGGCCTCGTCTGCCAAGGGGGACACGGACCGACCCGCAGACACCACCCTACAGCCAGGAAACCGATGCGCATACTCGGGGCATGAAGTAATGAACTTTAAGCCGCACATCTCAACGTATAGCCTGTAAATGATTAGCCTTCGCCTATTAGGCTCGGGTTTGCTGGTGATGCATTAACCGACGAACATATGGCCTTCCTGACCCCAGAGAGCTCCTTACTCCTGCATCGTCGGGTTTCCCAGGGAATCCGAGATGAAAAGCCCGTCTTTTAAAGCCACCCCTCACAGACTTCTCCTGAAGCGCAGAGGCAGGTGACCCTGCGGTCACAGCGCACACTGCAAGCACGCCTCGGGTAACGGGACAGCGTTTTCCCCTCTCCCAGAGGTTCACCGCAGCATCAGGGTGGGACGGGGCCGTATCTGTGTCCATCCCACCTGAAGCCCTGCGCCAAGCTCGCCGGCGTCGGCTCCAGCAGAACCAACGCCTTTCCCCCCCCCTAGACGTTCCTTTCTGGTTCGGTTCAAACGAGGGGAGCCCGTTCCCCCTCTCCTCCCCGTACCACACCTGGACACATGGAACGCCACCGGGTGTCCCCTACAGGGCACAGGAGCAACGTCCATCCTGTCTCCAGCAGCTGCTCCGCCGGCAAGACCCCCCCAGACCTCCGCTGCGAGCTGCATCCCCAAAACTGCAGCCCCCTCTTCCCCCTCGATGGCTTTGTACGAATACAAAGGTAAATCGATCGACTCCCAGCTTTCTGTGCCAGGCCGCCTACCGTGCCCCGCTTTCCTTCGACCTTCCCCTGCTCTGAAGGAAGAAGCCAGGCTAATCTATAGAAATATTTTGGGTGCTGTGTTTGGCAGCCCCGGATTTCTGCCGCCTTCTTCTTGTCCCCCCCGGCTGACACAGGTGTCTAAGAACGGTTTACATTTGATACTGGGCTCGTTAGTTATGGTGCAGCAGGCGCTGCTTGGTGCTTCACCGCATGCCCGGGCAGACGTTCCCACTGTAAACCTCCGCCTCCTTTGCTGGGGAGCAGAGGGGCTCTCCGGCGGGTTACGGGGGGCTCTCATCTGCCGGGGGATGTTTGTTAATCAGGCAGCGATCCGACTTGGTGATAATTAGGCTCCAGTAGCTGCCGGGCAGGGGTCTGGACCACGAGCCCGGCAAAGCAGGGCAGGAGCGGGCGATGCCAGGGATGCAGCCGTCACATCCCTGTGCTCGGAGCGGGTCTGGAAGCGCTGCATCCAGCAGCCAGCGCCCCCGGCAGAGGGAGGTGGGGGCAAAGCCGTGCCTCTTCCCCCCTCTAAGGCAGCGCGGGGCCGGGGGAGGCTGGGAAGCAGAGGGAGCGACTGATGGCTCCCTGTCCTACGGTATTAAGTCCGCCGGCAAGACAGACTTGGCTCCCCCGGCTTCCCTGGATGAGCTCAGCACATTCAGTAGCACTGAAGAGCTTGTTAAGCAATCCCCAGGTTTTGTGCTGACTTCTCCTACAGCTCTTCTAGACGGAGGCAGAGCTGGCACCCGTCCTGAAACCCCGGCGTCACTCTTGGCCCCGCACTCCAGCGAGCGCCATGAGCTCCCCGCCTGCCGCAGCTCCCGCCCGCGGGGCGGCCGCCGGGGAGCGGAGTGCGGCACAAGCCCTCGCAGCCCGCGGAGGGCACGCCGCGCCGGCGCCTGCTAGCCACGCTGGCCCTCCGGCTACCGGCCGGGCATGGCCTCCCAGCCGCGGGCGCACAGGTTGGCCTCATTTAGCCACTCCCTCGATGTGTAGTAAACAGGGCGCTGCCGTAACAGCCAGTATTTACCACACTCCACACTTATTTACTACCCCGTACGGGCTGATGGCTTATCGCTCCCGCTGCAAGGAGGAAAGACGGTGACCCCGAACACTTGCACCCAGGCAAGAGGCGTAGACCCCTGCCCCATGCGGGCATTTCCAACACCGACACCTCGAGCAGGAGCAGGCAGGGAGAAGGAAAGGCCGTTTTCTGCTGGAGACACGGCGGCAGGCTGGAAACCTTCCCCGGATTTGCACGGATGCGGCTCTTTCCACGGTTAGCGATGCATAATGCAGGGGCCCTGCTGCACGGGGCGGTGGAGCGAACAGCCTGATGGAGAGGTTGTAATCCAAGCTTAAGGACAAACAGCTGGTGATTAAACAACAGATGGGAAGGAGGGAAAAGGGGACAGATTTCTTCCCCCTTCCCTGTTTTTTTGTTTTTTGTTTTTTTTTTTTAATCTATTCCCCTTTCAGAGGCAGACTGCAGAAGAGAAGGGAAACCCCCCAAATGCACACTCAAAAGCAAAGGACGGTTTTAATTTGCACAGATGTTAGGGAACGGAGCATTTCCAACAAAGTGCTACAGCCTTTGGGGAAAACGTGTACTCGAAATAAAACTCTGCCTTCCTCTTCCCTAAATCTCTGCGCAAGGCCAGAGATCCCCCAACCTGTAAATTCTCCCAAGCTGAGGCAGAACCTGTGCTAGCAAATACGGTTTGCCCGAAGGAGCCCGTCTATTTCAGCCCCGGTGCCTCGTCCTTCAAGAGATTTTTCACGTGCAAAAGAGCACGGAAACCCCTTCCTCACCTTCGGATCTGCAGCAAGTACCAGCACTCCGGCAAGAAAATAAAAAAAAAAAAAAAAAAAAAAAAAAGGCTGAAATTCTGGGAGAAGCGGGACGCCTTCAAACGAAAGGTGGGTACCGCTCCCCTGCCCGAGATGCCACCCTTTTCGGTCACGCAAGAAAGGGGGAGAACAAAGTGAGCAATGGTCTCGGTTTGGGGTTTTCCCCCTTTCCCGTAAAAAGAAGCCTCCCGCGCAAAGGAGCGCTATAATAAAGTATGCAAGACAGGCTTCCCTTTGGAAATGGGAGATTAAAGTCGAGGGATCATAGGAACACATGCAGAAAGCAAGGCTGCCGCTTCTCCCCCAATTATTGTGCACTCTCTGCTCTATTTTGTTGACCTCGCACATTTCAATCAGGCTTCAGCACATTCTGCCTTCACCTGCTATGAATCAAAACCTGGAGGGCTCAGATCTCCCTGCAAAGAATCCCTTTGATAAGCTTGTTACGGATGCCAGACAGCTCGGGTTTGGCGGGGAGCTTTTGTAGAACGCCATTGCAAATTTATGTCGTCACCCAAGAAAGTTGCGGGGTTCACTTGGCAGCGGGTGGGGAGGGAGCGGAGCCCGGACGCCGCCTCGTTTGCCGCAGCCACAGAGGCCCGGGGAGGAGCGCGCTCCCCCAGCCCCGGGCAGAGCTGCTCCCGCCCCAGCCGAGAAAAGAAATCAAAACATGGAGAAAGTGGGGCACCTCGCGCAGGGCTGAAGCCAGAAACATATGGTGTTTCCACCGCGTGTGGCTTGTCGGGCACCCAAGGATCTCTGCTGCTGCTGTTGCCGCCGCTTACTCTGCCAGGCTCTAAGGCATCCCCGGCCCCGTTCTCTGGGCCAGGTGACATCCCTCCTGCCATCATTCACCCCTCTTCCCGCGCTGCAACCAAATACTGAATGCTCACTACCTGCATTTTACCGATTTGCCCAGCAGAAAACCCTCATTGGAGGCAAACAAGCATCCCGCACGTTTTGCGGGGCTTTTTCTTTAGGCTCCTGAAGTTGCTGGCAACTTATTTCTGCTCCCAAGGTAGCCCTCAACAGCCGGCTCTCCTGCTCTGCTGAGTAGCGGAGAGAGGAAAAGGGAGCCTGTCCCCCTCCCAGAGCTTCTCTGCTTTGTGGAGGGTCACTTAACCCCCTGGCTCCATCCATCAGCGGTTTTTCCTCTCGCTGACTAGAGGCAGGCTCTCCTTGAGACCCTCCTGCTGGGAAGCGCAATGGAAACTGGTGGTTTCGGTAGGGTTAAGAAACCCTTAGAGCCGTTCCGTCCTGGTTTTCTCTCAAAGACAGCAAGTCAGACAAGCCGGGTCCTATGCACACAATGGCTCCCTGCACCCATCCCTGGCTGCGTGGTGCCGTGTCCAGTGTGTCCCCGCCACCGGCTCCCTGCAGAGGGGTGGGTGTCCTGAGCATCCCTGCCCCGCATCCCTGCCCCGCTGCCGGGATCTGCCCCCCGCTGCTCGCTTTCCCTCTGCTTGTCTCGTCCACGGGACAGAGTTTATTTTTACGCTGAAAGACAAAGCCGGATTTTATGTTTTTACATGAACGTAGATGCCGGCTGACAGACTCTCTCCACAGTAGTGAGGAAATTCAGACCCTCCGGCGCTGGGTGGGATCACCCCGCGCATGCAAACTCCTGGCAGTAATTGGAAACAGTCGCTGCTGCAGCTCTGCGGGGCCTCGGGGGCACCGGGAATGTTTTCCTTCCCCCCCCCCCGCCCCAGGGTCATTTCATGGAGCTCCAGAACCAGAGGCTGGACGAATTTAGTAGAGTTCACAACCTCCACAGCCGAGCAAACCCAGCAGCCCAGGCATTTTTGTGTACTGAATCACATCTTACCTGACAGGACTCGCACCTTTCAACCCTTTGTTCGAAGAACTGTTAAATTCTTTATTTAGCTGCGACGCGGAGTCCCCAGCCTGAGCAGCGCGCTGTCCCTGGGCTCGTTTGGAGCAGCTCGCTCCGATAATAAACCCGAGCATGGATGCTCCGGGCAGAGCTCGTACCCCACACCCTCAACTTAATTTCTGTGGCCTGTTCTCGTGCCGAATTCAACCCCGACCGAGCACGGCGACCCTCGGCAGCCGTCGCCACGCTGCTCCTTTCTGAGGTCCCCCCCAAGCCTGGCGACAAACCCTCGTTTCCCACGGCCCTGGGTGAGATAGCAGGGGAAGGGCAGCACCCTTAGGTGACGGGCACGTCGCCCGGTTTCTGGGGAGGGAGGGAGAGCAGCGCGGGCGCGTCGGAGCCTGGCAGGCGGCCCCGGGCGGGATGCTCGGACCCGCTGCGCCAGGGAGGCTGCCGCAATACGCAGCCCACAAACACAAATATTTAGCTACAGGGTGGCCGTTTTCCAAGCCCAGCGTTTCCTCTGCAGCCACGGCAGCGGCTGAGCCCGGGGCCGGCTCGGCGCGGGGTGCCGGGGTGGGAGCGGGGGGACACGCCATCCCCGCAGCATCCCCCCACGCCAACAAAGCGCGGGGTTGTTCTGCTTCCCAGCCCCCGAGAGCATATGGAGCTGAGGCGTGATTGCATTATTTCTACTGTACTGCAGCAGAACTCCACAGAAAGCTGTAATAAACTGCTCCCCGCCTGTCCCCCGGCACAGAGGGGGGGGGAAAAGCCGCTCGACAGGAGCGTGCTCACGGAAGCCGTGCTCCTGAAGGCGAGCTGCGCTCCACAAAGCCAGGGCTCCGGGGCCCGGAATCACACCTTTCCACAAGGCTGGATGATGAAATTTCTATGTGCTTTCTCCTCTCCGCTCCCTCCCCTTTCGGGATAATTAGGTTTGTGTCTGGCCAGTTATAGAGGATGATGGGATTTAGCACGGGCTGGCCTGGGAAAGCTATAAAGGGAGAAGAAAACCAAGTGAATTCCTATGGGATCCGCGTAAACAGGGCCCGCTGGTGTGCCCAGATATCGCCAAAGAACAGCGGGGATGCTGCTCTTACCTCTCCCCCCGCGCGGAGGGTGGCAGCGTGGGATGACTTTTAGTTTATGTCTTCTGTAGCCTTAGGAAAAAAGCGGGAAAATCACAGACTCCCTATAATTTCCTGCTGTGTACTGCTATAAGGTATAGGACCCGCGTAAAGATGGATAATTCAGCTAATACTTCAGCTCTGGCCCCTGCTCAGTGGGCAACATCAGGCCGCAGGGGCAATGAAAATCCCAAGACGGACGCAAAGACGGAGACGATTGTTTCCAACTTCGACATAACTTTGCTTCGGCCACAAACACGTGTGCCAAACGCCAGAATAAGCCCTAAACTTGCAGATGGCCCTGCATGAAACGGCTTTAAACAGCTTCCCTGGTTCTCTCCGCCCAAAAAACCCCATTCAGATCAAGAGAAAAGGCACTGCCAAAGCCAGTCGGAGGAAGGGATGCTTCAGTAAATGGGATGCAGGAGCCAGCTGACGGTTCCAAGTCCTCCTCCGAGAAAGCAAGCTGCTTGCAAACAGACTTGCAAGTAGTGGGGGGGGGCAGGGGGAAGGAAAAATCTGTCAAGTTACTCACTCAGGAGACGTTAAAAACAGCCAAGCTACAAATCTCTCTACACTCCGCAACACGCGGCAAAACCCTCCTAGTGTTTCAGCTGAGGCTGGAGGCAGGAGAAACGTCAGGACCCTCCGAGAGGGCAGTGATACGCGGGGGACGGGACGAAAAAGGGCTGGAAACGGGCAAAATGAGTCCTGTCGTCCGTGCCCTCAGGACACCCGCTCCAGCCCGCCTCGGTGAACACCCTCAGATTTCTGGCAGCGCCTTCAAAGTCCTTGTTCAACCCGGGGACCGCCTGAGTGCAGCAATCACACCGGCTGCCAGCCCCCCGCGGCTGCATCGCCCTCCCGCCCCAGGGACGGGAGTTTACGAGGCTGTGGCCCGCACCAGAGTTATTGTGCTGTGTTAAATTTATCGGTACTATCTCACCTCATTAAATGCTTAAATAGACCTGACAAGACAGAAAAATGGGACTTCAAGAAAAAAAACGAGAAGGAAGCCGGTGTTGGCACGCTCTAAGTCAGCTCTAACGTGGCCGCCCGCTCTTGAGGAAAGGACGGGGCGCAGCGCCCAGCGTGGGGGGGGTCGCACAGCACGGCAAGACTTCCCGGAGAGCCCCGTCCCGGCGGGAAAAGGCCCTGGCACCACTCCTTAGGACCCCGCTTGCCAGAGGGACACGCGTCGCTCAGCCCGAGGACAGAGAGCGGAGGAGACAGGGCCCGTCCTGGCCAGGCTGTCAAACCCGGCTTAGCGTGAGCCGAGCTTCTGCTCCCCACGTGGCCGCCAGCACCCACCCCCTCGCAGCGGCCGCCTTGCCAAGCGGCTACTCGAGGCCTTCGGGGAAGCTTAATTAAGGACCCCCTTTGTTCTGTACTCTTAACCTTGGCTGCAGTCACCTGCCTGTTTCACGCCGGTGCCTCTTCTCTGCTGAGGATGCGAGTGCCGGGGCCGGCAGCGGGGAGACAGCCAGCGCCGCACGGCTCCGCTTTCCCCGCTCCGAACGGGCATAACACCGCACTTAATTTTGATTTAGTGGGACAGCTACAGTATAATGGCTGCGGGAGACCATTATCCTGTGACAATGTTCTGTTCCACTGTTATTGCTTCATTAATTAAGTACCAATTGACTATTAATTGCGGGAGATATTTATTATGGGAGAGAACCAGTTACCAAGTAGTTAAAGGTCAATAAGAGGTTTAGCTCAGCAGTTGCTATTTACACACGCCCTCTCCATCCCCGCGGTGGCTCAGGGGACCCCGGGCGCCCACAGAGGTGACAGCATCCCGCTGCCACGGTGCCTCCCGCATCCCGAGCAAACGGAGGTGCGAGGGGCCAGGAGCCCACCAGCCGCTGTTTCACCCCTGGAGGATTGCGACAGCAACGGAGGGAAAGCTGCCCGACAACAGAAATAATGAGCCTCTACTCCCTGGCTGGGATGCAGGGCTGGGATCTGATCCCGAAAACATGGAGGCAGGGCAGGAATTCCGGCATCCCGCAGGCTCCGGGTGCCACCGGCCCCCCGGCGCAGAGCGGGACGGGCAGAGGAAGCGCCTTGCCCTCCTCACACAAAGCCTGTGGCTGGAGGGAGCAATGAAAGCGGAGCTGTGCATCCCCAGAGGGTGCTCAGCCCGCTGGAGTCTCTTAAGGAAAAGATGCGCCTGAAATCTTGGGAGTGAGTTGTCGCAGAAGGATTTTTATCTGCCTTCGGAGACCCATCGCTCACTCGCGCGGGCTCCCGCAGTACCTGCCCCGCTCCAGCGGACACGTGCGCGTGGAAAGCGCCACGCTTCTCTCCAGAGAGACGCCTCCGATGGGCGCACACGTCGTTGTCACACACCAAACGGCTCCCAATTTAAGGGACAAGCCGTGCAAATTCCAGCTAATTGATATTGGGTCGCATTTTGCGCTCTTTAGGTTGCTCTCCGCCTTCAAAACGTACTTTAAAATGACTCCAGGCTAATGCGTTTTGAACCTGAAAGGAGCTTCAGTTAGGAAGAGGCTGCTTTTCCCGCAGAAGAGCTCAACTCTTACAATGACGGGGAGATTATCTGAAGAGACCTTCGCTCTCATTTAACAAATTAAATGACTCGATTTTCAGGAGTTCAGCATCTGAAGTACTGTGCTGTTTTTGAAAAATCTGGCTGTAAATGTCATCACGCTGGGCCCTTTAGAAAAACCTGACTGCAGTAATGGCTGGGAACTTTTGAAACCCAAATCCGGCGCGCTGTTGAAGCGCTGACCCTAAACCCGTCCTATTCAGGAGCAGACACCCACCTTCGGATGTGAAATTTACTCGCTACCTTCATTTCTATTTCAAGTGAAAGCTTTACCAAAGGAGGAAAATAATCAGAGGGCTGAGCGTCCCCCTTTCCCCTTCGTGTCCGAGCCCGCAGCACCCGACCAGCTCCCACGTCCCGCATCCGCCGCCTCCTCCTCGGAGCGCCCGCGGGCAGGCTCTCACCCCCGGCAGCGCTTCTCTTTCCCGGGACAGCTCCAGGAATACCGATCCAAGGCTGTTCTACATGGCTTATTAACACCGTCACGGTCCCTGCGTAAATTCATTGCGCAGAAACAGAAGGTGCCCTTTCCTTCGGCGAAGGCAAAGCGATGCCGAGTGCTCTCCGGTCCTCCAGAACGGGCTAAATAACCTTCCTGCAGTTTATTTCCGAAGGAAAGTGGAGGGAAGGCTGTAGGGGAAATCAGACACCTTGCTGTAGCTCATCTCTGGCTCCGCGCCTACCCCAGGAGTCCTGTCTGCTCAGCCAACTGGCAAGAACAAGCCATTAGGGCCATCAGCGCTGCGGAGGCGACGCAGCCGCCGAGGGGAGAGCCGGAGCCTCCTTCCGTCGCACAGGATCCATACATCACACGGGATCACAGGCACTAATGCTACGCCAGCTCAGTCCTGATTCAGGAACTGGTGTCGCATGCAGCGGAGAGGCCAGGGAAAATAAACAAACAAGAATCGCGGGATGAAAGCAGCAGAGACCAGCTTGACCGGGGTTTCCGCCTGACTGTGTAGCCTTGCTTCCAGTTCTGCATTTGTAAGGACTTTGGGGCAGGGACAAGCCTCTCCCCGCACGGGCAGGGCACACAGCATCTCATAGAATCACAGAAGGGTTCGGGCTGGAAGGGACCTTAAAGGCCACCCAGTGCCACCCCCTGCCCTGGGCAGGGACACCTCCCACCAGCCCAGGCTGCTCCAAGCCCCGTCCAACCTGGCCTTGAACCCCTCCAGGGATGGGGCAGCCACAGCTGCTCTGGGCAGCCAGCAATCCTGGCAATCCCGGCAATCCCGGGGAGAGGGACAGGGCAGAAGGCAGCAGCCGCCCCCCAGCCCAGCCCCCCGCGCGGAGCAGCCTCGGCTCCTCCGTTTGGCTGCAGCTGCCCAACTTCCCCTTCCCGCCGCAGGTCGCTCACTTCTGCCTTCCCGGGGCTCGCTATTATTATCTCCGAGTTTTGCAAACGCCTCACGCGCCTTCAGCCCGGACCCGGCCGGACCAGGCGTCTGAGGAGGGGGGCTAAGAGGGAGAGCCAGTCATCTGGGGGAAGAGCGGCCTCGCGTCTGGCCCCGGCTGTGCTGCTGACCCCCATCTGCCCCCAAGTCCTCCCCGCTTGGCGCTTCACCTGCCTTTCTCCTAACACCGGCAGGGAATGCTGCTGAAAAAGAGCTCCAGGAATTCTCAGCATCGCCAGAAACACGCCCTCGGTGCGGGGGAGGAGGATGCCGCGAGGCTCCCGCTCCAGCCTGGCCCCCCCAGGGCTCCCACAGCCCCGACCACCCTTTGCCAGCGCCCCAAAGCGACACCCTTAAAGTCGGGACTTTAATATGCGGAGAGCAAACTCTTTAAAAAGCACCCTAAAAAGCAGCTGCATGCCGCCGGAAAAAGGGGAGTTTCGCGTATCGAACAATAATAGCAAGATATTATCAATGTAGGGCTGTGATTGTGCCACATGAAAAATAAAATACACACTGGTTAATCAAAGCGCTACAGACACTTTTAAGTAATCCCAACTCTGGCTTTGCATAACTCCATATACTGCCAGCAGCACTCCCATCGACCACAAGAGACCATCATATACATCAAAAATTCTCCTTTAAATTTATTTTCTGTAAAGATTGGTCTTTTGAACTGCAGCGGTGGAAGCTTAAGGGTACAAAAATCTGCCTTTTTTGTCTCTCCCTCTCGCGGAGGATGCTGATCTGTGGGGAAAGTGCTGCCACAAGCTTCTGTGCCTTGTCAAGATACCCGTCCTTTTCATGGATCGCTTCTCTTATCAGCCACTTGATTAAGACATTAAAAGAAAGAAGGTGAAGGAAGGTTGTGCGGCAGGAAAGAGGCAGCGCCAGGCTTCCTCCTCCTTGAAGACGGCGTAACAACTGCCTGCCTGCCAGGAGCCTGGCTTCGCCGGGAGCCGGAGCATCACCCGGCGCCTGGAGCCCCACGCTCCTGCCTGCAGGGTCCCCAAAAGCCGGCCGGGGGGAGCAGCACCTCGGGGGATGCTCCAAGGGATGCTCCGGGACAGAGCCCGGCTCCGCGCCCGGGACGGTGCTACCCTTGGGAATTTTCCAGCCCGGCGGAATTAACCGCTGGGATAATAAAGCGGTCCCAGTACATTAGCATGCGAAAAGGGGGTTTATGGTTTTATCGTCCAAAAATGCCAAAAATAGTTACGGCCTTAAGGCAACGCGCGACCGGCTGGAAGCCCCGGGGGCTGGAGGGCTTTGTGCTCAGATGTGGGAACTCTCTGGCAGATAAAAGCGGGACATCACTGCCTCGACTTCCCTGAAACTCCGCTTTGCACGCAGCGCTCTTCACATTGTCAAAGAACTTCATAAAAGTTAAATTAAATACTTGCACTTCCCCTGTGAGACATCAAAGCCATACTTATTCTACAAGCGGGGAAACCAGAGCGGGAGGCAGAGCCAAGACCAGAATCAGAGGTGTGTTTAAGAACATGCACCGACACATGCCCATTGTAAACATCGAGGATAGATGAGCCTTTAATGTGCTCTACAAAGCCTTAAGCACACTGAAAACCTGCTCAAACCCGGGGCGTGTTACCAAAGGCATTCTAAAAAAAAAAAAAAAAAAAAAAAAAAAATCTAAAATCTGCTTCAACTTTTTTGTGCAGAGCATGTTTAGTCTGGACAAAGAGATGAAGCGATTTTCTCCTGCGGTAACTGGGAGGCAGAGGCGAGGCTGCCGCAGCGGCGGGCTCCCGCCTGCTCAGCGCTGCCCGAGAGCGGCACGCCGGCCGGGAACGCGGCAGCAGCTTCCCCCGGGGAAGCCCCTTCGGGAAAAACGGACACCCAAACCAGGCTTTGGAGGCCAAGGTGTGGGGCCGTGACGGGGCAGAGCACCCGGGACGAACGCCCGCAGCCCGGCCCCGAGATAAACCTGCGGCACTGCCTTGTTTTCCAGCTCCCGCTGGAAGAGGCAGGAGGAGACGAAGAAGCGGGTTCGGTTTATTAAAACCTCAGCTCAAATTCCCAGTAGGTGATCCAGACTCCCCAGCGTAACGAGAGCATTAAGGGGGGCGGGGGGAGGAAGCGCATCCCACCGCATGTATTTACCGCCTTTAATAATTCATCCTCGCACAGGCAGCCCGGCTCGAGCGCGGTCCCTCGGAAAGCAACAGCCTTTCCGACTGCACGGATTCCGCTAATGTCTTCATAAAAGGTTCTCAACCAGACCTCCTCTCCACATCAACTGCACCAAAGGAAAACTAATAGCTCCAGCTGGCGCTCGTTGAGAAGTCACTTAATATTTCACAATGCAGGGAGCTCGGTTTAATGGGACACGTTGTTTTTCCCTAAGCAGTTGGAAAACCCCTTGACATCATATTAATAATGTCAAGTTTTATCGGCGCTCTGATTTGAAATGATATTAAACTTTTCAGACTGTCTCGACTGAAGGAGGAAGCTGTTAAGACGCGGACAGTCTGGATAACTGGAAAAATAATAGGTCTTGTCAGCCGCTTCTTCCAGACTGCAGGGGAACGATGTGAAAAAATCGGGAATCGGGCGTTTCTCCTCTACGCTAGCCGGCTGGGCAACGCGATTCCTCAACACGAACGCTGGCTGGGGGTGGAGGATGCCATGCCTAACCTCCGGCCAAGGTAAGACGAGTTGTTTCTGCAGCAGTCGCAATGCAAGCACAGCTGCGAACGGGAGAAAACACCTTTGCTTTCGAGCTCTAGGGGCGATACAAAAGAGGCGGAGGAGTGAGTTATGCAGGGAAGGAGCTCGAGGAGCCCGGCAGCGCTGCAGCCCACTGCGCACCCGCATCTCCCTTCTGCCTCAGCCCCCGTGCTGCTGGAGCGTCCTTTCATACGCCTTCTGCGCAACTCGCTCACGCCGTCTCCTTCCCCCACACACAGTTAGGCTGAATTACTTTCTGCAGTAAGTAGCCGCACGTGAAAAAAAAAAAAAGTCCGCTAAATGTGCAATAAACTGGAAACTCGCGTATTATTTTCATATACACGTTTCCAGCTTGCCTGCTGTCAAATGGCTCTTCATTACCAGTTTATTCTGGACCAGTGGCTTAAAAAAATCCCATTTTGACAACCAAATGCTGCTCAGTGCACCTGAAGGATGGCATTTTAAATTGCACCTTCCGTTTTGCATGACACGAAATGGTGATATTGCGACTCGGTTTATCGGGAGGTTGGAGCAGCCCCTCCCCAGGTCCAGTCTACAGCCTCTGGAGCTGATGGAATTTACTTTGCTCCATTAAGACAGTGCATGGCTTTGCTATGGCTGCTGCATGCCAAGCAGCCGGCGAGCTCAGCCGCTCTGCGCAGAGGCTGTGCCTGTGCCCAGGAAGCTTATTCAGGGCATAAATCGTCCTTACACCATGTAGGCAAGCCTGCTCTTCCAAGCTCTCAGACACTGCGGCTCGGACTGCATTTCAAACCAGCTCCTCTACAAAGACGGAGCGGACACCCCGCAGGAATGGTCCCTCTGGCCACGCGCTTATTTCTGACCTGGTTTTTAGAAGGTCTTAGGGAAGCAACGATGCGGTTACAGGCACTTTACCAATACGGGTCTTTTTGCTGCTCTTCAGACATTCCCACGGCAAGGCCCTACCTCAGCGCTCCCTTCGCCCGAAGCGCCTCGGTGGGTATCGATCCCCGGGACCTGCCCCGTGGATGCAGCCGCTCCCCGCATCCCTCCCCAACATCCCACCTTCCCGGCGCCGTGCCGCCCCCGGCCACCCCGCGCACGGCAGCCGCGGCTCCCGCCGTCCCTCTGCTTCAGTTAGAGGCTTGAAAAGGCAGCCTCTCGCTTTGATTGTTTCCCACAGCCGCGCTGTAACTCTCGTTTCAATCACGGTTTTCCACTGTAACAGGTGAATAGGCCTATTCTCGCTGACAGAATGGCCAAGGAGGAAACTCGAGCTCCGTTTGGGTAATTTACAGGACAAGCTTAGCTTCCCTCGTGCAGATTCTGGCCTTTACTCCGTGTCAGATTTTATCAATTAGCAATTAACAGTAGAATGGACATCCCTTTAAAACCCCTCTTTCCAGTGGCGTCTGTTTAAGAACACCGAGCGCTTTGCTTGCTGCTGTGCTGAAACTGCCGCCTTCTGCTCAGCAACGTCACCTCCCTCTTCCCCGCATCCCTCCCCTCTGCTGCCCGCCACCCTCTGCCCGCCGGCACCGTCACCGCCGAGGGGGCGGCACGAGGTCCCACGCACACCTACTGCCATCGCTCATGGGGTGCCACCGCCCATGGGAGGCAAGAGACCCGGGCACCCCCCGACGCGCGGGTCTGAACGCATCAGGCACCATTAAAATACACAGCAGAGGACAAGACCGGCTGCTACCAAAACTTTTCCGAAGGCACATAAACGAGGGAGGCGTAACGATCGCTCCCGGGGGGTTTCGGGCCCGACAAGACCAGCAGCCAGCGGAAGGTCTCAGATAGATGCCGCATATCAGGCATCATCCCGTTAATTGGGATGCAGCGTGGACTGCAGCGTCTTCAGGCTTATACACAGGCAGAGCCGCTGTCGTTAGCAAATTTATACAGCCCCCTTGGCCGGCGCTGCGCCGCTCCAGAAGATTAAACAAACTCGCGCTCCGGGGGAAGAGTTATAAATAAGCGACTCGCCCACTCGGGAGGTTGATCCTGCGCCGCTTTTAGGCAGGAGAGAGAGGGAGCTCCCCTCGCTCTGCCCAGGGGGGATCAGAGCCGCCCCTCGGCGCGGCAGGGGCTCCGCTCATCCCCGGGGGGGTCGCCCAGGCAGCGAGATGCAGCCGGCACCCCCCGCAGCGCCCCGGCCCTGCAGACCCGGGGATTGGTTGGGCCCCTCAGGCTGTCGGCAGACGAGCTTAAAGTCAGCCCAGTCCCCCCCGGTCCAGCCCCCCGCTCCCCCGGGGGAGACAGGGGGTGCAGACCCAACGGCAGGACGGCGTTAAAAACCCCATGGAATGGCTGGAAGGAATCTCATCCCGCGCAGACAGCGACGGCATTAAAACCAAATCCGTTCCCAGAGAAGTTCAGTACGTCACAGCGATACCAGAGAGAAGTGTTATTAAGAGTCTGAGGTTAAGAAAAATTACTGTTATTTGCTTTATTTAAAGCCTATTACATGTTGTTTATCAGGGTAAAAGTTAAAAGTTCGTACCGGGTTGCGCCAGAGGAGCGGCAGGGATTTTCACAAGTGGCTCGTGAGGTTCATCGTCCAAACTAAAGCACTTCCAACAGCATTTTTAGGAAGTATTTAGCATGCAGCCCCCGAAGGTCAGGCTTTGCTCAAATGGCTCCGTTTCAGACATTAAACTTGACGTCGCTGGTCTGTTTGCAAAGTCTTGACCTGTGGTTTCAAATGAATCACGCAGCCTAGCCTCCCCGTCTGCAATCGCTGGCGCGGGCAAACCCACCCATTTGCTCTATTAGACCGGGCAAACAAACCGTTTTAGTTACGTGCACCAGGGCTCACGCTCGCGAACGACCGCAGGTACGAAGCCGTGCATGCAAAATGGGAAGCTGATTTATGAACACATCTTCTGAAATTAAGCTAAGTGCAAGTGAAAAGAATTTTGCAAGTGCTCTTCTAAGTGCCTGAAAATGTAATAGGGCCCAGGGCTGTTTGGCTTAAGAACAAAATAAAAGTGCTTGCCTTGCCGGATTTCATTCTACGGGCGCAAGGGGAATAAAACCCCACGTCTAGGAAGTTCTTACTGGGGCTGGGGGGTTTTTCCCCACACAGCACTATTGGAAAGGGCTCCTAATCATCATTATCCTAAACACCGGCATCTTTTTTGGGGAACCACGGGCCGCAGGCGAGGGGTTTGAGAGAGAAAACGGACCCCGAGTGTATTCTCGGACTAATTCAGTGGAAGCGGTGAGTTATGGGTGTCCTGGCAGAGCGGCGCAGGGGGCGCGCAGGGGACGGGACCAGGCGACCGAGGGCTTTTCTCCAAGCGCCAACACCACGAATACTTTTCCATCCCACCCCAGGTGGCTCGGGCGGCCCAGCGGCTCCCCCGGCGCCCCCCAGCACCCCGGCCGGCCAGCAGAGCACCCCGGGTGGCCAGCAGCAGGGTGTCCCCTCCGGGAGGGCAGCCCCGCGGTGGCCCGTCGCGGGATGCCCCCGGGATGCTCCCGCGCAGCCTCTGTGCCAGCATCGGTTTCAAGAGCCCCCGACCTTTAATAATCGTTTCTGCCGTTATCTGAACACTTCCTAATTCATCCCCTTCTGTCCCTGAAAATCTAAATCCTATTTAAGTTAATGCCCTTCATTTTCATTTATAAAGACAGATACAAAATAATTATTTCCTATCTCTGCTGTTTCCTTATCTTCTGTCCTAATAATTCCTCGCTGTCTCTCTTTCATCATCTGTCTGCAGTACAAGAAACTTTTCTGTTAGTTAAAATATTCTGTGTGTTCATTTTCCTCCTCTTTCATATCTCGCCGCTTCCCTCCCCCTACCTGCCCTCGCCCCCCCTTCCCCAGGCCTGCCACTGCTTTTCATGCTCACCCTTCACACCGATCTTCACATCTCTCTGGTGTTTGGATTTCAGCGTGCAATTTTATATGCAAATTCCAGCAGGCCACCTCTTCACTCTCTGCCTTTGATATCCGAGGAGCCCTGCCTGGCTGGAGTGTTTTGCATAAGCACCGGCGCTCCAAAGGACGGCTCCATCCTCGCCCCTGATGAAAGCGGCCAGGCGAGCGGGAACAGATGTGTCTCCTGGTGACAATTTGATTAAAAGAAAATAGAGGTGTTTGGCGCGGGAGACCGGCCCTGCCAACGCCAGAAGAAAGAGACCCCGTCCTCCGGCAGACAAGGGCACGGGTTTCGCTAGGGAGCCAGCAGCTGCCGCCAGGCACCGGAGACGAGGGGCCGGCAGGGCTTCAAGGGGCCGGGGGCTCTGCCAGGCACCGGAGGGTCCAGCCGCCCACCAACACCCACCTTCACCTTCCTCTCGGCAGCCCCAGTGCACCGGGCTCCTCTCTGGGCTCAGCCAAAGCACCCGCATCAACAGTTTGTAGTGACGGAGCGTCCTCTTTATCACCCCCGGCCGCATCCCCCAGGTCAGCCCGGGCGCAGGCGAGCCCTTTGCCGGTGCCCAGCACACACACGCAGCATCCTGCATCCTCCCAGTCCCGCCGGAACCACAGATATCGGCCCTGGTGAAGCCAAATCACAAGCGCCAACAGCCCTCGTCGCTCCAAGTCTCTAAATCAACATGGCAACGCTTCAGAGCTTGCCCCTGGTAGATGCCTTGCAAGCCGCCTTCCTCACGCTGTTTATGCTCGTTACAGACCATTCCACGTCCGCACAAATAAAAGCCTGTTGGGTGCGTTGCGCGTCTATATATGTTTATTAAATCTCTTTTCTCCCGGTATATATTGTCAGCCCTCGGTACGCTCTGTTTGTTCTTTTCCCGCATAGCGAGTTACTCTTACGTTAGCTGAAGAGCGTTTATGTGTTTGCAATCAAAAGAAATAGGATTGTAAGTGTTCAAAAATTGACGGCGGAGCTCTGAGCATCTGAGATTCCCAAAATGCATTTCTAACGGCGCTTCCCGAGAACGGCTTAAGCTTTGCTTATTTCTTCAGACCACGGAAAATATTGCATTCTGGGCGCCCTTCTCTACAACTCGTCCAGCTTCCCAAAGATGCGAAAGTTGACTCAAAATCGTTTCTTTGCGGGCAGAACTTTAGAGCCCCGGTAATTGTTCGCAGGAACCGCGTAGCTCTGGCAAGCAAAGAAAGAGCTCAGTCTTATGCTGTCTAGCACGGAGCGATCGCTTCTGATAAATAATTTTGACTAGTGACTCATCAGCAGCCTATGCAGGAAGTATATATTTAAACCTGCACAGCTTAAACAATTGTTAAAGATGTCAGTTTATCATGCCGACAGTTTTTATTGAAAGGAGGAGGAAAATATCATTTTTTAAATTAATGAGAGCAGACCTTATCTCGGTTGCTTTTACCACACTGTATTTTGGAAAATACTCATTTATTGTTCACAATTGCTTCTCTTTGTTGGACCCGCACGCCAAAAGCCACATTTCAAAAGACTTTATAAACAGGAACCAACAAAACCTCGGCGCTCGGAGCCGCAGAAGCAGCAAAATGCGGGAAGATTAACTCGCTTGCCCAAAGTTACGTTAAATCAGGGCAAACTCGTGAGTGGAACCCAGGTCCCGGCTCCCCCCGCCGCAAGCCTGGACCGCTCGTGCGTTGCCCCAGATAAACCAGCTCCCACGGCCGTGGAGGGAGGCCGCCCTCCCCGGCACTGCCCCCGCACCCCGCCTGCCTCCCCGCAGCATTTCCCTCCACGTTTTACCCAGCAACTGGATGATTTCTCATTTTCACCACTGCTGTCAGGGCTGGGGTCAGAGGTGGAAGCTTCCCCCTTCCTGCAAACCCCCTAAATCACTCGCGGGGGATCCCGAGGGCCCATATGGGCTCAGGGTGTCCGATTGCAGGCTTTGATGGCGTTTCTTAGCCCAGGAGGAGGCGAGAATGGCAAGGCCATGTGGGCAGGACAGCTGCCGCCCGGCCCCGGGGCCAGGGGACACCGGCAGCTCCAGCCACCGGCAGAACCTCCGGTAAGGTGGCAACGAGACGCCAAGGTGGGAGCAATCCGGGAGGGCAAAGCCAACTCTTCCACCATATGGGATTTTAAATTAATCCTGTCAGCTCAGCTAAAGGGGCTGCCAACGTTCCAGACAGCTCGCTGAAGGCTCTGGCTCAGCGGCGAAGGGGAGGAAGGCTCCTCCGGCTGGGATGGTCCCTGCATCCCGCCGGGGGCACTGCGCCCTGCCTGCTCCCCCCACCGCAAAAGGGGGGCCAAAGAGACAGGGGTGCTCGGAGGAGAGCGAGAAGGTCCTGGGCAACTCTGAGATAAAGACAGATCTTTTTAAAAAATGAGGCTCTGCCTTCGGGACGGCAGCTGGTAAGAGGAGGCAATAAAAAGGCAAGGGATGATCCCAAAGAGGGAGGCTGGGACTACTCCACCATCTCATAAGGCAGGAGAACCGGGGCTTTCAATAAAATCAGACAGGAGGAAAGTCCAAGCTGATAAAAAGAACTACTTCTCCAGCGCGGTAATTAAGTTATTGCCACAGGAAATAAGGCCAAAAGCTTAGCGAGACTCCAGGCGGGACCACAGGCTCGCACAGCTACCGCCAGCACCCGGGCCCATCGCACCGCACGGTGAAATGCTTCTTGGGAGCATCTTAAACCTCCTCTTTCGTGCTGACGAGCACCTTGGACTGTTAAGAGGCCAGGATGAAGCCTCTGGGGGGACAGACGATTACCCACGTATTACCTTGGCCTCAACTTTCAGGACAGAAGCGCAACGGCGACTCCGAAAGCAGCCCAAACCCCACTGCAAACTGCCCGCGTGGTTTTCCCCATACGGGAAGGACCCTGAGAACGGGCCCAAGCAAAATTCCCAGAGCAGGTCTTGGACACACCCCCCCGCCCCCTCCTCCCTGCAGAAGGGGCAGGTGCCCGTCCTTCTTCCCCCCCACCCCGAAAGCGGCTAAATCAAGCCCTAATGGACCAGCGCGGAGCTGGCTGCTGATGGAAACCCGTGCAGCCGCGTACGCTTAAAGGGCTAAGAGAACTCTTCAGCCAAGTCCCCACTGTGCTCTTTTCAGGAGAGGTCCTTTTAACTCGATGCTATTCCCAGACCATTGCACTGATTTAAATGTTAACACGCTCTCCAGGAGACAGGCGCCTCCCGCGCGTCAAATGCCGCCGCAGCCCAGAGCTCTGCTGGGCCGGGGATGGGTGCTGCGGGGTGCCCCGGGGAAGGGGGAGCATCCCAGGGGCAGCGCTCACTGCCAAAAAAGAAACACAGGTGCCAATTTGCGATACTGCCTAAACGCGTAATGCGAAGTGCAACACCCATCAAAAACAAAGGCGAATGGGGAGAAAAATGGCGGGGGGGGGGGTGGGGTGGGGTGTGGAACTAGGTGATCTTTAAGGTCCCTTCCAACCCGAACCATTCTGTGATTCTATGAAAAAGCCGCTCTGGAAACAGCCAGGAAAAACGTCTGGGGAATGTACTTGGAGATTTGAGAAAGCTTAAGTCTGGGACACAAATCCCTGTTCTTTGTCCCTAACAATAGAGGATAAAGTCTGATACAGCTCGCCCGGTTGTGACGGGGGGATCTTGCTGCTTATGTCCAGCGGAAAAGATACGATCTCGCCGCTGATTACGCGGGGCTCACAGCCCTGGCAGCAATTGCACGGCGCTATCAGCTCGTCCCGTGGTTTCTGTGGCAGTGGCGGGGCACGGAAAAGCCCCAGAACAACGTAAGCGAGACACTGCCCGTGGGGGCGAGACTGTAACCCCTGCCTTCACCAAAAGGGGAGGGTTTGCAATAGGATAGGAAGGGGCAAATCCCGAACGCAAGCGCAGCAAGAGGAGGCCAGGGGCTGCACTTTCTCCACGGAGCTGGGGACAAGGTGACGGAACCGAGCTGTTTGGAGACAAACACGGCGAGGACGGAGGAGCGGGGCTTGGAAGGACAGGCGGGGGTTCCCCTGCAGAGACCCCGCGTGGGAAGAGCATCCCACCACGAGCTCTTAGAAGCAGAAAGGGCCTTTTATCCCCCCCCGCCTCCCATGGCCACGCTTCTTCCCCTGGGATTCGCCTGCTGCGAGGCGGCTGCGTCTCTGCCTGCGCGAGGGCGAGCTTTCGGGGCGGGGAGGGACACAACAAGGGCTGGCATATCTGCAGCTCTGCAGCCTCCTCGCAACGCAAGATTTCCCCGACTCTTCCCTGCTGGCGTCTGCAGGCTGGGAAGCCTCTGAACAAGGCTCCCTCTAATCCATCAGAGGTACTACTGCCCATCCGTGCTCAGCGGGAGCTCTGCCTCTCCACTAAATCCCTCAAGCCATCTCCAAATCACCTAATCTGCATCTCTACCACCTCCCTCTTTCCAGTGACCTTCCCCCTCGCATACGGTATCTGCGGGCTTCCAGATAATTCCCTCACATCCTTATCTGCAAGAGTATTTCAGCTGCTGTCCTGGCATTGTGCTGGAGCAGCAGTAAGGACGTGCGAGGGAAGCACCGGGAGCGTTGAGGAGGGGCTGGAGGGGAAGGCAGCTTTCCAGCTGCACACCTCAAACATCACCGGCACCTTCGGTTTCGCAGAAGAAACACGTGCATCACATCAAAAGCCCATCTGCCAAACCGCCACAGCTGCATTAACCAGTCAAACCAGTCGCAGGGAACGGGGGTATTTGGGGCGGGTTCTCCCCGTGCTGTCCCGGACCACGACCCTTCAGGCGGGCGGCGATGCTCCGTGCCTGCCTGCGCCCATCCGGCCCTGCTCTGGGTGCTCCTTTCTCACAGGCAGCGCACGCTGGCTTTCCGAAAGCGGCCCGGAGGGCCAGGGTCTGAGCCAGGAGCACACCTGAGCTGCAGGACCCTCCTGGATGTGTACTGGCGTCAGCGGAGCAGGGAGGCCGCCCCAAAACACCCCAGCGCTCCGCACCCGAGGGGTCCCCATGTAACCCGGCCACCTCCGTGAGTGGCCCTTCAGGGTTCCTCAGTGCCCCGAAGGCGGCGAGCGGCTCATCGCTGGCACTTGAGAGATGTGTGGTTCCCAAATGCTACGTAATTCCCAGGTCTCATAACCCTGCTCTTACTGTGAGCAACAGAGAGCTTCCCCCAGAAGTTTCCCCGTGTAAACAGGCAGCATAAAGGAGACAGATGTTGATTCTGCCGTGCTAACGAGGAACGCCGGTATTACACGGAGCGGCCGGGGCAGAGAGGTGAGGACTTATTACTCCGAGGAGAGGAGGTGGCGGGGGTGCGGAGGCAGGGCTCGGGCAGCCGGGTTACCGGCAGGTTGCACCCAGCCTCCGCGCAGAGCTTCAGCCCTGCTCTCACTGCGGCTAATGAATGCTACAGGAGGAGAGGGAGGAGGCAGAGGCTGGAGGGAAATGGAGCAGAAATTAAGGCTGCCATCTCGGATATCGTCTGCCTCTCCCCAGCCAGGCTGGCGCAGCCACGAAGGCACGGCAGCGCCCGCAGCACCGGCTGGAGCAGGGGCAAGGAAGGACCGGGCATCGGCGAGGGACGTGTCCCACGCTCAAAGCCGTGTGCCGAGGAGTCTGTGTGCAGCAGCACCTGTAAGAGGAAAACAGCGGGTGATACTGGCTCTGCTGGGCTTTGTATTCACTGTTGGCTGAGGAGGAGGAAGCCCAGCTCTCGCCCCGGCGTCCCTCCAGCCCTGCCCGTGCCCTCTCCCCGCTCCGCATCCCCCACGGCACCGGGGGCTGCAGCACGGGCTCTCCCTACCCTGAGCAACAAATCGCCGAGGTGCCGCAGCCAAAGGATGAGTGATGGGCTCGGCATCCCCCCGACTCCATAACCACGGTCTCCCGAGCCAGCCCCAGCGCCTTCCCCGCACGCTCGCCCTCCCCGCCGCCATGGGCACGGCTTTCCGACAAGCAATCACATCTTAGAGGCTCTGGCATTTCCTTAGAACACCTCAAATTGCTTTTTTTACACCTGACTGCTCAGTGCCAACCCCAATTCATGTTATTTGTGCATTTGCTTAGAGAACATTATCTGATCAGTCACCCTGCGAGAGGCTGGGGAAGAGGCTTCAGCTTCTCCCCTTCACCAAGCGGGTCGGGCACAAGGGAACCCACGCAAATAGCGTGTAAAACAAACTGCCTCCCTGCGCGCGAGGGGAGGCCCTTGCTGGGGTCCCGAGCACGGGCTGGCGTGGGCCAGGACAAGCGAGAGCCTGGGGGTGCCAAGGGTCTGCTCTCCGGCTGAGCAGGGTGCTCCCGATGGAGGCAAACCGGGAGAGGAGAGCGTTTGGCACAGTCATGTATATCCCCTCTGCTGGCAGAAGCTGGAAAAGGCAACACCCAAAAGCCGCGTGAAGATGCCGGGGCTTGTGAAAAACATCTAAAAAAAGAAAATATATGTACATTTGTGTGGCTCTCAAGCAGCCCAGCAGGTCACCGCACACGGGCTGCTCGGTGGGAAGCAGCCCCGCGGGCACTGCCGGCCCCAGGCACCACGGCCTGGTTTCTGCCCTCCGGGGAAGGCGCAGGAGACCAAGTCGCACCACCTTGCGAGCTCCATGTCCACGAAAAGCGTACGGGATAACTAGTGCGGCTCAGCAACACGGAGTCAGCCTCAACGCCCCCCCCCCCGGACCCCCGACCCTTCCTGCTGTGACAAACTGCACCTATTGCAACAGGCGCCTGTAGCCCTTGGTTGCAAAAAAAAGGTGCAAAACCCGCTACAATTAATAATTTTATATTAGCCCATCCCTCCAAGCTGTTCCTTCCTAACCATCTGCATGTCCCGAAATGTGAGGTTTTAGTCATAAATGCCAGGCCTCATTCGGGAGATTTATAAGCTGTTTTGCTTCCATCACCTGAACAGCTTCCAGACACCACAGCCAGGCACCGCAACGCTCCGAACCCCAGCCCCAAACGGCACGGAAAGCCTCACGGCGCCTCGCTCCCGCACCACAGACCCTGGAGATTCCCCCATTCCAAAGAGTTTCCTCCTTCCTCCGACAGAAGCCAGGTAGCCAGCGGCCCTGACCCGGGAGCCCATCTGCTGGAGCACGGAGGGGCACGGACGCTTTGGCAGTAGCGGATTAGGAGCCGCACTCAAGAAAGGAGACATATTTCAACTCCCGTATTGCGGCCACAACCCCTGATGCACTATCAATTAAGAGCAGCAATAATTACAAATGGAAAACGGCAGACCTCGGAGCAGATAATGTGTTTCCATTAGATTAAGTAGTCATAGAAATCAAAAATAAAACCTATACTTCGGCTAATTAAGCCCACTCACCATCTGATTAAGATGTGTTGCGATACCATGGAAAAGCACCAAAGAGCTATTGTAAGTAAACCAACACAACTGGGTATTAATATTATATTCCTTGTCAGAAGGGATAATTGATCCGCCTGGAGGTTAACCAGGATAATCGCTGCACCTTGACAATACTGTCAATGCTGAACCTCTTGCTCTATGCAGCAGCGTCGGGGGGAGGAAAAAAAGAGGCTAAAAGCCTGCCCCCGGACGGCCCTGCTTCTCTCACCCAGTACTTGCTGCTATTAAAACCGCCTCGCCGCTCATCCGACTTTAAATAAAGCCAGCGGGTGCTCGTCGATACCCTCCCCCGCCCCCAAGCCTTTGCTTCTGCTCAAAGTTCTGCTCCCGAACAGCTGATTTGGGGTTCTCTAAAAATAAATGCCTGCGATTCTTTCGATTTCGGGGGCGGGGGAAGAACAAATCACACTTTTTCAGCTGGCTGTGAATCATACCTACAAGGCCAGATGCTGGGACTGATCCCCTTCGCTTTGGAGAGTTTGGGGCCAGGTTTTTACGCAGTATTTACACACCCACCAGCATCTTTGGAAATTTATTACCAAGCAACCAAATCAAACCACTGTTCTCTGTCCTGACATCGTGTCTGCAGCAGCATCCGCTGACCCGCGCGTGGGAAGGTAAATCCGGGACAGAACGCACCACGCGGTTCCTTAAGCCTCCCACGCCAAAGGTGCGGGTCCTGCCATCCTCCTCCTCCTCCCTGCAGCGGAGGATTTAGCGGGGAGGGATTCCCCTTGGATTTAACCGCTGCAGCTAATGCCTGGGGTGCTGCTGCTCCCCGTTGTCCCGCATGACTTGAAGGTAGGTCCCTGGTGACTGCAGTCACTAGCCCAGGACCAGCGTCAGCGAGCCCACCCAGCCCAAGCCGCAGCGGTCCCACAGGGGCATTTCTTGGAGGGAGCCAACCCCGAGGCCAGGCAGCTTCTGGAAGCGATGGAGCTGCCGGTGAGCCGTCCCTGGGGCTCAGCGCCGCTCTGAGGAGCATTTGGGGGGGACCAACTTGTTGGAGTGAAGCTCTAGGTACAAAAGCCCGTCCTTCAAACTCTGACCAGAGCGCGCGTTTATGTCAGGGGATGAATTACCGTATGCAAAGAGTAATCACTAATAGTCTGCTGTCAAACCCGGAGGATGGATTTGCCGGGGACACTGCCGAGGTCCGAGGTCTAGCACTGCTCAGTATTTTCATTCATGACCAAAATGACAGGATAGAAAGAATTATGAGATTTGCCGACGACACTGTGCTAGGAGTGGCAGTACATCGAAGGACGAGTTCAGGATCGATAGCGATCCGGAAACTGGAAATACAATCGAAAAATCCAGGGAAGCTAATGAGCTTTTACTGTATTGCTAGAAAACCAAGACTACAGAAGGAGTCCGGGGTTGCTGCGGGTCACAAACTGAACGCGAGCCAAGAGCATCAGGGCGCTGCACGAAGGCATTGTAGCGGGATGCATTTCCCACCGCGCTTCCCGAGACACAAAGGGGCTGCTCTGCCCTGGAACAACGATGGCAGCGGAGCCGGGGCCATCTCCCCCGAAGGGTGTCGTCCCCGATATTCTTTAAAGTCCATCTTCCCGTGAAATCTGTTTACGAAGATCCACAGAAAATAAAGATAAAAGGGGCACGACAGTGAATTTAATTAAATATTCAAAGATTGGTTTTGGCATTATTTACTCCGATAGGACTCCAAGCTTTGGGTTCCAGGTTCGGTTGTTACTGTGGAAACCAGCTTAACGTGGATGTATAAAAAGAAAGGGCTCATCAATTAAATAATTTAAAAAGCGAAACAAAACCTCGGGGAACACAACATGACAGGTTGTTCTGTACGTAGGATTCTCCGTTCCGATGCTTTGCACCGAGCGGCAGGAGATACGTGGGATGCTGGGCTTGCCTGGAGCTGGTTGCCGGGGCACTGCCGGCCCCTGGGACCCCTGGAAGTGCCGGCAGCTCCTGGTCCCCGCGCGTGGGACAACGAGCAGGCAAGAAGCTTCCCAAAAACCCAGCGCAGATGGAGCGGGAGCAGGCTGGTGCCCGGGACGCGGGGCTGCAGGGCCCCCATGACCTCGGACTCGCTTCTGCACCCAAAGCTTTGGGTTTGTGGCTGTCTGCGAAACGGGAGCGCTAACCCTCACCTGCCACCTTCGCTACTGTTTGCAAAGGGCTTGGAGACCTTCTGGTGCAAAGAGGTGTAAAACAGCGAGAAGCATTATCCCCCCCCGACCCCTCACCCCGCTTGCTGGGGGAAGCGCGAGCTAAAGCGCTGCTCAGGAGAGCGGATCTGAGGAAAAGGGGATGGAATTTGAGGTCAGGCTGGCATTGACACCTCATCAGCGCTGGGCAGTGCCAGGACGCCGCTGCTGGGGGGGTGAAGGACAAACAGGGAACAGGAGCCACCAATAGCCGGGAGGGCCCCGCGCAGCTTGCCACCCCTCCCTGCCCAGGGCCACCGACGCTGGCAGCAGGGCCCCCGCACAGCTGTCCCTCTGGGAGCAGCTCAGCCAAGTGCCACCCTCCCCTATTTTTAGAGGCGCACGGAGGAGATTAAGGGGCCCGCGGCGGGTCACAGGGCGACGGGGCAGCTGGGACGACAACACCCAGCTCTGCAACAGGAGCCCAGGGCCCCAGCAGCTGCGCGGGGCCCTTCTGTCCCAGCCGATTCCCGACAGGAATTCTGCAAACCCCGTTTGCTTCGGCATCCGCCGTCGCGCCAGGAGAGGGACGGAGGATACCGGACTTGCGCTTGCCGCAGAGGTTATTTGTCTCTCCGAGATCAACGATGTGCTCAGAGGAGCTAAGGGCATGTTTGACAGCATCCATAAGGTGTTCTGTCACGCTATCCAAAGGATATTTCTTCCCTGTCCGAACACCACCATCATTATTTAACCAGTGCCAGAAGATGGATTTCCCTTGTGTTTCCTCCTGTTACGCTCCCTGTCCTCGCTCATCACGCACCCGTCAGCCCCTCGCTGCGCCAGCTGCAAGTCCCGGGCTCCTGACGCGAGTTTTCCCATCCATCAGGGCTGGATCTGGGTAAGATCTATGTCCCCCCCACGACCGGCTCTTAAACCAGACCCCGAAGAGCAGCAGCGGGGACACAGCTGAGGTGGGTCTGCTCCAGCAGCAGCGGGTACCCCATACCCCAACTCCACCATCTTCCTTACTGTAAGGTCAGATCACGCTCAAACCCCTCCAAAACCTCTTCGGCAGAGGAAGATGAGGCATGGCCGGAGCATCCTCGCACACAGGCATCTCTCCAGAGATTTGCCAGGAGCCCAGCTCTCTTGGAGCCCGACCAGGGCCTCACACGGGACACGACGGCATCCGTGGATAGACGCTGCTTGGGCAGACGGCTCCAGGCAGGGCACCCTGCCCGTCCCCTCCTGGGGAGGGGTACGGCTCCCCAGAGCCCCCCGGCAGGGCCCGGGGGCACGCACGCCCCAGACGTTCCCCCCAGCAGGAGCCGGCTGCGTCGGAGGAAGAGGAACTGGCAGCCAGTGCTTTTAATTGAATAATTTAAACATTATTGATTTTTCCTGCTAGCTGGCAACCAGGCCCAAACCCCAGGCAGACCAGAAATGATTAAAAAGTAGTCTCTCCTCAGACAACTCAGATACGGTTCTCCTCCGGTGGGGAAGAAGCAGAGGGGGAGCCGAGCAAGCTGCTGGCTCAGCTCTGTTCCCAGCAAGAGGAGACGAGGGGAGCGCGGGACCAAAGCATCCTCCCCTGCCCACGGCAGACAGGCAGCCAACAGAAGCTGGAGAAGCTCCGTGAGCACCTCGTAATGCGCCGGAGACCCCGCTTTGCATCAGCAAATTCCAAACGCTGAACCGGGAGCGAAGCGGTACTAAAGGGATCCATGGGCTGCAGCCAGCCCCGGGACCGGCAATCCGGCTCAGTGCCCGCTAGCACGGCAGGCACATCTCCACCAGGGCCGTGCACGAGGGCAGCGAAGGACGTTTCATGCTCCCATGGAGGAGAGTCAGGCTTTAGAAGATGCTCGCAAATGTAAGTCCCCTTGAGCGAAAGCAGTCTAAGCAAGTCATTCGTGCTCTGGCACCGCTCACGCCCCGAGCGCAGCTAGATCTTGAAGTGCGAGCAAGCTGCAGGCTGGCAGCTCCTCCTTCATGCTGGAAATCCGCAGCCGCCCAGCTACAGGGCTCCAAAAATCTCTAACCCCTCTTTTCCCTGCTAAGGGATCAACCGTCTCACGGTCAGCCGGCAGAAGGGAGGGCAGGACAGTGAAGTATTTCCCTCTAGAAGAAGAAATGAACTTGTTATAAAACAGTTGCCAATGCAGTGATGAACACAGCAGCATCACGCGCAGAAATTGAAGATGCACTTTAATGGCTTTGCTATTGATCCGAAGATGGTGATTTTGCCTTTGACATTGGAGAACGCGATGGGAAAAGGAGAAAGGCAGCCTGTTCCCCGCGGGCCGGCTGCCGAGCGCGGTGTCCATCAGCTGCTGTGGGTTCAGAGCTGCCACCGCCCCACAGGAGACGGCCGTGCCGAGAACCACACCGAACTGAAACAACCCCTGCCCGGGACGTCGGCCCACTTGGGGGTCTGCATCCCTGGAACGACATCTCCCGCGTACAAGCCCCCGGCTGTTGCACCCAGGCTCCCCAGAAAGCACGCCGGACCCCCCCCAGAAGCACTGGTAAGCGAGTGCTTCAATTACTCAGACTGCTCGGAGCTGGGGCCTCTTTCGCCAAGTAGCCAAAGAACCAGGCCATGAACTCACACAGCTGAAACCCAGTTCAATATCAAAATGGTCCCCAAACTCCATGATACTCCAACTCCGATGGAAAGGATTTAACAATCTGTTATCTCCCCTTCCCAGAGTAACCTGGAGTTTCAAGATAATTTTCTCTTTTCAATTCCCCCAGCCTCCCTAAAGACAACGACTGTGCCAAACGGACGAGCGTATCAGGAAATCTTGATGCATTTAAATAAGAAAGCAATTAAACACTTTAATAAGGCAGGGGGGGGGAAGGAAACCATTCAAGTGATTTCAGGATGACCTCAAAACCTTCCAGTGCTGCAGCTGAGAACAGCAATATTTAGCAAGTCGGGCTGACTCGGTCACAGCACCGGCATCCAGCCCCACCTCGCGCCCACGGCAGCCGTGCTGGGCTCTCTGCGACCAGCCTGGGCACAGGACCTCCCCCAGACCCCCTCATCCGACTTTTTTCCTCCCTCATAAAGACTGTTTACCCATCATTTGGCAATAGGAACAAATAAGCCGGTGCCCAAGGGATCCCCAGCCTGGGCCACCGCCATGGGCTGCAGCGTCAAGTGGCCAAGCCAAGTGTCCCCAGAGGTGCCGGCAGCCAGAGCAGCCCCCACCAGGAGCCTGCCTGCTGCCTGATAGCCACCCACCTCACGTAACGGTAATAATAAATGACTTGCACTTCCACGGTACTTTTAACAAGGGGACTTCAAAGCCCGTGTAGACTCAGAAGGCCCTGTGACACCCTTAACAAGTACATTTTTAGTCTCAGTTTTATGGATGAGGAAATTGGGGCTGGGAAAGTAGAATAATTTGCCCACATGACAGCGGAAAGGAAGAAAAGCAGCAGCGGCAGCTAGGAAGGAAAAAACCGGGAGCTGTCTCAGCGCCCCGCCAAGGCAAGCCTCCGGGGAGCGGCCCCCTGCCAGGCGAGGCAGGAGATGCCGACCGCCCGCTCCCCCAGCCACGACCGCTGCCAAGAGCCCTGACCAAGCCCAAACGCCCCCCATCCCCAGAGAGCCCTCCTGCGCCGGGGGGGTTCAGTTACACGGAGCAAGAGGGCACTTTGCAACGATGCCATGGGAAAAGGGCTTTAACGAACGAGTGTTGCGCGAGGGTTATTTCTTCTGGCGGCGGCGGCAGCAGCGTGACAGCCAAACACCGGCCCGGGGACCCAGAGGCATCAGCTGCTTCTCCTCACTTCAACGAGCTGCCTTGGGAAGAGCAGGGCAGAGGGAGGGGGGCTGCGCACACACGTCGCCCGCTGCCGGTACAGCCGAGCCCCCAGCGCCTCCCGGGGGTCCGGAGGGCGGGCGATGGGGGGAGAGGGCAGAAATAAGGATTTTCGCAGAAATGCCGGGGAAAGGGAGGGCAGGAGAGCGGCGACCCAGGGCGCAGGACGCCCGCGAGCACCCCCGTCTCCCGAGCCCGGCGAGCCGCACGCGAGGCTGCGGCAGGGCAGAGCATCCCCGGCCCCCCGTTCCCACAGTCTCGTTGACGAGCCTTGTCATCCTTCCTCAAGACTAATTTTTTTAAATTGCAAAATCTTACAGAGCTATTAACCTCAAAAGAGTTTAACATATGGCAGCGCAAGTCTCCCTCTTACCCTAATTATAAGGCTTGCAGTAATGGGGCTGTCTTTTAAGTTACAGCTGCTATGCTTTTGGCTTTTCGCTAACATTACATCCTATTAAGGAGCTACATTTAATGCATGCAAATTGCCAGAACACAGAGTGCCTCGGACCGGCGAGGGGATGCGTTTAAGCAACAGCAGCAATATCCCAGGGTCAGGCTCACCCTGCTGAGAACTCCCTGTGATCCATCAATCAAACTCCACTCATTAATTAACTAATTCATTAAATATCTTTATAGATGAAGGTTCATCAAGGCGGAACATTGTGTTGACAGCGACGTCCTGTCAGCACTTAGCCGTACAAGCTTCCCCCCACCCCCAGCCCTGGCACCCCACACTCACCACAGCTCCACGCAGCCCTCCCGGCCCCGGCTCCTATGGAAAAAGCTGCCCCCCCCACCACCACCCCCTGATAAAGCCTCTCTGGCTGCCCCACAGCTGCCAGCCATCGCCATCACCCGTCCGGCCACCCAACGAGCCCCACCTGCCCCCCTGCCCCACCTGCCCCCCGTAACAACCCCCCCCCAGCACATCGGAAAGCCCCCGTACAGCAAGCAGAGGTGTTTTGGGATTGTTTTTTTAAGGAGTAACGATAATAAAATTTGAAAATAAAAACAAATGCTCACTAAACGATTAATAATAAAGGCCGGGCGAGGCTGCGGGGGACTCGTGGAGCCGGGGAACGGGGCCAGCTGGGGAGGGAATGGAAAAAACCCCCAGCGCGGCAGAAGGTTTCGCGGCGGGCACTGCCGCGGTTTCTCTCTGCCAGCCAGGGCTGTTTGCTGCTGTGGGAGATGCTGGTAACGACAGCAGCTCCGAGCTGGGCCAGGTACTGCCCGGAAACGCTCTCCAGGGGGAATTTTGGGAAAGCCCGCCTTCGCAGTGAACGGCATTTTCCTATCACATAAATAATGGTGTGCAGAGATGGAAGGGGAGCTGCCGCAGGAATAGCTGTACCCAAAACTGCCCTGGCCGAACCCAGTCGGAGCACCGCGGCCACACGTGTCCCCCGGGACCCCACCGCGCTGTCACCCCTGCCTGGCACCCCGGAGAACCCCTGCCTTCGGCCCCTGCGTTCACCGTGTTTCTGCCAGCAAGTGCCGCGGCCCTGGCTCCAGCCCAAGGGCTGATTTACTCTCGGAAGCCTGGAGTTCAACCAGGCGGATTGAAACGGTGCGGGAGCCGCTGCCAAAGCCCCGACCCGCCATCCTGCGCTCCCCCTCCCCGCAGTGGCCCGGTATCGCCCCGCTGCTCCCAGGGTCCATGAAATGTGGCCACCAAATCCTTCCCCCCCTCTTCCCCCGAGCCTCCGGCAGCCGGAGGAGAGGCCGTGCGGCGGCGGGCAGTAATGGTAACCTCCGCGGCACTCCTCGCTCCCTGAAGAAAAGCCTCCTGGCTTCAGTGCCACAGGCTGTAATACCGAAAATGGCTGTAAATTTGAAAAATTGGCACATTGTAGTCCAACAAGACAATTTTTGAATTGCTGCAGGCAGCTGTGCAGTTCGGGATGCTATGCTGCCTGCATCCTAAATGGGAGGTGGAGCGTCTTCTCAGCTGAAAAACCCCGTCTGGTTTTGGTGTCTTTTCCTTTCTGCCTGTCCCGGACCTGGCCGCTGCCTCCTGGGGAGCCGTGGGGGGGAGCGGGGACTGAGCCCTCCAGGGTGAGGGGCACCCGGAGCAAAATTGCTGCGGGTCGGGGGGGACACAACTGCTCAATCAACTGCTAAATCAACTTTAAATAACTGCCCCATTATTTAAAGAGGGTCTGTGTTTAAGCCGGACCTTTCTGCTCCGGCTCTCTTTGAAGAAAGAGACAAAATTCCGGAATAAATAAACTGTGTCAAGATAAGAAAGCGAAAGGAAAAAAATAAAAATCGGTCTCTGGCCTGCGGGAAGAGGGGGGAACCCAAACCTTTATTTAACCAGCCGTAATGAACTACTTCACACGCCGTTTCTCCGGGTGAACAAAGAGTGAGGAGGGTTTGTGGGTAGGATCTGGAAGTCAGGCACCTTTCAGGAGCCGCACTTTTACTGTCGTGCGGTTCTTCTGGGAAGCCAACAAGACTGGCTCATTAAATTTTAGTATTATCTCTGTAGCCTTCTGCATTGTTTCATTAAAGTTTAATAACTTGTTTGGTGGCTTTTTCCGCCCGTGGCGGAGCCTTGCCCCCTCCCACCGGCAGCCCTGCCTTCATCCGGGGGGGGGGGCAGGCGGCTTTGGGGGGCTTTGGGGTGGAGATGGCGGGTTTGAGAGGTTCGGGGACCCCCGGGGCTGCCTTCCTGCATGATGCTCTGCCGCCTGCTCTGCCAACGCCGGCCCCGGTGGCTCTCTCGGGAAGGGTCGCGCTCACCCTCACGCCCAAACCCCCGGCTCCACCGAGAACCTCCGAGCGGACGAATCCGTGGTAATTAGTCCCTGGAAATGCTCGCCTGCAGATTGCCCGAGCTGTGAGCGCCTGCCTGCAGAGTCCTTCCCGTTCCTGGTGGCCACGGTAAGCTGCCATTCTCTGATGCTGTGATTCCTGCCCCCAAAGCAGGCTGGCAGCAGGGACGAGCAGCTCCTTCCCAGGGACGTCCCCGCGGCTCCGCATCCCCGCGGCTCCTGCGGCCCCTGCAAAACGGGGTGCAAATGCTCTCTGGGAAAGTAAACCTGAAGTTCTGAACGAGCAGAACTTCACCGAGGTGTTTGCCTGTGCAGCGAAATGCCGCGTGGCCCGGAGCTGTCTGTCTTAAGAATTTAATGAAGACGCTGTGTTCATGGCGGGGCGTTGGATGTGTGAATTACGGGTGCGCATAACGCCGAGGAAATGGAGCTGACTGGGGATTCCTGCTCACTCCGACTGGCGGCGATGCCAGGAGCTGGGTGAAATACAGCCTCCGCTCCTTAGCCGGAATCTTTGCTCGCCGGAGGTGCCCCTCAGGATGGTGTGACTCTCTGCGGGCGGCTCCTGCCAGACCCCCCGGCGCACCTCGGGGCGTGGGTTTGCCTAAGGAGGGCTCTGGTTGAGCAGCCGCCCGCCCCCTCGGTGCGACGTGGGTGACAGCGTCTCGGGGGGATGCTCTGCGTGTCGCCCCCGGGGTGGCTGGGGGCGAGGGTTGGCAGGCTGGGCACTGCGCGTGTCCCGGGGGGGAGGATAACACCCCCATCCCATTCGCATCATCCGCCTCTCCGTGGCGTGAGGCGGCTCGCCGCGTTTCGTGGGGGGGGTTCCGACAAATGGGAGTTTGTAATCGGGAGGGTGAGTGCTGCCGCAGACATCCCCACCCTGCTGCCGGGGGGGACGTGCCACGGCCCCGCAGAGCCCTGGGGACAGCCCGCAGCGTGGCACAGCCCTGTGCTGCCCCGGGGGCGACACCTACGGACCCAACGCTTTACCCGGCAAAGTTTCACTTGACCCCTTTTTGTGGAACTACAATAGGCCTTTCTTCTCTTTCTCCTTCCCTTTTTTTTTTTTTTCACAAAAATCCGAAGCCATTTTCAGTATTACGGCTTTGGCTGCATAAACCAGGGGGATTTTCTTTGGGGAGCGAAAAAAAATTGATTCCGAGGTTGCCATTAAGTCACATTAGCACAGCACGGCCACTTTCACGGGCTGAGCTCGGCAGCGAGCGCATTGTAGGAGAAACGGGGCGGTTTTCAATGCGGATTTAAGCCGGAGCAGCCCCACTAGGCCGCTTTTACCGTGGGCCGTGGGAGACGGCCTCGGGAGAGCCTGGAGAAGATCCGCTGCTCCCCGGGACAGGGGGACACGAAGGCACGGGGAGATGAGGGGCCGGCTGGAGGGTGCCCTGCAAAGAGGGGGCAGCTCCTCCGGGGGGAAAACGGCTGCCAACACCTCCCCTGAGCGACCCTCAGCGCTGCCCTGTCGCTTCTCCTCGCTACTCCAGTTGCCACCTGCCACCAGCCCCCAGGTCGCTCGCATTTTGGCGCAGAGGGTGGCGATAACGCCGATTGACGTACAGAGGCGGCCATGCTGATGCTCGCTGACTGTCCGAGTTTCCCCGGCCTCTCCCGCAGAAGCATCACCCCCCCTGCGGCCCCCATGCCCTCCCGCTCCCTCCGGGCGCCCGGAGACCCCGAACCGCCGGTTCTTTCGCAGGGGGCAGGCGCTGGCAGGGAGCCGCGGGATTGATGCTGCGAGGATGCGACGGCACCTCGGCAGCGCCGTAATTGTGCTAGACAGAGCTGCTTAAATACCGCCAGACAGCGTGTTACTCCCATGAAAATGAGGCCTTAAATGTCATTATTTGTGTCATTATTAATAGCCCCTAATTGTGTTCTCTAATCATCATGAAATTATGTTAATATTAATATTCACATCAAAACTGCCTAGCGAACGAGGAGAACTACTTTTTAAAAAAAAAGCCCACCCTACCATATGTCAGTCCCCATTAACGTCAAACGCTTGCCTTGTGCACCTACGAAACGGGCGGCGGGGCGGGGGATGGCTGCGGGGGGATTTCTCTGCACCCCCAAGCCCTGGAAAAGGCTCTGCATCACCACGGCCCAGGGACCCGCGGGCGCCTCGCAAAGAACTCGCGTCCCGAGGCCGCGGAGCTGGTTCATAAGGAGCTTTATTGCTTTCGGGAGCGCTTCCGACAAACCCACCGAGGGAGCAAAGCCGGATTCTTTATTTACACACAGAAATCTCAGAAGATGCGGGAATATCACAACGCTTTGTAGCATTACTAGCTTTCCGTGCAGGTTTTTCCTCTATTAAATTCACTCTTTTCATTGTGTTCTTACCAGCGTGAAAATCCACCTGAGAGAAGCGGCAGCAGCATGAGCCCACCAAAGAAATGTTTGGAAAAAGCCTCCCAAAGGCATTAATTTTAATGGCTGTTGCTCAAGAGCTGAACTCTGTGGACGTCAAGGACATTTGGCACCCTGCACAATCATTGTAATTATTGTAATGGGTCCACGGAGGTGGCGTTTCGGAAGCCTTTACCCCAGCCCCATTAGGGCAGGTGACATGCCCACGTGGAATCAGCAGCAGACTTTGCCTCCAGCAGCATCCAGGCCAGAAGAGATGTCGTCCTGGATCGGGGGGGTAACGGCCAGGTGGCAGGGAAAAAGGTTTTTCTGGAAAAAAAAAAAAAAAACACGGAAATGAAAATGAAAATAAATGACTTTCTCACCGCGATTTTCTGCAGTTCCGTTTTCCAGCCAGCTCTGCCTGCAAGTACCCAAACGCCTTACTTCATAGAACTGAGAGGTTGCTAAGGGCCAAACTAGCACGGCTCCAGCTAAACATAAGTGGGAGCATGGAAACAACTTCGGAGCAGCCGGAGAGGGAGCCGGCAGGGCAGGGGCAGGCGAGAGCAGCTCCACGCTCACGTCCTTGGGGGGATGCGGGACAGGGACCTGGAGCACTGGCGAGATGGGTCACCCTCAGCCCTGCTGCGCGTCACCTCCGCGGGCAGGTGGGGAATGGGTTTTCAGGACAGGGACGAGCGCCTTTGGGTGCTCGGGTGCCACCAACCCGGGTAGGAAGGGTCGGGATGAGGCCGGAACATCCTTTCATGGGGCACCTCCAGATGGAGACGGAGTTTTCCCCAGGGGTGCGGGGGCAGGAAAGGACGTTTGCGAAGGTATTTAACACTTTCATGGGGAATGATTTTTCCATAAAATATTAATGACGTATATATAATCTAATTGATTCCTTAGGGCAATAACCTCTGACAAAACGGCCCTGATTAGGAGATAATTGAGTGTGTTGAATTGCGTCCTAAGAGAGCTTAATGTTGACAAGGTCCATTATCTCGTGGTAATGACCCCCTTTTGTCAGGCGCTGGGGCCATTAGGAGAGACTTTGGGGGGAATAAATCCTTCCGCTGCACTCTTTTGTCCAATTACACCGGTAGCTTTACAAATCACAGCCGGTGTTTGCATCCTCGGATGCAGGGATGCAGGAGCAACAGGCCGGGGGCGGGCAGCAGCTCCTCCACCGCAGGGATGGGATGGGATGGGATGGGATGCTGCACTCACCTCCTCAGCCAGCTGCCAGCAAATGAGGAGATCACGGGTCGTTTGCAGGGAAAAAGGATCTTATTCCTTTTCCAAAACACGCTTTTCCTCGCTCCCTCTCTGCCTGGGTATGGCTGCCGTGTGTTAGAACTGTCGCGCTTGCTATCTGGTGTTTGGCTTTGGCACGCTGACTCCGAGAGGGTTCCTACATGCAAATCACACCTGTCGCTCCGTCACTCGGGAATTCTGGATTTAGAGGTTGTTTCCCGGTGCCTGGCTCAGAAGGAAGCCAGGGGGTAGAAGGGGAAGCTCCTGCGCCCGCGAGTTTCCCTGGAAGCCTCCACACGCGGTACCTTTCCAGCTGGGGTCAAGTTTACTCATCCTAACCCTTTGCCAGCAGCGTGACAGCCAAGTGGGAGTTCTTGTGCCAACTGAGGTTAATTTGGGATGGCGCAGTCCCTGGGAAGATGCGGGAGAGCAGGGAAAAAGGACGGGAGCCCAGGAGCTGGTCCTGGGTGCCCTGGCTGAGCGCAAGGCCCAGGAGACGGTGTTTTTCCCCAGAGACAAATGCCTTCTGCGCTCTCTCCCAGACGTGCACGTATGTGGACATTCAAGAAAGCATTAATGTAAAACACCATTGATTTCAATTTATATTAATACGCTGTGCAGTGAACTGAGATGGCTGATTCACAATCCTCATCAGATTTCAGTGCGCTGGGTAAATCAGACCCCTTGGTTCACTGTAGTTTAATTATAAGCAAATTGTAAGTGAATTAAGATAAATCGAATTAGGACCACTCTAATACTGAATAAAAACACCCACCGAGGAGTCTGCGAAGGTTTAACTAATCCACTTCGCGAGGTAATTGGGATGCAGTGGCCTGCGCGGCCCCGTCGGGCCGACTGATGCTGATGCTGGACCAGGAGCCGGTGGCTCGCGAGCGCTGCTGGGCAGGAGGACGGGCAGGAGCCCGGCATCGGCACCCCCAGGGATAAACCACCCTCACCCCGGGGTGGCAGCCACTTGCCAGGGCAGAGGGCTGGCCGGTTTGGAGGGCAGCCGGCCACGGGGGAGCGGAGCCCGAGCACCACGACTGAGGTTGGAAGTGGGGGAGCAGAGGAACTGGAGCAGACTGAGGAGGCACAAATTGGAAGCTGGGGTGGGTCTGGCGGCGGTGGCGGCTGCTGCTGCTTTTTTCCCTCCCGGGGAAGCGTCATTTGTACAAATTGCCCGTCCGTGCCGGCTTGGGAGAGACCTTACAAGGGAAACCTGGAGCCTTCCTCGCTTTTCATGTGCGCGGATGCCCCTTTTATTTCTGAGCAAGGAGTAAGTGGAGAAGAAAGCAGCCCCTGTCAGCCTCCGGGAGACAAATTGCTTCCTGCAGCCCGAGGTGGCTCAGCTCTAACAACCGCCCCTTGCCGGAGGTGAGCCGAGGTGCCCCCGCGCTCGCCAGCCTCCCCCCCCCCGCAACTGCCGCCTTTTACATTGAGCCCCAGATAAGTAACTAACCATCCTTTTCATTTTTATCTGGCCAGAATGATTTACTGGGCCGCCGTGTGAAAGTGCGCGGGACTCTGCTGCTCAGGCGGCAGAAAATACCGTGCCGCCTAAATGAAATGACCCTGCCGCCGCCCGGGGTTAAAGATAGACGCGCGGCTCTTGTTCGCCGCCGCCTCTGCATCGGACGGGCTGTTATCTCTCCCTGCGCGCCCTCCTCTCCCCACGGGGAGGTGGGCAGAAGGGGCCGCCGGAGGATTGCGAGCCATAAAGTTATTAAAACAGTAGAGGCAACAAAGCGGCGCGGGTCCCCCGCTGCTCTGATGTTTCCAAAGGGTGAAAGGTAAAGACGCAGGAGGGATCTCACGCTCTGTAAGAAAACACAGGCCGGGCCTTTTCGGTTTCTGCCTGAGCTCTGGAAGCAGCTAATTAAACGGGAGGGACAAATCCATAAAGCAAACTTCCAAGCCAGCAAATAAAAGCCCGGCCCGGTGGGGGAGCGAGGGGGCTGCGGGAAGGACACCGGCTTTTCTCCTTTGAGCCTCCTTCTTCCGGGGAAAGCGGGGAGCAGGGCTCAGCACAACCAATTCATGGCCCCGAATAACTCACCCTCACGCAGAGCGCCGAGGCCGCGAGCCAAACCGCACGGGAAGGTGCGATTAAAGGCGCATCCCTGGACTCCCGCCTCCGATTCCCTGTTTATCCGTGGACCCCAATATGGTTTCTGCCCCGGCCCCGTGTCCTCAGGCTGGTACCCGCTGCCATCGCCCGGGGCTGTGCCTGCAGCATCCCCCCAGGGGCCGGGGCTGGACCCCGCTGCGGACGGGTTACGGAGGCGGTGGGTGCGGGACACGCTGCGTTCCCGCGGGGGCTCCCACCTCCCGGCCATCTCCTCTGATTGATCGGGGGTTGGCTGCCTGTCCGCCCACGCCCTGGCGCTAATGGCCTCATTAGTTAGGGAAAAGGGCTGCTGAAGTCAATTTATAATATGTAATAGTGAAAAACAGCAAAATCGATACCTCTGCAGAGTCGGGGGCAGGCTGGGGGGAGGGCGGGGGCCCAGGGGCGAGTTCAGATAACTGATGAGCTTGGAAGCCCCGCTCCCCACACCTGGGCTGGGGTTAACTGTGAGTCCTGAGCAGTCAGGTGTGGTGGGACAGCCTGCACTCGCCGCCTCCGCCGCTCTCCCGGGGCCTCGCACCAGCACAGCATCCCCCGGCTCCTCTTCCCTCGGTGGGACCGTGTCCCCAGCCATCGTCCCACCTCAGGCATCCTCCGGCTCCTCCTCCCTCGGTGGGACCGTGTCCCCAGCCGTCATCCCACCTCGGGCATCCCTCAGCTCCTCCTCCCTCGGTGGGACCGTGTCCCCAGCCGTCATCCCACCTCGGGCATCCCTCAGCTCCTCCTCCCTCGGTGGGACCGTGTCCCCAGCCGTCGTGCCACCTCAGGCATCCCCCGGCTCCTCTTCCCTCGGTGGGACCGTGTCCCCAGCCACTGTCCTGCCTCGGGCATCCCCGCCGGAGCCCAGGGAGCCCAGGTGGCCAGGAGGCAGCTACGGCACCAGCCGCCTCGGGTCCACCTGTGCCAGGAAGAGAAAAAAACAGATTTAAGTGGTTCACCAATTCCTCCTTTAAAGGCATCCCACAACGCCCTGAAGGGAACAAGCTTGAGAGACAGATTAGGATGAGTAACGCGGCGGAAGGTATCCACGGTGGGAGCGATGGAGGGTTTCCTGTTCTGGGGAGACTGAGAATCGGGGAGGGATTTGTGCTTTTGAAGCCTTCCTGAGTTCGCACAGGGGTTAATCCGCAGCAGCCGACCGTGCCAGGCTGTGCACTGAGGGATCCCAAAGGTTCCTTCTGATCCGCCATCCAAAACCGCAGCCCCCCCCGCGACACGGGCCTCTCTCAAGCCTCCTGTCAAAGGTCTCCGTTTCACGGTGATTCCCTTTACAGCCGATCTCTAGCGCGCACACGCCGTGGTTTCCAGGAGCACGCGAGCCCCTGGCAGAGCGCCTCTCCTCGCCCCGGGTTGCTCCTTTCTCAGCTGGCTCCCATCGAGCTGGTTTCCCAACCCCGTCCTGTGTTGTGCCACCGACTCTCGATCCACACGTCTGCTTTCCAGCGGAGGAGCGGGAGCGTGGCCTCGGGCTCCCAGCCTCCGCGGCGGGGGAGGGCAGCAGCCAAGGCAGCGCCCGGGCACCCTCCCCGCAGCGCCGCGGCCAGCCCGCCCCGCCACCCCGTTGGTATAGGGCCCACAAAAAAGGGGAGCTGGGAAAAAACCAAACAACAGAATGTTAAATGCGTGGGGGGCTGAGCTTTCCTCATCACATTGTGGCGACAAGACGACATTTTCAGCTGCTTGTATTTTTTTTTGTCTTCTGACTGCGCTGCGAGCATCCCGCTGAGCGGAGTGATTCACCGGCTGCTGCCATCCAGCCGGGAGACCCCGCAGCCCGCCATGCCTCCGTGTCAGCCCCGGCTCGCGGCCACCGAGCCGTCCTTCCTCCCACCCGACCCACGTTTGGTACTTCTGTCCCCTGCCACGGCACATCGGCAGTTAGGTGGCGCGCGGGGAAGGGGGCTGCCAATGCTCTGAGAGGGCGCACGAGGACCCGGAGGGATTTCAGCCGTCCCAGCGTGGACTGGAAAATGAGTTACGATCTCCCATTTCCAGCAAAGCCTCTGGGAAGGCGCTGGCTGCCCAGGCAGACAGCCCGTGGGCTCCGGGGGCCCGAGCAGGACGCCCATCAGCCCCTCACCCCTGCCCGTTAGCCACTTCGGCTTAACGAAGCCGTTCCCCATCACTCTGGCTCATGCCCACGCCTCGTTTCCCTCTTCCCTGTCTCTCGCCATTCTTTTTCCCCGTTATAAATTTTGCATTTCTAGCCTGCTTGTCATATTTCCTACCGGATTGGGTGTTTAATTAAAATCATAATTAAAATTGATCTCCTCATTAGCATGCACCTGCTCTGCTGCTCGCGTCCTGGCATTTAATTATACGCTGAAGATGTCAAGTCTGACAGGCGAGAACGAGACCCCGGCCAGCAACCCCTGACAGGACTTCCCGGTGGCAACATCTGGACGCCGGGAGCCCATCTGCCGCCACGGGCCCGTCACTGGGCAGGGGGATGCGGTGGCTTCTGGAGCCAGGGGCTGGTGGCCCCGGGGGTCAGTGGGGTCCGGACCCCCGGCAGCCTGCACAGTGAGCCTGGCTCCCGAGGAGCGAGCTCCTCATGGGGTTTGGGAAGCGCGATGGGTTGCTCTCGCTTCCATCGTGAAAACAAAGCTCCTCTCGCCTTACTTTCGCTTGGTTATTAATGGAATTATCAAAGCAGTTTCTGCTTCTTAAACTGCAACTGCTCCTGTCCCTGCGCGTTACAGGCAATAAAGCTGCCAAAAGGCATTTTGGGGGCGCTATAAATGAGAAGTTTTATTCCCCTGCACTTTGAAAGTCTCTAACTGATGGATGTAGGTTCAGCGGGATTCATGAAACGATGAAAGCTGACATCAAACGTACCCACCAGCTTTAAGGCTCTGCGAGTGGCTCCTCGGGGACCTGGTGGGTTTTGTCCATAGCCAGGGACCTGCGTCTCTTCCCCGCTCCCGGCCTCGGAGGGATGCCTGGGGAGCGCCGACCCGTCGTCGCACGTCTCTGAAGGCTTCCCGACGGCTGAAACCTCAGCACAGCTCCGCCGAACGATGCCAGCGAGGTTGTTATCGAAGTGGCTCCTAATGAAGAGTAAAGAGGAGAAGAGCCCTAAATCTCCCTCCTGGAACACTGCTCGTAACTGATGCTCGTCTCTCCTCCCCCGCCGGGAGTGGCTGGCGACACACGGCGAGGCGCCCGCGCCGACCGGGGGGAGGCGATGGGAAACGACACCTCGAGGGGTAGTTGCCCTTACCTTTTTATGGCTCCTTCGGAGGCTGAGGCCATCAAACGCCGGATACGGAGACCTTTCTGCGCTGAGAAGCAATGCTGAGAGCGGAGCCCAGGCGGAAGCTTTATCACGTCCGGGCTGCCCCGGAGCTGGCGCCGTTTGGGAATATCCAAACAGGGGGACACCTGGGATGCTCCATCCGCACGGCAGGAGAAGTCACCTCTGCGGGAATAAACTTCCCACGTGGCCAGAGAGCGAAAAACAAGCATTCCCAGGTGGCTTTAAGGACCCGCAGAGACCTTTAACAGTAACAACGGCTTCAATTTAAAAAAAATACATTAAAACCCACCAATCCGGCCAGTAATAGCCGTTCCACTGCTCCTCAGAAAGCCAGCGAGCCCCATTAATCATAAATAAGGCAGTTGAACGTTACGCAGAAAGATACGCAAGCATTAATAGCCAGACACCGATACAGCATCCCACTGGGGAACACTATTGACGGGGCTATACGGTTACCAATCCCGCTGGGAAAAATCCTGCCGCGGGAAATGGGATAGAGGAAGGCTGCGGCATACGTGGGACGGAGCAGGGGCCAGTCGTGTGATGGTCATCGGCCAGGGATGCGGCTCCGGTATTGACTCCGTAAGACAGGGCAGGATTATTCTGCCAGATCCTGGAGTGCTTCATTTGGGCAAATTCTCTGTGATTTTAATGAGATTTCGCATGAGTAATAATGCATCAGGCTTGAGTAGGGGCCGGGGAGAAAGGAAGCGTGGGCACTGGCGGGGTGGCTGCGCCCGAGGGAGGGTGACATTGCACACGGTGACGTTGCACCCAGAGCGCGGGGCAGCGGAAACGAGCCCGGAGCGACGCGCTGCTCTTGGAAGGGGGTGAGCCGACAGCAGGAGTGAAAAATGGAGCCTGAATAAACATTTGTCATTAGATTTCTAATTACACAATTACGTAAATGTATGATATTAGTAGTCAAGAGCCTGGAGTTTTCAGTAAAGAGTCCCTTAAGTAAATAAACGTTTTCAAGCGATTACATTATCGAGTTTGAGATATTAAAAAAAAAAAAAAAAAAAAAAAGTTAAGAATTGTGCAGGATTACACCAAAAAGCGAGGGGGAAAAAAACCCAAAACAAACCAGAAAAAGCAGCCGTCTGAGAAATGAGTTGGCAGATAGTGGGCTCTGCGGAGAGGAGGTTCATTTTTGGGTTGCTGCTGCAGGAGATGGAACACGAAGGCTGCTCTGCAGCGGCCGGACTTCTCAGGCTCTCTCTAAGGGACTTTTGCCTTTGGTTTCTGGGGTTCAGCCACTTTCCGACACTTCCCCCAACCCGCTGCCACTCGGGCTGTACCGAAGTCAGGGCAGCTGCCAGGTAGCAGGAGGCCAAAGCAGCCAAGGGGCCCAAGGTGGATGCCCACGGGGATGCTCAGCATCCTCCTGCGGGCTCAGCATCCTCCCGCAGGGATGCTCGGCACCATCCCATGGACCCGGACCGGCAGCCCCAGTGCCCCGCCTCCTGCTTCCCCGCCTCGTGCCCGCCTGCGCACGGAGCTAAATACCCATCCGGTAATTAGTCGGTTCAGATTAGCGGTATGAAAAGACAATCCCGGCTAATTATAAGAGATATCAGCTTGAAGATGCCACACAAGGATGTCAGTTGCAATGGAATTGCAGAATATAAATAAATACATATGCAATATAGATAAATATATATGTGTAGAAACAAACACAAACCTATCAAAACAACCAAGAACAAAACCCACTCCCCGCATTACATTTCATAATTAAATATTTATCAGAGGAGAGGAAGTAAAATCCATTTACTGTTTTGGGCTAGTTACGATCTTTCTTTTAAAAATCCTTTGCAATTAGCTTCTTCCTTCCTCAGAGATGAGAATGCCGAAGCAGTCTTCAGGTCCATCTTGAACACATTGCAGAATATTTTCCCGTCTGATTGGTATGTGCGCGCGCAAGCGTCTCAAGGAACTTTCTTTCTTTAGCTTAGATCTTCCTGCTGAGTGTCCTTAATGAGGGGTTGCTATGGGCTCTGCGAGCGGAGGAGCCGCGCGGCTCACGCTCACCGTTAACCCGGGGATCACCAGAAGTGCGGCTGCCCACGCTGCCTCCATCCTTGGGAAGGGCTGCGGAGGGAGAGCTGTGGCTAAACAAGGCAAATGCATCGGACGGGGCGAGGGCTGCCTTCGCTGCTCATCCCACACCCACCACCTGATTTCGGGAACCCTTATTCCGGACACCGCTCCGCTAACATCCGCGCCGTTCCCCATCACTTGGGACCCCAAGCGCTGGCGGGAGGAGGCGGGAGCGTGGGTCGGAGCAGGTCAGACAGACGCACAGAGATGAGAGCGTGGATCAGACAGACGCGCAGAGAGGTTCCTGCCCGCCGTCGACCGCAGCGACGCTCCCTGACCATCACGCCGCGGGAGATGGCAGGATCTGCCGCCGGCGTGGCGTTAAACGAGAGCCCGGCTGATGGGGACACGAGCTCCCCCGGCACCGGGAGCTGGCCCAGAGCCTGGGCCCGGGGGTGCGAGAGCTCGGGGAGAGCCCCCGCCTCCCTCTCCCTTCCCTAAAATCCAGGCCGCGAAATGAAATCTCGCATTTGAGATAATTGCATTAAGGTAATTGCCACTACAGCGTTATTTTCCGTGCCTAGGAGAGGATGAGAGGAAGGCAGAGTGTATTGTGTCTGCGCTAGCAGATTAATAATTACAGCCCTTTGGAACAGTGCGAGTTTGTATAGATTCGCAGCTGCCGCGTCGTTACCGGCCCAACTCAAAGATACCCTATAGGAGCAATATTCCGCGTGCTGCACAGTTTGTTTCTTCTGCTGCTCCGTCGTGGGTTTTTCTACGCTTTCATCAGCTTCACAGCTTGTTAGAAATAGAGAACATTTACTACCTGAAGGATCCGAGAGCTGGAACCGCGCGGAACGGCAAAGCGCCGTCGGGGATTACCTGGCTGATACCTTTGGAAGGAAATATCGCTCGGTCGCAGGAAGGCTCCGCGCTTCTGGACGGCAGCCCCGTCCCCGAGGGGCTCCCTGGCTGCAAGCGGGAGGTGGCCGAGCCCCAAAGCCCCCCCCGCAGTGGATGGGAAGGTGCGTGGAGATCGTCCTCTCCTGTCGAGACACCGCCGCCTCCGTTCGCCGCAAAATCACCTCGGAGAGGGAGCGGGAGGCTCCCAGAGCCTATGGAAAAAGCTGAATAATTTAGGGAAGCGGGATGAGATCACCAGCGCGGGTTAGCTCCCCATCACAAAAGAAGATAACATAGAAACTCTAATGATCCCGTAGCACGGGGGACCAACACTTCTGTATCCCGGCTAGCAGCGCATCCCCGCCACAGCCACGAACAGCGTGGCGTGAACTCACGGCAAAGCGGGAAGGGGCCATGGACCGCGCACGGAAGAAACCGCTCTCTTTAGCTCCGCTGCCTGATTAGAGCGAACCGAAAAATAGAAAGCGTAAATTGTGAACGGAAAATTAGATTGATAAATTGATTTCAATTTTCACAATCTGGGATGTAACATGGCAAAGAGTTCATTTGAAAGAGAAAAGCTCTGTCCTCCCTAATGGTGTCTGTTTCATATATCGATTAATGTCTATATAAAGCATACCAAGTAATTTAGGACACAGTAAAACAATATTATATTTCTTCTGCAAAGCACCTTAAGGGATTTAACACAGAATTTTAGCGTGAAGCAAGTACCGGTTATTCACTGGCGATGTCGTCAGCACAGCAGACCATGGCGAGGATGCAGGTTATTTTGGGAGGGCAGCAGGTACGAGAAGGGATCTGCACGTCCATCCATCCATCCGTCCGTCCGTCCGTCCATCGCCACTCTTCCCATAGGGGAAGACCAGGGGGGTGGGGGAAGCCCAGTTCCAGCATCTCCCAGGCATCTGATCCCAGAGGCGCGAGGGCAGGCCGTGCAGGACAGTGAGCGGGATGATGCCGAATGCTGGCAAAGCTGAGGAAGGGCACAGGAGCCTCCCGAGGGGGCGGTCGGGGGGTCCCGAGCTGGCCCCGCTGCCCCGCACCACCTCCGGCAGCTCGCCCGTGCCGCTCGGCCGTCCTCGCGGCGGGCCTTGGGATCAAGCGCTAAGCTCAGTAAGTCCTTGTCAGAGCCCCGGTGCGCCTGTACAGCCTCACGGCTTGACCTCTGCGCATCGGAAATTATATTCCAATCTCTCTACAAGACCCAGCGGAGTAGCAGGACTGAACACCTACAACCGCTCCGCCGGGGAAGGCGGATGACAGCTACATCTGTAATACCCGGCCGAGGAGTGGAGACCGCTTTCTCTCTTTTCTTCTTTTTCGCATAGGCAATGATAGCGCTGAGCGTTATTTGGACGGGCCTCTGCAGCTGCGGCTGTCCTGCAGCGCGCTCCAGCCAAATTACATTTCAGAAATGACATTTCTACTCACAGCGGCGCAGCCTGGCTCCCCTCTGAACGCTAAGGAAAGGGATGTAACGGCTTGAGCGTTTGTTCTCCCGAACAAGGAGCATTTGTTCTCCCAAAGACGTGACCCGCTCGCCCCACGAAGGGCCGGCTAGCCCTGCCGCGCCGCTTCCTAGCCCAGCTGGCCAAGGCACCTCGCCTGCAGCTGGAGGGCTGGGTCGGGAGTCACCCTTTACAGAGTAGCGGCCAGTCTGGCCCTTTAATCCAGTAATTCCTGTTTAGACTTCTCCGTCTTGTTACCCGTCCATCGAGGCTAATTACACCGAGCTCGTTACCTTAGCATCCGATGCCCTCTCACCCTTTTCCTACCGCCACCGGGGCGCTTACAAGCTTTGTCCCGGCGCGGCACGCTGCAGGGGCACCTTGCTTGCCACAGGAGAGGGGCACGCCACGCAGCAGACCGCCTCTGGGCAGGGGGTGTCCTCGCCCAGCTCTTGTTTAAGCAAAATAAAGTAACGGCCGGGGCGACGATGTGTTGTCAAAGGCAGTTTTACAAATTATCCCCCTCAGAGGAGCTGTGCAGCGCCCAGGCACGTGCAGTGAGGTCTTTGCCGTGCTCGCCATTAAATTACCTTTCCCTGCTGCCATACTAATTGCTAACCCTTGGCAGAAAAAGTGCTGTCGCTTTTCCCTTGCTGTCAAAACAAAAACTCTAAACAAATCCTAAACCCCATCCTGTGTTTCCAGCAGTGTTTTATCTTCCTGCTGCCGTTCCCTCGAGATTTATGCCTCCCGGCCGGGAGGAGCCCACCGTGTCCATCCCTACCTGCTCCTCATCTATTTAAGTGGCAAGGGCTTGTCAATGCGCGGAAGTTCCATTGATTTACTGTCAGACGTGGGATCACGCTGCTGCAGTCGAAGCACCGGCCGTGCTCCCGTTGCGGAGAAGGAGCGGCTCCCCTCGGATCGGCAGAGGCTGCTCCAGGACCGGAGCATCCAAGGGAGAGGCGCGGGGAGAGGAGAGGCAGGGAGAAGGACCGGGGCTGAAAAGGTCTTTGAGGGCATCTTCGGCTAAATCGCAGCGGCCTCCGCTCCGCTGGCCCTGGGCGAGGACCGGGGGCTTCTCCTCGCCGCAGCAGCAGGTACTACAGGGGACCGCGGGTCTGAGACACCTGGGAGCAGAGGGACTTGGGGATAAGTACGTGTGTGTTTGTTTTTACAGCTCATTGCAATCTTCAGGTGCGCTGGCACGGTTTAAAAAAAAAACCAAAAAAAAACCAAAAAAAAAAAGGAGCAGCATGTAAATTGCTGGCTGTATTGCAGCATAATGAAGTATTATGTTTCCCTCGTTGCCGCATTTCATTGTACAGAATCGGGAGAGGGAATCGGCCTGAAACAAGCTCCCGCTTTACTCCTCGCGCTGTGGAAATGAGGACAGAATCGCAAACCTCCTTTTCTCTCCAGGCTGGGGAAAGGGGCGGCTGGGTCCGGGGGGCTCAGAGGGTCCGAGAGCCCCCGTGTCGGGAGGGAGGGAGGGAGGTCCCTGCAGGACGTTCTGGAGACGGAGCACGTGGACCAGCAGCGCCGAGGCTCCACGGCCGCGTCTCTTCTCCGTCAGACGGCCCGCACTCCGAGCAGGGAAGGGGTTAGGGAGCTTGAAAACTAATTCCAGTTAACGGATGATTGATGCTGTCGTTTTTCAGGGTGTATTTTAAGCGGGAAGGTTTATCGTGGTTCTGAAAAGCCAGAAGATGTGACGGAAGAGCTTCTGCCGGCTGGAGAAGGAAGCATGGAAACCCTGATGTTTTCATGCAGGGTGGATTTGATATTCCCGTGCCCTGGACTATCCCCCGCAGCCTCTCCTCGGCGGGGTGCCTGGTGCCTCCCGGGACAAGCGTCCCCGCGCTCCTTCATGGACTTCGGGCCCTTCCCTTCTCCCACGCCCTCTTCACACGAGGGGTGCGTGGGACCCCAGGTGCCGCTCCCGACCCTTCCCAGAGCCTGAAGCGGTGGGAGAAAAGCACCCCGAGCTCCTCCAACGAGGAATTTCAGCAGCCGCTTCATCCTCTTCCTGCTGAGTTTACTGGGAAAACTCCTCTCCAGTTCAGCAGGAGATAGATAAAATGTGTTATTGTTACCATTACATGCAAACACCGGCCAATTCGGTAAAATTCATCTGCGCTGAGTCCCATCCCTGTGTAGGGAATGAATCAGGTTAGCAGCTACAGCCCTGGGCTTCCAGCAATCCCCACTTCGATAATATAAACAGAAAATTGGAAAGGAAATGTCATCTCAGTGAGTTCACTCCTGAATCACATGTTCGATGAAATACTCTTTATAAACCCTTAAACTGCCTGAAGCCATTCGCCTGAAAAAATGTAACATTCCTCCTAGGAAAAAAACAATTAGCAATACAATTAGCTTTCGAAGCGGCAGCGATAAATAATTGAATTCTTGCTTTCGTGGGGAGGGCCGGCGGTGAGAGTTCTCGGTTCCTGCTATTAGCAGCAGAGGAAACAGCCCACGAAACCGGTCATTTGCGGGGAATTTTGATCCATCGGTTGGGAGCGGGGAGAACAAGAGAAGCAGGAAAGACGGGATTAGCTGTCAAACCTCCATCTGCGGCCGCAGCCCACGCGGGCTGTCGCGCGGAGGACGGATCCGCGCCTGCTTCCGCAGGGAAAGAGCCGTGTACCGCCAGGCACGCACACCCCCGCCGGCTCCCCGCCGCCAGCGGCTGCGCGCATCTGGACGGGCACCCCGCAGCTGGCTCCCCACAGCTGCAGCCCGAGCCCAGGCGTTGTCCCGAATCTGGGCTCTTTTACCCCGGAGCGCAAGGAGCCGGCGTGCCCACGGAGGCGAGATATTGATGTCGTTTCTGCGCAGAGGTGGGCGCCAGGTGGCTCATCCCCGGAGCCCAGCTCAGGCTGGCACACGGGGAAGCATTTATACGTTCGCGAGCAACAGTTGAGCAACAGTTCTGAGTATGTTCCAGCCACGCTCAGCCCCCCCCATTCCATGGGTCCTCACCGTGCCTCGCCTCCGCCTGGAGTCCCGGCACCCTCCCTTTTCACTCCGCGCTCTCCGTGAGGAGGGGGTTTTGGTAGCAGGGGGCTTTCCCTACCAGAGGCTGGGGTTTTACCAGGTTAATTGGGGTAGGTCACTTGGCTGCTTCTTCGGCCTCATTAGCAGCTCTGTTCCCCTTGAGCTTATCCGAGTATTCCCTTATTTTGGCTGCTTTACGGTATCCTCCTGTTCTTTCTGCGGGGCCACACCTGGCTAGCTATTCGCAGTGGTTAACCGCAGCCTTCGCTGCTCCTATTGCTCCAACACAAGCGGGAGCCTGGCAGTTCCGCGCAGCCTCCGCCTTATCCCGGGGGCTCCCAGCGCCAAGGGCAGGAGCCTGCCCAGCTTCTGCCCAGCAGCCGGGAGGGAGCCGCGATGCCATGGACATGCTCCGAGTTCCCTTTTTCCCAACGGATGAGATAGAAAGAGCCCAGGAGGAGGCTCAGGGCTTCGGCACAGCGACGGGCCCGGGCGCGTGCTTAATCGCAGCATCTCGGCGTCTTTCCGAGCACGAGGATGCACTCGCGGCGCCGCAGGAGAGCTGTCACAACCTGCGCTGGCTGGGGATTATCGCAGGGGAGGGGAGGTGCCGATTTGTCTCTGCCACTGAGAAAAGAGCCAGGACCCGCAGCGCAATTTTAAGGTATGAATTTCCGATCGATAACCTGTTCTCATCGATCCCCCTGCTCGCTGTAACCGATGAAGGGAGAGACGGCGGCGAAACCCGGTGCGAAGTGTCCCGCTGCTCTTGGCGGGGCAGAAGGGCGGCTGCGGCTCCCTCAGGCACATCAGGCTCGTCGCACGGGGCACGTCTCACCCGGGGCTGCTGGACCACGCTCGGGAGGTGGCCTCCGGCTTGGGGTCCCTCCCCGAGCAGCAGCGGGATTCCTGCACCTCCCTCCCACCGAGCACGCGTTTCTCCTCGGCAAAAAATCCCTGCCCCGCGGCCAGGCAGAAGCCGGCCCTTTCAGAGCGCACAAAGACATGCAAAGCGATGGGGGAAAAAAGCCAACGTTTTCAACACGTATTAAGACGTAGCTTTTGCACGGGCAGCTTGGGACCTCCTCCTTGTGTTTGAGCGAGTTCGCTTGTATCTGCTCCCTCGTCCATCTTCGTATTCGTTTGCTCTTCCTTAACTTCCATCCTTCCCTACCCTTTCCAAAACTGGAGAGTGAAAAACACATTTTTTGCCCCCTTAACTACTTTCATCTGAAATTGGAGCTCGCGTTGGCTGACCCTGCTGTGGCTGAACCTCAGCATTTTCTGTATCGAATCCTTCCTGTAAAATTTATTAGATGGTGCAGCATTACCCTCATAAAAATGCAATAAACGGCCCTGTTTGCATTATACGCCATAATGACTCTAACCTAGTGGCATTCTTAGAAAGCCTTCTTTAGAAACAAAGGGGGAGAGAAAAAAAATCTAACAGAAATCTTTTGGATAATTAGATTGCCGGAGTGCAGGAACCTTTAAAATCATTTTAAATCAAAGGAAACCCAGGCTTTAAATCTGAGCTGAACAGCATTGGGTATGGTTGCCAAACTTCCAGTCTTGCACCGTCTCCTTTGCACCCTGCGTACATTAGCAGCTGTCAGAGGGTGATTTTCCTGCACTTCCCCACTTATTCCAGAAAGCCGGCAGGCTCCCGGGAAGCTCTCCTTTCCTGACACCATCTCCACGCACCCTGCGGTGGGGCGGGGGCTGCATCTTGCACGGTGCGGGTGCGACGGGGGGATGCTCTGTGAGGGGTGGGACGCGGCGCGCCAACAGCTTTGGTAGGAGCGGAATACTTTACACCTGCAAAAAAATCACCATTTTCATGGCATTTCAGAGATTTCACGCGTGGGGCAATAGGCCAGACACGTGGGTAGGCGTTTTTGCCTGCAGGGCCGGGCCAGGGGTGGTATATACGAGGTGACAGGCATGTTTGAGGTGATGTGTGCGCAGTTATTAAATAGTTGCTGGATTTATTTGCCTCGTTTCTCTTTGCCAAGCTGGAGTTTGCCCGGCGCCTTCTGAAATTTAGCTACAAGAAAAGACAGTATATTTCCTCGTGCCTGCATTACGTATGCTATAAAATTTTTGTCACGCTGATTTAAAAAGAGATGCTGCGCTACTTACAAAATATTTAGCCCTATATGAAAGGAGTCAAATTTTACTGCATTTGAAATCAATGGCGTGCCGCAATATATCCTGCGGGCTGCGGACTGACTTCCAATCACTCGTCTGTTCGTAACTAAGAGCCGCACCGATGCGCGTAAACCAGGCCGGGGACGAACGGCCGCTCTGCCCCGGCCCCAGCCCCGTGGGAGGGGGGACAGCCCCGGGGACCCCTCCGGCCCCGCAGCGGCTCGGGAGCAGGCGGGATGCTGCACCCGCGCCGCTCGCCCGGCAGCCCCAGCCGGCTCCGCCAAGGTGTCATGGTTTGAGAAAACCCGTAACAATTTATTGTCGCTTAGATAATTATTCTATCGCGCCACGACCCCCCCCCGCCCGGAAAGGGGAGTTGGAGAAAGCAAGGAAGCACAAGGGTTGAAATATAAATAGATTTAATAGGATAAGACTAAACAATTAACAGTAATACTAAAGAACCAGTATTAATCCCGACGCTAATATAAGATACACAGGAATTATACCCAGCCCGTTCCCCAGCAGGAGCCGTGCGCTCCCCGCAGGGATGACCAACGCGGGACCCTGCGAGCGCTGCGGCGGCCGGAGGGAGGGAAGGGCTCAGCGCTGCGGCACCGGGGCGAGAGAGAAACTACGCAGCAAACTCTCTAATTTATATAGAATGCGACGTTCATGGTATGAAATAACCCTGTTGGCCAGCCTGGGTCAAATGCCCAGGCCTCGCTCCTCCTCGTCCCTGCACCTGGCAAGGCTTGGAAACACTGAGACCTTGAATCTCACAGAGCCTAGCTGGCTATAAAGTAAATATTTTCACAAATTCAGACACTAGAGTCTTCCAAAAGTGGAGTTTTCCCCAGCATTAGAAGAGAAATTAGTCCTGTATTGCTCAACCCAGGACACAAGGGCAGGGAAGCCGGGGCAGCCGGAGCATCCCCCGGCTGCCCTCAGGGACGTGCTCCCGGCAGCGGGCTCTGAACCGCAGAGGGAGAACCAGCCTTTAGTCCACCCCTCGGGTCTTTCTGGCAGCCTCGGCACAGATTCTGGCCCATTCTTTGACATCCTTAGTTCCATCCTCCCCCCCCAACCCTGTGGGCCGGGATGCCGGAGAGCCAGCGCTGGGGTGTGCGGTGGCCAGAGGTGGCCAGGGGGTGGCCGGAGGTGGCCAGGAGAGCGGAGCTGCGTGGCACAGCAGCGGAGCAGGTGATCCGACCCAGAGATGCTGCCAGCAGATCTCAGGGAAACGCTAAATGGCTTTTTATTCCCTGGGCACAAGAAGCGGGAAAGGGAAAGCCCTCCTCGATCACGGGGGAATTAATTACTCGCACGGTGAGCAGGATAACCTTTCTAAAACTGCTGAGCTTAAGCACCAATTCCTCCCGCTCCGGTCCGTGGTTCAGCTGGGAACCCGCCCGTCAGCCCGTCTCCCACCCGTGGCCACGGGGGCCGGCGTGGGGACCACCCCCGCCCCCGCCACGGTCCCCGGGGATTTCCCGCTGGCTGCGCGGTGACAGCCCGGGCAACGCCGTAATGCCTGGGAGCACGTCGTGTGCTCGCAACAAAGGGCTTTCGGCTTTGCTGAACGCTTTGCCGCTGCTCTGCTCTTTACCTGACCTGGCAGCCATTTATTGCTCTTTCAACTGCTGGCTTCTAAACGTTATGGCTTAATTATATTTTAAGAAAGCGGCACTCCAGAAATACGGAGCTTGCTGCTTCACTCAGGATGTGCATTTACTTGGCCCTCGTTTCTTTACCGGCTGAAGCAATTTTATCTCTACTCGACTTACGGAGTTAAGTTACAAAGCGGAGACATAAAGCCAGAGTGGAGGAAGAGCAGAGCACGGCCGGGATAAGGGCGAGGAGAAGGACTTGGCACCGGAGGCTGCCCCAGAGCACCCCCCGACCTGCTGCTCCTCCCCGGCCAGGCTGGGGGGGACACACCTGCACCGAGCTTCTCCCCAGTCTCAGCCCCCTTACCGCACGTGCCCCAGCGGAGGGGAGCGGAGCGGAGAGGTGACGAAGGGGACAACGGTTTTGTTCAGTCCCTGCGTGTTCCCTTCAGTATGGCCGTAGCCCTGGATAAAGCCAGGCCCCGCAAGCCAAGGACCGCCTGAGAACGGCCAACCCCGAGTATAGCGCAGGAACCGTCTTTCTCCCCACGTGCCCCGGGGCAAGGCTCCCGTCCTGTAGTTTCCCCGGCTGGTATGCGGAAACGAAAACAAAGAGAGCACGAAAACAACAGCTCGCTGCTCTGCAAGGCCAGAAATCGAAAACTCCTGACACGAAACAGAAGTGAAAATGTTAATGGCAAACCCCCAAAGCAAATGTATTCCATATGCAAAGGATCGCCATAGGCTGACAAACACAAATGTTGCCTTAGCTACAGCGGGAGGAGAGGCAGAAAGGCTGCGGCAGAGAGGAAAGCAGACGCGCGCCCCACCGAGCGCGGTGTGGCTCCCTGGCACCCATGGCTCCCCTGCTCTCCCCGGCCAGGAGCCGCACGCGCCCACCCCGGGCACCGGCACCGTTCCCGATCCCGACCCGCAGACCTCCACCTTTGGGAAGAAGCTGGCGCGAGGGGAGCGACCCCGGAGCCCTCAGCCACCTCCAGCACCGGGGAAGGAGCGTTTCCCCCCGCCATCAGCGCTTTCCAGCACAGGAGGGGGAAAAACCAGCCAAGAGCAATATCCATTAGCGCGGGGCGTTCGCCGCTGCCGTGAATTACCGCCTCGTTCGGAGGAGGCGCGCCATAAATTTCTCCCGTAAAAGTTCTCGAGTCGGAATAAGAGGTGGAGGCTAACGGCTTAAAAATAATACACGGAAATAGAGCGAGAATGCAGAATGGCCTGTCGGCAAGCCCAAGGGAAATTAGCCTAATGCTCGGTGCTGGAGAACAAGGGGATTGCTCTTCCCCCGGCCCCGGCTGCCGCCGCGGGAGACTTTATAGCACTTTGTCTTTTACGGCTGCAGCCCTTTACAGCTCTGGGGTTTTGATAGCGGCAGCAGTTCCTCCTCGTACGCGTCTTTGGTGTCATAGACAAGAAGATGTGGTGCTTACGGTGCTAACCTGGGACCTGAGAGACCTGGACGCGGTTCAAACCTCCGCTCCCGGCCAGCTTGGCTATCGGACTGCGGCCATATCCTCTGGCCGAGCCCCAGCTCCCTGAGGCCAACCTCGCTCGCAGCCACCTAACGCGACCTCTGGTCTCAACCCCCCGGCCTGCGGCGCAGGGGATGCTTTCGAAACTCCTGAAGGTCTTTCTTTTTTCCCCATTTTTCCCCAGACTTGCCGCACGCCTGCAAAAACGGGCAATTTTCACACTTCTTGGGTTTCACCGCAAGCATCCCTTCTAGCTCCATCTGTGAGCCTTAATTAGTGAATTTACTGACAGAAACTTTATTAACGCAGCATTTAGCTCTGCGGGCAGCGTCTTGCGCCCTTCAGAGCATCCTGTTCAGCAAAACACCGGCGCCGGGGGCAGCCGAGCCCCTGCGAAGGCGGCGGTGGTGGTGCCCGCCACAGCAGGCTGGGGGGATTTGCCTGCCCGTGTTTTGCCCGCTGGTGGCCCAGGAGCACCCACCCCCACCCTGTTTTGGGCACAGGGTGGTGGCAGAGGGTCAGGCGAGGACAGCGGCGACCCGGGATGGGGACCGCGTCCTGCCGGGGGCGAGCCAGGAGGAGCAGATGGCAGCTCCTGCTCTGCATCCTCTCCATCCAGCCCTCTCCAGCCCCATCCAAACCGTGCTGCTGCGGCGAGCGGAGAAAAGGGCCAAGGTCACCCCCCGAAAACCAGCTCCGTTACACCCGCACCCGCGCCCATGTGCCAGCCGAAATCAGAGAGCAGCTCCCGCAGGACAAGCCCCCGAAATGACGCTCACAAGGGCCATAAACGAGCGTTCCCACCGGATCTTCCTTTTTCTTGCAATTTTTTTCTCCTCCTAGTTTTTTGGTTGGGGTTTTTTTTTTGTTTTTTGTTTTGTTTTTTTAAATTAACCAGAAATAAAAGTTAAATGTGAAGTCGAAACAATAAGACATGGAAATAGCAGAAATAACTTAATTAAGTTTTTAAAGATTTCCATGCTTGAATAAATTAGCCTTCCTGCAAATGTCACAACAGTCAGAAAAAATGTGTAATCAATGGAGCACAATGTTACTCCGCTCTTTATTTAAATGAAAGCCCCGGTGGTGTGTTTCTCCCACCGCTTCCCCCAGCCTCCCTCTCTTCCTCCGCCTCCCTCCCCGCACGCCCAGCTGCGCCGGGGGAAAAGCTCCACAAAGGCGAAGAGCTGCTTTTCTCTGTGGGGACAACAAGCTGGGGAGGTTTCCTTCGCTCTCCCCCCCAAAGCCAGCGTGGGGAGCAGCACCACGGGGAAACCACCACCAGCCCCTGCCGTGAGCCGGGACGCAGCAGGAGCAAGGGGATGCTCCGGGCTTTTTGTCAATTGGGCAAAAAAAAGGCAGAGTCGGCCCCTGCCCATCCTCCTGCCCGCAGAGGATGCTGCTCCCGAGGATGGGAATACCCTGGGGACAGTTTGGGGGAGAGCAACCGTTAGCAGCAGAGGGTTTAAAACACCGATACATGAGAAAAGTGGAGGAAACTTCGGCTTGCTTGTTCTAGAGGAGAAAGATGGGGGGAGATGTGCAAACAGTCTTCAAAAATTTAAAGGAAAGCTCTGAAAGGGAAGGGAATAAACAGGTTTTCATGTTCGCTATGAGGATGACAAGATAAACACAAACTGCAGCGAGGAGCGTTCGTGTTCGACATCAGAAAGGCACTGGCAACGCCGCGGCCAGGCTTTGGGGAGAGCGAGCGGCCGGCGAACGCTGCTGATGGACGGGGCAGAGCGGGGATGGAGACCCACAGGCTGGATGAGCGGCCGCCGGGAGCAGCTTCCGCGGGACCACGGGCGACGCCGCGGGAGGATTCCCCAACCCCAGCTTTTGCCATGGGGGGCTGAAGAAGGGCGAGCTGTCGAGCCGCTCTGCGCCCCGCCGGGAGCCGAACCCCGGGCTGGGAGCTGCAGCATGGCACACGCTTTCTCATAAAGCGAATCAGGCACGTAAGGGATTGGAAATTCTTCTCAGACCATTTTGATTGTCCTCGAGGAATTGGTGGCCCGATGCGGGAATCCCGGGAGGACAAAAGCGGCTGGCAGATTAAAGTAAAGAGAAAGGATTTCTCTTCCTTGAATCAGCAGCCAATTAAATTTTCAGCACAGTAAAAGCGAAGGGCAAACTGGTGGGCTAATGGCCGACCGCATCAGCGGCGGTACCGTGCTGGGCTCCGAGGGGGGACGCCGGAGACGCCCCCGCACCTGAGGAGCTGCAGACAGGCCCCGCAAAGCCGGGGATCGGGGCCGAAAGTCCGGCAGAGAGAGCGCGCGCCGGGTTATTGATGCACATCCCTTCGGACGTGAAGCCTCCTTCAACCGGAGCCTGAACTTACCGTCGTCGTGTCCGTATCCCGGACAGAATTCTTTAAGAAGGTCGCGCTGGTGCGCTGTGCCAAGGGCTCGCGCTTGCTCTTGCGTTGCGGCTCGTGAGCCTGTTAAAGCTGGGGAAAATCTGCTGGGGGAACGGCTGGAAAAAGAGCAAGTTCGGTCCCAAGATGCCTCAGTGTCCACCTAATTTTGACCAGCCACAGCCAAGGAGTGAGGACGGACCGCTTGGCTGTTCCTCGCAGCCCAGAGACTCCGTCGGGGTACGAAGGAGCAGCTCCGGTTAATGCAGTGCGCGGTAGGCAAGGCAGAAAGTCCTGCGGGCTAAAGAGGTTTTAATTTATGGCTCTTGATTCTTTGCTGAGCTTAAAGCTTTGCAATGACAGAACATTTCTTTCCGACGCTGCCCTTCGCCCCCTTCAAGGCTACTGAAATACGTATGATAGAGAGAGCGCAGACAGATCTCCCGAGTCCTCGGTGATTGTTTACCAGAAAGACAAAAGCCTGGAAAGTTACGTGCGTTAATTGAAGATAAATCTTCCCTCCCCTTGCAAAATTTGGGACAATTGTTACTAATGACCTCTTTGGATCTGTGCCCAGGATGCGGAGATATCATCTCCCCGTCCCAGTAATGAGGCTGCAACTGATCCTGAACAAACGGCAAAGTTATTTAATAATTATTTCGGAAGGTCTGCTCATGACCTTTCAGCTTGTCAGGATAAGTAGTGCCAATTTATCACCAGCACCATGTGAAGGGGCTTGATTGTTCGAGACGTTTTTCCCGGCAGGAACTTGTTTTCCCCCCCTGTTTTCCGAGCCTTCCAAGGGACGCACCCCCAGTGAATCCAAGCCTGGCTACTGCCCGGCTGCACACGGATTTTCGCCGGGGGACGGAGCACCCCAGGAGGGGCAGCAAGTGCAAATTGCCACCGGAGACGGCGCAGGCGGGAGAGAGGTGGGATTATTCCCGCTGAGCTGCTGGGGCTGGCGGTACCTGTGCCCGGAGAGTCTCTTCGGTTCCCCGCAGAGCCCAAAGTGTGGATTTTTATCATGACGAAGAGCGGGCACAACACCCCCAGAAGCCGACGGGGGGCTCGGGCTCCCGAGCGTCGCCTCTCTGGGTGGGAGCAGGGGTCCCTGCAGCCCGGCATCCCCGTGCCCGGGAACCGGTCCCCGCCGGGGGATGCCGGGACGCGGCTGGGGGTCGGATGGGGAGCGGGAAATGCCCAGTCCATGTTCCCCAGGACCTGGCGCCGAGCCTCCGGCTTCTCCCCTCGGGGAAAGCCGCCCAAAGCCTCTTACAAAACGGCCTTTAAGCGCCCCTCGGCTGTCCTGTTTGTATAACCGTTCGCGGGCAGCCTTGCCTTTCATTTCCTTAATCTTAAATTGCATCAAAAAGGCAGAGATTAGAGGTAAAACCTCAATAAAAGACGGAACAAAAGCCTCTGCCCACATTGGATTCTCATACCCAGCTTTGCCGTGGTTTTTTTCTCCTCTTGTCTGACAGCCTGAGTAGCTGAACCTTAAAAAACTGAAAAAACCCCCTAAGATTAAAACACTATTTAGAAAAGGCCGTGCCAGTTTGAAATCACCTGTGGTTCATACATTAAACATCAAATGTACATTAACTCTGAATTATGGTCATGAAAAGCAAATCCTTTAATACCATTCTCTGTGTTCCACGGGCTGGAGCTTAGCATTAATCGTCCTGTTTTTTCACAGCCCAGTCAATGGAGTACGATTTTCCTGCCCGGTATTATTCCTCCGCCTTCGGAGGCGTTCAAACATTCCCGCCCTGGGAAGGAAGAGGCGCGCAGGGAAGCAGAAAGCACCAACAGAGGCCTTGGCCGGGTGCCTCTCGGCCGCCGGCGGCTCTGCCGAGCGTCTCCCGACGCGGCAGCGGCTGTGGGCGCTTCACTGGCTGGGGGAGCGCATTCCCGAAGGCCGAGGAGATGGCGCGCCTCGTCCCGCGAGCGAGAGGAAGGGTGCCAGGAGGAGAGGGGACACCGGAGAAGTCCCGTCCCCACCGCACGCAAGGCCCTGGGAAGGATGCGGGAGCATCGGTCCCCAGGGGATCGCAGAAGCGACGGATGCTCCTCACCCACCCCTAGGAAGAGCACAGGGAGGGAACGTGTCCGATTGGAGCAGGTGAGGGATGGGCAGCAATTATTTTTGACAGCCTATCAGCTTTATATTACGTTTGGAATGTATCTCCTCAGCAAAGAATGGGGTTTACGCTTAACAACTTGAGAGAATTGCCTGATAGGCAACGCAACAATAAATAACAAATCCCCCAACCGCACTTGGCTCCTAAAATAACACAACAATTAAAGAGGAGAGGAGCAGCGGTGACGATGGACAGAAATAAATCAAGGCGTCGATAGGGGTTACTCAGCCAGACGTCCTCTGGGCTGACAGGCCTTTCCAGACAGAGAATGGTGTCTTAAACCGGTGCCCGGAAAGGAGCGCGAGAAACCCCCCTGCGCCGCGCCGGCGGAACCGGCGTCTCAGGACAGCACGGAGTCTGTATTTCAGACCGTTATCAGAAGTTGTCAGAACTTGTCCTGCTTTTCTCTTCTTATTATTAATGTGTAAATAACGCGCCCCAGGAGCGTTACCGGCACACGGAGTCTAATCCTCGGGAGATTAATTTAGGAGCGCGGAAGAGGGTGAACCGAACTGGCGGCTTCTGCAGATCCCTGCGGGTCCCAGCACGCGGGGGGCGGGCAGGGCTGCGGGCGCCGAGGGGACTGGGACATGCCCGGGCGCTGGCATCGTCCTCGCTGTCACCCGCCTTCCCCGAGGGTCCCCAAACCCTTGGCAAGCCAGGCTCCAGCTCTCCGGTACCCCAAAGAGCCGCTCCAGGGGCTCCTCGAGCAGCGCGGCAAGACCTGCCGAGTATTTTTCTCTAGCCCAAGCGACCAGCGGGAAGGGAGATGCCCCGTTTGTTTCATCCCTCGTCAAAACAACCAACGAAAAGACTTTTCTCGGTGCAGGGGTACGGCACGGACGCGTCCCCCAGCAGCAAGGCTCCCGAGCTCTCCTCCTCCTCTAAATCCCAGCTCCCTCAGCGGGACTTTAACCTGGTTTATTTTTTATCTTCCGAACATTTACTTTCTCATGTATAAATATTGAGTTGCGTGGAGGCTGGAGCAAAGGCGCGATGACAGGGTTATTCTCAAATACAAGCTTTAAGAATTACGGGGCTCCCGAGATCTTTTATTTCTCAAAGTCTAACTCATTTTTTCCCATTTGTAAGAGACGTAGCAAAAACGTTGCCCGCGAGTTCGTTGATTATTTCCCCGTCTCTGCCTGTGGTTGGGCGAAGGGAAGGAATTACTGCTTATAAAGAGGAGAAATCTTCACGCAAGGCACTAAGCGAGCAGCCCTCCCTTTAGAAGGGAAGGAGGAGGGGCAGGGTGGCAGAAATGGGGGGCACGCGGGAGAGGGAGGGTCCCCAAGGAAGGACGGCACCCCGGGTTTCACCCTAACGAACGCCGCTGTTAATTACAGCTCCTCCAGGCCAGGCGCTGGGATTTCATCTCCAGCCCATTGCTTTGCAGGATACCCGGCGCTTTGTAATCGCTGCTCGTAAAGGCGGCGGACAGCATTGCCAAGGAAAATAACTCCTGGCTGTACGTCTTAATAACAAAACTCAGCAGAGCTTCCCTTTTCTGTTTGGAGACGATGCCCTGGAGGGAGCCGCGCGCTGCCGGAGCCTCACCTGGCCTTGCAGGAGGAAAAGAGGTTGGATCGATCCTTCCCGCAGATCCCCACCTCTGAGCCATTCCCGCTGGGACGCCCAAAACTAAAAGCTCCCAAAAACTCACTCTTTTCTTTTCCAAGGACAGGCTGGAAGCTCTCGCTGCCGTCTCCCCGGTTCGCCCCCACCCCAGGCAGCCCTGACGGAACACCTTAAACGCGAGATGCCCCTCTCCGCGCCTCCCTGGCACCGAGGGAAATGCCCCACAAAACCAGCTACTCGCACATTAACGGCAGCGGGTGGGTGTACGTGTACGTATTTGTTTATTTCAAACCAAAGTACCTGCTTATTGGGGTTTGGGAAAAAATAAATACCCTAAGCTTTTCTACGCAAACTTTTCCTTCCAAACAGACACTTTTATTTGCCTCAGTCAAAATTTGTCATTTCACGCATATCAGCCATTTGAAAGAGGGGCGGTCTCCTCTTTCTTTATCCGACTGCGTTCAGTCCCCTTCCCGTCAACAGCCTTTTCCATCAGGAAAACTCTGCTGCTGTGGCCAGCTGGGCGAGGCGGGAGGTGTCGGAGCCGAGCCGAGCCGAGGAGAGGGAAAGCGAAGTCCCCGCTCCAACAAGCCCTCCTGCCCCCTGCGACAGCCCACCCCCCGGGCCACGCACCGCTTCGGATAACGGTTAATCGGGCTCCCAGATGATGACGTCGTGTCACTTGCGGTGACACTGGATCAATTCTGGAACAAAGCCCCCCCCCCCGAGGTGCCAGCGCTCGGGGCTGGAAGGAGTTGGGGCTCCCGGCAGCGGCCACCGACCTCCCCGCAAGATTACTGGGAATGAGACCGTAATGGGAAGAGCAGTCAATAATTCAAGGGTTATTGATTGCAACCAGCTCTATTCTCTTTTAATTTATATTTTATCCATTTTTTTCCCCTACCTATTTTATTTTTTCTTTTCCCCCTTCATCTGAGGGCTCTGGGGTTTTCTCTCCTGACAAAACACCCTGCTCACCGGGGCTGGCTCATTCTCAACTTATTATTTTCTCCCAGTCTTTAAATTGTCTGGGTAATTCCAGTGGCACTTAGAGAAGCTGAGGACCGGTGGGGCCCCATCAAGGCCACCGTTCAGCCGGTCACCGGCTAGTCCCCAGCCCCACGGGCAGCACCGTTCCTCCACCGCCGGCAGGGCATCCCCGGCATGGCATTGTCGGCACGGCCCGGGAGTCGCCCGGCAGCATCTGTGCACGGGCTTCATCCCCTTCCCTCTGCTCTGCGCTACAATTCAATTACCTCCTCCCCATCCGCTCACCTCCACGGCAGCGCACAAGCTCCCCGCCAGCAGCAGCGCAGGGCTGCGAGGGCCACGACGGGACAATTTTAACCTCCCTGCTACAAATCGCTCTTCCTACGTTACTTTTCATAAGATCTAAACGCCCCGTGGCTCTTCCCTTTGTGTTTCCCTGTCCCCCAGACACGGCTCCCGCTTCCTCAACCCGCGGTTTGGAGCACGGTCGTGTTCCCTTGCCAGGCAGGGGACCGCGCTCCTCTCTAGCTCCGCATCTCTGAATTTTTGTTTTGTCGCACCGTTCTGCTCCTAATGAGCCGTTCGTGATATGACCATTACCTATGCAAATTAACAGCGCGGATTCACAGGGGGTCGTCTACCTGGAGAGAAAGAGGCTGCTCCCTTCGCACGGGAGACAATAAATCATGCTGGTGTTTTTATTAAACTGCATCTCTTACGGGACCTGGTTCTCCACAAATCTCCACCGCGAGCTGCAGCGGTACGATCAACACCTTCCACGAACAGCACTGGACACTTGGGCAGGGAAGAGGCAGCTCTACCTCTGTTTTAATTAGAGGAAGAAGTAAAATGTGATGTCTAAATACCCTGGGCAGCCAGAGCCAGCCTGCTCGGGGGCGCCCGGCCTCTGCAGAGGACCGCTGCCCGCTGCGGGATGCTCGGCCAGGCTTCGGCGCTGCTGCAGGTGTGGGGAAGGACACGGAAGGCGCGGGGATGGACACGGATGCTGCAGAGCATCCTCTCACCTTTCCCGGCTGGCAGGGCTGTGTTCAGCATCACGAGTTCAAGGCTTCCAGCTCCTGGCCAAGCCCCCACCGGCCCCAAAGCACAGGCTAAAACCACACAGAAAAGAACCTTTTCCACCCGTTGCAGCACAAACTTTTGCTCTGCAGAGCCCCGCTGTGCCGCTTGGCACCGGGGCAGCCCCGGGCAGGGACAGGGCTGTCTCCTCCCACGGCAGCATCTGGTTCCGTACCATCCTCACGGCCCTTTCCCAGGCAGGAATATTGCCCCTGACATGGATATTAAGGGACCATTCCGGACGCCCGGCGTTCCCCTGCGCTCACGCAGCAGGAGCTGCCTGCATCGTCTCCGGATGGAGCCCGCAGCTCCGGCTCAGGACGGCTCCGGCTCTCCCATGGAAGGGACAGCACAGCGGGAGCCGGGGGGGCTCCCAAGCCCCCCACACCTCCCAGCCCCATCTCGGGGGGTCTGCGGGTCACGCAGGCACACCGCCGATGCCCAGGCGCCCTGCCCAGCGGGTACGGGAAGACTAAATCCCAACTTCCACCTGTCTTCAAGCCTGGCCGGGTTGGAGGAATTTATCTCTAAAGCACTTATCCTTCCTTTTCTTTTCGTGGGCTTTAATTAAATATCTCTTTGTTTAAAGGCGGACGCTGGTGGCTATGAGCTCTCCTGTGCTTTATCAGTGACGGAGAGGAGATAACTGACCAGAATCTCGCCTGACCTTTCCTCGGCTCACAAGAAACGGCATTCGGTGGCTTCATTCTTCTATTCTTTCCTATTATCTTCTGCTTTTTCTGCTCTCTGCCACACACTAAGGTTTCCGATAGCGACTGGCGAGTTGCTATCAGAAATATTAAGAAAGGAACCTAAAATATCCCTGGCAGTTTAACAGCCTGGAAAGCAGAAGGGCTTGTCTCTCGCTGGCCATCGTAAGCAGTTGCCAAGAGCACGGAAGGTCAGACTTTAATGAACTGGCGAGAATTAAACAGAAGAAATGAAACTGAAAGGTGCCCCAGTGGCTTGAACCGAGTTTAAAGCAACTGACCTTTGGAAAGAATGAAACAATTTCGTTTCTTAAACGTTCAAGGGTTGTTTTTTATTTCCTCCTTGGCAGCCTGATGTTCCTTGGATGAATGGATGTGCCGGCCGGGCCAGCAGCGCCCCAGGAGCGGGGTCCAGGTGCCGGCTGCAGAAGGACTCGGGGTCCTTTCCCTGCTCCCAGGTCCTGGGGCAGCCGAGCCCAGGCGTCGCTCCGGCCGCGGGGCAGCGCGGCGATGGCGAGAGGCCGTTACCCGGGATGCTGGAGGAAGACGCTCCCCCACATCCCGGGACTCGAAGCCATCACCCATCCCTTCCCGGAGCCCACCTGCACCCACAGCCGCCGGATCCAGGCGTCTGCTTGGGGCCGGGGCTGTGGCGGGGGCAACGCCTTCCACCTTAGCGTCTAAGCCAAGATTTCTAGAGATTTTCCCAAGTTGTGCCCGGCACAGGGACAGCCCGGCTCTGGCACATAAAGGCAGCCCGAGCTGTTAAGTTTCTCCTCTACCTTTCCACAGGCCAAACAAACAAATAAAGGAATAGGTAAAAATAATAAGGCTGGTTTCTTGCGGGATAATTGTTTCAGGCAGTTATTTATTAATGAGGAGAAACAACATGTCAACAGGCAGCGGGTCTCGCTGTAGAACTAATGTTAGCGGAGGCACAGGTTAGAAGCGAGCCGGGGCCGCTGTCACTCTGCGTTTGCTTAACTCTGTGATCGCCTATTAATTACCGCCGTTCGTATGTGCTCGTTCGGGAGCGCCGGCTCCCTCTTCCCGGCCAAGCTGACATGTCGCCGCGGCAGGAGGGATGGGGAAGGGGCTCCGTCACTGGTGAGGGTACAACCGTGGCGCCAGGGGAGGAGGAAAACCTCCCCGGCACTGTACGACCTGAGCTGCAGGGCAGAAACCACCCCCTGAGTCCAGCCACGTGGGGCAGAAGTGGAGCGAGAGCCGCACCACTGCCCCATCCCGGGTACCCTGTGCACCGGCCTTCGCCGCTTTCCAGCCAAGGGTCAGCTTTCTACGTCTCGCCTTCTACTGGGGGTCTTGAGTAACACGCATCTGGTGAACCAGCCCCACGCCAGCTCCTGGCCACATCCCGTGGTGTTGGGAATGGCCAGGTCTGTGCCAGGTCCCCGGCCGGGCTGGGGACCGCAGGGACGCCTGGGGGACCCGGCTCTGCCACGCCGGCCAGTGGCACCTCTGCTCGCCCCAGGCCATCGGGGACCACGAGGACGGGGAAGTAAAGGGGGTAAAGTACAAACTTCCATTGAAAATATTCCTGAGCGTGACGCGTAACCGCAGCAGCACAGTGAATAAATCCGTTTTAATGGAATTATCCATTTCAGTTCCCAACTTAATTGAGCTTTGCCCTGTAACTTAGCACAAGGGTGCCTCTCAATTAACCCCATGCAGGCGGCAGAGTGTTCTGCCACCGCTTACACCCCCCGCAAAGGTTCGTTTGAGAGCCGATACCCACGCGACATCGTTTACCAGGGTTTGAGAGCTGAGCCGCCACCGGGAGCAACCTCCCTGTTCGTGCTCGGCAGCACGGGATACGGAACGGTGGGGGTGGTTGTTTATGGGATGGGGTTGTCGAGCGCCGTTCCTGCCGGGTGTGTTACGAGCACAGCCCTGAACAGCCAGAGCCTCAGCGGGCAGAGATGCTGCCTGGTAATATGTCGGGATAAAAATCCCCCCGCTCTCGGAAGCTCTCAGCCTGCCTCGAGAGCGGGGCTGACCACAGGCGTGCCGGCCCTCCGACGGAAAAGTTGCTCGAGCTCACAAGTTTCTTCCTCAAAGACAGTCTCTCGCGCTCTCGGGAGCCAGCTAAGCCCAAGGAAGCCTGTCCAGCTACTTAATAAGTCATTGAGGATGTGTAGTTTAATTAACTTACCCAAAGTTCCTCCTTTCTCTTTCCCATTTCTGCTATTAATATTTTTCTCTATCTGATAACGGAGCATAGCTAATTCTTTCTGGCTTCATAATGAACGATGCCGTGATGAAAATAAAAGGTTAGCGGTGCTTCAGGCAGCCTTTAATTATCCAGCTGAGCAGGTAAAAGCACCGTATTCCCTGCTCGCCCCCCCCCGGCCCCAGCAGCTTTGCTCGGCAATTCCCTGGGGGGCTCCTTCCGCACCCCTTTGCTTTCCAGCGGAGGAAGCAGCGACGCTCGCAGCCGCCCGCCCTTCCGTGCTGCCACTGACCCGCAGCCCTTCGTGGGGGAAAACGGGGGACAGACTGCCCTTTTCCATAGCACAGACAAGAAGTCGGGATGGAAACGGAACTTCTTCCCCCCCCCGACAAGCGCCAGCGCCGCTGGGGAGCTGCGGCCGCGTGGGAAAACACGTGCTCGTGGCACGGCCAGCGCGGGGGCTGGGGCAGGCGATAAATCCAGTATTTACAAGGCTGCACAGGCCCAGCGGCACGGCCGTAAATCGGAGGCAGCTCGGAGCACAACTTTTCTTGGGGTGTAAATAAATCGCTGTTCTTACCAAATAAATCCGGTGCCTGGAATACTGATGGATCAGCGGGGCGGGAAAAGGGAGAGGAGGGGCGGCAGGGGGAAGGTAGACCCATGCCTCCACGCAGGGTGGGCTGTATGGCGCCTCCAGAAGCTGGCAAACCAGCCGGGACGCGGCACCCTGCTCCGGGGGTCCCCAAGCCCTCCCCACCAGCACCCCCCCGGAGCAGAGCCACGGCAGGGCCGGAGAGCACGCCTCCCCCGGGCGAGGCTACGGCAGCCCTCGCCGCGCCGAGGGGATCCATGATCTCCTGCAACGACCCGTGACAGCGGCCGCGTTACACGCTTTCCCGCCCAGCCTTGCTCTATGCTGACTTCCACCGAGCGATTTCTTCCCATCCAGAGCATGACCCTGCTCTCGGCATCGCCCCGGCGGGGAAACTGAGGCACGGGCAGCCCAGCCCTCCCGAAGGGGGGACCCGAGGGGTCCGGCCCCCGCCCGCCCCCTTCCCCAGCCAGGCTCAGAGACCTGTTTTCCTGCTCCAAGTCCTGAATGGAAATGTCACGAGGACAATCACCATGGTGACATTTCAGCGGCTCCGTATAGAGCTACGCAGGAAATGAATCTGAAAAATCCCTATTAAAAATGGAAGGGCAAAAACAATTTTCTGGTGGAAATTTGTTTTGAGCGGGCTTATAGACTTTTTTTTTTTTTTTTTAAAGAAAAAGCTCTCCAGCAAAGAAAGTTTGAAGCATCCTGGCTTTTAATGAAAGACCAGACCTTTCTCCAGAGGGATTTTTTTTTCTATGTATTTTTTTGGGCAGAAATTAAACTTTGTTGAGCCATTTACCATTTTTTTCTGCGAGAAGCATTTCATGTTCGGCTGCAATATAAGGTCACTGGACACAATGGAAATGCTTCCAGCGCGGAAAAATAAACAAAGGTGGTATTTTCATACGCCGGGGCCCCAAGACAGCGAGGAAAAACACGAACGCGCTGTAGCACAAAGACAGGTAATTTGAAGTATTATATTCAATCCGCTAACATTAGAGAGCATCGATTAGTGCCAAGAGCCTGAAACGATGGGCAGGACCACATTAGTGTAAACGGCATTATCTGTTTCAGAGGCTGCCTATGCCAGGAAATTCACAATAAACCTTTTTTGCTCCAACTCACCTGTTTGTTGGGGTTTTTTTGTTGGTTCCCCCCCCCCCCACCCCCGTAAAAATATACATTGGAAGATATTGGCCGGCCCTAAGCGCACGCTTGCAAGCGGGTTGCTTCTCTTTTGGTACGGGCAGGACACCCGGGAGCTTCCGCGGGGACAGGATGGGCTGTAGGGGACCTGCCCTGGCTGGGCATCAGCATCCCGGCGCGGTCCAGCGGCCCCCAGCGCCGCTCCGCAGGGTGACCCCGGCCCGGGGTCTGTTTTCGGAGCGGGCACGGAGCTTGGCAGGGCCGAGAGAGGCGGGTGATTATTTCAGTCCCTTGTTCCTCCGACCGGCTCGTGCATCACAAAAGAATGCTAATGTTCACGTCTCTATGAAAGCACTCGAGTTCATCAGCTTTGCAAAGAAGAGAAATTAAATCAAGATTTAATTGGGATATGCATGTTTTATTCATGGTACTATCCACAGGAGAAGCCAGACAGCTGAAGGTAAAGGGGGGGGGGGCGGAATTCTTTTCAAAAGTTGTTTCTCTCTGATTAAATAGAGATAGTTTCCCACTTCAAAGGGAGGGCTCCTTTAATGTATTTTAAATGCTGAAATGTGCCGTTCCAGTGCCTCGGTGCACCAGGCTGGCCAGGGCCCCCCGCTCCCCTCTGCTCCATGGCCTCCCAAAGGACCCTGGGCATGCATCCCACCAAGCCCTTCAGGTGCCACCTCCTCCGGCAGCGGGTTTCCCGAGGGTTTCGGCAACAGGGCTGGTTTTTCCCTCCTGCTTGTAGCCCGATGCCAGCGCTGGGTGTGATGGTGCTGGGTGCTGCGCATCACCCCCGGCCATCACCCGCGCCCCTGCCCGGTCCTGTCAGGTGCTCAGGGGAGTCCGTGTCAGCATCATACAAGAAATTGGGAAATTCGGTGGCTGACAGGCTCTGGAAAGCACGCAAGGAAGAAAAACCCGGCTTGAGTTTTCAGATCCACCTTCGCAAGTTTGGCGGCGAGGAAACAAAGCGTTTCTGGCTTTTGCGGGGCCGCTCCAGGCAGCGGGGAGAATGGATTTCATCTTCGCTGCCTCACTGCTGGGAGAGAGCCTGCCTTTATTTTCACTTTGCATATTTTCCTGTGTCTTCATTTTCAGGGCGAGGGCAGGTTCCAGTGCAGAAGTGGCCGACGCAAAAGGCCGCGTAGCTCTGGGAGGAGTTTTTCCAGCCATCCCTTGAGCTGCCCAGCGCAGGGACTGGGACTAAAGCCCCACAGTCACAGGGGGCAAAGGCCCTGAATTTGTCCGTGATGCTTCCTCCCCTCCAAAGCTTAATGCAGAATGGCTTTATTTTTCTTGTTATGCTTAAGAGGAGAAGGCAAAGCCGGGTGGGAAGGGGGGAAGAGATGAGACTGCGCAGAGAAAGGACGAGAGGGAGCAGACCGAGCTGGGGGGGATGGAGGAGGAGGTGGGCGAGGATGCGCAGCGCATCCAGCTACAGTGAGACCTCGCACCAGCTTAACGCCAAGCGGGTGCTCAAACAGAGCTCTGGAATGCTGCTCTGGAGCCGGCACTGCAGCACGTACCCCACACACCACCCGTCCCCGCTGCCGCACGCTCTGCCCTGGCTACAGACGGCTTTTCTCCTTACTAAGGCACGTCCCCGCTGGAAACCTTTCCCTCTTCTGCCTTCTCCAGCGCCTGGGGACCGCTCCATCCAGGCCCGTGAGAAGCGCGTCCTTCCCCAGGGATGCGACGGGGGACGCGGGGGGGCAGGTACCCGGCGGCGGGGAGACCCGGGATGCAGGGCGACGCAGCTGGGGGAGGCAAGAGAGGAGGGATGCCGAGGGAGGTGGGAAGCACGACACATAAAAGCCACAAAAGCCAGGCTTTAAGGACACAGGGAACTTCTGGTTCGCTTTTTAGATTGAAATGTGTATGCGAGGCACCGCAAGATAGCGCTTGTAAGGGAGGAGGGGGATCTGCGTGGCAGCACTTGTGGCGCTCCTGGTGGGAATTTTTCTATAAAGGAGCGATTGTTCGGCGACGGCGCCTGACAAAAATACAATTGGAAAAGTGGAGGAGAAAAAAAAAAAAAAAAGAGGAAGAAAAGAAAATCTTCTCTGTAACTTGTGCCCTTCAGAAGCAGCCCCTGTCGCGTTCGGCGCCTGGCGGAGCCGCTGCTGCCTTGGGAGCCTCAGGTCTTTGTTAAGAAAAGGACACGAAGAGAAACACGAGTTCTCCCGAAGGCTCATTATTCAAACTGCTCCAGACCCAGCGTCACAAGTGCCGGTGACTTTGGAAGATGAACAATCTTATCTCCGGGGTGAAAAGGACCATTTGTTGTTTACCATCCGGGAGAGAAAGCTGACAATAGGCACGCGAGGAAACTTGGAGAATATGCGAGCGGGACCTGCTGGGCGCCGTGCGCAGTGGGGCAAGGGGCGAGCGATGCTGCTGAGGGGCGCAGGGCTCCCGGGGGGACACGCCGCGGCGAGGGATGCTGTCCTGGCAAAACGCAGCTTCCAGGGGAACAAAACCTTCCTTAGAAGCTCTCGTCGGGTTCTGCTGAGTGAGCGACAGGCACGGAGGCGTTGGGAGATCCTGCCACAGCAGTCGCTGCGACGACTCGTGAGCATTTCTCTTCCAGGGGGGCCAGCCAAAACCTGCCTGGCCACAAAGCGAACGATCACGGGAAACGCTTACTTCCCCACTGGCCTTGTTTGGGCTGAAAACGGGCAACATCTAACACTGCAGGATGAGGGGTGGCTCCTGCTTTCCCTCCTGCCGCCCTGAGAGCCACAGGTGACAGGGCCACTTGCCAGAGGCTGGATGGTGAGACCCACGGGGTGACACGAAATCGGCTCCTGCGCTCGCCCCTGCCATGCCCCAACCTGCCGGCGCCGCCTCCTGGAGCCGGTCCGACCTCCAGCGCGCCCTTCAGCCGAAACATTTCAAGCTTTGTGTTTTTCATAAAGAGTGGGCTGTTGTTCCTTGTTTCCTCAAGAATTGTGCACACATAAACGTGCACGCGGAGCTAAAATATATCGCATATGGAGCAAAACACATAATTCATTCTAGCAACTACATAAAGAGCTCCTCCAAGGAAATGGCTCCTGGTTCCAAACAACACATCCAGGATGCTCGGGGAAAACCTCGGGGCACAGCGGGAAGGTGAGGGGTTTGGGGCACGTGGAAGGGAAAAGACAAGATGGACAAGACAAGAGGATGATGCCCCTCTCCCCATCGGCGTCCCAGCCCCATGGAGAGCATTTGGCCACCCCCTGTGGCTCCATCCCACGGGGACCAGCAGGACCAGGCTGAGGCCACGTATTCTCCTGGCGGGCAAGTGCAGCAGCTGGAGCCTCTCCTGCCAAAGCCGCTGATTCAACAGCAAGATGCATTGGGTTAGCCTGTCTGCTTGGGACAGGGAAGGCACAATTTACACCAGAAGACGGTTTTTCCGTGCACAGGTTACTGCCCACCTCCCCGCCAGGGGAGGATGGGAGCGGGAAGCACGCAGGAGCATCGTGGACCACAGGGTCCTCCTCCGTGGAAGAAGCTGGTGGGAGGAGGGAAAGGCAGAAAAGCCGAAGCTGAGCATCCCCACACCCCCTCGGGGCCATAGCTCAGGGCTGGCGCTCAGCCCTGCCTGGGGACCGCAGGCAAGCGTTTGCCTTTGTCGCTCGTTGGTTTTGGAGGCGGCAGCGCCAGGTCCCCGCTCAGCCGGGGCATGGCAAAGACGGGCTTCATGGGAGCCGGAGCCACCAGAGCCAGGTCCCGGGAGAGAAGTGCCTGGGCAGAGGGGGGACTCCTCACGGGCACGGATCTAATCAAGAGAGGCTCCGCACCCCCGCTGCCCCCCTCCTGAATGGCATCTCCTAATGACAAAAAGTCCCCGCAGTTTATAATTACCAGTTTGACAAGTTCATGAGTTCTCTGTTAATTATTATAATTACCTCTCGCTCGGTGAGAATGCAGGAGTTTAACAACAATATTAACAATGGGGGAACTATTGCCGCGCATTAACTACCACCAGCCAGGAGGGAGGGTTCCTCCTGCCTGCCAGCCAGGCCCAGAGACGGAGACCCCCGCGCCCCCCCTTGCTCACAGAGATACAAACTGCGGGCCTGCCCGTGGTGCAGCTTCAGCAGCACCTGCACGGCGAGGGAAACCTAAATTTGCCCTGGGCGGCCTGAAACAGAGTCAAGATTTGGACCAGCAGGAGGAAATCCTAAGCTAAGGCTGCCGGGGGCACGGCCCCTCGCCCGGAGCAGCATCCCCACCGGGGCAAGGCGAGGATCGGGCCCCACGAATTTCTTTTAGCACCCGCGCTGTTCCACACGCTCCACAGCTGCCGAGCCGGGGAAGTGGTAAGAGCTGCTGGTGAAGTTCCTGCGAAAGCCTTTCCTCCCGGGAGCACACCGCGCCAGCCGCAGCAAATATGAGAAAAATACCAGTTTTCGGCCCCACCTAATTCGCCGGAGATGAGCGGATTGACTTCTCAAACACGGCGAGATCCCGAACAGATCAACACAGCTCAGCTCTCGCCCTAATTTCCCACTTCAAACGTATACAAAATGTTTGTCTGAAGTGCAGGAGAGCTTAGAGACACGAGCTGTGCAAATAATTAGTTATCTTAAGCGCCTCCGCACCTGAAACAGAGGGCTGCAGGTTTTTTGGGCTTGCTATTTATTTATTGTTTTTATTTAATCACGCCTTTGCAGAGCAGAAGCAGTGACCGAGAGGCTTTGGGGATCGGGATTACCAACAGAAAATTGCTTTTGACGCCCACGTAAACTTGCGTGGGCCCAGGGGCCCTTCTCGCGAGGGGACACGCACGCTCCAAGCCTGGGAAACACCAAGAGCCCCGGGGGCAGGAGCAGCCCCGGAGCCAAAAAAACCCGGCAAAGCCTCTGGGAAACCAGGAAAGGACCATGGCAGAAATCCCTGCACAAGGAAACGCGCCCAGACCCCCAGCGGGGACCAGGGAAGCTCCGGCTTTCTTTCCTTTGACGGAAAACTTCATTTGCTTTTCAGACAAGAGGCCTTTCTCCACACTTAGGCTGCTTGTGAGAAGTACTCCATTTCAAATACATACACAATTTCAAATACATACACACATTTATTTTTTCTTCCCTTTTTTTTTTTTTTTAAACCGTAAACAGGTTTTGAAGAAAAGATCAAAATCTCAGTGAAATATTTTGAAGCTGTCGGGATGAAGCGCTTTGCTGTACATGATATGAATTTCCTTGGAGTAATTTCTATTTGAGGGGATTTACGTTGGCTTTTACGTCCCCAAAGCAGAATGTGGGGGGGATAAAAAAAAGAAAAAAAAAAGGTTGAAACCACAAAGAGCTCTTCAAGGCAGCGCAGCAGTTTCCCACCTTCCTGGGATGAGGGAGCGGCGACGGGACACGAAGGGCTGGGAGCCACAGCGGGTGCCGCGGCCGTCCCTCCCCGGGCCGATTACTCGGCATTCAGCCCTTCCTCCCTCCTTCCCGTTACCATCAGTAATGTATTCACCACTTTCCCCCGGGAATCCGCTCTTGCAAACGTCTCGACAGCGCAGAAGAAGGCCCCAAACGAGTCAGGATGCATTTGGCGAGTGGAAAGGCAGAGACAGAGAGGAGGAGACGGCGCGGGGCGGGTGGCGTTCCTGCCCGGAAAGGATCCGTTTGCTTCCCGGGGAATCATTAAAGGTTTCACGGCGGGGAACAAATAATTTTAAGTGAGGGAATCCCTTTTCCTTTGCCCCCACAGACGAATCACTGGTTAGCAGGAGCGCGGAGAGGCCGGGTTACCCCTCTCCCCACGCCTTCTGGGAAGCTGCTTTGAACACTTCCAACATCAGAGCACGGGACCGGATTTGTTAGACAAACCTGACTTTATTATTTTTTTAGAAGGGGAATATTACCTTCTGCCTCCAAAGGAAAGGGGAAGAGGAGGAAGGCACTGATGCAGAGCGGGGTAGAGACAGACACGGAACCTCATTATTAAACAAAATAAATAAAATATACTAGCAGAAAATGTGTCTTGGCTTTATTACTGTATTCTGTCCTCTAAATATTTCATTTCCAACTAATGCACAGGCCAAATGGAAAATTTCAAGCAAAACTGCGCTACTTAGAATATGCTTAATTATTGATTCAGCCAGGAGGGGAAAAGAGGAAAAAAAAACGAGGGGAAGAAAAGGCAGGGAGCCGCTGGGGAGCAATCTGTCCTGGGGCGGCTCTTTCTAACCCACGTGGCTTCCCAGCCTGTCCCCAGGGCAAGGGACACGTCCCACCAGCCTGAGAGCCCCCCGCCGCGATGCACAGCGCCAGAGGATGCTCCTCGCCCGGCCGGCCATCACCCCAGCTGCTTTTAGGTGCTTGCTCACGCGTTCTTGTGAGCAGAAACGCTTCCTCGGGGGGTAACAGCTGAACAGGGTCGAGAGCTTCAGCGCCTGCCAGCGTCCCCTCTAAGGGGCCACCAAGGCTCCTGTCCCTCTGGGGCCGCGGCGCCAGCCACGCGCAGGGCAGACACACCGAAACCGCAGCACCCGTCCACCGACCAGACAGCCTGGAGGAGAACAGCCTACCCCCACAGTCAGACTCCGGCACTCGCATCTTTTTACACCACAGGTTTGCAATCTGTGTCGCACGCCCTCGCGGAAGGGTCCCACCTCGGACCCCTCTCGCCGTCCCACCGGCACGCAGCGACTCACCCTGGCCGTCCCCAGCGCCGTCCCGAGAGCCAGCAGCACCGCAGCACCCCCGTCCCCAGCCCAGCCGAAGGGAGCTCTGGCTCTGCCCCAGGCATTTATAGGGAATGGGGATCAGCTGGGGCCGGGGGCTGACCCAGCACACCTGCACCCTAGCCCCCGGCGGGGAAACTGCGGGAAAGGCAGGGCAGGGGGACAGAAAATAGGAAACGGGTGGCAAGTTGAGGCCAGAGAGAGCAAACAGGCCTGGGAGCACCGCCACTAACTGCGGCAGGAGTGAGTTTTTAAGTGTCGATGAACTGGGTTTATGTACTTACACGGGGCTGGAAATCTCTCAGACAAAGCAGTTTAACGGTGCTGCTATTTACAGGGAGAAAAACCAAGGCCGGAGTCTGTTTGCAAATGGACTCCAGGGACCCAATTTTCCTCCCCAGCTGGGATAAGTCCAAACCACCCCTTTGGAAGTTACGGGAATTGCATCGGACAGACAAAGGGGGAGAGAGGGCTGCGGCTGCAGAGGAGCAGAGAGAGCTGCTGAGGACGGTCCCCCGGGGGGGTCACACCGGGGCAGGGGACCACCACTCCCCCCGGCTCAGGGCTGGCCGGGCATTTGCCCAGAGGCGTGCGGCAAACCCCGAAATCCAGGCAGAAATTGCAGGTGTGACGCCAGCTCCGGGGACGGGCTCGCTCTCCCTCCCAGCAGGCGTTTGGTGAAAGACGACGACAGTCGGGTCATTGTGTTTTCCTGGGGTTTCCCCCTCCATATTTATCTAAAAGTCCTGTTCGTGTGGTCTGGGCAAGTTTTTGTGAACATCTTGTGGTCATGAACGACAGCTAAAAACGTGGTCTTGGAAACACGTCCAAAAGCCCTTCCTAATTCACAGCAAAATGTCCCCCTGAAAAAAAACCCAGCTCAGAGTCCAACCCCTTACCTGCTTGTCGATGCCGTCACCTGTGTCTGTCCTCCCTCTCCTACTCCGGCCAACCCCCCGCCTTCCCATACTCAAATCCTCTCTAATAAGCTAATTTCTCCCGCGAGACATGGCGTTACGACAGGCACAGCAGCCGCTTCGACCCTGAAATGAGCCTGAGCTGGAGTTTTCCCGTCGCCCTCTCCCTCCGGCGTGTTCAGCCTCAAGCTCGTACCCACGCTCCTGGGCGTCCCGTCCCGTTACCTGCCCGAGATCGTCCCAGCAGTCCCACCCACCCTTGAAAACACCCGTATCCCCAGTCCCCCTGGAAGCTGAGGGCTGCGGAAGGGTTCCCAGTGCCCCAGAGCGACCGGAGAGGGGGAGCGTCGCCGGTGGGTCCCAGGGGAGCATCGTCATGCCCGGGGCGCAGCGGCCGGCATCGGCATGCCAAACACTCGCTGAGAGGGGGCACGGCACGCGAGCTGCGCAGTCAATTAGGAATTTCACTGAAATTTCAAATTACGGCCTTTTTTTCTTTTTTTTTTAAGCGACAGAATTATGCCGTGTTACAGAGAAAGTGACAGGTAATTTGGGACACTGAGGATTTCTCGGGCTCTATAGTTAATGGGGAGTTTAGCACCAATTCCTCTGTAATTTGCACTTCTGAGAAACCGCGTTATTATAAAGTCAGAAATCTCAAGCACTTTCAACTCGGGGATCTGGCAGACTGACGATGACCAGGAACTGAGGAGGCCCGAGTCCACAGGTCACCCATTTCAATATCTGAGGCTGGGTGGCTTCCAAAACCGGCCGCTCCAACGGCGGAGCCGAAAATTGGAGGTGACATTCAGAAGTCTCTGAAAATTATAACCCTGACTTCCTCCTTGAAAAGCTTATCTGAATCCTGGCTTATCCTTTGATGAGGTTACTGAAAAAGCATTCTGCTCCGAGTACTTGGAAGATAACAGGCAATATATGTGAGCTGGTGCGCTTCTCCCCGGGGGGAAAACACTATCGAACATGCCAAGCGTGGGACACTAATTAAATGGTCTGAATTATGCTGGACATTACGGTGCTGGGGTGGCTGGGCTTAACTCCTTGCCATCCTCGCGCAGCCGGGGCAAACGTGCGTGCTCATCCAGGCAGGCTCCCGGGGGATGCGCTCCCGCCGTCCTGCATGGTCCAGGCATCCTGCTCCATCCCACTTCATTCCATCCTGCTCCGGAGCATCCCTCTCCATCCCCCTCCATCCCACTCCGTCCCACTCCATCCCGCACCATTCCCCTCCATCCCACTCCGGAGCCTGGCATGGCCACGTTTCCACAGGGCAAAGCCCCTCGTGGGAGAGAACCACCTTCTCTGAGCCCAGCTGCCGGGTGAGCATCCTCAAGGAGCCCCAGAGACCCTCATTAACCAAATTAATCGCGTCCAGAGAGCGAGCTCACTCCGCCGCTGGGCAGAGGCTAAGCCAAGGCTGATCCTGCCCGTTGGTAAAGCCGTGGCAGCGTTTCGATTTTTGCTTAACTTTAAGCGAATTCTTGGGTTTCTTGGATGCTAAACCCACGGTTACGAGCGAGCGTCTTCCTGAGCTTTTCAGGAAGAAAGGAAAAGCGAGCAGAGACAGAAATGCTGTCGGACGGGTGAGGAATGGTGAATTCAGTAATGCTTAATGGGCTGGCAAAGGGGCTATGAAAACTGAACCAGCTCTGTTTCTGAGGGAAAATAATGGGGCTTCCTTCAGGAAGTGGAGTAGCAATCACAGCTCAAAGGCTGGGAAAGAGGAGAGAGAATGCCCTGAAGTACACGGTATTATGGCAAAATCGGTAATAATTAATTATGGTTGGCGGGCAAGTGCATTCGCCCAGGGCAGGGCTCCTTCCCAGACAAAGCTGCCTTCCTCCTCCTCCTCCTCCTCCTCCCTGCCACAAAGCCCTGCCACGCTCCTCTACCCAGCGCGGCCGCTCCGCCGGGATGCTCCGGCTTTGCCTCTTCTCCGTTGAGCCTGTAGCCCAAAAAGGAGTGAAAAAGAACAAAAGCCTTTTAATGGCGTAATTTATTTTAAAATTAGCTGTCTCCTGACGCTGCCCCACCCCCCAAAACCGCCAATAATTGTTGTCTGGTTCCCTGCCATATCCCCAGCCAGCGCCTTCAGCGATTCAGGCACTGCTGCGCGAGATTAGCGGGGACGTGTCTTGAGTCCCCTACATCAAAGGGATTGAAAAAGTATAAATTTAACAGAACGTATTGTGCAGGTGGGGAAAAAAAAACCCCACGCAAGTTGTGTTAAAAAGGATGTCTCATTTCTCCTCGTTCTGGGGCAGGCCTTGAGGCAGCTCACATGTCCGCGGGGAGAAAACCCTATTTAAACAGCTGCAAACCCAAAAAGCGGAGAAATGCCAAGAGGTGGGAGAAGCGCCCAGGTTCCCCGCGTGTGGGGAAAAGCGTTTGGGGTGGGAACAGGGTGGGAAGGGGGTTGGAAGGTGGTGGGAAGAGGGTGGGAATGGGGTGGGAATGGGGTTGGAAGGGGGTGGGAAGGGGGTGGGAAGCCTCGGGTGGCTGGCACGGGGACAGGGCAGTGCCAAGGCCCTTGGGGCACCTCTCAGAGCATCCCTCAATCTCCCATCGGGTCCCTTCCCCATCAGGCACTGCGTAAATAGAGAGGGAAGGAAGAAGGGAAGATGAGAAATGAGGAGGACAAAGTGACGCTGGTAGGATCAAAGGTCCGGGCAATGCCCTGCGGATCGCCCGCGACGAGCTGCCGTGGTTATTTCCCCCCTGCCCGCTCGCCGCCCAGGGCTGGGGACGGGGCGATGGGCGGCTGCCGGCGGTGGCCGGGACAGCAAAGCCCAGCAGCACCGGGGGGAAATTCTTCAAAGGGCCCCTGCCTCGAAAACGCTGAGCGTTGTTTCCACGGGCCCTTAAACAGAATAATTCATTAGTCGGCTCAGAACAATCAATATCGCGCACCGACAATTTATGCGCCGCCTCTGTTTACCCAGCAGACCCTCTTTGATAATATTATTTATGATTCCAAATAACTCCATCGGTGTTCAATAGAGCTGGGAGGTACCTGGGGGACCGGGGCACAATCAAATTATGAAGACATATGGTTTACTCAGCGCTGGAAATGTTCAACTGCATTTCATTGCTGTTAGTCCTGCCGCGGCACCTTCCCCAATCACTCATACAACCTCCTCGATATCGTTTGCTGGATGGGGAGGCTTCTTCAGGGAGAGGGCTCTCGCTCAGCCGGCGGAGAGACGTGGCTGTAAAGGGAATTTTACGCCGGCTGTTTCTGCAGTCGCGCAGCTGAAGGACATGCCGAGCAGCTCAATGCATCCCAGGCCGCCGTGGCAATTAAACTCCTGCACTGCCGGGGCTTCACCGAGCAGGCGGAGGAGGAGGAGGAGGAGGAGGAGGCAGGGCTCTGCCAGCGAGAGGGGCCGTGGGTGCCCAGCTCTCCCGGCGTACAGACTGATCCGTATGCGGTACGGCACGCTCTGCATCTCTTGGCTGTATTTATGTTCACTGCATCTACTGTGTACGTTTTAATAAAGCGCTTCTGATATACCCACCGAGCGGCCAAGTGCTGAGTCATTATTATCGACAGAACATCGCATAAGTACTCTGCTGAGCCTCCGCTGGGCTTTGGGGGGGTGTAAAGCTAACACTAATGCTATATTGCTCTATAAACTCTAGTCCTCCCTGCAGAGAAGCAATAATTAATCAGACGATGCATGATATGTAACAAATTAAAAAGATAAAACTTCCCAACAAAAATTATGGGACTAGAGAGGCGGGGGCTGTGCTTTGCGGCGAGCTGTCCCCGGCATCCCATTTCCCCCGCTCTGTCGGCACATCACCTAGAGGGGCCGGATCCTGCGGGCGCTGCGAGCCATCCCGGCCTGCCGCGGCCTTCCCCAGCCCCTCTGCAGGGGACGGCCGTGCCATCGCAGGGAGCCCGGAGCGGGATGGGGACGCCGGGTACAACACCGTGCTCCTCGCCAGCGGGACAGAGGAAAGCCAGCGCTCTCCGCTTTCGAACGTGTCCTGGAAACTCTTCTCGACACCGAGCCTGCTCGTCCCTGGCTTACAAACAGCCGGGGCTATGAAATAAAGTGATAACAGTTATCACTGTGGAAATACAATCTCTGAGAAAATCCCAGCGGAGTAATAATTAAAACAGATACTGAAGACTCTGACAACCTGGGATTTATGTTCGGGTTTCAGCTGTTTCTGCTACCCGATTCCCTTTTGAAAAAGCAGCATCTCCTTTCCAGAGGACACCCAGACACCTCAGGACCCGGTTTTGTTCCCCTTGAAGGGGAATGGAGAAGTATACAGCCACGATTCCCGTGGAACGGAAAGAAAAGATATTTTCACCTCAGAAACGTCACGGGTTTTTCACTTCCACCTTTCCCACGCAAACCACCTGTTTTGGTGAAACCCTGGGTTCCAGCGGGGACGCGTTTCGGTGGGGAAGCTGCAGGCAGCCCCCGAGCTCCGGCAGGACGTGCGGCAAACGGCGGAGCAATCCCTCCTGGGCCGGCAACGCCACGCACGTCCTGCTGTGTTTGCCAGCGGAGGATGCTCGGGAAGAAGCCAGTGGGCGGGCAATGTTTTTTCCTTTTATCCAAAACGCTTGGAAAGAAGTTCACTCCTCTCTTTGGGCACACAGCGTGGCTCTCCCACCACCCCTCCCCAGCACAGCCGCGCTCAGGCTCCCTCCCCGGCCGCTTTCAGCCCCAGCCTGCGAAGAAAACCCGTCCCCAGCCCTCACTGATTGCACCGGGGGTCGCAGGGTCTAGCAGTGAGGTCCCCTTTGGAAGAGCAGCCCTGCCAGAGCCTTGGGACAGCCGGAGGAGCCCTTGCCCACCCCTGCGGGCTGCTGCTGGGATAAGGAGCGTGGCAGCGCACACGGGAGAGGGGGAGGAGGGGGTTGGGGGTGCACAGCGGCCACTGACCCACGTAAAACCGTGGTGTCCCCCCGCGCCAGGCTGCCCTTAAGTGCTTTGCCAGGCTCAAGTGTGCGGAGGCTTTTAGGCTGCATCTATCACACCGCTTTTGTAGCCTGAAAGGAGGTGTTGGGGTGTCTATATTTAGTCGTCCTCACTTCCCTTCCTCCTTGACATTTATGAATTTTAGATGCCTTTCACTCTGGGCCCCTGAAGGGCATCGTGGAGAAATGCATGGCGGCCCCTGCGCCGCTCGTCGTCCCCCGGTGGAGCCGCGCGAGGGACATCCCCCACATCCCCCAGGGTCCGGCCGCGGCCCGTCTGCTGGACCCCACTGCTCGCCCAGCCGTGGGACGCCCGGGTACCGCGGGCGCTGCCGTGATGCTCTCCAGCCTCTAACAGGCGTACGGGGCTGCTGCCGGCTCCGCGGCTGCCGGAGGGAGGGAGGAAGGGAGGGAGGGAGATGACTGGGAGCAGTGGAAAAAAACGAGATTACGAGGGATCAGGGAGATGCTGTTAAAGTACATGGCAACTTACAGATGAAACAGGCAGCGGCTGCCTTGAGCTGAAGGCCAATTTGGCAGCGGGCTTGTGCAGGAGGGCTGTCAGAGAAGCCCTGCCGAAGCCTGGGCAGGTGGGAGACCCTGCAGAGCCCAGACTCCTTCCAGCGGCTTGGTGGGACGGGGCCCCGCTCCCACCCTCCTCCCCGGGGTCTGCCGCAGCAGCACGCCGGGTGACGTACTTCTCATTCCTCCGGCTTAATACCCCGGACTCCTTAAATGGCGCTGAATCGAGCTGAGCGGTGGATAAACATTAGTTTCACAGCTCACAAAGCAGTACTGCCGGCTACTGCCAGTCTAGACGTAATGAGTTCCTCCCGGGACCCCTGGGAGCGTTTAGAGTGGGCTCTTCTTTACCCAAGCTGCCAGTCACGCCGGTGCCAGGGGGGAAGCAGCGCCGTTAATCTCTTTCCCGCTATCCCAGCCATAGCTGAAATCCCTTCGAGCATGTAACAGTTTTATTTTAATGTGCCGTCCCACCGGCACACGGGCAGGAGCGGTGTGGGCCGCCTGCCCGCCGCTTTCTGCTGCCTCTCTGCCACCAGCCCCGGCCAGGGACGCTTTAGTTTTGGGGGGGACGAGGTGGGGACGAGCCGACAGGAGGAAACAAACAACGAGGGAAAAGCGTTCGCGTGTTTTACTTTTCACCCAGGCTGGTGTTGTCACCTCCTTGGGTATCCTTTAATTAACAACAGATTGCCGTTCTGCGGAGAGAGACTAATTTAGCACCTGGAAGAGGAGCAGGGGAAGTTTGCTTGGCAGCCAGGCTCCGGCGGCCAGGGACGTCTCCCACTGCGTCGCGCTTTCACCGGGACGCTAAATCACTTGTCAGGAGCTTTTCCCCAAACGGCTGGAGCAGATCGGCTAATGAAGGTGACGTCATGCGGATTTTCAGGCGTGCGCCGATGGACCGGCCGCGGCTGCTGCTGCCCCGAAGCCCCGGGTCCTCCTCTGGGATGTAAAACACCGCTCACGCCCGCCTCCGCTCCCCTCTTCCCACCGCCAAAGAAACGCGCAGGGAAAGCAAGATGGGACGCTACGTTTGGGCGAGGCGAGCTGGGACGGATCCTGCCTGTGCCCGCAGGCGCAGCTGCCTCCCCGGGCTCCTACCAGGAGACCCAGCTGGCAAGAGCCATCACCAGCAGTGCCACCTCCCCTGATGCCACGCCGGGTCCCCCGCGGTGGCCAGGGCAGAGCCATCGTGCCCCAGCCCCCGTCGCCCCTGGCCAGCTGAGACGGCGGCGAGCAGGGATGCGGCGCGTACGGATGCTCTCCAGAGAACTGTACCGGCAACCAACGCCCAGGCACAGCTCGGGCACGGCACAACAGCCCTCCCGAGAAACACCGGCTCCCGGAGCAGACATGAACAAAACCGCACGTAGGATTCATCGATTTTTCCTCTCCAGGCCTCTTCCGAGAACAGGTTGGACATGCGAGATGGAAAAAAGGGGAAAAAGCCCTTGTCAGGTCCTTTCCAGAAGATCGACGGACTAATTGCCAAACTCTAAATATATCCCCGCTCCGCATGTCAGCCCAGGGCTTCTGCTCCCCCGTCCTCCGCGGCGGCGCAAGCGAGCCGCGAATCCGCAGGGACGGGCAGGGAGCCAGCCTGGACTTTTCCATCCCTAACCTCCGCGAAGGCGGACACCTGTGTCTCTCTGCCGGGCCGCATTTAGCAGCCGTAATTATAGCCTTTCCATCTATGTATAAATAATTGGAATTCCGGGTAAAATGTTGGGTGGTTTGATTTACATCCCCAGTCAAGTCGATAAGGTTGCAACAAGGATAAATCACGGCAGAAGTGCATACTCAGAAGATCGGAGAGGAAGAGAGAGAAACTTCTGGGCCCCCCCCGCCCATTACTCACGCTTGTTTATAAAGCGGCTGGGATAGTTTTGGCGTGAAACAAACATTGTGTGATTGCTCGAGGACTTTTCATCATTGTCCTAAGTGCCCACGGAGAGTTGCGGGAAGGAGGCACTTGTTTCTCCTGCCTCCTGGTGCTTCGGGGCCAGCGAGGGCAGAGCCGTAGCGGGGGCTGACGAATTGAGGATGGCACTGAGGGTCCCAGACCCCTCGCCCCCGCCTGCCCCCCAGCTTCTCTGCCGGGCTCGGGCTGCAGTTTTTGGAGGCAGGACCCAGCAAGAGGTGGGGAACAAGCTTCGGTTCCCCTGAAACCTCAGCCCTGCTCCTGGAATGCTCCAGCCCGAGGGCCCCCGGGAATTTCCTCCACGGAGTGACCTGCCTTTGCCTTTTCACACCAGGCCATGGCCGGGCGTTCATCGGTAGCCTTGGCTTCAGCTGGGGGAAGGTGGAGACAGCCCCCGCCTTGCCGCTGCCATGCAGGAGCGTCGTCAGGCTCCAGCCAGCCCGTGAATGGCGCGTGCAGCGAGCAGCCGGCACCGGGCAAGCACCCTCCGGGGAAGCAGCAGCACTTTGTGGCGAGCGCCAGATCATCCCTCGCCCCGCTCCCTCCTAGCGTAACCCCCTCCATGGCGTGGCCGGAATCGCTGGGGACGGAGAAAACAGCATCCTCCACGTCTCGGCAGCGGCCGGGAAGAGCCACGGCGTGGACCGCGGCGTCTGCATCTTTGGACAGCAGGCTGCGTGGCGGGGAGCGCGGCGGTAGACAGACGAGGCTGTCCTGGATGTTTTTCAAGTGGAGATTAACCACTGAGTAGGTTCTTTTTATTTAAGATGCCATATGTCTCTTCCCTCTAAATATCTCTTCCATCAGATACCGCTGTGATTCCCAGTCTGCCTTCCAGCCCTGCCTTTGAGACGCTATTGCAAACACTTCACAAAACCGTGTTAGATCGGAGATGGAAAATGCTTTGAAGGCTCCTTCTGTCCGCTCCCCCGCGTACGTCACGCCCCACCGTATACGCAGCCGCTCTGCCCGTGGCCGCCGGGAGCCTGGGAGCCGCCGCGTGCCCGTCTCCAGGAGGAGGATGCCATTTCTGGGCTCGGGGCAGAGCCCTGGTTTGACTCCGGTGACTCATTTGATTACGCTGCAAATTTCGCCTGTGAAACAGGGGTAGCAACGCGATCCTTTTCCCCTGCTGCGAGCTTCAATATATCAAGGATTGTGAGGCACTTAATACTATGTAAATGGGAGACATATCAGCTGTGCCTCAGATAAATGAATTTCACTTAGATTGATGGGTGTGAAGCGCTTCCAAAATTAGGCCTATTCTTCTTAAATCAAACAGTTTCCCCAAGCCAGTTCAGCTCCATTGATGTAGAGGAAGTCATCAAGCTGCAATTCATCATCGGGTTCAATCAAAGACCTTCAATACACTGACCCACCGCCTGCTTCCTCCTCCTCGTCCTCCTCCTCGCGGAGAGCCGGAGCGTGGCCAGGCGCCGCGGGACCAGCACCCTCCATCCCCTCACGGGGCACCCCAGGCTCAGTCCGCAAAGCCAGGACATGCTCCTGGTGGGACCAAAACCACAGCATATCCCTTACGCGGAGCCTGGAGAAGCACCTGGATATTTAAGGCCATCTTCACCGCGGATTTCAGCTGCAGAACCGAGTTTTTCCCCAAATATTTGCCTGATGGCCCTTGCCCTCACATAGCTGAGTTGGGAACGCATAAGTCAGGCTTCAGCATCTCCGAAATCCCTGCCTTGCTCCCCTGGGTCTGCGCACCGGTGCGGGCCTGGCACTATTTCTAGGGCTTAGGGCTGGCAAAGCAGCGCACAGCAAGCCAGGCGCTCGCTCCAATGCTTATGCTGAACTGCATTCCCGCCATTAAACGCTCTATAACGTACAGATAACATCATAAACCCCGCTTCATTCAGTTAGCAAACAGTACATCCCTCTCACGCACGGTAGCATCGCCATCCCGCTGCAGCCAGCCGGGTACCACTGTAGGAAACCCTGCCAAGCTGCCCGTCGCCGCCTCGCGCCCGCCTGCGTGAGGGGGCTGCCCCATTCCCCAGCCTCGGGGGTGGCCACGGGGGTCAGCGGGCAGCCCCCTCCTCCCCGGGGCTGCAGCTCCTCCTCTTCCCGCCGCCGAACCCCGGCACCTCCCGACGACAAGTATCCATCTGGTGTTTACGTGCGGAGCAGCTCCGCTCTCCCCAACTTTTTTTAACGGCAGATAATCAACAAAGCTGGGCAAATAATTTCGCGCGTATAATTTATTCTGTGAATTTTGATTCCTTGCCCACAAGCAGCTTGCGCCTCTCACAAAGGTATCGGTCCTGCGAAATTATGCAGGGGAGCTGCCGCCGTGGCCCGCGGCTGGTTCAGGCGGCTGGCGGCGAGCGCTCGACACCCCGAGCGTCGCAGTGATGGCCGCTCGCTTGCTTTCCATCAGGTGCGTCGCTCACACGGCGTTTCTGCTGCTGATAGCCTGGGAGCAATCTAACCGTAGAGGGCATCTCCGACGGGCACAGCACTGGTAACGGAACCTCACCCGCACGCCCAGCCCGGCCCGTCCCACTCCCAACGCAGGATTAGGCATCCAAAGGGTAGGCGCAACAACCGGCTAGCTGAGTAATCGCCCAAATGCGGTCGCGTCATCCATGTGTTTGCACCAAAATGCCCCATACTGTCATTAAATGAGACTAAATATGCCTAGGAGCAGCCGTAAGCACAGCTGTGCTGCTTTTCCCCCTTGGCAGAGGAAGGAGAGGATGCCGCAGCCTCACACGTAACCGCAGTGCCAGTTACAGGCTTGCCTGAAATTCAGATGTTGAAGCTGGGAACGAAATCGCGTCTGCTTTGGGCCGATTCTGCTGCGTGACGCGTGCCCTTCGCGCCGTCCCCTGTGCCAGACGCCTCTCCAGCGCTCGTGCTCCTGCGAGAAGGTGGGTTGGGAAGCCGGGGCTCCTGCAGCGCGGCAGCGGCGGGCAGACATCCGTCGCCGGCAGGGACGGCAGCGCAGCCCTGCGCTGCTCCAACCTCGGCTCCCACTGCAGCGTCCGGCGACGTCTCCGCGTCTGACAGGAGTCCGAAGGGCTGATGCGACTTTTCCTTCACAGCTCTTCCAAGGTGGGAGTCCACGCGTTTGTGAAAGGAACGCTGTATCAACGGGCGCCTGTAAATCATCCTGTACCAATATCTTGATTTTTGCCGTCGCCGGCGGCAGGGCGTTCAAGTGGCTGTCACTCCGCGGATGCCCTCCGTCCCCTTTCTTTATCTTCTCGACGTCGCGATCTCGTCGGCTGCAGGAAGAGCTACGGCCCTTCAAGTTAAACGTGCCTGCCAAGAAAAATGTTGATTTTTTTACTCCACCTACCTCCAGATATCTGATTAATTCCACGCGAGGAGCGAGGAATTAAGGTTTGGGGTGTTTTTTTAAGCCAGATACAGGAACATTGATGTAGAAAAATATTGTGGCTGCTAGAGCTGTCTGGTGACCAAGACTGCCTTCAAATGTGTTTTAGCCTGACTTGGCATGCTGGCTTTTAGGGGCTAAATGGAGAAGTGAACTAATCCCAGGTCTTAATGAATAATGTTCAAATCCAACTTTCATTTTCAAATGCGTCCATACATTCGAGAATGAGTCACAAGGTGTTTGTTGTGCGGGTGAAGAACAGACAAGCTGGGAAGGGTATTTTTATGTGTTTGTGAATCATTGTATATGATATTTTCCTCCGCTGTGCCTCTCCGTCCTCGCAGTTTTCTGCAGTGAAATCCATTCAGCTGGACTGGAAATGTAGGCACTTTATAGAAAATCTTTAATAGCGCGAGCACAAATGGATGGCTCTTATTTCCTCTCCGCAAAGAGGCGATTTGCAAAACCACCGCTAACAAACATTTTCCCCCTTCCCCCAAAGCCATTAAATAAAGACCGATGGAGACGCCTCCCAGCGAGGCAGAGCTGCCTGCGGTGGCCACGGGCTCCCTACAGCTGGCCGCGGCGCGGGACGCGCAGAGCGAAGGTGTGGGGTGCCGTGGGGGATCCTTTCCAACTCTTCCCATCCCGCCTGTCGCGCCTGTTTGTTTTCCCCCGAGACGCTCGTCTTGCTGGGATTTTTAACATTTAATTAGTTGAGCCAGCTGCTTCCCCTTTGCAAAGGGCTTGTCTCCCTTTAAAGGCGGGTTTCTTTTGTTCACGGGATGGATCCAGGCTCCGGCCGAGCTGCAGAGCCCAGCTCCCGTCGCATCGTGCTCCCGCCGCCGGGTCGGGGACACGCTGGGAGCTGGGGGTTCGCAGGAGCGACGCCAGCCCAGCCCCGCGCCCCGAGCTGGGATAACAGCCGGGCACGGAGCTGCGGTACGTCCTCTTCATCCCGCTGGAGTGAACTGGAGCTGAGCGCGACCCAACGATCGTCCCTTGGAAAGGGGGTGAAAACCAGAGGAGCCACCCAGCAGAAGAAAGAGGTTTCTACCCAGTCGTGGTGGGGCATGGATCCCACTCACGGCAAGGCGATTCTCACCGCCTCAAGCGTGATCGCCACCTCTCTGGATGAAAAATGGGGAATTTTTACCAAGGGTGCTCAAAATCCCCCCCTAGGGAAGGGCCACGGGAGAGCTCCCGCTGACAAGGGGAGGCTGCACACCGACCACCAGTGTTCTGCTTTGTCGGGCCGTGCAAAACCCCCTGGGAAAACCAGAGGGGGACCAAGAGGGCCCTTCTGCCGGGCTACAAGGTACAGTCGGCACCCCTTACCCATTTGGTAGCACCACGGGCCGTGGCGCCCAAGGTCGGCTCTGACTTCTCTTAGCCCTGGAAGGAGGTCGCAGCTTGGCCTTAAATCTTTTCCCGAATGACGTGGCAGGCACGCAGCTTTAACCGGTTCCTAGGTACTGAGGACAGCCAGAAGTGCCATTCATTTTTAATGGAACGGGTGTCAAATCAGCAGCACGAAACGTGGGAAGGATACCCAGGCGGCAGCGTGTTTGAAGGGTGATGCTGTGCCCTTTCCCGGGGCTCTTCCCCGGCGCGCATCCTCCTCCTCCTCTGCCCCTGCCTCCTCAACAGCTTCAAGGCTGCCTTTTGCTCCGCCTTTCCTCGATTTTCCGTAAGGTCTGCCCTTCCTTTCGGTCTTCCAAGCCTGGCCTTTGCTTTGTCCTGCTCCGCACGCCCGCCTTTTCTTTCTCATCCTCTGCAGCACTTTGTTTTAATCACTTTACCCATTTCCCTCCGGTACGGCCCTTTGTGGCCCTGGTCCCTCCTTTACGTTTTCCGCCCGCAGGTTTGGGAGGCTCCTTGCCAAAGGGCTGAGGAGCAGCAGGTCGGGCATCGCCCCGGTCCCTGCCCCGCGCTGGCACCGCTCATTCATCCCTGGCGGAGGCTGGGAGAGACACGCTGGCCCCATTACGGCGGCTGCAAAAGAGCCCATTGATTTCAGGGGAGCTGGGATTTCAGCCTGATTATCGCTACCGCTCGTGAAAATACTTCTAAGGCGTTTGCCTTTGGAAAAGGGCAGATTGCCTCAAATGTCAGGTGTCAGCAAAGCCTTTCTGCATCCCTCGGCGGACTCCCCTCTCCAGCTTCAAATGACACAAAAGGACCCCGTGCGATTCTATTCATACCAGATGCGATCTCCTACCTTTAAAGCCGAGAGAAGTTTGCCTGAAGAGAGACACGTGAACTTTTTTCCGATCGTTCTAATCATTCCTTTTTCTCCCAGGAGATAAATTTTTAATTGTTCTTATTCTTCCATATCACCTTTGAAATGCATTTGCTTTTTCATTGCAAGTCCAAGATAGAAGAACGCTTAAAAGTTTTCAGTTTTCAGACCCCGGCGAACCTCTCGCTTCTGACATAAACAAACAAAGCCCAAACATGTTTAATGAAACAGTTTTGGTTTTTCAAAATGAACGCTTTTGTTTTGATCAAAAAGCCATTTGTAGCTCCAATCCTGGAGACGTTTCCCCAAAACCCATTTAATCCGGCTCTAAAAGCCCCTTTGTGGAGAAGGTGCGATGTACGCGATGTGCGATGGGTTTGTTTCCCCCTCGTCAGAGCTGCCAGACGCCAGACCTGGGCCTGGGGGGAGCGAAGACGCTGCCCGGCAGCTCGAGACCGAGGGGGTGCAGTGCTGATCGCAGGTTACTCCTCCGATAAAAGATCCAAAGCCCAGCGAACACTGTCTAGCAAACAATAAGGTGCATTTTCCCTCCGTTTCCCTCCTCCGGTTGTTAGGGAGCAAAACTTCATCTTTTCTCCTGTGTCCCAGTCAGCGCGTGGCCGACCCCAGGCAGGGATTTCGGTCCCGGCCGTGCCTCCCGCAGCTGGCACATCTAGCATCAGGCTTTGGTCAACAGCCCTTGTCTTTATGAGCTAAAAATTCAGTTCTAGCCGGCGCTGACTGCAAAACTGCTGTCCATGCAGTTGTTCCTGCCAGCAAACTCATTAGCGGAGATATTCATTGGGAGCGAAGGTACAGGAGAAATGAACCCAGGCGCCCAGGCGCTTCCGACTGCGGCTCCCGGGGTAACGAAGCAGCTTCGCGCGCACGCACTGCTGCCTGCCCATCGCACCCGGCCATGGCCACCGTCCAGTCCCAGCCACCACGGCAAGGCAAAGCCAAGCTAAGGAGCTTGCAGCGCTCTGCGACGCAGTACCCGGGTCCAGGAGAGGCTGCGAGCGGGTCTCCCGTGGAGAAGCGGAGCAAAACCCGGATATTGTTTCTACGCCAGCAAAGCTGAGACCTTTTTGAAGGAGCCCGACGCTGCTGCCAGGCAGCTCAGCAGCTCTGGCGTGACCCCATGCAAGGAGGCGCATCCTCCCCAGCCCCGCATCCCGGCAGCGTTATCCCCGCACGAGCATCCGAGGGAGCCCCGCACCTCGCCGGTCCCCACTGCTGCCATTCCCGCTGCCAGAGATGCCCAACCACAGGGCGGGGTGCGTTTCCTTATCGCCCAGCTCATCCCTCCGCTTGCCCCTCGTTAATCACCCCCCGGCCCGGCCCCAGTGAGGAGTGGTACCCGGGGGAGCGGCTGTGCACCGGCTCCAGCTCTCACCGTAAGGACGGCCGGGTGCTGCTGTGGCAGAGCGATGGTTGATGGTCATTGTCCATCCCAGCTCCTCGTCATCCACCCCAGCTCCTTGTCATCCATCCCAGCTCCTCGCCATCCACCCCAGCTCCTCCCGAGCAGCGTGGGAAACGCAGGGCGGCCGCAGTCCAAGGCGGTGCCTGAGGCCGGTGGCTTCGTCGCTGCAGGGCCGCACCTGGTAGTAACTCCTCCAGTACAGCTGTACTTGGAAGCACCTCACTAAAAGGAGGGAAAAAAGAGCATTAAAGTCGAGCGGAAACACAGCTGAGAGGGTTCGGCAGGGCTGACTTACGGGAAGAGGTGAAGGAACTTAACATGCAGGCCTGGAAAAAAGGAAAGGGGCAGAGGGGAGATGCGGAGACTATGAGAAAGCGAGATAAATAATCGCAATAATAATAACAATAGTGTTATTGATAAATTGCTCACTCAAGGGCTCGGGGGGAAAGGAGCAGACAATTAAAGCGTGGTGATAATAAACAATAATAATTAAAACCTCATAAAACACAACATGGGAAAAGGAAGCAAAATATTCTAAAACTCATGAAATCCTGCAGAGGACATAAAATAAAGGCACGGGGGAAAACTTATCCGAGGTTGACCCAGAATATATCCCAGGCAGCAGTGGGTTTCTGCCGAGGAAGAGGAGACAGAGGGGAGGGAGCCTTAGACGAGAGAGAAGGGAAGAGGCCGTTGGGGTGAGTGGGGGCCACTGGCGGTGACGGAGGTGCCCGGGGAGGCACGGCAGCAGCAGTCCAACACCCAGCTGAGATGTTGGACACGGGCTTGTCACCTGCGAAAGCACGACCGCAGGGCCAGGGACCGCTCAGGGCCAGGAGGCACAGCCGCGGCATCCCTCCGGACCCACCGTGCCCCTGGAAAGCACCGCTCCCGCTCCCTGAAAGCGTCTGCTTTCGGGTACTCTCTCATCTGCTAGCTTTTCCCCCAAACGCTGCATCGTCTTCCCGGAAACTGCGGGCATCAAACCCAAAGCCGGCAGGACGCCTTTCGGGGACGCCGCACCGTCAGGCTGTGTCGTGCTCTCCCCACCTCCCCCCCGGCTCGGGGGGATGACGCCTCCCGGTTAGGACGTGAGAGACAAGCGCGAGCTCCCGCTCGCTCCCTGCGCGCGTTTGTGCGTGTACGTGCGCTCAGATCCCTCTTGTATATTCTGCAGAGACAGGAGTCGGAGATCAGGGGAGTCTAAAATGCAGCATGACTGCAGCACATAGGAGCGGGAGCGCGCCAGAATGCCTCTGACAAGTTACACCAATTATATACCAGTTATTTGTCACATCTGTTAACTCATCAGCTCGCATTTCAGGCAGGAGCTCTGCCGAAAGACAAGACGGCGGCAGGGAAGCGGGGCAGAGTGACGGTGCAGAAGGGTGCTGTTTGCGAGTCCTCGCCCGGCGCCAGCTCTCCCCGGCCCCGGGATGATGCTCCATAAATACGCACGCAGCAGGGCAAGGGGGTCTCTCCACATTTCGGCGTGTATTATATGTTGGAATAACTCCAAGGGATTTCTGCACAGTCTAATAATGAACGCGCCCAGTAATAGCCGGCTCTGGGAAAGGAGACAAAGCCGGAGTTACCGCACCTGTGGTTTAATAGTTGGAGAATGTGATCTCGGAAAACCAGCTTGCCCTAGCGACACGAGCCGTGCAGCGAAAGCCTCTTGTCTCCTTGAAGGCGGGGGATGTTTGCAGCCTGAGGACTCTCAGAAAGGCTGCGTTTTCTGGCAGCGAGAAGGTCACCCAGACGGAGCGCTGCCGCACGCTTCTGCGACACTGACATCGCCGTTGGGCTCTGGGAGACCCCCCAGCGTCAGGGACGGGGAGGCAGCTGAGAAAAGGCTCTTCTGGGGGGACCCAGCTTGCATGCAGGGAGAACGTCCCCCTGCCCTCGCCTTCCCACATCGCGGGATGTCGCGGGTCGGAGCCGGCACCCTCCGCCTCTTCCCGAGGCACCTTCAAATTATGGATCCGCGCACTGAGTGTAATTGCACAGACATGCTTTGAGCCGTGCACCGGCCCATCCGGGATGGCACCTCGCCCCCGGCGACCCCTGCCTCAGAGGGAGGTGACACCGTGACTGCTCACAGAGTCACCTGGGCGGCTGCGTGCCACGGGGGAACCCTTCCCGACCTCCGCAGCCATTAGCTCGCCACCCCGGGCCCGGCAGCTGATTAGCCCTCTGTCTGCTGTGCACACTTACAAACGTCACTATTGATCATAAAATTAGGCAGCTCCTCTTTAAACCCAGCTCCATTTAACCTCGTGGCCTCGGATGGATGATAATTCTGCTCCTGACGACCTGCCGGGTGAGGACGCGCGTACCTGCCCCGGCCCCAAGCGGTCCCGTGCTGGCAAACCAGGCAGCGCCTGCCTCGTGTTTTATCCGTCCTCCTCTCAAGTGCTGGGGGGGGTGTCCTGTGCCCCCTCTCCTGCCCCACCGGAGCCATCCCACCTTTTCCCCGCATCTGCAGGGAGAGCCGGGACGCCAGCGAGGGTGGGATGAAGATGCGGGCGCAGATGTTTCCAGACGAACCCGCCTCTCCCAGGGCAAACAAACAGGTTGCTGTGGAGGGTTTTTAATTTCCTCCGCCACGGAGCGGCCGTGTGCCTTTTATACAGAGAGCCTTTAAAGACTTTGGGAAGCAATTCCAACATTTTCTATAGGCGCGGGGAGATAATTGAATGCTTTCAAAGAGCGCCGCATGGCAGGGAAAGTTCAATTTTTGCAGCGCGGCGCATCCTGCATTCACCGAGTTTTGTGCTTCAGCATCATCCCCCCCACCTCCCCCCCCCTTTTTTTTTTTTTTTTAATTTCCTAGAAGCCAAATCCCCTCTCAGCGTTTTCCTGCGGCTTCTCTCTGATGAAGCACTTAGGGATGAGCAGTGAAAACGGACCACCACTCAAGCAAAGCCCCGGCCACGGGACGGCCGGACAAAGAACTGGCTCTGGGAGGTGGGAGGGCTGTGGCTCCCACGCCGGGGAGGAGCGGGCGCCGGCTCCACACGCAGCCCCGATGCCAGAAACCCTCTGCCCGGCTATTTTTAGTCCTAACGCTGCAGAACAAGAAAGCCACTACAGGCAATTTTCTTTTTCCTTTGGTTTTTGGGGGTTTTTTTTGGTTGTTTTTTTTCCCCCTCCCCCCTCCTCTCTTTTCTCAAAGGCGGTGGTTCCGAGGCAGAGGAGAAGTGGTATGTAAGGAAGGGGGGGCCGCCTTTCGCCTGGGCACCCCCCGAGCTGCCGCCCGCAGGCTGTCCAGGGTCACCTCGGAGCGGGGAAGCCGAGACCCCTTCCTCTTGCCAGGGCAGGGCAGAGGCGGGCTCCACAGCAGCCGGAATTTAAAAGCAGCCCACACCGAAGGCCGACGTTTCCCTCCCGAGGGGCAGGAGCTTTGCAGGGGAATTCGGCTTTTGGGTTCCCGGCTGGCGACGGTTCCGTGCCAGCTAACTGCACCCAGCTCATCCCTGGTCCGAAGAAAAGCCTAATTTCCACCCGGTTTCTATTGGAAGCGGCATTGCCGATGCACAGCCGCACGCACGCTTCGCGGGCCTCGAACCGCCCTCTCAAACGGCAGAGAGACTCCCGCGTGAAACCAGCCTGCACAAGAAAAATACACTGTGTGTATTTAAACATTCCTTAAGTCATTTTGATGTGTTTAAGTCCTAATTCACCCTCTCAAAGTTCATTTTCACTACCCTAATGTGATGTATTTGACAGAAAGATGAATGACATTATTAAAGAGTCTCTCTGGCAAATTTCAGTAATAAAATCTCCCTTTCCCCCCCTGCTTCTCTCCTTTTCTATACACGTAAACCTTTTGCTTCCCTCGTCTTCCAAGATTATTGCTGGGTTTCTGGAAGGGGCTCCAGGACACCTCCCGGGCCTTTCCCGCGCAGATAGTTTAACCTTGGGTGATGGCACGGGGGAGCCCCGGGAGAGGACCCGGCTGAGCAACGCCGTGTGCCCGTGGCGCGGGGTCCTGGCGGCGGAGCAGCACGTACGCAACCCCGTACCCTCCTCATCCTCACTGGTATGAGGCCGTGCGGGCCACCCAGGCTGAGCCTTGCCTTCCTCCATGCCAGACACCCTCTGAATTTATGCCCTGCTTCCCCCTTCCCTCTTGATTTATCCTTTCCAGCGTGCCGGAGGAGTCGCGTACATTAATCATCCCGACTTTTAAACTATCTCCCCTAAATCATTTTCCACGCTAGCAGCCATTTGCCGCGAGCCCTGGCCATCCCCTCGCTCTGCGGGACGCGGCGTCCCGGTGGGGACATCTCCGGTCCGTCCCCACCACCGCCGCTGCTCCAACACCCACCCATGGGTCTGGCCAGGATCGGGCTCCACTGCGCCTACGAGGACGGGAGCCGCGCTGGGACGCGCGGCTGGTCCTTGGCCGATATAGATGCGGCTTAAAGATGGAAAAAGCAAGTGGGAGTTGCCAAGAGAAGTGCCGGGCTTGGTGTGTGCTCAACATGAACCACCAAAGAGAGGGCTCAGAAGAGCTGTCGGCGCTTCGGGAGCCAGGGGAAGAGCCGGGAGGGCGGTGCGGCTCTGCCCCGCCATTTGTTGGGCTGCGCGGAGGGAGGTAACGCAGGGAGAGGCGTTCGGGGCCGCGGCTGGATGGGGAAGAAGGGGAATCCCTCCGCCGTAACGGGCTCTCGAGGGAATCCTCCACCTCAGGCAAGCGAAAGGCAGCGCAGACCAGGACTGACTGCCCGGGTGAAGCGGGGCTCGCAGGCAGCCTCTCGCCCGCCTCCCTCCAGCCCCGGCCCATCGCCCGGGGCCTCGTGTTCCAGGCACGTGAGGGATTTTATTTGCCAGGCTTTCGCCTTTGCAGGTTTTGCTCTTTGCCCTGAACAGGAGGAATTGTGCTAACTTTATCTTCCGACTCCCAGCGCGCAGAAGAAAGGAGAATAAAAGCGTGTCACGACCCCATCCGCCTGACCTCCGGCAGCAGAGGCAGGCGGCGGCTCCCACGCACCCTGCGCTTCTGCCCAGCCTGTGGAACGGCGGCCACCGAGCCGGCGGAGCCCCGGAGCCACCTTTCCAGCTGCGCTGGAGGCCGGGAAGAGCAGCACATCCTCGGGGTCCTGCCCCAATCCCCCAGCTTGGAGGGGCAGTGCAGAAGAGAAGAGGAAAACCGCGCAACTGCAGCAACTACCTGGATTTTGCTCAGCGCGGTTTCTGGGAGCAGACAGCACCGCCTCTGCTAAAACCTCCCGCTGCGTCTCTGCAACCCAAAACCACTGCCAGCATTTCGCCATCCCTTCACCCTCCCTGCAGAACCCGGCACACTCCCTCCCCATTATCCTGCCCCTTCCCGCTTTTATTTTCCATAAAAGCAAGGCACTGGGGGTTCATCCCATGGAGGGAACCGCCACGGGCTGCCCCACGGGGGGCTCGGCATGACGGAAACCCCTATGAGAGGGCAGGCTCCGCGCGCGGCTGCTGCGGGGCGAAGGCAGGAGGTCGACCCCCTCTGCAGAAGCATCTTGCTTGCAAGAAAGAAGAGATCTTCTGCTCTCCGGCTGTTTAGTCTCTCCAAAGCTTCAGTGATCTACCTAGATTAGGCCTCGACAAGCTGAATTTCTGCTCCAGGTAGTGCAGCTGCTCCTCGCTGAATAAAACATGCCGTTCACCCTGCTGCACCCCGAAGACGAGCTCCAAGAATTCTTTTATTTCTTCTTCTTTCTATTCAGGCACGTGCTTATTCTTTCTGGCAAACGCCTGCAAAGGGGGGGCACCGCTTGTTGCTCCTCTGGGGTTGTTCCCTGCAGGGAACGACGCGGCTATTTTCCTGAGCCTCCCGTCGCTTGCCCGGGGGATACGGGGTGCTGGATGCCGGCACCCACGGATAACAGTGGGTGAATAATGCCACGAGCTCCCCGTCAGCGGCTGCTCGCCCGGGGCAGCACGGGGGGATTTCCGAGGGATGCACATCCGACGGCACCCACAGCCAGACACGAGGCTTGTTTTCCCCCTGCTGCATGGAGCGAAGGTGCGGCAAAGAACGCGGCGGGGTCGTTCCTACACCTTCAGACTGTTTAAACCGCTATTCATTTCCATGGCTGTTGTTACCGTTCAGGAATTATCTGCCAGATAGCTGGAGGAATTTTCTGCCTGTTATACTTGGTCCAAGCTGTCCGCTCAGAGGCTCCCGTCTTGCCGCTTTCATTTACTTTACAGGGAATATGGCCAGAATGGATTGTTTCTGCTTTGCGCTGAAGTTTTTAAGTAGTAGAAAAATGACGACCGAGTGACGGCGGTGGCAGCGCAGCCGTAATCCGGCGGCCAGGCGGCGCGGCTGCCGGGCGGGATGGGCATTCCATGCCCCGGCGCGCAGCGGGGCGCGGTGCCGGGCGCCGGCAGCGGAGTCTGCACACAGGGCCCTGGGCAAACGCCGTCCCCGTCCTCCCAACGTGCCGAGGAGCCGCGGAAGCCCTCTGCAGCACCGCAGTGAGCCAGAGCCCTGCCACAAACACGCAGAGAGCTAAGCCTGGCATCTGCTCCCATAATGATACAGCAGATCGTTACAACTCGTGACATCCCACTATAAACAGAAAGCTGTAAAACCCTGTAATTTACAAAGCTGGATCAGGTACTCGTGTGTTTTGCATAATCCAAGAGACTGTGGGTTTCAGGCTGAGTTTTCCTTCTTTTTCCCTTTTTTTTTTTTTTTTTTTTGCTTGCTTTCCTCGTCTCCCCTTCTGGTTGACATGGTTACAGAATCCTGAGGGTGGGGTAACAGGACACGACAGATGCATTCGGGCAGACTCAGAAATCCACCGATGCCTCCTGGAAAAGTACGAAGAGCACGCTGTTTAGAGACAATTCAGCTGCTTTGTCCCCTTGCGTGTCTCCCCCTCTCTCTCTCTCACTTCCAAGGAGGTATTTGCACGAAGGCGTCACTTTCTTTCCCGAAGCTTTCCGCCCGCCGCTGCCCTTTCCCTCCCCAGTCCCTTAATTCTCCGCTTGTGCCATCGGAGTCGCTTTTGCTGCGAGCCGCTGCCACGGCAGAGGAGACCCGGGCAGGGAAACAACCGGTGGTGGGAGCAAGCGCTTACAAAAAATAGATAGACGGAGGCAGAATTGTTCCTAAATTGAATGTTTTTCAGAGCTCTTCCAAGCAGTGTCTGCAGTACTTTAGGATTATTCTCTCCCGGGGGGCCTCATAAAAGCTGTAAATACTCGGAATAGCTTTCAAGGCTGGCCTTATGACAGTTCAGTTCTCAGGAAAATATATGCTAATGTGCATCGCCGTCATTATCCGGGAGACCTCGCCGCAGACGCTTTTGTGTCTACGAAGAAAAGATTTCTGATTGCTGGTGTTTTGCTAAAAGTTAAATACACCCAGGCTTTGAAACTCACTGCGAGCGTTTTGAAGCAGAAATTACCCGGTGGTGCCTCCCCTCCGCCGTACCCCAGCTCCGGGATCTCTTTAAAGAAGGATCAGATTTTCCGAGAGCTCTAAATCCCGCTGGAGGTGGATGGGAATGGGATGCTGTGCTGCCCCGCATCCCTCCGGCGGCAGAGAGCCCACGTGCCACGCGCCGCCAGGGCTCGTGCCCCACGTGCGCCGGGCGACGGCACAAACGCTTCCAGCCTGCTGAATTTCAGAGCTGGGAGTTACGCTCCATTTTCACAGACCTTCTCGTTCGTATCCATGGAGCCCGGGCGATGCGCCTCCCAGTCTCGCAGAAGGCACAGGAGACAAACGAGTTGCCGAAAGCGGGTTTCCGTAGAAAGAGGAGCGGGTTCCGCCGCTTGCGCGCACGTGGACTCCTCGCTCCGTCTCCCAGAGAGTTTTGTACCTTGTCATCGGCACTGACATGCCACAAGATGGAAACAAGGCTATTTAAAAGTTCCCATACAGCATGGTGCTCAAAAAAAAAAAAAAGAAAAAAAAAAAGCCACGCTCAAGTGTAAATGTCAATGGGGCTATGACTGTAATGCAGGCACAGAGTAAGCTATTTTACTTAATTGAGGCTGAAGGCACTGAAAGGGAATAAAGAAATAAATCAGGGAGCCGTGCAGATGGAAGCAGCAAAGCCCCAGCAGATTTACTGCGCCTGCTCCGGCACAAGGTTGTTGGAGGTGGCCTGATGCCGTGGCGTCGGAGGAGGCACCCGCGGGTCCTCTGTAAATCAGCGCCCGTGGGCGAAGGGGCGAGCAGCGCTGGCTCCGAAGGGAGGGTCGGGCTGAGCGCGGGCCCCTCCGGGGGCCAGGGGTGTCCTCGGGAGGAAGGGCCGTGTCTCCGGAACAGGAGCCCAAGCCCGAGCCCAAAGCTTGAACCATCCTCCCGGCTGAGATGGGTTTGCAGCTCCCCTTGGTGGAGGGAAGCGGGGGGACAGGGGCGCGGCGGACACCACGCACCAGTCGGGGATGGGCTGCGAAGGTTCTGTGCAGAGAGAAGTCCTCGCCGTCCCGACGGGCTCCCCAGAAGTGATTACACCCATCCAGAGGTCTGCAGCGTCGGGGGGTCCTTAGATCGGTCTTGAGCGTGGGATGCTGTTCGCAGCTTCTCGATACAGTGGTTTCTGCAGAAATCACTCGTCCCGGGGGAAAAAACCCAAAGGTGCTGAGCTGGCACGGCAACACAGTTCCTCCGGGAACCGCTGTTGGGGGGTCACCGCTCCGGCATGGCCCTGCTCCGGGGGAAGCAGGTCTCTCACAAGCTCTGAGCTAGCCCTGAAATTCCTCTCTCCCGTTCTTCCGAAGTGTCCTTTGCTTTCAAGCTGTGTTTATCGTGGATGATTGATATTTGACATTACGATGTACCGGGAACACGCACAGCATCACTCCGCTGGGATGTGACGCTCTTCCCGCAAACACATCCATCAGAGCCGCGAGCGCCACCCTGGCAAGAGGCCGGCAGAGGAGCCGTCCCCAGGGAGAGACACCGGCTGGAGCCCCACCGGGGATCCCACCGCGCGTCTGGGGGCTGGGGAGGGAAAGGTCCCCGCTGTGACGGGGCTGCCCCTGCGGAAAGCCTTCCCCGGCACGGCAGAGCCGTGCCATCGCTGCCGTCAGACAGGCGGAAGGATGCTGTCTGCTCCCCACCGCCCCGGGCGGCCCGTGCCCTTGAAAGATGGCTGAGGAGCCCTTGAGGAGAGCCAGGGAAGGAGGGCTCCGGCGCGCTCGGCTTTCGCAGCAGAGGGGAAGGAGGGCGAGCAGCGCGCGCGGAGAGCCAGAACCGCCACAGTCCTTAGCGGGCAGAGATCACGGGGGAAATATTGATCCCAATTTGCCTTTGAGAGGCGATGGCTGGAGGACCGCGTTATCTTCCTGAGCCGGGCATGCGCGTCAGGAAGAGATGGGATGCGAGTCATTAAGCCATTCTTCTAATAGTCCCGAGGTATAAGAAGTAAAATGACCTCAGCTATATAATTTGAGGGCCTGACGCTCACTGCCAAATGAGACCTCTCCGGCTCCGGCAGAGGAAAAGTGAAGCTCTTGTGAAGGTGTCACTTCCTGGCGCCATGGGAATAACACCCCACAGCTCCCACCAGGGCTGAATTCAGCTCCACATGGGACTCAGGAGCTGGCCGGAATTAACAGGTCCGCATCGATTTCTGTTTACCTTCCCATTTATTACAAGGCTGTGGATAGAGATTAACTTTTATGGCTTGGTATTTATTATTGTTTCACCTGCTTCCCAACGGGAACGGAAGGCGCCGTGATGAATGAACCCGGAGCTCCGCTGTTCCCCCGAGGAAGGCGCGCTCCTTCCCGCACACCCGGGACGGGGTTTGGGACCCCCCGGCTCCCCTGGGACCCCAGCGAGCAGCCGGCGGCGCTCAGACCAAGCCAGCACCTCCTCCCTGGCGGTTCGCGCTCCCAAGGCAAATCATTAATGCGCACGGCTCTGACGTCCCGTAAGTCACTCGCGGTGAAGCGCTGCGTCTAATTGACTTGAGATGCATCAGCCGAGCCTCCCGACCGGCTCTGCCGGGCCCGTACGCAATAAGTGCAACGCGCTGGGAAGAGGGGAATTACTCTTGACACTGGGATTATATCTCTGCCAACAGCATCAATATTCTATTAAAGATATGTGATAATATAACACTAATTACCAATTGAGGAGCCATTAAAGGAAGCCTACAAACAGCAGTTCGATCTCACCTTTCAGATTAAAAACACCGCAATGATTTCCTGTTCCTTGTACTTTATTTCTGTGTTTTCTGCCCATGCATAATGCAGCGATGCAAATTGCCAGCCAATACCTAGAAGATTGCTGCCTTCACCTGCCGACCAAGGGTAACGGCTTCCCAAGCCCGGGCCGGGCCAGGAAGGAGATAAGTCGCATCTGGAAGCCGAGAACAGGATAGATAAAGAGTCCTCTCCCGTTTCCATTTGGCCGCCTGCCTAAGGGCAACATCAGGAGCCGCCGGGACTTAGCGAGAGAGGAGACAAGTCGCCCGGATGAAGCGGGACCAGACCGGCCCTGCAAAGCTGCCTGGTGACTCTGCTGAAAGCCAGGCCGGGGACGGACATCCAGCACGGCATCCGAGGCTACCGCGCGCCGGCCTTCCCATGGCCTCTCCGTGCAGCGCCTTAACACAACGCTACAACTGCCACCACCCCCGAGGGGTCCGGAGACCCCCACGCCACTGCCACCCTCCTCCCGCGGCAGCTGCCAGACCAGCCGGTCCCCGTCCCCAAAGGGAGGACAAGCGGGATTTACCACTCCCTCTGCCAAAGGAACTGCAGGGCTCCAGTATTCCTGGGGCAAGAAGACGACCCTTAGGGTCTTCCAAGGCTTCTGGGCTTAAAGGTGTTTGTCTGACTTTAAAGATGTTTTTTTTCCCCTTTATTTTTCCCTAAGGCTATGGAGGGCAGCCAGCCTATGACAGCGGTCGCGAGGTTAATGAAACTGAAACAAGTATAATCTAAAAAAAGCCCGCATCCTACAGGGGCAAATCTGAGCCTGCCGTCAAGCCTCAGTGCCCGGAGCTGTGGAATATTTTGCAGGATGAGGGCCTGAAGGACAAAACCGGACCCCTGGGGCATCCCCGCCAGCGCCAGAGCACGGCAGCGGACACAGCCCCCTCTCGAGATGCAGTTATCGGTGAGAACAACAGGGACATCACAGCTAAAGAGGGAACACCTTTCCTGTGGAGAAACAGAGGAATTAGAATCCGCCCCCTGCTCCCAGCTGACGTTAACAGTGTAGCTCAGAGCAATCCTTTCAGAGGGCAGCCTCCAGGAGCTGCCCATAAATGTCTATAAATGTTCCATAAACATCCAAAGACGGCCCGAGTGGGTCTCGGCAGGAGGCAGCGGGAGCGGCAGCGAGGAGCTGCATCCACCTTCGCCTCCCCGGGGCAGCCGCGGTGGAGAGAACTCCCCCAGCAGCCCCTTCCCCGCGTGCGGCGGCGCCCGCCAGCCATGCATTATTTTAATGAGACGCAATAATATTCCACCAGCCCTACAAGCTATAGATCGAAGCCACAAAGAGAAGGCGTCAGAACCTCCATGTGATCAATCGTGTCAAAACACGTTCATTTAATCCCTTACAAATGAAAGGAAGATGTGTTTAAAATGTCATCCTTGGGGACCGGGAGCCAGGTTCCTATAAATCAGTCAACCCCGGTAAACCGTATTATTTAGGAGCTATTTGACAGCAGACGTGCCGAAAACAGTTTTGAACTGTGCACACAAGGTTTACATCATCTCAGACGTAAAAATTGCCAAGTCGTACGCTATCTTTGGCGGTTTCCCTTTCCGTGCCTAAGCGCCCAGCACGCAGAGGGGTTACAGGGGAGAGGATGGACGGGCGGAGGTCGCACAGGGACGCACACGACTCACGGCCCAGCAAGCGCAGGGGTAAACCCAGGGGCTAAGGAGCTCTGAGAAGAAGGGACAGCCACGTAAAATGTCAGGCGACGCCTTATTCTGCCGGGGAATTGAGCCCAAGGGAGGCAGTGGTGCCCGGGGATGGCGGCGGCTGGGTGCGGAAACACCGGCCCCAGGAGCAACGCCCGGGGAACACGCGTTCGCCCTCGCTTACAGCAAGGTCACGGCTCTCCGACAACAAACGCATAAGAAAAATAAGCAATCCGGGACCATTTTCTGTGACACCTACGGCAAGGACTGACCTCGCAGCCCAGCTATGGAGCTGGGGACCGTCGGGAGCATCAATTTTCTTTGTGCTGCCGGGTGAAGCGCTTCACCTCCTGCGTCTCGTTTAGCTGATGGGCTTGCTAACCTCCACCCCTGCCAGAGCTAAGGCACCCCCCAACATCCGAGCCAGCTGCCCAAAGGGACGTGGCACGTCCCTCTGTGCCCTCCGAGACCTTCTCCCGAGGGACCAAGGTGGCGGACTGGCCTTCGTTGGGTGAACACCCGTGTGCCCATTTAACAGAAAAGACATTTGACAGCTATGACAACGGACAGGGATCGGTTGGGTTCTTTATTGGTTCTGAAGGTGCTTATATTTAAAACAATTTGTTAGGCTCCCCATGATTTACTGCCGCGCTGCAAAATGGGGCTGAGTATTGATTCTTTGCCTTTTCTATTGCAAATGGGTGTAATGTTTTATAGTATGTCAGAATAATAGCAGCGGGCACTTTATCAATGTCAAATGTTAAAAATGATCAGCTATTGTGATGTAGGAGATTAAATATGAAAGCTTGATGGGTATATAAAAGCAAAATGGCAATAATAAAGGGATTTTTATGTTCAACTCGTTGCTCTCCCAAATCCACCTGGGGAGCTATTAGAACCAATTGCGCTGATCAGTGACATATCACCATGGGTTAAAGGACAGGAAAGTGCTGGGTTTGACTCCCGGGGGGTCCTTCTGTGTCGCTGGGCTGATGTAGGGGCTGGAAGCCGAGCCCTGCCCTTCCCTGCCAGGACTTTGCGGAGTTTCCCATCCCTCCGAGTCGCGCATAGGTGCCAGACCCAAGGCTCGGAGATGGGACGTCCATCTGCAGAGCCCAGCCTCGTGGAGCCCTTCTCTCCCGAGAGGAGATGTGCCAGCAGGACCAGAGTTGCTCCAAGGAGGAAGCCATGGCACAACAACCAGGAATTTGGTGCAGAACGAGCTTAAGGACTCCCAGACTGCAAAACCAGAGGGGTTTAGGGCTGTCTGTGCTGTGAAAACAGACCCCTCTCTGCAGTCAGCCCACACCAGAGCACAAAAGCCTGCGTTTCTCACTGTATCCACGCTTCCGTAACCCAGACAAGCAAATTAATTGCGGGGTCACTTAAGGTACTGATTGGAAAGGCTGAGACGCAATAACTAATGCAAAACATTCGGCTGGGCCGCGGCCCCGGGAACTGTTGAGAGCCGCGGCGCTGGGTTTCACCTCTCACTAAAACCAGTTTGCACGACGCAAAGTACATCTACACGTGTTTTGTTAAACTCGGAAAGGGAAGAGCCGTCCACAAGGACATCTTCACGACTAACCGGCCTTGGAATTTTTTAAATTTGGAACATAAGCACGAGCCAAACGCCTTTGTTGCCTGGCAAGCAAAGCTCAAGGAGTTGAGCTGGTTTCAGCTGGCTGCTAAAACGGCTGCGGGAGAGGCAGGAGAAGCTGTCTGGAGAGAAAAAAAGAGCTTCACACAAGTGCAAGGTGGAAGCCCTGAGAGCAGCCCAGCCCCAGCGAGCACCAAAGACCCTCACCTCCGTGCCCGATGCCGTGCTCACCTCCGGGGCTCGCCGTCGCCTCCTCCAGAGAAAGCGCTACAGCTCTGCCGGCAGCTACCTTGACAGAAATAATCCTTCCTCTCTGCTCCCGTCCACTCTCCATCACACAAACCCTCCCCCAGCACTCAGAGCCCCCCACACCCCCAGCACCAGCCCTTTTATAGCCTCTAATTCCTGACAGCCTGTGGCAAATCCCCGCTCATGGCAAACAGCTGGGCTCCTCCAGCCATGGCTGCCCTTAACTCCTTCCCCGCCAGCCTCTGACCACCCGCGCCCGGCGAGCGAAAGGAAAAGGCGGTGACGCTAGAGAAAGCGGCAATTTGGCTGGCGAGGGGTCGCGATTGTCCGGACGGGTGAAAAAATGAAAACAAAAGATCCTACCCGGTGGAAAACCACCGCGATGGAGTTGTTGGCTCCGGAGCTGGGCGATGGGCACGGGCAGCGGCTCGAAGCTAAGGCAAGATGCGAGTGGGAAATGGCCGCTGCGGCGCACACCATGGACCATCGCCGCGCGGGTTGGCGTTAGCGAGAGGCTGCGGGGGCCGGGAGGCTTTAAATGCCCATTTCTGGCAGAGCGACAGGTCTCCAGGCTGGCAGCGGAGCCAGGCTCCTGCTGGCACCCCCGCCGTCGCTGCAGAGAGGTGCTCCCCGAGCGCATCCTTCCCGACACCCCGCGGGGAAGCAGCTGCGGCCGCGGCTTCTCATCCGTCCCCCGAGAGCTGGCACCATTCCGCCCCCGCCTCGGGAAAAACGGCCCGCAAGAGGAGGAAAACTTTCGTAATTCCATCAGCAGGGACGACTTCAGCTGGTAACCGTTAGTACTCTCACCGATCCTTCATTACAAAAGGAAGCGTGAAAATAAATAAATAAAAGCCCAATAATTCTTGAAGCCTGGACTCCAATTAATTTCTTTGAGTTGTCGTAAGCAAGAGGGAAAAAATGCACAGGCAGGACAAATGTTCTCCTAATTACCTAAACACTTTATTAACCAACGCTAATTAAAGCATTTCTTGGAGTCTGACAAATGTCTGGAATTACTCAATTTAGAAGTTAGTTTTGACTCCAGTAATTTATACGGCGTTGGAAAGTTACGGGGGGAAAAAAATATCTTTCAACTAATGTTTTTTTATTAAAGCTGACAGCAATAATTAGTTATTTGCTACTAATGGGGCTGCCCCCGGAGGGAAACTTGCCGAGATGGATGGCTTGGGCTGGTGCCAGCAGTAATTGGCCCGGGCCTTGGTCGGGTGCTGGCAGGTTGTCCCGAATCCGCGCCGGGCAGGGGCCGCGGGGCTTCAGCCCCCCAAAGAGAATATGCCACCGGCGTTTTCAAGGGCCGGCGTGAAGAGCGTCGGGCCTGGCTGCAAAGCTGCACCCAACGAAGACGAGGGCTTTCACGCCGACCAGTTTCCGTAGCCTTTTACATGGCTGTTTCTCGTCGATCCCCAGCCGCCGGAGGCAAACGACTACAGCGCTCCTTAAAAGTAGGCTTCTGGTTTCCACGGGCACAGGAAGAGCCCAGGACATGGGAAACTAATGAGCTGCGTGGACCCAGAAATCAGAATGCAAAGAAAAAGGATCTGGATTTTCTTTTCATCTCATTTTTTTTGAGCTTGACGCGTAATTTTGGATGCTTGGGTTGTCAATACCTTTTCTTTCTCGCCCTTCCCATAAACTGCAAATGATCCAATTATAGAATAAAAGGAAAACAGGGGGAAAGCAAGAGAAGTGGAATAATCTGAGGGGTGGGGGGAGGAAAGTAGCTGAGACGAAAAGCTCACGAAATGACAAATGTATCACCGCAGGGACGAATTAAAGGGTGTTAGATGGAGCGGGGAGGGCAAGCCGAGGGTGACACCCGGGACGCAGGTCTGGTCCTTGGCCTCCTGCCCGGTCCAGGCTCCTTCTCCCAGGCTGACGCCGAGCCCCTGCGGGATCATGGCGTCGCCAAGGGGGGCTGCCCCGGCTCCCCCCGCACGCCGGCCCCGCCACGCCGGCTGCGGGTTAAACAGGTTGGCCGCGTCGCAAAACAGTCCCGCACGCAGCCAGAGAGCCTCTCTGCAGCCTGGCAGCGGGAAGATCTATTTTCCTTCACTTTTCGTCTTGCAAGGGAGAGGGGAGAGACGTGCCACGGGCTGAGAAAGGCGCAAAAACCGCGCTGGCAGGGGAGGTTCGCCGGGCAGCCTTGACAGGTATGCTAATGCGGCGCTGTTCCGGCTGCGGGAACTGACATTAAAAGGCCTTGGTTAAAGACAGGGCTCAGTGTCTGAGCAGTGTAATGAGGTGTTTCACATCGCCCGACCTTGCAGGAGCGATCGTGGCTTTCCGAATGTTTTGGGTTGCCTCGGCGGCTGGCTCTGACGTCCGGAGGCGCTGCCAAGCCGAGCGCAGCAGCCCTGGGGTCTCCCGTCTCGCCACGGCTCTCGGCACCCCAAAACCTCTCCTCCCAGCCCAGGGCTGTGCATCGTCAGCGTGGACCCCAACGGCCCCATCCCACCCACCGCATTCCCCCGCGCGCCTCGGGACAGGCTCCGCCTGGCGCAGCGTCACCCCGGCCTCCCGCCGCCTTCTTCGCTCCCGCCGAAACAAATCAGCCCGGCACGTTATAGCAACAGGCTTTGGACAAATAGATGCCCGAGCCAGCGCGCATTTAACACCGCAGAGTCCCGGGGGCCGGCACAGCGTGCAGCGCTTTGCTCCACTTGTGCGCCGGGTTATTTACAGGCTGCCGCGTTCCCAGCCGGGAAAGCCTCGGGGTCCCCATTCCTCTTTCTCTCCTGGAAGCCGCTCGCGGAGGCACTGCCGGCCCCGGTGGCATCGGGGACCGGGCAGCGGGAACCCGGCGCGGTTGGAAACAGCCACAAGGGCTGGGTTTGAGCGGTCCCGGGGGTCCAGAAGCTCAGCACCCGCGCGTTTCAGCCTGCCTCGGCCATCCAGGAAGCCTAAAAATACCTTAATTCACCTTCAGTGGAGTGGCAAGTGCTCACCCCAGGCGGGCAACCTTCGGCAAATCCCTTGCGAGACCCGGGGGGTTTCTCGGGGCTGCGGCCCCCACACACCCCCGCATCCCTCAGGAGGGAACTCTGCGGTCCCAGCTCGCCACGAGGTGTCCGCGGAGCCCTGGAAACTCCAGAAAGGCAAAAAAAGAGCAGAAAACCCACTTTATTCTAAAGCTTTTAAGGGAATATGCAGAAGAATGGAAAGAGGTTTTGATCTTTCTTTTTTCCCAAAACTCAAATAAAAAAAAAAAAAAAGCTTTTAAAATAAATAGCTGACAATGTCTCTTATTTGAGTAATTCTTTGCCAGCAATAAATGTGTCACTCTGAAGTGCTTTATTTAGAAATAAAGAAATGTTTTTCTTTGTAGAGCGCTCCGTATTACATCAAGTCAAAGGCTGGAAGCGAAACTCTCCTCCTCTCGCCGCATACCCCTCCCTGCCTGATACATTCATATATTCTCCTATAATCTGATCTAGGTTATAAAAATATACAAAAAAAGAGAAAAAAATAGAGAGACATCTGGCTCTCCCACACATCTGACATTTCCCTTTATGCCTGGTTTAACTTTTTTATGACTGCCTGGGTTCGCTTCATTGGAGAATTTCTCCCTTCAAATGAGTTTCCCGTTTTATGTTAGAAATTTTCCTTTAGACAAACCTGGTAATTCTTCAAGCTAAAATGTGTACGTTTTAAGCACTTAGGAAGTTTAAGGATCCCACTGATGGGGACATAAATCTGAGTTTATTCATGCCCGAGTCCCTGTGTCTAACCGATCCTTTTAAAAAAGGAGAGAGAGGCAAGAAAGAGCCTGGCGTTATTTTTCACTTGGTTTACAGTAGAAAACAAAAACCACACCCCAAACCGTCGCTCGGTGAGTAATTTGGCAGCGTCTGCGCACACCTCCAAGGCTTTACGTGGTAAAGCCGGGGGAAGGCAGTCCTTGCGCTTTCTCGAGCTTGGTCTGGTTTAATAGACGTGGAAGAGGGGGCTGATGCGGTCCCCTCACTGCCGACTGCTCTGGGGCGAGCGATGGGGATGCCGGGGGGCCGGAGCATCCCCGGGTACCGCTGCATACCCCCCCCCGGCCCCGTCTCCTCCCCTCTTCAGCTCCCTGCTGACATCCAGCTCTTGTGATGCAAGATCATGGCAGGAATAAAAGCAGGACAAGTCCTATTGCTCAGTAATAAGGAGGAGGGGGGGGGGGCAAAAGTGATCAAAAAAGGTAGGGACTTAAAAGGCTAAGATTATTTCTCAAATCGAGCAGGGAAGGAAAAAAAACCCCAGGAAGGCTTATCGCGGCGGCGGAGCAGCGTGGCGCAGCCGTGCGGCCCGCGCAGGCTGTTGTGAGCAGGCGGGTGACATTGGCGGGGACCCTTCCATCGCGCCTCTGAAAGCCGCCCGCTGCAGCGCACGAGAATCACTCATTTGTGTCACCGCAGAGCGGGGAAAGATGCCGCCGAGGCCGTGGGGGTTTTTTTCTTAAGGCAATGTCTCCGGAATAAGACCTTCAAAGCCAGATAAAGCTCATTTCTGAAAGGCGCTGAAAGAAGGCAGGAAAGAGAAACTTCAGGGAAGAGCAACAACCTAGGTTTGGAGAGATCTCCTCCACCCCGGAGCCCCTCGGGCCCTCCGGCCACCGCGCCGGCACCCAGGCACCCTCCTCTGCCGGCCCCAGGTTTATCACAGAACGGTTTGGCTTGGAAGGGACCTCACAGAGCATCTTGTCCCAACCCACCTGCAGCAGGTGCTGCGGGGGGCACGGGCCAGCGTTCCCCCCGCAGCTCCTCTCCGGGGTTGGAAATGGAAGCTCTCTTGCTTGGTTAGCTGATTGCCAGCAATTTAGCAGAGAAATCGCCAGCCCCTACCCTCCGGCTAATTCCGCTGATTGTTCGGGGGAGAATGAGCTGGGGAGAGGCTTTTTTCTGACAAAGGCGCTTCCATTTTCGTCCCAGTTCCTCCTCTGGGGACAAAAGACATTTTCCACTGGTGGTGGAGGCAGCTGCACGCCCCCCCAGGACCAGGGCAACGCCACCAGGGCCCCGGGGGGCTCCCGCAGCCCCCTGCCCACCGCAACGTGGCATTAGGGGAGGCCTGGGGGGGTCTTGCAGACTCAATTCCAGCAGAGGCTCAGCTTTCAGGTTTCGTCCAAATGCCTAATTAAATTTTCAGAGCGCTAACTGCTCGGGATCCAACACAAATAGCTGCAGGAGCCAGAGGGGAGGCAGGGAAAGGACGGGGGGGGGGGGGGGGGGGAAAGGAGGGAGAAACCTAAAATAAATAAATTAATTAAACCAATAAACAGGGAAAGAAATAACCAAGGGAAAATACACGAAAAGCACCGGCAGCCGCCCGAGCGCTCATTAGCGGCGGGAGAGGAGGGAAGCGTCTCGTTGTCTGGGGCTGTCATCCTTCATCCTGACGAGCACTTAGGGAGTCGCGACCCCTTTCAGCATCTCCATACAGACAATCAGCTCCTCGCATCGGTCACCGCCGCTCGCTCGCCACACCGCCGCCTTGTTACAGGGAGAGGCGGAAAGAGGGATATTATATCCCCGGGAAGCGGGGATGGCGGCGGGGGGAGGCTGCTGCCCGCGCCGCCCCTCCTGCTCGCACGCCGGCGGTGGGCAGGGGGGAGCAGGCAGGCAAGGCGAGGGGGCTGCCCCCCCATCCCCTGCGGTACCCGCAGCCCTCGGGGTACCCCCGGCCCCCTGGCCCTGGGTGCAGGGAGCCGCGCATCTATTTTTGCCCATGCCTACGCGGCCGTCTCTCGGAGGCCGAGCTGTCAGCAAGCAGTGATTTCAGCTGGGTTTGAAGAGGGAAAAAAATAAAATAATCCAGTGCCATCTGCGGAGACGGAGCCCGGGAGCAGTTTGCGGAGAGGCCGGCAGACGGGGGGGGGGGCGGCGGAAAAGGAGAATCTGCAACCTGGTGTGTTTTCGGTGCTCCGCAGACCTCCAGCTCCCCGGCGGCACAGCTCGTTACCTGCCCGCCCGAGCTCCCCTCGTGCTTTACTATCAGCGGAAAGCCCGCTTAGCGCCAGCAAGAGGCGGCGGTGACAGCCCCAGCGCGACGCTGCCAGCTCCCGGCACGGCTGCGAGCGCGGACAACGGCCGGATCGACGCCCGGATCACAGGAGCAGCCGTGGCTCAGCAGCATCGGTGCCCAGCGGGAGCAGGACACGGCGGTCCCGGGCTTGCTCCGGCCAGGGAAAACCAGAGGAGCGGGGGTTTTCTGATTAATTTGGCCGCTTGACGACTCAGCAGCACAAGGAATGCGCTTCCCAAAGGAGGGGATGCTCTCCAGAAACTTGGGTCCTGTCTGCGTCGCCCGGTAAAGCAAAATAGCCACACGCGAGCAGCGTGCTCAGTCCTTGCCGACATTCCGACCCTCCCTCTCGACCTGTTGTGTTTCAGATACAGCTCATCTCATGCCAAATCCGGCCCCGTGGGCTTCTCCGCATGCCTCACAGCGTGTGGCCCTCCGCTCATCGTCCCGGGGTCCCAGGTCCTCCCTGGCCCGGGGTTCACGGCAAGACAGAAGCAGCAGCGCCGCTGCTCCCTCCCCATGAAGCGGCGGCTCCAAACACAGCAGAACGCCTCTGGATTTTCTCGGCAAACAGCGGCGTTGCCAGGAACTCGTGTGCCACTGGACTGTTTGCTCCTCGTCAACACGGAGGAAACTTGGCCGGGTGCTTCGACACCTCTAGAGCAAACAGTGGGTAGTTATTTAAGCAGAAAAAGCAAACACACCTTTCACTGCAAGGTGGAGGGGAAAGAATGGAAAGAAAGGGACATGCCTACACCTGTGGGAAGGCGCAAAGTGCCACCCCAGAGCCACCCAAAGCACCTCGGCCTCGGGGCCGCCGCCGCTATGGGTCAGGCTGTTAGATTTTATTTATTTCCCTAATTTTACTTAGCAGAAATTGAATCTCCGTTCCAGTTTCTTCTGATTCCATAAAGGCATATCAGTTACACTGTAAGTCCAATTTATTCTTCTCTATGTATTCATTAAATCCCAGTTAGTTACTGCATTATTTAATGGAATTGACGATGTAATTAAGGTACAGGCAGACATTAACAACCAGAACCGTCAGGGAGGTTTAGGATCCTTTACTACTCTGTTCCCGGAGTTATACGGCTTCTAATTTCACAACGATTACTCCAGCCGGTGGGTTCAAGCCGCACGCCTCACGCATACTGAGCGCCCAGAGCCCAGCTCAGAGCAGCCCCCGGTGCCGCATCGCCCTGCCCTTCCCCTCTCCGCAACGTCCCCGCACGCACGATGCATCCCGACGGCCTTCTGCAACGCAAAACCACCCACGCCAGCGGCTGAATTCGTCCCCACTTACACCAACAGCCCCCTCTCACATCTGTAGGCGAGAGGCACGAGCCTCAGGCTTCACAGTGTGGGAATAATTATCTCATTTTATTGCTGGGGGCTGCAATAAGAGGAGAAATTTGGGGCGGTTTGCAAATTATGCCGAGATTCACAGCTGGGGCGATGTACTATCATTCTTAAAAGCGCATCAGCTCCAAAGACGCGAAGGCCTCTAAAGCGCATGCCTAACCCAATTTTCACTCGTGTGCAGTAAGTCCTTCCAGCACAGCAGGGAGGCTTTAAATAGCCGATGGTCCTGCCCAGGCACTCTCCTCTGCAGAAATCCTGGTCTTCCCTCCCTCGCAGGCAAATCCGCTCTGGACCTTCCACTTCTTGTCCCCTGGTGGAGAGAAGTGGCAACCGAAGAGCTCAGCTGGAGCGCTCGCACCTCGCCCCCGGCTACAACGAAGGGGTTTCCAGCCTTCCTGGCCCTGGGATGGGTCCCTCCTCCTTGGGCTCGCAGAACCCGCCCGTGCTCCCCCGGCAGCTCTGCTCCCCGGCGGGCAGGGTACAAACACCCCGGCGGATGACCACTTGCCTGCTGGAGTTCTCCCGTGGCCAGGAGGAGGGCGAGCGGGCTCTGCAGGGCAGGGAGGAGACGTCGGTGACGTGCGGAGGCTGGAGCAACGTCCACGCTCGGCACGGGCAGCCGCTCCCGCGGCTGAACTTCCCCCAGGCTTTGCAGGACGGAGGTGAAGCTATAATCGTAACTGCCATTGTGCTAAGGGATGGCTTCCCGGGGCCTTATCTGCCCGGAGATATCGGCAGCCGGGATCTTATCGCGCTATAATTACCAGGCCTAGATTTGCACTAATTGGCTCTCTGGAGTAAAGTTACTCGCAGTCTGTGTGTTATGGGCGCTCCGCGGGAAGCGATTTACAGCCCCACAGGTTACCGGGGGTGCTCTAACGAGGATTAGCTGCAGCTCCCATCAAGGCAGGGAGGGTCGGGGGAGCTCCGCTCCTGACCCTGGTGTGTTTGCAAGCTCCCGAGGAGGGCAGCGCTTTAGGGGAAAAAACATGGGTTTTGGGAAAAAACGTGGCTGCGGCCTCTGCTACCCTGTGTGCAGAGCCCGGACCCAGAGGAGAGTTTGTCTCCCTGACTCCGGGTGACATCCAGCAGGTTACGGCTCGGGGCCCCGACTGCTCCAGCAGCGTCGGAAGGAAACAGACGGGTAATCGAGATGCCGCTGCGCTCCCGCGGGACTAGAAACCGCCCTGCCCCGATCAGAGGGGATGAGGGCGCCAGACGACGAGGTGGGGTCCCACGGGCGCACCCTCAGCTCCCCCGCTGTCAACGATCGGGCTTTTGGTGACACGCGGCTCGCTGAAGGTGGTAACGCAATAACGCAACGGCCTTTAAGAAGGGACTGAACCCATGCTGGGGGTGGGGGCACGGCAGGAAAGGACGATTCCCGTGCCCGGCTGCAGGACAGGGGGGCTGCCAGGGCTCGGGGAGCACCATTCCCTGCCCCAGCGCTGGCACAGCCCCTGGGAAAAGGGCCTGTAACTGCCCCTGGGCACCCTCAGCCACGGGGGCCCCTTGCCCTCCCTCGGTGGCCGGTTCCAGCATCGCCCCTCGAGCAATGGAACAGCTGCCCGGCAGACCTGATTTCCACTTCCTTCAACTCATTTCTTCTCATCCGTCCCCAGGGTCCTTGGAGAGGCCAAATGCCATCTTTTCATGTCTTTTTTTCTTTTTTCCCCTTTCTAAACACTGTATGTTTTGCGGGGCAGGTATCTCGTGAGCACGCCCGCTCCCTTCCCTCGCGGGTCGCCTTCTCCAGCGTGCCCAACCAGGGACGCAGCCGTGTCCTCCCAGCCTGGACAAGGTCGCGTTCCCAGCACCACCTGCTAAAAGAGCCCAATAAAATCACCCCCCAGGAGAAGGACGCTCCTGCTAATGGCAGCGCCGCTGGTTTAAGTGCTGCCGGCCCAGTTTCACCGCTCCGCTTCCCACCTCCGCAATGTCAGCAGAAGAGCGCCCAGCAGACGCGGTTTCCGCAAATACATTCCCAGCAGCCACACTTCGGGCTTAAACCCCGGCAGACGCAGAGGCTGAGGGAGGCCCGGGGGGGTGGTACCCCCCCCGTTGACCATCAGCTCACCTGAGACCCTTCCCAAAACGCCGCTCCGTGCCTCGCGGGAGCCGCAGGCTGCGCATTGTCAGGGCACGCAGGTACGCGTCTGCAAGGTACCCCGCAGCGAAACGCACCATTTCAGCACGGGAAATTAATATTCTATTTTATTGCAGCTGCAGCTAAAAAATAGAAAATAAGAAAAAGCACAGAGGAGAAGCTAACTTAGGGATTTAAAACAACCAACCAAACAAACAAACAACAAACCCACGTATTTTCTTCACTGAAACGAAAACGCCCCAGAAAGCCCCAGAATCATCATCTGGGCAAGAGGAGCCGGTAACGCGGAGAGGGGGCTCTTCCCCGGGGCAAGATTTTTAATAACTCCTCAGCTCTGGAGGCTGGTGGCAAATCTCAGCTGGAAGATTACTCTTTTTTTTTTTTTCCACCCAGCTGGATCTTGCAGTCTTGGTACCTCATTAACCCACCGAGATAATTTTTGAAGAGGGGTTGGTTTGATTTCCTTCCTGACAAACCTTCCAGGTAGATCTCGGTGCCTTTTCGTTTTCCGAAGGAGAAGAAAGCCCCCGGTGTGGCCATCGTTTTGTCCTGCCGGACCAACACCGGGGCCAGCAGTCTCTGCCCAGGCTGGGGGCAGGCCATCGCCGTGTCCTGCTCCTTACCTTACGCTTAAATCCACAGACTTGGGGTTGAGAAGAAATTTTTCTTTTGGATCACATTAGCAGCAATCATAGTAGTTCTTACTTTTTTCTTTGTATCTAAAGAAATTCCTAGCTATTGCCGGCGCCCGGGGTCAGTGCTTTCCTTTCTCCCGCTCTCGCTGCCGCACATCTGTTACGCTTCTCTTTTTCTATAGATCTGAAGTTTGTAACAGGCGCCGCGCGACGTTCCGTGGCCTCTGGTAAATGAAGGTTTTCTGTAAACTCCTCTGAACCGCCGTGTGAATGCCGGAGATAATGCAGGACTTTGTCCTGCCGCCGCGCTCCCTCCTCGGCGGGGGAAGAACCGTCTTTGCCACACGTATAACAGGTTGGGGGGGATTTTAGGTTTTCTTTCGCCATCAGCTGAGGGCTTAGGGATTTGGTGCTTTCTTTCCTTTAATATTCAGTTTCAGGAACCCCACCACGCAGACAAGACCTGCGATTTTGGGACCGTTTGGGCGTGCATCCTTCTCTTGAAGGCTGGCCGGCTTCCGGTCTAATAGACCACTTGCAAAAGTAACACCGGCCATATTTCTAATCATTACCAAATTATTAGTGGGAAAACAACCCTGGAGCTGCGAGTTTCCCAGGTAATCATCTAACTGCTGCTCTTGCATCAGTTTTAAATGAGTTGCCTTTTAATTCTAGCAAGCCTTCGCTCCGTCTTGCGGCGCAGGGAAGGATAAATATTGCTCCTACTGCAGGAAACAGAGCGGCCTTGGCTGAGAAAGTATTCCTGGGGGGGAAGTTGGTCTGGTGTGGCTGTTATGGATGACACAGGTAGAGAGGACACGTCTCTCCCGAAGGCTGCTCCCCCCGCGCCCCGTCCTGTCGCCATGACTCATCCTTGGCTTAGAGGGATTACTGAGGAGTGACAGGGGAATTTGATCTCCATTAAAACCAAATCATCTGTCACTCTGGGAGGAGCGGTGACAAGGAGGACAATTAGCGGGAACGGGGAGGCAATGTTTATGATGTAGAGCCTCGTCCATTAGTCAAGTGTTTATCAGCGTGGGTGTTTGCCCATCCCTGAAGGGTAATGGGAGAGTTTGGCGGGGTCATCGAGAGGCCTCTCCATCCTTCTCCAGAGCCTCAGCTTTCATTAAAAAGATCATAAAAATAAAACAATAAAGCAGTTCTCCGGCTGTCGCTCGCAGCAAAGCACTCCTGAACAGCAGAAGGGACGTAGATGACGCCGCGTTCCCACCTGCATTTCCAGACAGCCCGGCCCGGGATGCCGGGGTGAGAAGAGCAGTGGCGGGGGGACAGGGGGATGCCCCCCCTGAGGCATTTGCGGGGGGTTCGATCTGTCCCCCTTCACCAGAGAGGGGAAAGAAAGATTAGGCAGATGTGCCTCCTGAAGAGCCGCTGCGCTGTGAGTGCTTTTAATCCTCCAGCAGCACAGAGCCACGGGAGGAGTTCCGTGTCTCTACATGTAGATTCCATTGGCGGGTTTGGCTCGGGGAATGGATTTCTTCCAAGTGGAACAAAACCCCGGCGTCACCACAACAAAGCATCTGAACGGCAAATGGCACGTCCTTGCGTTCCGGAGAGCCTTGGGACCACTTCTCCTGTTCTGCGCCACCGACCCTTTCCATTTCTTTCTTCCGGCGGACAGAGGGATTTCCCGCGTTTGGCATTTGCAGTCAACCTGCTCGGCTCGAGCTTCTCAGCGAGGCCCAGGCGGAGTCATGGCCTTCCTGGGGACGCGTCCCGTTTTCTGCTTTCTGCTCCGGCAGAGGGATGCGCTGTGCCGCGCTCTGCCCACAGCACCTCTCCCTTCCCTCGGCATCGCTCCGGGCCTCCAGGTGGGTGCGGGACGCTCTGATCACCCGGGATTACGGCAGCATCAGGAGCTTTCAGACAGCAGCGGATGCTCTGGAGAGAGAAGTGGGTCACGCGCGGCGGTGTGCTGGGGATGCTCTGGTGCCGAGGGAAAGGGGGAGGCTGGCAGAGCAGGGGGAAGCCGGCAGTGCGTGGTTTGCACGGGGCAGCCTCCAGCGAGCCTGCGTCCGCCTGCGCTTTACATCCAGTTTCTTGGAATTTTTCCTTGGTGAGCTTGCAGGGCCGGACAGGGACAAAAGGCTCTCTGTGGAAATGGAAGATTGCCCGTTTCCAGAGCTAATGGGGAGATGCGGGAGATGAAGGCACGAACCAGCATCTCCCAGCGCTGAGCTGCTTCCCTCCCCGCGCGGGCAGGCGCCGGCCCCGCAGAGCTCTGCGGCGGGGTCCGCTGTGGCAGGAGACGCCGGGAGGTGGGGATCACGCCCAGCCGCATCCCCATCACATAGTCCCTCAGATGTGTTCTGCCGCTAATGAAATCGTGTAAGAGACATCATTCTCCGTCACTTCCAGTTACACCCCCCTGCGCAGCATTCCCCTTCTCTGCGAGCGTAAAAAAACTCTGCTAAAAAAAAAGGCCATTAATAATAATTACCCACAAAGAAGAAAAGAAAAAAAAAAAAAACACTCTTTCTCTCTCTCTTTTAATGAGCCCTAAAAAAAATAAGTTTCTTAATTGAAAAGCTTTCTACTTTGGAGAAAGCACCAGCACTTCAGAGAAGCCCAGACAGCTCCGGCAAGTGAAGATGAAATGAAGGAACCTGTCGGCGCCTTCCAGGGGTGCGAGAGACAGACCTCAAAGTCAGGGGTCGCACCCACGCCACCACTGAAATTCAAGGAACCATCAACAAGGCACTAATTGGACTGAAAGGAGGCGGTAGACGGAAAGAAACAAAGCAGGAAAACAGCTTTGGAGCAAACATCATTAGAAACAAAAGTTCAGGCGAGGGAGAGGAGCACACCCTGGGCCCAGGGGAGAAGCAGAGTGTGACCCTGATGGAGACCCCCCCGGTACCGCCTGTGCCCATGGCGAGGAGTCGGGGGGCTGGGGCTGCTCCTCCTGCCTCCACAGGGGCTGCGCTGGCTCAGCAGCAGCATCTACCCCCCAGAGCGGAGGAGATGCCGGCACGTGGCGTGGCAGGATGCCCGTGGGTCCATCCCCGGGACCTCTCTCTTCAGGGCCTTGTGCAGCGGCTGCACATCAATTCAGAGCAAAGCCCATGGAGGGCAGGGAGCAATCTGCTCCCGGCTGGAAGGGGCCGGAGGATTTATGAACCCAGCCATCTGGTGGTGAAGTGCCCTCTTGGTAAATGGCTTGTAAATGTTCGTTCATCTTCTTCCCTGGAGGGGCCCTGCTGGGGCTGCCAAGCCAGGGAGGGAGAAGGGAAGAGGCAAGAAGAATACGGATGACAGCAGGGACGCTGAGCCTGGTCCGATGCTTGCTCTCGGTTCCACCGGCTGGGTGTTGACCCACGAGGATGACAAGGGGCCCCAGAAGAATTAATTTAAACCACTGCTGCAGAGCAGGAAGGCTGAAAACCCCGAGCCATCAGCACGGCACGCGTTGAACCAGGCTGTTTCCCAGTTCCAGTTCATAACTGCTAAGCTAAAGCTTTATCAGCTGGCAAGACAGACCCCGCTGCTCGAGCATCTATCGCTCCAAGTGCTTTTCCGAATGGGTCATCGAGGGCTGCCGCGGCCACACAAGCTCTGTGAGTTATGACAGCTCACTTCATCCCGGCACAGGTACCCCTGCGGGGCGGCCATTCTTCCTGCGGCGCCCAGCCCCGGCAGAAAACGCTCCCACCGAGGCCCGAGCCATCGCCTCTCCCATCCGGCCGCTCCCTCGCTGGACTAACGAGACGTGGGATCCGGGATGTGGCAACGCGCTCTTCCCAACGGCATCGATGCGGCCTCTCTCCCTGTGGAGACAGCCCCACGTGCCCAGAGCATCGGGGCACCCCGTGCACCATGTTGGGGAGCTGCGAACAGCTACGATTCGTCAGAACATTTTCGGAAAGCACAATATTTTGAAAGTAAGAGCCAGGGTGGGCTTCGCATGCAGATGCTTCTCTCCTACCCCTTTCCACACTTCCAGTTTAAACTATTGTGTGCCCTTGCTTGGATGCAGGATACCGCCCAGGACATCTCAAAGTCCTGCAGAGACGATGCTTGCGCGCCCAGAGCGGAGATCTCTGACCTTGACCTTAATCCCTAAGTGAGCCCCAGACCAGCCGTCACCAACAGGCTGGAGGATGCTCAGCCATTTCCACGCGGGCATCGTGTCTCTCCCCGCTCACCTCCGAGGCACGGCAGGCTTTTCCTGGAGCACGGAGGAAGGCCGTGGCGCTTCCCCAGCATCCTCCTTGCTCTTCCAATCCTTTCAGCTGGCAAGGGTTCACTCCGCAGCATCTGCTCCGAAGCCACCACAGGCGAGGTGCTTTCCCCGGGTGCTGCGCCCGCCGCCGCTATTGCTACATCGCGTAATTACGGCGTGGCCCAGATGTAATTACCAGGAGCCCGAAGTATCCCCTTCATTGTTTTGATGCAGGCAAACACTTTCCTCGTCCGACGTCCCAGCCTGGCCGATACACCCTCACCGCGCTCTTCCTGGAAGCTGCTGCGCAAATTGGACCTTAATATTGTTCAGACAAACGGTTTGAGGAAGAGAACGGATACAAGGGTCTGTCTCCAAGTTAACGGTGGGCTCTACCTCCCAAATTGGCTCAGAGAAATTAGCAGGAAGGAAGGATGGATCAGACAAAATAATAAACCTGCTTACCTGCTCATTAATTTAATCTTTTCTTTTTTCTTCCCCTCTTCTAGCCTTGTGGTTTCTACAGCTGTAGAATAACTAGAGAACAGCAAAGTCCTCGATGAAAGGGAGACTAGGTCTGGAAGCGCAAAGATTAAAGGAGAGTTTTTAGGATTAGTCTTTGATTATTATTTTTTTTTTATCTTGGGTCTGCGGTGATTATTCCTGCTCCTCTCCGAGCAATCCTTCTGGGTGCACGCGAGGCAGCACACAGGCTCTCGAGCAGGTTCCGAGCGTTGTCCCAAGGACACGGCAGTAGATGTGCGTTCGGGGCGGTGCGGGCAGCCAGAGCCCCACGCGCCTCCGCGACCCGGCAGCTTTTATCTGCGGCTCCCGGCTCCCACCCCGGGCTTGGAAGCACCGCTGACCCCCGCCACTTCTCACAGCCCCATAGAAACAGGAGGGGCATGAGCCACAGAGGCTTTTTTTTCTTTTTAATTGCAGGATAATTGGAGAGAGTGCCACCTGTTTTGTGCAGGGTTTGCTGCTGGCTGCAGGACGACATCCCAGAGAAGCACCCTGAAGAGGACAGCCGCCTCAGCGCCGCTCGGAGTTTTTCAACACAGATCCCACCCGCCCCCCGCAATGGTTTTGCATTTTCAACCATCTTGCACGTCAGCCCCTTTCCCCACCCTCCTCCCGTCCTCGTGCTGCAGCCGGACGCGCTCCCTTCGGGCGGGTGCTTTAGCGGGTGGGAGTGTGCCGGCTGTTAGGCAAGCAGGGAAGGCGAAGCAGCTTCTAAATCACTCGGGCTCGGATTTACGGAAGCAGGACCTGCCTGGGGATGGTGGGAGAGGCAGCGGCAGCTCCGAACCAGGAGGGCTGGTCCAGCCCAGGGAGGAGCGGGGAGGTGGGCTCGAGGATGACTGGGAACATGGGGATGTCTCCCAGCAGCGCTCCTTGCCTGCTCCCTGGCTCCCACCGTCTCTGGTGGGAAGGTCCGTCCCAGCACAAGAGGACCAGATCCCAGCTCTACTCATCTGGAGGAGGACGAGAAGAGGCTGATTTAGATCAATTCCTTCAAGGGATGCACACCATGGCCGTGCATACACCTATGGGATTTTATCGGGAATGGCTTTTTCCCGGGGAACCGGGCTTTTGAGTCCAGCCCGGAAAAAAGCAGGCTGAGCACAAAAAGGGAGGCTCAGGTTGCGGAGATGAAGAACCAAAGTGAGTTGCGGGAGGCAAGCGGCCGCGGGTGGCCGTGGCCCCAGCAGGGCATGGGGCCGGATGGGGAGGAGAGCGGCTCCCGCCCCACGCAGACAGGGGGCGGCTGGGCAGAGCCAAGCACCACCAATTAATTAGCTTCTGTTTAGCCAACATCCTTGGAGTGTCTCCAAAGCCAGCGCCAAAACAAATAAATAAAGAAGGAAACCCAAGTGATTTCCTCACTTAAAAAAAAAATAAATAAACAACTCTTTCCTTGCTAAGGCAGCCAACCAAAGGACATCCCTGGGAGCCCGGATCGGCATGGCTCAGCTCGGCAGCAGCCGCGTCCCCCTCGGCCGCCTGCTCTCTCATGCAGGGGAGAGCGGCGACATCGGATCAATGAAGCAGCGAGACGGAGAGAAGGCTGAGCCGGGCTCGGAATATGATTTATGATCTGGCAGACGGTCTGAAGCGGTGCGGTTGGGTTTCTTACTGCAAGGGCCTCTCGGTGAGCAGCATCCAATTAGGTGACCCCCTAGGTCTCCCTATTGATTTTTTGGGGGGAAGGGTGTGTTTTTCTCATTACGCCTGCGGCGGCAGCGCCGGGGCGAGAAGCCCTGGCAGAGGAGCAGCCTCGGGGGGTGCAGGGGGGCTGCAGACACAGCCAGGCATCACCCCCCCACAGAGCCTACCTGGGCAGGTGGGTACCCAGTGGGTACCCGTCCCCTCCAGCCGCACAGAGCTGCCATCGCTGCTGCCCGCGATGTCCCCCGCCTCCTTCGGGATGGGACGGGCGGTGGTGTCACCTCTCCCTTCCGCGAGAAGTCCTCCGCCGCCAGCCTGGGAGGAAAAGGTTCATTTCTCAAGCAATTCTACCTCCCCCTCGCTCGTTAAACAAAGGAGGGGGAAGAGCCCGAGCAGAGAGAGTTCTTAAATTAATCAGCACAGTTTTCTAACCAATGCCCTTTATGTTTTACATAATAATATAAAGCTTTATTCAGAGCCAACAGCCTCCTACATCAAAGATCCCTCTCTCCCATTCTGAACTTTTGAGCCCTTCTCCTTGCAATTAATGCCGGAAGATCTAAATCAAGTTAGAGAGAGCAGCCGGCAGACAGCATCTCCAGCGAGGGAGCGGGGCGGGCAGAAGCACGAGCGCAGCTCTGCCGGCCATCCCCCGCCGGCAGGGACCCGCTCTGCTCTGGCTGGGCCCGCGCGCATGCGGGAGCCGCCACGGTGAGCAGGGGCTGTGGAGCTCTTCGTCCCAGCGAGGCGGCAGCTCGCAGGAGGAAAAGGCTTTAATTTGACCCTACGATCTCAGAGACTGGGAATCTTCGAGTCACGCACGGGGCAAATACGGCGGGGCAGGCTCCGGTGCCCTTATTTACACCGCTCCTTGCCCGGGCCCGTCAGTGCCTGGGGAGCCCATCGCAGGCTGCTGCCCGAAGGCGTACGACCAAGGGCGCCCACCCCAGCCCGCCATTAATTAATGCAGTTATAAAGCTTTGCCGCGAAGCTCGACATTTCGCTTTGGAGTAGCACGTGCGTGACTCGCGGTTGCTGCCGAGGACTGAGGAAAACAAAGGCAGCCACGGGCGCAGCCCGGGAGCGAGATCTCCACCACCTCCCCCACCGAGACGAAGGCTCCTGCTCCTTCCTCTCCATCCTCCGCACGGGGCACCTCTCAGCCAGCCCGGCCGGCGGGGGACCACGGCTTTGGGGAGCTCCCCCCACGTGCCCGCAGCCTGAGCTCACCCCTCGCTATTCTTGGATCTCTGCAAAATGCTAATTGCTGTGCCTGACCTCCCCAGGATAACAAGGGAAAAGCCTCCCCTAATTAGCGCTGCAGTCTGTGGGTGAGAGAAACCAAATGTTGACTGTAGAGTGGCTGCACTTACTGTAAATTCCAACATATGCCGGGGAAAAACGCCGCCTAAATAAGGCTTCAGAAGCACGGGGTGTTTAAATAATAATGAATACCCACTGCTGTCTGTTACAGAGCAGAAACGTAGTACAAGGCAAAGCTGCGGCTGCGTTCCCTCCTCCCGACCAGGACGCCTTCCCGGGGCCGGCAGCGGAGGAGCGGGAATCCCAGGGACAGCAGGAATTCCAGGGATGCGCACAATATTTCCGGGCATTAGCGAGGGCTGCCAGCGCCCCTGCGAGCTGGGCAGCGATCGCCGCCCGCCTTGGCCGATGTAGGGAAGGTGCCACAGGGCTGGGGGACAACTACCTGCCGGGGCCGCGCTGAGAGACACGGCGGGGAGCTCAGTCACACCAGGATCCCACGGATGGACGACCTCTTCTGCTCTGGGGGGGCTGAAAACGGGGGAGACCGAGGGCGTTGCAATTCGGGAGCTGGAAATACGGGGAGCGAAAGGGAGCTGCGGGAAAAGGCTGGCCGGCGAAAGGCCGAGCGCTCTGCGGCGAGGGAGGACAGAGCCTGGCAGCGCCTGCCAGGGCTACGCTCCCTTTGGATGGGGCTCCACTGACTCATGGGAAACCCCGCCAGAAGAATTCAGCCTCCACCATCGTCTTCACAGGTGTGCGAAATCCCTCTGGGCTTTTCACCTGCTTGTGTCAGGCACCAGGACAGGTTAGGGGTGGACCTGCTGGAAAGCAGCTCTGAAGAAAAGGATCTGGGGGTCTTGGTAGACAGCAAGTTATCCCTGAGCCAGCAATGTGCCCTTGTTGCCAAAAAGGCCAATGGAATTCTGGGCTGCATAGGGAAAAGCGTGGCCAGCAGGTCGAGGGAGGTCATTCTCCCCCTCTGCTCTGCCCTGGTGAGGCCACAACTGGAATACCGTGTCCAGGTCTGGGCTCCCCAGTCCAAGAGAGACAGGGAACTGCTGGAGAGGGCCCAGCGTAGGGCAACAAAGATGACGGAGGGACTGGAGCATCTCCCTTATGAGGGAAGGCTGAGAGAGCTGGGACTCTTTAGCCCGGAGGAGAGAAGGCCGAGGGGAGACCTTATTATGGCATACAAGTATCTAAAGGGTGGGCTGAAGGAGGATGGAGCCAGAGTCTTTTCAGTGGTTGCCAGTAACAGGATGAGGGGTAACGGGCACAGGCTGGAACATAGGAAGTTCCAATCAAACATGAGAAAAAAATGTCTTTACGGTGAGGGTGACGGAGCCCCAGAACAGGCTGCCCAGGGAGGCTGTGGGGTCCCCTTCTCTGGAGACTTTCAAGACCCACCTGGATGCAGCCCTGAGCGATGTGCTCTGGGCAATCCTGCTTTGGCAGGGCAGTGGGACTAGATGATCTCTAGCGGTCCCTTCCAACTCTGAAAAATTCCGCTAAAATCCCATGATTACGCACATCCTTCATCTATAATACACCCGGACATCGGAGGGACCAGCACCTCCTCAAAGGAGCAGTCCCACCACCGAGTGACCCTCAGGCGAGAACGACACCAGCTTCAGCACCGTGCTGCCGGCCCCCCACCCACGCGGGGGCCCCGTGCCGGTTTCTGTCCCCTGTGCGGGGACAAGGCGGTGGCAGCAGCAAAAGCCAAAGCAGCTGCGGTGTCCCTTGAGGGGACCCTGCGGGGTGGCCGTGGCAAGGACTCGCAGCCGGCGAGGAGACATTCTCCAGCGCCTCTGGGTTTCCGCTGGTCACTTGCAGTAGTCCAAAGCATATAAAATATTTATCTGCTCCTAATTAGGAGTAATTACCACTTAACCTAGAGGAGGGATGTACCCAGCGTGCCCGGCAGCTCAATACATTTACTGCTGAAGAGCCTCCGCTGCAGCTAATTAAAAGCGTAGGGCTCCTGGCTGCCCGGCCGCTCGCAGGCTGGCCGGCAACGGGCCGGGGGGGTTTGTTTTCACCAGGAACACCTCAGTAACCCACCCGCCCCCACCTGAGCTCCGCAGGCTCCACTCAAAGGCGCCCGAAAGCGAAGCCGGCCTCGCCTCACCTGTAATTTCAGTGCGATTATTCCCTCGTCTCCTCTCTGATTCAGCTCCAGTGCATGATGCCCTTCCCTCGCTCCTTTTCTGCCTCCGAGGCAGAAATATGAGAAATTTTCCGACCTTCCCGCCCGGCTCCATCCCGCTGGGAGCAGGCTTGTTGCCACCCCTTGCTCCTTCCTGGCCACCGGCTGCACATTCAGGTGTGCTCTGCAGCCACCCCGTCCCCCCTGCTGCTCCCCGGAGAGCTGGAAGGAGGAGAACAAGCTGTTAAAAGGATGCCCAATTAACATTTCTTCAATGAGAATTATTTAAGGAAAAAAAGAAAAAACAAAACCAACCAAACAAAAAAAACCCAAAAAACCACACACACAAAAAAACAGACCCAAAATGGACTCATGTACATGGTTGTTGCTTTCCTGCTTGGAAGCCCTTCCAAATCCTCCGGTAGGCCAGGTCTGGCTTTGCTACTCCTGCTCCGAGCTGCTCATCCCGTGCAAAGCGTCCCAAGATGCGACCCAGTCGGTTTTCCCAGCCCATCTTCCCAGCACGTCACTCTCCCCACGGGGCTTTGCGCTTCCCGGGGCTCGGGATGCTGGGCAGGACCGAGCTGTCCAGGTCCTTTCCGCAGCTGTTGAATTAACAGATTTATCCCAACAGTATCCATCGGGAAGGGGGTGCTGCCCACCATTCCCGCTGCACGCCTTGGGAACTGCTGCACGCAGGAATTCTACGGCAGCACCTCCTCCGCATCTCCAGTAGCAAACCCAACTTCCCAGGCCTTCTGCCCGGCTCCCCGGGGACAATCCCGCCCGCCCGACGCACAGCCTCCGACGTGGCCGGAGTGAGCAAACACGCCATGAGAGGTGTCCTGCAGGGCAGCGGCCCTGGGCCTTTTTTTGATCCAAGTGAATTCCACAGTTGGGGGATTCACCCGAAAACTCAAACTGGGGAAGAAATAATTCTCTCACCTGCCAAGGACTTGAAAGAATAAAAATAATAAAGTCCATCTTGAAGGGAACCAGCAATTCAAGATCCAGAAAAGTGGCAGGAAATGAGGAAGGGAAAAAAAGGGGCCAGCAAACATCCCCAAACTCCAGGTAATACCAACTGAAATATTTTGTCGCCACAATTTAAAAAAAGCGGTTCATCGCAGCTTTCCAAGTGTTTTGCTTCCACGCAATAAATTGACTTCCTTTCCAGAACATATACTGTTTTGACGTTGTTTTGAAAACTGAAAAATACGATTTTTAGCCAACAGTCTGGCTCCTCAGCTTTTCAGGCACAGGCCAGGTAGCTCCATCCCCTTCTAAGAGGCCGTTTCAGCCGGGGTGGAGCACACCGGCTCTAAAGGAAGAGGCAGCTGAGGGATGCCGGGATAGCTTTTCCCCGGAGGCCGCCCCTGTCCCGCCGGCATCGCTTGTCCCGGCCACGCCAAGCTTTGCCCAAGCCCCAGCTCCAAAGGATGGGAGCGATCCCGCACTCAGCCCTTCGGGACAAACCCTCCCGCCGGCTCGTTCCTGGCCCAGCTGCTGCTGACAGCCAAAGGTTTCCAAACCTTGCTGGACCCAATAAACAGCTGTTCTTCCCCGCTCCCGGCCATCAATCACAGCTGACAGCCTTCCCCCCATGGTCAAGAGTGTGCTTTTCACCTTAATTTCTGAGAAGGGCTTTTTCACCGGTTGGAAACTCATAAATACCACTTTGCAAGCCCAGGTAGGGCTAATGATGGATGGCTGCTTCGCAGATATGCCAGAGGCTTTGACCTAATTGTCACCGAAATACTTCCTGATTAACTAATAGATAAAACCCAATTAAAACTTCTGCTCTTCCCGAAGTCCCTGCTGACTACTTTTTCTCCCCTTCTCAGACTGCTTGAGAGCTGGGCCCGCTCTGCACAGAGGCGGATGCTCTGCCCGCCGCCCTCCGTGCAGCCCAGGGTGCGGGAGAAGCTCCGGGGAGGTGCCGGTGGACCCGGGGAGGGTGTCCCAGCCAGCCCGCCGCTGGGAAAGCCCTCTGGAGAGACACCTGGAACCCGAGGGCGGCAGCAGCAGGCAGGGCACGCTTTATTCCCCCTGGTTTTTCCATTTTTCTTCCTACGCTGAATAGAACCGCCACACAGAAAAGCTCCTTTAGCACATTTGCTTTGATGTGCAATAAGTTAATTACTGTAGTAGGTTCATCCCTCTCCCCCAGTATTGAATCATGTAGTACATCCATATAAATTGTCGTGGACTTCCCCATTTTGACTCAATTTAGCCTTTAAACAGCCCTAGCAAGAGTATTTCTGCAGAAGGGTTTGTCTAAATCCCATTTAACAGGTGTATCCGTGACTATTTGCGCTCCCGACGTTCACCTCGGTCCAATTTCCGGAGGGAGGGGGCTCGGTGACACCCTGTCCTGCAACCGCTCGGCCTGGGGGGGGAAGGCTCCATAGCCCACCTTGCCGCTGGCCTCGGGAGCCCTCTTCCAGCAGCACATAAACCAGCACGAGGGAAATCCAGCACCCCACCTTGCGTTTTCGGTATAAAGCCCCTCTGCCCAGGGACAGCAGGCGAGCGGGAGGCGCAAGGACAATACCGAACGCGTCCCCTGGTGCAGGGCTGCGACCCCCCCTCGGCTCCGCAGCCCCTCGCAGAGGGCTTGCAGCAGCTCCCGCCTGGCGAGGGTCCTGCTGCTGCGCTGCGAGCGAGGGGGAGGGAAGCCCGCGGCCTTTCCCCGACACCCTCCACTACCCCCCGGCGCTGGACTCGGTTTTCCGTCTTAAATCCTAGTGCAAGGAGGGCTTGGGAAGTCCTGGGCGTTTCACAAGGTGACACGAACGCACGGAGAAACTCAGTACCTGGGGTTTACTCCAAGTTTTCCCTGGTTCATCCCCCTCCCCCGGCTTTCTTAAAATAATCTCTAGGTAATGCCTTCAGCCCCGCTGGGCTGCTTTATATCCCTCGCAGTGTTTGCCAGTTGACTCTCTCCCGCTGGGATCAAGTCTCTTATCAGGGATTAAGGCTGTAGTTGAGGAGCGCGGCTGTGAAGTGTGCCGTCGGAGCAGGCACCTGCCGCCGCTGCCCGCGGGACCCACGGCAGCCCAGGAAGCTGCGCCGGCACCGGGAATATCACGGCGGAGCTCCACGCCACACAAAGGGGTGCCGGTGGGTGTCTCGCATAGCCCCCTCTGAAAACGAGCAAGCGGCGGGGAAGCAAGCGGAACGAGTCCGGAGAGGCGAGGAGGAGCTGAGGCTACATGGAATTCTCTGATCTCCCCGCTCCCAGCGGAGAGGATCTATGGCAAAGACATGGAAGGGGGCTGAAAGCGGATTTCTCCCCCCTCGGCACGGAGCCACCGCGTTTCCCAGTGCCACCTCTCAGTGGCTGCCTGCCCCAGCCCCAGCCCGCCCTCAACGCTCGCGCAAAGCCTCCTTCGGAAATACAGAGAAATCGCCATTTCGTTCTGGAAACTACGCTGACAATGATCTCAGGAGGAAGCGGTTTGTTGGATGCACTCGGGCGCAGAGGGAACACTCCAGGGGGGCAGGCAGGAGTCCAGCCTTGGGGCTGGAAGGTGCCTGCGGAGACGTTTGCTCCGTGTTTAGCATCGGGAAAGTCTCCCAGCAGCTGCCCCCGATTCCAAGCCCTGTCTGCGTGCGGAGTCGGGGCAACAACCAGAGGAGTGGGGCTGAGCTCAGGCGCAAGGCAGGCGTTATTTCCAACGGAAATAAATCTACTAAGAAACACGGGGCCCAGGCAGCCGCAGAGGGAGAGGTGAGCGGGGACGTCGCCCCGGAGCAGGGAGAGCCGATTCCCAGGGGAGACGCGGGCACACCGGGGTTCGCTCAGCCTCCCCGGCGAGGCTTCCGAGGCAAAGGCCAGTCAGGCATTGTAACACAGCCCCTCCCCAGAAGCCTCCATTAATCTAACCTTTAGCATAATCCCCCAAAAATTATTTAAGAAAACCTCGCAGGCAAGGAGCAAAGGACTGAGGACATCAGGGTGAGTCAGTGAGTGCTGCGGAGGAGGGGAGGAAGGGCTTTCCTTGGGAGGATATTTGCCCCCAGACAGCAGGTCCAGCCAGCAGCTGGAGCAGAGCCGCATCCCCGCGCCCAGACAGCCCCCGGCTCACATGGCCACTGGCCCCGGCCACCGAGCCCCCCCGACGCCCCGGTCCCATCCCGGGTCCCCCCAGCCCAAGGGGGAGCAGGAAGCCCCCCAGCACATGGCTGAAGGCAGGACACGACGCTATCATATTTTTCCCAATTTCCTGCCCTGGGTCCAACTCCGCAGGTGGGAGCCGCTGGCCCGGGCTCATCGCAGCTGTTGCGGCCCGTGATAGCAGCAGGACAGAGGGAAACCGGACGGAGAACGGGGGCGCGGAGAAGGTCTGCGGCTCGCGGGTGTAACTGCACATCGGCTGGGTGTGAGCCGGGATGTGGCCCCGGTGACCTTCCCCTGGCCCGGCGGGGACACGGGAGCTGCCAGCCTTGCCCTCGGCATGAAATGAGCTGCCACACCCCGCCCACCGCCCCCAGCAGCCCCCTCCCCAGCGGGTCTGTCCCCTCGCTGCCGAGGAGCCAGCTCACCCCACCGGCGCAGCTGCCTGAGCCCGGCTCCGCAGAAGAGGCCATCGAGGCTGTTTGTGCTTTACACAGGCTATCACGTGCTGTGTCGCAGCGGGGGACTGTAAATGACTTTATAGTTATTGTTCCTCAAATTGGACACCCCCTTGGAGCTTAGATAATATGAGATGAAACAGCCTGCAGGAGGCTGCAGTCAAGTGGAACAGTGATGGAGGCATTTTTTTTTTTCCCCCCTTCCCGAGAAGAAACACTCCACCTATTTACTCCTCCTCCTCCTGCCGCCTGTCACGGCGCAGAGCGGAGCCACACCTGGCAGTGACAAGGGTGAGCCGGGGTCTAATCGCCGAGCCAGCAGCAAACCCAGCTGCCCGCACCCTGCGCCGACGAGCGCGTTCCGCCCGCGAGGCTGTGGAAACACGGCTCTGAGAGCGAGCCCCCAGGAGGAAGGGGAAGGGAGAGAGAGGAGGATGCTGCCTCCATTTCCCACTGACACGGGGTTCGCAACGGCAGCGTCATTACTGGCAAAGCAGAAATATCATCTCATGCCATTGGGCTTCACGGTGCCGGTGTAACCGCACCAGTGCCGGAGCGGAGATGCCGCGGGAGGGAGCGGGAGCAGAGAGGAGGCTTTGAGGTGAGAGAGCACAGGGAAGAAACAGAAATAATGAGGGATTCGGGGAAGGAGGATGTCAGGGCTTACAGCCGCGCGAGGGGAAGGCGGCTCGTTACGGGGGAAGGGGGAAGCGGAGGCCTGGAAGAGAAAGGAAAGAGCACCTGAGAGCAAAGCAGCTGCTGCAGCAGCCTCTGGCGAGGAGGGAGGGGGCTGGATGGAGATGCCGCCCCTGGAAAAGAGAGGTCCGGAGTGGAGGAGCACAGCCAGGGATGGGGAGGAGGGGGCGAGGAGGAAACAGCATGATGGGAAGCACTGGGCATCCGCAAGGATCCCAAGTCTTCAGGCCCTAAAATCACGGAGTGAAAGAAAAAAAATAAAAATACATCACACTACAAGTGGCATTTAGTACATTTCCCGAAATCCCAGAAGATGGGGCTGGGTGTTCGAGGGCAGCAGCTCTGCCTGATGGGGGGAGTTTCTGGGGAGCCCTCCCTGAAGGCTTTTTGCAGGCAGGTATATATGGATTTTATCTTTCTTTTGCCTTTTACAGGCACTTCGGAGGTCAGTCACAGCCGTACGCTGCCCACAGGTGCCCACGTGCTCGTGTGCCCCCCGGCCAAGGGAAGGGCTCGCTCTCGGTGCCTCTGCAGCCCCCGGCTGGCCGGTGGCACGTGGTGGCCGCTGGGTCGGCAGAGGTTTGGCTGCCAGCACCGGAGCCCGCGGAGCCGAGGGAAAGCTCCCACCGCCGGCGAGCGCAGCCGTTCCGTTTGCCTTTTTCCACAGCAGATCTGATGATTTAAATTAGGTCTCGATTCTTGTTTAAATTATAGTTTACTGTTCTGCGCCCCGCTCAGAAGTGAATTACCTTAAGCAGCAGTATTAATAACACGGTTATAATTAAGCTTCATTACTGTAGGCAGTTTGCTGAAACAAATTGCTTCTTCATTATTATTATGGCACCTTTGGTAAAAAGACATTTCCCCAGAATGCGACCTTGATGCTTTATATAGCAAAAGCTGGGAGATGATAGAGATGTAAGGATGAATTAGCATCTTTTACCTTCTATATCAAGCTCATTAAAAGGAAAGCAACCCAAGTCAAAACCAAGCAGCCTTGATGGAAATTTTAATCTGAGCGAAATGGATAATGAATAGGTTTGAACTTTTCCTGACATTTTTATGGCAGCGTTTTATTTATATGATGCTTCTGCTACAACATAAATAAATAAAGCTGGGGTGGCGGGTGGACGGGAGAGGGGCTGCCACCCTGGGGTGGCGGCAGAGCCAGCTGGGGCACGGGCAGGACACCGAGCCGCCCCCCTGCCGCCAGCTTCATGTCCCCACGCGGAGCGAGGTGGAAGGCGCTCTAAAGCCCCCTGTGTCTCAGGACAGCGAAGCGCCCGGTTTATCCCTTCCAGCCCCACAGGCTTCGTCTGCAGGCCTCCAGGAGCCCGATCCTCTCCCCGTAGCAGCCCTTTCCCGAGGTGCCCCAGGTTCCCCCAGGGGCTGCTCCCTCCCGCGACCGACATCGCCCCCCGTTTAATCTCCTGTTCCGCTTAGCACTGCCGTAATGGCGCTGTAAGCGACTGCATCCCCTTCAGCAGAAGATCCCGACACTCGTTAATGAAGGCCGCTAACGCCTGCGGGGAGCGGTGCCGTTGACACCTAGCAGGTGGCGGCGCAGGTTTCCACGAGCTCTCCCTCTCCGGCCGTGTCCAGCCTGAACCGCGGCCCATGCGCTTCTCGGAAGTGTTCAGCCCCAAAACTTCACCCAATAGCTAAGCTCCCCCCAACTCACAGGGTCGAGGGGTGCTCGGCACCCTTAAAAAGAGACTCAAGGAGCCAAATCCTGCTCTCCTTCCACCATGCCATTTTTCTTTGCCAAGATACAAGATCTCTCCTGCCAGTGCTTCTTGCGGGTGATGCCCGTTTTGGAAAAACTTAGAATCACAGAATGGTTCGGGTTGGAAGGAACCTTAAAGACCATCTCATTCCAAGCCCCCTGCCCTGGGCAGGGACACCTCCCACTAGCCCAGGCGGCTCAAAGCCCCGTCCAGCCTGCCCTTGAACCCCTCTGGGGATGGGGCAAGCTTGTCCTCCCCTACTGCCCGTCTGCAGGAGAAGAGCACGGATCGCCCGAGAGCAAACAGCCCTGGGGAAGCGTGGGGCTCGTCCCGCAGAGGGTGCGGAGCTCCCGGCTCCCTGCGGCACCCCAGGGCCTCCAGGCAGAGCTCCCGGCCAGGCAGCCCCGAGACAACAGCAGAGCACACAGCGATTCCCCGCAGCGATTACAACTAAGGGGGACATTAATTTCTGCACTGTAAGTGCTCAATGGCCGAAACAGGACATTATGGAGGGGATGCAAATAGATATTTAGAGCCTAGAAAGATAAAAGCAAAGCAGTTTTGGAAAAGATGAGATTCAGAGCGTACCGAGAGAGGAAACAACCTAAGTCCTACCTCAAGGGGATCGTTACAGGTGGGAGAAGGGGACGCCGCCTGAGCAGAAGCGCTTGCGAAGCACATTCGGAGCTGGGTGATTCGCTCAGCTCAGCCAAAGCAAGAGCCGAGAGCAAACAAGCTGAACCGAAAGAAATAACCTTGCTTTTTCCTGCCCCCAAAAGAGGTCCTGAGCCCTGTCCCCGGCAGGTCAGGCTGCTGTCACAGGCAGACTCCCTCCCTGGAGCATCACGGGCGGCAGCGGCTCTCCCCAGCCAGCCTCAGAGGGAGGAATGCGGCTCGGCCTCTCCTCTGTGCCAGCCACGGTACCTGGTGGCCCACAGCCAGCAGCAGCAGATAACTAGCCCTCAATTATCACCAGCACCACCTTCACCTACACCACCTGCAAGTCCATTTCGCAGAACTGCAGCCTCTCCCCGCCTGGCCCAGGGAGATCTTTAACCCATTGCTCCAAACCTCCCTGGCTGAAGCCCTGCCCTGGACACGGTCCCGGTGCCCCGACAGCCCGTCTCCAGCAGGACACACGGACGCTCAGGGACAGGGACTAGTGGCTACGTGTTCTCCCTTGTGGGACTCGAGTATTTCCACGAACCAGAAGGACGAGTTGTGGCAACTCTTACGGACACCACCGGGCTAAAAAGGGGAAAAAACACTGCACGTACCTTACAGTAGCCTCCCAGCTTCCAAAAAGGCCTTGGGAAAACCCCAGGCTCATCTCTGCCGGCCAGGCTGAGGGGAGGAGGGGGGCGCAGGGAACGCTGCCCCCCACCCCTGCGCTCTGCCTGCGGGACCTGGCCGAGCCCTGCAGGAAGGTGCTGCTGCTCCTCTCACCTTGTCTCTTCTGCTGAAAGCCACCTGCCCTGGGCAGCACCATTTTAAAGGCTCCCCCTAACGCGTGGCAGCTGTGCCCCCAGGTGCTCTGCTTCCATCCCGAAATAACCAGGGAGCTCGCTCCTCAGTGGCACCCACCACCGTAGGGCATCGGCTTGACCCCGTGCGCCGCAGCTCTTGCGGTCTGCATGCAAGAAGGTTACAGCGCTGAGAAGAAAAGCTCCCTCATCCCAAAAATCCCTCGGAAAACCTTTCCATCCCACCACCCCTCCTTCTGCTGCCCGCACAGCACTGCCTGACCGGGAGACGTCTCTGCGTTGCCTTCGGCGCCTGCCTTGGTGGCCCCAGCAGCTCTGGGGACGCGCTGGCACCGGCCGCGCGGGGAAACGCGCCGTGTCTGGCCCGGCAGAGCCAAGACTCCAACTGTAACGACCCTTCAAACTCCCATCATTTGCTTCCCGGCCGTTCCTCGCCGCCCTCCGTGAATGGCTGTTAGCATGCAATTAAACTCCCTTCTCGAAAGGTTACCGACAAAAATATTTCTCCCCATTGTTAAGCGGGGCATTTAGTGGGTCTGGCCGTGACCTTTAGCGTGACAGGATTTAACGCTGTCTCTGCTGAGGCTCTGAGCTCGCCCAGACCCCGCGCCCCGACGTGCCGGGGTGCGCAGGGGCTCAGCACCCTCCTCCCAGCGCAGGAGCAAAGGCAGCGTCCCCCCGCAGGGACCCGGTGCCGCGCTATGGATGCTCCCAGGTACCTTAAGTTTCCCCTCCAAACCCCTCGAGCTGCTCACTGAACACATCCCTGGCGCGGGTGGGATTCCCTCCCGGCCCTGCTCTCGGACCAGTGTGCCCAGTCCGGGAGCCGGAGCGGTGCGGGAGCCGCTGGTGCAGGCGCCAAGCGCTCCTTAAAAAGGGATTTTTGTCTCGGTGATCTCCCGGGGCGAAGTCGACCGCTCGCTATCACAAAAGAATCTCCCTTTCTAAATTCGGCTGGGAAACCTCTCCCCCCTCGCGCAGGCGTGCCTCCGCGCGTGTGTACGCGCGCTCATTAAACAAATGCCAGCTATCAATTTCACTGAGTGCTTATTCTGATAATAGCTATATTTATCATTTAGCATCTCTGGATGCAGATCAAGTTTAAAATCTATTATGGGTATTATGATATTTAATAACTGTGTTTTATTTTGAAATGCAATAAAAAATAAAGATAAGGAGATTTTTTTCAGGCCCCCTCCCGGGCTGTGAATCCATCTCTGTCACGGGCACGCTGGGTGACCTTGGAGAGGTCGCTTATTCTCTCCGTGCCGGAGCTTCTGGATCACGAGATGGGGACGACCGTACGATCTGCTGCCCGGAGGTGTCTGAATCCTCCTTAATTAATGTTTGTAGAGTGGTTTCGTCTCCCCGGGCAGCAGGGGCGAGCTCCTGGTGGTGTTTCAGTGGAGAGCAGCCGGACCCCTCCGACGGGGTGCCACAGCCGAGCGGTACAGGACGTGTCACTGTCCCCTGGGTGGCACTGGGAGAAGGGACGAGGAAGCGACGGGACCCAGGACAGGGTAGGGCTGTGCCGCACATCCCCGTGTCCTCACCCAGCCCTCGCTTGCTCTTCCCATACGTGCCCATACGTGCGAGCACCACGGCTAAATCACCTCTCGTGCTGGCAGAACATCCCCCGGACGGGCCCTAAGCCGAGTGTTCCGCGGTGAGGCAGCGGCTGGGTGATGGGAACGCAGGCTGGGAGGCGGATCAGGGCTGTGGCCATCAACAACGGTCCCCGATCACCCGCCAGCACCCCAGAAGGGTGGCCAGGACATCCATCATCCCCGCCGGGCATCGTCCCGAGGACAGCAGGACACCACTTCTCCACCCGCTCTGAAGCAGAAATTATGGCCGTCGCCAATATATCGCCCTGGCACGGGCTTGCAGCACCCAAATCCACACGAAGCACCTCGGAGGCTGCCCGGTGCTTCAGATGCCAGGCAGCTGCCCGCAGGCGGCCCCGAGAGCCCGGCGCTGGTGGATGGTGGTGCCCCACGGGCTGCCCAGGGCTGGCCCCGACCGGCAAGCCCCCCGAGGCCGGTTCCAGAGGCGCAGCAGGGCAGTGAGCATCGCTCTCCCGCGCCGCTCACCCGGCTGCGGCTGATCAGGAGCCAGCAGGGAGAGGCGGCGAAAGGAGGGGAGAATGCAGGAGAAAGGGCTGGAGCCCTTTCCCACCCGGCTGCCAGCCCCGTCCCGGCAAGCTCCTGAGCTCCTGAATAGCGACGAGCAGCGAGCGGCGCTTTGTCTGCCTTATCGGGGCCAGCAGCCGCCATGCCATGGTAACCGCAGCCTCGGGAAGGAGCCGCCGGCATGCCTACCGCCACCAGATAAGGTCACCTTCTGCTCACGCTCCCGTCCTGATCTCCAGGCTGGGTGGCATCTCGCCGGGGAGGAGGAGAACGGCAGCGCGGGATGCTGGGGAGGGCGGGATGCTGGCGGCCGCGCAAGTGAAGGGTGCCGACACGGTACCACTCGCAACCCGCGTCTCCCGTAGCGACAGGAGGCGATGCCCACTCCACCTGGGGTGCAGAGCGCCGCGTACGCGTCCAGCGAAAAGCACGAGAACCACCCTCAGGAGGAGGCGCGACGCGCCAGTTCAGAAGTCGGTCGCTATTATTATTTTATTATCAATAATGATCCGCTTCTTTCAGCGGCGTCAGGCTAACTGCCCCCGTTCCCTGCCCTTAGACTGCACGGTCCAGCGGCCTTACACCCCTCCACCACAGAGTGGACAAACAATTTGCATAACTTAATTAAATTTACAGTAATCTCCACCGAAGTCAGCCTGTAAGGGATGGTGTGTACACCGTCTTAAAGCAAATCACGGCTAGTGATGAAAGAGCCTATTTCAGTTAAGCAAATTATGAGGAGGCGGGTGATGTCCTCAGTATAATAATTCCATGTGAATTATTTATATGGAATCTGCAATTACACTGAGCAAAACAGTGTTGTGCGCATAAAGCACACTTAATTATCCAACCACCTGTTAGGCGCAGCCGCCGGCAGCATCCCCAGGAGTCACCCCCGGAGCGGCATCCCGCGGGAAGGGAGCGAGGAGATGGGAGGAGCGGGGACCCCGACGCAGGCGCCGGGGCTGGGGGCAGCGGGGCCTCGTGCCCCGGGCAGCCCCCACCCCACGCGGCCTGCAGCCAACGGGGCAGGGATTTTTCCAGCGCTCCAGGACACGCTCCACTGGCGGTCAACTTCAAATGTCTGTTTCCACCTTGAGAACGGTCCTGTTTAGTTCTTAATTTTTTTATTGTTTTTTTAGCTACTGCCTAATACATAGGTCTAAATAAAAAGGACGACCTGCTCGCATCCGTCCCCGGAGAATTTCACGGGGCGAACAAACTCACTTCAGCAGAGACCCGAGGCGGGAGTCAGCCCGGCCCCCGGGGAAGGGAGAGCCCCCTCTCCCCCTGCTCCCGCTCCCCACTCCTCGCCCTGACGGAGGTTTTTGCGGTGATAACTCGGCTTTTTTGGCGGCGTCACCGACCTGGCGGAGCATGTGCTTCTGGCCCAGCAACGGACGGACCGTCCTGAATGTTTAATGGAAAGAAACGAGTGTTTTTTTCTTTAAAGATTTACCATGTATAAATGTATGAGAGTATTAAAGGCAACAATTAACTTTATTGGAAACTTTATATTCTCCAGCCTCATTAGAACTGCCAACAAGATCTATTATTAGTATTACTATGCAGATAATGTAATAAAAAGAGTATTTAAAGTGGATAGTTTTGCACTGAAATAAAATAGCCTTTCTTTTTCCCCTTCTTCCTGCCTCTCTCCCTTTTGCCCTACCTTGCGTCGCGTTGGAGACCGGGACCAAGCCCCGAATCTTTCCTGATCTCACGTCCCACGTTCCCCACCCAGTTCGCCACCCCCCTGCAGGGAAAGGGCGAAGTTTCACTCCAATCCTGCTTTACCGGTGGAAGATCGACCAGTCTGGCCGTGCTGGTGAGTGCCACCGCGCTGGGGGCCGGTGAGCGGCAAGGGAGGGCCAGCCTGCCCCGCGGGGGGAGGAGGAGGAAGAAGAGGAGGAGGAGGAGGAGGAGGAGGAGGAGGCTTGGCAGAAAGCGTGCTGCACCGACAGCCGCCTCCCGGCTCACGGGACCGGCCCAGGCCTTGAAGTCAGGCAGGTTTCTCTACACAACCCCCAGCCCTCATTAAAACCGCAGGGACAGAACAAAGGACCAGCACCTTTTTTTGCCAAAGGCGAGCCTGATAACCCAAAAATACCATCCACGGGCTGCTGGAAGCGGGATAACGTAGATTGAGAAAGTCTTTGGTGGCGTTTGCCTTTCTGCAGCAAAGCTGTGAACTTTTTTAGGGGAAAAGACACGTTCTGCCAGCCTATTTCTTTAATGAAGCCCCCTGTCTCCTGAAGGGAAAAGCGTCGATGGAAAAATTCCTCCTGCCCCACGGCGAGTTCAGAGCAGCAGCGAGAGGCGGCCGTGCCCGGCTGCCTGCAGGCATCGCTCTTCTGCCCGGGCTGCTCCGCGTCCTTCAATCGCTCGCCTCGCCTAACGACGCCTAATTTGATTTCTGTTTTGTCGTACATTTACATTTCTCACCCGTGACACCCGCTCTTCTCGCAGGGCTCCCAATTTCAGTGTTGTCATCCCGAAGCTTCCTTTCACCGCATCCCTTCGGAGCAACAGGCAGCAGCAGGAGAAAAGGCAGCCTTTAAAGAATAAAGAAACAGAAAGGTTTCCTTTTGTGACACAAATGTCAGGACGCCTTCTCCTCTCGCCACACTTGTGCTGGGAGCGATAATTTAAAAAATGAAGTCAAAACTCACAGCAGAAGTCGAGGTGGGAAGGGGAGGGGACGGCGAGGGGACGCTGCCAGTTTGGTCTCTCTCATGCCTCCAGGAAAATTCCATGGGGAGCAGGAACTGCCCGGCTCCGTGCCCAGCCGGGGGACCCAGGGACTCGCGGGGCTGGCTGGAAACAGGAGAGCTGCTGCCGAAACCTGTAAGCCTCCGGCGAGCAGCAATATTTCAGCTGGCGTCAGTCCCCAAGGTGCCGCCGCACGGAGCGAGAGGTGCTCGGGGACACGGGACATGGACTCCATCATCATAAAAAAGAATCTGTTTAATTTGTGGGTTTAAATTTTAAATAACCGCTGGAGCAGAGCTGCTCTCAGCTCTCGACCCGGCGCTCAGCCGCACTGTTCCCATTCTGCTTCTGCAAGAGTCCCCAGGGGGGATTCAAACGCCATTTAAATGAGCTCGTTTCTCCTTCCTTCCTTAACATTTCTCCAGCGCGGGGCAGGGGAGGGCAGCTCTGCCTCGGCCCCGGCTCTCACCCATCCCCGCGATGTCCCCGGGATGCTCCCTGGTCATCCCCGCGGGGACCAAAGCCGGGGTGCACCCCGGGGTCCCCGACAGCGTAACGTGGGGCAGCGGCTTCTGCTCCAGCAGAGCCAGGACGAGCGTTCCGGCTCCCAGGGTCCCCCTCTGCCCTCTTGCTCAGCGCCGAGGCTGGATGCGATGGTGATGGCCGCTGCCCCCGCCTCCGCCAGGCTTTCCCCGGAGCGGCTCCAGCTCCCTGCCTCTCCTGCCCGCGCGCTTTCCATCACGTTTATTACACCCTGCAGCCTAATCAACAGAGAGGGGTCAAAGGACCCCAAAGCAATGATTGTAATAAATAATCGCTCGGCGACCGCGGAGTTTGTATTCCGCCAGGGTCTCCTCCTGGCCTCCAGACGAGCAAGGAAGCCTCGCAGCGGGAGGACTGCCCGGAGGAGAGCAGCCTCCTCCAAAGGCCCCCTGCCCTTTTCCCCGCCACCTCCTCCCCAAAACTTTAGAGCAACAGCATCAGCTTTTTTGGTAGCTCTTCGACGCGGCGTCCAGGGAGGGCCTGGGATTTGGGGACGCTCAGGAAACTGTGAAATGCCGCAAAAAATCAGATTGTGCCGACTCATCTCTTCCGAAGGGATTGTCCCAGAGGGAACGGGACCACCACATCTTGGACCACCGCAGCTCGCCGCTTCTCCTGCCAGCCTGTAGCTCCCGGCAGCCCAGGGTCCTGATCCCACGCCTGGGGAAACGTCCACAGCTCAGGAGGAGGAGGAACGTGCCGAGGCATTGGGATGACTGCTTGCTGAGGACACACGGACCACGAGGTCTTCATCCTGCCTCCTCCTCCAAGGGATGGTGGCAGAGGATGCTCCGGGCGCTTCGCTACGTCCCGGCGGAGCTCGGGCTGGTTTCCCAGGCGCTAGCGAGGCTGGGAGGCTGCTCCGGGACGCTGCACGCAGCCCCGCGCCATCATCTGTGGGGAGCGGGGCCGTGCTGATAATTTGTTAGCTCCACGCATATCTCTACTAATTATAAATCTCCGCTGAGATTTGCATTTTTATGAAATGCTCATGCTAGAAATCTTTATAAAAAAACCTCACGTATTAATTCAATCTAATCTCGGTCATTTCAGGTTCCATACGAAAGCGTTTCCATAAAACTACAAAGCTAACATCTGTAACTTTTCCATTTCCCCAGAGAGCGTACCTCCGCGTTAAGTTGTCCGTTTATCTTCCGAGAGGGCGCTCATAATGAGAGCTAACGAAGTGCGAGCCCTTCGTAGCCCAGTGCTGGCCGCAGCGGCCCAACCTGCGCCCCAGGGATGCTCGGCCACAGCCGTGCCCTCCCAGCTCGCCGCGGGGGAAGGTCAGGGCAGGTATTTATTTCTGATATTGTTTGTGTTCCTGAGGCGTGGGACGGAGGCAGGAAAGCACGCCGGGGTACATGTGTCCCCCAGCCCAGGCGCCCGGGCAAGACACCTCCACCAGCGTTCCCCGGCCGCGGGAGTCACGTCCTACGCTTTGCTCTTCAGGGATTTTCTGTTTAATCTCCCGCAACGCCCCAGAGAAGGCGAAGCAACACGGCGTGCGAGGCCAGAGCATCTCGCGCCGACGGCTTTCTTCCCTTTGCTGGGGACTCTTTGAAGAGGGCCTTTCCCAGCCGAGGCTCAAAGCCGGTAATTTCATCAGCAATTTGTATCTCGTTGGAAATGCCTTTGTCTGGAGCCAGGGGAAAAAAAAGATTAACTTTTCCTCCCTGAAATGTGGCTGCCGGATGCGAGGGAATAGAGAAGGCAAATAAGCAAAGCGAAGTTAAGCTTTGTGTATAGAGCTGGGGGCTTAACGGCGCAGATTACAACAGCAGGTGATGAGCAGCCCGAGCCTCTGCTGTGTAGGCTGTGAAAAATCCTGTTAAACCGCAAAGGCGCTTTAGCTACAGCTCCCCGTTTCAGAAACGATTGAGCCAAAATCCCCGGGACTGGCAGCCCCCGGGGAGCGGGAGCCGGCCCGCTGAAGGCCAGGAGGAGCCCCGGGGGGGCTGGGAGCCCGTCCTCGTCCCCCGGCTCCGGCGGGGACCCGCTCCCGCGCCTGGCACCTCGCCGGCGGCGACCGATGAGGAGGGAATGCGGCGGGATGGAAGCGCGGTGGGGCACAGAGCCGGCGGAGGGACGAGACGGGCCAGCGACCGAGGCGCAGGAGGGGAAGAGTGTCTCGGGGCAAGCTCGAGGAAAGGTCAAGAGCTTGCTTTACCGCCTTAAATAATTTATTAAGCGCCCGTCTTCAAAGACGCTGCTGCCGAGTACAAAAGCAAACCCAGAGAGGAGTCGGGGCAGGGGGAGCGGGAGGGCGGCGCGGATGCTGGGAGAGCTGCCCTCGCATCCCTCCTTCGGATGCAGCTCCCGCAGCATCCGCCCAGTCTGGCAGCGAAGGCAACAGATGCCGGTGAAGTTTCTGACCATTAGCTGCTAATAAGAAACTAATTAGCTAATTAGTTAATATTTGATCCTTTGGACGGGGTTCTGTCTGCGCCTGCGGATCCGGGCTGATTTCAGCCGGGCTGCAGGCGGTGCCGTGACCTCCACCCGCTCTGGGGGAGGGAGACAGCCCTGGCTCCGGCGCATCGCTGAATTGTCTGGCTTGGATGGGACCTTTCGGATCATCGAGTCCAACCTTCAACCTAACACTGACGAAAACCACCGCTAAACCCTGTCGCTAAGCACTACGTCGCGAAGCACCGCCTCTACCTGTCTTTTAAATACCCGCGGGACGCGCAGAAGCCAGACGAAGGTGTGCTCTCTGCTGGGGGACGGGGGATGCGGGATGCGGGGGAGGCTGCAGCCCGGGCGGCTCCGCACGCGCACGATCCCCGGGTCAGCCTTCGAAAAGCAGCCAAAGTTTTCCGGCTTATCCAAAGCGATCCTGCAGGCCCCACGAGGTTCATCCTTCGCTAGGAATTAGAGCCAAGTTTCCAGCGCTTTCCTCCGCCATCTGCCCGGGCTTTAGTTGAAATGCAACATTTTACTCCGGCAATCAGTAGGTAATCTTGTCAGCACTACTTAGAGAAGCCGGGTCTGTCCTGCCCATCTGATGCTCTGCGCAGCAGAGGGAAAATCACGGCTCCCTCTTGAAAGGAGGGGAGAAATTAAGGTTGACTTTGGCACAGGAAAACAAGCAATCCAGAGATGACAATGTGCCACAGGAGCTTAAAATAAGCATCAACTAATTCAAACAAAAACAAATCTGCATTGAAAACAGACTCTTCCCCAGACCACAGCCCCACTTTAAAGTGCCTTTGAATCCTCCCCGGTGCACTTAGAACATGCTCTCCCCTCACAGCCTCGCGCTTGCTTTGTTTTGCCGTTCGGTAGCTGGCAAACGAGGGCTGAAGCTTGAACCGATGCTCTCTTATCAGCACGCATGCAAATGCTCAGAAATCGCTCCGCACGCCGCCCCGGCTCCCGCAGCTCCCTGCTCTGCCCCGGCACCCCTCGGGCGGCCGGGCAGGCCAGGGGCAAACGGGCATTAACAAAAAATGTGTTTCCACTTTTTTTTTTTCTAACAGCATAAAACCCTGCTTCGTTTAAGGGCACATCCCAGGCTGGGAGCTTCTGCAGCTTCAGCGCCTTCCCCACCCCGTCCCACCGCTCCCAAGGTGAAAAGCCACTTCCAACAGCAGCAGCAGAGAAAAAAACTGCAGAAAACCAGAAGGTCGTCCTCAGGCAGCCGCTGACATGCTTGGAAACCACCCCGCCTCGGCTGTAGATGGATACGTTTGGGGTAACTGGTGCTTTGCTCCTTACAAACTGCCACTTACAGGCTGGTGTCACCGTTTGCCGGGCTCGGAACGGAGCCGAGATTGGCACAAGCCGCCCGGCTCCAGGAGCTTTGGTTTGGGAGAGGGACCGGAGTCCAGGGTACGCGAAGGGGAGGAGGAAAGCTCCCCGCAGGCTCCCCGGGACCGGCCGGCATCTCCTGCAGGATGCCCGTCCCCTCCAGCCGCCGCCGAGAGCTCCTCTGCCCGCCACACGGGAGCCGGCATCGATAATTAATAAATCTTGCGGAAGGGAGTGGAAGAGGCTGTCGGATGCGCAGGCGCTGCCGGGATTGATGAGGGTGGGGGCTGAATGGCTGCGGCTAATGAGCGCATTGTTCTTTACCTGCCGCTCTCCGGCGAGGTGATGGATGAGGCTCACGGACCAGGTCCTGATGCGTAACCCCGCATCCCGCGCCTGGGCTGGGTACCGGCCTACGGGGACACACGGTGGCAGGGGAGGCGGCAGAGACGTCTCCGTCCGAAGCTCCGCGCTGCCCCGGGTGCCCTGCAGGCATGGCGGGGGGGACGGGCAGGCGAGTGCTGCCCGCTTGTTGCGAGGGAGGCTGGTTTGGGGGCAGATTATGGATTGTTTGATATGGAATTTCAAATGATCACTTAAGTAGCTAATTAGCTCATAGCAACTTCGAGCAACCTGGGCGTAGTGTGTATTTAAGTGTTTAATGCCTTTTTTTTTCCCCCCTCTCTCTTCCTTTCTAATTGGCGTTTAATTAAAAGAATAAATAAAAAAAGAGAAGCAGCTTTGCCTGGGCTGCTTGGGTTTAAATATTAAACAGCGCGCTCCTCCTCGAGAAGAGCCGCAGCTCGGGCTCCCGCGGCAGAGGCGAGGCGGCGGGGGACGGCCGCGGGACCAGAGGGGATGCTGGCAGACGTGGGGACCCCGTGGAAGGAGGGAGGCTGCCGGCACCACGCTGCCTTCTTCCGGGGGGTCTCTGCCAGCGGGAGGGCGATACGGGCCCCCCCGTGCCAGCCCCGTGCAGCTCCAGCCACTGTCCAGGCAGGGACGGCGCCTCCCTCTCACCTTGTATCCTCCTTCCTCAGCACATTTTCCAGCGGAGATCAGGACTTGGCAAGGCTCCCCTTGGCTTCCCCCCCATGAAAGCAGCCTCCGCGCCCCCAGGGAGCCCGAGAGGGGATGCCGGGGAAGGGAACATCCATTAGTGAAGCACTCGATAACTTCTGCTTTCTGATTTATTGCCTTCCCTAATGTCTGAAAATCGCCCAGCGCCCTGGCTTCCTCCCTTGGCGAGGGCGGGGGCGCTGGCTGGCCGGCCAGATGAAGTTATATCAGCTTCGGGAGCGCTCGGATGTCTCTACCGCCAAGGGCGAGGCAGTCCGGAGGAGCTCCGGAACACAGCCGCGGCTTCAAAGCCCTTCTCTCCAGAGGCAAAATTACAAAAGCGGAAGGAGGAGCACGGCCGCATCCCCTGGGAGAGGTCTGGGCTGTGTCCCGGCTGTCCCTGGTCCCCCAGCATCTCCCACCCCAGCGGGGACGACCGCGTCCCCCATCCTCGGGAAACTTCCATGCCTGAGGAGGGAAAAAATCCCGGCTCTACCGACTACAGAGGATGACCAGCCCCTCAAAAAGTTGACGTCCAAAAGCTTAACTGCCCCCGTCTTCATTAGAGCTCGGGTGGATTTGATGCAAAACACAGGAAAAGTGCATGCCGGTGAATACCAAGCGTGCTAATAGGTTAAAGTAAATCTAAAGTAACATTTGAAAGCCGAAAGATGAAAGTAGATCACAGGGCAAAGATCAAACAATCTAGAACCACTTCTAAGCCTTTTAGTGCTGCGGATTATTAGCATTTGAAAGTGAAGAGCATTAGTGAAAGAGGAGGATGGGGGGGCACGGGAAGGAATTTCTGTTGTGCAGATGAAAAGTGAAGTGACAGTGGAAGAGGAAGAATGAAAATTACCCGGCTTATTAAGCGCCACGCAGAAAGGCTGTGTACACGCAGGCGCGTGCACACCGACGGGGAACCACCGGCTTATTTTTAGAGGGGCCTCCGGCTGTGTCTCTGCTGGGATGCTTCCCGCCGGGATGCTTCCCGGGAGCCTTCCCAGCATGCGGCAGCTCGGGGAGGAGACACCTTGCGCAGGAGCAGCGGAGCCGGGAGAGCAGAGCCGAGGGCCGGGACAGCAGCTGGCGGGGGAGAGGGCGGCCGGCAAAGCCGGGGGGAAAACAAGGGGCCGGACGGCAGCAGCTGTGCTAAGGCAAAACCATTGATGTCTGCTAACATAGATGTTCAATCCCAGAATATATATATATATTTACAGCCTCTCACCTGCACCAAGAGCTTCCCCAGCTGGCCAGTCACCCTCCCTGGAGCCGCAGCCAGGGTGGCAAATACATTGGTATTGGGGACCCCCAGCACGGAGCCGGCTGCGTGCCCTCGGGGGGCGTCAGCATCCCCCGGGCACCTGGAGGGCTGCACCTCTGCGGAAGTGCTGTGTCTTGTAAAGCAGAGCCCTCGGGAAGAGTCCAGAGCCGGCTGTCATTCCCCTCCGCCTCGCCCCACCTCCGGGAGCCGCTGCCCGGGGCGGGGGGATGCCGCGGCGGGACGCTCGCAGAGGTGCTGGCTCCCGCCCGCAGGCGCTGCCGATGCTCGCCAGCGCCCGGAGCGGCTGGGGACCCCGCACCCCCACGTCCGCACGCCGCGTGCCAGGTGCAGAACCTTCTCCCTGGCGATAACCCGTGACGCTGCACCGCGCGCCGCGAGGAAAGCTGACAACAATGGCAATTAGCAAAGACAACCCGTGCTGCACTCGCGGCCTGAGCCAGCCGCTCCAGAGTCGGTAACAAAGGAGCTTTTATGTCACAGCCTCTTTACGCGGCACAATTGCCTTTTCGCCTCTTTCGGCTAAATGCGGCACGACTCCAGAGTGGGAGAAGGCTCAAGCAGTTCACGCCGGTGTAGCTTACACCAGCAGCCCCTATTCCACTGGAATATTTGCTCTCCCACCTGTCCGTGCCCGTGCAGTGCCTGGCCCCTGCCCTGACTTACGGCTTCTTGGCATGTAACCCGCTGCGCCGTTGTTCCCTTTCTGCTGATTTACCTGCAGCGGTAATTGCATGCAATTAGGCCTAACGGAGTGCGCAGATACCTAACTCGCAGCCCTTCTGAATGCGGCCTTTTTCTCCTGTTTAAAGGTTGCCAAAAACTCTCCAAATGTCAGCGTTGTGGGAGCCCGTTAACTAACGTTTGCAAAAGCTTCCTGTGACACCGTCCTATGTGTATTCCTTTGGTTACCTGGGCACCGGGATGAAAGCTGCCACGGTGAATAAGATATTAGCTGATCCCCAAATAAAAGGTAAGCGGCTCCCCGGGGTGGAGGTTGGGCCGGGGAAGAGGGCAGCACGGCAGCCGCATCCCTTCGGCAGCCGCATCCCTTCGGCAGCCGCATCCCTTCGGCAGCGCCCGGGGAGCGGGGCAGGGGACTCTGCGGGTCCCAGACCCCCCCGGCACCTCCGCTTGTCTCGGGTGCTCCTCTGTGCGGCTGCAATTTCAGGTAGTGAATTATGAGAGAGGAGAGAGGGAGAAAGCGAATGCCATATCTATTATATGCAGCCTTGGCTGTAATAAACAGTGAAGCTGACTGTTCCCAGAGGGACTTGCTAATATAGGAGATTGATTCACTGCAGTGTAACCCCCCAAGGGCTTTACACACAACTCTGACTAAACTTCCTATAAAATCAATCCAGCCTTTTCACCACTTTTGACAGGGTGTTCTAATATTAATCTACTCCCCTTGTCAGTCAGCTCCACTAACAAAGGCTCTAATGATCTTTAACCAGGCACAAGAAATACTACGCAGGCAGGTGGAGGATGCCTGGATCCCTCCAGAAGGAAAAAAATCCATCCTTTGCATGGGTGAAGGACTCACATCCCTGCCGAAAATATTAATATTGTAATTAGTATTAATAATAACGGCGATGAGGATGCAAACAGCTTGCAAGGCAAGGCCGGGCCCGTGAATGCGTTTCGCCTGCCCCGGGGGTGCGGGGCAGGGGCGGGCATGAGATGTCGGGGAGGAAAAGGCGCATGGCACGGCGGTGCCAGCACCGCGTGAGCGACAGTGGCCGGGGGGCAAGGCAGCCTGACGAGCACCCTCCTCGCATCCAGGCTGCGCTTCGCCTCGGGCGCCCGCAGCAAACGCAGTTCTGGTGGAAAAAAACTAAAATGAGAGAGAGAAAGAGCCTGGCCCCTCTGATGAAGCCCGGCACAGCCTGTCCCCTTTCTCCTGCATGGCTTCCACATCTCTGCCTCCCGGCCGACGCGCCCTCCCTGGCAGCCGGACAGGCAGGAGCCCCCCTCGCTTCCCGCGCCCTGGCATTGGGCAAGTCCCCAGGCTGCGGGCACACGGGGGGATGGAGGCGCTCCTGCTGCGTGGGGGGCTGCGCGTGCCTCCCACCCTCCCCATCGCCTCCGCAACACCACCCTGCCCGCCATCGGGTACCGCCAGTTCTCCGCCCCCCGCATCCATTCTGCCCCCCTGCCTCCGTGGCCCCGGCGAGGCGCGAGCCCGCGGGGAGGGGGCTGCCAGACCTCATTCGGAGGCGTCGAACGGGCTTGTTTTGCTGCTAGACGCGTCTTAAAGACAAATTAGAGACTGTGGCTGGATTATTTTTACAGCAGAAATAGGCGTTTTCTGGCGGGCTCGCTCTCCCCTGGCGCAGTGGCAGGTGGCGGTGCTGGGGGGCACTGCCCCGCATCCCCCCAGCACCCACAGAGCATCCCTTCACCTTCGGTAGAAGCAGGGCTGGGGATGCAGGACGGAGCCGGGCGGGCGTCAGCCCCCGTCGGTGTGTCTTTGCTGGCTTCGGCAGGAGCGGTTGGCCGGGAGAGGAGCCCGTGCGGCAGCGCGCTCGGGTGCCGCGGTAACTATGCATTTTTTATCAAGCGAGCGAGTTAACGGGCACGTACGGCGCGCGCAGCTTGTCAGCAGGCTCGCCGCTCCCACCTCCCATGATGACGAGGCGGCTGCCTGGGGCTGGAGTGAATCGCTCATCCCTGCCCACCCCGCGCCGGGATTTCGCTCATATTTTGATGACTCTGCTCCCCCCCAGGGCTTGGCCCCGGGTGCCTCCCTGCGGCTCTGCTGACTCAGCCCCAACGCCGGGGACACCGGGGGTGTCTGCCGCTTCCCCGCGCGCTCCGGAGAGATGGATATTCGGCCTCACGGGGCTTGTGCGGCCAGCTGGAGGTTAGGGAAGCCAGATCTCCATGCCCGTCTCGCCGTCTAAACGCATCTGCAAAGCTCAGGAGGGAGATGCGGCTGGGAGCCGGGTTCCCGCGAGCATCCTGCCTGGCTCAGCCGGACGGGCTGCGTGAACAGGCACCGGCAGCCCATGGCTTCGTGCCTCAAGCCCCACCGTTCCCCTTACAGCCCTGGGCAGGGAGAGGGCAGATTTTCCGTCTGCGTGAGCCGGCCAAGCACTGCCGAGCCCCACGGGGCTGCGCACGTGGGCCTTGGCGCGGCTTCCACCGCCCAGAGCAGATTTTTAAAGACAGGCTCCGGCAACCAGCGGAGGGAACGCAAAAGGGAGCATCATCTGAATTGATCTAGTGGTTAACAGGTCCCCCCGCTAAAATCTGCAGGATCCCTTCACGGTGCTTAATTAGATGGCAAATGTAAGCGCAAATATTTACGCAAAATCACTGCCTTGCCGGCATCATCGGGAAATCCCGGGGACGCTGCCTAAGGATCACCTTAACGCCTTTCGCCGGAAAAGGAGGGCCCGAGCAGGTATTACACCAGCCAGAACGTTACAAACAAGTCTAATGGTTTGCTTTGCTTCCCCCCTCGACACAACTCTTAATTATGTATCTTGCAAACGCGCTTGGAAAACGGATTAGCCACACCAGCTGCTCGCAGAGCCTTTGCCGAGGCGTTTGTAGTGGCTCCAAAGCGTTATCCCCCTTCCCTGTGCTGGCAGCGCCGGCGAGTGACGGGGAAGGACCCGCTCGGGGTCCGCGGGGAGATTAGCAGGGCTTTGTAGCGCTTTTTGGGTGTTTCGCGGGAATCGGTCACAGCTGCCTCCGCTCACAAGCCGGGAATCAGGACGACGTGCGCGAGGCTGGTTCGCTTTGTTGCGCACCTGGTTTCGCAGCCGGGTGGCAGGAGAGAAGACGGGAGGATCGCGGAAACCAAACCGACGGCACATTGAAGGGATTTATCTCACCAGGCTGGCGGGACAAGCGTCTGCTCCCGCAGGAGCGAGCATCCTTCTGCACGGCACAGCCCCTTCCGAGCCATCGAAGGGGATCATTTCTATTTTACCGTTAGAGGAGCCAACATCGTGTCCTGTGTTTATCCAGCGCTTGGCGTAACAATGTCCTTGCGCAACGCTGTCGCGGCTCCGGACCCCGGGGGACCGAGGCGTCCCGGGCAGGAGAGGTGCCATCGCCGGCAGCGCGTGGTGGCCAGCCCCCGCCCCAGGACGTCGGCCACGCGCCTGCCAGCATCCCCCGCTGCCTCGGCTCCTCTCCCTCCTCATCTGCCATGCAGACCAGGAGCCATCCTTTCAATAAGCTCCCGAGGACACCCATTAATAAAACGCTACTTATCTCTCCGTGCTCTGAAATCGCTAGGTGGGCAGTGCACCGTAATGGAACTTTTAGCTCAAGTAGCTATGACTTTGACCGTGCAAAATTACACTCCATTCCGGCCAAATTAACTAGGTAATGCCTTGCATTAGTGTAAAATCCTCCATCAAACCATGAAGGCTGCCATTAAAAACACTCAAGGCCAAAAAAAGCACGGCGGCGGGGGAAGGAGGTCTGCTCGGTTCGCAGTCCCAGAGGCCGATTTTCCGCTGCCTCGTGCCGCCCCGCGAAGCCGGGAGGGAGACGCGCGTGTCCTTGCTGGGGGCAGCGGATGCTGCGTCCCCCGGGGGATGCAGGAGCTCCCCTTGCCCAGCCCCATCGCTCCCACCGACTAACGAGGATTCATCCGCACACGGAAACAGGCTTCACAGGAGCGGGATGGCACACCAGCCCCCTGGCTAATACCAACCTGGCACCAGCAGGGGTGGTTTTGGGTGGTCCTTGCCCACCCGGCGCCCTGCGGCACTTGCCTTCCCGCTGCCTTCTCCTGCCGTCCCCCTTCGCCCCTCCTAATTCGGCAGGTGGGGACGAGGAGCTGTCCCTGGGTGATCCAGGGTCCCCGGTGTCCCTGGGTGATCCAGGGTGATCCAGGGTCCCCGGTGTCCCTGGGTGCCGCAGGGAGCCTTGGGAGCTCCAGCAGAAGACACCTGGAAGAACCTGGAGCGCCTCAGACGGAAGGACGCGCAGACAGCAAATGCGGCTTAATTAGGAGAACACGACTTTCCTATTAACGCTCCCCATCCATGTGACACCGGCAAAGGGAAAGGGAAGAAAGTGCCAAAGAGCTTATTTGTTTTGCAATTACGGATGAAATAAAAAATTACTTGGTCTAATTAGACCTCTTTTAGTAAGAGGACCATGCAAAATAAACTCCGTTTCATTACCAATGCCAGCGCAAGTCTCTCTTGCGCTTTATATGTTTAAGTGAAAATGTGGAAGGTCAATTTGCTATGTAAATTTTCGAAAATTTGGCTAAACTAAAGCGATTACCCTAATGTGTATGCAAATTAGTTTAATTGATAACAACTTCTCTCCGTAACTTTAAAGAAGGGGAGGGGGGAATTATTGCAATTGTGACAATCCTCTAAAGCGTTTCTTTGCCCAATAAAGAAATGATATCTCGACAAATTAAAGAGAATGTAATGAAATCAGATTAATTAATGCTAAGACCAATTAGCACATGCAAAGGGAGAGGGAGAGATCTACAGAAGCGAAATTCACTGGAGAAGGCTGGGGGAATTCATCGTCTTTCATAAGGACATTTATACGCCCCCGCTTTCCTCGGGAGGAGGGCTCTGTGCTGGTCCAAGCGCTTTGCTCTGCAAACGGAGAGTTCAGCCGGCCGGCGGGAACAGGAATCCAGGCTGGAGGTGGGAGCAGGGATTCCGGGAGCAGAGCAGCCCGGAGCGAAGCGCCGGACCCCGGCACATCTCGGCTCGGCCGCCCGCGGCGCGCGGGGAGACATTAATTACACCAAAATGGGAAGCGGCAACTCCAAACTCTCCCTGCTACCACCATAAAACTCACATGAAGCAATAAAAATAATTACCAGCAACACCGTACGTAATATCCTTCCTGTGTCATCTCTCTCCTGTCGGTAATAAAGCCACCTAACAAATTAAGTCTAAGGGAGGGCCCGTTTATTTACCTTGTAATTAGACCGTGCCGGAAAATGCCTCACATGAAATGGGGCACGGAGGGGTGTAAATCCGGGAGCACCGGCCTCTGCAGAACTGGAGGTGGTTGGGAAGCGGTGTCCGGGGAGACCCTGGGACCCCTGAGCCGGGAGCCCCCGGAGACCCTGCACCAGGAACCCCCCGGATCCCTGCACTGGGAGCCCCCCAGGACCCCTGCACTAGGACCCCCCTGGATCCCTGCACCGGGAGCCCCCCAGGACCCCTGCACTGGGAACTCCCTGGACCCCTGCACTAGGAACCCCCTGGATCCCTGCACCGGGAGCCCACCGGGAGCCCCCCAGGACCCCTGCACTGGGAACCCCATGGATCCCTGCACCGGGAGCCCCCCCCCAGATCCCTGCACTGTGAACTCCCCGAGACTCCTGAACCGGGACCCCTGCACCGGGAGCCCCCCAGGACCCCCGCCCCGGACCCCCGCCCCAAGCGAGCGCTCGCTGCGCCCCGATGGTAGCGAGGGGCTGTCTGGCTCGGCACCGGGACCCCGGGCCTCCGAGCGCCCCGTTCGCTCCCTCCTCCAGGCCCCGCGGGAGGAAGCCCTGTGCTCCGTGTGCTTCACTGCCGGCAACTCCGCACCGCGTCCCCCGCACGCTTTCGAGCACCTCATCGGCGTCGTGAGCTGGGATCGGAAAGGAGCCAGCGCGCTGGTCGGATAAACACCCCAAAGAGGGTTTGTCTTTCCACCCTCCTTTTTTTTTTTGCCACCCTCTTTTCCCTCTCTTTTTCATGGTTTTTTTTTGGCATTTTGTCATCTACAAAGACAAGCAGCAAGAAGGAGGGAAAAGCTCTGCCTTTAGATCCTCAGCAGAATTCTCTCCTCTCTCCATTTTCCTGGGCGATTTGTTAAACTGTAAAACATTAAAGGAAGGATGAAGGGGGAGAGATGTGTTTTTCTGACTTTGTCTCTCATTTGTTAATTGCGCTCATCAGCAAAAATCATTCGTGGCAGAGACGGGGGAGCGAAAAAGCCCAAGGAAGGAGCTGATCATATGCGGGGGAAATAACTCAGATGTGAAAATACTTCAGACCGGGAGATTGCACTATTTATTCACACAAGTGTCCTGCTGTGCTTCAGAAATGCAGTGATTTAATGAGCTGCTGCAAAGGTGTTTGTTATGAAGGAATCCTGTCTCTGGTTATTCTCCCCCATGTGATGAGGACGGAGCCGGCAGAAGTTCTGACTCGGCGCCTTATTAAAGATTTAGAGGCTCTCCCCTCCCGCTCCCGGCTCCGCAGCGCCTTTTGAATCCGTTCCAGAATTAAACACTGTACAAGCCGAGCGGGGGCTTGTTCGACGCAGATGCCGAGCGCGAGTTAAGAAGAAATTAGAAAGGCATTTGTGTTAACAGATGTTCCTCCTCTCTGCCTTGGATCGGCGGCGAGCGGGGCCGGCGGCGCGGAGCCTGGCAGGAACGGCGGAGGGGCTGCCAGCCCCTGCCCAAACCTGCGGAGGGGCCGGGGGGCCGAGGAGCCCCTCGGGCTGCCCTGAATATCCCCCACGGCCCGCAGAGCCCGGCACAAGGATGCGCATCCCCACCGACGGCTCGCCCGGATGGGGAGCGACAGCAGAGCCCTGCGTGCCCTACGGAAACTAAAAACACCCCCCGGGAGCGAAGTCACACCAGCAGCGCCCTGGAGAAGGACATCCTCTGTGCGATCAGTGCCCGCGCGCCGCACCGGCACCCGCCGGGATGCGGTGCTGGGGCCAGTGGTACCCGTGTCCACCCGGCGGCTGCCGAGCAACCCCACCCGGCTCTGCCACCCAGCCCCGGCGCCGGCTGAGCGGGTCACCAAAGCCACCCCGGCACCGGGGACACAAACTAAGACCAAGGCTGACGGAGAGGAGTCTGTCGCGCCCCAGAACCAGGCGATTTTGAACCCCTGCCACGCAGCCCTGTCTGCTCCGGCTGCTTGGCTGGAGCCGAGCGTTCCTCCTTTCAAGTCGCTGGAGCACGGCTGTTACTCCCAGGCTAAGCAGCGCTAATGGAGAACGCCTTCCAAGTTTCATTTTCCTCTGTAATGGAAAATGCAAGAGCGAGATTTCAGTCTGTGAGCACTTCTCTGAAAAAACAAATATCTTTATTGGCACTGGACAGCCTGCCAATCAGGCACAAAATTGCTGGCTTCTCTTTCTCCCCTGAAGGAATGCCTCTGCATACAAAGATACCGGAAAAACTTCAGGGCCCGGAGGATAAAAGGGCCTTCTCTGCCTTTCAGTGGGTGATTTGCAATGCATTGCTTCAGCATAATTTCCCATCTCCACCGCTCACAAAGGAAGCTCTGTTGCTATCTGCGAGTTTAATAATTTCTCTTCCCTACACCTTGCATTCATAATGCATCTTTCAACACCTCGGCTCCTGCTCTCCAACTGGGCTGCGGCTCTGCCTCAGCTCTCCCTCTTCGTTAGAGCTAAAGCGCTAATAAAAACAGAGCCCTAACATTCAAAAGACATCTTGAGCCAGGGAGCGGGCGGGATGCTCGTCTGGTGGAGGGAAGCAGCATGGACGGCCCCTCCGGCACCGGCTCCGCCACACGCCTGCCCTCGAGCTCTCCATCCTTTGGTGCCACCTTGTCTGCAGGAGCATCCCTCATCCCAAGGCAGCCGGGGGCTGCAGGGCACCACGGTCCCCCGGCTCCAGCTCTCTTAGTGACGAGGAAGGGCGAGGAGCGGCCGCTCTCGTCAAGCACATCGCTCTTTATCCCTCTGGCGCCTCCCAAGCCCTTGGTGCAGCCACCCAGGGCCCAGCCGGTTGCGGGGTTTGGTCCCTTTGGGTGCTTTGGACCGCAGCAAGTGGGTCTGCACCGTCCCGAGAGGGGAACGGCAGAAAACTCGTCACCACCTGCTTTCAGACTGGAGGATTTGCATAAGTTATTCCCCAAAGCCTCCCGTCCCCGCGAGACGTATTCTTCATCCATTTAGCCGGGAATGCAACTATTAAGAGCCTGTAGACATACAGCATTTGCAAAATTAGTACAAGCGGCTCCAAATAATCCATAAATCCATCTGTTACATGAGCCACGTCTGATCGTCTCTTCTCCATTTAGCTTTCCAAGGGGACACGCTACGGTTCCTCCAGCAATGAGCATTTCTTGTGCAGCCCCGGCACGAAACGTCCCCCATTCCCAGCACCGGGAAAAGGTGAATGGAAGAGGCGTCTGGTCCCAAACTCGTGAGCAATGGAGCGGGTTCGCGGTGGGGCAGAGGAGAGCAGCACGCCCCGGTGAGCTCCCACCCGGGGCACGGAGCCGGGCTGGCGCTCAGCCGTGCCATGGAAAGCCCCGAAAATGCCCCCCTGCCCCGGGCTGCAGCTCCACGGCGGCCAGAGCCCCCCCGCCAAAAGCGCACAGAGCTGCGGCGGCTCATCGGGCTGCCCCGCACCGGCACAAAGTTCTGCAAAAACCTTAAATTATTCATCCACTGGAGCGCTCTCGCCCTCCGCTCGCCGTGCGGATGGAGCGTTAATTATCTCCAGTAGACGACGCGGGCGGCCGGAGACACAGCCGAAAGCGGGAGGGGGAAGTGCCGGTGCCCCCCGCTTCGTCACCCGCCTGCAAGCGGGACGAGACCCGTCCCGAGGAGCCCCCAGCCCACACCGCAGTGACTGACTTTATTTATTTTCGGTACGCTTCGGTGCGTAGCACGGCTGTACGCACATAAATAATTCAGCCCACTAAAGACTGCTGCAGAGGCGACTTTCCTGGGGATTTAACGTTTGCATCCCCCACATTCCTGCCACAGCGAAAAGAAGAAAAATTACAAATTGATCTACAAGACCCGAGATCCCCCCTCTCCCGCTCCTTTGCGGCTGCTTTGCCGATGCCAAGCCGGGCTCACCCTGCAGGCAGGGCATGGTGGGTGCTGGGGCCAGCGGGGCATCGCCTCTGGCTCCGAAAAGAGCCCAGATGTGCCCCGGGGACCAGCGCCGCCTCCCACCTGCTGGAGCATCCCGCCGGGATGGCCGCCGCCCAGGCGGAGCGGCCGGGCATGCCGGAGGCTGCTCCTCATCCCTCCCGCAGTCCTTGACATTTTCCTTCTCGAGGGGCAAGTCCCCGGTGCATCCTCACAGAGTAATTGTGAAATTATTATGGTTGGTGATTTTAATTTAAATTGGATGGAGAAACGTTGTACTGTGGCTGACTCATTTGCTATGGATTTTCACTTAACCAAATTGATTAGTCAACCAACTAGACTTAACTTGAAAGTTGTAATCATTCATTATTAGATCTAATTTTCCTGTCGCTCCCAGACTACATTCGGAAATTGAACTGCCAAGACTTTAACGAAGTTAGGGCGGAGGGCCTGAAAAACTTTGGGCTGCGGCAGCTGGTGCCAGCCCCGGCATCCCCTTCCCGGCCCGAGGGAGTAGCAGCCGGGCTGCTGGGAAACGACCAGGATATGCAGCGCCAAACACGCCCTCCCATGGCTTAGAACACAAAGCAAAGAGGGAAAGGCGGGAATTTATGAGAAATCATCTGTTTCAACACAAACGCGTTGCCCGACAATACAACTCTCCCGCTCGCGTCGGGTCTTGCTCGCTGCCCACGCGCGTCCTGGGTGCGGAAAGGAGCCGGGACGAGACGGTGGGACCGGAGGGACAGACCCGCGGTGCGCCCGGCCTCTCCGCGCAGCTCCCGGCACCCGTCCTCAGCTCCCGGCACCCGTCCTCCCCGGGGACGGCGACACAGCTCCCTGGCCGGGACGCGATGCCACGCGATGCTCCGCTCCCCTCCCCTCTCCCTGCCTGTGCCCAGATTTGAGCACCGCTCCGTGTAGCTCTAATTACCGCCGGGCGCCGCAGAGGCCACCGCCACTTTAAATAAGCAGGCGGCATGCCAATTAATACCTTTAATTAACAGCAAGCACTTGCTGGAGGGACTAGGACTTGCTCTCCCAGATGGACTCTCTGCCTGTCGGTGTAAACCACCAGGCTCTGCCAGGTCAGCCTGGCTGGGACCCGCCGCCCAATTACTCGCCCTTCCCTGCCAATTAGAACGACTGCGAGGGAGGAGATGCCTCGAGCGGGACAGACGGAGGAACAGCGAGGGACAGACGGAGGGACAGCGAGGGACAGATGGAGGGACAGCGAGAGACAGCCAGCACATCCCGGTCTCCTGCAGAGCGTGGGAGCACCTGAGGGCTCATGGCAGCCCCGGCATCGGCACCGGGACCGGCAGCCCTGTGCCACCCCGAGGAAAAGCTGTGCCCGGCCGAGCACCCCGCACCAAGCCGGGCAGGGGATCCCAAAAAGCCCTTTAGAAGCAGCTTCTGGAGGCGAGGCGAGGCAGCGAGCATCCCTCGCCCCGGCCAGGCGGGGACCACGGCGCAGCCGCCGCACCCGTGGGGTGGGTACCCGGTGGGGTCGGTACCCCGTGGAGAGCAGCTCCCGCACCCCCAGCCCCGTCACTGCCGGTGCAGCAGGTGCAGGGGGGAGATCCTTATTCAAAGCAATGTATGTTAACGTCTCCAAAAGCTTTTAAGGGAGGCCATTATTCCCACCCTGAGAATCGATGCATTTTAATTCCCTCCGAGCTATTTGTTTGGCTTTGCTTCTGTTTTTCAAACGCGAGAGCCGCGTTTAACAAAACAAGGGAGCCCTGCAAGAGAGACAGCACACGGCATTTTCCCTTGAAACTCCTGGAAGTTCATTTTCAAAGCAGAGCAGTTTTCTTGGAATCAATGCATATCAACCAAAATCAATAGTTACTTTACGCAGATGGGCTGAGACACCTAAGTGATAGCGCTCTATGGCGGCGGGACCCAAATCTGTGTGTTTTTCAACAAGTCGATGCATTTAAGCAGCTGCTGCTGTCTTTTCACTGAAAAATAAGCCGTTTGCAGACAGGAGGGTCCCTTGCCCACGGAGGCTGGTAATCCCCCCGAGGCTCTGGGGCTGCCCCCCGGGGCCGGCAGCCCAGCCGGGACCCCCGCCTGCAGCACCGAGCCGAGAGCTTGGCCTTGCAAGGCCAAACCAACCCCGCGTTCAGCAGTGAGCCCTGGTAGATCAGCTCCCCCCCTCGGGATGAAAACCTGCGCTGAAGAGGCACGCCAGCTCCTGACCGCTTCCATTCCCACTGACATTTCAGAAGCTTTTTCATCTGGCTCGGCTCTTCAGTAGCGCAATCAGCAGCGCGTCCAGGTGCGCTGGCATGAAAGGCAGAACGTAAGCATATTTTTGCAGGACAGAGACATTCAATTTAGTTGAAAGGCTCTGCCAAGTGCAGTGCCTTTAAGGAGAGAGAACTGCGAGTCCCACTCGTCCCAGATACTGGGGAGAACTCCAGGCAGGGAGACCGGCCAGCGCTGGCGACTGCCATCAAATGCTTCTGTGATGTTCAGAGGCAGGGGGTTTTTTCCCCCCTTCCTTTTGCTGTATGCAAATCGCCGCTCTCTGTGAGTTATTAGATAACAAAGGACTGTTTTCTCTGCAGAGGCTTGCTTGTCTCTGAGCCTTGTGCGAAGGATAATTAAGGAATGCCAGAGGAAGGCGCGCGGAGGCTCGTTTTCACCCCTTTCCCCAGCCGGGAGGAAACAAGAAGTTTCCTCCATCAGAAACATGGATGGGTTTCGCGGGGGGAGCAGAGGACAGCGCGGCCCCGGGTCAACTGTCCCCACGCGTCCCCTCCGCCAGCAGGACCTTGGATGCTCATCCCGGATCCTGTCTTTAGACCAAAGCTATTCTCCCGACCCCGATCTGCATCCCGGCAGAGGATGCCGCCAGCTGGCCGAGCCACGAGCTGCTGCAGCTCTGCAGCCCCTTCCCTTCCTCCAGAGCCCGAGGGGCTCCCACCGAAGCCCCCCTCGCCCACCACCGGTCCCCCTCTGGCAGAGCATCCTGGCGGGCCGCATCCCGCCCGCAGCCGGCCGTGTTGCCATGGAGAAGATTTCTGTGCCACCAGCCACACAAAGGAAATGGCGCGTTCCCCGGCTCGCCTGGGATGCAGCGCTAATGAGGAGGAGGAGGAGAGCGGGAAGAGGGCTTGCTTTCTGCCTGCCTTTCCTGCAGGAATCACAGGAGAAAACAATAAAAACAAAAACGAGCGCGGGAGGGAGGGGCTCAGCCTGGCCCGGGCAGAGCAGCAGCGCTGCTTCTTGCTCGCTGCAGGGCGACGTGGCCCCGTCGGGAGCCGTCAGCGATGCAGCGCAGCCAGCGCCGAAGCAACAGGCAACAGGCGCCGCAGCAGCCCCGCCGCGAGAGCCCCCGTCCCGTTTTTGCAGCCCCTTTGTGCACCGACTGTGCAAAAAGAGGGGCTGCGCCTTCACCCCCTCGCTGTCAGCATCCGCCCCCATGGCGCGGCTCGGGCAGGCTGGCAGAGGACGGTGCCACCCCCGTGCCACCTCTGCCGGGAGCCGGCGGGGTCCTACAGCACGGCCAACCCCTGCCGTGGCACCGGGGCTTGCCAGCGTCACCGAGCAAACACCGCGCTGCCGGCGTCCGGAGCAGGAGGCCATTCCCCGGGGAAGGCTGGTGGGAGGAGGAGAGCGGCTCACACGTCTTGCGATTCTCCTTCTGCCGGGGAGGGCAGGGCTAAGGCGATGGCGAGGGCTAGAGATGGATAGCTGTTGGCAGCCCTGGGGCAGGTGGGACGGTGGCAAAACAAGGCTTGCGTGGCCCCACAGACCCCTTTTCCCCGTCCTCCCCCCAGCAACCGCTGCAGCCCTGGGGCACAGCAGCACGGCTGCCCTCCGGCGTCCTCAGCTCCGTCCTTGCTGAAACCCAAACCCAACCCAACCCCCTCTGACGGGTCGCGTGAGTGCAGGCCAGTCCCACAGCTCGTCCCTTTTCCCTTCTCCCACCCTCTGCACCCACCGCGTCTTCGGGCCAGCCCAGGGACACGCGGGGACTGAGCCAGCGGCACCGGGGTGAGCAGCGTCCCAGGCACCGCATCGCTGCCCCCGCCGTCGCTGCAGCCCGTTCAGGTTCATAAATTCTCATTTGCTCTATACCGTTTGATTTTTGAGCATCTCCCAGACACTTCCTCACTTTACTACAATTGATGGGATCATGTGTAATTTGTAAATGATATTAAGTGAGGTAATAACACTCTGGGAACCGAGTGAAAATCATAAATTATTAAAAATTACTGCACTGAAATGTTACTACTTTGCTTTTGTACCTGACTGATGGCTCACACGCTGTCTTCTCTGCCCCCGAGACCTTCAAACCCGCTCTTCTCCATCCATTACACCTCCACGGAGAGCCGGTGGGTGAGGCAGGGGGTGAGCCAGAGGAGCAGCTTAGCCAGCACTTTCCGCCTCAACTTCGGGAATGGCGCTAGAAAACGCCCGTCTTTCCCAAGACCTGCACGGGGATGGCGTGGCCACGCTACCGCCGCGTTAAAAACTCCTCTCTCTGCAGCGTGCCCCTGATCTCTTCCCCTCGGCAGAGCTCTACTTGTATTTCCAGGGAGCGCATCGCACCGGCTGCTCTGTCCCCCACTCCCCCCCGCACCAGCCGCACCAAGAGCCTCCTCCCTCCTGCTCGACACCCATCGTGGTCCAGCAGCGGAGACCCCAGATGGGCCGCTGGGAGTCACGGCCACCCCTCTGCGAGTCACGGCCACCCCTCTGCCTCAGCCCCGTGAGCTGAACGGCAACGGCGCTGCCACAGCTGCATCGCATCCTGGCGCCCGGGAGCAGCACCCCTCGGCCCTGCCGCTCGGGGACCGCGGCACCGGGCTGGCGAGCTGCGCTCCTCCGCACCCCGGAGGGGCTGGGTGACCCGGCAGTGCCGGGCTGTCGTGGGACGGCTGGGTTTTTCGGGATGAAATTGCAGTAAGGAACTGCTGCCCGCTGCAGCCAGCCCGGCGCGGGGGCGGCAGCAGGGAGGATGCTCTCCCCGGCCCCGCGGCCGGGGCGCTGGGAGGATGCTGAAGCCTGAGCTCCCGACGTGTTCAGCGAGGGACGCACTCCTGCACTTTTCAGGGCGATCGATGCAGCCAGGCACCCCGCAGACGCGATGACTGCGTTGGCCTGGATGCAGAGACGGGCCGAGCGAACGGCTCCAAGTCTGGCGGAACAGAGCCCTGGGAGAGCCGGGCATTATTTATAATCTAACTTATAATTTGCTGCTCAAACCTAGTGGTTTCAAGCGGTTGGATGCCAGCCTGCCTTCGGAGAATGGAGCGGGCCAGGAGGGGAGAGCGCGGCACTTCCCGCTTCCCCACCCGGGCTGTTTGAAAAGCTCCTGGCTCAGGTTCTGACCTACTTCGCATGGCAGAAGCCGCCTCCACCGTGAAAAAAAAACAGCCCAAATTGCAAAATAGGACCCAGCAGGCTGCAGGGAGGCAGAGCCAGCGGCTCCGCACCGCGCTCGGAGGCAATTTGGGAACGATGCTGCAGATAATGATGGGCTCCCTCCTGCCCCCTCCCTCCGCAATGCCGGGGCAGGCCAGACTGGGGGCACTGGGAGAGGAGAAACCCGCACTGGGGCAGCTTCTCCCTCAGCCTCCGGCATCCCGGCGGTGCTGCCATCCTCATCCCTCTGCAAAACCATCCCCAAAATGGAAGCGGCAGCAGCGCGAGGGCCGTGGAGGGGTGCGAAGGGCAGCGACAGGAGACGAGGCGACTTTCAGGGCGGGCAGCAAGACAGAAGCAGCGTTACTGTAAAAATGTTTTGTCAAAACTTGTTTTCTCCTACGGAAGACGAGGTTTTCAGTCAAACCGTTCCTGGTTGAAAGCAATCTGCTGCCTCTGAACGGCTTTCCCGATCCGGCACTCCGGGCCAAAAAAAAACCCCTTGTCACTTTTAAGCCAGCTCTTTTCTCATCTTTCAGCAGATTATTTCTCACTTTCACCAAAGTCACAAACCACCCTCTGCCTGGCATTAGGCAGGTTATAAGCGTGCAGCCATCCCAGACGTTATTTTACGTGATTAAGGTACCCGAGACGTCCCCGCAGCCCCCGGTGTCTCCTCCGGGCTGGGCAGGAGCGTCCCCCAGCGCGGGGTTTTGCATCCCGCCCGTTCTCAGCCCAGGCTGTCGCATCGGTGCGAGAGCTCGTAAGCCGTCCAACCGCATTTTCGGAAGCAAATTGCTTTTATCATTAATTTATTACACCACCGAGTTTTTGTGTGGGCTTCATAAACGTAATCAGGTTTTGCCCTCAGTCTCCTTCCCGACGCCTTCCACTTCCCTCCCTGAGTCGGGCAATTTGGGGAGGGAGAAAAACTCAACCCGGCGCAGGCCGAGTAATTAAAGTTTCGATTGTTGTCATTCATTAAATGGTACACGTTTTAATTATCCTGCGAGCTTGCCCATGCCTTGGTGTCCCCATGGCTGGCAGAGGAGAACCCCGGCATTGGGCGTTGCCATGGACACGGGCGATGGGGCAGCTCACGGGTGTCGGCAGAGCTGCAAACTGCCCCCCAGCCCCCAGGGAACCTCCAAACCGCCGGCGAGCCCCGCGCCGGGGCCGGCTCGGTCCCTGGGGACACCGGGTCCCCTCCGGCCACCGCAGGGAAGGTGCTCTCTCCCGTCGCACCCTGCGCCGGTGCTGGCAGCCGAGGGACCGTGGGGACCCTGTGCCCTGACCCCCGGTGCTCGGGGCCTCCCCGGGCCAGGTCGGGGTGCGCAGCGGCAGATCTGGCAGGGGAGCGTCAAGCCTCGAGCCAACAAGGCCCTACGAGGGCACCACCGCCGTCCACGGAGAGCGGCTCCGCTGCTTCATCGCCCTCATGGCACCCGCTTCCCGACCGGGAAAGGCAGATGCCGGCAGGGATGCTCTACCCGCGATGGTGCTGCGTTTCAGATCGCAGTGAGACCTGTCACTCAGCCCGCTTTTCATGCCGTGGCCGCCCGCCGTGCTGCCCTTGCTGTGTTTCTGCTTCTCCATCCAAAGGCTTTGGAGCACCGACTCCGCTGCCTCCCGAAGCCGAAGGGCCCTACATCAGCGTTATTACCTTTATCAAGCAAACTTGTAATCTAATCAAAAAGATATCAACTTAGTTTGACAAGATCTGTTTTCCACGCACCCGTGTTGATCGGCATTTATTGTATTACCTCCTTTAATTTTTTATTAACGAGGTCCCGTCTCAGCTCTTCCATTATATCGTCCAGGACCGATGTCAGCCCGACGGGCCTGTAATTACCCACACTATCCCATTGCCTCGTTGGAAGTGCTGGCACGGCACTGGGATTAGCACAGCCCCCGGAGCCTGCCCGGCTGGGGCATCCAGCGAGCATCGTGCCTGCTCCCGGGGCCACCGGGAGCCACCGTGCCAGCACTGTGCCCACACAGCCCGTCCCCCCCGGCAGCTCTCCGCCAGCCGCAGCCTGCGGGGCTCTCCGTCCTGTCGTCTTATTAATTCCTAATTTCCAATTTGCAGGAGGAGAGAACCTTAGCCCTCCATCACGCTAGCCCAGCAATCACAGCGATGAGCCAAGTATCTCTGGACAGTCTTTAATTTATTTCCCGGCGCACACGGACACTGCTGAGAGACTTGATGGCACCAGCTTAAACATAATAAATTACTCAAGTACCAGAGATTAGTTAATAAAGTGTCAAGCGCCTGTAAAGTGCTGCTTTGTCAAAGATACAAAATATTCCTCTGTTTCTCCCAAGATAAATAGCTGCCGGGGAGGGAGGAGCTCCCCGTCTCCCCGGGCGCCGCTGCCTCGGGAGGGGATGCTCCCCATGCCGCATCCCTGCCCCAGGACGGCGATGCCGGGGGCGTCCCGCGCACAGGCCATCCCTGCCAGGGACTCTGCTCGCCCGGCCTCTCCCCACCCTCCGCGCTCGCCAGCGCGGCCAGCTGCCTCGCGGACACCATCAATCCTAAAGGACAGGCGAGGCGATCGCTGCCCAAACTGCTGGAGTCCCCCGGCGTCGCGGGAAACCTTCTGCTACCTCGAGGACGGAGCCAAATCACCGCTCAGGCTGAAAATTCCCTCTGACTGGACGCCGCTTTGGAGGACGTCCCAGGTAAACACAGCATAACCCGGGCCAGCCGCTCATGGCGCGGGCTGCTCGGAGCTGCTAGCCTGCACGCCAAACCCGCTGGCCACCGGGCATGGGGGTGCAGGTCGAGGCGAGGAGCACAGCTCCGAGCCCCAAGTCCTGCCCTTTGCCTTCACGCTCGGATGCTCCCACTAACGCCAGCGGTGCTGGGGGAAGCCCTGGGCAGAGCCGGCACCCCGCTCCCGGGGCTGGCATCCCTTCCGTGTCCTCCTCGAGCCCTGCATCCCGGGCAGAGGCTCCCGGCAGCCCCCAGAGAAGCGAAACCGGAGATTAAAGAGTGCATATTCCCAACGAGCGGCGTTCGAGGCCGCACGTGAGAACAGAGTGATTGGCAGCTCCGAGGTGTTGATGGAATGCCAGAGCGGAGCTCACTAGGTGTTTTTGCACTCGTACTGCTTGATTTAATTACCAGACAATGGAAAACGCAGCTCGAGAAGAGTAATTAAAGAGCGAGGTAGGATTATTTGGGGTTAAAAACATAAAATATTCTGCTGGGAGCCCCGTGCGATCCCCAGCATTGCCCAGGGCTGCCCTTGCGGTGCCAGGGGCGCCGGTGGCTCGTGCTCCCCCTTGTTTCATTGCAGAGCAACAGCGGTACGAGAAGATGAGATAGTCAATGAGGCTTTCAGAGCTCCCATGTCGTGACCAACTGTCTGCAGGTTGTTTGGGCTTTTTCATTCCCGAGGAGCCCCGTATTTAATCAAAATGTAAGAGCGATTTCATACCGCCTGAAACGCGAATCCGCTCCCGTCTGCCTCCCCTCTCCCCACCACAAATCACCCTGGCTCTCGGCCGCGCCGCCCCCCGAGACAGCTCTTCCTCGCCCATCGCCTTTCGAGAGCGACAGTGCTGGATCTCCCCCGTCAGAGCGGGTGCATTCATCCCATTGGTGCCTATCGCAACGTCGCCGCCTGACTCACGCCCCCGGAGATTCATTCTGCTCCTATAAAACAGCAAACGAGAGGAAGGGTTTCGAGGAAAGTTTCCTGGATAGGCCGGGCTCGGCTCCTGGAGTCGCGTCCCTGGCTGCTGGCAGGGGGAGATGTTGGCGGGGGTCTGGCGGGAGACGCCGCGCGCCCGCTGCGGGGACAGAGCCCCGTCCCTCCGGCTTTCCACGGGGCACTGTTCCCACCGCCTCGTGAGCAACCCTATACGCCTCACACAGCGTGTATGTACTATACAGAGAGGTGAATGGGGACTCTCCCCAGCTGGGAGAGGCATTTTAAGTGTAAGCACTCCACCCCTAACTGAGCAGACGACTCCAGATGCTCCAACTTGCTTATGGAGGTACCCGCCCGCCACCGCAGAGCCCGAGCTGCGGCAGAAACCACTTGTTTCATAAACATCAAAATAAACACGGCCTGAGACTCCCGTGGAGCGCTGCAGCATCCCCAGCCCCGCTCCACCACCTCCCCGCGGCAGGTGCGGAGGGTGGCGAGGGAGGGGTTTCCAAAGGCTGCTCCGCCAGAGCGCGGTCAAAGCTGGATTTCGCCGCCTGTGGTTCTCCTCTTCCCCCTCCGTGTTGCTAAGTGATGGGGAGAGCAAGCCCGGCCGCGCCTGCCCTGCAGACGCAGATAAACCCCGCCGGGCTGGAAAGCGGGGCCCCAGCCGGCAGTTCGCAGGGTCCCCCGTCTCCCCGCGCCGCGTGTCCCCCCTCGCCGAGCCAGCCCCTGCGGAGGTGGCCCCAGCTCCGGCAGCGCGGCTCCCGCCCGCCCAGCCTGATTTCCTGCCGGGCTTTGCACTCCCTCCCTTTGGATCAATTAGAGTATTGACACGGACGCGCTGGAGATCAAAACTGCCACCCCTGTTTACACGGTGTGTGACTCCCGGTCAATAATCCTTGTCGGAAAGATCTGGTGTATTTGCTCGATACAACCTTTGGGGCCGGGGAAACCACCAGGGCTTGAAAAAAAAACATTTTAAACAGGATTTCCTTATTTAAGCCTTGGCACAATAACTGAGTCATTTCCCTGCTGGTGCTTCCTCCCTCGCACGGAGGAGAGCGGTGCCGTTACGGAGCGATGCCTGGGGAAGGGGGACACGCAGGGAGCCGGGCATGCTGTCACCCCGCACGTAAAAGCGGAGGGCGGCGAACGCAAAAGTGCCGCTCTTATGTTCTTTACACAACGCTACGACTGTGAGGGGATGATGCGGGCGCAGCCGGCATCCCAGTACGGCATCCCGGTACTCGCAGTGGGCTGCGCGCTGCCAGGAATCACCCCCGGGGCTGCTCCGCTGGTTGGGCAAGACGAGCTGATGAGGAGGTCGGGTCCAGCAAGCATCGGTGGCTCCCGCCCTGCCTCTGGCACCGGCGCAGACCTTTCTCACCCGGGCGAGAGATGTTTTCCCCCCCATATCTCCTCCTTTGCCGAGCGGATGGAGAGCTCGGGGATTCCTGCTGCGCCCCGCTGGGAAGCCGCCAAGGGACTGAGGAGCTCAGGGATGCAGCATCCCACGGGAGGGGGCGGGATGCTCCCGCCACGGGTGAGGCGATTCCCGGGAGCAGAGCCTCACCCGGCGCCGGGGAGCCCTGGGGGCCGCCGCTCTCCGGAGGATTTGGGAACTAACTTTTTGTGTGCACAGCATCTGCAGGGATAGGCAGATTATTCAGGAGCCTCAGAAACATTCCCCTGCTGCTCGGATGCTCTTGGGAAAATCTGGTTCAACATACGCAGGCAATTAATATGAAAAAACCCCAAAAAAACTCCCCGAAAACCAAACCAAACGACAAAGCACAGCCCCAACCGACACCATTAGCACCAGGCCCAGGGAAGGGCAAGTGCTGCTGAAAGGAATCCCGTTGTTACTTTGAGTTTTTAGCCCTAACGCTGAAAGGAGAGCACTGCGGGAGCCACCGGCGAGGCGGGTACCCGCAGGCAGGGACGCGTGTGCGAGCGGCGGTGCAGGCTCCGACGGGATGAAGCACACGGCCGGTCAGCCCCAAGGAGAGCTGAGCGGCGATAACCCGGGGCAGGCCCCCGGGGAGATGCTAGAGGAGGATTGCTTCTTAAAGCAATAATCCCGATCAGATTAACCGACCCCAGACTAAACAACCCCCGAAGCAGATTAGCGCCAGAAGAGCCTACCATGAAATCTGGAGAATTCCAATCACATTTTTGAGTAAACTCCAACCAGTCACGTGAGAATCCGTAATTTCCTTGTGTACATCTTTGCATGCTTCAGTAGAGTTTGTGGAGTCTATTTACCACATCTACGACCAATTTCCTTCCCTTCAGATGCTTTGAAGATAATTGAAGGTCCCTGCATTGTCTGCTTTTGAATGTAAAAGCCGGCTAATGCCGAAATCGATGCTTCCCAGTTAATGCTGCCTCTCCGGCAGCATCGAGCGGTGTGTAACACAGCCCTGGGTGACTGGATCAGTAGATCTTTGCTGGCCAGGTACTTTGTTAATCAGAGCAGGCTGGGAGCGAGCCCCAGACCCTCAGATCGCGCCAAACATATTGAGTTGTTAAGCCGGAATTAAATATTTAATAGCGAACTTTGCAACGCGGTGCGGCGGGGGCAATCCCTCTCGGCTGAGCATCGGCTGTCCCTGCCCGCCCGCCGTGCCAACTGCCAGCCCTGCAGCACCTCGCCCCGCAGCCCGCCCCGCGGATGCCGCTGCAGGACGGCGCAGCCTCCCGCCGACCCCGCGTCCCGCGAGAAGGGAAAGTCAGGTTTTCCCGAGCCCGGGGTGAATTTCAGGTGAAGGATTGGTTTTCCACCTCGAGCCGCAAGCACCAGCCTTCCTTTGTTTCCAGACAATGAGAATTTATATCAAATTTAGTTGCTGTTGTTACCGTTAGTATTTGAGCCCAAAGGCTCTTAATGACATCTGTGCTGGGCATCGCGCAGTGATGGAGGGAGAAGCGGAGAATATCCCAGAGACATCGAGGTGAGACCAGGCAGGGAAAGGGGTTGGGGGGCGGCTGGCAGCGGGTACCAGGCAGGGGACGGCAGCCCCCATCCTGCGCCATGGCCCGCATCACCGCGATGACACGACGGCTCGTGTCCCCAGCCGCCCCGACCCCTGGGGACGCTGCTCCGCCAGCAGCACCCTCCCATCTCCCCAGCCTCACCCCGCTGCCCCGCCACCCGCACCCCCCCGAACGCCGGAACCGGCCGTCATCAGTAAAAGCAGGACAGGCGGCATTTGCAATTTGGGTTTGCCACCTGAAAAGCGCAAATGAAATGGGAAACTATGCGAGGCTCTTTGCGAGAGGCACGTGCAGAGCGTGACTGTGGGATGCAGATGGGGCAAAAGTCCCCCTGGGACAGTGGCCACCTGACAGCGGCCTCTGCCAGCCGCTCTGGGGAGGCCAGCAGCCCCCGGCAGCGCGCACCAGCCAGCACAGAGCTCAGATCTAGAGAAAACGTAAATCCTCTGGAGGTTTTGAATGGCAGCGGAAGGAAAAAAACACCCTTCGGGGAGCTGAGCTGCTGTAAAAGGAAAGCTTTGAGAGGGAGGAAGGACCAGAAATGTCAGGCTGGGAACGGATTGAATTGTGCCACAGTCAATAAAACAAGTGACCCCCGTGTGAAGCTGTAGCGGGGTGGCGGGCTTGGTGTTTAATTCATGGACTGTCTCCCTCCACACGCGCCCGTCTCCTCCCCTGGCACCCGCGCATCAGGCAGGACGGCACCGAGCCCTCCCACCTCGCACCCGCGGCTCCCCAGCAGGGATGGAGACGCTGCTCGGGGCCAATTACCACCTTTCTCATAATTATTCACTTGCCGAGGGCCCCGAGCGGCCCCCTCCCCTCGAGCCCCCCCTGCCGCGCTTTTCCCGGTGCCTGCCTGTATCGGCGCGGAGCTTCATTTTTTTACAACTTCCATAAAGTTTATTGCGCGGCAATGAAAACTCATTATTTCACCTGAGCCTGCCGGATCATAATGATCCGTCAGGCACTTTTACGAGGGCGCTCGGCCGGCCGGGCAGGACTGTAACGAGCGGCTCCCCTTTATTGAGTCGGCGGCCGAAGGGACGCACACGTAACCCGGCCCCCGGGGACCTGCCGCACATCACCTGCACCCGCTCTTCGGAGGGGCTGAGCCTTCTGCACCTTTCCCCAGGGGATTATAGAATCACAGAAGGGTTTGGATGGAAAGGGACCTGCAGGGACACCTCCCACCAGCCCAGGTTGCTCCAAGCCCCGTCCAACCTGGCTTTGAACCCCTCCAGGGATGGGGCAGCCACAGCCGCTCTGGGCAACCTGGGCCAGGGGCTCGCCGCCCCCACAGCCAAGAATTTCTTGCTCAGATCTCATCTAATCGCCCGTCCCATGGGCTCACACGCAGGCACAGGGCGGTGGCGGGGCCATCTCCCCCCTCTCTGGTGGCATCCCTCGTGGCTGTGAGAGCTTGGGGAGGAACTTCTGACACAAAGTCGGTGTTTGGGAGGTACCCGAGAGAGAAGGATCTAGACGCCTTTTCTTCAGCCAGCTTCCCTGCATCCCCCCTCCCTCCCAGCCAAACCAGCACTGTCTCCGGTCCTCCCCGTCTTTCTCTCCGGAGGACAAGCACGGCTGCCCAGGGAGCGCTCTGGTGGCCCATGAGCTGCGCAAGGGCACCATGTGTGATGCAGAGGAGAGTGTAGGTCGTGGGAAATGCCCCACATCGCTTAAGCACTTCCCCATCCAGCTGCGTTTCCCCCCCTGCGCTGGGAAAACAGGGGGCTCGTGAGGCGCAGCCTGGCTGCTGCTGGCCCAGGGCACCCGCTCGCCTTCGCGCGGTCCCCTCCCTAGAAACCTGGCGTTTTCCCAGGAGCCTCTGGGAGGGCGTTGGACACACCACCCACCTTTTCCTACCTCTGTTCGCACCCTGCGGGCCCACCCAGGGTCCCTGGAAGGCGGCTGCTCCTGCCTTGCCTGCACAACACGAGCCCGGAGGCGCCTCCAGCCCGGCGCGGAAAGGTCTGCGCCGCTGAACAAGTGGCCCTTTCCCCTCTCCCTGCGATGGCATTTCCAACCGCACGTAAAGGCCGACGAAATATGCAGAAAAGCACTTAAAACACAGGGCATACAATTTTAATCATGACCAAGTCTGACCCAGATCCTTTCGCATTTGTACATACCTGTTCCCGGCAATAACACCCTTGTCCTTGTACGACTAAATTAAAAGGTTTAGAAAGTACAAAAGCAGTGCGGAAGCTAATTGTATTCCTAAAAGACACTTAGAATAAGATGATGAGTTCAGCTTCCTTTTAATTATGCAGAGAAACCTGCTGGAGCTGCCGGAGCTCCCTGGAAGCCGTGAATGTTTTAGCAGCAGCCGGGCGGAGGGCCGGCGGGTGGAAAGCGGGCAGGAATGCCGAAGGCGCTGGCATGGGATGCCGGAGCCCTGCTGCGGGCGCCACGCCGGGAATCATCGCCCCTCTTGGCTATTTCTACACCCAGGACCCAGCGTATGTAAATATCTCCCAAGCGGGTATTTATGAAGCGCTGCCTGGAGCCTGCTATAACCCCGGCAGCGAGCGTCCCGCGGGCAGCAGAGCCCCGGGGTCCCTCGGGAAGGGAGCCCGGCTGAGCCGTTCCCTCGCCTGCCGTGGTCCCGGGATGCCCACGGGATCGGCTGCCTCCTGGCTTTTGTGTCTCTGTGGCTCCAGAACCACAAAGGCGTTTTTAACCTCCATCTTCTCCTCCTCGGGCCGGCGAACAGCTGTTTAACAAAATGGATCTGCACAGAGCAATAATTTTGCTGCATTACTTAATATAGCTCTCGGCTAAAGATATAATTGAGTTGGTGAACTAATCAATCTCTCCATAAGCACAGATTTCATTTTGGTGCCCCATTTACACGAAAAAATAATAAATATAGAAAGCCGGCAAGCTAAAAAGCGGTAGCGACAGGGCCTGGGGATGCTGGAGTCAACGAGGTCTGAGCCTTCACTGGAAAGGCTCCGAAAAAATTCAGCGGGCGGGCTGCAGCTCTGGGTGACAAGCTGCAGGATCCCCGGGGAGTTTTCCAGGGAAGCGGGAAGCATGGGAGGGATGTTTCTCGGTGATGCTGGCACGGGCAGTTGCAGTTACCTGGATTTAGCCGGTTAATCGCCCTTTCCCGCGACATACGGTTCCGGGAGAGCGGGACACGCTGCCGCCCGGTCCCAGGGAAGGGCCACCGCCTCCGGTGTCCCCAGATGGTGACTAGAGCTTGCCGGCCAGGTTGCCAGCCAGCAGCCCGGCCTGCTTTCTGCAGCTACCTACGTCTGCCCATTCCCCTTCCAGCGGCGCCCGCTGCTCCCCCGGCCGTGCTCCGAGGGAGAGCCGAGCGCTGGGAGCTGAGCCATCCCTTGCCGCGACCTCCCGAGTGGCCACAAGGCGAGTGCTGGGTGCTCCGGCACCCGCCTGCCGCACACGGACCCGGCCAATCTGTTAGCAAAAGCCCTGCCAGAGCTGCTGTTAAAAGCTTCCAAAAATAACCCCCCGAAGCATCTCTGACTCAAGCCATCTAATTCAGGCTCAGGATTGATCCTCCTCCAACTGTTGTTTCACGGTGTTAAAAGCAAGATTGATTGTAAATTTATGTTGTAAAAGTGCATCATTATTTCAGCACATTAATGCAGCGCCTTTCTGTGCAAATTGATGTTATTTTTATGATGTTGTTTATGGGCTTGAATAATCGGATTGATTCTTAATTTCTAAGGCACTGTTGGGAACACAAGAGGAGACTCCGAAGCCAGGCTCCGTCCCGGCATCTCCGCGCAGGTCTGCGGAGACCTGAAGGACCGGGACTCGGGATGGCAACCCCTCAGCCGCGGTCCCCACCCTGCGGGGAGCGAGCTAACACCCCAAGCCAGGCACTGACGGCCCCCGGGGCTACCGCGGCCAGGCTCTGGCCACCTCCATTTAAAGCAGCGCCGAGTGGGGAAAGACTGACATCGCCTACCCATGGAATTTCGCAGGTCCCTGAACAAAGCCAGGGTGGGAAGTCATTTCCCCTGGGGACAGAGGACAATATTGAGGCATTTCACCACCGCAGCCGGCCACCAGCATGGCTGGACACGGCTCTGATGGCAGCCCACCCCTCCCCGGCCCCACGCCGGCCCCTCTCCCTGCCCGCCAGCAGCGGGGCTCGCATCGCTCCCCAAAACGCGGGACCAGGGATGCTCCCGCGGGAGGCACTGGGGATGCTGGCCCGCAGGACCACCAGAGCGGTTGCCATGGCGAGCCCAGCGCTTGGGACCGAAACACAGGCATCGGGCGGGCGGGGGCTGCGGAACGTCGGTGCGGACCCCGGTTTGGGCGGCCCGGGGCAGGTTGGGGATCGCTCCGGGGGACTCGGTGGCCCCCGGAGATGGGGAGAGCAAACAGCTGCAGGCAGCGGCGGCTCCAAGAGGCGCAGCTTTCTGCAGAGCCTGAGGCCAAAAAGCCCAGCCTGCAAATATTCCCGGTTATTCCGGCGCTGGTGAGGCTCCTCCTGCCTGCAGACCCCCCCATCCAGCTCCGGAGAGAGGGGGCACGCCACGTCCTGTCCCCCGCCTGTGCCCGGCCCTGCCGAGAGCTGCGGAGGGGTCACCGCAGCACGTCCTCGCCAGGGCCCTCCCCTTGTTTTAATTGATTTCCAGATGTACAAGCAAATCCTGCCGACGTGCCAGCCATGAATAATTAATTCCCCCGTCCCCGCGCCCGGAGCTCCTCGCTGGGGGGCTGTTCCCCTCCATTTCCTACCGCGATTTTCCTCCGCTGCTTCTCCTGGCCAAGACGTGACAGACACAGAGGGTGAGAAGCGGCTGCTTCTGCGGAAGAACTTTGTTACGAGGCCATTTAAATCATTCTAATTACTCCAGAAACACACCATTAACTTTTCCAATGAGGTCTGCAGAGGGGAGAAAGGGAAAATATACATATATACCATCTAATGTATTTTATGCAGCTTACAGGAATAATGCAGAGGAATAAGACAAGGGCAGAGAGAAAATAAACAGGCAATGTAATGTCCTGACATTAGGAATTCAGAATTCATTAGAAAAGCATTGATTGCCACGGACTGATTTAGCACAGAGCGTGATTCTCAGGAATACAGTAGAGCCCGCAGAAACGCATTGTAATTCAGAATTACTTTTAAAAAATAACAAGAAATAGCGGCACTGCAACGAGCTCTCTCCGAAGCACTGCTCCCGCTCCCTTCTCCATCCTGGCGGGATTTTGCCCCACTCGGAGGCAGGAGCTCAGCAGGAGGCTTAGGAAAAATCAGCTTCTGCTTCCTAGGATTAGCCCAAATTCCATATTGTCCGGGGAAAACGTCCCTCTGGGCCCCCACGCCGGCCAGCACCCATCCCTCTAGAAACCACCCAGCGCCCAGCGGGGCAATATTAGCAGATATTAGCAAATATTAGCAGAAATTAGCAGAGACGCGCCGGCTGCGGTACGGCTGCTGCTTGCAGGGAGCTTCGCGGGCCCAGCACCGGCCTCGCGTTACTTCCCTTCCCCAGCTGGAAACGGGATTTCAGCTGCGCTTCACTTTCCATTTGTGCAAAATTAAAGTGAAAACCAGACGTCCCACTGGGCCAGCCATTTCCGGCAGGTTTGGGTTGGGGACGGCCCCTGTGCGGGTCATTATTTCCCTGGAATGCCCCTGGCGGCCGGGAGGCAGCTCCAGGCTGTCCCCGCAGCACAGGGCAGGAGAGGAGGCTGTCAGCACGGAGCGGGCGACGCTGCTCCCACCAACACGGTTAATCGATCGCCAGGTGATAAAGGGCACAAAGGGGCTTCGCGAAAGGTTTAGGCGCAAGTTTTCCAATTAAAACCCCCATAGGAGCATCCCTGGGCGGTGCCGCCCGCTTCCAGGATGCGGGCAAAGCATCTGGTTGGCGTACTGACCCCAGCGGTGCCGAAACACACCTCCCCTCTTCACCTCCCATTCTCAGCCCCGGATCGCAAGGTGCGCTAATAAGCATCATTTTCTATACGTTCCCTGAGAGTTAATTACTCCTTTCCTGCATTTGGTGCCCCACTGTTAATTAATGGGCTTTTTTGCATCCGCGGGTCCCGGCGGCTGCGGCTGGCAGACCCGGCCCTCCCCGCAAACTCCCGAGGCGCTGCCTGCGGGGTCAGAATTATTCCTTACAGAAGAACTACGTGCTTTTGCAAAGGAAGTAAATCCCTGACGATGAACAGAAGCCGGGGAGGGGCCCAAACACAAACCCGAGAAGATGCTGCGTTGGTCCAGGAGCGTGGAGAGCGGCGGGGGAGGCTTTGATGGGCTCCCTTGGGGTGAAGCTGGAGTTTCCGCGGCTCAGAGTAGGGAAACCATGGGCAGGAGGTGTCTGCCGGGGCAGGAGAGACTCGGGCAGTGCCCCCACTCTGGCAGCTCTGCGCTGCCACGTCTCACACCACCGTTCAGCTCCGCCCAAAGGGCTTTGCCGGGCTTGAACAAGCCGTTTCCCACCAGCGACAACATCCCTGGCTCGTGTACGTTTTACCCTGGCACTACCTCTAACTGTTCGGGGTGGTGTTTTCTTTGCTGGGCAACAAGGCGGAAAGCCCCTCCTGGTGCGGGGGATGCTGGTGGCCCTCGGGGAGCTCCAGCCCCGGGTCTCCGGGCCAGCCTCTCGGCCGATTTTGCCCAAAAAGTCCCAACCTGCAGGTGTGCCGGACGTGCAGCCCTGGGGAGGGAGATGCTCCCTGGCCAGAAACCCCGGGGGAAGCCCCATGGGAACCAAGTCCCGTCTGCTCTGCCGGTCCCACAGGGTGTCCCGGCACCCACCTCTCCGTCTGTCTGCTCCAGGTGACACCGCCAGGTTCCCAGACACCGGCCACAAACGCAACAATTCCATTAGTATTAAACCTGTCGCTCCCGCAATTAATTACGTGACTTTAATCAAGAAAAAGACAAATCACCGGGGTTTTTAAAGGGGGATATAAAACAGAGTTGTTAAAATAATATTGTTTTGCTTCCACGAAACCTATTCCTTTTTAACGAGGGCGTAAACGAGCGCCCTTCGGCGGCTTTAGGAGTCGGGGTGGGGATGGGTGGCCCCGGGGGTGGGCAGCCAGGGGCTCTGGCAGGAATGCGGGACGCCGGGATTTAACAGATGAGGCAAAATTCATGGGGAAAAGGCTGGGGGGGATTCGCTCCTTCCGCCGGCGCCGCAGCCCCCGCTGCAGGGCTGCCCGCTCCGGCCCTCGCCTCCTGCCGCTCGGCTGCGGGCTGAATAAGCCAATCTCTCGCTAAACGGAAAACCGGGAGATCTTGGATGTGAAGAGACACTTATTTATCCTTTTACCAGACGGTCTAATGAATAATTTCATGTTTGCAAAAGCTCATTTTGAAATTTGAAGACAAGAGATATATTGCCAAGACGGCTGGGAGACTGCGACATTAATTTTGTGCTGAAAGATTTACTTAAAAATTAGATTTTACAATTTTAATGCCTCCATTCTTTTCTTTAAATAAGCTGTGAAATGCAGTTAATTAGACTTAAACCCTAGAAGCTTAGACATTTGGGCTGCCGCGTAAGCGACAAAAGAAAACGATCTTTTTCACTTGCAAATTAAATCTAAATTCATTACTAAACCTCCCTTTGCCAGCCCAAAAGCGGCGGGGCTGGGGGGGCCGGGGGCAGGGCGGGGGGGTGCCTGCCCTGGAAGACCCATGGGGTCCCCCCATCGTGCGCAGGGAAGGGCAAAACGAGGGCGAGAGAGGCAAAAGCGAGGGTTTGACTCGTCAGGCGGGCGCTGAACGCCGACGTCGGGAGCCGAGGGAAGGGCGGCGGGGTCTATAGCCACGGATTCATGGCAGAGAGGAGGCAGGTCCGTGCCCCAGGCTGCCGGCAGCGGGGAGCGAGGGTCTCCTGGGCCACCCCCGCCTCGGAAGGCAACCCAAAACCAAGCCGGGAGGCGTCAAGGCCAAGAGCCATTGCTGTTCGCTGCTGCCATCGCTCCCCTGGGATGCGCCTTTTGGCTCCCTGTGGTCGCTTTCCATCCCAGGGGCGCTAATGATCAGGTAACGGCAAAGACCCCGATAAATTCAGCCCCGGCAGTTCAAAAGGAAGGGGAAGGGAGAGGCACCGGGTGCCAGGAGGGGCAAGAGCCGGGGAGGCTGCAGCCCGGCACCAGACGTGCCCCTGGGGGCTCGCAGCTCCCACCCCGCAGGGGGACGGACGCCATTCCCGGCCCTGGTGGGGGAAGGCCCCGAGGCTTCGGTCCTAACGCCAGCGAGCTTGGGCTTCATTCCCCGCTGGACTGCATCAGCTCCAGCTTTTGATTTTAATCCTTTGGAAACACTTCATTCTTCTGATATTTCTCATTCTCCGCAGTGACAAGGTTCGTAGTTTTACATGAGAAAAATCCTCATGAATTGGGGGGGGGGGGGGGGGGGCGGAAATCTGCCTTCATCAAAAATGTCCAATTTCAAAACTGCGAAGGACAAGAACATCAAAGCAGGAGGCTCCTCCCTTAGTACCCGCGCGGGGGAACCCCCAGCCAGGGCTCACGGCCAGGCGGTCACGCAATAAACTCGCTCCCATTTTTATCACATTTTCCTTTCCTGCAGCCACGCCGGCTTTGGCATCCTGTCTTGCCGAGGCTGCAGAAAGCACCTTTTCCAGCAGTCCGCAGCACGGCACAGACCGCCCCCGCACCGCAAACTGGGCAAGGCTTTTTCGGGGGCTGCTGGTCACCCCCTTTAGGGCCACACAACCTGCGGGGACTAACGGGCAGCACCTGCCCAACGCTTGCTGATTATTCCTGGCTGAAGTCATTTCTCACATAGATTTTTTTTCGGGGAGCAACCAATTGGAAGTGGTGAACAGATTTCGGAGAGAAGTATCACCCCCAGCGCATCCAGGCGAAACCCCGCGTCCGTGAGAGCGATCCCTGGCCGGCCAGGAGCTGCTGGGGACCGGGGCGGCCCTGAGGCGAGAGAAGAGAAGAGGGGACAACGAGCATACTGCTTCACCGAGCCCCTCCGAGGAGAGGAGAGGCTCTGTGGCCGCTGTGATGAATTATACATATATATACACACACATATAGATCTATAGGAGAGCCCCGGAGCGGAGCCCGGGCAGCAGGCAGCGGTGAATTCCCACCAGCACAGGGCTGCAAAAGTCGCGTTAAGGAAGGGGGAAGACGGGGATGGGGGGGGCGATGCGGCGTGTGTCTTGGCAGCTTTTGTGGCTGCAGAGAAGTCAGTCCTGCGCGTGTTTAACCAGGAGCCAAGCCCTTGGGAGGCACCGCGGGTGGTTGGGAATAGCCTCAAATCAAAAAAAAGGCATCTGGGGGCCCCCGGGGAAGTCAGTTAAAAACGCAAAATTATGAATAGTGTTAAACTGTGGAAGACAAAATGATGTCTCTGTTTCGATGCTGAATTTACAGCAAATACCAAGTTCTCCCCGTGGCTGCTGTTGTATTTATTAATATCATTTGAACACATCACAGAGCCTGCATTCAGATGGGCTTCCAACGGAGCTATAAATCTTCTCCAGGTGCCTCCAAGAAGAACCTGCTGGAGCCCCAAGGGCTCCCACCCCTGGCCCAAAGGCTGGGGGCAGCTCTTCAGGCCCTGCCTTGGGCAGGGGACCCTTCCGGGCCATCGCCTCCCGCCCCTGCCAGAACCCTTCCTCCCCCCGGTTCCGCCGTCCTGCCAGGGATGACAAAGCGCGTATTGTAATGAGCGCGTCGCTCTGAGCGTGCCCGGGCCACGCGTCAGCATCGGTTTGCGAGGCCGGTGGCAGAAGGATCTCAAGATAATAGGAGCCTCTTCATCTTCAATGGAGCTGGATGGGAGCAATTGAATGTCTGCGGAAGATTACGAGCAGTTATGGATATTGCTTGTCATGCTGCCATCAGCAGCCGCCTTGTTCAATTGGCTGGGCACTTTCGGAGCGGGTAACGCCAGAGATATTTACTGTGGCCAGCATGGGGTGGCCATGGCCCCGGGGAACGGCAGGGCAGGTCCATGCAGGGCGGACGATGCCCGCCGGCCGAAGCACCCGAACCAGCCCGCGTCAGGGACGGGGCCGAATAAATCACCCACAAAGCCACTTGTAGACACGCAGGGCCGGTTAACCAATTAATGCCTTTGGCTACCAGCCAGATAGCAACTGGTTAATTACTGCGCTGTCGCTGCCGCGACGTTAGGAGGTAAACACGGGGTTACGTGCCATCTGTCTCCCAAACCCAAATGGTTAACCAGGAATATTCATTTTGTTCCTATTAAGTATAATTACCCTCTAATCTGTAGGAGCCTTTTATTTCTATATAATTACAGGATATTTAACAAATAAGCCAGAGAAGGGTGGAATCAGCGGGGGGACAGGGCTGGGAAACGAGACCACGCCGGAGCCGTTTAGAAAGTCGCAGAAAAATGTTTGGTTTCCCTGTAGGAACGCAGCTGCGCTAGCGTGGAGCCGGGAGCAGAGAGTGTGAAAGGCCGGGGAAGGCTCAGCAGAGCGGAAAGCCGATAGGGGTATGTACTAGCCACTCTTCATCACACCTGCCTCCCACCCTTATCTGCCGCAAACACAAAACAGAGGCTCAACATCCCCCCGAGGCTCCCCGCAGGACCATGAGGCTGCGGGGGCTGAGACTGCGGGGGCTCGGACCCAGGAGGAAGAGGAGGAGGAGGAGGAGGAGGAGGAGTGGGTGAGACAAGTGCCCACCGTCTGCTACTCCTGGGGCTGGCAAAGACCCCGCAGAGGTGGTGGCCACCTTCCTCGGGGAGTTACACCGAACCTGGGTGGAAAAACCCCTGCCCAGGACAAATCCCACGCCTGGACCCTCAGCACCCTCTGCAGAGCTGCTCCCTCGCCCCGGGGCATGTTACTCCCTTAATATTTACGAAGCTCAGTGCCGCAGATCACAAGATAATCTTTGCCTAATTTACAGCCGTGATTTCCCCCTTGAAGAGCCCAGCTATTTATTTAGCTTATTTATTTATCGCCTCTCTCCTTCCCCTCCCTGCTCGCGTCAGCTGCCTGCAGGGCTGTGGGAAGGGGCCCCGCTGCCTTATGCTTCGGCAGGAGCCGGCAGCGGGGACCAGGACCCTGCAGAGGGGGCTGGGATGGACACGGCGTCCTGCATCCCGCACCCTTCTCCTCCTGGAGCGGTGGCGGGCAGGAGCAGGGCACGGCACCATGAGCTCCGCTCAGCACCCACCAGCTGCTGCTGTCAGCGAGTCCCTCGCCAGCGCCGTGGCAGAGGCAGGAGCCACTTGCCGTCTCTTAGGAAACGAGCGGAATGAGCTCCACAGCCTTCCCGTGCAAATCCTGCTCACCTTTCAGCTAGGGGCTGACTCGGGAATCCCACTTCGACGGGTCTCTCAAGCCGGTGGCTTAAGCCACCGTTCTCTGGGCTTCGCCTTTCTCCGGGGAACCGCAGCGGAGCCACGGCATCCCCCTCATTTTATCTGGGCAGCTTTGCTAAAGATGCTAAAGCACACGGTTTGCTCCCTGGGCATTCACTGCCCTGTCCCATCCAGTTCCTCTGAGCAAGGGAAATCCCTTGCACCCCGTACAAGCTCTCCGAACAACCACAAGTCCTGAATTACCCGAAGGGTCCTCAGCACCCTCAGCCTCGCAGCATCACACCACGCCAGCCTTGCGCTGCAGCAACACCTCCGCTGTGGGCAGAGCTGCTGCCCTCCTGCACGCCGCTCGCTATGCCCGCACAGCAGCTATCGCACACACAGCTGAAGCACCTTTAGCCAATTGGTGTTTTAAAGGAAAAAAAGTCAAGGGGATAATTGCTTAATTTAAAGTGATTTATTCCATTAAGTAACTCTTTACTATAGGCCTTTTTTAGCCGTTCGAGTGTATTTTTCGTTAGCGCTGCATAATAAAATAATCGCAGACATAGGACGGAATTTGTCTTTTTTTCAGAAAAACATACAACAGAAAAGCAGACGTACTTTCTGCCCTTTCCGCTCTCTTTCTGCCACAAGCCAGAGGACGGCGGGACGTGACGAGGGAGAGGTTTCAGACTCCCTGCAAGACAAGGACCACTGGGATGAGCCCCCGAGAAGCTCCCTCGCCCCCAGCCGTGCCCTGCTCGGTCTCGCCTCGCAGGCGTGCACATGGGTGCGTGCATCGGTGACACGGTACCCGCAGGGCTGACACGGGTACCCACCACAGAGCACCCGCAAGCGCTGGGAAACAGGCGATGCGACGCGTGCGGGTGAACTCGACGCAGGCGGCGGGGCAGAGGCGAGGACGCGGATGCTGCGGCCGGGTACCACCCGTGCCAGGCAGGCGGCACGGCCGCGGGGGCAGCCCCGGCTGCCAGGCTCCTGCCACCGCACCCGGCACACGCACAGCGATGCTGCCGGCACCGCACCCGGACCCGCTGGCCCCAGCGCGAGGAGCGGTAGCCCCGGGAGCCTGTCGCCGCCTCCGCTCGCCACCAAAACGAACGCCGGCCGCTCCCCGGGGCCGCCGGCTCCGCAGAGCCGAGGAGAAGGCAATGGGCTGAGCTCCCCCTCATGGCTCCGCCGCAGCAGTGCTCCCCGCCGCCGGCCCGGAGGCGCCGCGGGGCGCGGGAGGGGATGCCGGGGTGCGGGCGCTGGAGCCCGGCAGCTGCCTCCCGGGGAGCGGGGCAGAGAAGCCCCCGCAGGATGGTTTGGCAGGGGCTCGGCAGCGCGGCACAGCCTCGGCGAGCCGGGTGGGTGGGCGTCCCGCGCTGCTCAGCCCGCCGGCACCGCCGGGCAGTCCCGCACCATCCCGCCCCACCAGCATCCGTGTCCATCCCTCCCTCCCCAGGCGTCAGGAGCGCAGGATCCCACCGGGGCAGCATCACAACCGAGAGGCGATCAGGTTTATTTTGGAAGTGCCGAAGCATTTGGCGGTTTTCATAATCTTTTCCTCCACACCGTCTCCGCCAAAGCGAGTTGCCAAGCTCAGTCTCAGCCGCTCAGCAGCACTGGCCCTTCCCAATGCCAGTGGGGAGCTAATTTGCCAGGTGTCAGGAAAAACACCTAGCCTCCTACCTTTAGTTACCAGCTGCTCTCAAGAGCACACCTCGTCCCCGTCCCTAGTTTCTCATAATTTATTCTGGGGAAAGATGCCCAGCTGCATCTCCGGACAGTTTTTGCAGAAGGACAGTAGGTTGGAGTTGGGCATCCCATAGACAAAAACCTGCGGCTCTGATTTTTGCAGCAAAGGCAAAGAGGAGGAGCAGGCAGGTGCTCCATGGAGACAGCCTCTCCGGAGCGGTTCACGCATGCATTGAATTTAATAGAGCTGTTTGTTTCCCAGGTACAGCCTGTGCCAGGCGGCATTTGAGGGACTGGTGTAGAGCCTGACCCAGCAAATCTCTCCTTTATTGTCAGCCCCCCGTTTGTTTCCATGAACTAATTCGGGCAAACGAGCGATCCCGTCAGACAGGCGGGAGTGGGGAGGGATGAAGTCCCGGCGGAGTGCGGGCACCGGCGACCTGAGACACGGCGTTCCTGCTCCGGCAATCGGCGGTGCCAAGCGGGCAGGAGTATCCCGGGCAGCACCGCCAAGGAAAGCCAAGATGTTCATCGGCGTCTTGAGAAAGGAGCAACCTCCCTGCGTCCCCTTCGCCTCCCTCATTCATCACTGTCGCATCCGGAGAGGGTTTTTTATTCAACCACCAATTTCTTTCCAGTTTGAGTAATCTCGGGCTGGAGCATCTCGCAGAAACTCGCCAAAGACGCCGGGGCTGCGACTGGACTGACGAGCCACACCGGTTAATAGAAACTCCCATCTAAGTACATCAGGCCAGAGAGACCCTGGAGGGAGACTGCGGGCCACTAAAACATGCAAGTGGCTGCAGTAAACATCCCTCCTCCTCCTCCCCATGGCCACCGCTGGGGCCTTCGAGCAGCTTAAATTTATATATTTGCCTTCTGGATTGCCCCGTCTCACCTTGGGAAGGCAACAAAAGCTTTCAGAACCGATTTATAGGGAGGTGCTGCGGAGGGGGCGGCGGGGAGGGGGGCAGAGGCGGGGAGCTGTATTTCTCGGGGAGCAGCTCCCAGCGCCGCGTTAGCGTACCCTTGCCGGTAAGGTCATGCCGCAGCCGTAGATGTACTCTGGAACAACAATTACTCTAGATAAGAAAAATCTAACTGGATAAAGGGACAGCTAATCAGGAGACTACACGCCCCCGAATTGCTCAAGGAATCCATATTGATCTGAACAAGATATCAAATGTAAAATAAAGGATTTTGCTAACTCCACAGGCTGCTTCAGCCCCTGCAACCTGGCACTGGCCCAGCAAGCGGAGGAGCCGGCGCTCCACAGCTCCCCTCCCAGAAGATAAAGCCTCGTCTGCCCCTTCGCAGGCGGGAGCTGCTTTTTCCGCTCTTGCTCGTGAAAAGCCCCTCCCGATTCCCATCTCTCCCCAAGCCCCCGACGGGGGCAAGAGAAACAGCTCCTGCGAGGGTCTCTCCTCCCTCCTGCTCGCAAGCGGCAGCTCCCTGGGCTCGGGGTCCGACCCCCAGCCGTGAGCCAGCCCCTCCGGGGACAGGACGGGGTGCCGGGCCCCCCATGCTCCTGAGCATCCCGAAATCCCAACCCAGGCCACCACGACAGACAAACCCCTCCGTCTCCATGGGGCTGCAATTCCTTTCAGCAGGCACGTCCTACAGAGACATCGGTTTTAAACTTTCCCGCTGGAGAAGAGCCCCAGCGCCGGCAGCCCCGCAGCAGCCGGGGCCCCGGGTGCGTGCCGTACCCCATGGGGGGTTCCTCCTTTCGTCCCTCACCCTCCAGCCCTGTAAACCGCAAGAGCAATTCTCCCCTCTGTCCTTCTACCCCCTTCCCCGGCTCCTCACTTATCTAAAGAGCTCTGGCGCAGGATCGCCTCCCTGCTCTTTTCACGCTCGCCCTCCGCCTTGAGCCACGAGCGCTCCGACAGATGGACGGAGAGCTTCGCCTGGCTCCAAGGGCTCTCCCGCACGCACCGACAAGACACGAGGCTGTAATTCCTCCCACCACACCAAGTCCCAGCAGATACACTCCCTCCGGCACGAGCATCCTTCCCCCCGCCGCCCCAAAGGGGAATAGGGATGTGTGAAGGGCCGGGCTGGCTTTCTGCCCCGCGCCAGCGTGGATCAGGAGTCGGCGCCCTGACATCAATACACAAACACCAAGACAAGCGAGCGGAAACTTGGGCCTTAACAGCCATTATTAATGCACTGTCAGAGACCGTCGGGCCCCACGGCGCAGTCTCGCCCCTGCCTGGCAGCCCTGCGGGAGGCTGAGCCCCCCCAGCCTGCGCCCACCGGGGCTGGGGGCCACGCGGCAAGACACAAATGGCCCCCCCGGCTCTTTGCCGAGGGATGCTCTGCCTCCACGGCTGCTGCTCTGTGCCCTGCAGAAGGTGTGACATTTCCACCTGCACCCAGGTCAGCATCCCCCGTGGTCCCTGCTGGTTTCGGGGGGGGCCGCACGCTAGCAGGGATGCGTTCAGGACGTGCATCCCGCGCCCAGAGCATCCCCTGGGAGCCTCTCCCAGCCCCACGCTGCTGCCACCCCGTACCCACGCCCGAAGGGAGCCACCACGGACGGCGCCAGCCCTGCTCCGGGGCTCCAGAGGAGGATGGAGAGGAGATGGATGCCCTCCCCAGCCCCGCCAGGCAGCCCCTGAGTTATGTCTCTGAACCACACGCCGCCCTCTGCTTCCGCAGCGATTTAGTAGGGGAGTTGGTTTATGCTAAACAAACACTGCTTGATTATTAAAAGCATATTTATCGAGGCTTAGCAGCTCTGGTAGGAGAGACAGGGCTGGAGCTAGTGCCAGCGAGGCGAGCGCTCCTCGTTGCAGAGCTGCCCCGTGACAGCAGAGAGGTGCCGGTGCCGGGGAGGAGCCCGCGTCCCTCTGGAGCAGCGCACGGAGCCACCAACACCGGCAGCCTGTGGCTTAAGCCAGTGCAGAAAGTCCAGCATTTTCTTCTTTCCACCCACTTTTTGCACCCAGAAAGGAGGCGTCGAGGGCCAGCGGTGCCCCGAGGAGCGGGACAGGGGCTGAGTGAGGGGCAGCCGAGCTGAGCCCCCAGCACCCTCCGATGGGGACGGACTGAGCATCACGGACCTGCGCACGCGGAGAGTCACCTCCTGTATTTCTGCAGCAAGACAGGGCTCAATGGCAGCTCAACGGCTCCTTCCTTCACCGTTAAACCCAGCTTTCCTTCCCGCCAGGCCCTGCTCAGCCTCTGCCCTCGCCTGGTCCGGGCTGAGCGACTGCAGGGAGGAGGCACGGGAAGCCCCCCCGGGCTCCACAGGAAAGCATCTCTCTCCCACTTGTGTTTTGATGTTGCTATGGTGATCGCCGAGCGATAAATCTTGATTATTATTGCCCAGCGCTTTCCAACCGCAAGCAAAGGCAACCTTTCCCAAGCCGCCGGGGTGCCTTTGTTCCCGCTCCCGGCTGTTCTGCGTAAAGCCCTCCCCGGGCTGGGCACGCTCCCCCGGCCGGTCCCCGGCACCGCCGCACTCTCCTGCCTCCGTCCTCGGCCGGGGAGCATCATCCGCCCCCGCGGCACCCATGCCCCTCGCGGCCGGGTGCGGGGCACCTCCTCCCGGCAGAGTCCTTTTCACCCACACGGCGCCATTTCCCAGCCAGCTCCGCATCAGCAAATCCTCCCGCACCCGCGGATTCGCACGAGCATCTCCCAGATCATTTTTGCGCCGTTTGCCCGGCTCTAATCGATACTGCTCAATCAGGGCGGCGAGAGAAGCTGGGGGGTCTAGCGGGCAGTTATCAGCTCTGCCGCGGTACCTGCACAAAGGTGACGCCCAGCCTGTCCCCCGGCACCCCCAGCCAACAAACCAGCAGTGGAAAGCTGGGCTTTGGACCCCCAGACCGCGAACGCCCCCCTGTTTCGGAGCTCGCTCCGCTGTCCCTCCTGGCCAGATGTCATTTGCAATGTATATTCTGGGCTGCGCTTTCATCTCGGTCCCTTTCGTATTTTGCCAGAATATTTCTCTGTGTAATTTCACCCAGGGGGAAACAGGCATCTGAAATTCTGCTTTTAAAATTCCCTTTCCTCTGCACGCCCGGCTCTCTCCCATGCTGGCTCTCTGCTCTGCGCCGGCACAGCCGCAACTGGCGGTAAATCTCTAAGCCAGCTCCCTTCCCCTTTGAAGTGCAACCGGCGCCGCTTGGATTCCCTGACTTTTTGCTCCTTTTATCTTCCCTCCTATTTCACTTGTGGATATTCAGATCCGCAGATTACATTTGTCTTCCAAAATTGCTTTCTCAGTCAGCAGCTCCTTCCCCAGCTCGTTCTTACGGGGTTTGTTCGGTCGCTTCTGCAAAGCGTCCCGTTCCTGCTGGCTCCATGCTGGGTGACGCCAGACCCCTGGATGGGGACCAGACCCCCACCACCAAGCCGGGGGACACCCCAGGACCACTCGCCGTCCTTTTCCCTTCCAGCAGCGCCCATCGGGGGCTTTCGGAGGGGCTGGGCGCTTAAGGGGAGATCCAGCCCAGGGAACCTGGATGGATCCAGCCCTGGCCGCCAACATCAAAGGCAGATAATCAGGGTTCCGCGATGCTTCCGGGGAAGCAGATGCTGCAGCGGATGCTTTCTGCTACCCATGTTCCCCCCTGCGCTCCTCCAGCTCCCTTTCATCTGGAAAACCAGCGGTTGAATTAACTCCCCAGCGGGGACGTGGGGACAGGCTCCGCACGCCATGCCCGTCCGCGCTTGCCACGGTGGCCAGAGCTGGCGATGAGGAGGAAGAGGCCAGCAGGGAAAGCCACGCTCAGCCATCGGTGGGTGGTGGGTCAGTCCCGCGGACGGGACGGGACGGTGCAGCCACCTCCCACCCCCGGCATGCCATCCCGCATCCCCCCCGCGCAGGGCCAGGCTCTGTGGGTCAGACCGCCCGAGGGAAGCCGCAGCGACAACCAGCCCGACGTTTCCGTCCATTTGTCAAAGCTCCAGCGGTTCCTCTTTCAGGGTGAGCAAAACAATAAAACACATTGAGCATAGAAAGCGGCCTCCAGAACACTGTATTAAACGCAAGGAAAAAAAAAAAATAAAGTAGAGACCTGTTGGCTCATGCCATCTCTCATTCTCTATCAAATGCCTCGGTCCCAGAGTAATGGTGTTATGTAGACTGTTATATTGGTTCTTTGCTTTACGACACTGTACGTCCACCCCTAATGCTGGGGATTTATTCTCCTCCACTCAACAATTACCTGCCGTATTGTCCCCGAACGCCGCTCGCTGCATCGCGCCGCCGTGCCCCGGGGTGTGAGACAGCAGGGGGAAAACTGGGAGAGGGCGAATCTGCCTCCCAGAGCCCACCAAAACCCAGCCCCTGAAAGCATTCGCTCGTTCTCCTGAAACGGGAATTAAAGTCCGGCACCGGCGCATCCACTGGGGCATCCTGTGTGTCCCCCCCGGCGCCCCGCGCTGCCGCGGAGCGGAGCGATGCTCACTCGGGAGCGGGTTTATCACCCGCAGGACGATCAGCAGGTGTGCCGGGATGTCTCGCTACGGAAGGACAAATTGGCTCCTTCCTCAACACCTGACTCGTCTGAACGCCTCATTTAAACATTTATCAGGGGGCACGGCGCGCGATCTCCCATACAAAGCGAGGTGTCGCGCGGCGCTGGGGGGGCAGACACACCGCCCATAGCGCTGGCAGCGTTTTGGCACCCTGATACTTCACACCGCGCTGGTGTCACGCCTGCGACTGCGGCTTTGTTCGGGAGGCGCAATGATCCTGTTTAAACAGTGCTACCGTAATTAAGGTTTTATATAAACCTTCCCAAAGAAGGGGAAGGGGGAGAGATTTCTTAGAAACCTGCTTACAGAGGGATGGCTGGGAGGGGGGAGGAGAAACGTTGTCACCCTCAGCAATCCCTGCTGGGCTTCCAGGCTTCCCCGCACGAGCGGCACCATCCCCTGCCTGCCCGGTGCCCCTGTAAAAGTTTACCGTGCCGGGTAAAAGCAGAACCAGGGAAAAACGGCGGGGAAGGGCTGCGAACCGAGGGGAGCAGCTCGGGGCAGCCCCTCCGATCTGACGCGGAGCCAGGCGTGGGCAGGCTCCGCAACCCCGCGCCGCAGCCGTGCCTGCGGGAGGATGTGGGAGAGACGGGCGGTTTGGAAGGTGCCTGTGCCATGGCGGGTGTCCTCGTCCTCCTCCACCAAACGCGGAGAGCAGCAGTTTTCCCAGGCCAGGGGCTGCTCCAGCTGGAAAGGGCCGTCAGCAGGTCCGTCCCTGGGACGGGGAGCACCTCACCTCACCCGCAGGGTCCGTACTGATGAACATCCCCCTGCCAGCACACGCTGCGCCCCGGGGGGACAGAAATCACAAGCTTTTAAGCGCAGGAGGAGGGATTTACGGCCCAGTGCTATTAGCGCTTGGCATGACTTCCCCGCAGCACATCACTCGGGCACCGAGGCTCGAGAGATTGATGGGAGGTCAGGGTTGGCGGGGGGGGGACGCGACGGGACACATGTAATCCCTAATAGCGTTGCACTAATTCTCCACAGGCAGCAAGGGCTGCGACGGCGCGATGGGCTCGAAGATAAGCAGATTATCTTGCCCTGCCTCGCAGAGGAGCACCGACCCCTGGGGCGCTGCGCCCAAGGATGAGGCTGAATTAACCTCCGGGAAGGGGGTTTGGTGGCGGAGGACAGAGGGTGCCGCACGGCGGAGCTTCCCCGGCCCTTCCTCACCCAGCAGGACTCGCGTGGGTCCTGCGAGGCAGACGCAGCTTCTCCTGCGGGATGATTTTGGGGAGATGCATCATGTCCACCGGCCCGAGAGAGGACAGAAAGCGATGCCGCAGGCAGGTGCTCACGGCCGGCGCACGCGTGCCCTGGGAGGGAGCGAATTACAACCATCTAGGCAGACAGATGCCGGAAAACCCGACGGACGAGCTAGAACTCCACGATCCCTCCTCAAACAAAGGACGTCGGCCCCCTCGGCCAGAGAGTGCCGAATTACCTGTGATAACACCCACTCCCTTCCAGGCAGCCTCCGACTCGTTAGGAGCGACACATCATTATCAACCCAGGGAGACAGAACCACGCGGAGCCGTGGGATGGAGGAGACGGCGACTGCGCGGCACAGGTCGTGCTGTGGCGGCGGGGGCCCAGCAGCCCCCCAGCGCCCACCTGCGGGGGCTGCACCCCCGGGGAGAGGCGCGGCGGCGAGTAAACCCGGAAGAGTGCCGCAAAATATCCAAGGGCTGCGGGGACGGCCCCGGGGAGAGCCGCTACAGCGGGCCCAGCAGCACGCCCGCGTCTCGGGATCAAGGCAGCGAGAGCTCACACGCGGTTTGGGTATTTGCTCGGCCCTGCATTGCGAGTAGATTCCGCCACTCAGATTGTGAAGCCTGCAACAATAAAGTTATCCTCAAAGGGCGACTTTCAGCCCCCTTGGATTTTTTTTTTTTTCTCCTTTCCCTTTGCTTTCCATCATTCACAAAAGATTGCAGACAAAAATCCGAGGGAAGACGACTGCGAGCGCTGCAGCAGGGGGGAGCAGAGCCCTGACTCCTCATGCCCTGGCCCTCCCCACCCCATCGCCCCTCCGAGGCTCCAGGGTATTCGACTCGATCATCCAGGCAGGTCCATTGCCTTCCTCCTCCTCCATCGCCGCCAAGAGCTCCCCTATCGCTTTCCCAAGCCCCCGACTCGCCAAGGGGTTTTATTTGCTTTAGCTCTGACCTCTGCCCACCCGGGGCTGAGCTGGAGGAGGAAAACACCGGGCGGAGAAAAACCCCGGAGGTTTCTCAATGCCACGGAGCACGTTTGTTATAGAGAGCCAGATATTTATTTATTTCAACCTGTGACAATCCGAGTCAGCCTTATCTGACCAAAACACTTTGTTGATCAGAGTGCGAAAAGCATCCTGGGCAGCAGAGCCATCTCAGCGCGGCGTGGAGAGACGCCGGCGGACCCGCCGTGGCGTTCAGAGACGAGAAATCACCTGGGAGTTCAAAGACTGGGGAAGGAGATAGTCACCTTGGAAACCAGAGCCGTGCCGAGAGACCGGGCTGGTGCCGGCTACCCAGTCCCGGGAGGACGCTGGCCCCGTCCCAGGAGGATGCTGGCCGCTTGCCTGTCAGCGTGACACCCAGGTGTCCCACCCAAGCCACAGGCAGGGTGACGGATGCGTCTCTCCGGAACAGCTGCTCCACCAGGAGCAGCCTCAGGCTTCTGAGCCCAGTTTGATCTTTATGAAATCACTTTTATTCACATTTGTGGGGAGGAAGGAAGGAATCCACCCGGCTGGATGGCCATCCCTGGGTGCATTCCCACTGCCCTCCTCCTTTTCCCTTGAACACCCGGATTGCGGCTCTGTCATCCAGTTCCACGAACAAAATGTCTTTTACAGGTATTTTGCTTCAGTGCTGAGGTGCCCACAGCCGGCGTGTGCTCGGCGCTTCCAGCAGCGTTGCAGAGAGGGGTGTGCAGCCCTCCGACGCCTGCAGTCGCGGAGCGGGGGGACAGGACACCCCCCGGGCCAAGCAAACGCGGAGCACGACCACGCTGCAGCCCGCCGCCCGCCTGGGGGAGAGCCGGACAGGTGAACAGTCAGATCGCTAATGAAAGCCCAGAGCCATCTCCCCCAGCGACATTACGCCGGGGCAACTTCAGGCCCCAACATTTGAAGTTATCTTTCTTTCCCGCGGTAACAGAAAGCACAAGGCAGAGATGAAAGCGTTTACGAGCCCAGCAGAACTCGCCTGGGGTGCGTTTGCAAAGCGTGGCTGGTGGCCGCGGAGGCAATAACACGTCCCTGAAACCCAGCAGCCCTGCCACTGCTAAGCGGATCACAGTCCCCGCAGGAGAGCACCTGCCCTGGGGCCCCGGCGACCCTCACCGGGCTGTCGGGCTCTGAGCCCCGTTCCAACGCCGCTCCCCGGCACCGCCGTTAAACTTGTCCCTCAAAGTTTGGGGGCTCGCTTTTTCCCCCAGCGAGCCGATAGGAATTGTCTGCCGGCACAGAGCCCGAATGCTGCTGCCGCCCTTTCTATATATACACACACACAGAGGTGTGTATATATATATATATATATATATTTATAAAAACCCCAACTTGCAATTGATGATGCCTGATAGGAAGCAGTTTGTCACCTGTGCTTTTATGATTACAGCAACTAAGGGGAAAAAGATGTCCTTTCAGATAAGCATCAAGAGGGGGGAAGGAGCTTTCAAAGGGTCTTTGTTCTCTTGAAGTGCTCGGGCTCCCAAAGGCGCCGGTTTCTCAGAGGAGGGGGAGGAGGTAAGGATTCAAAAACAAAACCCGTCCTCCTTCCCAAACTGTTTCATATTAGCAGTCATCAATTACGGAATTTGCCTTGACTAACGTTTCAGGCCATTATGTCACCCTCGATGTTTGTAATTGGATCCTAAATTAGGATTAATTCTCCAGGAAAAGGTTCGGAGCTGCACAGGTGATTTCTCTCGCTGGAGCTCCGATGACGCCCTCATTACTAAAATAATCACTTGCTTCTTAACCTTTACATGGAGAAACCGAAGACCCCGAGGACCTTCCACGGGTCACGCTGGGCTGTGTTTTAGGGAGGGGACAGAGGCCAAGGGCCGGCGGGGACCCCCGGCGTGGCCAGGGTGCGGGAGCCAGGCTCGGCGGGGATATTGGGAAGCTCTTACACCCCCGGGATGGAAAAGGGCACTGTCGGCGTGAGGCTGGGGATGCCCTCACAACGCGCTGCTCCACGCAGCCCCCGTCCCTCAAACACCCCGGGGCCCTGCCGATGACCAGCCGGGGAGGTATTGTTATTTATTAAACAGCCGGTGCGTTTCTTAATAGAAATTTCATTAGGAGCGTTAGGTATAGAGAGTCACCGGCCCAGAACCTACAAGTAATTATGTTTAATTACTATGCCTGTATGTTTGGAATAACGATAGCTCCCGAGCACCGAGATTAAGGAGCGGAGTCAATTGAACAGGAGCTATTTATATAATTTTTTTTGCCTTAACAGTTCCCCCTCTATTCTTAATTGGTTTTCGCATTTCTCAGCCATGGGTAAGAGCCGGCAAGAGACACGGTGCCACGTCCAGCCCTGGCAGAGGCTCTTCCCCGGGCGACTCGCTCTCCCAAGCAGGGAACAAGGGGTCGGGAAGCGTTTCCCTGGCACCAGAGGATGCTCATCCATGGGGCAGGAGCGCGGGGGGAAGCCTGGCTGGGACAGCACACCAGGCTCGTCGCACCTCGGCTCTTCTCAGACCCCGACACGGCCTCCTCACGCACCTTTCCCCAAAACGCCAGGTGTTGAACCCCGCAGAGCGGCTTTGCGGGTGCTGTGCCTTGTCTTCAGAGAGCGGCGTGAGCCCCCGGCCAGCCCAGGGCAGGCAGGTCTCTGCCTTTTGCCTCCTGGCCCAGCAACCTGCCCCCCGCGTGCCGCTTTTGCCCCGGCGAAGGGGATGCTGCGCCCCGGCACAGCCCCTGCCAAGGGCACCTGCCTTCCCTCGCGCCTCCCCAGCCGCACCAGCCGGCAGCCTGGAGGAATCCGAGCGTTTGGGAAGGAAAACAGAGCTACAGAGAGACAATGTTGAATGTAAATATCAGTTAAATATGCATTACCATATGCCTGCGCCTTCGCGGTCTGTTAGGAGGCAACACGAGCCAGTGAGAAGACGCAAGAGCAAAGAGCTGGAGGCTCAGAAGAGCACGCTGCTTCCCTGCCAGCCCGGCACCCCCAGCCCGCGCCGGAGCCATCGCTCATGGAAATAAGCGGCTGGGGGTCTGCTCCGGCTCTTCTCCCCAGCGAGGGCAGCCCCAGGGTACGGCGAGGGATCCCCTTCCAGCGGGAAGGGGACGAAGCGGTTTCCTCACCACCAACACTCGGGAAGGTGTGCTCCAGCCACGAGGGACGCGATCCACCCACCAGGGATGCGACTGCCACCCACTCGCAGGAGGATGTCCCCCCCTCCACCCGCCAGGGGACGTGCCCCCGTAGCCTCCCCGGCTCGGGCAGCGACAGCCCTGCCGGGGCGCAGGTCTGCGTGAGCGCAGAGCCCAGATGGCAACCGTGGCTGCCTAATTACACGTGCAGACGATATTAGCCACAAATGTTCGATTCTCGCTTGAGCTGCAGAGGAGATGAGAAGGCGAGGCTGCTCCGGGTGCGGGGATTAGGCAAATGGGATAATTTGCTAGCAGGCGGTGCTGCCTGAGCCCGTCTTTGCTTTGCACCGGGTCCCGCTGCCTGTCTGGTCCCCACACCCTGCCCCGCTGCTCGCAGCGCTTCGCATCCGCATCCAGCCCCCGGGCAGGGCCTGACCGCGCTTTGTGCGCTCTGAAGGGGGAAATCAGGACTCGCTTTGCTCCTGGAAGAATGGTTTGGGGCAGAACGCTCATCCTTCCCCTAAAAAAGCAGCCAGCCCTGCATTGCTCTCCTCACTGCCATCTCCCAGCGCGTCGCAACAGGGCTTTTGGGACAGCAGGGGGCCAAGGTGGGGTCTGGGCATTCGGCATCCCTTTCACGGGGAGAAGAGAACCCAAACCGAACCCTTTAAATCCCAAACCCTCCTCTACCAGCTGCCCCGCACCTACCAAACCAAGGGCCTGCTCCTCGCTCACAGGAGCGCTGCCAGGACCCGCATCCTCACGGCACGTCCCGGCCATCTGAGCAGCAATAAAAGTCCTTTCCCGCAAAGGCTCCTGCGGCAGAAGTGGCCCTCTCCATTCAGGCTGGGTGGGCAGCTAACGAAGCCCGCATGATTCATGGCGCGGGGAAGGACAGCCGCTCTCCCCCATCCACACAGCGTCATTAGGTATGGACCCGGCCCCGACGGTGCCGCCAGTCCCGGAACGCAATTATCCGCTTGCTTAAATTCCGGCACATTTTCAAGTGCTTTGGTTAATTGGGAATATATTAAACACGGGTTTATAAAAGTTAAACATGTACTTAAATACTTTGCAGAACTGCAGCGCAGGATGGGTGCATCCCTGCCGAGCCGCAGCCCCGGGCGAAGGCAAAGCCCCGGCCGGAGGGGGGGTCCATGGGTACCGCTGCTGTGGCAGCGAGCTCCGACCCCCCATTTACTGCCCGTCAGTGCAGTGTGAGTGAGGGGATAACGAAGGGTCGTTTAACTTTATTTTGCTATGAGTGCGCTGTCACCAGATTTAACGGGTGTTTTACCCGGTGTCGAGGAGCAGCGGAGCAGCCGGAGCAGCCTCCTGTGGGACGCAGGAGGGCAGCAGCCCCATCGCGCTCACTCCCACCAGCCAAGGCTGTAACGGAGGTTCCTGCGCTGGGGTTTTGTCATTACTCACGCGTTTTCTTTAGAGAGCTCCTTTTTCCAGGGTGGTTCTGCTTAATCCTGCCCCTCCACAAGCAAGAGCAAAGAAATTCAGCAAAGGGGGGGGAAAGGGAAACTATTGGCCCAGTGTGGCACTACAGGGGTTGCAAAAACCAGCCCGTTTCAGGTTCTTTTCCCGCTGGCTTTGTGTCCCGGGATACGGGGAGTCTCTGCTACCGAAGAACGTAACTCACCATCGCCCCATCAGTGCGAGGACCACAGGGCAGGAGCCGAGCTCCCCAGGTCCTGCCCCTGCTTGCGAGGATGCTCGCAGGAGCTGGAACGGGCTCTGGGAGAGCTCGTCACCCTGAAATCGGGCTGGGGGAAGGCAAGTTATGAGGACAGAGCACTAGCCACCAAAGCCACCTGAACCTGAAGTCATAAGCGAAGCGTGTTTGGCCGGTGCTGGGTTCGCCCAAGCAGCCGGGGCAGCGGGCACTGCTCTGCCCCACGGGACGGCACTGTCTCGGGACCAGACCCTGCCCCACGGCACCTCTCCGCAACGCCCCGCTGCTCTTCGATACAAGCAATGGGTTTCTAAAAGAGCCCAGCATTCCTCCAAAGGCCTATTGAGCTGTTGCTTTGGTGGCTGCGTTATAACGACATACCCTCAGGTCCCCCCGCCGAATCTGCGTGCAGGACCCACATCCCTCCCCACAAGTGCTCTCCAACGCCGCACGGCCGGGCTAAAGGGACGGCGCTGCCAGCAGCCTCATGTCTTTGCGGTCTGCAAACACTTTGTCGGGTTATACAAATAAACCTTTCCTGACTCGCTCTTGAGCGAAGGGCTTTTAAGAGGTGATGGTGAGCAGGGAGAAAAAAAACAACAAAAAACCACACAACAAAATCCAAACGATAGACTGCTGCAGCAGCTTTACACCTCTCCCTGGGGAGGGCCATCCTTAGAGAAGCTGTTCCAGGAAAGTGAATTGACAGGCAATTACCGGCATGTCCAAAGAAGTCAGGTCCGGCGCGTCCCCGCGGCTCAGCAGCCAGGAGCAGACATCACTCGGATATAGACAGGGATTCGCGGGGACCACGTTCCGCTGTCCGGGAGCTCTCAGTCCCGACTCACCGAGGCGACAGGCCAGCTCCCCTCAGCCCTCCATCAGTTGCTCGGATCGATACACGCCTCGAGCCGAGCCCCAGCGCGCTAGCTGGCCAGTCACACCATTTTGTCTCGAACCACGCGAGATGCGCTTAAGGCCCCCGGTGGGATCGACGCGCCGGCTCCCAAGCTCCGGGTGGGGACAGGCGATGTCCCCCCCGTGCACCCCGCCGTGCGCCTGCCTCTGAAACCAGTGCCAAGCCTGGGAAGCTGCACTAGCATCTGCCGGGGTGGCAGGCACAGCCCCTGCACGCTTTACGGGACACCCAAAGCGGGGCACGAATCACAAAGTCCCCCGTCTGTGCTGGCCCAGGGTGCGGGCACGGCCGCGAGGGACGGGCTGGCCCAGAGCGCGTTCATGGGCGAGAAACGAGGCTTTTCTGGCTGGAGAGAGCCGCAGCGTTTGACCTCGCTTTGTTCTGCTTCTCTTTGCAACTCTCCGCCGGTTTTGGCCACTCTCCAGTTTTCGCCAGCCATTTTTCAGCTCTCCGTTTCGCAGGCGGGCCCAGGGCTGCCCAGCGGCAGCTCTGCAGTCGCAAACCTCACCCCCAGCCCGGGGGGCTGCGAGGGGGGACCGGCAGGCAGGCCGGGGGGGTGCCTGTCCCACCCCAGCGCCTTCTCCTCTCCCATCCTTCGGCGGGGACGCAGCCAACTCTAATTGCGATTTCCATTCTGGTGGCTGCGCTCTGCAGGCAAAATAGGTTCTGTCTATATAATGAGTCACTCCTGAATATCAATCTGCGCAGGATAAAATGGAGACAATAGCTGCTTACATGCATAGTGAGTTAATTATGAGCATCTGCTATTAATCTTGCTATCAGACTGCTAATTGCTGCTTCTCCTCCACAAAGGCGTGCTGGAGGTGAAGCGCTTCAGCCGCCCTTCCCCGAGCCCCGGCTCCGTCCCCACAGGAGCTCTGGGCTCGCGGCCCCGCAGCTCCCGGCAGCTGGGAAAGCGTTCCCAGGGCTGCGCCCACGCCTGCCCGCACGCGCTCAGGCCTCCTGGGACGGTCTGAGGAACCCACAACAATTTGTTGTCCTTCAGACACTTACTCCATCACACAATGAGCCCTCCCCACCCGGGCAGGGGAACTGGGGAACAACAAGGAAACCCGAGGGCTGAACTACAAACAGATTTAATAGGATAAGACTAAGTAATTAGCATTAATAACACTAAAGAACCCGCATTGGTCCTGACAGCCATATGAAACACACAAGGACTACACCAGCCCGTTCCCCAGCAGGAGCCGTGCGCTCCCCGCAGGGACGGCCAACGCGGGACCCCGCGAACGCTGCGGCTGCGGGAGGGAGGGAAGGGCTCAGGTCTGCGGCACCGGGGCGAGGAGCGCTCAGGGTGGCAGCCGGCAAGGGAGCGAGAGAGAAACTCCTCAGCAAACTTCCCAATTTACATCGACTGTGCTGTTCGTGGTACGAAATAACCCTGTCGGCAGCTTGGGGCAAGTGCCCGGCTCTCGCTCCTCCTCATCCCCGCACCTGGTGAGCTCCAGAACACCGAGACCTCAAAACCCACATCGCATAGCTGGCTATAAAGCAAGTATTTTTGCAAATTCAGACACTAGAGTCTGAAAGTGCAGTTTTCCCGAGGATCAGAAGAGAAATTATCCTGTGTCGCTCAAACGCAGACACCTCCTCATCACCTGCCGGAGCACCCAAAGGGGTGCAGAGCCCGGGACAGCGCAGCCCGGAGGAGGACCAGCCAGATGAGAGCCTGCTCCCCGGCTCAAGGGGCGTCCCCATCAGACTGAACACAGTCCCTCCCCACAGCGGCCGCGGGGCAGGGGTGCACGGCAGGGGATGGACACCCGATGGGTGCCAGGCTGGAGGCAGAGCCGCTGGGAAGGCGGGTGGCAGGTCCCCCGGGAAGGCGGGTGGCAGGTCCCCCGAGGCAGCCACCTCCACCCGGCCCCTGTCAGGCGGCCGCCGCCGGAGATTGAAGCCGTGCAGGGGGAGGCGGGATGCGGGAGAGCTGTCGAGTCGCGCTCTCGCAGGTGAGGACTTGACATCTCGCGTGTAATGAGGAAAGAAATTGCATCAGGAGCGTTTGGGGAGGATGACAGCAGATCAGAAATGCCTCCTTCTCCCACAGATTTATTTTGTCAACCAGTCACTCAGGGAAGCGGGAGGAAAGCGGTGTCAGCAGCCCGGGCACTGGCAGGCTGAGGAGCCCGGGCCCTTTGATCCGGGGGGTGCTCGGCAATTGCTTCAGACAAACTCCTGGTGATGGCCTAACGGGAGAGCAGCTAGCCCACCTCAATTAGCTGCCTGGCAAGGTGGCTGCCTCATTAAGGAGCTGCCTCGCCTCCCCGGAGGGCAGGAGCGCCGCCCGGGCAAGGCGCCGCAGTGTGAAGCCATGGGGACGGGCGGGCGGGGGGCACCGACCCCCACTCGCCACCCCACCTCTCTGGTGGCCGGGACGGAGGCAGCCGAGGCCCCTTTGAGACTTGACAAAGCTTTTCTCTGCCGAGGAAGGGGCTGGGGAAGCTCAGACAACAGTTCCTGGAAAGGGATGCTGAGCACCTCATCAGCATGTGAATGAAAGGCAGATTAAATCTCAGCCCTGAATATTCACCGGCGGATGCAGGAAATGTTTGCTCCCGGGTTCCGAAAAGCCCGAGAGGACAAACAAACCCGCAGCCGCCTCCTCCAGCAGCAGCACAGGCGGCGCCGGCCGGCCGTGCCCCCGCAGGCAGGCGACCGGCCCCCGGGCACGGCGGGTTCCGTGCTGATCGGGGGGGGGATCAGACCCCCGGCAGCTCAGGGGCACTTTCCAACCGCCGTCCCCCCGGGACACCGCTGTGGCGGCGGGAGGCCGGGTCTGGGCACGGTTTGTGCAACAGCCCCGCTATTTGCCAGCCGGGACCCCCCAGTCCCCCGCCTGAAGCTGGCAGGCATAATTTGCAGAATACATACAACCCTTAAAAAAAAACAAACCAAAAAACCACAACAAATTCGCATGTTTGCTTATTTTTACTTAGTTCCCTTTTTCCATCTGCCTGAAATCGAAGCTGCTGGGTGCCTTTGAAACGCCGTGCTCCCCCTTCCCAGCACACCCACAAGAGCGGGCGCCGGGGCTCCTGCAGCGGCCCCCGCGCGTCCGTGCTGGCTTTGCCACTTGAGCAGCCACAGCCGTGCCCAAGCCCATGCCCTCTCCAGCCACGAGCCTCGAGACCCCGGCCCAGGGAGCCAGGGCACCGGGATGAAAGCTTTGTCACTGGAAAGCCCAGGTCCGGGTGGGTGCCCTCTGGCCTGAGCTAACGGGGCGAGGGTGCCTGCTCCGTCCCCCCTCGCCATCGGCGGCTGGAGGCAGGGAAGCAGCCGCTCCTTCCCCCTCCCGCATCCCTCTCTCCCCCACGGCAGAGCTCCGCTGAAGCCAGCAAGCAGCACTACGAAAGGCAGGGAGTTTCGAGTATTTTGAGACACTCGGAAATCTTCCGCATCGATTTCCCCTTCTTAGTAAGCAGATGTAGCAATTAGACTCTCCTCTCCGCTACACGGCAAGGCTGCTTTGCGCGGAGCCTCCCAGCAGTGTTTACGTGGGGGATGCGAGCGCAACCTCATCCACATGCACGGCAAACAGCCCAGCTGTATGACCGGAGAAACCTCCCCAAGAATCTGGCATCAGGATGCCATATACATAATATATAACAAGCATGTTTATCAGACGATAACACATCGCAGCTGCTGTTAAACGAGCACACAAGCCTTGAACTGCACGGCAACTTCATGTATTATTTAAAATACTTCCCCAGGAATCCTGTCAAATCAAAACCAGCTACTGTGCCCATGAGGACCGTGGCGGGGGTACCGCGGCGATGTCTCTCGACGATAACGCCTGCCGTGCTGCCGCCGGCACGCTGCCCGTGGCGCCGAGCCCCTGCCCACCTCGGGAGCTCCTCGTGCACCCCGTGTCCCGTGGGTGCGTGGTGTTGTACGCGGGACAGCGAGTACGCCACCTGGAGTCACCCCCCGAGAGAGGGCCGCGACACTGAGCACCCAACAGCACCGGCAATCAAAGGCAGTATTTTTTTAAAAAAAGGGAATTAAACCAAACTTCCCTGAAGCCCCTAAAATCAACATGCTGCTCCGTAAGGGGCTGCAGGAGGAGGTCCCTCTGGTCCCCATCCATTTCTGGAGCCCAGAGCTGCTGAGGGAGGCTCAGGGACAGACTCGGACGCGAGCCCACTGCTGTTCACGGGAGGATTCCCAGGGCCCCAGCAAGCCCCCGGTCACACACCGGAGAAGACGGGCAGTCACACGCCGGGGATGGAGCCCGGCAACCGGCCAGCCCGGACCAAGCCCCCAGCTCCATTGCTGGCCATCACAGCCCAAGTTAGTGTGTCCACTGCAGTACGGGCTCCGCTTCCCAGCGGGAAAGGAGCCTCCCTGGTCCCCAGGAACTCCGCTCCTGAACCATGGGCCACTCTGTCCATGCAAAACCTCCTCCACCGGCTTGTTCCCTTGGGGCAAATTTACTTTCTTACTGCCTGAAGGATTCTTTCTACTGGTTCTGCTCCTTCCTCCAGGGAATTTTGCCAGGTTTGAGACACTCCAAAGTCTTGAAATCGTCAAGAAACACCACAGACCCCTTGTAAAAACCCACGCTCTCCACCTCCCCGCATCTCCACCTGTCTGTACAATAACCCCCCCACGTCAAGTGACCTCCAGATGCTCCATATGTGCTCAGCCCCAGCAGCGGCCAAACCAGCCCCGTCTCAAGCTGCTTCTGCCTCGTCCCCTGAATGAAACTCCAGCGGTCCGGGTGCTATCCCATCCCGCTGGCAGGGCATCCCTCCGCCTGCCTGGAGGAAATGAGGATTTAGCACCAGCTCCTCCCAAATAAGCTGCAGCAGGCACGGTGCGATATCGATCCCTGCTAACGCGAGCAGCCAGGGCAACCGTGTTTGCTCAGAGCTGCTATAATTTGGAGATTATGCTTTAATGAACAGATGATGTATGTTTCAATATACGAAACAAGGAAAGCAGTGGAGATTTTAGACGGGCAAATAGGAAGCATAACTCCGGACGGACATCCACCAGCCCCAGCTCCCCCAGCAGAAGGGCAGGCCACCGTGGACATGAAGCCCCAGCACCCATGTTTGCCACCCGAAGCGGGAGACGCCTCCAGCCACGAGCCCTCACCGCCAGGGGTGGTCTGGCCAGGAGATGCTCAGCAGATCGATGGGACAGGGTGCACAGCCACCCTCTCCCTCGAGAGCCGATGGCCAGAGAGACCGCGGGGCAGAGAGGGCAAGCAAAGGACCTCCGAGGGCAGCATCCCTCCCCGCCACGGTGGGGAAAGACAATTTGCCCTGAAAATCGCACGAGGACGGGAGAGAGACTGCCACGGAGGGGAGCAGCTCCAAGGGAGGCGTCTGCCCGCCACCAGGCAGCTCAGCAGCCCCTTCCCCTTGGACGTTGCCTACCCACGCCGGGTTTCTCTCCAGATTTTAGGGCTGGAGCAGCCCCGTACGCTCGAGCTCAGCGGGAGAACAAAAGACAAATGCCTTAATATGTGCTAAATCCAGGCTCCAGCTTCCACACTTACTTTTTTCTTCTTTCTTCTCAATATTTCACACCGCTCCAGATAAGAATGAATGCAATACTGTTATTAAAATCTTCCTCTATATTATACGCAGAGGTCGATGCGGTTTGCCCTGCTATCTGCATTTTTAAAGGTATTTCAAATACAGGCTTTCTTTTTCACGGGGAAAATAAAATAATCCATCCTCAGCTGCAACCGAGACGGAGGCTGCTGCCAGCGCCGGGCAGGAGGGAAGGATTTCTCTTCCAGGCCGCATCTCTGCTCCCCATCTTTGCTTTCCCGCCCACGGACAGGAGGGACGGACCTCGAGCACTTCCCAGGAGCGGTGAGGGTCCGTCCCCCCCCGCCTGCCCCTTATTCCTGCCTTCGCTGCAGCACCAGGAACCGATCTCGGAGGCATTTTCCTACAAACCCCTCCTTTCCCCGGGATGCTGCACAAGAGCATTGGGAAAGGCTGCGAGCGTCGTGGTTCATCGCCCCGCCGCCCCCGGGATGCTGCTGGGACGGGATGCCCGCGGCCGAGCAGGGCTCCCGTCCAGCCTGGCCGCCTGCTCCGGTATTTCCCATTCATACGCTTGCAGACAGCCCGGGAGAAGCAGCCGAGGGACTTTTTTTTTTTTTTTTTTTTTAAGGGGTTTGGGAAAAGAAAAACTGCCATAAATTTATTTACTTAAAGGATTTCTCACCAGAAAACAGCCCCTCGAGACTCCCATTTTCCGAGAGTGAATCTCTCACCTAATCACAAAGTGCTGCTATTTACTGTATCTGCTATCAAGGCAGGCAGCCTCTGTCCCGCCTTCCCTAACATCTATTTACCAAATCCATTTGCAAGTCTAAAATTTAATCAGCCAGGTTTCATCTTAGAGGCATTAACATTCAAATGGGACTCACTCCCAGAGACGGAGTAAACCCACGGTTCGGGGGGAGCCGGCACATTAATAACGGGCGCCTGCGAGCGGGGCAGCTCCCGGGTTGGGTATCGAGCCGGTTATTCACAGGTTGGTCACAAGCAAAGCCCCCACGGGGACCCTGGAACCAGGCTATGGTGGCTACGGGGGGCGGTGGCAAGGGGCAGGACCACCACGTCCTGATGGGCAACGCAGGGGGGTGACACAGCACCATCCCAAGGGACCCCAGCAAGAGGTAGGTGAGAATTAAAGCAGTGGTGCACACGCTCTCTCAGCCCCCCTTCTAAAAAATAAAAACCCCACTGCTTTGCAATAACACCCCCCCCTCCCCAAAGCGCCAAGGAAATGCACTCAAAGGGGATAAAAAGGAATAACCCCCAACTGCGTCGCTGCACCGCGCGCGCCTCGTGGGAACAATTCGTTAGCTAATGCTCATGAAGCGTGGGTTATGGCCTGCCCTTCCCGTCGCAATGGATGGGAGGTCCGCGCTCGACCTCGGAGGGAGCAGGAGAGAGCTGATGACAGAAGCCTACAGTATTTTATACCCAGCAGATTAACGGGCCCTGTAAAGCAAGCGGGCTGCCCGCAGGACGGACGGAGGCTGCCTGAACTCCCAGGAACACACGGCTAACGCAAAGCAAGATTCGGCATTTCCACCAAAACCAGGGGGACCGCGTCTTTTCTGGAATTTCACAGGATTTTGGTGCGCAGGCAGCTGCCCGGCAGACAGCCCCGGTGCGTGCCCCAGCTTGGCTGGGCACAGAGTGATGCTCCGCACAGCCCTCGTCCCCACGCGCCCGCTGTGGCTCTGCACCGCCTCTCCCAGGGACCGGCATCCCTCCCCGGCAAGGGCCGGCGGCAAGTTTCAGACCAGCTAAACTTTTCCCACTTACACCCTGCGTCATTTTGCTAATTCCCCCGGTCCTTCCAGGAGAGGAGGGCTTTGGCCAGGCTGCTCCTGTGTGCCACGAGGAATCTGAGATCATTAATTGCCATTTCCCCTTCCCTACGCCTGGCCGGGGCCCGCAGCACTGTAATGAAGCGCCTGCTCCAGCCGATCTATCTAGGACGTCAGGCGTCATGGGGGCCTCTTTCATTATCCTCACCTCTCACCGTCTCCAGCACTGACAGATTTAAATTATTTGCACCACTTTCTTGCGTATTTCATCAGATTTGCTCCGGTGCCTCTGGGTGGCACCTGCGGCAGGAACCAGCAGCGCTCAGGACCCAGGGGCCGGGGCTGCCGAGCGGCGCCCTGGGCTCTGCCCCACGCCTCGCGATGCTCAGAGCCAGCAGCCGGGCTGGGGAGCCGGCGCAGTGTGGGGCACCCGCACACAGGCAACGAAATAGCAGGCTCTTGGAAACACCAACAACGAGCAAAGGTGACGTGACAGTTCGTCTCTGCTCCGGCTCAGACAGGGCCAGCGTGTGCCCAGGTCTGCGAGGAGGGATGCTCCGTCCAACGCTGCTGGGTACCGGCCCAGCAACAGCCGCTCGCCTCTGGAAATAACCTTTGCTGCGCTTTATTACAGGCCATAAAAAGAAAGAGAGTGAGTGTGAGCGAAGAAAGAAGAGAGACATTATGTGTCTCACCGTGATAGCCTGCGATGTCTTCGACGCCAATAAATAAATAAAGGAAGAAATATTCCCCCGGGTCCCTCTGACATATCTAATTGATATCACTAGGGATCTTCCATGAAGCAAACAGGAATCTAATCTATTGCCTCGTACCGGCAAATGGAAGCAGCGGGGTGGCTGCCACCGAGCCTCCAGCTCCTGACAGGGACGCGCCTAATGGAAGTGGAAACCGATTACGGGCAGCCCGATATCCAAATAACAAATAGGGGCCTGGAGAGACAGTTGCTGCACCGGCGGCGGAGGGGAACTCCGCTGCTTTTCCCACCCGCTCCCCCCACCGCGCTCAAAAACCCCGCTTTCCTCCAGCAGTATTTGGCAGCTGCGACGCAAACGCGCCAGTGCGTGCCCGAACGCGCCGGCATTCCCGGGAGGACATCAGCCCTGCGCCCAGTTCCCACCCCGGTGGCGCCGGGACGATGCCGGGAGCAGCTGCGGCACCGGGCAGGGAGGAACAGCCCCAGCCGAGCGCCTTCAGCAAGGAGCACCCAAACCCGCGGGAAAAATGCCGTTTTCCAGAGATTCCCCGGGAAAGCGGATGGAAAAGCAGGGGCTGGAGAGGAGGCGGAAAGCTGCTGGAATTTTCCAGCCGCCCCCCTCCCTGGAAAGCGGCAGCATCGGCGGAGCAGAGGGGCTTTGCGGCAGGCTGGCTCTCGCCTGGCACGTGCGAGGAGCCCTGCCGCTGCGGAGATGCCCTCAGCCACATCGGCTGCCACCTCCCACCTTCCGTGTTTAATTAACTCCCTCCCGATGTAGGTAATGGAGCTCCAGAGCTCTTAAACAAAGATTTAATCAGCCCCGGCTCTGCACTCGCAGCAACCGACTCCCTTTGTTAGATTGGTGTGAAATCCGGGGCACAGCTAGCCCCTGACAACGTCCTCACCGCTAACAGCTGCCAGCATCCTGCGTGTCCCTGGATAGTCCAACACCGAGTCCTCCGGAGCTTCTGCTCCGCGCAGCAAAGAGTCGCCCAGGCCATTGATTTTGAGCGCCATGCAAATCGACTCAGCGGGGAGCTGGCAGCTCCAGTGCATTATTATTTAGGATGAATAAACTCTTATCCCGACTCCGCAGCACCTCGCCGGGACCGAGGGAGGGTTTCTGATTTATCGTGATTGTTTTCAGTCCCGCGGAGGAGCCACAGCAGAAAGCGGAGGGGAGGGGAAGTGGGCAAAAGCGCTTCCATCACCAGGCCCTCGCGGAATACGGGCGCTGCGCCAGAGCTCCGGCCCCTGCTCTCCTCCAAAGGGCAGAATTTCTGACCTCCATCACTGGCTTTGCAGGGAACAAAGAAACCATCAGAGCCGGGCACCAAGGGAATGCCTGACAAACAGCCCCTGCAGCGTGTACGACAGCGCAGAGCCCCGCAAAGCCCCCCGTCCTCGCACCCAGGCACCCCTCGCCGGGCACCCGCCGGCCCCGGCGCGCACAGGCCGTGCCAGCAGACGGCACCGACTGCAGCGAGAGTCCCTGCTGGGCGAGCGAGCCATCTCCTTTGGCGACGGCCGATGAACAAGACAGTGATGTATCGGCAGCAAGAAGACATCCAAAGCCGCCCCACCCGCCCCGGCTCCCTCTGCCCCCGTCAGCGGCTCCTTCCCGACCCGAAGCGAATTGCAGATAGATTGGCTCCCGGTAAATGGCAATAGCTTTGCAGAATGCCATCTTAATAAGTGCATCTCGCAGCCAGGGGTGAGAAGCGGCAGCTGAAGCACTGGCGTGGATGTCAAGTTACAAATGAGACATCCAACTGCTTCATTTATTAGAGGGAATCAATTCGACTTTTCATATTCACCAGGAGTTTCAGGCAGGAAGGACCCCATCAGCAGCCTGCACTCAACCCCTCGCGCTTCAGCTCGATGCGGCGCTTGGGGGGCACGAAGGGAATGAAAAATCTCTCGCTGCAGAGCATCACTGGAAAACACCAGTGCTTTCTCCAAGGCCGGGAAGGGGAACAATGAGGAGAGCACGACGGAGGGGCCGGCCCCTTCCTCCCCATCACCCCGGCTCTGCGGGGGGCAGCTCCCGCAGCCTCCGGGGAATCGCAGCCAGAAGATGGGCTGCTTTCATGGAGCACAGTTAGGATACGTGTCCCAGCCCAGCAAACGGCATATTGACACCAAAACCGCAGAACGGAATATTCAAAAACATAAAAATCACAGAAATGACCCAAATTCCTTCTCTGGCAGGCCAGCGACTGAGACAGCAGCAGCGTGGCACCCAAACACTGGGAGGGAGCCCACCGGCCCCCCCTCAGCCCGCCTTTGCCTCTCTGCACCCAGCGTCCCTTCCCTGCAATGGGAGCGAGTGCTGCGCAGCCCGGTTTCGTGGCGTGCGGGGCCTCGTTAGGCTGAACGGGGCGAGGGGAGAGAGGCACCGGCTGCCTCTGCACCGGGGAGCTCCGGCTCTGCCCTTCAGACGACGTTAACGGGTGGTGCGCGTGTGCGTGCATGAGGTTTAATCCTCCTAGAGCTGTAATTGCCACTGTACAAAAATATTACAGGTCACTGGAAGCAATTTAATGATAATAAAAATTTAAAAAAAAAAAACAGGAAATGAAGCAGCTGCCATCCTTGATTTTCAGGCTTCTTTATCATGCAAAAACCCCCTGTTCATTTCCCCGCAGACAATTAACGTATCGCAACTGCAAGAAAAAGCCCCCCTCGTCCTCCCCTGCACCCAGCGCTTGCGGGTGCAGGGACAAGAGGACCGCTGCTGAGCCGGAGGGAGCAGGATGCCACCCCAGCTCCAAGCATACGGGCCGTGGGCAAACCAACCCTTTTCCAAGGCACACGAACACCGAATGGCTCAGATGAGCACATTGACAGCTGCGAAGATGCCCTGGGAAGGGGCACGCCCGTCCCAGCCCCCTGGTTTCCTGCATTTCTGGTCTGGTGGCAAGAGGAAGGACAGCTCTTCCTCCGTCACCCTGCCCAGGGAGGCCCCCGGACCAAGGGAGACTCCAAGGGGATGCTCACAGCCAAACTTCTCCCTCTCCATCCGGCTCCTGGCAGCCCACACCGCGTTTCCCACGCGGCTGCCCCCCACCCCTCTGCCTCTCCCCTGGGCTTCCCAAGGGGAATCGTCACTTTAAAGCGCACCTAAACCAAACACGTCGTCACGCGCACGTCTGTTAATTAACAAATAAATCCAGCCTGTCTCGCCAAAAAACGTAGCAAGTGTTAGGCTCCCCGCGAGGATGCCGGTCCCCCACTCCAGCGGGTCGCTGGCGTTTGTCCCCAGATGCGCGGGGGCGCACAGGGGACGGGCTCCGGCAGCAGCATCCGCCCCCTGCAGCCCCCAGCCCGGCGCCGCTCGAGAGAGACACCTGTAGGCAAAACACCGGGAGAGCCCCGCAGCCCCCCGAAACCCACCCAGCACGGCGTGGCAGTGCCAGGAGCACGGCAAGGGACGGGAGGCAGCCGGGGCTCGGGGGCCAGGAGCGCGGCCCCGTGGCTGGCTGCCACCGCCGAGCGGCACCGGGCGAGGTCAGGCCACCGGAGAGCGCGGCCGCGGCTCACCTAACCCGCTGGCCGTGAGGATGCCGTTGTACCCTCTCCCAGGCGCTTGTAACACGAACAGGGGAAGGAAAATCACGGAGCTAAATTAATTCTGATGACAAAGATGATAACGAGATCGGGAAACGGTGCGAAATGAACGCGTTATCATTAGAGTGGCAGCACTGCCGGCCCCAGGGTCTTCCTCCGGGGCCGCGGGACGAGCGAGCACGGTGCCCTACGGTGCCCTGCGGCGCTGCTGGGGGCACAGGGGGGTCAGATCTGCAGAGCAAAGCGCTTGCAGCTGGTAGAAGACCCCCCCACCACCTCCGCCAGCCAGGGAAATGCTGGTTCTTGCCGACAAAGAGGGCTTAAAGCACCCAGCAAACCGCAGCACGACGTCTGCCGCGCCATTTGCGTTTAGGGGCCAGCCCCCGGCCCGCCAGCCCCCGGCCCCGCTCCGGCAGCCGCCGAGGCACCGCCCGTGCCCGGACCCTGCCGAATCCGGGGTGCGGCCCGGCCCGAAGAAACGCACTGCGGAGTTGCGGGCGCACGGGGGGGTTGCCCGACTCCCCGCGAGGTCGGCGGCGCCGGAGCACACGGTGACGGGCGGCGCCGGGTGTAACGTACCGCGCCCGCCCCGCCAGCGCCGCTCGCCAAACGGCTAATTGATGGAGTCTGGCAAGCTCTCACCCCTTCTCGGGCTCTTCAAACGCTAATTAATCTTCGCAACCAGAGCTTGGCCACCCTTTGTCACAAACGACTTACCCGACGCGCTCGGCCCGTCGCTTTGCGCAGCCGCCTGCGATCGGGCAGGTTTTAGCGACCGGCTTTGTTATTCTCGGCGAACCTCTGCCGAACTCAGCGCGGCCCTCGGGGCTCTGCAGAAGGGTTTTGCCTCATTTCCGTGGCCCTTTGTTAGCCCTCGCCAATGGCCCCGGGGCTGGGTGCTCCAGACGGGCGGACAAAGTCCAGCAGCCGGCAGGGGGGCAGGGGGCTGCAACCCCCCCGCGGGACACGTGTCAGCCAAGCCTTCACCTGCTGACTTCCTACGGGCAGGGAGAAACTTACCCAAACCCCCAGAGCACAAAAACCGGTAGTTACCGCTGCTACTGAAGAGAAGCGTGGCTCGGTCTGGCCGGGGAGGGAGGGAGGGAGGGAGGCAGCCCCCGACGCAGGAGGGTTTGCGCCACCGCCACTGCCACCAGAAAGCGGCACAGCCACGCGAGAAGCAAACCTTTCCACAGGGACCACGGCTTTGTGGCCTCCTGGTCCGGCCGCAGCAGGCTGAGCAACCACAACGGGAAGTAAGACTTTCTGCTGGCACCGCTCTGTCCCCAGCATCCCCCCTCTGCTCCCCCGTCCCCAGCATCCTCCCTCTGCTCCCCGGTTCCCAGCATCCTCCATCCCCTAGCATCCTCCATCCCCTAGCATCCTCCATCCCCTAGCATCCTCCATCCCCCAGCATCCTCCATCCCCCAGCATCCCAGCAGGATGGCAGGGAACCCTTCGGGACACAAGGAGCACAGCCCAGCCATGCACCAGCAGCCCCCAGCTTTCCGGGGCTGGAAGCATCACCCCTGGCCGTGTGGCGGCAGCGGAGCGGTGCTGGTGTCCCTGCTTACAGCTCCTGCCACCTTTGATGTCCCGGCCGGGGCCACAGAGGAGAGCGAGCGAGGTCTCGGGGCCCTTTCTCCTGGTGCCATGCAGGCACTTGTCAGAGCTCGGCAATGGCGACACTGTTATTATACATGGCCTCAAAGCCCATTCAAGGCACTGGAAGATGAATTATGTTTCATTTATATCAAAGAAGCAATCTCAGAGCCCATTTGTGATCAAATTTGCTGTCAGAGAAACTTTGCTTTATCTCATTACATCTGATATCTCTTGGCTTCTTGTCCTTGAGACTATTAAAGTTTAATGTCAAATTCGAGATGAAATGGAATCGTTGCTGTATCATCTCATCAGGACCCGGTGCACCCCGTCCATCCTCACCATCCTGACAACTCATTACACCGGGGCAGCTGGGGGAGAGGGGGATGAGGGAGGAAGCCTTCCTCCCCAGGTGGTGTGAGGGAGGGCCAGCCTGGCTCTGTAGCAGTTGTCGGTGCTTGCCCCTTGCCAGGCGGACCAGCTCTGCCAGCCCTGGGAGGGGGTTTGCCCCGCCCCCCCCAGCACCTTCACAAAGCGAGGGGGGTTTGGGGGCGAGGGGAATTAGCAGTGGAAAGAGCTGGCACAGCCCGTCCCCCTGCCGTGCCGCTGCTCCTCATGCCCAGCCACCCTGGGGACATCTGAGCCCCGCACCCAGGGAACGTCCGTCCTGAAAACCATCAAACACATCGCACTTTGGTCCTTCGGAGACCGAGCTGGGCCCACAGCGCAGCCAGGAGTTTGAAATTCAGAGCCAGGCTGGAAAACAGATCCCTTTGAGGTGAAACCTCCTTTCCGGATCATTTAGTCTCTCCACAATCCTGTTTCCTGCAAAGACTAAATACCTTTGATGATAGGCTTTAGTGGGCTCCCAGGAGGCTTTCCCGGAGCTAGCTTGTGCAACCTCCCAAAGATGTTGTGCAGAAGGGTCTGCCGGGTCTAGATTGAAGTTAGTCCTCCTTGACTGATCCATGAAAGCATTCAAAGCCCAACACACCGCGCTTTTTCAGCTCTCCGGGAAAATAACTCACGGGCACCGCTGCTCTTCCCACCTCCCCAGACGCAGACCACGGGGTTTGTGCCACCACCGCGAGGCAAGGGCTGGCAGCAGGGCACGGTGCTCGCCCAGGCAGCACGCACCCTGCCTGCCGAGGGAAGGTGCTGGGAGAACAAGCGGCAGTTCCCCACATCTTCCCCCACGCACCCCAGGGCTCCCAGGCACCGGGACGCCAGCTCGGGGCAGGGAGAGCAGTCAGGAGGGAGGGCTCAAAAAAGCCAGCATTTCCCTGGGAAATCTGCTTCCCAGAAGGAGTTATTATCCGTCGCAGGAGAAGAAAGGAAATAAAAAACCCAACCAGAAACTTTCCGACAGAGTCACTCGCACTCTGCAATCTCAAAGCCGGCCGCAAAAGCAGGGGAGAAGTGGAGAGACATGCCGGGGCGAGTTCTCCGGGTACCCTCTCGCTTTCAGGTGCCCAACCTTCGACACTCTGGCTGGGATTTTCAAAGCAGCTGAGGGACGAGGAGGCACAATTCCTGCCTCGTTGCAAAAGTCTCAAGGAGTTCAGTCTCTCCAGATTAACAAAGAGAAGGTGATGAGGTGACTTGATCAAAGTCTTTAAATACCTACCCAGAGAACAAAAGAAGTTGATAATAGAGGGCTCTTCAGTCTAACAACAAAGGTGGAAAAAACCCAGTGGCTGGAAGCGGGAGCCAGACAAACGCAGACCAGACACCAGGCGCAGGCTTTGCAGCCAGGGTAATTAAACACGGGAACTTAGCAAAAGGAGCCTTGGCCACCCCAGTGGGGCATTTGGGTAAGAAATCTCCCCTGCTAAAGGAAAAGCAGGCCAGGGAACACCTCTAGTCCCTGTTACAGGGGATGGACAACCAGAGCGGTCGCTCCCCGGCTGCATAATTTATGGAAAAAGCTGTTGCTTGTAAAGTAAGGGGAGCTGGCTATCTAGATCCCCCGGGTAAATAAATCTGGGCACCTCTGTCCACATGGCTTCAAGCGATGATGGAAGCCATGCTAAAAGCCGAGCTAGCCGGGCCGGACCGAGGGGCCGCGGGGCTGGAAGTGACCCCAGGTCCCGGAGCAATGAATCAGGCCCGACAGCCCCTCCTGCCCCGCGGTTCCCCAGCCTTTGCGCCGAGCTGCCTGCAGAGATCCGCTCCTGTGATTTGTCGTCTTGGGGTCAAACCCTTCACCGCGTATGCTGCGGGCGATGCCAGAAGTTCAGGGAGGCAGAAGAACGGTCCGAGATGGGAAGCCACTGCCGCCCGGCTTCAGCCAGCGTCTCGCCCAACCGCGGCTGCGTGTTTCTCGGTGTGGGTTTAGCCACCACCAGCAGTAAGCGAATACACGCCGAAGGTAGCTGCTCTCCTAAGCCAGGCTTCGCCTTTCGAGAGGCGGCTGGCGAGAGGAGCGAGCCCGGCCTGGCCCCCTTTGCCCCAGTAATTTAACGGAGAGCCGTAAGGGATCCAGCCCACGGGAGGCAATTCCCCCGAGGGAACCGTCACAGCGGCAGCGTTAGGCACTGCCACCCCACCCGAATTTAAGAGCCGGATCCCACAGGCACCCAACGCAGAGCCCGGTGCCCCAGGCAGACCCAGCACTTGCTCCGCCGCGTCGCCCCGTCTCGTCTCCCCCGGGATTACCGCAGGAGCCGGCACCCAGGGCAAAAGCTGCCAGGGATAAACACAAACTCCTTTCTTCAAAGCCTCAAGCGGCTTTTCCAGCCGGGGCTAAACCTCCGGCATCAATAGCCGCTAAACACATCATCATCCACACTTAAAAGAATCAACGGCAGCCTTCATTAGGGCACCCAGGCAGGGGCCGGGGCTTTGCTTTTGTGCTTTTCTGGGTTTAATGGGTTAGTTATGGCACTTCCAAAATGAATGAACTCCCAGCCCAAAACCCCCAGCTCAATTGTCAGTTATTGCTGGCAGTTTATCAGCATTAACTGATTAGGCTCAGGATGATGGATTCCCCTGCCTGCGACTGGTGCGCGGCAGAGGAAAAGCCTCCGTTCCCTCGGTTTTCTCTGTCACCGAGCAGTAATTGCCATCTCTAATTCTCCCCAGCCGCTCCCCACACTGCAACCTCCAGCAGCAGCTTTTGTTTTCATCCCCTCGCAATCACAGAGAAATAATAATAATAAAATAAAATTCAAATGAGAGGGAGGCTCACAGCCCCAGCAGAATTTAATTGATGATCATTACACTTTGGAATCTAAACACTTTTAATTTCATTGTGTTTCACCGAGATGAATTATGAAATTACGGCTGGCCAATTATAGGTCGTGCCTCTGCTTTGTGCGCCTTTCAATTCCTCCCTCCCCTCCACACACCCGGCTCTTCCCTTTGAGGGAGGAATTGGTAGAAAAGGGGAAATGCTGCCCTTTCCTTTATGATCCCTGGAACATCTTCCGCCCACTGGGGAAAGGCAGAAGAGGGGAAGAAAAGGAGGGCCGGGGAGTTTAATCGATTGGTTCCCAGCAGTAACTGGGGACCGGGGCTCCCGACAGCAGCCTCCACCCCCAGGGTGGCTGCTCTGGGGTTCACCCTGCTGTTTGGGGGCCACCCCGGGCAAGGAGCAGTCCAGGGATGGCAGCTCCGGCTTCTGCATCCCAGAGGATGCCAGCTCCGGCCTCTGCATCCCGGCAACGGCAGACACCTGGGTCCGGTCTTGCAGGAACCTCGCAGACAGCCTTTAAGGGGCTGTCACAGACAGAGATTTGGAGAATTGAGACCACCGTTTAAGGGCAATGACACGAGAGCACCATGTGCCCAGACCACGGGGCCACTGCCCTCCCCGGGGGCCGAGACATCGGGGTCCGGGCACCCCGGCAGAGCTCGCCCAGCACCAGCCTTCCCCGCAGCCGTTTGACTCCAAACAGGCTGGGAACCCATTTGACACAGCCCGACAGATGTAAGGTACATCCTTCCTGTAATCTCATTAAGGAAACTTTAAGGGAGCCTGTTCCTCAGGGCTCTAATAAAGGTTTCATGCATTAAATTCCTCCTTGTTTTGTTTCATTTGCTGCGAGGATTTTACTCTAAGTGGAGCTTCGCCTGCTAGGAAGAGGAGAGATTTAAAGCTGTTCACGATGCTACGCACAGACTCGCAAGTCTCTCCCACGCTGTCTGGTCCACTTAGGAGTTTACATCTCCTTCTCCGGCACTGCCGGGGCTGGCTGAGCCCCAGCATCCCCACTACGCCCAGTCCGGGAAGGATGCTGGCAGCCCAGCACACAGCAGCATCCGTGGGGGAGCTGATCAAGGCGGGCAAACTCATCCCACGCATGGGCAAAACGCTGCCCCCCGTCACGTACCGCCAAAAGCGTGGTGCGACGGGACAGCTAACTCAGAAAATAAAAATAAATAGCGGTTGACAACCACTGCAGCGCAACCGGCCTCTGAGGGGGCTGGCAGCGACTGCGCCGCTGGAACCATCACAAACTTCTCTCCTCTGCCTTCCAGGGGCATTTATTACAGAGCTGCCTTCCTCCGTTTTGTTTTGGTTTTGTTTTTTTTTTTTTCCTAGGACCGAGCGGGAAAATAAAGCCTTTTGCAAAACGTCACTTGAAGAAAAATACATGCCACCACCAGAGCCTCACAAAATAAATAAATAAGTGAAAAGTGATAAATTTTGCCTGTCTTAAAAAGACAGACCAGCATTGCTTATCAGCCACGATTTGACCAGATAGCTGCTTCAGAAAACAGACGCTGGTCTTTTTGTAATAAATGAAAGCAATAAAGCCAAAGTGCCTCCTCTGAGCTATAATTAAGCACCGCCGCGCCGGCGGGGGCCGTTCCCCCAGCGCGGGGGCTGCGGTGCCGGGAGCCCCCCGGGACGGGGTGCAGGGGGACCGGTGCCTCTTGGGCACTGCCCCTCCTGGCCCCGGAGGATGCTGCTGTGCCAAAGCCAACCCAGGAAGCCATTGCCGCCTGCGAAAGCTGCTCCTGCCACCGCCCGAGGCCTCGGCGAAGAGCAGGAGGGAGCCCAGGGCCGCTCGCCTCCCCGATACACGGCCCCAGAGCTGCTTTTCCCTAAAGAGGTGTCTATTTAGCACAATTTCCATCACAGGCGGCTGCTTTGCATTTCTCCTGGCTTTATTAAAACTGATTTTCTATTTGCACTATACAAGCTGATCTGATTACATTTCCATTTCTCCTCTGAAGAGAAGGGTCTCTCTCTCCCAAGACAAAATGGAGATCAGGCTCGGCCCCCCCTCCCCGCCTCCTCTCAAGGGCTCTTCTGCCAGGGGACGGGGGATGAGGACCGGCTTCCAGAGTCGGAGCCGCGAGGAGCTCTGCGCTGCAGCATCCCGCATCCGTTTCCATGGGGACAGGGAGGCAGCGATTCCGCAGGCCTGATCCTGCTCTCGCCTGTATAAATATCAGCCGGGAGCCATTTCGGCAGAGGATTTGCCTTGCAGAGCGACCGGGAGCCACTGGGAGCCCTGCAGTAAGCCGTGGGATGGATGCCTTCCCCCGGCGCGGTCCCCTTCGGGCTGGCAGCAGGAGCATCTCCGCACCCATGGGCTTGCCCACCCCGGGAAGCAGCCGGGCCACCACCAGCCTTCCTGCACGCAGGCTTCTCCTCCCTGCTTCTTCCTGCTCTCCACCCTCACCGGACTTCTTCTGAAGTCGCCCAAGGGGGTAGGCAGGTCTGGCGTCAGCGGGCAAACACACCCGTAAAGCAGGTGCTGATAAATAGGTCAGCAATCCATCCATCAGCAGGGCTCGCCGAGGCTTGGCCAGGCCGTCACGCAGCACTACGGATTAAATGGAGAGACTCGGCCAAACTCCCGGCTCCTGCCGGCTGCTGGCGAGAGGACGGGCCAGCGGCCAGGGCTGGGACAGGCGCATCCACGGCTGGGGACAGCCATCACGTCGCCGCGACTTCCAACCCCCCTAACGGGGATTCTGTGATCCAAAAGCGACGAGAAGTTCTCATTTTGGATTTTTTTTTTTTTTTATATTTTGCCTTTAATTAGGAAGCATGCATTAACGTCCCTGCCCTGCACAAGGCTTGATAGCTTCTCCCCATCTTCCCCTCTTGCTCCATCGCCAACCTGGTGGGAAACCGTCACCGGGAAGACGCTTTGAAGTACCAACTTTATTAAGATTGATTCCGCCTGCCTCCAGTTTTGACAAGTCCAAAGCACACACACGGGGCCACGGGGAGATTTGGTAATAATTACCATCTTTAATTACTACTAAAACATCAATTGCTCTTGTTCAATTAGTATCACAGATCCAGGCATGGCGAATTCCGTAGCACAAAATAAGCTGAAAATTGATTTCTGAACACTTAATGCAGATCTGAAACTGCTAACCTGATAAGGGGCAATGGCAGAACAAGCTCACCGTCAGGGAGGGATCGCGTGCTGATGTAATTGCTTCGGCGGAAGATTAATAACTTGTATACTTACATCTTGTACATCAAGTAGGAGTTACTCATTAGGGGGGGCGCGAGGAAGGGGAGAACACGCTAACAAGGACAGAGGCAATTAGAGAAGAAATCGCGGCAGAAGCGCTGGCGGCCCGTCGCCGTGCGAGCCATGCCATGGCAGCAGGGATGAGCCGTGGCTCCCCCGCCCGCCGGCGGGATGCCACCCCCACGGTGCCGCACGCTCCAGACCTCCCCCCCAGCTCCTGGCCCCCACATTACTCCCCCAGCACAAGCATCTGCTTCGGAGAAAAGCGCTGAAAACCCTGTCAGGATCCGCGGTGAGAGCACCCGGTCCCCCGCCACAATTTCTTTTACTCTATAAAAGAGAGGGAACAGCATTCCCCCCTTTTTCTGCAGGGAATTGCTGCCTCCCACAGATGCTCGCTACCTGAAGCCCAGCCAGGCAGCCCTCCAGAGCACGCCACAGCGTAACTAAAAATTCACATTTACACCAGAACATTTCAAAACTTCACTCAAGTACAAAGGATTTGCGAAGGGCCAGCGTTTCCCTCCCAGCCGCCCCCCGGGAGCTGGGGCTGGCGAGGAGGCATCTCCTGCCCCAGCAGCCTGGAAGACGCCTGGCTCTACGACACGTCGCAGCCCCGTGTCCCCACGCCCGTCCTCACCCCCGGCACGGCCAGTCTGCCCGGTAGCTTGGCCGAGCCTGAATTCCCAGCGAGGAAGAGGAGAAGGGGCCGGTTTCCTCACCTCCGCCCCACCGCCCCCAGCACCTCGATGGAGGCAGCTAATTGCCGTGGCGACGGGCAGAGGCATTTGCATAATGAAGCGTGGAAGGGGTGTTTGGCTCATGTATTTTTTAGAAGGTTTATCTTTGATTTTATTTAGCTTAAGGAGGGCATGTCACTCAAAGCCGGCCGGTCATTTATAAAAACATTTCAATTGTGCCTGCGCGAAGCTGTCTCCAGGCCTAAGTGGCTTCTCCGACCGGCCCCGAATACTAATGGCCACGGCAGCAGGACACAGGAGGGACGGAGCCCACTGCCACTCCGTGGGCCAGCCAGGCTCCCGGCTGCTACGCTCACGCACGGTTTCAAGCGGAAAAAAATCTCTACCTTTCCACTGTGTAAGTAGCAGTTTTCTCTCTTTAGCCTCCTGAGCACCATTTCTGCCACGGCAATATCAAGATTAACGTATCGACTGCCTGCCATAAGCCCACGGGCAGTGGGTTTCTGAAGAAAGCTTTAAGGCTGCTCGTGGGTTCCTTATGCAATTTAGAGATAGGCTGCCTTTGTTTTAAAAAATGGGAAAACGAACCGAGCCAGCTTAGCCCCCTCCAGCCTGTCCCACATGCGCCCAACGCCCTGGCACACACCCGGGGAAGGTGACAAAACCCCACGGTGTCCCCAGGACCCTCTCCCACCAGGCACCCTCACCCTCCGCCGAGACCCACTGGGCTGCCGGGCAGGAGCCGACTGGGACCCAGCACAGCATCTCTACCCAGCCGGTAGAGATCCCTGGAGATGCAGATCTCTAGATGGCACCCATCTCTACCCAGCTGTGCCTTCAGCAACAGAGCCCTGCAGCAACCCGTTTTGGGTAGCGTCACGGATGGAGTGATGCACTTCACTCCGAGAGAAGCAGCAATACATTTCCTGGTATAAGACAGGGATTTAACCAAGTTTGACGGTAAATGTGACAGTGTTTTGCAAGATTCCACGGCAAGGCACAGTGGGCTGTTCCCTGCCCAGAGACAGAGTCAGACAGAACTGCCAGGGAGACCCTCCCGTTGAGTCACGAGGTTCAGAAGGGACCCCCTTGCTTTCTAAACTCCTTCTCGGAGAGGAGTCTAGGGGCGGCTGGATCCAATCCTAGTCCCAGGCTCGGTCAATGGTTTATGGCTAAAGGATTACATGTGCGCAACCGACCCTCGACAGCGCTCGGCTGGGATTTCGGAGTTTAGCGCGCCGGTAGTCACTTACCGAGGGTCTGTCGCGGGAAGGAATCTCCGACTCCCGAGACGCAAACCTCGAGCGACGTCCCAGCTCCAGGGGAGGTCCTGGCGTGCAGCCGCCGCCGTGCGGGAGAGCTCAACGGGCCGGTCCCTGCTGGTGGGGGTGAGACGATTGACCTGTGGTCATATTGGCACGTTGACCACAGCCCCAGCATTGCTCAAGTTCACCCTCCGCTGTTGTGCTGTTCTCCATCTCCCCAAAACCCCATTGAGGCAGGTGCAGCCATCACGACTACCCGCACCCACGGGGACCACCATGGGGGGGGTACGGGAGATGGAGGTCAGGCTGGTGCCTGGGGACAGGAGCACCCTGGCACAGGGAGGATTGGCCAACGTCTTCCCAAAAACTACTTGTGACCCAGCGCCTCCCAGAACCAAAGACAAGGTTTTCTCTCTCCAAACCCTTGTGCGAAACGACAGGCAAGTGACTGGAAAGACACGAAGAGGGAGCAGCTGCCTGTTTCCTCGCCATATTTTCTCCTCGCTTTCATCTGCTCTTCCTTCCATCTTCCCTCCCGCACTGCTTCACCTCCCACACCTCCCCACAGCTTAAAAGAAGCTTGGCGAAAGCACTGAAAGCCAGAGATTCAGCGTGTGCCTTCATCTGTGCCACAGGCGGCTGGAGAGAGCCTTCTGCCTTCTCCTCGCTCCCGCACAACACAGCCCTTCTTTTTCCTGCCACGCTCCCTGCAAACCTCTCGCAGCAGCCCTCCGCTGAAACTCTGAGGAAGTTTCACGGAAACTCTGAGGAAGTTTCATGGCACCGTGCTCCTCGCCAGCGTCCTGAGGCAGCCCCCGCTGCAGGACGGCAGCGCGTGCCCATGAGGGAGCAGAGACCCGTGCGTGGCTCCCCACTGCTCCAGCCCTGACGCAGGCAACAGCTGGTGCAGCCCCACAGCACCGGAGGCTGTTTAAACGCACGGACGCGGCACAGGGCCTTTATCAACTTGGAACTCAACAGAGTCACTTCGCAGCACGAAGAACAGCAGCCCAGGCTCAGCGCCCCACTTCCCCACTGCAAAAATACACATTTTCCTCATTCCACAAAACCCCCCTGTGCTGGGACACAACTTGCCTGGGGTTCCCACGGCCAGAGAGCATCTCCTCCTATTGCCAGCAGCCCCACAAGCCAGCCCCACCTGGCCTGGGGCCACCTCTATTTGAAGGCTCTTGATTTGCCCAATTACCCCGCAGCAGCCCTGGGTGCTAACGAGCAAACGGGCTCAGGTGGGCAGCAGGGCTGGCTCTCACCTGAGGGCTTCCCCCGCCGCGCGCAGCCCTCGCAGGCGAGAGGCTTGGACCGGCACGCACGGGCGCAGCGACGTTGGAGAGAGGGCTCCGAACTACTTCGCACGTGCACAGCCACTCATTACTGTTATTTCTGTGACATTATTAATTTCCCCACCTCTCATCTGCAGCTTTTCACTCGCTTCATTCCAACCTGCTTTAGCGCTGGGAGATGGAAATTAAACGCGGGCATTTATCCCGGAGCCACGCAGCCCTTTCCCTCCTCCTCCCCGCTCCATCGCGCCCAGTCCCCGTGTGCCAGGGGCTCCCAGTGCTCCCAGTCCGGGTCGGAGCTGGCAGAGCATGTGCACAGCCACTCATTACTGTTATTACTCTGGTTCTGGTTCACCCCCATAAATCGGGGCTCCGGTTTGCCCCCTTAAATGGGGGTTTTGCTAACAGCAGCAGCACAGCGTGGGGAAGCGTCCCCGTCCTCCGCACGGAGCCGGCGCACGCACAAGCGTGCACGGGGCAGCAGCCAAGCAGGGAAAAGGATACAGCGGCTGAGATATATTTGTTGGGAGTCATTAGCTACTCTCTGCGATCAATCTATTACCATAAACTTAAGCTTCCATATTCTTTCATTTTAAATGAATTTTCACATCGTATTTCCAAATGAGCTCTGCCTCCAGTCAGCTCCCATTTATCTAATAACGCTATGCAAATATTTTGTTATATTTCAATGAAATATGTCGAAAACTATTACCCAGCGCATTATCTCAGCATCAGCAGGGAGGCTCCGGTCCCTGCCACCGGCAGCCTGTCACTCATCCCGCCCCGAGCCAAGGGAGGATGAGGAGCCCCCACCCCGCTGCCACCCGGCGTGAAGGTCACCCGAGGCTGGCAGCGCTGTCCCGGGGTGGCGGGGGGGTCGCAGAGGGGGGCAAACCACCAGCAGTGCCGTGAAGCAGGACTGGGACGTGCCGGAGGGGGCTGCTCTCCCGGCTGTGCCCGAGCTCCGGCAGCTCCATGGGGCGGCAGCAGCCCCCTCGGACCCGACCCACAGTGTATTGCCCAGGCTGGTTTTGCTGGGCAAGAAGGGACATCGAAATGGCACCCTGGGGTGCGTGGCCGCTCAGTGGGAATGGCATTGCCAGCCCCCCCCCAGCCAGGGGCTCACCTGCAGCAGCCCCCCTTTGCTTCGGCCGCAGCAGGCGCATCAGACACGTAGAAGCGCGGCGGAGACCCACCTGATCCCCTTTCCCTTGCGCCACCCCTCCTCATGCGGGTCCTACCAGCCAGGACAGCTTCGTGGACGGGGGTCGATGTATTGATTACAGACCCTAAGCTCCATCAGCCTCCCTGGCCCCCAGACCCCCTCTCCCCCCGCGGCAGTGCTGTGCGGGGAGTAACTCCCACCGGCACGTGCGCGAGCGGCTTTTCGCACCGCAGGGCCCTGCAGCCGGGCGAGGATGGCTTCCCCAGAGCCGGGCGCCCGGCATAGAGGCAGAGGCGGCTCCTCGGGGGGCACATGGTGCCGCTGCCCCCCGGCCCCCGCTGCTGCGTTCCCCACGCCGGGTCAGCGCCGCTCGCGGGGGCTGCCTCCGTCTCCGTCCGCAGGGAGGGAGGAATCCTGCCTGGCTTGGAGCCTTCTCCTCGTTCCTCCGACGGGAGCCCTCTCCGCAGGGGCCGCGGGGCTCCGGCCATCGGGCTCTCAGCCAGGGTGGACCGCGTTTTATTCGGTAGCCCCCGCCCTGGGCTGGGATGGCAAGTTGCTTTTTTCCCTTCCTGCCCCAAGCACCGATTTGTGGGAGTGGGGCACAGTCCGGGAGCAACGCGCTTGTCTCTCGCAAGCCACAGGGCTGAGAAATCGCAGTAAATAACCTGCCTTTGACTTCCAGCAGGCACTGCTGTGGTACCGGTGCTGTATGGCTTCGGTTCTCCTCCCTCCCCTCGACTTGTTATTGCCAAAGGACACGATGTGTCATCCCCCCCCGGCCCCCTCTCCTGATCTCAGAACCTGGCTTTATAGATTTTTTTTTTTTAAAAGCACTTTTGTAATTTTAATTGGTATTCTGCAAACTCAGGGCCTTCCCTAAGGAGCTAGGATGTTTGTCTTCAAAAAGCCTTTTTTTCTCTTCCCGACAAATTTTTGAAAGTGCAAATTTTTTAAAGCACGAATTTTCCTGGCACAGATGAATGAGCTGCCATGTGCCCCCGCGCCACCCGCCCGCAGCCCAGGCCGCGTCCCCCGGGTCCCATGGGGAGAGGAGAAGCAGCGGGGCGATGCGGCACCCCTCCCGGCAGCGACACCCCCCGCCCCGCGCCCTCCCCTGCCCGGGGAGCGGGGTGCGGGCCCCAGCCCCGCCGCTGCCCGGCGAGCGGCCGCAGCATCCCCCCGCTCGCGCTCCCCTGCACTGCCGCCAAATGAAATAACTGCGACTCCCTTTTTATTTTCCATCTGACAGTAACGTATTGCAAACGCAGCCGGTTTTGACATCCTAATATCCAGGCTTGTATCCCTTGGGACAAACACGTCATCCGTTATCTGAGCAAGCGATTTGTACCGGGACAGTGGGGAGCAGGCAAACGGAGCAGACGGAGCATCGCGCAGGGGCTGCCGAGGGCTGGCCAGCAACCCGTCCTCACCCTGCCAGGGAAGGACGTCCCTGTGCCCCGAGCGCGGGGTTAAACGGCTTTTATCGCCGGCGCCGCTGGTCGCATCCTTGCCAGGGTGAAGAGGGCAAGGCTGAGAGGCCGGCGGGTGCAGGCGCGGTGATCGGCAGGGTGATGGCATGGCTGCGATTAGCAGGGCGGTGGCATGGCTCCGGCTTTTCTCCTGCCTCCAGCTCTGCCCGGCTGCCTTTTATCCGCCAGGGGAAGTGGCCGGCACATTCGGGGTGCCCATGCAGAGCCCCGCGACGGCGAGCCCACGTCACGCGCCCCAGCGTCACCTCGTCCGGCCGCCCGAGGGACTGCGCTCGCATTTCACAGGGCTCAGTGCCGGCAGCGTGGCCGTCTCATCAACACGGCAACAAAGCGCCTGTCACCAGGCTCATTTTGTCAGGCGGGATCTCAAATGGCTAATTTCCTTGTAGTAATGAGTAAATTAGCAGAATCTCTGATATGTTTTTGAGGCACTTATACTAATAAAAGGCGGAGCGGTGGCTAAATCCGTTGTGAAGCCTTGTGACCCCTGGCGTTAGAGGCGTGGGAAAACGATGGGCACGGGAGCTGGGAAAGCAGCGGTATCCCTCTGCCGGCTCCGACAGAGCCTGCTTGGAGCGGGGAGCCTCCAGGAGAGGATGGCTCGTAAGCGGTCCCGCCTGCACCACCCCAGGCTGCACCCGGGGACACGCAGCGGCGTTTCCTTGCGTTACCTGTGAGGACGTGCTCAGCCCGCCTGTCCCGCTCACCGTCCCCGGGAAAAGGATGGAGGCGCCGAGTTTGAACTCCTGCGTGGGGAGTTTGGGCTGCAGCCAGGGAGCGAGAGGTGGCGTGGCAGGGTGCTGCGGCCCCGCAGCTCTCGGCAGCGGCGGTTGAGCACAAGGCGCTGCCTTCAGGAAGGCACCGACCTGCCCGTTCTGTCCCCGATTGCTGGGAATTTTTCCCGTGGCTTTTCCTGTCCGCCTTTCTTTTTAGACCTTCATGCCGGCTCTATGCGCTCGCCATTGCTTCCCATGAAAAGGTTCACGCGGCTTAGGCTATATCAGAAAATCCATGGATTATTTTGCTGTATGTTTGAGGAATAAAAGTGGCGGAGCTTCACCAGCAATCCCTTGAGCAAGCAAGATGCAACGGTGGCTGGTGGCTGAGAGCAGAGCGAATGCAGGCTTTCTTATTTCTCTTCCCAACACCGCTCTCCTGCTCTTGCTCCGCCGAGAAAATTGATTGCTGGATGTTATTTAATCAAAGGCAGGAGCCGATTCCCGACTATCCGCCCTCCCGCCGCATCTGGCAGCCGAGCTCCCGCCGGCTCCAATCCAGGTCTCCCTGCGGTGGGGACGCACCCTCCCCGCTCCGGCTCCCACACCCCCCGGACCACCCGCACCCCCGGCCCCGCTCCCCCGTCCTGCTGGGCAATGCCGGGCACGACGAGGCCTGGCTCCGTTAGCTCCGCACAAAACGGCTTCTTTTACAGAAAGGGTGGCCTGCTCGGGGTGATGGATGGAGCTGTGGCAGCCGGGAGGGGCAGGAGCCGCAGGGCAGCAGCGGGACTGGGCTGCCGCCGGGGGACCCAGCAGGGACATGGGAAACGGGTGGGCAAAGGGCTCCGCGGGCAGCTTACCCCGCACCGGCCCCGGGGAGAGAGGCGGGTTGGAGCACGCCAGCCCCGTGTTCCCCGCTTTGCTCTCTTCATCGGCTTCTTGCTCCTCCACTGGGAAGGAGGAGATCCGTCGCCGCGGCTGCTCCCAAGCCCCGGCTCCCAGCCAGGCCAGGCTGCGGCGGGCGGACGGTGCCCCGGCAGCATCCCGGAGCTGCACGGCATCCTCAGCCCGGCTCCTCGCGGGGGACACCGGGGCTGAGACCACGGCCTCGGCCTCGAACCCGACTACGGGCCCTCCCGGCCCGCGCCGCCTCGCCCTTCCCAACCTGCCGCTGGCTTCGGGGAGGGGGGCGTTCACAAGCCGCTTGGCATTAAACTCTGTGAGGTAGGAAGCGAGAGGCTCGGTGCCCATGAATATTCTGGAGGAGGAGATGGATTAGTGTCTGAGACGCATCTGAAGGGATTTGCGAGGGAATTATTTATGGTGGTAACAAGTAAGCACTCATTTAGCTTATATTATACATTATACAAACAAGGCGTCGAGCTCTGGAAGTTAAGGCAGTAATGCCACTCTAAATTAAATTCATCAGTGCCTTAATTAACATCTATATTTAGTTCTTAATTAAGGGGAGTGGAGCTGGGGGGTTAGACGCTGCGCGGGGAGCGATCCCGTGCAGCTCGATGGGTTGGGGGAGCCGCTTCCCGCGATGCCCCAGGGAAGTTTGGGAGGAAAAAGTGAACTTGGCAACAACGGGAATAGGGAAGCAGCCGGGGCCGCGGCTTTCTTCTCCTGCCCCCCGCCCCCAGCCCGCACCCGCTTAATCGGTGGCTACAGCATGCGGCTTTGATCCCAGAAACCAAACCCCCCGTCTGATGGGTGACTCGATGTTATGCTAATCCGGGTTGATTGAGCTGAGATAATTACGCTTCATCCAGGTTTCCTGGGAGTTTGGAATAAATATTGATGCACAGCTGTCCCCCCGCTCAGGTACGTCGAGTGGAAAGCTCTTCCCCAGCTCCGGGCTTGCCCTGAGCCCGCCGACGGGCTGGGACCAGGACCGGTGCCAGGCGGGGGACACTGGTGGCCCTCCTGGTGCGGGAATCGAGTCCAAGCTCCCCCCGAGCGCCAGGCCAGGGGCTCGTGGGGCTGCCACCGGCTCCGAAGGGGCACGGCACCTGGCCGTGGGATCCTGCCCGCCGTGAAAAACCTTCATGGGGAGGCTTGGCAGGGCCGCTCCTGCCCGGGATGCTGCGGCAGCGGCGTGGGAGCCCCCGCTCCGCGCCCCCAGGGCTGGCAGGGGGCGAGGGGCGGCTGCAGCCGGGACCCCCCGGCAAGGGGCCGCCTGAGCCAACTCGGGGGCGAAAGGGATGCGAGAAAACAAGCTAATCAAATTATACATTCCTAAGAAGCATTTATAAGCCGTGTGCATTCTTTAATCTTAATTAGAAATCTTAGCAGCTCCCGCCGACTCTGTAATCAACGTTTGCGCGCGGCTGACCCCCACCGCGCTAACCTTGAGCGTCTCGAGCAGGTATTTGATGAGGGAGCTGGGGAGAGAGCCGGCTGCGCCGCGCTCCTTGTGGCGGGGAAGCCCGGGGGCACGGAGCCGCACGTCAGCGCCCAGCACCGGGGCGATGACGAGCGTTACGGCTGCGCTCTAATTCAACAGCCCGCGCTGACAATTCCAGGAGCCCCTAATAATCTCCCTCATTTGGCTCCACAGCATCCCTATTTGCAAATAAACATGATTTCCTTGCGCTCCCCGCGAGGGCAGGTGGCCAGGGGGTGCTGCCGGCTCGGGGGGCAGCGCTGGCATCGGGAAAATCATCCTGGATGGAGATTCCTGGCGGCGGCAGGGCAGGAGGCGGCGGTGCAGGAGAAGCCCTTCCCCGTGCTGGGGTGAAGCCGCAAGAGCGTCCCATCGCCGGGGCCAGACGCCGTAGTGCGCGTGGGGGGTGCCGTCCTCGCCCGCCTGGCACAGCGGAGTTCCCACTGGAAGAAAACAATCCAACGTGAGCCAAGAGCCCGCGGTCCTCGGGGAATCGCTGCCCCCTGCGCACGAACGACATGCTGTACACAGGCCCTCTGCAAACACTGCCGGCTGCGGAATTATTAACGGGCAGCCTGCGCTGCCTCTTCATTAGCGCCGAGGACAAACAGAAAGCTGTTTGCCGACCGCCGATTCCAGCTCCAGCTAAGCAAATTTGGAGAGCGATGGGCAAACAGGGAGCGGGCTGCCTGGCCGGACCCAGGCTGCGCAAGGCGCCGGGCTCGGCAGCGTCCCCCCGCCATGAGGCAGAGCGTTATGGGGCGCTTCGTTTTTTCCGCTAAGCTGACGCAAAGGATGCCTTTGGCGGGGGGGCAGGAGGAGCTGCAGAGACCCCCGCCCCGGGTCGGCGCCTGCAGAGCTGGCGGGGGCAGGAAGGAAAGGCCTCCTGCCTCCCCCCGGCAGCCGGGGGCTGGTTTTCACTGGCACTCGGGGATTTTTGGATGCTCTCCAGGGTTTCGTGCTCTGCCAGCCCCTCCCCGCCGAGAGCTGCGCGCTTCCCAGCCCACCCCCTGCGCGGCGCGTGTGTGTATATAAATATATACATGCAACAGGCATGCTTTATAGTAAACATAAACAAACACAAAGCTGCTCTGTGTTTGGTACGCAGAGGGAGCGCTTTCTGCCTCTCTGGGCTTGGCTGGACGGGGCGGGAGCACTCGCGGGGGCGAGGGGCAGCCGAGGTCCGCTGGCCACCGCCGCTGGGGACTGGTTTCGCCGGGAGAAGCCGCTGGGAAGGGCTGGTCCGAGCCCCCGTCGTGGCAGCTCTGCCGGGCCCTGCCTGCCGCCTGGGTTCCCGCACGCGGTTGCAAGCTCGGGAGTAAAGAAAGCAGCGGTGATAAATACGAGAGCCACCATCCCGGGCGTCACTCCCGTAATTTGCAGTTATTTAATAACCTCCTCGTGGCTTTAAGCGAGGCAGCCAAAAATCCTTCCCTCCGAGGGGAAAACGACGGGGCACTGCATCCTGGGTACCGGCATGCATAACTGCTAATAAGCAATAAAGACGGAGTTTTAGCAATAATTAAAGCTACCAACGGCGGATTCCCATGTCCTCAGCGTTAATGACCGCAGCCGCCCTGCGCAGCAAAGGAGAGGAGCGATGCCCGCGCCACCGGCGTGCCCGCTGCTGCCTGAAGCATCGCCAAAAAAACCCCACTCACCACGGGCAGCAGCACCCCTTTTATTTTATTTTATTTTATTTTATTTTATTTTATTTTATTTTATTATTTCATTTCATTTACTTAATTTCATTTTATTTCATTAAGCACCTTGAAACCAACAAGACCTCACCGGTGTAATCTGCTCCATCGATCGGCTCTGTTAGAAACTCACAGATTAATTAAGGAGGAGCGGGGTTCGGCCGCGGCCGCCGGGGAGAGCGGTACCCAGCACAGCGTCCTCCTCCCCGCTCTCTGCAGTGTGCCCCGGTGCTTGGGTGCCAGCGGGAGACCCCCGCGGAGATGCCACATCGGTCCCTGTGCCCCCCACCCCGCCCAAGGCAGGAGGGACAGGCGGCATGATTTGTTAGCATCTTCGCTTCTGGTCACGAAAAGAAATAAATAAATAAGGGGGGAGAAAAATCCCTGTGAACATGAGTAATGGCCCAGGAATGAGCAACCCGAGATAAAACTGAATAATAACATGTCAAAAACTACACGATGTGGGTTTTTATTCCCCAGCGGAGTTTCCTTCCTGCTAATCCATCACTGTAGAAGATGCAAGATTACTGCTTTCAGGAAAAACTCCGGGAGATAAATGTCAGTAAATTAGGGTTTATTATATTATTTAGGGCGATATAATTCCAAACATTCCTTTATTAAATTATTTATGCCCTTGGCGGTGGCTCGGCTGGGCAGCCGCCCTCCCCGGTAGCATCCCCCCGTGGCGGGTGGCCGCGGCGGTGGGCGAGGAGGGGACAGCAGCGGTGACAGCCTCGGCTGAGCCACGGCATCCCGTCAGCGGGGACGCCAGCCCGGATGGATCTGCAGGGTCCCCATCGTCCCCCCCGGCCCTGCAGCCCCTTCAGGGGTGGCGTCCCCCGGGCCACGGGTGTGGGGGGAGCTCCCCTGCTGCCGCGCAAACGAGCCCCGTCCCGCTCCCCTCCCCGCCGGCGCTTCAACAAGGTGTCGGGCGCTTTCCCACAAATTGCAGCAAAATTACAGTCACGTCAATAACGAAAGGCTTGTCCTCCCGAGGGGAGGCTGGCAGGAACCAGCCGTCCTGCTGAAAGACAAATGTACCCTGTATTTAAATCCAGCGGCAGAGATGCTCGCCGCTGTACGGCCCTTCTGTTAGCGCGCGGCAGAGCCCGGCGGATAGGTCAGCGCTGTCAGAAAAATGAAAGGAGACGCGAGGCCGGGACAAGCAAAGCAGGTAGGGAAAGGTGAACTTTGTCATGGCGGGGAAAAGTGGCCGCTGACAGAAATTTAGCGTGCCTAATGAGCAGCCCGGCGCCTCCGTGGCAGGCCTGACATCTCTGTTTTCCCAAAGAAGGAGCGGACGGGACCGCTGTGCATCCCACGGGAGCCGGGCAGTGCCCGGGAGCCCACGGCGGGGCAGCCGGGCTCCGTTTCGCCCTGGCTCCATCACCATTGCCGGCTGGCTTCCCGAGCCCGGCGCCGACAGCGGTACTGTGCAAAGCTCCGCTCGCTGCTGGGAGCAGAGCTGGCAGCAAGGGATGGAGAAACCCTGCCCTGGTGAGGAGATGGAGCAGGTGCCCACGAGGTCACCACTCGGTTCGCACGGCTGTCCCTCAGGCACCTGGCATCAGCCCCGCCACCGCCGAGGATGGTACCCGCTGCCAGCGCCCACCAGCATCGTCCCCGGAGCCGCGCTCCCCTGCCAAGAGCAGCCTCATCCCGCCTGCATCGGGCTGCGCCGCGAAGGCGGCAGCCACGGCATCCCTTCTCGTTAGCTGTCCCCGGCCCCGCGCGGCCGGCTAACGAGACCGGAGCTGACAGAGGAGGATTACCCGCTCCCAGGAAGCCGGCGTGATTGTGTTTACTCCAAAACCTGGGCCGATTTAGTTGTCGGTGCGCATCATTAATCTTCTTCTACAATCCCTTCCCCATCTGCTCCCACTTTTTAATGAACTGCCACTTGCCACACTCAATAAAATCAGTGCTTCGCAAGGATCGCAGCGAGAGGGGGAAGTGAGAGGCGACGCGGGGAGGGAGGGGACGGCGATAAAGATCCGCACTTTGCTTTGGGAAGATGCTGCCTCATCTACATGGGCAAATGAATCGCAACATCCTGCCCTGAGACACTTTTGGCTGTCTTGCCCCCGAGCAAGTTACTAATAACCACATCAGACCGCGCCGAACGCGAGCCTTACAAGGCAAAATGTCAGCCCAAGTTTGATCCCAGCTACGCTGTTTTACACAATTATTTTCAGCGCATGAATACTGCAGGCGGCACCGAGATTGTAGTTTTCCAGCTTGCTGGCAGCTCTGGGGATTCATCCGATATCAGGCTATTACCTTCTGATTACTTTCCTTGGCAGCCAACCCGTTTGGAGCTGGCAAATAAACAATAGGGAAGAGTGTGATGGGGAGCTTAGCTTTCAAATTACACTTTTCAATCATTTGTCACACCAAAGGTATAATGAGTGTTTAATACAAAACTCAAAAGACTGAGGGGCTGGGGGAGGCGGCGCTTTGCTTGCGTGGAGGACGCTGAGTTTGGGTAGGGCTCGGAAACTTCCTCTCCATTGCTCTGGCTTTCTGCTTGGAATCGTGGCCAGCCCAACCCGGCAGGACCTGCTGGAAAAACCCCATGCCCATGATCCGGGCTGGGACGGCCGACAGGGAAAAGAGCCAAAACCCCACCCGGGCATCACCCGGGCTGGGGCAGGACACGGAGGGTGCCATCCCAACACGCCGATAGGGACATCCCCGTCCCCGGCGACGGGATGGGCTGGTGCGGGATGCACAGCCACCCGCCCGCGCTAATCCTCCAGCATTTGTTGCCTTAATGTTACTCGTGATCAGACTATCTCACGTTAATGTGGATCTAATGTAGAAATCCATACGAGCTCCAGAGTCATTTGGTATTAATTAAACGCCGCCGTTATATTACTGGGATTGCTTTCTGTTTATTGCTCTCTGCAATTAGCAGACGAGACCTGCTCCGCAGCTGCGCTGCCTCCCCGCGCAGAACCTCCGAGCCCAGCGCCCGGTGATGGCGAGGGGGGCCAGCAGCCCCCCCAAACCGCCTCTTGCCCCCAGCAAAGTTTCCTGCCGCAGCCTCGGAGGAGAAGATGCTTCGGGAGGCAGAAGGATGCTGCCTCGGCCCCGGCATCCTCCTCCAAGGTGTTTCAGTCCTGTCTTGTTATTGAAGCTCGCCGTCCCTCTGCCCACATGTCAGACGAGAGAGAAGAATAGAAATCGCTCCTTAAAGTTCACAACCCGTCACTCCGGCTTTCAGAAATACAAGCAAAAATGGCAAAGCAGTAGGGGGAAAATCCATTTCTTTCGAGATGATCTTTCCCTGGAACATGTCCTGTTGATTTGCAGTCAGGGAAAGGCGAGTGTGTTTGTCTGAGATAGGGGAATCAGATCTGTCTAAACTCTCCTCTACTCCAAACTCCCCCCTTCAAAAGACCTTTTTTAAAAAAAAGAGAAAAGCCTTCAGAGAGAAACCTCTCCTGTTCGAAGCCCTTTCCTTGGTGACCGGGCCCCCCGAGGACCTTCTGCCCTTCACCTGCGCCAGCGGCACCGGGGGCACGGAGCCGGGACCAGACTTTTCCCGGCTGGGGGGGTTTGGGCTGGACGCCGCGATCCCCAGAGGCCCTCGGACCGCGCTCGGCACCGCGGTGACCCGCCACGTCCTGCTGGTGGCCGGGTCGAACGCCTTCATTTGTAAAGGGACAAAAGGACTTTGCGGGGACGCCTCGGGCTCCCGCAGCTCCCAGGGGACCGACGCGGCGGCGAGCCCCGCAGCCGAGCCCGCCCGCTGCTCCCGCGGCCCCTTCCAGCGCCCTCCCCGCAGGGAGAGGGGGGCCGGAGCCCCCCGGGGCTGCCCAGGGGCCGGCGGCTGGGCGCGGGGCACCACAGACCCACGGAGGGTGCGGGTCGCGGGGGACCTTAAAGGCCACCCCGCTCCACCGCCCCGCCCCGGGCAGGGACCCCTCCCCCGCCATGCGCCGGCGGGGCCGGGCCTCTCGTTAGAGCCAATTAGTAACTGCGGCGACCCGGCAGCCGGCCACCGGCGGGGGACGCGGGGCCCTGCGCCGGTGCAGCACTGCCATCTCCCGTCCGCGCCGCCGCGGGGACGGCCCGGGGCAGCCCCCGCTCTGCCAGGGGGTCCCCGCCGGGGCTCCCCGTCCCTCCGCCGCCAGCTCCTGCAGCCTGGGCTCCGCGGCTCCCGCCTTTCTCCTGCCCCTCGCCGCTGCCCCCGCCCCGGCGGCATCCCCGGGTGCGGCATCCCCGGGTGCGGCATCCCCGGGTGCGGCATCCCCCGCGGGACCCCTCCGGCGTGGGAGGTTGCGGGGGGGGGGGGCTACCGGCCCCCCGGCACCAGCCAGGGTCTGCGTGGCCGGTGCTGGTCCCCGCAGGAAGCCGCCGGTCTCTCAGCAGGCGCGGAAAGGGGAAATCGCAGCGCAGCTCTCAATTAGCAAAATAAACCGGAGAAAAATAAACTCTTCATCAAAAAGAAAGGGGAAAAAACAATAATACAGGGAGTGTGACCTATAAACATCTGCTCATGTTCCCCTCCAGTTATTGCAGAGAGAGAAGCCAAAGTTATTTCAGGCTTCTCATACATCTGGGCAGGGTTTTCGGGTTTGTTTTGCTTCTTTCCTGCCACCGCCCATCACTTTTCAGGCTGTAACCTCTGAAAGGCCCCACGGAACGGATTAGAGTGTTAAATCTCCCTGTCGTTATTTGCAGGTAATGCCCCTAAATCCTCGCCGTGACGGGGAATGCAGCGGGGAGGTCTGGCGGGTCCCCGAGCCCCTTCCTAGCCCAGGGAAGCGTCCTGTGGGGGGGCTGCGCGGCTCCCTGCCCTCCCAGCCACCGGCCCAGCCCCGGGGGATTGCCATCCACCGAAAAACACGGCATCTTCACGCGTGCTCTCCCGCAGCCCCTCGTTCCTCACCAGGATGAGCAGCTCCTCACTTTGCTTCCCTGAAGGCGGCCCTTCGGCAGAGCCCCGCTCCCCGCGGGAACCCACACCGCCTCGGGGGCAGCAGCCCGGGGTCTCCCCAGGAGCCCCCACCCCTGCTGGGGTGCCCCAGGGTGGTCGTGGCTGCTCAGCCGGGTGTTACAGGGGGGTCATCGGGGGGGAGGCCGCTGCAAAGCCCTGCCTTGCCTTTAGCCAGGTGCAAGGGATGCTCTCCAAAGGCAGGATGTGGCCGCCCGCCCATCCCCAGGAAGGCACGGGAGAACTGGGGAGAACTGGGAAAGGCAGCGAAGAACAAAACCCAAACAGCGCCTACGGAGCCGGGAAATCTCAGGAGAGGAGAGGAGAGGGAAGCAGTTTGTGTAACCTTGGAGACGGAGACAAGGAGCCCGAAGTGGAGGGAGCGCAGCGCCCGGAGCACCCGGGATGGGTGGCACCACAGAGGGCTCCGGGGGTGCTCTGACCCCCTTCCCAAAGGCCCCCCTCGACAAGGGAGAGCCTGGCAGAGGGAATGCAGCCCCTGAGGGTCTGGAGGAGCAGGACGCGGCGCTGCAGAGCAGCCGTTGGGTGGAGAGGGAGCGGGAGGGTTAGGCAGATGAGATAGCGGAAGAAGAAAGAAGTGACGTGGAAGAATAAAGGGAGCGAAGCGGAGACGCGACGTTGACGCAGGAGAGGAGAAAAAAGATCGGATATGAAATACGAGAGATCAAGGACAAAAGCTGTAAAGAGGCTGCACCGGCACTCCAGCCACCACGACACAGCCAGAATTGTCTGTTTTGTTAAGCGCTATACCCGTTTTGCTAAATCCCAACCACCGTCGCACGCCATTCCTCCAGAGCAAGCCACGTCTTGCCGTTCCCTCAGAACCTGGGCTGACTTCTTCTTTTCTTGCTTTCCACCTACCCCATCCCTGCTCTTTCTGTTTTGCACAAACCCCTTTGCGCAAAACTCCAGATTCTGCCCTGCCTGGCCCCAAACGCAGCGAGGGAGCGGGAGCCTGTCCCGGGGCACCCGGGCTCTGAAAGCAGCAGATACCTGGTGAGATACATCCATCGCGTCTGGGAGTGGTCCGTGTTCCTCTGAACTCACCTGGGGTAGAGATATTTAAAAACAACGTTTAAAAAAAATAAAAAAAATAAAGCCAGTGAGATCTGGAGCCCGGCGTCTGGGAGCAGGTCCGGGAACAGCCATGTCCCCTCCGTGGCTCTGGAGGGAGGGGGGGTGCAGGGAGCCGCTGCCCCACCAGCCCCACCACGCCACGCTCTGCAAGGGACAGCTCGGTTAATGTAGGGCATCAAACAGCCCGCAATTAGCTCTTGATCTTAATTACACACGTTACTGATGAGCTCATCAACTTAATCTAATTAGTCTGCAGAGCTCAATTGCCTGTCCCTTTTTCTTAAATAATGTGCTATGTAAGCCCATTATCCCTTTTGATGAAACCTGTTCGCTTACACGATTTGTCAGGCGGGCGCAGCACCGGCCGCCTGGCACGGCCAGCGCTGCCCCCTGCCCCCACGGCGCCGGCACCTGCCACCACCACCCCGCGTCCCCCCCTGTCCCCAGGGATGGGGGACGGTGCTTTCCCCAGGGGCTGCTGCGCTGGGACACCTGGGCTGGGCAGCGCCGAGCTCCCGGCCCCCTTCCCCGCCTGTCGCGAGGCTCGGGAAATGCCATCGGCGGCTGGCAGCGGCCGTCACACCCCAGGGTCCCCAAGGGGTCTCCAAGGAGCCCCCGGTGCCGCAGCCGTCGCCTCCCGCCCCGAGCCGGTGCTTCCAGGAACCTGCCCTCGCCCTCTCCCCGAGCAGGAATCAATGAAATCCCCTAAAAGCTCATAACTCGGAGGTAATTATAAGAAGCATCAATTACCCAGCGATGTGGGTTTCATGAATTCAATTAATTTGCATAGTGATCGATTCAGGCGGGTCCTCTCCGGGTCCCTGGAGGAAGTTAGGACATTGTTCTGCGCGCTATTGATTTTACAATGCAAAACCAAAGCGCGCTCTCCTCTTATTCAGAGCTGCTCATTCAGCCATATTAACTTTCAGATCATTTATTTTTGTATGTCTTTCAACTCTGTTTGTTGCTATCACACAAATGCAGAGTATTACATTGTAGAGAATAATTGAATCAATACAGTCATGGTACTCTGGGTCTCCCAGGCTCGCAGGAGCGCGAGCTGGCAGGAGCCCGCGCGCAGCCTGAGAGGGGGTTTTTTTGTTTTTTTTTTTTAACCTTTCCAGTTATTAAAACGCTCGTCTGGCTACATATTAACTTTCTGCACCGCGCGGCTGTTATTGTTTCGCCCACACCCGAGTGGGAGATGCCAGCGCTGCCACGAAGACGCTGCTTGGCTTTCTCCGAGCATCCTTGCATCCCTCGGCGGGGATGCTGCTGCCCGGTGGCGGGGCTCTGTGTCGGCGTGGGGACCCGGACTGCCCTCCTCGCCCCCCAGCCCCCCTCGCCCCCCAGCCCTCCTCAGCTCTCCAACCCCCTCCTCACACCCCCAGCCCTCCTTCCCCTCTCCACCCTTCTCGGTGGCAGGTGGCCACAGGCAAACAAGGGACGGGGCGAGAGGAAGAAGCCCCTTCAAACGATGAGGCCACCGCACAAAGGAAGAATCCTCCTTCAGGTTGAAACGGCTCTGAAAAGAGAGGGCTCTTTAATTCTGCTTCCCCTCCCACTGGGATATTAGACAGCTAAATAGCGGCGCGCCTGTTTCCTTCTGATAACCGGTTCCCAACGAGCACCCTAATTGTCCCCGGCCCCTCTCCGCCATCGTACAGAGCAGGTCATTTACTGCCCGGCACACGCAGCTAAACACAAATCCATTTTCCAAGGGAAATTTCTATTCTTATCTGGGTTCTGCAAGAGGGTTGCGAGCGGCCCCTGTTAATTGAAGCTTTGGTGTTTGTTGGAGGAGGCCTCTAATCAGCTCCGTGAAGGGCTGAGACGCTGCGTCGGGCAGCGCCGGGCTCGGCGGCCGTGCCGGGATGGCTGCGCCGGGAAGGGCACCCAACGGAAGAGCCCACGGCACAGAGAAACACCGTCTCGGCGATGGAGGGTTTCAGCCGAGGTGCCCCGGGGCACCCAGCCCTCGGCGGCGGGCTGGTGGCCAGGGCACACGCCGACCTGCAGCGCCGAGCGCCCGCCCGCGCTTCCCAAGGGTAAGGCGGCTTTTCAAGCGCTTTGGCTCCTCTTCTGCAATATCCTCCAGCAAATCAAGCATCCCCTTCTTGGGATGTTTTCAATCTGTTTTATGTTGATTTTAATTAAAGAATTTGAAACTGAACAAACAGTTCGTAGCAGGTGGCCATACAAGTGTGAAATAAGCAAACTGTTTTATCTGCCACAAACTCCACCAGTAAATTCCTTCAAATTAATCCCAGCCTCCAAAAGGCCGCTGACTCCGTTTGGGCTCTGCCATTCTCCAAATATTTGCCTTCATCCCGGCGCCAGGAGCAGGCGTGGCGGGGAGCTGGGATGTACGGTGGCTCCGGCTCCAGCACCAGCAGGAAAATTGCACCCTGGATTTGGGAGCGGCTCCTGGCGCCCGGCTGCACCCGGTAATGCCACCGGCATCAAGGCAAAGAGGAACCCACCCCCATCCTCATTCTCCTCCTCTCCAGGGCAGCACGTCCTGCCCGAGCTGCCGCCGGCTCCGCTGCAGGACCGTCCTCTGCAGCCGTGACCTTGATGGCGCAGAGGCAGCCGAGGGCCTTTGCCCAGGTAACGGGCCCTGCATAGTGATGGCCCCCCCGGGGAAGGCAGAAGCGAAGCACAGATGCCCACAAGCTTTTCTTCTTGCAAGGCTGCGCCGGCGATAGCCAGGGGAGCGAAAAAACAAAACAGAAGGGAGAAGAAAGGCACGCACGTGCTCCTCTTCATCTCGCACTCCTGCCCTCTGTCAGGAACCTCATCGGTGGCTTCAGGAGATCACGTTTTGCCGTCTGGAAACGCCACTTCCCTCCCCGGCTGAAGGCGGAGAGGAGCCGCGGGCTCAGGCGGTGTCTTGGGTCCCGTTCCCCGGCCTGGCTGGTGCCCTCACACCGTGCCCACACACTCGCCAGTGCCTGGGACCCCCCGCACCGGGACACACCGGTCCCTGCAAGCACCATCACCAGCTGGGAAGGAGCTGTTTGCATCTCTCCTCCTCGCTGCTCCGAGCGCTGCCGGGTCTGGGGCTTTAATATCACTCTCTATGGCTCCCTGTCCGCCACCCCAGCTCTTTGTCCCCCCCCGTTGCGGGGAAGGAGGCCACGCCAGCAGCAGGTCTCACGGCAGGGCGCGGGGTATCGTTCCCTCGGCTCGGCGGAGGGACCACGCTCCTGCCCGGCACCCCCACACTGGTTTCCATGGCAGTGGCAAGCGCTGCTCCCTGCTCCTGCCTGCTCCTGCCTGCTCCTGCCATGCATCCAGGCAGCACGAGGCCCTCTGCTCCCCTTCCCCGCCCAGGGGGGCTTTGGGGTGCGCATCGCTCCCCGTCCCCTGCTCTGCTGCCCCGCCAGCCCCACTGAAGGGGAGCGGGCAGAGGTGGGACCGCTCGCCCGGGCACCGTGGGATGCAGCTCTCACTCCATCCCGGCCACGGAGCCGCCGAGCAGGAGGCTCCCGGCTCCAACCTGGCTCCTTTCAGCAGGAGAGACGACTGTCCGTCAGCTCCTTTTCTCCCTGCGATGTTCAGAGCATGTTTAACATCCCATCTCTCCTGTTCGCCCTCCCCGGTGACCCGGCGCGGGGAAATCAGAGCAGCGCTCCCGGTCAGCCCGTGCCAGCCGAGCTGCCCGGATAATTACAAGATGTTCCGCTTTCCTGGGATTACCGTCGGTGCTTCTTCTCAATAAATATGGATGCGCAGCTGCTGCTAAAAAGAATCAACAAAAATAAAGCGGGGCAGGCTGCGTGCCCTGCGCGCTTCCCTCCCAGCGTGCGGTCCCAGCGCTGCCTCTGGCCCGGATTCAGGCAGGTTGGAGGCAGGGAGGGGGCGGATCGGGATGTTTCTCTCCAAACACCGGGCTCAGGTGTCTGCGAAAACACAAAGCAATGCTAACAAATGCGTTGGGAAGGATAGGGGATTTAATAGGAAATTAGGCAGTGCTGCCTCTCCTGCAGCCTCGCCCCGAAGCCGGGAAGGGGCGTCGAGATGAAACACCTTCAACACCTTCCATGTCGCACCAGCACCGGCGTTCCTCATCCCTACAGTTCCTCCTGGCCTTTAAAGGCAACGATGTGCTCTTCTCCTTATATTAATCTCCTGATCACTAAATTAATTTCCATCTCAGTTACAGCACATTCAGACTCTATTAGTAAATCATGTCCTAGCTGCTTAGCAACTTTTGTTATAAGATTCCTATTAGATCGCGTTTCAAACCGGCGGAGATGGAACAGCTATTATCTTAATAACTTAAACATTAAAGGCGCTTCGGCGGAGACGGGGAGCGCTCCCGCTGCCGGCGGCCCTGCACCCAGGCGTGCGCAGCCCCTGCGTGCACACCCAGGGGATGGCGGGGACCCCCGCGCCTCCCGCCTCGGGGGGAGCCCACCCCGCGCCCCCACCGTCCCCGGGGCCGGCGGCGGGCCGCAGCGCACGTCTCTCCTCCCTCCTGAAGCCCAGGCAGAGCCGCTCCCCCGCTGGGCTTCATTTCAGAGTCCGGGGCTGTCATTATCATTACGGGGAGGAAAAAGCAGAGGAGCGTTTGCTGGCTCATCTGTGCGCCCGTTTTCATCCCACCCCGCAGCGCGTCCCCCCCGGCACGGGGCAGGACGGGGGCGCGGGGTGCCCAACGGCACCCATGCCCTGCTGCAGGGCAGCTGAGGGGCAGCGCAGGGTCGGAGCCCGGCTCGGGGGGCGCGGGGGGCGCGCAGCCATGGCCAGGCAGCGTACGTGCCCACCCAGCCGGGGCGGGGAGGCTGGGCTGGCGACCGCCGGCTGCAGCTTGCCTCCGCCACCCGGCCCTCTTCCCCCCGCGCCGCGCCGCACGCCCACTCCTCCAGCTCATCGGCGTGAAATTTAATTTGCAGCAATCAGCTGGAGGTGAGGCAGGCGCCAAATTAGCTCGACGTGGCGCTCTCGCCTCCTCCCAGGGCCCCCCTCCCCGGCTGGCAGGCAGTGGAGGCATGCAGCCCCCCTGCCCCGCCGATGCCCGGCCCCCCAGCCCCATCCCACCCCGGCCGGGGGGGATCGCCCCAGCTGGGACGTCGGAGCGGTAAGAAGCCACTGCCGTGCTCCTCCTGTCTGGTTCCACGAGCGACGCAGAGGGTGAGTTATGGCGTGGCTGGATGCACACATATTCTGATAAGGAAGAATAATAACTTGTCAAAGATATATATGATATGTGTTTTCTTTCCAGACAGAATATATATTGGGATAATTCATCAACTCGCCTGGCACTGGCCAGAAGAGAGACAGAAGAAGAGAAGAGAGAAGGAATCACCATAAAAAGAAGCCAACGTGGAAAGAGCCCTTGGCACTGAGTCCCGTGCCCGGCAGGGACCCCTGGCCGGCTCCTTCTCCCCGAGCCCGTGGCCGTCCGTGAGCGGAGCCCCGGGAAGGATAAAGTGGGGGGATGCCGGCCGGCAGAGCGGCATTTCGCAGCGGCAGGGCTGCCGAGCGGGCAGAGGCTTTAGCAGCAAGCCGCCGTGTTTATCCAAAGAGGCCACCTGAGATAACAGCGGCTTTACCGTACCAAGCCCTAAATCCAGCTGATGCGCGACGGCAGAGCAGAGCGGCGTTCCCTCCGGCCAGAGCGCTCCTGCCGAGCCACCGTCACCTCCCGCCGATGCCCACCCCGGCCTCCCGCACCCCAAAAGCCGCTCTCTGCTGCAAACCACGCTGCACCCCCCCGAGCATCTGCCTGATGGGCTGCTGCTCCGGCAAACGCAGGCTCCATCCATCGGCAATTCCCTGCTCCCCACAGCGGGCGCCTCCTCGCCGCTCCCCGGCAGCCAGACGGTGCAGCCACCAAGCGCGCGCCCACGAAGACGGCCAGATTTCCCTCCCGTGAGCCGGGGGATTAGAAATAAAGCTCCTCGCCAATTAATTAGCAATTACTTTGTTTGAAAGATAAACGCGCCGGTAAATAAAAGTCATTGCCAGGCGGAGTGGCACCGAGCGGGCGCAGGGGGAAAGCGGAGGCTGCGTCCCCGGCAGGGGGAGAAGGGCTGTCCCGTCCCCACAGTGTCCCCTGCCTCAGTCCCTCTTTGCCAACAGAGGGTCCCCGGTTGCCCCACGGTGTCAGCGAGCCGGCGTGCATGGCTACTGCCGCTCCGCGACCACCGCGGTGTGCCACAGCCAGCCCCCGGGTCACTGCGGGGCTGAAAGCTGGCACATCCCGATCCGGCAAACCCAGGGACCGCAGGGAGCCGCAGGATGGGTTTGTGGAGTGATTTGTCAACTGACAAGCAAAAATATATTACCAATTTAGGCCTGTGATTTGCCTGCAACTTTTTAATCCTTGAGATGTTGTTGAATAGATTAAAGTGTCGGCTTTGATCCATGCGTTTGGATGGAAACATAAATATTGCCGGCGCTTATCCTCCAGCGCCCGGCCTGCCAAGGGCTGCTGCCCGGCCGTGCCCTCCCCACCGCGCTGCTTCTGCAGGGACCTTTTCCCACCCCCTCTCCTTCGGCAGCCCTGGGTCCTGGTCCCTCGTCCCCTGGGTTGACGGCCGCTCACAGGGTCGCGCTGGCACGGGAGGAGGCGGCCGCGGAGCGCGAGCAGGAGCAGGATTTGGGTGGTAATCCTGTCTCTCCTCCCTGCACGCTCGGCCGATCACGCCAGCCTCCTGCACTGCCGGGCGGCGCGAGTGGGCTTCACGCCTCCCAGGCCGGCTGTCGGAGCAAATCCTGCTGGCACGGAGCCGTCGAGAGGGGCTACAGGCGCGCAGAGGCTTCCCCTCCACTCTCCGGGGCTGCATCCCTGTTCCCATCCCTCCCTCCTGCAGCCCTGGCACAGGCAGCCATCGCCCCAGGCTGACTCTTCCACTTGCAGGGCCTTCTCCACAACTTTGCCCTTTTCCTGGGAAAACGCCTCACTCGGGCTGCAGCCATCGCCCTAGGAAGCCCCTATTTGCATTTTCCCCGGGAGCAGGCAGGGGTGAGAGTGGGATGAAGGTCCCAGGCAGCACCACGGCAGAGAAGGCCGGTGGCAAACAGCTCGCGGCAGCAGACAGGCAGGCAGCGCTCAGACAGGAGCCCCCAAAGCGTGGCGTTAGCGAGGCGAGGTGCGGAACTACGCTGACATTTTATTTCGGGGAAATTTGGGTGGACGCGCCAAGGTTTTAATGCTGGCCTGAAAGCGCGGGCTGGGCTGGAGAGCTGTTTGCGCCGCTCAGGTGGAGCCTCCATCAGCAAACGGATGCACCTGGGATGAGGGATGCGCATCCCAGGCGCGGGATGTGCCACCAGGACCAGGACGAAGACCCAGGACCAGGATGGGGACGGGGCCCAGGACCATTCCCACGCGTGGCACCACCACCCGCAGCCAGGCGGGACGTGGCCCCGCGTGGTGCTGCGGTGGCGCGAGCCAAGCACCTGCTCCTGCTACAATAAGCAGAGATCAATGTTCTGGGTAATTTTATGATGCAGAAATGCGCAGCATAATTCAATTTTCAGCAAGGGAAACAAATGAATCTCCGCTTGCTCCCGTCTCGTTTTTCCCCCCTCCTTCCCACCCTCATTTGATACCGCTCCATGTGGCAACATCAAACGATCTCTGAATATTTTAGCTCCTGTAAAATATTTATATTAGAACACAAGGAAGGAAATTGGTCGCTTCCAAGCCATGTAAACATATGCCTTCTAACAGCTGGATCCCTGGCAGCGCTCGCCAGGCGAGGAAGCGGCTGCCACACTCCCAGGTATTTAAAACACTTGGTGGCCGAGCCGCACCGGGGAAGGGCAGGGGAGGACCGGTGTCTCCAGCACCGGGCGACACAGAGATGCTCCAGCCCTGCCGGATCCGCTGCCGATGGAGCACCGCACGCCCCGGCAACGGCGGCTGCCTTTGCCCTGGGCAAAGGGTGGGCAAAGGGGGTGTGCTGAAGCCCCCAGAAGAGCGGGGGGAGCGCGGGGGCCTGCCCTCCGCCCCGGCGAAGCAGCACCGCCTCCAGCCGGCTGGAGATTAATTGAGGACCGCCATTAAAATGTCACCAAGAAAATTATTAAGTTAAGGTAAACCACTTCCCCGCGTCAAAAGCAAAGGCAATCAGTCCCAAGCATGTCCCCCTAGGAAATTATGTGGAGTAATTAATCAAAAAGCTAATGAGAAATGTGTTTTCTTTCCCAGCCTAACACCACATCATATTCTTATTAGCCAAGGTTATTACAATAGTAATCATGCATGCTCCGAGTTCAAATTGGGTTTTTTTGCTCCACTGCCACCAATTTAGAAAGCCATTAATGGAAAAGATAAACCCCGATACACAAAGCAGCCCTTTGTGTTGATTCACCTGCCGCGCGATAATCGCCACACGCGACCTGCACCCTGCCAACATATGTTCCCCGTCACCCAATTACGGGCCACCGCCATGGGCGCCGCGGGAAGCTCTCCCCCAGCGGCACAACGCAGACAGCCGCCGGCGGCTCGCCCCTTCGGCCCGTCCGCCCTCTTTGTTGGGACGCCTGGGATCGGAGTTGTTCCAGAAATCCGTCTGCGGGCGGGTAATTTGCTCGATACGATGGGTTCCCCCCCCCCGGCTGCCAATCTTTCCGGCCCTAAAGTGCACAGTCAGCAGCCTGGCGAAGGGAAAACATCTCTGTTTGATATTCAGCATTAAATAATTCAGCCCCCTACAGAGAGAGCGGGGAGAAGAATGAGCCTGACAAAAAACATAAAGATTCCCTGCGCCCTGTTACAACTGCATTGACCTGATTAGCTCGCTGGAGGGATGCTGAGCCGCGCTGGAGCGGCGCGGGGAAACCCCGTCTCGCCGTGCCAGCCCAGCGGAGGGGACGGCGGAGGGGCCAGCGAAGCTCTCCAGCGTGCCGGACCCCCTTCTCATTCTGTGTTTTCTTGCAAAAGTCTGTTTTTCTTGCTTGCACATATGCGCAGTGGAGGTCTTGCTGCAACAGCGCGTTCCCTTGCCCAGGAGCCTTCTCATCTCGCACCTTCCCTCCACAGCTCCGCTGGCTGCCTCCCTGGGGGCTTCGTCTGCAGGAGCCGAGGGGCTGGAGCCCCCATCCATCCATCCATCCATCCATCCATCCATCCATCCACCCACCCATCCCTCCCGCCCCAGGGGACCGCGCTGCCGATGCCGGCAGATGCTCTGCCCTGAGCAGCCCAGCTCCCAGTCTCCCCGCAGAGCCTGCGCCGCCGCCTCGCAGCCGGCACGCTCTCTCCAGGATGTTTGGCAGCTCTGGCTTTGATGTGCGGATTAATGAGAACTGCCACTGCTGGAGCAAAGCCTTCAGAAGCCCAAAGGCAGGGCCTGGGGCAAGACTGGAGGGGACGACGCTCTCCGCGCGCTCCCTTTGATTGCTCCGTGCTCGGCTTTGCCTGCCGGCAGCGGGGCGAGACGGCAGCTTGGCGGGATGGCGGCAGAGAAAGTCGGGCTGCCCGGGGTTGGCTGGCTTCAGCGGGGGCCATGGCCTCGCCGGGAGCCCTGGCCGGTCCCGCTGGCCACCACCGCCGGGGCTGCCTTTGCAAAGGCACCCTGGCGCGTCAGCCCAGGCAAACACCGACATCCCGGCGAGGGGCAGGAGTCGGGGCGCTGCGGGAGCCCCGGCTGGAGCCACACAATGCTGCTTCCACGCTGCCGGCTGGCTCCCTGCTCCTTGCCGCCCCACTGGAGAAGGTCGCGGACGCTCACCTGCAGCAGCACCGGCTGACGGAGGGATGCGGTGTCCCCATGTCCGCTGCCAGGGCTGGGGACCTCACGGCACCTGAGCGGGGCTGGGTTCGGCCAATGTCCCGGCACTGCAGTGGCCGGCTCTGCTGGCGGGGCAGCCAAGCGCACCTGGAGAGAAAACAACAACGTCGCCATCAAAACGCCCCAAAGGGGAGCCGACGCAACATCATAAACTCCCTCCTAATCCGCTCCCTGCACAACCTGTGGGCATGACGCTCCCCAGCGCCTCAGCAAGCACGCGAGGAGCACAGCCCGGGGCCAGAGCTGAGGAGCTCGCGGCGTGAGCAGCAGCCCAGCGCCTCCGATCCCCCCCTACAGCAGGGGTCCCTTCTGCCAGCACCCCTCCGCAGGGCTCTCAGCAGCCCCCAGACCCTGCCCCCAGCAGAAAAGGGTCCCTCGGGGACCGCAGCGGGGTGGGAGCCCCTGCGCCCACCGCCCAAAGCGCTGGCACCGCGTAGGCAGCGGGTGGGCAAAGCCCCGGGTGCCCACCGCGGCCCCTCTCTGCATTAAGCCCTTGAAGAAGAAATCTATTAGCCAGTAATTACATGCGGGCTGGAACACTACAGTTTTATTACGGCTATAAAGCATTCCACGTTATAACCTGTAAATTCTGTTGTAGGGTGTTTACCGTTGGAGCAACACCTGATTTACACCATTGTACCCACCTGGCCCCGGGGGCACGCGGGCAGAGGGTCCTGCCACACGCTGCCGTTGGCCACCGCTGCTGCCATCCCTGCCCTCAGCCCCCGGGACGCGGCCGTGGGCTCCGCAGCACCCTGGGATTACAGCCCGGCAGCCCAGCGAGGGTCCCGAAGCTCGCGGGCAGCGGGGAGGGGGTAAGGCAGACCCTGGCCGGAGCCGGAGCGGCTCGGGCTCCCCGCAGGCGATGCTGGAAGGTCCTCGTTCCTCCAGCCGGCGATCCCCGGCCACAAAGCCTCTGCCCGGCCGCCGAGGGGACCGGGTGGACGCCGAAGGACAAGTCCTCGTCCCCGTCCCCACCTTCTCAGCTTGAACGGGAGCCCAGGCTGGCGGGCTGTGCGGCGGGCTGGCTCGGCCGATGAAGTTACAACTTCTGAAGTTGCTCCAAAATGAATATGGATGCACATCTGCCTCCGCTTAGGTGTAACAAATTGCTGGAGATTGCGCTAAATCATCCCGAAACTGTGTCCGGCGCCGACATCCCAACTGCCCTGGGCACGGAGCGGTTGTGGCCCGGAACTGCCGGGGGAGGTTCAGCACCTGGAAGAAAGAAGTGCTGCAAACTTGTCATTTTTCATCGGTATTGTGCAGATGAAGTCCTCCGCAGCCGCCTCCTCCCGGAGGCAGGGGCGCCGGGCTGCCCCCAGACCCTTCTCCGTGCAGGGGGACACGGCCCTGGCCCAGGGGTGGCAGAGGGACTTGGGGCCGCGCAGGGAAACTGAGGCACGGCAAACTTCCCACGCCCAAACCAGGGGCCTGATTACCCGGCGCCTTGCCCTAATCGCCAGATAACGCATCTAAAATGTGTTTATTTCCATCCAGGCTGCTTTTTAATTTGATTATTTATCTCCCGTTTAGCCTTTGACAGATCAAAGGCTCGGCGGAGGGGAAGCGGAGCTGGGCCGTGCATGAAAATGAGCCTCGATACATAATTAATTAACATAAAACAGTTTCATTAGGAGATGGCGTTAACACGGCTGTTTGTCTTAAAAATTTAAGCTGCGTAAAGAGCAGAGGGGAAAGGCGTCTCCCCGCCGGAGCCCCCGCCCCAGCCCCGTCCCCGGCGGCCTCCCCGGGGAGCACGGCCCCGCGCCCCTCATTGCGTGCGGTGTCTCCCACCCTTGATTATTAATCTGTTTTTAATTCTATTAAGAGATGGCCAGGAGAAAGAGTATCAATTTTAGATTAACAAGGTTATTAGCACTTAATTATGTGAGGTGTCTTTGTAATTGAAAAGGAGAAGAGGAAGCGCCATAAATATCCCCAGCCCCTGAGCTCCTGGGGGTTTGCGGGTGGCTCTTTATTCGCGAGGCTGTGCAACCATAAATATTAAATATCTCGTGGAAAAAAAATTACCAGGCAGAGAGAGGATGCCCTCTGGATATTCCGGCGCCGAATGTTCTTGCATTTACAAATATTCATTAACTGGGAGCTGCAAAGTTATTTCCACCAAGACTCGGCGAACGAGCGAGAGAGAGAGAGAGAGGTTATTTAAAAAAATAGAGTCTAGAGTAAATATTATTAGTAATTTTTATCTCTGCGTGTCCCTAATTATTCCATAATTAGGGAAAGCGCACGTATGCATACACAATCACTAACCTGCCAGTGCCGGGGATTTTGGTTCCCGGTCCCGCTGCCGGCTGCGGGACGGAGCCGCCGGGTGAAACGCTTCTCTCGGGACCCCCCCGGCGCCCCCCGCTCCAAGCCCGGGACAGGTTACACAGCCACCGGGCTCCGCCGAGCATCCGCGACTCGGAGCCGCTGCCGGTTAGAGAAAAATTAAAATGAAAAATCCCGGGCTCTTTTTAATTAAAAAATAATAGGAGATCTCAGCGGGAAGCGGGTACAATAACCCATCGCTTGCCAGAAGCCGCTTTGCTGGAGCTATTAAAAACCCCACCCCAAAACAACCAAGAGCTGGGTAGCAAGGAGAAGCCGCGTTCACCCTCCCCAGGACAGAGCCGGGGTGGGTGAGTGCTGGCCAAATCCGGTAGCCCCTCGCTGTCCTCAGCTGCTGGTGGCCACTCCGGCCAGCCCCCAGCCACAGGCACGGCCCCCCACCCCCGGGCAGGGGTCCCAGGGGCAGGCGGTGTCACACACCGGGAATTAAGTTCTTAATCTTAACTAAACACATTACCGACGAGCTCATCAACAAAAATCTAATTATTATGTGTGAGGCCAAGCTTAATTGCTTGTCCTTGACATGAATAATGCACCACGTAAGCCTATTAGCCAGTGTAAGCCTATTATTATTATTATCGTGCTCACTGTCAAAAGTATAAAAGTAAAACAGTCGAACGGGGGGGAAAAATAATGTTGTGCAATTAGCAGCAAAACGCCAGACAAATAAGCTCATTAACTGTTCGAGGGAGCAAGCTCCGCCACTCATTAGCCAGTGCCCGTCTGGGGGGTGGTCAGGGGTGAAGCCTGGTCCTGCCTGCGCCGGGCACCGGGAGGGACAGGGGGACGGCGGGAGGGAGCGCGTGGCAGCCCCGGCACCACGCTCCCTCCAAAAAGCGTGGAACCAGCTCCCACAGCAGCTTCTCCGCCCGCTAACGGCGTCCGAAGCCGGGCGCTGGACTCCAAGTTGAAGCCGCAGCGCCCGGCTGGCATCTCTCTCCCCCGTCCTCGGAAAGCAGGCACCGGCCCTCGACCTGCCCCCAGCCACCGCCCGGCTCCTTCGCATCGTTTGCTAATTAAATCCCACTAATGAGAAAATCAGGATGCGGGAGCCGGCTGAGCAACGCCGCCTCCTGCGCACGCACTCCTCCCGGACTTATCACTAGTCACAGGATGTTTACAATAATTTTTAATTTGTGCAATTATTAATCATTTTTCTATCTGCCTAATTTGCATAATAATTACTCTGCTCGGTGCTTGCCATGACTGTGAATGACAGTGTTTTAAATTAAATTAAGATTTTAATATTCATTTTTTGGGGGGTTAAAGCTAATCGAAGTTGCCGCTCGGTGCCAAGACCGGGGCTGCTGCCCTTCCAGAAACACTAATAGAGAGATCCACTTCCCGCTGTCACTCGCTTTATCTCCATCCCCCTCTTCATCCCAGAGGATCCCGCAGCATTTCCCGCTCGCGCCGCTGCCAGAGCCGCTCCGACACAGCAGAGCCACCGACCGAGGACACGGGGACAAAGGGGCACCCCCGCTCCCCGGCCAGCAGACGTGCCGAACTGGGATGGGCTTCGAAGGCAACGTCCCGGTCTCTGCCCCTCCACATCCCACGCTGCCTTGGCGGAGCAGCAGCCCGGGCGTCACGCTGGAAGTGAACACGCCACGAAGCAGGTCCCGGCCTCTTTCATAAGCGACGCAGCCAGCGCTGCTCTGGATTTACAAACCCCGCGCGCTGCCTGCTCCTTCCCAGGCACCTGAGCTACAGGCGAAAAGCATTCACGCTTCACTGTCCCATCTTAGTGCTCCCTTAGAGCCCTTCCTACCCTCCTGCCTCCCTCCGAAGCACAATTCACACTCCTCTCCTCACCCCAGCCCTGCTCCAGCAGCAGGAGAGCCTTTCATCCCCACCGCCACAGGGGACACTGCTCCAGTGCCAGGACCGGGCTCTCTGGCTCGCAGAGGCTGGCGCTTAAAGCAGGCACAGGGGCCCTGCCGCCACCGAAGCGCCCGTGCTCCCAACAGGCAGCGTGGTTTGCAGCCAAACCAGGGAGCCCGTGCCCCCTCCAGCACGGACCTGCCCCGGCCAGAGCCCAGCTTCTCCAGCAGCAAGAGGTTTGCAGGGAGCTGCGGCAGCGCCTCGAGCACGGTGGCAGGAGCAGCACTTCTGCGGGTCCCTCCCAGGCTAACGCTGCTCCCAGCGTCTTGGCAGACAGGCTCGATCCATCCGGCTCTTGCCATCCCTCTGAAGCTGCAGCACCGTTTCGGATCCCCCGTTTTATTAGTCCAGCTGCGTCCAGATCAGCCCGCCTAACATTTGCCCATTTGCACCAAGGCAACACCGCAGAAGGATGCGTATTAAAATGTTGTAATTGCATCGTCTAAGCTCTCCCGCCCTCTGTTACTTTGTACAGGTGTGCTTTACCAAGAAAATATCTGGTAATAAAGGAATAATAGATGTATTGCATGAGTTCAGTACTGTAATGAACACTGATATGAGGTCCCTCCAGCAGTAATGAACATAGGTACCTCTATCTAAAACCTTAAAACTCCAGCCTTCAAAACAAGTGGCAAGAGCAGAAGCTTACACTGTTTTCAGGTACTGAAGTAACCCTGTGCTTAGTAGCGGCATTAAAACGGTTTTCCCTCCCTAAGCAGCAGCTTATGCTCCCAACCATCGCACAAAGTAGCCAGCTGCCCTCTTATGTCGCTCTGCAAGAGCCGCACACCCTCGCTCAAGCAGGGTGGACAGGAGGTACGAGCATCTAACCAGGGCAACAGCTCTCCACGGTAAAGGGAATTCAGTAATTCCACAGGATTTTTTTTTTTTTTTTTTTTTTTTTTTTTATCTCCAGAAGTGCTCAGGTAAGTGAGAGCGAAAATGAGTATGTGTCAAACGTAACTCCGCTCTTCAAGGCTGCGGCCGCCTCGAGTTACAGGAAAAAAAAAATCAAATAGGACCTTGGTGATAGAAGGGGAAAGTACAACTGGCAAACAGGCGTGACTGGAGAGCGGGCTTTCAGTGGGCTGCAGCAAGCGGCTCCCCACTCTCACCGCTGCCTCTCACCACCGCCTGGTGCCCCCAACCCATTCTCCTGCCTGACAGGGCCTACGTGAGCAAAGCCTTCCCGCCGCCGCCTCTGCGCCCACAAAAGCAGCGAGACCTGCTCAGGGTGCTTTCCTTCAGTTTGGCTAGTAAAGCAAAAACATCGCAGCTCCCCTAAGATCTGCAAATGATGCCGGGTTCTCCGCTCTTCTCCCAGCCTCAGCCTCTGGCTGCGAGCAGCAGTCCACGCTTCACGCACCTGCAAGCGGCGGCAGCAGAGCATCTCTCCCCAAAGCATGCGGTGAAGTTTAACCGAGTACCCGACAAATACAGGGGGGACCGTCAGCGCGGCTGGGGGCCAGCGAGCTTGTCGCCTGGATAGTTACCAACAGGCTTTGAAAAAGGCGTAGCAAAGCACAATTTGTTTGGCAGAGGCAACCGCAGACGGCAATGGCCGCGGCAGGCGTGATATGCCATCCTTTTAGCGGCAGGCTGACAATCATTCACCCTCTTCTCTTTCTCCCTGCTGCGGAAAAAACACCACCACACCAAAATCAAGTACAAAAAGAAAGCTGTTATTTACAAGTGTACACAGATTCCCGGACTGCTAGAAACATAACACAGTGAATAAAAAAGGAAGTCCCAAGACTCTCCCACTCCAGAGAAGACTTTGTCCTTACATTTCTCGCCCACAGCCCTCCTCGTGCTTGAGAATCAGCGCAAAGAGCAATTCTGAGGACTGGCCCCTGACCACTACTGAAGGCAAGGCATCTCCATGGCAACTGCCGGCTGCATTTCATACATGCTCCCCGGGACGTCAAGGAGAACAACTGTATTTATTTCCACAAGTGCTTTCTCGCAAGCAGGGATTAAGGGAAGCTCTCTGCCTGGCCTCCAGCTCCAAGCCCGACAAATCTGATCACAAGAGAGGGGTTATGCTTCGCGCTGAAGCGAGCCCCCAGGCAGCGGCGCGAGGGAAGCGCCGAGCTCTCAGCATCACTGTCTGGGGGGAAGCCTGGGGGGACCGACCTGCCCAGCCACCCCTAGCTACGCTGAACTATCCGTCAGGGGAAGCAGTTTAAACACCTTCCGTGTGTTTATTTCCACAAGAAATTGACCCCCAAAGAGTCGCAGGGGCTGCTGGAGGTTTTGCTGTCAAATACAGCATTGCAGGTTGGCCTCTCAGCCTCTTGTAAGAGAGCGCCGGAGTGACACAGAGCAAGCAGCCTCCTGCTCAGCCCGGGGAAGGAGAAGCTGAGCTTTACCAACCTCAATGCAAGTCGGTGACTCCATGAACTAGAGGGCACAGTAACTGTACAGACTCCATAGAAGCCCTCTGGGCGCACCAGGAAGGACACAGGGACACCAGCCCACCGGCAAATCAGCTCACGGTACTAAGCAGTTTTAGGGGACAGTTGTTCCCTGGAAGAACTCGAACACAAGGAAAATGGCAACGGAGTTCTGGAACAGACCAACCTACTGGAGGAGGCTGACTCTCCAGTGACCAAGAGTTCAGCATACTTTTACCATGAAGAAAAACCTGAGATTTAGGACACCTGAAAACTTGTGAACCGCCCTCAGAGGACAAAGCATTTGGCATAAAGCAATTATGCATACAGCTAAACGGACCAGAAACCGGTGTCTGCAGCACCTTACGGGGGAGCGCCGGGGAACTGAGGTGCTCCTGCAGGCAGCTCTCCTCCACGCTCAGCCGCCGTGCTGCTTCAAGCAGCGCCGCTGCAGTTCTCTGTGCTCGGCCTCTCTGGCTGACAGGAAAATCCTCTGTCGGCAGCTTTCCTCTAAATTCAGCCTTGCCTCTCAGAAGACGGTCCACTGGGATGCGGAATGCCGAGGACAGGGCTTGGTCCAGGCAGAGCGAGCCACTCCTCACAGCTCTGGCAGTGGCAGCAGGTGAACCTCTGCCTCCGTAGCGTCACTTCAGGAGCGCTGCTCTGCGTGGCTCTTCTTTGTCTACATGTCCTCAACGCTCCACTTGTACGCAAGCTCCTGAACCGCCTTCTTGTTGGCTATCCTGGCAAAGCGCTGTTGCTCAAATCCGTTGGACCTGCAAAGTAGTACCGAGAAGAGCATGGGCTGCTGCGCAGAAGCTTTTCTGAAGCAACGTTTAGAGGCGTTGCCAGTTTTCCACTACTTTTACTCTGGCTCAATTCCCACCTCGATCCCAGGTTAGCAACAGTCAGCATCTCTGAAGCTGTTCCTACTCTTTCTGGGAGCACCAGCCTCGCCCCCTTCTGTCCCAGACAAGCACGTACTCATCACCCATCACATTCAACCTGACTGTTGCTAATTACCTAATTCATTGGACAACTGGGAATATTTGCACCGTGAACTCTTTGAAGAGAAACCTTATCGATCTTTACTATAAGTCTAACAAACCACTGTATCAGGAACTCATACCTGTCCACACCATCCCAGCGATGCCCGGGCCATATATTGAATCTGTTGAGTGGAGGTGCTGGTCCGTTGTACCTAGGTTTTTCTAGAAACAGAAAGAGCAATACAGCCATTTACTACTTCAGTGCAATCACGCGGTCACATCGTCATCAACCTAAGAGCTATCCACAGGAATAGTGCACGGGCTGCTTAACAGCCAACCACAGCTCACAGCGGAAACTTCCAAAGACGCGCTTAATCAAACTGGCATCGGTTCGTTTTTTTAACTCACTGGATACTGCTCCCCAAGCTAACCGATAATAGTAACGGTTACCGGTGACAAGGCAGGAAGAGCAAACAGCGCTACTTCGCGAACCCCAGAGCAGCAGCGCTTTAGGATTAGGCCATCTATTTAACAGCAGCTGCGTTTCTACACTGCGAGGGCCTTAAACCATGCACTGGCGTAACTCAGCGTCCAAACCTTTCTTTTCTTTGTTCTCTTTGGCCTTCCTTTTTTTGATGAATTCAGCCATGGGGTCTCCCTCTCTCTCTTGTTCTCTCAGCATTCGGTCCAGATCCTGATCGTCAATATAACGAGCCAACGGCTTCTGCATCTCTTTTATGGCATCTTCCACGTTCTGTTGCTGTTGCCTCCCCTGCGCCAGCCTGAAAACAAACACACAAATTTTCACCCCCAAGCCAAGCCATCGTTCACTGCGACTTGCTCAGTTTGCAGGATTGATCCCAGCCCCGAACTTCCACTGCGCGCGCAGCATTCCCAACGCACGTCCAGCAACAGAGGGGACAATGGAGGGGGTTTCCAAGAGATGTGGCACACGTGCTCTCCTGGTCCCAGGCTCAAACTCAACAAAGTGACACGCCGCCAACACCACCACTGGAAGTAGTACCAAAACCGAGCTAAAAAGCAGGAAGTGGAGAGTCCCAAGCTGTAATGTGAGGCCAAAGACGGTGCTGGGAAGCTCTGGAGAACCTTACCCTTTTCCCCATTTGGCGTATTGCTCGTCTCTCTTGGACTGCGCTTCAGCTTTCTGCCTCTGCTCCAGCTGCTCCTGCGCCAGGTCCCTCTTGCGGCCTGATTTGTCTCGGAAGACGGTCTCCGAGTATCGGGATTCCTCTGGAGGGGGCAGACGCCTCAAGTCACACATTTTGGAACGTCATCTCCACACAATTCAGTGACTGTGACTCATTTCAGCATTTTTTCCTTTTACTTGTTCGAATCTCTGAAAGAGCTTATCATCCCAAACCAGGCAGGATCACAGCTCTTGCTTTTAGCCACTGCCCCACACAGCCACGCTCGTACCATGCACTCTTTTAATATCACTCCACTTCTTCAGACTTGCAGCTGAGGCAGACGGAGAAAAAACCTCTCACCCTCCCTACGATTTCACCAGCATTGCTTTGAAATCCCCATTTATAAATCTTTTATTTCTGAGGCTCAGTGACCTGACCCAAGGAATCCACCCGCACGTCTAGATGCTGCGCCGCAGGGATGCTCTCCATCAGCGCCCTAACACCAGGGCTTGATACAGCATCAAGAGCCAGCTGAAAGCAGGGGAAGAGAGAGCCAGCTGGTGCTCACGCAGTGTTTTTGCACCCCTACCTTCCAAGTGCTTGTTATTTCTCTCATGCCTCCTGAGCTCCTGCTGTTCCCTCCGCAGCACATCAGCTGACACCAAGCCAGCTTTGACCCCAGACGACATCACGTTTGCCTGCAAATCGAACAAAAAAATCACATTTAAGGCTAGCTGAGAACTGTCCAGTGATCCAGAGGAGTAAAGAGGGGACAGCCCGAAGCCAAGAGAGACGTGTCAGCAGAGACAGCCACGTTACAAAGCCACTTTGCTGGCATCCTCGGGAACAACTTCCCCAGACCGCGAGAAACAGAGTGGACTGAGGCAGAGCTCCTCTCTCACACCCACCTCGTGCCTCTTCTTAGTGCAAGCAGAAGGTCTGGCACGTCTGCGTGCACGAGGTATATGACATTTCTACTCCACGATTTGTAAGTCGTCAGGCTTCTACAGTTTTCTATCAACAGGAAGTAATCTACATCTTAAATGGAAAGATTAAATGTTTACCTTCTTGGGAGATCCCTTAGTGTCCCGGTGGCGATGAGGCGAGAGGTCGGGGGAACTCCTTGAACTGTGCTGATCCTTTCCGGCTGGCAGAGTCCGTCGGGGAGGCGACAAATCAGAGTCTGAAGACTTGCTCCGATTCTGTTTGAGAGGCCCACGCTTAGGGGAATCGCTGCGCACGTGGCCTAGCCTGCGGTCTGCATCAGAGGCGTTCCGGCTACCCCGCCGTGGAGACGGAGACTCAGAGTCATGCCTCAGGCACCTCTGGGGCGAGGGCACCAGCCTAAGCTTTTTTGTGGCTGGAGAAGCACCTGCAAAAAAGATGTATACCAACCAAAAATCACAGAATTAGTTCCACGAAAGGATAAACATGGTGGTGCATGAGGTTAACTCCTAGAAAAATCAAGCCATTAAGAGAGGACAAGCTGTAGGGAAAACACAAGTACGTGACAAGAGTCTGTGAATTCTCTTCCTTCTGAACGTGTACTGCCTGGAGACTGCATTTAAACTTTGTTTTCCTTTCGGACATGTTTAAGCCTTAGACAGCTAACTCAGGTTAATTCTAATCCAGCTGATGAAAAAATAGGATTACAAGAACTAGCTTTACCAACAGAAGTGCAGCCTATCTGTTACCATTCCATGACTGCATATTATTTCCACGCCACTCACCTCTAAGGAGAGTGCAAACATGATCGCTGAGTGGGCCGCCAGCAAAGAACAAGACAGAACTTACGCACTCACCTTTTGTTCCACTCTGCTTTTTCAGACTAGGTGACCCAGTCCTCTTTGTCCGAGGCGGTGACAAATCTGGGTCGGAATCATACCTCTTCTTCCGTGGAGGGGACAGATCTGGAGTAGCCTGACGCTTCTGACGCGACGCGGACTTGTCAGAGACGTCGTGCCTGAGCTGAGATTGCTCTCCTCGGACACCCCTTGGCTGTGACTTGTCTGTGGTTTTGCAGCCCTTTTTCCCCATTGCTAACCTGACTCTCTTTGGAGAGATGTCAGGAGAGTCGTGGCGCTTCTTTCTTGGCAGGGAGAGGTCCGGGGAGTCGTGGCGCTGTCGCCTGGGAGGGGACAGGTCCGGGGAGTCGTGGCGCTTCTTTCTTGGCAGGGAGAGGTCCGGGGAGTCGTGGCGCTGTCGCCTGGGAGGTGACAGGTCCGGGGAGTCGTGGCGCTGTCGCCTGGGAGGTGACAGGTCCAGGGAGTCGTGGCGCTTCTTTCTTGGCAGGGAGAGGTCCGGGGAGTCGTGGCGCTGTCGCCTGGGAGGTGACAGGTCTGGGGAGTCGTGGCGCTGTCGCCTGGGAGGTGACAGGTCCGGGGAGTCGTGGCGCTGTCGCCTGGGAGGTGACAGGTCCGGGGAGTCGTGGCGCTTCTTTCTTGGCAGGGAGAGGTCCGGGGAGTCGTGGCGCTGTCGCCTGGGAGGTGACAGGTCCGGGGAGTCGTGGCGCTGTCGCCTGGGAGGTGACAGGTCCGGGGAGTCGTGGCGCTGTCGCCTGGGAGGGGACAGGTCCGGGGAGTCGTGGCGCTGTCGCCTGGGAGGGGACAGGTCCGGGGAGTCGTGGCGCTTCTTTCTTGGCAGGGAGGGGTCCGGGGAGTCGTGGCGCTGTCGCCTGGGAGGTGACAGGTCCGGGGAGTCGTGGCGCTGTCGCCTGGGAGGTGACAGGTCCGGGGAGTCGTGGCGCTGTCGCCTGGGAGGTGACAGGTCCGGGGAGTCGTGGCGCAGTCTCCTTGGTGGCGATTTGTCCGGGGAGTTGTGGCACTGTCGCCTGGGAAGGGAGGAAAAGGTGAAAATGAGAGTTAGATTTTTGTTTGGTTTGCTGTCTCCAGACTGGAAACAAAAACAAAGTGGGACCTGTAAAGCTAACGGTAGGGGTCAAGGATAAAAACAACCTTCTGAACACAAATTCATACTTGCTTCTGCACCTCTATGTAGTCACCTGCATCACTGACCTGCAGACTTCACAAAGTAGATTCCAGAAAGCCTCTGAGGCAACATGGATCACAGGAAAGCTATAATTTTAAGTTATCCAGGGACTGAGACTACAAAACCCATTTTTTGCCCTTGTATAATCATTTTGTCGCAAGGAAACACCCCACCGTGCTCTCTCAGAGAGCCTGGGCACTGTGTGACCACGCAACATGCCACAGACGCTTTCAGAAAAGAGGCATGTTGTAACACCACCATTCTCACCGCATTTCAGATCATAGCGAGTTATCACTTGGGTTTCTCGGATGCTGTCAGAGGATTGTGGGACAGCTGTTTGCGTACCATGCAGAAACCTAGACAGCACGCTGTCTGCCAGCCCCCCCCAGCCACGCAGAGGTTAGTCAACAGTGGAAAAGCAATGCCTGCATATGCCACTTCTCCCATTTCACAGCAAAGCATTTAGAAACTGCAGAAGACGACAGACAATATCAGAAAACAAGAGTTAACCAACAAAAGAATTTCTAGTTGGAGCCCCGTACCTCATGGTAGATTGGGCTGAAATATCCGAACTTTGTGAGTCTTCATTCTGGTCTAAAAAAAAAAAAAAAAACAATCAGAAAGTCACCACCGTTAGGGCTTTCCACAGTTCATGATTTCTTCAGCATTTCAAGGATTTAATTTTTTTTAGTTAGTATTACTTTTAACTTGCAACATTATTGTTTAGAGCAGTTAAACATTCAGGGAGAGAGGGTGGAAAGGTCTGGTCTCACCTCCTAAAAGTTTCCATTTAGCATTTGTCCGGAATTCCTCCATGAGCTTCACTTCATCTGGACGCTCATCAATGAATTCTGCCACCTGAAGATAAAACACCAGAGTAACAACACACATTAATTTAAAAAAAAAAAAAAAAAAAAAAAAAAAAGAGAGAGAAAAAAGAAAGCAAGGATTTCCACCCTCTAACACAAAAAGCTAAGTATAACTGCACTGACAGGCAAGTGATGTGTGACCATCATTTAGCTGCCTTTCTATAGGCAGATTGCAAAAGAACTTTCCAAAGCCTTCGCCTTCAACCTTTATCTCTTCACTGCCCTTCTATGAGAAGGTCACATCAATAGACAAGGGGAGAGCAACTGACGTCATTTACCTGGACCTGAGCAAACCTTTGACACTGTCCCGCATAACATCCTGGTCTCCAAGCTGATAAAATATGGGTTTGATGGACTGACAACTCAGTGGATAAAGAACTGGCTTGACGGCAGCACCCAAAGAGTGTCTGTCAATGGGTCCACGTCCAAGTGGAGGCCAGTGACAAGTGGAGTCCCTCAAGGATCAGTACCGGGACCGGTCTTGTTTAACACCTTTGTCAGTGACATGGACAGTGGCGTAGAGTGCACCCTCAGCAAGTTTGCCAACGACACCAAGCTGTGTGGGGCGGCTGACATGCTGGAACTAAGGGATGCCATCCAGAGGGACCGTGACAGGCTGGAGAGGTGGGCCCATGCCAACATCATGAAGTTCAACAAGACCAAGTGCAAGGTCCTCCATCTGGGTCAGAGCAATCCCAAGCACCGATATGGGCTGGGCAGCGACTGGCTTGAAAGCAGCCCTGAAGAAAAGGACTTGGGGGTGCTGGTGGACGAGAGGCTCAACACAAGCCGTCAGTGTGCACTGGCAGCCCAGAAAGCCAATCGTATCCTGGACTGCATCAGGAGAAGCGTGGCCAGCAGGTCAAGGGAGGTGATTCTCCCCCTCTACTCCACTCTCGTGAGACCCCACCTGGAGTACTGCGTCCAATTCTGGAGCCCCTACTACAAGAGAGATATGGATGTGCTAGAACATGTCCAGAGAAAGGCCACGAGGATGATGAGAGGGCTGGAGCACCTCTCCTGACAGAGAGTTGGAGTTGTTCAGTCTGAAGAAAAGAAGGCTCCGAGGAGACATAACAGTGGCCTACCAGTACCCTAAGGGGGCCTACAAGAAAGCTGGGGAGGGACTTTTTAGGATGTCGGGCGGTGGTAGGACTAGAGGCAATGGATTAAAACTAGACGTTAGGAAGAAGTCCTTCACCACGAGGGTGGTGAGACACTGGAACGGGTTGCCCAGAGAGGTGGTGGAAGGCCCTTCCCTGGAAGTTTTTAAGGCCAGGCTGGACGGGACTCCGAGCAACCTGATCTAGTGGGAGATGTCTCCGCCCATAGCAGGGGGGTTGGAACTAGATGGTCTTTAAGGTCCCTTCCAACCCAAACCGTTCTATGATTCCAGCCTGTGCCACAATCCACGTGCAGCAGTCAGCAGGCTGTGGCAATCGCAGGGTTACCTTCTGCCTTGTCTCAAGCGGCTCTTTTGGAACAGCGAGAATCACCATACTAGCCCTGCCACGTGCTTTTAGTACTTGTGAAAATGCAAATATGTAAACAATAGCCTATTTTTACCTGCAGGGAGATAATTCAAACCCCTTGTGCTTAGACCAGGTGAACTCACCCACCCCGCTGCAAAACCTACCAAAAGTTGTGGATGTTAGAACCTACCATCTTTTGGAACCTAGCAAAAGATGTGAAGCTGTGGCTGCCCCATCCCTGGAGATGTTCAAGGCCAGGTTGGACAGGGCTTAGAGCAACCTGGGCTGGTGGGAGGTATCCCTGCCCAGGGCAAGGGGGCTGCAACGAGATGAGCTTTAAAGTCCTTTCCAACCCAAACCATTCTGTCATTCTGTGCAAAGAGGAGGCAGAAAGGGTTTGGCGAGCGCTTCCCAAAGAGAGACACGTGGCAGACCATAGGAGGAACAGGTTTAGTTTGACATAATTCGCCACTCACCACAGGCATGTCCCCTTCGTCCTCCTCCTCCTCCTTCTCCGGGACAGCAGCGATGCTATTCCAGCTGACATCGTCATCCACGATCCGCATCCTGGGAGCGGGGAAGAGGGGCCCTGCCGTCAGGATACCGGCAAGGAAGGGGCCCGGCCGACGGCGGGGACAGGGACGAGGGGCTTCCTGCCCTGGGGGGGGTCTCCCGGCAACGGAGGGGACCACGGGGAGGCCCCCGGCGGGAAGTGAGGGGCTCGGGGGGATCCCGGCGGTCGGGGCCGTGAGCAGCTCCCGCGCCGAGGCCCGCAGAGGTGCAGCGGGGAGGGTCGGGCCTCCCGCGAAAGGCGGCGGCTGGGGCGGGCCGCGGCGTCCCCCTTCCCCCCGCAACTCACCCGGCTCTGCCGGCGCCGCCCGGCGGCTTCTTCTTGCGGCGGCGGCGGGGCTGGGCGGGCTCGGCGGCGGGCGGCCCGCTCAGGTAGCGCCGCAGGTACTCGGCCTTGGAGAGCCCCTGCGCCGCCATCATGGCGCCCGGCCGGAAGCGACGGCGAGCGCGGAGGGACGCGCGCGGCGGGGGAGGAGCCGGGGTGGGCGCGGCCGCAGCGGGGTGGGCGTGGCCTCTGCAGGGGCGGGGCCGCGAGCAGCGGGAGGCGGCGGCAGACACCGTGACACCGTGCCTCCGTCAAACACCTTTTATTCGGGGGTCGCAGCCCCGAGGGCACCCCAAGGCGGCCCCCCCGCCCCGACACACCAGCGGGGGGAGGCCCCGCCGCCGATGCCCGCCGCCTGCGGGCTGGAGCGGCTTCCCCAGGGCAGGCACGCCCCGGGAAGGGCACAGGGGCTCCAGCCCCAAACAAGTCCTAGTCCCCGAAACTGTCGGGGGAAGAGGCTGAAGGGGTCCAGCTGGTCCCAGCTACCGGGCCGAGGCTCCCTCCAACTCGTAGCCCTCTGTCTTCATGTCGTTCAGGCCCAGGTCTTCGTTCTGCTCAAACGTACGCTCGTAGCGCTCCACTTTCAGCTCCGGGTCCTCCTCCGGGGCGTACACATTCTGCGGGGCGAGATGGAGGCCTCCTTCGCACCCCTCTTCTCCAACTCTCGGGCACCAGCACAGGCTTTGACCCTCCAGCAGCACCCCAGCAAGGGCAAAGGGACAGGATTCCCCCCACCGAGGGCAAGACTTGCCCACCACCCCACGGAGGGTACAGCTCGGGCCAGGCCAGACGAGACCAGCACATTCCCAGCCCTGGGATCACCCGGGGAGCAGACCCTGCTCCCATCTTCCTTCCCACCAAGCCATCAGCAGCTCCCTCTCCCTGGACAGAGCCTCCAGCAACCCACGCGCTCCCAGAGCCCCGAAGGGAACCCTGCCCACCAACACGCATCAGGGAAATAAAGAAGAAAATCCACCCAATCTGCTCAGAAGACTTCAAGGAGTTCGTCTTTCGAGTGTGCAACACCGTACCTGAAGATAGCTGTTGCCTGCAGGGTCATCCATGATGAAGTGAGCCTTTGCCTTTCCCTCTATGATCTGCAGAAAAAGAGCACGTCCAGGCATTAAGGCTCTTTCTGATCATGGAGTACTTCTGGTACCAAGACATTTGCAGCACACTGCGGGCAGTTCTAACATTTTTCTCATTTAAAAAGCAGCAATAGCCTAATAAAACAAGCGAGGCAGGTGTGGAACTGCTAGAAAAGGTACAGCAACACTTTCCGAGGGGTTCAGTTAACCATACTTCACAGCCGCAGTGACAGTGGCAAAAACCACATTGCAGACCCCGGAACACTAAGAGCACACTCACCTCCTGTAGTTTCCCAATAAACTCCTGCAGCTTTTCCGTTTTGCTGGGCGCAGAGCTGTCCCCCAGAGTGAAGGGGTTTCTCTCAACCTGGAAGAGCAGACCCACTCGCTCAGCCAGCCGAGGGACACCCGGCCCCACAGCCAGGCCAAACATCAGGGCAGAGGGATCTGAGCTCCAGCAGCGCACTCACCAGGTCCCTGATGTCCTTCAGCAGCCCTTCCAGCGTGGTGAATTTCCCCCCCAGCGCTCCCATCCCCAGCTCGAACTCCAGCTCTGGGATCTCCACACTGCACGTCTCCGACTGCAAGGGCGAGCACCCCGTGAGCCCCCACAGAGGGAGGGCTGGGCCCCGCGCACCCACCGCGGGAGGGCAGGGCAGGCATCCCAAGGCACGATACCTTTAGGATATCCCTCGTCATGTCGGAAGGGTCTGTAATCCGAAGGGTAATCCTGGTGCCCTGTGGTTCGATTGCTCCTCCAGATTTCACCTAGGAACACCCAGCAGTCAGTTTCTCGGACTTTTGTACTTAAATCACGCCACGATGATTTAAGAGGGTTTACCCTGGCAACTCAGAGGCCACTCCAAACTGGGGACAGTGCCTTAACCCAGAGGACTTCAGCAGGTGTGCAGGTGGCTGATCTGCACCAAACGAAGCTCCTCGAGACCAGATTCTCTCCCTTCGTGTGTTTAGGAAGGCAAGGCAGAGCCAGCCTGACCTCGCCGCACATGCCAGCCTCCGCACAGCTCCTGGTTGGTCTGGCCCCCAGCCAGAAGCGAGCAAGGCAGCTCTACCACACCCAGCGCAACGCACCTCACGATGCTGCCCCAAAATCCAGCTTTCCTCCCAGCCTGGCTTCCCAGACAGCCGCATTGTGAAGCCGAGAGGCCAGGGACTCCAAGAAACACCCACCCACGAAAGCGCAGAACACCACTCCCCCTCCCCACCACCCCCCAAAAAGGGGTCAGTGGTTTTCCAGCTCACCTCATTTGTCCTGTGCCCACAGGAGTCGCAGTTTGTGGCCATGATAATCACTTCCTTGAAGTGTGGGATTTCTGGAGCAGGCAGTCAAGGAAAACTCAACGAAAGGAAAACCTCGGAGAAGCAGCCTGTGCCCTCTTCACAGCCTCAGCCCTTCCCGAGCCATTGCAGGAGCTCGCTGGCAAGTCATGAGCAGCAGCAGGACAGATCTGCACCCTGACAGGCTCTACTATTAATAATTTATTCATGCCTTATGGGTGCAGCAGGAAGAGACCTGGGCCAGCACACAGAGTGACTCTCGCCCCCACGCAGACCCCTGCGGAGGGCACCGATCTGCGCCCACGCCCCACTCAAAGGATACGCACTAGCTTCATATTCGTGTTAGCCGGAGCGTTGCACTCGGGGCAGTTGGTGTTGAACTGCAGTACCTGGGTCACAGGAATGGAAAAAAAGCGGAATCAGAAAGTCCCAGCCATCTTGGAAATCCTGTCCTGGGTGCCAGTCGCCCAGCACAGCCGCCGTGCCACTGCAAAGTCACCCACCTCATTCCTCAGATCCTCCGCAGAATCAGCTGGCTTCTCCTCCAGCTCCTCTCCCTGCAAGAGGGGACACCAGAAGCAGCATTAACTTCTGTTCCGTAAATCAAGGTCTCTCAGAGACCGAGGGGACTGGTCAGCAATACACGCAGGCCCGCTGGCCTCATGCAGGCTGACACCACACCAGCAGCAGCTCCCATTACCTCCAGTCCCAGCATGGCAGCCTGCTGGGGAGTCCTCCTGTAGTGAGTGACCACAAGAGCATCATCCTTCTGCGGTGCGTGAGGGTTCTCCACAAAGCTGTTCCCTGAAGGATCATCTATGATCTACGGGAGAATCAAGCCTTAGGAAGCCACCCTGTGCTTCCCCCGTGCAGAAAGGGGCCACCCTCTTGCGTGTACTCACAAAGGTGAAGGAGGAATGTACTTCTTTCAGCTGCTTTAGTTTACCAATGAACTCCTCTATTTTATTTGCCACCTCTTTGTCCGTTGCCTACAAAAGAGGACACGTGTGAGACTGATGCCAGGGGCAGCCCAGGGCTGAAGACAACGCTGACAACAGCACAAACCAAAGAGCTCGTAACATTCCTCTCATCAGCAGTGGGCAATGCCAATAGGCAGAGGATGAACAAAATACACACTTCCCAAGCGGGCATCCCTGAGGAGCTTCCCCTCACACAGCATCTTACCCTGCGGATGGGCTGGTCCTGCTCCAGGCCTGCAACAGCTCTGTCAATTATCCCTTCAATGGTGGTAAGAACTTGAGAAGCAAAGAAAACAGAAGCGATGGGACCATTAAGTACACCACAGAAGCGCTACCCACCCTGCCAGCTCCTACTGATCCCCAGCAGCCTCCGCACATTGGCCCTGTCAAGCTTATTTCACCCAAAAGACAGGCGGCCAGGCCCTTAACTGGTGTCTACCACACACCCACGGGCACGCCACAGGGCGCAGGCCACGCACCCACCTCCCTTCTGAGTGAAAGCAGGGATCTCAAAGTCCAGCTCTGGAATGCGAGCCGTGGCACAGTCGGTCTTCACCACCTCCCTGTTCATGTCCTGCACACGACAGTCGAGGAGCGGCGTTAGGATCCCCAAGAGGACCACAAGACCCCAGACACTAAGCAGCCACACTGGGGTACGCAGCACCCACCAAAGCAGCAGCATTAGCCCCAGCAGCCTCCCTATTCGCTACCTATAGGCAGGAGCGCACGTTTTGGGCTTTAAATGGTCACTACCAAACAAATAACACTATTTCTCAAACAGCAGAGAAGATAAACACTTTATTGCTCAAGCAAGACCAGCTTGTGAGGGACAAAGGTGTGCACAAGGCATCTGCAAGGCAGTTCCCTGCCACACGGGCAGTACCAGCCCCACTGCAGGGGATGAAAAGGGGAGCCCCCCCTCACCTGACGGGAGGTGACAGCCAGGGTGTAGCGCACACCCTGCTCCTGGATCCTGCCCGCGGACTGGATCTCCGTGTTGGACCAGGAGCAGCTGTCGCAGGCAAAGGAGCTGACAATGATCTCTTTGAAGAAGGGGATCCTGGTGAGCAGGAGCCGTGTCACCCCCTGTGGCAGCAAGGGGCCTCGTGGGAAATTGAATCCTCAGGGCGCCGTCTCCCCCAGGCCCTGTATTCCTGCCAACACCCCTCCCACAACAGTTCCCATCCCTCCCAAAACACCCAACCTCCTTCCACCTCCCAGCAGGCCCTGCCTCCCACCGACGCCCCTGCCTGTCCCTTTCACCCCAGCCTTCCACATCCTACCGCCACCCCCTGCTCCAGGGCCAGATGCAGCCCCCAGCAGGCCCTTCCCTGGTCCTGCCCCTCGTGTCGCTCCACCTGGCCCCTGCAGGATGCTGTGGCCCAGGCAAGGCCCTATCCTGTCCCCACCACAGGCTCCCAGCACCCTTGGCACCTGCACGCCGCTATGGCCTGGGCAGGCCCCTGTCCCCCACATTGGCCCCCAGCCCCGCCAAGCCGCTGTGGCCCGGGCTGGCTCCTGTCCTGTGGCTCCCGCAGGCTCCCAGCCCTCCCAAGCCGCTGTGGCTCAGGCAGGCCTCTGTCCTGTGGCCCCCACAGGCCCCCAGCCCCCCCAAGCCACTGTGACCCGGGCAGGCCCCTGTCCTGTGGTCCCCGCAGGCCGCTGTGGCTAGGGCAGGCCCCTGTCCTGTCCCCCCAACAGGCTCCTGCCCCCCCCCAAGCCGCTGTGGCCTGGGCAGGCCTCTGTCCTGCCCCCACCCCGCCCCGCCCCACAGACCCCCGGCCCCCCCAAGCCACTGAGGCCCGGGCAGGCCCCTGTCCTGCCCCCCCCACCCAGGCACCCGTCCCGCTTGGCCCCCGCAGGCCGCTGTGGCTCAGGCAGGGCCCTGTCCTGTAGCCCCGACAGGCTTTCGGCTCCCACCCTGCCCGCCCCAGCCCCCTCACGTTGCGGAAGCAGTTCATGCACAGCGACTCGATCTCGGCCGGCCGCTGCTCGCCGTCCTCGGCGCTGAGGGGCCGGAACAGAGGCCCCCCAGTCCCGGACGCCGCCTCCACGGCCCCCAGCGCCGACATGTTGCCGCCGCCGGAAGCGCTCCCCGCCGCGCCTGCGCGCCGGGCCGTCACGTGAGGCGGGGGCAGTCACGTGAGGCGGGGCAGTCACGTGGGGCGGAGGGGCGGTCACGTGAGGAGGCGGCGCGGCCCGGCCGGGTCCGCCATGGCGGCGCCTTTATTGTGGTTCAGCCCGACCCGGCCGGCCCCGGCTCCACCGCCCCCCGCCGCCCCCCGGCCCCTCAGCGCGCCTCGCCGCCCCGCTCGCTCAGGCTGTGGGCCAGGTCCCGCCAGAGGGCGTCGAGGCGGGCGTGCAGGTCCTCCAGGGCGGGCGGGGCCTCCTGAGGGTCGCCCGGGTGGGAGGGCTGGGAGGAGGAGGAGGAGAGCTTCAGCCTCATCTCCTCCGTCTCCAGGTCGAGGGTCCGGGTGAAGTCCTGGATCTGGAGGTACGTGTCCCTGCGGAACTCCTCCACCCGCCGCTGCACCTCCCGGGCCAGCTCCTCCGCGGGGGCCGGCGGCTGCCGGAGGCTGCCGGGGTAGAGGCTCAGCTTCACCTTGAGCTGCTCCAGGTTCCTCTGGATCTTCTGGTGGAGCTCCTTGGCGTTCTGGGTCAGCTTTGCGGAGAGCTCCTGGACGTACTGGTTGAGCTTCTCCGGGCTGGCCTGGGTATGAGGGATGACGTTTCGGTGCAGCTCCTCCACGTTGCGGTGGATCTCGGTCACCAGCCTGTCCGCGTAGGGCTGGAAAATGTCCTTCACCTGGTCGGTGTGGAAGGCGATCTTGTCGGCGTAATGAGCCATGAACCTCTGGACCTCGTCTGCACCCTCCAAGAGCTGAGCCGTCGCCTCCCGGCTGGGCATAAGGTGCCGCCGGAGCTCCCGGGCTTTCAGGGACACCTGGTCCAGGAGCTCCTCCGTGAACGGCTGCAGCCGGTAGCGAAGATCTTCCAGATGCTTGCCAACCTTGTGGTGGACATCGTCCACGTACGGGGACAGTTTCACCCTCAGGCTCTCCAGCTCTTTCCTGATGAGTTTCCGCAGGCTGTCCGAGTCGTGGTAGAGCCGGGGCTGGACACCTCTGTCGAGGGGCGCCAGCTTCTCCAGGAAGTTTCCCATGTAGCTGACCCCATCCTGAGTACTTTCCTTCAGGTTTCTGCACGAGACAGCACATGGAGTTACTGAGCACCCCAGATACACCGCGGCATCTCTGCTGTGCCCTGACACACCCCTAATAAAAGCTGTTGGCAGCCGCGAGGGCCGTTCCCATGAGATGTTTTTGTCCCTGGGGAAAGAGACAGGGGCCAGTGTGTGTTGGTGGGGGCCTGGGGGAGCTTGCGCTGTGGGCTGAGCCCCCCCAGAACAGGGTACTCACACGCTGTCACTGCCCAGCTTGCTGCTCTGGCCGTGCTCCGGGCTCTCCTTGTCGCTCGTCAGCTGGCTCAGGTACTCCCAGAAGCCGCTCCGTGCCAGCTCGGCCGGCGACACTGCGGGGAGGAGGGCAGCGGTTAGTGGGGTGGCCGTGGCACTGCCCACCCCCAGCTCTGCCCCCCGCCTAGCCCCCATCCAGGCTCTGAGCCGACCCACTGCCGCCCGCCATTCCCCAGCGAGCTCCTCCGCTCAGCACCCACCCGGTAAGGTGGCCAGGAGGGTGAGGAGAAGCGCAGCCTTCAGAGGCATGGTCTGCCGGGCCAGTGTGCCGCGTGCTGCGGGGAGAGAGAGAGAAGGGGCGCGTTAGCTCACGCCGCGGCGCAGAACTCCTCTCTGAGCGGTCGAGGGTCTGTGGTCCCCGTGCTTCACCCCCACCCCCCGCACTGCTTTCCACAAGGACCTCGCTCCTGGGGACCCCGGTCACACAACCAACGCGCCCGTGAAATGCCACCTGGTTCCTCTGGCCAGACAAAGTTAAACCACCTGGCTCCCGGTGGCCTCCCGTGTCCCTCCTGCCGGGAGCCGGCCGGCGGCTCCCTTTATATACGCCCGGTGGGAGGTAGAGGAGCGTGGGTGATAAGGCGCATCCGCAGGGGTAGGCTTTTTGGACCTCACTCCGTGTAAACACAACGTGGAGGTCCGCGGACGTTCCTGAGAGGTGACGTGGGGGCCGGTCATCTGACTGCTGGCCGCCCCTTCGCCTGCCCCACACCGCCGGCCGCGGGCAGCCTTAACCCCCTCTGGGCTGCGAGGCTGCCCTGCCCCTCCCCGAGCGTCTCCCGGCCAGGGATCTTGCGCTGGAGCCGCCCGAACGCCGGCCAGACCATCCCGCTGGATCAGCCCATGTTTTCCCAGCGATAAGGGAGCCCTTGCTGCTGGCTCTGCAGGTTTCTCGGGACGAGAAGGTCGCGGGCGACCTTTGCATCACGGAGCAAACGGTGGATGGGAGCTGCCGGGGTGGGGAGGGGGTGCAGAGCAGCGGGATGGGGACGGGGACACCAGCTGGCAGCTCCCGTCGCAGGGGCTCGCAGCCCAAATCGGGGGAAAGGGAGCCCGGAGCCCCGGGATGGGGCTAGAGTGGGTGTGGGAGGACGAGCCCAGCTCTGTCTGTGCCAGGGAAGGGTGAAAGGAGCACAGCGGCCGTGTCTGCAGCCCGGGCAGGAGAGCGCGCCTTCCACGGGGGCTGCGCCCTGCCAGCTGCACAGCCCCGCTTCCCCCCGGGACACCAAACCCGCTGCGTTTCGGTGTATTTCCTTCACAAGTTGCCTTTCCCCAGGGAAAAAAAAAGTGGCGAGGTTTTCAGCTCGGGCCTCATCCCCGTGCAGAGTGCCGGCTGCTGACGCCAGGCTTTTAAATCAGGAGAGCGCTGCAATGTTTGCGCTGAAGCAACTCGGCAAACAGGGACCCGCTGGGAGCGATGTCTCCCCGGCGGGGCTGGGGTCTGGGGGCAAAGTCCGGCTCACCGCAGGGGTGAAACTCCGAGCAGTCGCCAACGCTCCTCTGGCACCAGCGGCCGCTCCGCTCCCTCGCCCGTGCGGACACACGAGGTTGCCCCAGCAGCCCCCGGCCACATTCCCACCCCGCGGCTCCTGCTGCTGCAGCCCACGAGGGAATCCTCCATCCGTGGGAGGGGTCCTTGCGGGTCACCCACCAGCAGAGTGGCTTGGGGCGCCCGCTGTGGCCATAGCTCCAGTCCCCTTTTCTTCTCCCTGAGCTGGGAAGCTCCTGGGGACAAGGGCCCTCTCCCTGCCAGTCCGAGACCCGATGCCTCTGGGCACGGTCCCTGCAGGGACGAGGTGTCCATCGCCCGCCCAGCGCAGCCTGCAGGGACCCGTCCCCCGTGGCAGCGGCGGTGGGGATGCTCGGCCGTCTGCCAGGGCCCTGGGCCCTCTGGAGCTGCCTGGGTGCCACCGAGTTGCTGCGGAACCCTGGTGCGGTGCCGTCCTGGGCCCTGACCCCACGCCGGCGGATGGTCCCACCCGGCTGCAGCCGCCTCCAGCCCCCCGGCAGGATCTGCAGCCCGGTGCTGGGGACGGAGACCCCCCACCCGCCTGTCCCCACCGCTGCTGCCTCTCCCAGGTGCCCTGGGACTCCGGTCTGGGGGTGATGCTCTCCCCTTGGAGCAGCTGGACCGGGTGCCCCAGGTTGCCCGTCCCGGGGCAGGACAGCGGGATGCTGTGGAGAAGGAGGGACACAGACCAGCACGTGCATCACAAGGGGCCAGTTTATTTCTGCGGCGTACAGCGGCCGTGAACGCTCACAGGGTGGGGGGACGGACGGCCACCCCACGCCACCTCGCCATGGCGCCGGGGGGGGCTCAGTTCGCCGCCGGCTGGGCGGTGCTGAGGAAGGCAGCCACCTTCTCCCGCACCTCCTTCTCCAGCATCTCCAGGTGGTCCTCCACGCCGGCGGCGCCCGTGTCCAGCTTCCCCCGCATCTCCTCCAGCCGCTCCACCAGCTGCTGCCCGAAGCTCTCCCCGAAGGGGGCTGCCTGCTGCCGGAAAGCCTCCAGCGTCTGCCCCACGCGCTCGTCCAGCTGCTGGGCCAGGGGGGCCAGCCGCTGTCGCAGGCTCTCGGCGTCGCCGCTGGCCGCCTGCCGCAGCTCCTGGGCCAGCGGGCTGAGCTGGGCACGCAGCTCCTCCGAGCTGGCGGCCAGGCGGGCGCGCAGCTCCTCCGCCGCCCGCTCCATCTGCGCCGTCAGGCTCTCCAGCTGCCGGTTGAGGCTGTCCTGCACCTCCTGGGCGTAGGGGCTGAGCCCCCGCCGCAGCTCCGCCACGCTCTGCCCCACCTGCGCCTTCAGCTCGTCGGCCATGGGGGCCAGCCGCTCCTTCAGGCTCTCCACCCCGCTGTCGATCTGCTGCTGCAGCCGGTCGGCGTAGGGGCTGAGGGAGGCCTGGACGCTCTCGGCGTTGTCCTGCAGCCGGTCCCGCAGCTCGGCAGCGTAGGGCTCCAGCGCCCGCCGCAGCTCCCCGGCCCCGTGGTCCACCCGGGAGCGCAGCTCCTCGGCGTAGGGGCTCATCTTGGCTTGCAGCTGGCGGATGTTGGTGCCGATCTGCTGGTGCACCTCGTCAGCGTAGGGCGCCAGCTTGGCCTGCAGCTCCGCCAGCTCCCGCCGGATCTGCTCCTTCAGCCGCTGCGAGTCCTGCGCCAGCCGCGCCTGCAGCTCCGTGGCGAAGGGCACCAGCCGCCGATGCAGGTCCTCGGCATACGAGTTGACGCTCTTCAGGTTGCTCTCCAGCAGGGTGCTGGGGAGAGGGGACACGTCAGCGCCCCGGCGTGCCCGTGGCCCCCTCCCCTGCCCGCCACCGCCCGGCCCCCAGCGTGTCCCCCTGCTCCGGCGCCGCAGCCCGCGGCTCTGCTCACTTGAGCTGCTTGGTGAGCTCGGCTTGCTGCAGCTGGTCCACCGTCTCCTTGGCATTGCTGCCCAGCTCGGTGAAGTACTTCCAGAGCACGCTGGCCACCTCGTCCGAGTTGACATCAGCCCGTGCCCCTGCAAGCGCATCCCGGGATCAGCGCCGGCACAATCCCGCTCGGCAGCTCCCCCGGGGACATCAGGTCCCCATCCCCGCCCCGGGGAAGGACCACCCTCCCGGCACCGGGGACGCCCCCCGCCGCCCCACCTGCGACGGCGAGGAGCACCAGGACAAGGGCGGCCGCCTTCGGAGACATCCTGAGCGCTGGGGGATGCCTGCGGGAGAACAGAGCGGCGGTGAAGGGAGCCCCGGGGACAGGCAGCCCCCCGCCGCCGGTGATGCAGCCACCAGCTCTCCCCCACTCCAGGCAGCCGCTCACCTGCGCTGCTGTCGGCTGTGGGTACCTGCTGTGCCGGGGAGCGCCCGGCCACTATTTATGCATCCGGAGCGCCCTCGGCGGCTTCCACGCAGGCCTGTGACACCGGCCGCGGGCTTGGACTTTAGCAAGGTTGCGACGTGGAAGCGGCTGACATGCGCTCGCAGCCCTGACATCACCCGGGGCCCCGACGGCTCCCGGAGGGTGACAGGGGCCAGGGCGGAGAGGGGATGGGGATCCCCATAGGCTGAGCCCCTCCTGGGGGCAGGGACCCTGGGGCAGAGGGGACAGTGCACCGCAGGGGGGGCGGCCCCCAGCTCCGCGTCTCTGTGGGATGCAGCCGTGGCCCCACCAGAGCCAGCTGCGGGATGCGGGTGCGGCAGGAGAGGGGCGCAGGGGGATGCTGTGATGGATGTGTGGGGGCACTGGAGCCTGTGTGGGTGCAGGACGGCATCGCTGGAGGAAGCCCCGCCACAGGGAATGGCCAGGACCCCGCAGCTGCAGGGTGTCGCACCCAGGAGGTGCCGGTGTGCCCTCGGCTGGAGCTGGGACCCCTGCGTGGCCCTGGCCATGGGCATCGGGCTCTGGGGACCACCCTGGGGACGCAGCCCCCAGCTCGGCCCACCCGCTCCCCGGTGGACCCACTCCGGGCTGCAGACGGGCGGTGATGTGTCACCTGGGGCGAAGGCCACAGCGGGCAGGGATCGGCTGGGCATCGGCGACGCCAAAGTCCAAAGAGCCCTCGCAGTGCCCCGTGGCCGAATCCGGGCACACGTCGCCCGCCTGCGCCTCCCGGGTGGCATCGCCAGCCCGGTGGCATTGTCCCCGGGGCCGGTGCCGCTGGATGTCACCCTTGTGCTGTGTGTGCCCGCGCCAGCCCCACGGCTGCCCTCGGCATGGTGTGCCCGGCAGCGGGCAGCGGGCTGGCTGCACCCTCGCCAGCGTGCACACGCGTGTGCGCACACGCAGAGGCATGCACACGCACGCGGACACACGCGGACACACGCAGGGCCCCCAGCAGCCTCGCTTCCCAGAGGATTTCCCAACCCCCGGGGGGGAGGCAGGCCCCTCCGCAGCGGACCTGGCAGCGGGAATGGTCTCTGCGGACAGGCCCCCTCCCCGGCAGCCCCTGACCTTTGCACGAACACCCCCGGCGGCGGCGGTGGGGAGGGTATAAAGTGGGAACCCGGGGCTGCCCCCGCCGAGCAGAGCCCGCCGCAGGTGAGTGGGGAAGCCCCCGGTGAGGGTCGCGCTGGCAAGGGGCCGGGGTCGGGGTCGGGACCCCCACGGGCACGCGGGACCCCCGCTGCCGCCCCACGCCACGTGCTCTGCTCTCTCCCCAGCCATGAAGGCGTCACTGCTGCTGGCGCTCGTCTGCACGGCCGTGCTGGCGGCGGGAGCAAGTAAGGGCTGGCGCAGGAGGAGGGGGACGGGGCTCAGGGTGCTGGGGTGCATGCACGGGGGGGGCACAGCCCTCGGCTCCATCCCCCCGCTTCCACGGGGCTTGTGCTTGCAGGGGCCGACTCGCCCAGGGAGCCGGAGACGCTGGTGCAGAAGGTGCAGGAGTACGCCCAGAAAGCCACGGCCATGGCCAAGTCCGCCTTCAGCATGGTGCAGGAGTCGGAGGCGGCTCAGCAGGCCAGGTTGCCCCCGCGCCCCCCCCGCCAGCCCGTTGCCCGTGGGGGAGCCCGGCCGGTGCCCCGCGCTGAGCCCCCCTTCCCCTTTGCAGGCGCTGGCTGTCGGACAAGGCCGACCTGGCGAAGCAGCGGCTGGTCTGGCTGAAGGAGAAGCTGGCGGAGCTCTGGAAGCAGATGCCGGCCGCGTAGCCCCACCGGGGGCTGGCCGGGGGCCGGCCGGGCTGGGGTCCCCCCGGCTGCCCATCCGCTGTCACGGTTCTTGCAATAAAGCGGGGCTGAAGCAGACGGCTGCGGTGGCATCACTGGGGGGGGAGGCGAGGAGGAGTGCGGGCTGAGGAAGGATGGGGATAGACGCCCACGCCGGGGCTGCAGGCGGCCGTGCCGGGGCACCGGGACACTGGCCACGGGCCGCCACCCCACACTTATGTGCCCAAGGTGGCAGGAACCGGCTGGGGGGATCCAGCATCCGCACACCCAGCCCCGGTGCGCGGGGACAAGCCCGGCTGCGGCTCAGCGGCAGGGAGAGCCCGGGGCACCCACCCTGCCATCTCCCTGTCCCCTCCCCGCGCCCACTGGGTGCCGCTGGCACCCCCTGCCCGCAGCACCCTCGCCCCCAGCCCCGCACGGCCGCCCCCCTCCAGCATCCACTGCAAAGACTGAGCGGGCTCCAATAACTTAAGTCACGTTTATTTGACAAAAGGAAGGCAAAGCTGCGAGCGACGCCGGTTCAGGGAGGGGAGGTGGCGGGAGGGGAGGAAGGGGGTCCCCAGGGAGGATGCCCCGGGGCTGGCCTGGCCCGGGGCTCCCGCAGCCCGTCCCCGGAGCCCCCCCGGGGGGAAGTGCCCCGGGCAGGGCAGGGAGCGTGGCCGGGGTCAGTCCCTGGCCGCGCCGGCTGGCGGCTCAGGCCACGCTCTTCTGGAGGTCATCCAGGAGGGTGATGAAGCGGGTCTTGAGGTTCTCGGCGTAGGGGGTGAGGCGCTCCTTGAAGTCCTGCAGCAGGGGGGTCACCTTCTCGCGCAGGTTGCTGAGATGCTCCACCACCTTGGCCTGGTACTCGGCAGCCTGGGGGATGCCCTTCTCCCGGATCTCCTCCAGCTTCTGGCTCAGCTTCTGCCGCAGCTCGTCGCTGTAGGGTGCCAGGTTCTTGCGCAGCTCCTCCACGTGCCCGCGCAGGCGGTCCCGCGCCTCCTCGGCCACAGGGGTCAGCCTCTCCTGCATCAGCTCCACCTTCTGCTTGGTGAGCTCCTTCAGCTCCTGGGCCACGGGCGCCAGGCGCTGGCGGTACTGCTCCAGCTCCTCCGTCCACTTGGCAGAGAACTGGTCGAGGAAGGGCCGGATCTTCTGCTTCACCTCCTCCAGGTCCTTGCTCAGCTCCTGGCGCAGGGCCTCCGTGTCCTTCAGCCACATCTCCCGCACCTCCTTGTAGTAGGGGGCCATGTCCTCCCGCAGCTTGGCGGCGGCTGCGCCCAGCGTGTCCAGGTTGTCGGCCAGTTTCAGGCTGGGGGGAGCGGAGGGAGGTCAGGCACGGCGCCCGGGGACCCCCCCCCGCCGCCCCCCCCCCGCACGCCTCCCCCACACTTACTCCAGCTGTTTGCCCACGGCGGAGGACTCGAACTGGGCGATGGCATCCTTGCCGCTGGCCTTCACCGTCTCCAGGTACACCTCCACCATGTCCTTGAGGCGATCCAGGGGCGCCTGGGGTTCATCGTGCTGCCAGAAGTAGCGGGCCTGGGTGCCTGCGGGGAGAGCCCGGCGCGCTCAGGACAGAGTGCCCGGCGGGGACGGCCCCAGCCGTGGCTGCCACCGGGACCTGCCCGCCTCGGGAGGGCACCGGCGAAGCCGCTTGGCTGCCGCCGGGCTCGCACGGCGCTTTGGAAGCCAGGAGCTTCCAGCAGCGCTCGGCTGCCCCGTCCCGCTCTGTCCCCCCCGGGGTCTGCAGCCGCCGCCGCCCCAGCCCCGTCCCCGTCCGGACCTACCCGTCAGGCAGAGCAGGGCGAGGGCCACCACCACGGCTCTCATCTTGGCGCTGAACCTGGGGGCAGAGCAAGAGAGTTGAGTGCGGGGAGCCCCGGGCAAAGCCGGCCCCAGCGGGGACCGAGTCCCCCACCCCGGCACGAGGGGTCCCCGCCGGCATCGCGGGCGAAGCTCCCTGGACTCCAGCGTCGCCCCTGGAGCAGCCCGGGCTCTTACCAGCTCTCTCCTGCCGCTGTTGTGCTGCCGGTCGTCCCGTCTGAGCCGTCCGCTTCCCCACCGCCGCTATTTATGCAGGAGGGGGCAGTTCCCGCCGGAGATAAGCCAGCGCTGCAGCCCAAGAAATCGCTCCCCGGCGATGTGGCGCGTAGAGTTCAAGGATCGCGTGTGCGAGCCAGCGCCGAGGAGCGCCGGCTTGGCAGGGGCGGCGAGCAAACAGGAGCTCCCCGCGGGATGCGGCTCGCTGGCCAAGGAGCCTGTTTACGCTCCTGGTGACCCAGATTCCAGCTCGCCGCCGCGGCCTCGCCGGGGCCTCTCGGCAGCCCCCGGGGATTGGCCGGTAGCCCAGGGACGAGGTTTATACCCGCAGAGATTTGGCCTGTTGTACCCAGACCCCTCCACTCGCCACCATGGTGGGGGTTTGCCCCGTCCTCCCCCGGGCCGGTGGGACCCGCACTGCTCACATCACCCCCTTCTCCCGGCACAAAAGCAGAGGCAAGGCTCAGCCCGGAGCAGACATCGTCCTGGACACGGCACCCCGGGCACGGCCGCCCCAAAACCCCGCCTCGGCCCAAAGCCGCTCTGCAGCCAAACCAAGGTGCCGCCCCGTCCCACTGCCAGCAGCCCAGGGACCCGCAGGAACCGAGCACACGGGGCTGGCAAGAGGGGAGAGAGGGGGCACGTCCCCCAGACGGGGCTGCGGGGAGCACACAGGCGGCAGCAGGGGCTGATTTGTGCCAGGGGCAGCTGCCACAGCCGGGCTGGCTCGCTGGGTGCTGCATCCGGGCTGGAGGCACGGCTCCCTTCCCGCTCCCCTCCAGCCTCTCGCCTTCCGCCCCGGAGCTGCCCTGCTCCTGGGAAAGCCCGGCTTTGGAAGGACGTGCTGGACAAGACGAGTTTGGTGTGCAACACCGCATGCCCCTGGCGACAGAGGGGCAGGGAAGGATGCAGCTGTGGCGGCTGCATCGCCCTGAAGGGGCAGAGCAGGGCAGGCAGCTCAGCAGCACTCGGGGCCCTGGGGCTCAGGCTGGGCTCTCGGAGGCAAAACCGGGCAGGGAAGGCAGCAGGAGCCATGCCAGCCTTGCACCAGGTAAGGAGGAGGTGCGCAAGGCCCAGCTGCGCCGAAGGCGGGTGGGCAGAGCGGGAGAAGGGCTCGGGCTCCCCGGGGAAGCTGCTCGGGAACCCTCGGCAGGGGCTGAGGGGAGCGAAAGCCGCTGCAGCTGCACAGGCGTGCTCCGCACCATCCGACAGCCCAGCTCCGGCGCTGGAGGTCCTGCCGGCCCCAGGGGAAACCCTGGCCGATGGTGCCACCGCAGAGGAGGTGACGGCTCCGGGGACAGAGCGAGGCGGCGGCCGCGCTGCCGCACCTTGAGCTTTCGCCCCCGAGCGCCGGGGCTGTTCCGCCTCCGCAGCAGGCGTTGGGCAACAAGGCAAACAGGAGACCGGGGAAGATCATAATCATGGTTTTATTTGTCATGATCCCACTGTCCAACTAATTGACTAGTTGCAAGTGACCCACAAAAAATGGACTGAAGATTTACCGAAACTTTTTTTTTTTAGTCCAACATAAATGAGGAAGAAAAAAATACTTCTGACATTTCCAAAAAACAGAAATAATAGCAAAGTATATTAATATACATTCAACATATACTGCGCGTATTGATTACTACAATACAAAGCAATGATAAAAAAAGTGTGATACTGCGAAATGGCACGGTTAAGCGAGTCCCTGCTGTTTCGGATGCTGTCTGTAGGGTGGCCGTCGACTCTCCCAGAAATACAGTGTCATGTAAACAAAAGGAAAACAAACCAAAGGTACAGAGCGAAAGGCTTTCAGTGTTTCCCGCTCGGGCCCGGCCCCACCTGGCTCCCCGCGGCCCCCCGAGCCCGCAGGCGCCGGTGAGGGACGCAGCGGATGGCAGCGCCCGGCCAAGCCGCCTGACACCAGGACGCCGGCAGAAGCCGCGGGGTTTCTCTCCTCTCCGGTTCTGGGGACGGCAGAGCCCGTTAGCATTATCTTCCCGGGGCGGGGGAGAAGGGGAGGCCGGGAAGAGGCACGGGGACGGATAGCAAAGTCACCTCTGCCGTGCTGGTTTCACACTTCCTTCTGTGCAAATTCAGGAGGGCTGGGTCGGTTTTTCCTTTTTTTTTTTTTTTTTTCTTAAAAAATATTCCAGAAAAGTGTCAATAAGAAGAATTTGAGCTGTAGCTTGTAAAGTCCCAAAGGCGATGATGACACCAAGTGCCGCCGAGCCCCGGCCAGGACGGGGCGTCACGCTCTATCCGTCACGGAAAGGATGGAGAGGAGGACAAAGAAGAGATCTATGCACGTCTGAACTGTATAAAGGAGAATACCACTGTCGCCACTGGCACGAGAGAGAAAACCAGTCACAAGTACAATGTCATTAAAAGAAATAAAATACTTTGAACAAAAGGTGCAAGTCACAATTCATATAGAACAGAATCTAGTTAAAAATTTCTCTCAAACAGAAATTCCTTTTGCCTTTTATTAATAACAATAATAATAAAACAACATTTACCAAAAAACAATTCCTACATGATCAGGAGGAGAAGCTAAGAAAACAAAGAGAAAAAATCTGTCTTCCCTACATTAAGCCAGGAAAAAAGAAAAACAACCCAGGTCGTATGCGGATTTGCAAAGAAAAGGTGAGAAGGGGGGAGGCGGTGATCCTTTCAGCACACTGACAAACGAGAGAAGGAACGAAAGCAGACAAAGATGAGACGAGAAGCGTATTGCACCAGGGGTGGCTGTTCCCCGCCGGCCCGCCGGCCGGTCGGAGCCCCGGGGTGGGACGCGCCGGCCGGGCTGGCACCGTCCTCGCCCCCCGCCAGCGCTGCCCGGGGAGGCTGGGGTCGCGCTGGGCCCCTCCCCAGTGCAAAGGGTTAAAGAGTGGAAGGACAGCATGGCCTCCAGCTGCCCGGAGCCCTCGGGATCCCACGGACCCCCGCTCCTTTCCCCAGGGCCGGCTCCAGGGAGGCGTCAGCCCCGCGCACGCGCTGTGCCGAGCCGAGCGCGGAGGCGGCCGGAGCAGCCCCCGGGGGCCACCTGGCCCTGGGCAGTAAAAGCCCTCCAAACCAGACTCAGTGCTCAGGCTCCGTGAATCCTCTGCCGCCGTGTAGGACTCAGGTTCTCTGGTTATTTCTGTGATAGCTGGAGTTACAGGCAAACATGGCAAAAATTAAAGAAACCAAAGGAACAACACACTGGATGAACTGATTATGAGGAAAGGGGCCATGGTATTCCAGTTAGTCAGAAATACTACGGCAATTTGGCGCAATGCTGCTAGATACTGTTGGTTTAAAATGGACCTTTTCGTTTCAAAGCTGTACATAAAACCTGCAAGAGAGAGAAGAAGCAGAGATGTTAGGAGACACCAGAGAACGGCAATTCTGCTTCCACAGCCCTCCGCCGCCTTCCCGCTCCGGACCCCCAAGCTATGCCCCAGGAGGGAGACCCTGCCCACGCAACGGGGCTCTGGAGGAGCAGCAGAGGCCTGGAAGGAGCGGTGCTGTCCCCAGGTGAACAGGGGAGACAGCAGCCAGCCGCCAGCGCCGACACTCAGAGCTGACGGTCTCTCTCTCCCCCAGCCTCTCCCCTCAGAGCGAGGGGACAAGGAAGGAGCCAGACGCAAAAGTCAGGCCAACAGGCCTTTGGGTCTGCCCTCGAGGCAACCCGAGGTGCGCAGGCGGACAGAGAAGGACACTCGAGTACTCACTCCCTCCTGGTTACACCCCTGCCTGCTCCATCCCAAAGGGCACCTCCGGGTGCTTGTAGCTCAGTAGGACGTCCGTAATACACGTCGACGGGTAACAGGAGGTGTTTAGATGCTGGTTGCCATCGCCGAGGTTGGGATGCTCTTGACCTTCCAAACTCTCCCCACACTCTGTAAGGTCAAAGAACAACATCAGAGCTCACACAAGGAGCAGTATGGAGTCGGAGCTCCAGCCTGGGGATCAGCTCAGCAAGCTGCCATGGCCTAATGGGTCCCATCGCAGGCAAAGCTGCCCCGTGTTTCTCCAGGAAGCCCAGATCACTGCTTCCACCAGTGACCCCAGGCTCTGGCCAACAGCAGCACCCAAGGAGCTGCCCCGTATCGGCACACGCTCTCCCGCAGCCCGTGCGCCCCCCACCTCCCTGCAGGCACTGCTCACTGGGAGCAAAGGTGGCTTTGCAACACAGGCTGCAAAAGCCGGTCTTCTCAGCTCCTGCCCCAGACCTCGAGCAGCATCCCAGGCCCTCCCTGCCACCTCTCTGCAGCTCGGCCAGGTCCTTACCCTCACTCTCCCTGTCGCGCAGCTGCTGACTGGCCATCAGCGACGACTGGCTGAGGACGGCATCAGACATCCGAGCAGAGCTTAGTGCTTTTCCTGCCATTAAACTCATTCCGGGCAAGTTATCTAACTGCACCTGCGGAGACAAGCAGCACACGGGTCAAAGGGGGCTCGGGCCGAGGCGCCCCGCTGCTCCCCCAGCTCTCTGACAGGCTGCCTGGGGAGCTCCTGCAAGCCGTCGGCGAGGGTTTCTAAGTACAGGTAAAATGCGTACGTACACGGGGCACAGCTTAGGCACAGCCGATGTCCCCTCAACACATGAGAACGGACCGGACAGTCTGACAGTAGTCAGACTACACTGAACTAACTAGGGAAGAGCCCTTCGCATTTATGGCAGAAGGGAGCTGGAGCAAGGAATGCACCAAGATTTGGGCAGGACGGTTCCCAGCGGCCCAAAACACAGGTGGTGGTGCAGCCGCTCTGCTCTTGGGCAAGGTCTGGGCTGCCACGACAGCCAGGCTCTGTGTGCCTGCAAAGCCCCCTGCAGCAACAGCCAGGGCTTCATCCACAGCCCAGAGGGTTTTATCAGAAGAACCCAGGAGGAAAAGAGAAGAGCTGCCCCGGCCACAGCAGCCCGCCCTGGGGCAAACCCTGAGCGAAGGAGGTGTGTTTCCATGTTGCTCTCTGCTAAAACGTTTTCAGTTTTTAGCAAACTGGACGTACTAACTGAAGCATCCCCACGGCTTTTCCTTCCCAGCAGCCCTGCAGAGCAAGGCGCTGCCTGTCCTACACAACACCTCGTACGTAACCCCCACGCATCAAGGAAGCTCTGCGCCGCCCTAAGCCCTGCCGGGCACAGGCCTCTCCAAACCTACGTAGGCATCATCGCTGTTCTGAATGGTGTGATGTCTCTGCAGGGTCCTGGGCCGCGGGTGCTCGCTGGAGGCGGGTCGCGCAGGGTAGCCCAGTCCGTTGTGGTCAGGCACCTGCATCGCTTGGCTGGGGGAACTCCTGTCCATACAGTTCCCCACGATGGACTCTTGAAAATCAAACAAGACAGAAGAACGACAGGTTAGTACAAGGAACCTGCAGCTCTCAGCCGTGCGCGCCAATGCAGAACTGCGGGTCTGAGATCTGGTGGCACAAACAGACACTGGCCGGGTGGAAAGGGACCCCCGGCTGCTCTTGTTGAAGCGACGCAGCACCAGCGTCCCCCCTCAGATGGCACTTGGGCAGGCTTCCCCCTCCCAAAGAGCTCCATGCCAGCTGCCTCCCGTCAGGTCTACAAGAGCAGCCTAAAGTTGGAGGGAGAGGGGCAGGAGCACACAGCACGGGACCCAGGCCCTTTGTGACTGCCTCCCAGCACTGCCACCCTCCCCTCGGACCCGAGCTCGCCCTCCCGCCTGCATCGTCCCCATCATTACACAAGAGCGCGGGGAGAAGCGTCTCCCCACAGCCTCCGACACAGGATGTTCGAGCAGGGCCCCCTGGCAATTGTAAGCAACATACTCTTGCTGGAAGAGTTGGCCAGGATGTTCGTTTTTATCAGATGACTTCTCCCTACCCTCCTACAATCTGGCTGTAGGAGTGCATGAGTGTGCTGCCTGGCAAAGTCCATCTGCACTGCAAGCTCTTATGACCGAGGGTAAAGGCTACATTCCTATCAAGCAAAACCTCTCGTCATCAAGTACACGATGTTTTGAATAAAGTCCTGAGGTACGGAGAAGCCTATCATCGGGTCCAAGGCGCGTAAACAGCTCGCTCTCAGCGAGTAGTCCCGGGGAGCACAAACATGCGGACGTGGCCACGAGCACCAGGGAGCTGCCCCGAAATGACGCAGCTGCAGGTAGATTCCCCAGCCAGCGCTATCGGCTTCTGCGGGGTGAAACGATCTCCTGCCGTGCCGGGGCACCACACCTCCCCGCTGGGGCTGCAGCTGCCAGACGCCAGAAAGATGCTCCCCAAAGAGACCCGTCCGTAAAGTCACCCAGAGCCAAACAAGACCCCGTCCCAGGCACAGTCTGCTGCCTGAGCTCTCCACGCCCCTCGCGGGCAGGCGAGCGTGGCCAGCACACCGCCCTGACTGCCCTTCCTCCCCCGGAGCCACGGCAGTCCTGCAGGACCCATCCCGGGGCAGCGGGAGATGCAGCCAGCCTCCCCCTTCCTTTGCACAACCGTGGGGTTACGTGCGGTTAAGTCAGCTTTCCCGGAAAAGCACGAAGGAAAACATGAGGTAACAGATGTTGGCGGAGCAGTGCCACCCACACACTGCTCAGGACGCCGCTCCAACTGTGGGAACGGTTGTTGGGGCCGGCCGCCTGCTTCTCCAGCTCCACAAACAGCGGCGCTCCCGCAGCCAGCCCCGTCCCCAGCCCCTGCGCTGCAGGTGACGAGGCATGGCGGGGGACAAGTCCCCCCGGCCTGGAATAGCCCTGACCCAAAAGACAACCCCAGGCTCCTCGCTGCCAGCACAGCACCTCTGGGGATGCAGCTCAGGCCGGCCTGAATTCACGCTGCTCTCCCGGCCCCAGCCCTGCTCCAGCAGCAGGAGAGCCTTTCATCCCCACAGCCATAGGGGACGGGGCTCCTGCGCCAGGCGGCCTTTGTGTCGGCGTGGCATGTGACACTGGCACCGCGGGCAGGGCCAGCGCCGCCAGCTCGGCTCCTTCAGTGCCGAGGGGAGGCAGGTTTCCCATGGGCAGCATTCCCAGCCCTCTGACGGCTAGGTTGGAGCAAAAGTGGAGCAGAGCCGTTCACAAGCAGTTTAGTCACATCCTAAACACAGACTTGGTCGATGCTCTCACGGTCTCCGGCTGCCGTCTCCGGCAGATGCTCAACGGACAAGCCAGGGCTTTTTGATCAGGGCCAACGCGCTCCCCTGGAAGGCACAAATACTCCCAAGCCACCACAAAGTTACACCCTGCTCTAGGAAAAACACATCTGGTGAGCTGGGGCAGAGGGGAAGATACCCCCCCCTTCTCAGGACCGGCTGCGGCCTCGGAACACAGTAGGGGGAAAATAACGGGGAAGCCCAGGGCCGCGGCTGAGAAAGCCCAGCCGTCGGCACCAGTGCTCAGGGAGAGACGCCTCACTTGGCCAGGACAAGTCTCCCCGGTCACCCCTCCGTGCCGAGCACAGAGCGCTTGGAAGCACCGGGGCTGAGCTACACGCGAGCGAAACGCCAGCAAGCTAGTGGCTTGTACACCGAGGTTTTGTGGGATTTATTTGTCGGTAAGGGTACCTAGGTGCTTAGACGTCGACTCCGCCCGGAACCAAAGCAGCACAGGCCTGATTCCAAGTGGGTTATTGAAGGCAGGAGGAAAGCGGTGCGAGCGGCTGCGTCTCAGGACATAGTTTACTACGTGAGCCCTCCAAACAGCCCTGTCAGAAGGGCTTACACAATACTATTTGTAAACATTTACTTGCTTTTACTCATTTACAAAGTCTTGTGGTCTAAAGTCCTTTTCCCTTGTGTAACCGGTTCTAGCACCATCAGTACGGGGGCAGAAATTTAGCTTCTGACTTCATTAAATTTTGTCGTTTGTCTAACGGTCTGTAGTATTAAGACGCAATCTCACGATTCGGTACGAAAAGCATCTCCACCGCTCCCAACCTCTGCTTAACCTGGGGCCATTCTTCCCTCTCATGTTAAGCTCCACAGGGGAGTTGGGGTCCGAGAGCAAACACATCGGTAACCCAGAATTTAAGACGACTTCAGAACAGCCGTGCCTTGTCCCTGCCCCCCACCCGCGCTCTGGGGGGCCAGGGCTTGGCGCGCCCGCTCTGCCCTCCCAGCCAGCCTGTTCCAACCCAGTACTTTCCCAACAAACCCATGCTGTGTCCCCAAACAAAGCCCTGCCTCCTGTGCCCGGGACACTGCTCCTCTGCAATAGCGTCCTCTGTGCCAAGGGCAAGCCGGTGGCTTCAGACCAGCACAACTCAGTCCTGCAGTGAATACTGATCCACCCAGCTCAGCCTGGAAAGCCTCTCTTCAAAGCCCTCTGAGCAAGGGGCCAGGATGGCGTTTTTCATACAGAGGAGGCCTGTAATTACAGCGCAGGCAGGAATTTCTCCTACAGCGCGCCGCTGGCAACGCAGCCACCAAGGAGCAAAGGCGCGACTGCTTCCAACTAGCAGAAAAGGTCTTCAGAGGCTAATGGCGAGTTTAAACTCACTTTATAACTCCTCCTAGTTCAAGCAGGGCTAGAGTCTCGCTGCTGCTCCGCAAAGTGCCAGAGAAGCTGCTGCAAGGCAGCCTTAGCCGCAAGACATTCACCACCGCTCTTACCGTGCGGGTTTGCGGAAGCTTTAGCAACGCCTGACTCAAAGGCCTGTTTGTAAGAGCAGGAGTACGCCGCTACGGCTAGGGGTGTCCTAGTACCTTAACTGCTCCTAGCCCGTAGTTTACACGGGACGGGGAACACCAACAAGAACAAGTCAGTCAACAGCACGGAGCATCCCCGCAAAGGTGGCAGTACTCTGGGACCTGGTCTTTACCTGCCTGCAGAAGTAGGTCAAATTCCAAGGAGAAGCAGCCGGTCAGGTTCCCTTCTTATTGTAGACTGTTTATTAGAGACACTATGCCTGCAATTTACTTAAGGCCACAAAAGCCAAAAAGAATCTAGGTAATTCCGTGCTATGCAAAGTATGTCACGAAAGCCTTGCCGTGCTGGGTAGAGATGGTCTCCTCCGGCAGGACGGCAGCCAGCACGGAAGAGCGTTTCGTCTACGCGAGCAGCAGGAAGCCTTACCTCTGCTGGGCACCTTATTCCTACTGAATCCAGCAGCGGGCTGATGTCTGTATTGATGCGTCCCCAGCTCCTGCGCGTGATTAGCAGTTCCTAGCAAAGATTCTGGGTCCCCGTGCCCTCCTGCGTTTACAAGCAGAGGGGTCTCCTGGCAACCTTTGGTCAATGTGTTTGAACTCTTACTGTCTGGAAAGCTGTCCCTGGCACCCTCGCACGCGCAGTCCTCCTCCATGCTCTCCGAATGGAACAGGGCTGGCTGGTGTACGTATCCGTGCGGCGGCACTGACGCAGGTACCTGCTGGATACATTCTTGCGCCCTGATTTTTAAGAGATGCTGGGGGCTGCTCTGTGGGTGGTACGTGTCAGCACTCTGGTAAGGCAAAGACAACGACTGGCGCTCCGAGAGGTTCTGTCCCACGCTGGTGCCCATATTCCCAGCATCCCCTTGACTCATATGCCTGAACAACTCTTGAAATTCTTGCTGCTGCTGCTGCTGCCGCCGTTTGATGAGCTGTGCAAATTCTGCCTGGGGCAGCCGCATGTCCGTGTGCCCCGTGAGCGAGTGCCGGGGAGAAAGCAGTCCCTGGAGGATGTGCGGTACCTGCTGGTGTCGGCTGTAGTCGGGAGGCGTCGGGGACAACAGTGCTTGCTGTAGTGCTGATGCAGTGTAGTGCTGCTGTTGCTGATGTGCATTTTGAGGGAAAGTGGGATACTGGTCAAGCTGCGGGACTTTCAGAGCTTGCTGAGCTGGAGGAAACCCAACTCCTCCCGATGGGCTGTAGTTGCCGGGGGAAACGCGAGGCTGTTCTGGGAACAGGTGGGGGTGTAAGTGCACCTGGTCATAGTTGGCAGGGGGATACCTGTTCACATTCAGGCTGCAAAGAACAGGAAAGAACAAGTGACTGCCCTGCAGCAGCTCCAGCTCGGCTTGCCGGGCTGCTGTCTCTGTCAGGAGGCAGACAGAGCTGCTCCCGGGCAGGACGTGCTCCCTAAGCAGCCCTGCAGAATCCCAGAGCCCTGCCCTGGCTCGGGAACCGCTGCCCAGGGCAGGGAGACAGCTCGCTCCCTGAAAGCAGTGCAGCGAGGAAACCACATCTCAGCCCGAGACGTCTACCCCCAGTTCTTCCTCCCTACTCCCAGCTCGGGGAAGCGGTGCAGAGGTGGCCGGCGGCCTTACCTGTGCGACTCGGCGCTGTCGGCGCTGAGCTGCTTGGAAAGCTGCCTGTGGCCGTAGGTGAGGGAGGCCATCAGGTTGGCGCGGTGCTGCATCTGGATCTGGTTGGCGCTGGGGCTGAGGGGCATGCCCCGCGCGTGGGAGGACATGCCCTGCCCGCCCACAGAGGCCCCTTGCAGGAGGTTGTTGCTGACCACGTCGCCGGGCTCCTGCACTTGGATGGTGACCTGCTGAGGCTGCGACTGCTGCTGCAGGCCCAGGCACGTCAGCCCCATGTTGGGGGGAGGGGAACAGTTACCGGACTGCGGGAAGATTGTGTTGTGGGACGGCATCCCTTGGAACTGGGACTGGGAGGCAGCACCTACAAGGAACAAAGACCCTCAGCACCCGCACCAGCGTGCGGCAAGGCTCGGGAGCGAGAAATGCCCCATGCGGGAGACGATGCTCTTCTGGGCCGTACTGGGAGTGCCAGTAGGCGTCTGGGAGTGGCAGGAGTGGCGAGAGGAGCGCTACTCCCGACCGCTCCATCGTGCTGGGCCTGCGTGCAAAGGTCACAGCTAGAGCCCCTTGCACAGAAAGAGAAACAAAGCGGAGCTGACAGTGATTTGCATAAAACCGAGAATATCAGCCCTTCCTCCCCACCCCCGGGAGTGATAAGTAAGGATCTTATGACAAGAAACCCAGCAGCACATTCCAGCTGGCAGCTCCTCGCAAGCTCTCGATAACACCAGCCCTTGCTGCCAGATGGAGAATCTTTTACATCATCAGCAAACCGCGCAAGGACTGGGCTGGAGGGGGGAACCGGAGCCCCCGGCACCCCCACGCGCTCTTTTCCCCGGAGCTATGGTGGGACCACAGGGTTCTGCCGAGCGGCCCGCCCCGAGGAGCACAGATGGCTCAGCACCCTGCCCGCACTTACCGTGGGGCTGCAGCACGCTGCTGCTCACAGGAGGTGGGCTGCTGTTTGGTTGCCTGAAGAGGTGGTTATTAGGGTGGTTTGGGGGTGGGCTGGATGGCTGGATCCGTAACCTACGCAAGGAAACAAGCACCTTTTCATCATGCCTGCTCCTCATTAAGATGCCTTTTCAACTGTGAGAGCTGACACCAAATGCTGCGATTCTCTTGTTTAAAATAAGCACCATAAAGCCCTTGGTTGGGGTCCCAAGCTCTTTACAGCTCGGCTTCTCTTCTGAGAGCCGCCTGACTTGCCTGAGTCACATAGGCAGTGAGCAGAATGCAGCGGCTACAACAGAAACCCGGGGACAAAGACACCGCGGGCTGGCCTCCTGACTCACTGTGGCCGGTGAGAAACCTTCCTTTCTCCTTTCCCATCATTCAGCCTGTCCCACCTCCAAGTCAGGGGGCTGAAGCCAAGGACGGTTACCTAACCAAAAGCCTGAAAAGGTGTGAGACGTCCAGCAGCAGCCCTGAGTAGAAAGCATGAGACAAACCGGCTGCTGAAGGTAAGGCATTTTCAAGCTGGTCAAAAGGCAGAACTGTCAGTCGTCTGTTCAAAGCAAGTTAGTGCCTTTGAATCGTGTTCTCTGCTGCTGAAAGTGCTTCAGACAGAATCCAGCTAAAAGGAGTCAGTATATGTTCACCTGGGAACTGGCTCTGCCATTCAACCTTTATATACTTCCAACCCGGCCCCGGACTCTTCAGTGCATTAGCTCATCCCTGGGCTTGAGCGAGAGTAAAACCCATTCCCCAGAGCTTCACTAAAGCAATTTCTTTACCTCTGAAGCTGGTGAGTGAGCAGAGCTGGCTGGTTTTCACATGGAGCTTGCAAGGGTGGAGATGGCTGGGGTGGCCGGATGCAATCCTGAACCAGGCACCAGAAAACAAGAAGTGTTTGCGATCAACAATGTCTCAACTAGTAAATTTAGAAGTGCTGACTGGTGAAGCAGGACATATCCAGATTCACCAACGACTCAGTCCCTGACTGCAGCTCTGGCTATCGCAGCAGCTGTGCGAACAGCACTGGGGAGTCCTTCAGGCTTGCTTCTCCTTACAGCAAGCCAAGCAACCTACCCTCCTCGACCCCCCCGGGCCCCGCTCGGTAGTTGGACCTGCAGCAATGCAGGAAGCCACAGCTAAGGCTTCAGAAGGTGTGGCTCAGGCCCCACTACCTGAATCTGCTGATGAAGAATCTGATGGTGCTGCTCCTGCTGGTACAACATGTGCTGCTGCTGCGTCTTCTCCAGCGTCCTCTCGTCCATGTGCCCCCCATACATCTTCTGAAGCTGCTCGCACTCCTGTAACGAATCCAACACACCCTCTAAGTGACCTTTTTTGTGCACGGCACAGTTGCTGCTCAAAAAGGCACTCTCTGCAGCCTACCCATCTGAAAAAGCCAGTAAAGAGAGCCTAATCCATTTAATTTGACAGAATCAGGTGTGTAATACCATGGCCAGCTTATGCCCTAGACAACAGAGAAGAAACGGATGCACGTGATGCCAAGCTGGTACCACTGCATTCCTTCAAAAACGCAAGCACGAAGCCCTAAAGGTAACTTCAAGGTGAAAAGAGCATCTCGTATTTCTACCGTGTTGCAAGGTGAAAGTCCTGTCCTGGGGCCAAATCCCACTCAAGCCATTGATAAAACGTGCGCTGGCTGCGCAGGGAATAGCATACAATACGCTCCAAAGTCTGGCGGTAGGAACCGCCCTTTTCTCGGGACACCCTGGAACAGCCCCAAAACTGGGAGAGCAGCAGCTGCAGTCCGACAGCGCTGTGGGAGCCGCGAGGGCCGGCAGTGTGGGCACAGCCCGTGGTTTGCTCCCCAGAACAAGGCGGGCGGAAGCCCCCAGGGTTCCCAGCCTGCGGGTGAACAGCACGCACGGTCAGAGGACACTCAGCAGGGCTGCTGCCGATGCGCAGAGCCGGGCGCAGCTCCCCGGCTGCAAACCTCCCCCTGCGTGTCCTCAGCCATCAGTGGCAAAGATGTCACCTTTTGCTTCCTGAAGCAGCAAGGCTGAGACAATAAAAAGCCCTTGCAGAGGCTCTTTTGAGGCCCCGCACCCCACTCTCACCTGCTGAAGCTGTTTGATGCTACTGTTATTGCCCATCTTCTCCAGGTGGGCTTTGAAAGCCTGGATGCTGGCAGCACCATCAGAGAAGCGCCGAACTGGGGAGAAGCGTTCGGTGGGGAGGTGCAGAGTATTCGAGTCCTTGTAAATAGAACTGAACACATGGGAAAGCGGGTTAGTGATGCCAGCTAAAAATCAAACTCAGGTACAGAGACATTTAATTTACACCAGCCATGCCAAGTTCTACCTGCCCACTCACCCAGAATAAACCATGTTTTAGATCAAGAAATAAAGTGCCATCGTCACCGGGAACAGGAAACAGAATTACCAAGTATCCTCACTGCCTGAGCAGATAAATGCGTTTTAAGGTTGGAGACGATTCAGCCACAAACCAGATTCCAGATGGGCAGCAACTCATTGTCCATCCACAAGATCATCTACCCCTCAGGTGGAAGAGGTTTACAGAAGCCATTTAGCATCCTAAAAATCTAAAATTCACCTCTTCAGTAGCCACCTCCTGAGCCTTCCAGCTCCCCAGGGCCCCCAACTGCATCTGATGCCTGTGGAAAACAGGAGGGGCACACGGAAAAAGGAGCCCGACATGATCTGCAGCCTCGGAGGAGGGAGGGGGCTGGCACCCGTGCTTAGACACGCACTCAATTGAAAAAAAGAGGGCAGGAAGGTAACTCTGCACAGCAGGGGAAATCTTTCTAAGGCATTAAGCAAGCTGTCACTTCACATGGAGAGTCTCCCAGTTGCCCGGATGCTTGGCACCGGGCGATCGGAACGGCTACGTTTCAAAAGCAGACGTAGCCAGTACCGAGACAACTGTGCCCATGGCACTACAGGCACTTTCCCTTCACAGTGAGGTCTCCTCTTCACCATCAGAGGGAGCCAAATTTTTTTCCAGGAGCCGTTTTCTCCCAAATCGGGGCTCCCTATTATCGAAGTCAAGCACTAAGCTCCGGCCCCGCCATTAGGTGCGACCTGCGTGATCATTAGCAAGGCTAACCTTCCACACCCCCCGCACTGGGCCTTGCAGCAACGCAATCAGGTTTATCTGCCTGCCCTCATGCTTTCTGTGCAAGCGCAATCTACAGAACCCAGCGAACACTACTTAACGGTACAGGCTCCAAGAGTAGCCTTTGTCTGCGAGGAGGTGGTTGGAGACGGGGTCTTTGCGGCAGCTCTGACACCCCGGCACTGAAGCCAGGAGGAGCCCACCTGGCTGCACACTGCTGCGCTCCTGCACCACGCTGCTGCAGGCAAGTCCCTGCCCCGGCTACTCTGAGCACGGCTCTTTGCCGAAACCTCTTCCACGAAGTGAAACCATTTCTCCTGGAGAGGCTCCCCCTTATCAGAAGGTGACTGATGCTGGCCCGTTTCCAGCAGGCTGGGTTCCCTTCTTGTCACGTGCTCTGCCTTCGCAGGACGTGCTTCAGTTTCTATAGGTTACACACAACCTCCTGCCAAGGACAGAGCTGTGCCCCTGCATTACCCTGATCTCCCGTCATATTGACGGAAAGCAGAAGCTACAGATAAAATTATGCTGAGGTTCCCAAACCCATGGGGCCAAGGCAGAACAATTGTACTGCCTTGTACAACTCCTGTACCTCAATTCTGCTTCCCAATACCGAGTTACCGTGACCAAAACCAGGTGCTCCATAAGAAGATGGCTTAAAATACGTTAAGTGCTAAAATAAAACCCACCTGCCATTCAATAATTGAGGACTATTTATGTGATGACAAGACCGCTAATAGTTTCTGTGCCGTATGCATCTTGGACGCAACACGGGGCAGCCTGTTTAGGCCACGGTCAGATGAAGTTTCTGTGATTTCGAGGGTGAAACATGAGGCAGGCTCACAGCCCCTTACGACAGGGAGGGTGGAATGAGCAGATACCACCCTGTTCATGATGCAACAAAACGGCCTCAGGACTCCCAAGCCAAGAGGCAGAGGTGACACCAACATATTTACAGGGTGACATATTTACAGGGTGAGTGCATTTTGACAATCTCGTAAAAAATCAATTCTGCAGTGCGTGAGTCACCCAGCTTACCTTTACAGCTTGAAGCAATCCTTAAAGCAGGACACAGCACATTCTGGTTGTTTTGCAAGCTGCACTCCTCTTCCTAGCAAGCTTTCCTGTGACCCTAGAAATCTTTCCCCTCCTGCTCTTCCCATCCCCCAAGCACCTCTGTGAGGGGTAACTTCAGGGTAGAGAGGGGCTTATCTTGGTTTTCCGGAGTTCCAGCGTGGCACTAGCACTGCCTCAGTCTGCTCAGAGTTCACCTGTCTCTGCTGATTACATCAGTGCTCAGCTCAGCAGGCATCTGGCTACAATAAAAAGCGCCTTGTCAAGCTTGCCAGCGTGAGCTGGCCGAGAGGTTGAGCGCGGGCACCGATCTAGCCTGGTAGGCGACTGCCGTCTCAACAGCCGAGACCAACAGGCACCAAACGCGGCGGTTTGCAGCTGGTTTGCACTCTCAGCGCTGAGGGGGTCCGAGTGCGGGCTTTAAGCTCCCTCTCTGGCATTAGAGCCTCCAGTTTAGCTGCTGTGCCCAGGACTCCCCGTCAAATGAACACCTCTCTCCATCAGGAGTGCCCCACCCACACATTTTGAGTCTGTTTAGATCAAATCCGAATCGGCTCCCTCCTTGCCAGACACTGTGATTTTCTTCCCACCCCAGCATCCTTTCCCCACATCGTTCCCATCAGGGGTTCGGATCAGAAATAATATGACTCTTGAGGAGCTTTGCAAAGAGACTTTGCAGTCAAAACACACAACTCTGGTGCAGAACAGTGAGGTTTTTAAGCTCTGGTGTAGATGACTCTTGGTGCAGTCTTTTGCCCGCATCTGCCTCCAAAAACGTTCTTGTAGAAAATCTGCTCTCTACTGCTAGCTTGACACCTACCATTACAAGAGAGAAAAGCTCTCCTCTAAAACCAATAGCTTATTCCCAACCCTTATGTGACAGCAGTCGTTCTGGCAAATCACCTCCAGCCACAAGAACAGGGCTGGAGGGGAAGAGCCAGCTGATTCCTGCCCCTGCGCTGCCTGTATTTGCAGGCACGGAGCCCGCGCCAGCGCGGAACTCGCGTCCCCAGCACGGTCAGACGCCCTCTGCCCTGTGGGTCTGCTCTTTGTACTCGCTCCTCCTCCTCACCCCTCCCTGCCAAGCGGGGTGTCCTCAGTGCTCCATTCCAGACGACATCTGAGCAGGTTTCCTGGCGCAAAGCTGCCCGAACGGCCGGTGCCATTACTCACCGGTGCTGATCGGGTACCAGGTGTGGAGCCCAAGCCCGGGGTCGGAAGGACTGCTGTCCTAGCTGCCTCTGCAAGTCTGGAGGGATTTCAGCTGTAGGGTTGGTCATTGCCAGAGTGTGCCTTTTTGACCTATTTGCCAAGTATCTGCAACAAGCAGGAGCACATTTTATAAGAGACTGATGGGAGTACTCCAAAAACAGGGAGCGTTAGATAATCCAGAGTAAACGGGAAGGAAGAATGCTTGCTGCAGTGCTCAGAACCAACCGGGGAGAAGCACGCCATGGACACGCTGCCCACGCCCGTCACATCACGGGGTCTTCAGCACTTAGGGGACAAGCGTGGTTTCAGCTGCGTGTGTGCTACCGCCAGCCTCAGAAGGCAAGAGCAGCCATTCGCTCTTCCCAGCGGGAAAGCCACGCTTCATCTCAAGGGGAACGAATGCTGGTATATCCCTTTGGGAATACCCAGGGCACTACCTGTCCTCACCGGAGATTCACTCCACCACGGCAGGTCTGCTTCCCTCTCCCAAGGCCCCACTGAGCCACGGGGAAGCCTGCTGCGTGCACGGAGCCAAGAGACGAGTCACAGATAATCCTAGCGAGAGCTGGCCGGAGAACGGGCGCAGGGCAGAGCTGCTGCTCGGCTGCACCCTTGAGGGATGGCCCTTGCACTTCAGATCTACCCTGGGACACCCAGCTCCAGCCACACGCAGCGGCCAGCTTGTGACAGCAGGGGAAGGGTGCAGGAGGGCCACCCTGGCAGAGATTAGGGGTGGGTAGAGCCTCTGGCTGCCGGAGGAGCAGGAGGAAGAACGCCGGGCTGAGCAAGGGTCGGTGCCCAGCCCGACTGCGCCATCTAGTCCCTGCTCCGCTCTCGGGGAGTCGGGAATCGCCAGCGATGCGCAGGGCAAAACCAGCATGGGAAACGAACAGGTCCCTTCCTCTGGAGCCAGAGCCACCAGCGCCAGGCTGGGCTCGCCTCTTACACGGGGGGCTGGGGGCGGCAGCTTAAACTAAAGTGCTAAGAACTAAGAGACTGCGGTTCTTCTGCAAACCCTCTAAAGACTGGAGGGGTGGCACAGGGCAGAACTAGGAGCCTCTGCTTTGGCAAGGATACGCCGAAGAGCCACCCAGCTCTGACAGCCGCTGCCCTGAACTGCCAGTTCCTGGCTGCAGCGGTGCTCGGAGCAGCTGGGGGCACGGGGCCAGAAGAGATAACAAACAAAGCACCTGCCCCAGATGCCCTGGCTTGTGATGAGCGCGGGGGCTAGCATTTTACCTGCTCAAGGCCAGGTGGGCTGAATGCCCTCTTATGAACTCAACTATTTCTACTCTTGTGAACCAGCAGCAACAAGGCAGCTGTGGTGACTGTGACAAAGATCACTTGGCCAGTGACACCAGCGATACTAACAGGGAAATCTCACCTCCGCTCTTTTCCCCTGCTCAGGCTCCCTGCAACTTCAACTGGTGGAGCAGAGAAGAGCAGCAAGCAATAAAGTCGTCGCCTCCTCCAAACCCAGCCTCTCTTTGCGAGCTACTGAAGCCACTTAAGCAGAAGACAGCAAGTTAACAGAATGAAGAGCGCTTAGCGTCGTGGTAACTTGCCAAAGTCTGCGCCATTAGCTGTTTAAGAATCATTTGATGCAGACGGGGAAAGTTTCACAAAGAGCTTTACAGTTGCGGTTTGCTAAGATCATTTTATTTCAGACCTCCAGGGAACAATCCAATCATGAGCTATAACAGCGTTTCGGGTGGAAGAAAGTTTCCCAAAGCTCAAAGGAGATGTGACTGTTCCCTGGAGCAGAGAAAAGACTATGCTCTGCTTTCAAGGTCAGATTAAGAAGGGCAAAAACTGCTCACTGGTGGCTGCATACAGACTGTTCAGAGCAGTGTTCTGAAAAGCTAAATATTTGCATCTGTCCCTGATGTTAATGCTATTTACCCTTCTCTGATGACTACTGACATGTTGCAACACAAGGGGGTGGAGAGCAAGTTAACACACAACCTGGACGGGGCTTTTTCCGGGCCATCTGCTGGAAGAAGAACACGGGGCATGAAAGGACTAAGAGCAGCACTGTCAAGAGCAGCGAGGCGACCTATGGGTCCAAGGAGACTTGCCTTTCAGTGGGAGCTGAACGTTTCGGTGGCTTGCAACCTACGAAATATAGCACGGGGGTTTCAAAGTGTTTCCGGCTGAGCTAATGCTTTAACTCAAGCGAAACCTCAGGTTTTAGAATAGGAGAGGTGAAAGTCTGCCCTGGTAAGATGTCCGGGCAACCCCTTGCCAAGAATCAGATGTATCTGATTGGCACAGTCAGAAAGCCTGTCTACCATCCGAAGCGTTGTCAGTGGACGTTATGGGCCCTGAATTCCAACTTGGAGTACTGGAGCACAAGGCTACGCAGAGAACACGAGACGTGCTCTGTGTCAACTCTGAGTAGGGCTGGAAGCGAGTTCTTTCACGTGTACCAGCTCTGACTTTCCTCTAAGCTCAGGTAGGCAAAAGGCGTCTCAGCGCACACTCTGCACAATCTGCCACTGCACACACCCACCGTTCAAATCCCCCCCCGTCGCCCTGGAGCACTGAAAGGAGAAGAGCTGGCAAAGGCTCTGGAGTATGACCTCCACCCACCCCAGTGTTTCTCTGCCTGCAACCAACCCCCCGGTCTGAACCCTGAGGAAACGCTACCTGACTCGAGGTGGTGGCCTGCACAAACGGGGGGGAATCCAAAAAACTTTTCAGGTTTGAGGTAAGAAGCAGGAGCGCTCCGTAACCACACCCACCACACGTAGTGCACCAGCTGGTTAGCAGAGAAGAAACTATGCAAAAGCTACTAAGAAAAATGTTAGCAAGGACACGGTTAGTGTTTTCATTCGTTGAGAAAGTACAAGCATGTTCTACCCGCTTCCTAGTTTGTGTTTGGAGCAGACAAAGAGAACAGAAGTTTCCAGCCTGATATCCAATAATCCTTTCCGCATTGGAGCGGACTATTTTAAGGCCCACTGCTAAAATTAGAAGCTAGAGGTACCCGTATTTCCAGCAAGCTCACTTTGTTTAAGGCATCAGAGTTGGATGTTTACTGCATGTCTTGATACAAAAGCTGCATCGACACCCGAGGCCACAGATGAGATCTTCCTACCTCCGTCACTCAGCGGGGAGGGGTGAATCACTTAGCACTCATTTTGCAGGTTAGTGTGGATTGCATGCTGGTGCACACTAAGCAAAGGAATTTAGCAGTTTCAGACTTTCTGGAGAACCTACTGCTCAATTAGCAAACTGTTTCGGGGGGAATCCAGCTTTGTAAGCACCTAGTAGTGTCAGAGGAGTAATTGCCTACAGTAATCAACGCCCACAAGAACAAGAGGAACGGTGAGCCTTGGCTGTAATCAACATTGTTGCCTGTGATGAGGTTGCTGGTGTTTTAATTCAGCTGTGGAACACCACAGGGTGAGCCTCTCAGAGGTAGTAAGGGCGAACATTAACAGACTGGGAGTTACCTCTGCACAGCTTCCTGATCTGGCTCCCCGTCGGAGCTCTCCTCATCCACAGGGGTGACAGCAGGGACGGCCTGCAGAGAGAAGCGAAACCGTGGGTTCCAGAAAGCGTGGCCCCATCCGTGCAGCGGACACCTGACCTTCCAAACAAGCTCTCACAAGGCTATGTGTCAGCTCCTCTGCAGCACCAAGGACACTCAGCCGAGAACCCCTCCCAACGTTCCTTCCCCAGTCAAAACTGCCTGTACAAGGCTCCTGCTTCTTTTGGTGCTACCAGGAAACTTCCCTGACGCAGACGCATCAAGGAAGAAATAACGTGCACTAATGCCCAAGATGGACATTTTAGTTTTCTCTGTTAGATCAGCAAACGAGAAAAAAAAGCAACCTTTAAAAAAAGTTGACAACACTTTGCCAGTTCCAGACAGGAATACCATCTCGGCTGCTAGCTTCAGGAGAGCACAGCAGCTCTCCCACAAGGGGACAGAGCATCCTGCCGCTCCGGAGGGTGGGAACCTCTGGAAGCAAGCGGGCATGCTCCCTGCTGTGCATCCAGACGGAGCCTACTGCTCTGTCTGCTATGACCCGGAGGCAGTCACCTCTGCCTGCGGGAGAAGATATTTATAAGCACACCTCCAATTCTCTTCTTTCCTTTTGCTACTTACTGGCGTCATAGTGACGAGCGGGGATGGACCTCGAGGACGTTTCAGCAGCTGCTGTGCGTGTAACTGGATGTTAGCTCCGCCATCTGATGCCCTCCGCCCCAGAGGGCCCATGCCGTTCAGCAGCTGCAGGGTCGGGGGCTGCAGCAGGGACTGCTCCTGGGAAGCACAGACAGCGCAGTTACCAACCCCGTACCGCATCCTTCCAGTACCTGAGCCCCGAGGCCACAAACCCAGGCACTGGCAGGAGAGAAGACAAGCCTCTGGGCTCCGGGAGAGACGATGGAATGTCACCAACATCTCTGAGCTGACGTGGGGCAGAGAGGGGCAGCGTTAGTGGAAAACTCGTGTTTAACTCTCCGTTTCCCCACGCTGTGCTGCCAGGCAGCCCGCAGCTCCAAAGCCGGGCACTGCAGTCCTATTTCTCCCCAGCCCGTTAACTAATTTCACAGTGCAGTGTTCTTTCATTCTTCAGCTTTTCAAATCACCAACTAGAATCATACCTAAAGAGCTAACAAGAGGGTAAACCTTGAAGCTTATGGAGTCCAAGGACTGGCAAATAGAGCAAGCGCGAGCACAAACACCCCCCAGGGGCTGATGGGGCAGAGACTGCAGCAGGAGCACGTGCATCGGTCCGTACCTTGTACTCCAGCTGACCCGTGGGCTGCAGGTTCTGCCGAGGCAGCACATTGTGCATGAAGTTCACATTCGGGGTCACCTGCAGGAACGGAGCCTGAGGAGTGACACGGGGGAAGCCTGGCAGCAGCTTCTGCAGATCTTCCATGACTTCCGTCCTGTGCAATCACATTCATAGACAGGTGAATTAGCAATGACATGCAGAGAACCACCCACGGGCCCAGTGCATTCAGCTTCCTTTCACAAAAAGGCTTCTTAGTCCTCTGGAAAATGGCCAGAGAGTAGCCAAGCCACTCTTTGGTATTTATTTGTCCCTTTTTCCCCTCCAGGTTGAGATTTGCCAGATCTAGCTCTTTGCATTAACCTGGAAGGCATTTATCACAAAAACTTCACCTAGGACATGACAGCAGTGCAGCGTAGGTGAGAAACTGGCTTGCACACCACTATAGCTTACACAGAGCTAATCAGGAAGAAGAGGAGGAACGCATCTCGTCCTCAGCTGAAATACTAACCAAGTTGTGCAATGGGACTAGGATGTTTAAAAGAACACTTTTGCTAAAGAGACACCCTGAATTTCTTTCTGCATCTGGCAAAGTTTGGAGACATAACTCCAAGCCACTGACAAGCAGGAGCAGGAAACCAAAGGTTTGATACCGGCTACGACACAGATACACGCACTCATTGCCACCTGGTCTGGCTAGAGAGAAGCGGAGACCTGGGACCAAGCGGCACGCTGTGAAGTGTATTTGCCAGCCCAGAAACTGGAGACCACTGCCAGTCCAAAAGGTATCCACTCTCATACATCACAGAGCCCAGAAGTCCCTTTAAGGCATTAGCCTCTCCTCTGCCAGTGTAGCACACAAATAAATCTGGGACACCTCAGAAGGGCCAAAGTCACGTGCTAGGAGTAAACCTTCACGTTCCCTTAACCCTCCCTCAGGGATTAGGGTCCAGTACTAACCGCGGGTCAGCTACTCCAACGGTGTGCCTTCTCATTGAGAGGTAACGAACCAGAGCTTCAGGTGATGGCTCTTCCCCTTCATCACTGTCCAGGTTCATTGTTCCGTCGGTCTGGGCAGGCAAAACATTGGAGACGTTGAAATACGATGTCGGGGTCAAGCAAAAGGCTTCAATGCGAGCCCGGGAAAAGAACTTGCAGGGGTCATCAAGGACTGTACCTCACCTCCACAATTTGGTTTTCGGGGTTGATGAGCTGGACTTGTGGCACATTGATGCTCATGGTATTGCCTGTCTGTTCTGTCTGCTGAGCAGAGAGATCAAAATCAGACGACACGAAGCTAGCATCTCTTACAACCCCTCTACAAACCCTGCTGGATTAACACCAGTGCACAGACCTAAGCACTTGGGGACAGGGACGTTACCCTGGAGCCAGCGAAGATCTGTTTATTCTTAATTCTCAAGGCGTGCCTCATTTCCCCCTCCTCCCTCTCCTCCCTTCTGTTCAGGCCCAGTCAGCATCTCTTCTGCTTCCCTTATGACCTGGCCTCTGAAAGCAAACATTCGTTTCTTGGACAGCAGCACAAATTGAGGAGGAAGCATGGCACAGCAGTCCTGCTCTGTAAACTCCAGCTGCCAAGCAGTAACCCTCACGTTGCCTTCTCCTCTGTCACTAAGCTGACACAAGACTTCGTCTGAAGGGTATTCGCTAAACCCACAGCCAACGAACAAACCGTTCCTAATCTCCGGATTATGGCACCCTAAATACACGCAAAGTTCTCAGGCGAGGAAGGTTTTGACACTCCTGCCAGGATGAGGACACCCGCAAGCCAGTCTGAGTTCAGCAGGTAAGGGACCGGCGGGCCATCCAGGGCTGGAAGAACACTGTGCGAGCAGGATCTACCTGGATGTTAGCAGAGGTGGGGAAGGTCATGGTCCGCGGTATGCTTGGAGATGCTGCAATGCGCAGATTCTTGTGTCTCTTCAGACGGTCGCAGAGCAGGCTGTAGATTGCACTGTAGTGATCGTAAGCATCAGCTCTTAATGACTGGAAGAGGAAAAGGAAAAAGCGGTCAGTTCTTTTTGTCAAGCAACAAAACATGCTCCACACTGTGCTGAGGTTGCCCAGTTACCAGAGGTGACAAGCAACAAGCACGGCCATTCCATCTCCAACGGGAACAGGCAGGACACGACTGTCAGCTGTGGTGTCTTACCTGAATTGTACGCTCCTTGTCCAGCCCCATGTCCGCCATCGCCAGCAACACGTCCTCGTTCAGCGGCTCCATCTGCCTCTCCGTCTTCAGGTGCTGACACTCCGCTATCAGCTGCAAGAGCACAGACACAGCCTTCAGTGCTGACATTCCCAAAGGCACACGCACCGATGAGTCATAGTGCTCCGAAGAACTAATGCACCAGGCTCCGGCTGCAAGCTGGCATCCGCTTCGAAGGCTGACGGCACACCGATTCAAAATCTAGTGCCTCGGGCTCTCAACGCCAAGGGGAAAGATATAAAAATATATGCAGATGAGGAGCGGCGTGGAAAGTGAGACCAGGAGACACAGACAGCAGAAAGGCAGCGCTCGGAATGAGAGCTCTCAAACAGCTGAAACGAACACCACAGCACTACGTGCCCGGAGCCCGTCTGCAGCCCGGCAGGCACCGAGCAGACCCGACTCGCGCATCAGCTCGCTTCTGCTCCTCACCCTGTCGAACTCCGCGTCAGCCTCCCCAAGCTTCATCCACTTGTGTTTGCAGATCTGCTCCATGGAGAGCCGCTTGCTGGGGTCCAGGACCAGCATGTGGCGGATCAGGTGTTCACATTCTGCGAGGGAAGAGAGGGGCTGAGTACCCTGCGCGGAGGGACGCGGCTTCTGCAGGAGCCGCCTTGCACTGCAAGGGCAAAAGCGCTTTCTTCTTTCAAAGCAACGCACTTCTCAAGTCATACGTAGCAAAAATACCGCTTCTCCTCCTGCACTTCGCAGCCCGTCAGTCCCCGATGTGCCCCTTTGCTGCAGACATTTGATTTCCCCAGCTAGGAAGGAAGGAAGCCACCCAGGCCACCAGCCCCTGTGCTGTCTGCCAGAGCCCCTAGGTGGCACGCTGTCACCCTGTCCCTCCCCACCTCACCGGCAATGACCGGGGATACGACTGGCTTTTGGGGGTTGAAGGGGAAAACATCCTCTGAACGTCCCCCCCTCAGCACCAGCGCCCTGGGGAAGATTTCTCCATCGTATCACATGTGCACTGCCAACACGGGGGGCTGCTGAGGCTCTCCCCGGTTTGGGGTGGGATCTAAGCCTGCCTTAGAAGCACCACACGTCTTTCCTGGACGAAGAGACCCTCTTCCCCAAGTGAGGCAGCAGGCAAGGAAGCTTTCAGCTGGGAAACCCCATGCAGCCCGTGCAAAATTATTCCTTAGTCTGAGAGCAGGCAGCCAAGAACCTCCTATGATTTGGTCTTAAATGAAGTTGGTTTTGTCTGATAATTAATCACACTTTTCAGAAACAAGAGTTATCACTCAAGCATTCAGAAGCGTTTTTGCAGAAACAGGACACAGACGTCCACCTCTGACGGGGCTATTGCTGGAAATTCATGCGCCATAATGCTGTAAAAAGCTTCTTGTCTAAAACAGGTATAGCGAAAGCCTCTATAGTCCTAAATCGCTATTCCATTTTTAGCTTTTACAGTTCCCAAAATTTAGGAAGAGTGTATCTTTGCTAACATTTTGCTATAGTTTGCATAGTTACATACGTGAAAGCTGAGATTCTAAATAAAAGTATTTCAGTTTCTAAATTCTGGATTCAGAACTCATTTTAGCTTACGTTACAAACCACCATCCAGCGGGTAACTTCCTGGCATACCACTTCACTGGCATATAAATCAACTCGTATACTATAATTTAAGTGCTCCAAAGAATCTGTAAGCAGAGAGGCGACCAGCGCCTGCTCAGCGCCGCAGGCGACCGCAGCGTGCGCCCACCTTACCTGTGGACATGAAAAATGGAATGCGAAATTTCCCGCTGAGCACCCTCGCCCGCAGGTTCTGCAGCGTGCTCCCGTCGAAGGGCAGAGCGCCGCAGACCAGCACGTACAGCACCACGCCGAGACTCTGCGTCCAAAACAAAGGTCGCGTCAGCAACGGCAGAGTGACAGACCGGGAGACTGCAGTTAATTGTACTAAGTGTTATTTAAATGGAATAAAAGAAGAATAAAGAAGAAAAGGCAAATCCCATTGGAATGCACCTTGTTGATATCTCAGTCCCAGGCCAGTGTAACTCCTCCTTCAAACTTCAAGCTGAATTTAGATGTTCTTTTGAGCCTCAGAAGCCAACAGTTAAAGGCACCTACAGCCCCAGCCTGCCCCAGGCAGCCCTGTACCATCGTGGCACGAGGCTCTGGCCAACCTGCGTGCCCAAACCAAACCCAGCCACTGCGCCGGCATGGCCATTTCAAACCCAGCCATGCCACCCTTCCTCCTGCTCCTCTGGCGCGGCTGGCAGAGCTCAGGGAGCCCCAGGAGGAGAAGAGGCAGGAGAGCCGGCGACCGAGCCAGCGCCGAGAGGCAGGGCTGCAGGGCAGAGCAGGCTTTGCCTTGCTCAGCGAGCGCCACGCAGGAGAACGTCCCAAGTCTCTGCAAACCCTCGTGGAGCAAAACTTCAAGTTTCCTCTTGCTGCTCTGCCTGATCCAGCCCTACCGCGGTAACTACTCTGCCATTCAACAGCAATGGTGTGAACCATATTTTTGGGAAACTAAATTTAAACGCATTTCCAGGCAATTAATATTTTTGACAGCATGCCTCCCAATAAAGAAAGCATGTGACACAGTAGCCAGAATAAAATTAGTCAAGCATTTCTTCGAATAACATTTTTTGCATATCGGGAGCTTTTCTCTGAGACACGTACTAAGTATTCAGGAAGCAAGGCCAAACAAACAGAGCAAAAATGAGACCGAAGAGAGAAAGGGGTTCATCACATACCCAAATGTCAACCTTTGGCCCATCGTATTCCTTTCCTTCAAAGAGCTCTGGAGCAGCGTAGGGAGGACTCCCGCACCAGGTTTTAAGCAGCTGACCAGGTGTGAAGATGTTACTGAAGCCAAAATCTGAAAGAACAGAGAGAACTGATTACAGGAATACGCTCCACTCCAACTATCCTAAACAAATGGTATTTAAGAAACTTGCTGAGTCTGGTAAAGTCACGTACAATCCCATACACAGACATGTGAGAACCAGAGTGCAGAAGAGGCAAGAGGAGCAAGAGCAACGCTGAGACCCCCTGGGTGGCGTGTAACTCTTCTCTGTTCCGAGACAAAAGACGACCCAGTGTGACCAGCGGCACGTCTGTCTCGTACAGTACAAAACATACCCCATTTTAGACAACCTGCTGCAAAATACCACGACTTCGGCCTGCTTCACATACTACACCCATACTGCGTTTGCTTAGCAGAACGCAAAGATCTTTCCAGAAGTTTACTCTTCGCTTTTCAGCCATGTGATTCCCCTGCTGGAGTGAACAGACCAGCGACCAGTTCAAGCAGGATCGCTGCACAACAGGGTGGGCGGTTTGGAAAGAGGCTTCCACCTTATGTTCAAGAAATCCCACGTAAATCTTTTGTGCTAATTTCCAACCTTCGGGCTTCTCCGATGTCAAGTTTTACAACTTCATTAAGACCAGGGCAGCCGCCAGCAAAGACAGAATGCAGACAAAGAGGAAAAGAACGGGAAATTTGGATTTTCCAGAAAGCACTAACATGAGCTGGAAGTTTCGGTAACGGTGGGCAGCTCTACAAACCAAGCCAAATCACCAACGGCAAATAATAAATCCTGAGAGAGAAATTAAAAGAAAGGTCTTAACCTTACGGGCAGTCAAGCGTCAGCTTACGTGGGCACAATGGCGTTCTCTGCTCATTAACCTGCCACCCCTGGCACACAGCCGGGACTTGAACTGGGAAGGGAGTAAAGAACCCGAAGTCTGGATTCAAGAAAAGTGAGCTTTTTCGTACAAAAAGAAGGAATCCTCATTGATCACGTCTTTCTTTTTTGCCTCGATTGGAAAAAAAAAAAAAAGCAAATACACAGTACCAGAGAGACATCTCCATGTGCTGCAAAGGGGTGCCCTTGGCAGCAGCGCCATCAGACGAAGCGGTGCCACAAAGGTTACCTGCAAACTGCTGTGCCCCTGTTCCTGCTAGAAGTGTGCCAGCAGGAGAGTGAGTGACACTAATGCGCTCGGACGGGGACCCACAGCAACAGGGACATTTTTCATGGCATTTGCACCTCCTCACAGCAGGCTCGCGAGAGAAATGCTGGGAAAAAAACCAAGGAGGGCCAGAAATACTCCATTGGCACGTTCTGGTTAAAGCAAAAAGCATCGTGGCAAAAACATACAGTACAGCTGCAGAAAGCAAAAATCTCTTATAAAGAGCTTAAGATTAATTTTTATTCCATCCTTGGTCAGAACTGCAGCGTATCTGGGATAATGCAGAGCTGAGCGCCTACCTGTCGGCAAAACACGAAATCCCAGTGTTGTGCAAGGAGAATTTGACTGAAAATGCATATTTTAAGACGCGCATACAAACAATAAAGAATATTTGAGATCCAAACCCACAAAAGTGTTTCCCGTTTCTTGAAATAAATACCCGTTCATCTTGAAAATTCATTTTTGTTTTTATCTGCGTTTTTCCTTACAGCACTTATCCATGCTTTAGAAGATAAGGACTTTGGCATACGTTCTTTAGTCAGAGAAAGGTTTGTTTTCCTAAATTGTCTAAAACTCCAGGTTTGCCCTAACACATTCAGCATGACCCCGCTGAAAGGAAAACAGTTGTCATCTTTTAGACAAAATCCTCTTTCCACCAGCGCGGGCAGTGACGGCCAACACCTGCACGCAGGAGGCAGGGAAAACCCCGCAGACAATGTGCTGGCAAGTCCGTGCGCCCACTCGCCATCGCGGCTTTCCTTATGGCATTTTCCATGACCTGATTTGAGGGGACTCCTCTCCTCCTTCACACGGCCTCGCACCACCCAGCAGCCCACCTGGCAGAGCTGGGCACAGCTCAGCTCCAGGAGGGAACAGCCAAATTTCCTTCTCCCCATCCCCTTGCAGGGGCAAGATTCCCACCGTCGCGATGGCGTAGGCTCGTGAAGAATACCTAGCGTGGCGTGTTCCTGCGGAGACACCTGGAGTACAGACGACGCTGCTCAAACCCCACCTCAAAACACAGCACAGAGATGGTAAGTGTTCTTTAAAAGCATCGCAGGATCAAAACAAGGCAGTTAAACATCCTTTGGGTTTTTACTGCTGGAAATGAGGTCATCTAAACTTCCAAAACAGAGGAGCAGTCAGCCTTTGGAGGACTATTTCAGGGAAACAGTACACAGCTGCACAATTGTCTTTTCCACCTCTGCAAGCTTTTGAGCTGTTCCGTCTCGTGTTTAAAGTACGCTGTGTAACAAGTGCCTGAATTACGGCTACCAGAACAAGCAATAAGAACTGCAGCACTAAACCTATTTCCATCTAACAACAAAGCATTTGTACTCAAGTTTAGATGTAAACTCTTTCCGGCTGTGCAAGAACACGCTGGAATTTTGGTACTTCACCTATTTTGAGCAAATTTTTCTGGTTTAGTTACTTTTTTTGGTCCTTGCGTGTACTCAGGTGGGCTTCGCAGCATGCAGGGAACCAGTCACGTTGTGGAAGCTGTGAATATCACCCCGTGCAGCCCAGCACCAGCTCCAGCTCTGCACAGGACAGAGGATCGAGGTGTCCCCCGCGCGGCTGCACCGGCCACATTCGACGGCAGCCCGGCAAGCGAGCAGCAGCACGTTCTGCAGCGAGGGCGAGGCCCTGCCATGCCGGCTGGCGGCCACCACTGCCGCTGAACAGACACGCAACAGCTGCCTCCGGCAACCTTCTCTGCTCCCTCCGAGCTGCAGGAGATTGGCTGTCTTTGAAACTCTACCCCTCTCTCACAGGGGGCTGGAATGAGCCCAGGGGTTCACAGCTCTTTCTGAGAGGGGAGAGCAGGGGGCAGAGAGCAGCCCCGCCGCCTCTCCTTTGTGAGCCGGGCTCGGGGGGCAGAGGTGCTGCGGGCATGGCGGCGTTCATCCCGCAGCTCCTGGAGCTTCAGCCACGGCTGCCCCGGATCTCAGGCTGTGGAGAGCTGCGGCTCTAGCCAGCACTTTGTGGGCTCCTGGTGAGACACTGCTCAGCTCCGTCTTGCCCGACGCGCCCTTCAAAGGCTGGAAATGGCTTCCAGAGCCCACCTGTGCTGCGCAAGCTGAGGACAAGGCTGGTGAGAACAGCAGGCTTTTTAAAAGCCCCCCCGAAAGTTAAGGGAGAGGATTTGAAAACCCCAAAGCAACAAAACAAAAGTCTAAAAACAAACAAAACCCCCCAAACAGTGATTTAAATAAGCTTTCTTAAAAACTATGGCAAGTCGCCCCAGTCCAAGGAAAGACATCTAAATCCAAATCCCCAGGGAGCAACAGGTCTCACGCCACAAACAGATGCAGAGGGAAAAGGGCATTTTTGAAGAGCAAATTAAAAGTCACGATCGTGTGCTATAGGGAAAATATCTACAAGAAATATCTGTGCGCTACAAAAAAAGTGGGCCCCGTCCCTCACGCTTCCCCAGAGCAGAGCTCCAGGGAGGTGCTTCAGTGTCTGCACAACAGGGACTTTTATCCTCAGCAGGTGAAAGAGGGAGCAGACTCTTGCAAACGAATGCAAAGCAACACATAGATGGGATTCCTCTCCGAAACCATACCCCGGGAAGGCCTGGGCATTTAGCAATCATCTCAACTCCTGGCTGAACCCTCGGACTGGGAGCACAAGTGAACACGGTGCCAGCAGCTACTGACTCAGACTTTGAGAAGGTACGCTGGAGAAAAAGCATCCACGGGAAAAGTGAGAGCGAGGGGAACAGCGTTTGTATCTTACTCTTTATGGAAAAATAGTATAGTTGCAATCAGTCAAAAAACCCCAAACCCAAAAAGCACACTTGTACTCGCCACCAAGCGAGAAGAGCGGCGCTAACCCACTTGCAGACCGCTGCGCTGTCTCGCTCGGTGTCCGTGACTCCACTAATGCTGAGCAAGGGACGCCAAGCTGCAAATGGAGGTCAGCAGTAATGCGCTCGAAAATCTCCGCTGGCAAGACTCTGGAAGGTCTGAAAAGCTCCAAAAGCTGATGGAATTATGCACATTAGTAGAGGCTGCGTGTGCATACTGGTATCGGAGGAGCCACAGAGCTGCAGTCCCGGCCTCAGCTCTGCATTTATGCCACACCGGCTCACTGCATCCTTCAGGCTACCTGCGGCGCTGCTGCTTGGCCGATAGAAGTGACCAGACCTACCAGCCAGAGCCCTCAGGTGACACTCTACGTGTTTAGCTGGCGGAAGCTTAGAGATACATGAACTGCATTATTGAAGAGGTTTGAGTTAGACCCTGTTAAGAGGTTCAGCGGCGAAGGCTTTGCTGCGGCTCCATCCCGTGTAACTGGGCTTTGTGTAGTTCTGTAGGATTTATTCGGGGAGCTCTGGCGCGAAGATCTCTGAAAGAGATCAGCTGCTATCGCTTCTCTTTTTGCTCTTGAAACAATGGAAGAACTGGTGTCAAGTTGTAACTGATGAGTTATAGGGACAAAACGTAATACTTGGAAAATCCTATACCGTAAATCAGCTTTTCCAGGCTACTTTTCAAATCACGACTACGTCTCGCTGCCAAGTAAAACACTACTACCACCAGGGTGGGAACTGTCTTCTAGAGTCCGTTCTGGGAGCAGAGATCTGGAAGGAAAAGAGTTTCCAACTCCCTTAGATAAACAAAAGTTTCCACAATGGTCAGACGTTCACAGAGCTCGTCAGCACACTCACGCGGACATTTCTGTAGGAAATCCAGCCCTAGTGCAGTTTCTACCTGAGTTAGTTTTGAAGTTTGGTTTTTTTCTTTCTTTTTATGTGCTAGGCACCCTTCCCCCTCTACACGCAGATTGGATTTTACCCCGCGAACACAAGATGGCCTCAAATCACTAGCGCATCTGCTCACACAAAGCAGATACCAGAAAGCGCTGCTCACGAAGACCTCCCGAACAGCCTTTCTTGCAGCCGCCCCGTTACCTGCCACCCGCTCCCGCCACCGCCCGGCGCCGGGGCTACGACAGGAGCCTGCTGCTGCCCCTCTCCAGTACAGGGGCTCTTCCCTGCAGGGAATGAGTCTGACCAGCAAAACCAGGCTGTTTTCCCCACATCGTCAGTGGATTTCTCTCAGTGCCCGCACACAGCGCGGTCCTGGGAAGCGTGGGCTGCCCCGCTTTCAGCTGGCCACCGAACGCCGTGCCGCGCAAGGCAGCCCAGATTACGTAGGAAACCCCACCACCAACTCCTGCTTCACCAGCGGCGTCTCTTGCTCATCTTCTGCTCCCACAACAGGTTAGTGTCCTTGTGCCAAAGCGAAGCAAGACATGGTTTATACTATGAAGTATCCAGAGGAAGTTTCATGGAAGTCCTTCACTCCTTTCTATTCCTTCCCCGTTCCCTCTTCACAAAGTGAGGATGAGAGAAACCCAAGAAACTACTGATCATTTTACTACAAACCAACTGTTTAACACCTACGGATGGTACATAAGAGAACAGTAACGTGACAAACAGGACTGTTTTCTCTCGCCAAGATGCTATCAAGCTAGAAGAGTATCCACGACTCACAGTATTAAAATTTCTCCCTCGCTGAAAAGTTTTGTAGCCCTAAGCACGTAAAAAAAATAAATAAAAAAAATCAAGTTATAAATCCTTGTAAAAGCTGACAAGCTCTCCAAGGAAGCCTATTAAGAGAGGGGGCAACAAAGCATTTTCCAAAACCGCTCTCTCTGCATTAGGCTCTAGTAGAATTAAGTGGTAAGTACGAGCTCTTCCAACGCAAAAGCACACAAAATGAGATGACCGGGGCGGTATTAAATCCTCTTGTTTCAATCGGTTGCTACCTAATCCCACAAAGCTAAATGAAGTCAGGCCTAGTCAGCGCATCAGCGAGCTCAGCAGCCAAGGCTCAGGCTCCCGGACAAGGGGATCGCAGACACGCAGCCTGTGTCAGCTCCACCTAGGAACTGCCCGAGGCGCGAGCTCTCTAGGAGGGCAGTCAGGAGCGAAAAAACCCCACTGCCCAGCAAGACGCTGGGAACAGACTGGAAAGGCCTTCAGCTTTTCTCCCTGCGATGAAGAAAATACCCAAAGCCCTGGGGTTCTTCTCTTGCTCTGTCAGACAGCACCGTGAAATGACCCCAAGCGTGCAGTCTTCCCTTTCGCTGCTCTACCATACTCTTTACCGCCCTACTTTCCCATTCTTTCCCTCTCACCTAGTCTGACCTGCTTCAAAGAAGTCCTAAAACAGGCAGCAGGACTTAAAACAAGGTCATTTTAAAAATATTAGTCTCGCTCATTACCCAGCGTATTGGAACACTGTGTATCCATAGCCACATATCTGCCTACGAAGCCAAACCCGGGGTTTTTTTTTTCCCCTCCTTCTTCTAATTTGCAGTACGTGAAGGGACATATAAATCTCCTGGCTGCACCCTGGCAGTTTGAGCTCTGGGCAGCAGGCCACGCAGAAATCCAAAGCTTCCTTTAGCTGCACTGCGTTTCCTTCTTTCTGAATACCTGGAAGCAGCCAATGCCTACATTTATTAACTTCTGAAAGCAGCTGCCTTCCTCCCACACTGCTTGTCTCAGCTCACCTGCTATTTTGATGTTCAGGTTGGCATCCAGAAGTAGATTTTCTGCCTTCAGATCTCTGTGGACTATATTACGACAGTGACAGAAGTTGACAGCGGCCACTATTTGCTTGAACTTTCTCCGGGCTTCCTTCTCCGCCATACGTCCGTGGGCCACCAAGTGATCTGTGAGGGGTGAAGCGAAGAACAAAGTGTTATTCACGCAGGGAGCGCGCCCCGGACAGGGGCTTCTCGCACCCTTGCGGCAAGCGGTGCAGAGGATGGAGACAGGGAACGACACGGGCACCGGCGTGTTCTCCAGGTTCCAAACCCGACGGGGTCGCCGCCGAAGCTACACGGGAAGGGATTTCGGCATGGTGCGGCCCCACCAGCCCTCACCTGGGCTCTCTCCAAGCGAAAGGCTTTAAAATTGTAAACTTTCCTCTATTTCGAGGACAGCTGACAGGGCTGGCTGGAAAAGTCAGAACTGTCTTGTGCAAAGTACAAAGGTTTTAAAACATTGTTCCATACCAAAATAAAAAGACTTTTTCACCCTTTTCCTTCAGTCAAATACCAAGCCTCGTACCATATTACCGCCGCAGTGAGAGGTGCAGGTTCGCGGCGACGTGCCATCCCTCCTTCCCTCAGGTTTTTCCCAGGAAATTACTCGTTGGTCTAAGAAGCCTCACCAAAGGTAACTCTTGCCGAAACCAGTGAAGTCCCAGCTACTTAGAGACAGCCGGCTCCTCAACTGCAGCTTTCCAGCTAAAAACCTACCAGCTGCAGAAACTATTTAACATCGTTCCTCTTCAGGGGGAAAGCCACTCCCGACCAGATGGGAGTGAAACCCCACCAACGCTCCCCAGTTTACACCAGCCCCGCTCCAGCGGCCTGTACATCTATCTGCCTGTGACCACGTTCTCCTGCTTTCCTTGGAAGCTACCACTGCAGACGCAGGCAGGAAAAGTCCCTCCAAGAGATCAGAAAGGCAGGCATACAGCTGCAACCCAACTTAAACCAATCCACTTCAAACCTGACAGCCCCAGACTTAGAGAAGCCACTCATCATACTGTCCCGCAAGCGGGGATGGACAGACCGGAGACAGGCAGGAGAAACAGCAGAGAAAGGAGGAGAAAAAGCATCGCCCTCCCCTAAAGCGCCAGCAGAACAGGCAACAAACTCTGCCAGGAAAAGTGTAAAAGTCAAAGCAAGCAGCAGTTGAATTACAAAATACAATTATTACCCTTTCCTAGTATCTCTCTGCCCCATAAGCAAACCTAGCTAAAACTGATGGGGCACGGTAAGAGGTAAGGGTAGGAAGAGCTGTTTGCAAGATTACGGAGTGGAGAACAGCGCCACAAAAATACAGGAGAAAGCCACGAAGCATCGTGGAGAGCCCCCAGTAACCACACGCGGGACCAGGAGGATTCCTGAGTTTCCCCAACTTGCGGGAAGAGCTTCGGAGAGGTCTGCACAAGCCCTCTCCCCTCCAGCGCAGGCCACAGAGCGGGCCAGCAGAGCCACGAGCAAGCCAGACCCTGGCGGCTTATTATCTCCTCGCCCATTTCAAGAGGCTGCTGCTCCTCAGCTGGGCCATCGACTTGGCCTCAAAAGACTTCTGGCCAAAAATAGGCTGAAGCGGTTCATTTCACTCCATAAACTCGATTAAACTGGAGAGCTCAATGGATACCTGTTCTTGAAAATAATAAAAATAAATCACTTCTGAAGGTTTCTCATCAGGTGGTTGTATTTTTCCCAGTCACCCATTAATTAAAATACCTGCGACATAATTGACTCGCAGTAAATACTAATTACCAAGATCCGTCAAAGCAGTTCTGCTGGCTCCCGACTGCACAGCAACCTACTTCTCTGCGTTCGACTACTCTGTTGTGCAACAGAGCGAAGTTGTTTTTCAAAGAATTGTCAATTACGTTTTATTCATCGGATAAACTTATTCTGCAAGCAACTCTGAACCAGGGCCGGGGAAGGAAATCCATCACCAATTCCAACACGACCCTCAATTCACTTACTAGAAAAAGCAAAATTTACTATCTCAAATAGTCCCACCGTATTTCATTAAGTCATTTGCGTGGTCATAAATTTATTACTCTTCAGAGCTGGGAGAGGGAAGAGCAGAGGGAAGCGAGGGCCAGCTCCAATTTAAGCCTTTACCAGTCACGGTCATTCACACCTTGTACTCCGCTCGAATCTGGGAGTGCAATCTGCCAGTACAGAAAGCGCTCTTAAAACAAAGTGCAAGGCTCCAACCTCTCAACGTTTTGGGAAATATTTTAAGAGATTCTCCTGCGGGCAAGAAATCGAATCCAGCTGCTGCAGCAGGCGCCTTTCTACAAGGCTCTCCCAAGTACATTTTTGCCCAAAGCAGGTTCACCTGTCCCCGCGCACGGAGGATGACACACACCCTTGGCCTGAGCACCTCAGACTCCTGCTCTCAGCAGCGGCCCTGCCAGACCTCTGCTCATGCAGAAAACTCTGCTGCCCCTTCGATTCCTCAGTCCTGCTCAGGCTGTGAAAAAAAAATAAAAATAATCTTTTTAGATAAGGCGTGAAATTTCGCTTTTCATGAAGAAATGTGAGCGGAGGCCGGTCCCCAAGCTGCGCACGTAGGCACCACGCTTGGAGACCGCTGACATTTCTGCACAAGCTCCAGAGGAAGGACAGGAACAATGAAGCTACAGAATACTTCACATACCACCAAGGGCAACTGTATGCCAAAATTAACCATTGCGAGCTTAGTCCGCATAAACCTCTCGTGCGACGGAGGTTACAGAGATGACCCGAATGTTCAGCTGGGAGCCAGCGCACCGATCCCCAGTGCGCCCAGTCCAGCCGCACAGGCCCGCCGCTGGGTCTCACACACGTCAGCGCGCTCTTCAGGAGCCAAAGAGGCCAACGGCGCTGCTCCTTTGAGTGTCTGCCAGAGAGGAAGGCATGCACGATTTCATTTCACAGCCCTTAAAAACATCAGTCGCTCTTCTCTGTACTTGTATGAAGAACCTGATGCTGCTCTCTGCACTAAAAAAAACAGTAAAATCCTACACTAAAGAAAAAGCATCTTCTGGTTAAGAGCAGCAGCGATACACAAGTTTCCACTTTTCGCCTCTGGACAGACTCCTCCTGCTTTTAAGCTGCTTTCTGTCTGGAAAGCAAACGCTGCTTAAGCTTCACATCTCCTCCGTGTAGCGGATTTAAGTCACATTTCCAGCCTATTTGGTGACCTTGTGATCTCTGAAGCAGCCTGACCTTCTAGAGCCCGGTGCCACGATAAGGCGTCTGTCTGGTTCATGCTCAGGAAGCTCAGGAGAAGCCGGCGGGAGGAGGGGAGACAGGGCAGAGACAGCAGACGTGCTAACCACCTTAACCAGACAATAATTTTGTCAAGTTTTCTGAGAATTTTTGTCCATCAACCGAGTCCGTATTCTTGTCAACGAGGACTGCAGATTATTTACAGTATTCACAGTAAACAGCTGAAATCAAAACAGACTTTTAGACTACGTTCTGTTTGACCTCAAAAAAAGGACACTCGAGGGACCTGGAACAAAGAGCACCCTATGTTTAAATGCAGACATTCATTTGTTCGTAATGCCAAACCAGCAACCCAACCACACGCAAAACATGCATAGGGACAAAAATAACAATTTACATTTTGCTGCTTAAGCCCACAGCAAAAGCAAGTCTCCTCCGTGATCCCCATGCACCGCTACGCAAACAAAGCGAATTATCAAAACATTTCCAGTAACAGCTGAATCAAAGACACTTACGGCCCAGCCCGGCCGCCGAAGGAGCTCTCAGCCGTTCACTGGAAGGCAGCCAGCCAGGTGGTACAGCTCTCCCGCGTGCGCACCCCGGACGGCCTGCACAGCTCAGACCCACAGGGCACAGACAGACAAGCGTCCAACGCTGACTGACTGAAACCGTGGCGTTTAGAGAAACGGCCATCCTTTCAGCTAAAAATTCCAACCTGTGTTACTGCCTAGATATACAGCTCTATGGTACAGTTTAAGCCTTTGAAAGTCTTTTTGAAGCATCAAGGGAAACAACTTAGATTTGCTTCTAACAAGAACTTGCAGTTCCCAGAAGCGTGCTGCTGTAACTCCGATTGTATGAGGCACGTGGCCTTACACCGAGCGTGTAGCATCCAGAAACCCACGGTTGTCAGCACCCCCCTCCCTTCTGCAGCTCAGCACGACGCTTTAAAACCTAGGTCGTGCAGGTGTTAGGAGACAATAAAGAAAAAAAAAAAAAGAGATAGATGACTTAGCACGGGCACAGTTAACACAGAGGATTCCCCAGTGGCCAGTAGCAGACAGAGTGACACCGACTGTGCTGTCCATACACACCTATCGTGGCCATCCCTGCGGCACGTCCGGCGGTTCCTAACAAGCCTACCATAAGAGGGACGGGCACGGAGTTGAAGCAACATGCGGGCAACGTTTCATCCTCAGCAATCGGTAAGCCCCACCTGCCGCCCGCTGTGTGCCACGAGGGAAGAGCCGGAGCGGGTGCGAAGGCAGCCCCCGCTGCCACCGACGTTCTCTCAGCAGCAGGAGGACGGGAGATTCTTCAGCACTGGAGATGCTAACGCCTGCGAGGAAACCTGCCCAGAGCTGGCTGCTGTTTCCTCCCTGTAAATTGCTTCCGCTGTTAGAACAAAGTCTTAGTGGCTCCTCAGGAAACCCTGATTACAAAGAGCTGAGACTTTAGTTTCCCCCTCTCCGCTCTAACAGCGAGGGCGCGCAGAGCCTCCCGCGGCCCCTGAAAATGCTCAAAACCGGCTTCCGTCTGGAGACACGTCAGGGCTACAACACAGCCGGCTGGGCCCAGCAATCACGGGGATAAAATGCTGGGCGGTGTAATGGAAATTAGCCATGCTAATGAGCTGGATTTACTACAGCATAAGATATATCAGAAAGCAATTAGATTTTCACTTCGACTCATGTAGAAGGCTATTTTTGCAACCAAGAAAATTCATTCCAAGTTTGTATATGAGCTTGCACATAGTTCTGGGTTTAAAAAAAGATGAGCCCATCTCTGCCAAATTCAACAGAAGAGGGAGAAGAAGTAAAAAGTGATTTATACTTTTTTACACTATCAGCTGCTACTCGCTTCTTCCCTCAGCTGCCACCTTCTCAGAGAAGGCATCCAAAGGACATGGACAATGTTGAGAATGCGGCATGACAACCATCTACAAAGGTACTGAGGAACTGATATGAGATTACAGCTACTGGAAACCAGCATTTTTCAGCTCAAGTTGTCTTATTTTCCTTAGTTTGGGGCTTCTCTTGCTTCGCTAAGAGCTTCACCTTTCACTACAACTCAGCCTCTCTTCCAGCAAAGCAAGAGGCTCCGACATCAAAAGTGAATCTTCCGCAGTCACTTAATGGGACAAAAAGGAGCGTGTTTCCATTCAGCTGAGAGTCCGTATGGGACTGTCCTCACAAGGACACTGCCTGGATGCAGATTTAATCCAGCTCACTTCAAGCATGCAGGATTTTCCCCTTTTCTGAGGCTCACGTTGGCCGAGCTAGTAAAGACCGATCTTGCAAAATTCTGACTCCGTCACCTGGCACGAAATTCCAGTGTGTAAGTAAATTTCTATTTCTACAAGATTTCTTACTGGTCACAGCAATAAAACAAACAAATGAATAAATCGGTCAACAGTTCTTGCAATTGCGCCGCAGATACTTTTTTCCTTCAAAGAATAGCTTCTGTGGTCAAGAAAGCTCAGCCAAAACATTGTTGGCAGACAACAGAGTTTAACGTGGATGTAACTAACACGTGCTAAGATAACATCAGATATCAAAAAGATAAGAAAATACATGGCTTTGAGAACAAAATACAACAGAACCGCAGGACTGCCTGCTTCTTTGAAAGCTACTAACAAACACCAACATTTCTGCTATGGGCAACAAGTTTCATGTCACTTCCTGGGAAGCAAAGTATTCGGCAACAGTTTAAAACCCAAGCGGATGATTATTTCCAACATCTTTAATCCCAAAGTCAGCTAAAAGAGGAGCAGCACCACCTGTCAGTGAAACCCAAAGAAGAAAGAGAGGTTATGGAAGTTATTTTTCCATCAAGTTGGTATCGTTTATTTCTTTACTCGGCTTGTCAATGGAAAGTTTTCAGGCTGAAGGGCATCTCTCCGCTGAAACAAGAGTGTGGCAGCTATTTTCAGTTTACTGTAGTTGACCAAATGCACTATCTGATTAAAGAATGCAATAAACGTACTTACCAAATATTTCCCCTCCGCTAGCGTACTCTGTCACTAGATAAATCATCCTCTCCGTCTCCATAACCTGGACACAAGGACGGAAAAGTGACAGATAAGGAGACTGCTGTGTACGAAAAGAAACGTAACTAAACCAATTTCACTCTAACACGTGTAACTGCTTTCATCAAATCAAAAATATTACTCCCCCGTGCCTTACAGAGCTATGCAAAGGAATGGACAGGAACTGGCAAAAGTGAGGCAGTGAAAGAGTAAGTTCTAACCACTAAATCCATAACTAAACACAACTCTTCACCTGCGCCTTCCTCCTCTTCTGCTTCCCCTCCCTTCAGCGTTTGCTCCCGGGTCCTGTCTTGTTCCAGCAGCCTGGGCAACTTCCCGGGGCCGCTGCCACCAAACTAGTTCCCATTTCTCATTAATCAGTCTGTTGCAGGCACTAAAATAACCCACACAATTTTGCCAAAGGGGGGACTATTTGCTGAATTGGTAAGTGACTTTCAAATGAGTCAAGACATGAGAAATAAACCAGAGCTCAGGCTTTGCTTTAGGGAGCCCACCCGTTTCAGCCAGGTAACATCCCATTTTTAAGTTTTTAACACGTGTTTTCAAGAGAGTATTAGGATTTTGGGGCCGCAGCAGTCCAACAGGCCACAGCCAGCGATTTCTTAGATGGGATTTCTTCAAAGGGCCGGGCACTGTGCAGACAAGGGCAGCGAGGGGCGGCGGGAGAGCGATGCCACACGGGGCTCTCAGAAGCGCACGGCTGATTCCTGAGCACCGTCCGACCCCCCTGAGCGAAACCCACACTCCAGAATCACCCCAGGGTCCGGAACAGCTTCTGGGAAAGTCCCTGTCAGGTTGCAGAGGAGAAGAAAAGCATAGGGCAAGGCACTGTATGCGAAAGACAGGCCCCAGCTACATTTTTAATGCTTAATAGACAGCGGGTGACGTACAATCGCACTGAGCACACAAAAAGCAGCAAATAACGCCTTCCTGCCTGCAGATTTGGGAAGGGTGGCTCCAAGGGCTGCTTTGTGACCGGATTATGTTTTGTGACCTGCCTCCAGGCGAGTACACACTTGGGGTGTACTCCAAAACTCGCCGCTATTTATTTAAGAGGCTTCCCCGCTCCGGCAATGGAAAACCACCCCGAGTTTCCCCCGCAGGACGGCGGCGCTGCGCCGCCAGGGCCCGGCCGGTCAGTTCCCATACCTGGTGTTTAGAAAAGGCCTGGAAACATTCTGATTTTGCTTTGGCTTTCCTCTGCTTCAAAGCCCAGTGAAAGTTCACCTTTTGACACGAAATCGACTGTTATCCCAAGAGAGAAGCTGGGTACTCGGAGCCCAGCGCTGCTCCTCCTTACTTAGGATTAGGACTCAAACATGCAGTCTTGCTGTTTTAAAAAACCACACACATGCCCGATCCAGACAACTGCAGCTGCTTAAACAGCTGGATCGCTATTATTCTGAATGTTAACACAAGAGTATAACGAAGAGGAACCTCAGTTCTGCTCCGTTGTCACAGGGCTCCCTGTGACGGCTCCCACTTAAAGGGGACATCACATGCCAGGAAGAGCCTTACCTTACGTAGGTATTTTTAAGCACATTTCTGTTTCCAGACAGAATCTCTTATACTATAGACTACTGCCATTACAGGCACTTCCTCCTCTTTCACTTACACCTTTTAAGTTTTATAGGCTCAAGGAAACACGATGTTTAAACTGAGATTCCTGATGAAAAGCTGTAAAAGGCTCTGAATTCCCAACTCCATGTTTTTGTAGTTTTTATCTAAAACTAAATGCCGCTGAAAGTACCCAGAAAGAACAGCCAGCTGAAACATGCTCCACAGTGGGTACCACTTTCTCACCTTAGCAAAGCCGAGCCACAAGTGTCACCTGTTCAGTATCCTATCAGAAGCTTTAGATGGAATAAAACAGTTTGAATAAGGGGGTTTTGACTCAAAAAAACCTTTAAGGAGTCAGTTTGCAGAGAAGGGTTCCCTAAGTACCTTAAAAGTGCCACAATTCTGCAGTGTCTGCTGTGAGCGTTCACACTTGGCCGTTTGGCCAGAATAGCTAAACGTTAACCTCTGGCACTTCGACTCAGTTTTAACTCTTTGGACTCCAAAGAAACACTCCTATCTATCGGGCACAGACCAGAAGCCACTGGGCTTGAACAGACAAGAGCTGCTTCTAGGGAACAGCAACTTCTCCTGAGGGTCACCACAACTTCTCCCTTCAAATGCACGCATGAACATTATGTCACAAAATGAATTAACCCCAGCATATTTCCCCCAGGATTTCAACTTTTTAACATTCTGACACCTGCCATCCGAGTCGGGCAGCCGCGAACAGGAGATCATCCATCTTAATTAGTCTCTTGCACCTGAATAGTCCCCCACAGGACCAAAGTCCCCGGGCAGCCCTTTCTCCGCTTGGTGCGCCAGCCCAAAGAAGAGCTGACCTTCCATCTGCAGCCTGCATGGACGTCCCCTCCTTTCCCAGAAGGGGCTGCGACTGAGGCCTCTGGCAAGCATCCCGCTGCGGCAAAGGGGCAGGTAGTTCTGCATCAGCCTGGCGCTCAGTGCTCAGCTCCGGCAGGACGCTGGGAAGGAGCCCGCGTCCCACAGCTGCCCACAGCCGGACTGCAAGCGACAGGGCAGAGTTTGTACGGAGCTTTTTGGCACTCTCTGGTTGTACGTCACTGCTTGAGCCCTCGTAGGCCCGAGGAGGGAGTCTTTCGCTTGTCTAACAGCTTCCAAACCAGCATTTAACATTTCACCAAGGTGCTGGGCTCCATTATTTCTCTGCTCCCATCACTCTGCTGTCTGCTTGTCTCTGGCCTGTTGCAACCTCCTTGCTCTTCTATTTGACCGCACAGTCGGAGGGGCACCACCAAATACATGCGTAAGAGGCAACGCACGCGGAGTCTGTCTCCGGAGGTTTTGTTTGCAGACTAAGAGTGCCAAACAAGCTGGAGAAAATGTCTGCAAACAACATTCAAAAGCAGGTCTGCGGCTGCTATCGATCGCCTTCCAGGAAAGCGGAGAGCGGAGCAGCAAGTCCTCGGGGCCACAGGGCACCTGGGCGGGCGGAGGAGAGCAGGGGAGCCGCGTGCCGCCAGTCCTGCTCGCGGGTGGGACTTACTCTCTCCCTTCAATCGAGAAGGGGAGCCCGCATCCGGTTTCAACTGGGAAACTGAAAAGCACACAATAGCCATAAACAAATGGCAAGAGGCCAGCCCACAGCGGAAGCGTGATCTCCCAGAAAAGAGAAGGATTAGCCACACTTTCCCCCTTCCCGCCCCTCTAATCAAAGTACTCTGAGACCTTGACAACATAAAGGACGTCCCCGGTTTTTCACCTAGGAGAAATGGAGGGATAACCCTGGAGAAAGCACTACTGGACACCGTCAAGCTACAGCGCAGAGGGATGGAAAACCCACTGCAGAGGGCTCCTACCTGGTATAACCTGATGATATGTGGGTGGCAAAGCATCTTCATAATCTGAACTTCTCTAAATATCTTCTTCAGGTTCTCTTCATCCAGCTGTGTCTTATCAATGATCTTTATAGCAACCTAGCAGAGGGGAAACAAGAGAGGTTATCGACCCAATCGCGTTATTAGGAAAAGCATTTTAAAAACAAATACTGCAGGTACGACTCTGCTGTGCTGAATACTGTATGAAAACAGACAAGGTAGTCCCTGCCTCAGAGAGGCTGGGATCTCCGAGCAGCCTCCCAGAACCCAGCCGGCTTCCCGTAAATTGGGCAGGAAGAAGCTCCGTTTCCGAACTCTCGGTGTGTTTTCCCTACAGAGGGTACCTCGTTGAGAGCAGTGTTACTGGAGGCAGCGAGATTTCCGGGCTGTTGCCCATTACCACGGCACAGCGCATTTGCAGAGGCACCCAATACTGTGCTGAAGAGCAAGTTATTTCTGAACTCCTGGATATATTTCAAGCGAGTCCAAACTTTTGTGCCGTCTGCTCAAAGGAGCCGTTTCCTAGACCTCCCCAGCCAGCTTCGCTCTTCAGCCTCACCACTGGCGTGTTAACTCACGGCTGGAGGATGAGTCCAAGCACCAGCCCGAGAGCCGCAGTGCTTCGGCACAAAAGCAGCGAGACAGAGGGAGAAGCTGCCAGGTCGCCACACAGAGGGGAACAGCTTTCAGGGACCGAAATCTGGATGCACGTCTCGCAGGGCTGAGAAGTATCAGCAGGGATGGAAATGGGAGGGGTGGTGTCAGGCGTCTGACAACTGGGCTATTTATTTATCTATTTTAAAACAGAAGTGCTCTATAACACTACACTAACAGAGTTTAAACAAGCCGAAGTGCTTCCAGCCAGCTGCTCTCCAGGCTCGAAGACCTCCTCGCTGCCTTCCTCCACCTTCCCCGGCGCCGGTGCCTCCCAAGCTCTTTTGGGCACGGATAGTAAGTCCATCAGCCTCCAAGCAGGGAGACATTTCTGTGCTAACAAGTGCCTCCCCTCAAGTCCACTGCAAGAAAGAAGTTTGTTTCATCCAACACGCACGGATAATAAGGAAAGGAATCTTTTCCGGAAAGCCTGATTAAGCAGGGGAGAAAAGGCAACTCTCTCAGCCAGCGTGATCCCTTGCTGGAGCAAAGAGCTGAAAGAAGAGGCCGCTCCTACCGGCAGAGGAACATTTGCACTGCTGCTTTTAAATCAGATTTCAGCCTCCAGTTACCAAGTACCTTCCTCCCCACCAAGTGCGAGCGAGCAGCTAGAGCGTGCCAGCCTAGTTCGAGATTTGTGGGCTGAATTAACATCCACCAGCAGGTTTTCTTGCTTAGAGATGGCACTCGCTCTGGGAAAAGAGCTGCTTTTACAAATCTCCTCCTGGTCGCTTCACTAAAGCATAATTTACAAAACTTCTGTCGAGGAAGACTGCAGAATCATGCAAAGACATGGGGAAGGGCATGCAAAGCAGCACTGCGGGAAAAAACGCTGATGATGCACAACCAGAAAGATTTGACACAGGAGCCCAAAGCCCAATTACATAAATGCTGCGCTTGTACCAGACTCCGGCCTTCGCGAGGGACGGGGACAAGTGCTCCGCACAGGGAGGCGTGCCACGTCCCCGGACAAAAACCCACAGTGGCACACCATCTCAAACGTGTATTTCTCCTCTAGCGCCAAACCCCAAGGGCAACGTAAACGATGCTCTAGCAGGCACGCTGCTGTCTGGAGGAAAAAGACGGGGAAAAAAAAAAAGGGAACAATCTGAAGCACGTGAAAATTAAGCCTCGTATTTTATCATCAAATCCTTGCCAGGGGAATAACTGCCCTGCATGTAAGCAGAACACAGCAGAATCCCGAAAAGGCACCAAGCACAATAAGCTGTTTCTTTCATTTGAAACCCTTAATTCAGAGCACAGGAACGATTCCAGACTTCTAAGTCACCGAGCATGCTTCCTACAGCGGGAACAGAAGCTGAAAGGCGGCCAGCTCTGGCACTCGGCGCAAGAAGCTGCTGGCAGGAGCAGGGTTAGAGCCGAGGCACAAGGTGAAACGGCAGAATCGGACCCCATTTGGCGGCGCTGCCAAGCACTAACCGGCAGTGATTAACGGAGTGAGGAGCCGCTGCGGCCCTGCTCTAGGCTGGCAGCGCCTGGACTGCAGCTCACCCTCTGCCCAGGAGCGGAGAGGTGAGACGCGCCTGCTTCGTTAGCTACGCTTCTGGTAGATCCGCACCAAGGGGTTTCAAGGAGAACGCTCAGGAGTGGACTGGGAAAGTTAAGAGAGCCGGGGGGGCTTGGAGAGCACTCTACATGCTTTTCACCAAGGATTTTCCCTGCAAGAACGAACTTCTGTAAAGCTTAAACCTATATATGTACATATATATATATATATGTATAAAGCTAAGAGAAGCTTCCACGAAGAGTGAAGCCAAGATGTCTACCAAGAGACATGAGTCATTTTCAGGCGCAAATACATAACTGAAAATCCACAGATCTAGAGTATTCCTAAACTCCTTACTCATTTCCCAGCTCTATATCTGCTCTAAGGAAGCCTCATTTCACAGCTTAATTACATGGCTCAAGTTGACACTCTTGGCCAAGTTCAAGGTATGTAGAGCATTTGATTGAGTAGAGCTTGGTCAGCAGGGCCAGCCAAAACAGAAGAACTGAGTTCCTCGGGTTTTCTCTCCGCTAACACAGGGCAGGGAGACGCAGGCTGCCATCACACCGGCGCGCCTGCCCCTACGCTGTGTGCTTTACACGCGGTGCCCCGAAACTCCACACCCACAAGACACACAACACCTGAATTGGTAGCAAAGGAACACAAACACCAGCCAGAAGGTGTCTTCTTGTGAAGGATCTAATTGTGCGTTCGGCCAAACGAGCGGCCCTCGAGCAAACCTAAACCCATCCTCAAAAGCTATGAGGAGGCGAGAGCTGGTGTTTCTGAAGAGGCTTCTTCAAAATGTTTTCGTTCCATTCAACTGCCTCCAGCAACTGATGTAACATAAAAGGTAAATGTCTCCTGAAAAAGCCTGGGGAAACCACCTTGTGCTCCGGTTTCAGGAAATTCAGAGCTTCCTCACGAACGTGCGAGAGTGGAAGTAGGAAATCCCCTCCGCGCTGGCTGCAGAAGGGAAAGCGCAGGGAATTTCAGGGGTGGGGGGCCTGCGTTTCACCTGGGGCTCTGTGGAGGGACTCCCTCCGGTTGTTTCAGAGGATTGCTTTTTTCCAGAGGGAAGCAGTGGTTTAAAGGCTTTCCAGAACAGACCAGACCAAGTTGGTTTCTCCATTCCTGCATTTCCCAGCTGGCTAATATTCTCCCTCCCGTGAAAGATGATTCAGGATTTCAACAGCAAAAAAGACCGGCTGAAGTTCTCTGGTCGCATCAGCCAGGCTGACTTCAGCTGAGACTCGGTCGCAGGGAAACAGCCACAATGGATTCAGCCCTGCTAGGCGCACGCTTTCCTTCCTTTGGGAAAGTCCGCCCTGCCTCAGCCTCTCGGCCAGGAAAGAGCCCCCACAATTGCGCGCCCTCCTCCTCCTCCTCCCGGGTTCTGCTCCATCCTCCAAGCTGTCCACGCAGGCTCCCCGAAGCTGTCCACGCCAGGTCTGCACACAAGTTTGCTGGTTTTGCTTGCAGTTCTTCCCGCTGCCATCACAAAACCCCCTCGCCCCAGGAGAAAGCATCGCGAAAGTCCAGGCAAATAGGTCTCCTGCTCCAACCGAAGGGAGCGCTGATGGTCACGGCACCACTAGAACTAGAGCTCTGTAATATTACATATGCCAAAAGAACCATTTTCAGATTGTCTCATGAAACACTAAATACCCAAACCCCAAATCAAGTGCATTCCCTCATGCTTAGAAATACCATATAAAATAGAGAGGAGAGAGCAAGACTAGATGTCATTAAATAAAGCACAAATTCAGCTACAAGTAGAAGTGGAAGAAAACCATGATCTAATTTCTTAAACAATGAAATACTATTAAAAAGGAGTCTGAGAAGTTAACTATTCTTTTATCAGAAGTTAATGAAGCTTACAGGCAGCAGGATATATGCCAAGTCTGGAGCACACATGCTGCTACCAATTAACAAAGTGTTCCCTCCATTTCTAAACATTTTATTTTTTTTTTCCCCTTCTTGGATCCCAGTAAAATTTGCACTAGTAATTTGAGGAAGAAATTGTTATTTGGAAGAGATGTTAAGCTGCTAAAAAGAGCCATTGGTAGAGAGAGAAGGTGAGGTTCAAACTGACACCTGCAAGTGACCGCGGAGGTCTCACTCTTGGGACCAAGCGGCTTGTCCATTGGATTTCCAGATTTTCCTTCAGCTGGACACCGCTCTGTATGGTTTTGATTCTAAAGCCGTGCTGAGTACGTGAGCATGCCAGGCAAAAGCCTTGTGAGAAGCACTGGGAATTTCAACCACAGACGAGCATGAAAGCAAAAGGGGTAGTTGAGGAACTGAAGGAGAGGTATCGAAACTCTGGAAGGCCAAAAGGGCATGAGCAGTTGTCACCAACATCAGCAGGTCTCCCTGCATCACACGGGAAGTCGAGAGGGACATAAACGACACTGCAGACCACAGCAGTGAGGTGCTTTCACTGCACCCCAAACCTCTCGCGGACGGAACCCCCAGGTGTCCCCAGCGAGCCCGGGCTGCCCCAAACACCAACCATTTTCTGCACCCCAGCACACAGAGCCTTTGCATTTCCCAGCAAAACCCAGGGTTCTCCTGAAGGTCTCGAAGTATAAACAAAATTCCAAGTTCCTATTTTGCACTCAGATTTTAAAGTCTGGTAGCCACCAGGGCTAGAAGACCGTGCCAAGGGTGAAATCTCCTGAACGAGGCGCAAGTCCTGGTACAGGAGAGAATACCTACTCGCAGGAATTAAAACTTATAGAGACATCCTGTTTATCAGCTAAGCATGGCTAATATTCATACAGACTTCCTTGAATCAATACTGCCCTGCCAACAAGAAGGGAAATGAATTGCTGGGTGCCCAGGCAGCCGGGCAGGAGGAGGACGGGGGTGGCACAGGGGCAGGGAGAGGACAGCCATCCTGCTTTGAACTGCTCCAGCTTCTTGGAAAGTACATGAGGGAGGGAAAGAGGTAGGGGCAAACGGTCCGTTTTCAGTGGAAAGGAGCCATGGAACAGCGAACGTTTCCTTTTTCTTCTGTGCAGGGAACAAAGGAAAAAGCTAAAGACCCTGTCCGGGGCTAACATCTATTACTTCATGCCACCCAGTTGCTTAGATCTAATTATAACTATAATTAAACTATAATTAAAATTTTCTGCATGGATGATCATTCCATAAAGAAACCACCTTTTCTACTTCAGTTCAGTTGTTTCTATAGCGGCATTAGTTAAAATCAGAAGAAACCCACTTCTTTCGGAATGTGACCACGCGATCAGTCTGATCAGTGATAGTTACAAAAGCATAATTATGTCAGTAAACGTTCCCATAAGTCAGCAATTGATCTCCTCAATGTAACAAGAGCCAACAGATGGCACCGACAAATTGTCTGCATTGCAAAAAATCAACATGTTTATTTAGGAGAAGCACATTTCCTAGAATTGTTCTGAGGAGTCCTCCCGCTCGAAATGCCTCCTGGAAACCCCAGGTAAAGATTGACGGGACGTAATTCTGCTGCAGAGCACCATGTCCATGACACTCGGTTCCCGTGCCGCCCTCCCGTCAGGGCACGTGGCAGGGTACAGCTGAATGAAAAGCCGCCACCGGCGCGGGCCTTGGCACTGGTAAACGAACAAGACTGGAGAAGGCCCGTCTACACGCAAGGCAGGCACTTCAGTTCCTTCTACATTTGCACGCCACGTCAGTTAAGAAGGCCTCTCCTTTCCATCCACTACGGCTACAGTCTTGCCGGGCTGACAACAGGAGCTGTCAGAGGGACGGACAGAGAAGAACTTCTCTTTCCAGCTGCTCCTGCCTGCCAGAGACACTCGGGAAGCTCGGGAACATGGCCTGTTCGGATTAAGCAGCTGCTGGAGGGGTAAAAATCACTCCAGTAAGCAGATACCAAAGCTGCACAGGACCTTCAGGAGAACTCCAGTAGGAGAGACCAAAATTAAGACGGGTGGGGGGGGGAAGAAAAAAATAATCAAAAAGCTGAACCTGACCTGAGCAGCGGATGCAAACTGCAGAGATGGCAGCCGAGGCACAGCGGTAAGAGCACTGCACACCTCAGGAAACCTCTCGGGCATGACCAGATTCGGATGTTAAACGCAGCATCCTCCATCCCTTCTCTCTGCTGCAGTGGGACGGGAGCACTGAGCTGCCGCCACGCGCCTACCGAGGGGTGAAGCTGGAGTGTTCGCTCTCTCCAGCTGACCCACACCACACCACACGCTCCGGTGTCCTCGCGTACCCCAGATCAGGCTCCACCATTCCCCTTTTCCCCACATCAGAGCTGCCTACTCAGAACTCTGCAGAGCAGATAAGCAAGTATACGCAGAAGGCGATATGCATATTAGCTACATGTAGAGGCACTTCACTGGCATATGGACACACGGCTGCGATAAAAACAAAACCTGAACTCTAGGCTACCGCAGGTCACGTCCCATTTTGGGAGCTCGCTGCGATGGATGTCACTCTGCAGCGCCGCCGCATTCCCGTATGGACGGTCGGATGGCAGAGGCACATGTTTTTCAGGCAAGCTGTCATCACAAGTCTGCTTGTGTGTTTAGGGTCACTAAAAGTGATCGCTCCAGACGCAAATAGGCAATTTGTACAGTTTTTAGTCATAAGAAAATGCTCAACAAAAAAGATGCTCTAATTGACGTTCTGGATACCCAGACAATAGCTCATTACTGGACTGGCGAGACTTCTCTTGACAAGGTCGTGGGCAAGAGAGAGGCATCTCCTCCTCGGAATTAACTAACTAGCAGAATCCACCAAACAAAGTGATGCCGCAGATAGAACTAGGCCATTCTGCAGCAAAACCGGTGGCTTTTGGAGGTGGCACAAATGCAAATATTGGCAGTAGCTGAAAGCAGGAAACCGTGGACCAAGATGCGCATAGCAAAGTTGCATTTGCTCAGGAAGGAAGTTATCACCTTGTCCACATCCCTCTGCAGAATCAATGCAGTGACTTGTGTCTTGCAGAAGGTGAAGAAAATACCGACGGTGTTTTGAGAAAAGTCAATACGTCCAAATCCTCTTGGCCTGCTGCGATGTTAATACACCGCTTGTGTGAACGCTGTACTCTGCTGTGACCTTTCCTCGTCCCCAGGGGAACGGAGCTGGGATTTCAATGACAGAAGCACAAAACCCACATTCACATCTGCAGCTTCGCATAGCAGCTAAACCCAGTTAAGAAAAGCTCATCGTTTCAGCGCAAACACAACAGCCTACAACCACGGTCGGAACCGTCGCAGCCAGAGGAAACCCATCTACAGCACCCTCTAGGAACCCAGCCTTTACCCGTGCTTACAACCAAAACACCCGTTCCTCCTTCTCCAGGTTCCCATTAACTCCACGCTATTAACCCCATTGAAAGCGAAGCTGCAGCTTTGCTCTTCAAAAAGAAACTGTCAAACATGCACAAGAGATGAATGCCCCTGCCCAAAACACGCTGCTTCACAGCATGAGCCTCAAATGGTGACTGAACCCCAGATGCAACTTCTTTTTCCTCTGCTGACCGACGCCAGGACTGACGGGTCTACTCTTGCGCGCTCAGCCACAGTACGTGAGAAATACTGTTCTGCAAGCAACGAGCAAGCTTGATTGCAGAGCTAAAACGGGCTTCCAGGAACTGTGCTCTCCTCCGCTTGTCACAGTTACCCTGCGTCACGGTGCGGTGCTGGAGAGCTTTCCCTAATTATTTCATCACCTGGGGTAACAGCAGGAAACAAGAGAGTGAAGGTAACTCAGAATCTCTGGCTGCCGAACGCGCTGATGTAAACTACACCACAGGCTTGCTGAACACCATTAAGGGCATTAAGGTTGCACAGAAAGGCAAGGGAAACGTGACTGGAGACGCCAATCAGATAAACAAACCATTTCAGTGCACAAAGAACCTACTTCTGCAAATTGGAGGTGCTGCACGTGCACGTTCCCCAGCCCACAGCGGGGACACCCCATGGAGCATCACCTCGGAACCCATCAGACTCGGGAAGAGGCGGTGCGGAGGGACAGGCGGCAGCGCTCCGCACAGAACTGCAGCGGCAGATGCTTCTGGTCTGGGTCGTGGGGTATCACTACATAATACCCCAGAACCCGACGGCTGCTCGGGGAGTCACCCGGGCTTCAGGCTGAGCAAACCGCCACCAGGGAGGTCAGCCGCGCACAGCTCAAGCCCACCAATCCCTTACGCTGTGCCACATCTACCTCCAGCCTTCTTAGAAGCAAGATTTCCAGAATCCTTTCTGAGTCCTGGTCAGCTGCTGAATCTCCGGGTCCCAGCCTCCGCTGCCTGCTCTTCCGCAGCCACAGCGAGAGATACGCACGGGACTGAACCCGAGGTGGAGCCGGTTCTATTTAGCAAAGCAGACTGCAGCCAGCCACACCTAACCGATTCAAACAGAAGCCAGAGGGCTCTAGTCACACAATTCCTGTCTCTTCTCAACTCCACCAGGTTCACGTTGTGCCATGTTTCCATTACAACTGACCTCTTCGTCGTCTTATTTAGCACTCCGTTACAAGGGGGAAAAACCCTCCAGCTCCACGGCTTCAGCTGCCACTTGTGCCAGTAATTTGTTTTTAGTTCAGAAGCCTGACAGAATTACTATAATGCTTAACAGCTGCAAGTTGAAGAGCTTCACAGGAGTCAGAACCATCAATTAGAGGTGGTATGGAAATTATTTATTTCTCCTAGTCAAGGAAAAATAACACAGCACACCCACAAATGCCAGCCTACCGTGATGGCTTGTACTACTGCACTTAAATATGGCCACCTGGCCATCCACAGAGCGCTGGCATGAAAACCCGATGCCTGGTTATGTGACTCAATTGAACTCCTTCACACCTTGACTATGAACGTAGAATACCTAAGCACCAGTATTAAAAGTTAGCTTAAGCCTAAGGAAAAAAAGCTCAGGTAAAAGCCAAGTGAAGGCCCCTCTCCCCACCTCTGCCACCCCCCCAGCGCCAGCTCTTTCTCGACTTCTCTACATCTTGTTTCTGCCTCGGGATCTTTGATCTAAGGCGAGTCTTTCTACGGCAGAGATTGAGATCTCCCAAACCAGTGCACGCTTTAATCTATTCACAAAACCGAAGTTGCAAATTAGGCCGCTATCTGGTCAAATCTAACCTGAGCTGCAGGTGTAAAGCACATCATACAGACATCGAATGGGAAAGCAGCTTTTGCCTGTCGCATTAGCAGTGGCCCTACGCTAATTATCAGGGGATCTACCGAGGCAATGCAGGTACCGTGTGGGCTTGTGGGAGTGAAAGGAAGGGAAACGCAGCAACGAGCGCTGCTGCGGTTCAGCCGTACGATCTGCTGACAGTCTGCAGCGCTACCTCCATGGCTTCCACGCAAATTAAAAGCAATCTTGGCACTTACTACACAAAGACTGCACTTGCTAATTAAAACCGGTTTTTGAATGAGCTTAGTTAGACTAGTGCAGAACCTTATGGAGGTATATTTAAATTGATGTAAACCGGTTAACTAGTCAAATGCGACGTGAAGAAGCAGAGCCTGGTCACGTAAGCATGACCTGTTCTGTAGAAGAGGTTCAGATCCCATCACTCCAACCAGCGGATGCGAACACAGCATTTCTCCTTGGGCCTTACTCGACTCCTGCATACGCTACAGCTTGGGCTACCGGCAGCAGAAGAGAGGCCAAAAAGTGAATCAAAACCTGGGAGGACGCTCGCCCACTTCGGTCCCCTTTCAATACAGGTTGTCCTCTCTCTCGGGGCACTGCATTCAGACCATTTTCTTAATCGCCTTCCACCCATCCAGTAATTAGGCAGCTGAACTTTTGTCCAAAAACACATAAGCAGCAAGGTCAGGCCATGTCTGCACAACGCCGGCCATCAGGACATGGCACCGACCTCTTTTTAAATCAAGGGGAATGGAGGAAAAGTCTGGGATCATGAGATGACAATGCAGGGTGTTCTTGCCTTTATCTGCCGTATTTCCCACACGCGTGGAGCGGTGCACATCGCGCTGCATGTAGGAGGGGAGGCACAAAGCAGCTCGCGTGTGCTCAGCTCCGCATCACGGCAGCGACGGAGAGAGCTGACATCTGAGGGGGAGAGAGGGAGAGGAGGGGAGAGCGCCAGGACGTCACCGTCACCGGGCAGGATCCTGCGGGAGTCCGGGTTGCCTGGAGACAGAGCCAGCAAGAGGAGGAGGAAAAGCCATTGCTGAGAAGAAAGTCACAACGCCTTGCACAAGCGGAGTTCAATCCCATGCCCCGGCACACGGTCACCAAGGGGACTGGAATCAGAAAGGACATCGCCGTCATCCAGCACTGCCGTGTCTGTTCCAGGTTTCTTCTGAAAACCGCATTCGTGACTCTGCCGAAGTGTTTCACATTGTCATTTGTACGTAATGTAAAGCTTTTAGCAAACTCAAATGTATATTAGATCCTCTCCCCATACTTCACGCTGTCTAACAACTGGCACTGTGTTACAGCTCAGTGCATGGCAGAGTCCCCCGGGCCACTACAAAATGCCCCAGTGCCACCAGGTGAGCCCAAACCCCCCACCAGTTCACCTCCGAGGCCATCCCTGCACGGGGTTTGTCACAGTTCTTTTGTTTGCCAAGACAGCAGGGGGGAGGAGACTACGCCGAATTCACCTACAGTATCAGCCCGACGCACGTGTCACGCACCCCCAGTGATATCCAACATAATGCTGCAGGCCAGAAGAACATCAGGAAAATTTGACCACTTCTGAGAAAAGCTTGCTGCTGTTAAGCACTGGGGTCGCCCTGACCTGCAGGAATCACACCCAGCACGGCGCAGACGGGCACTGGGTTGAAGACATGACTTCACACTTCCACGCCATGCTGGTACAGTCTCTTTTCAAACATGTTGTTAATTAGTCCCTACCTCACAACCTCTCCGAAAAGCCCGGTGAAGGAATAAGAAAATAAAATCCATATGGAGAAGTGTATTGGATCATGTGCGAGTAAAGGCACCAGCTTTTTCTTTTGGACACTTCCACAGGTGACCACCTTCCCTGGTTACTCCTTCCCCCGCTCACAGCCCCGCCAGCCAGCAGAGCAGGATGGAGCCAGCCGGGCAGCTTCAGCATTCAGTGCAGACAAGATTCAGTTTACCAACGCCTTTAGTAGCCATTTGTCAGTATCACGGCAGGAGACATTAGTTGCACATCGTAACCGACCACCATCCAGACCTTTGACTCCTAACATCTCTTGAGATTGCCATTTAAAGATTTAAAGTGCTGTCAAAGAGCCAGTGTTGCTAAAACCCAAAAAGCCCATCAGTGTCCAATCAGCAAAGCTTTATTAACACGTATCACGCCAAAGTAAGAGCATTTCGCAAAAGCCCAACTGCGAACTCTTAAATTACAATGGATTTACTGCTGCTTTGCCCAGAAGGAAGCGATAGGTGAGGCAGCAGCGTGTCCACCAACTAATCTACCCAGCTCCTTTCAGCAGCCGGACTCGAGAGCTGCCTGCGAGGTCACCTGCGCTCCAGCAAGCCCATTTGCACGCGGCCAATGCTCCTGCCCGCAGCCAGCGGAGCTGCAGGAAATCGTACTTGCCTGTTACTCGCTGGCGCTAGAGCAACACTAGACTCTTGGACCGAGTTGCTTAGCAGCAGAGTTTTGGAAATGTAGTCGCATGCAGGAAGAAATCTGTCACAGCAGGCTACGCATCAAGAATGCTGTACGGCAGCGGCCACGGGTCCGCCTGCTGCGAATCCAAGCTGTGCTCGCTGCAATGCACAGAGCGCGCTTGAGAGCGGACGAGGAACGAGACACACAGTCCACCTTCCAGGGCTTTAGGGAGGGACCCATCTAAATATCCATAGGAAGTCTTTGCAAAACCGCTAGGATATTAGAGCAAGCAGGTTTTAAAAGCGTCCCTGAAAGTTCCCCTGGATTGTCATTTTGCTGTAATTCAGTCATGACCTAAAGAAGGAAGTGACAAGGAAAAATAACACACTTCAAGTATACAGCTCAAAACCAGACTCAGGTTCGAATGCAAGCAGATGGGCTTATTAAAAAACAAAAGCTCAGAAGTAAGGAAAGGTAGTAGACGGTGTGCGTGAAGCGTTACAGAACATACTGTACTTTGGGGTTCGAATATTTCTAAGCAGTACTTACGCCGCAAAGATCACTACTCGGATGGAGAGGTCCCCAGTGAGAAGAGGGAATACCCAACATCTCTCATGTCAGAAACACGTCCTGAGCAGCCAGCGCTGCTGCATTGCACAGCAACAGCGCTCTCGGCAAGTAAAGAGTAGCTGGCTATTTTTTTAATGACCAGAGCGCCATGCGCACAGCAAGAGCATCTCTGGTTTGGCTCGGCAGCCTTGCACACAACACAAGAAACCCATTGCCCTACGCTGCAATCAGGAAAAATACCTGGCGCTGTACCAGGACATGCAGCAGAGCCACAGGGAGCCTTTGCACCGGCTTCCAATTTATTTCCTGAGGCTCCTTAAGGGTTAAAGCAGAGGACTTCTGGAAGATATTAAGCACTGATGTCTTGGCTTCCCTTCTGCAAACAGAAACAATCTCCAGAGGAATCTGTCATCCCATATAACAATCCCTTTCACTCAACCTCAGCGGCCCGCTCCCTTTGCCTTGCCACAGCCCAAGCGGCAACGGCTCCGTGCTGAGCTATTACACTGAATTATGCCCGCATTCCAGGGAGGAGGCCAGGTTCTGCAGTAACGCCAGCATACGCAGTACTTTTAATATGGAGTTACATTATGTGCAGTCATATTCAGAAGCATAATGGCTCCCGGTTAAAAAAAAATAAGGCTGTGAGAACGTTAAATAGCACATTGGGATCACAGCAGTATCAGAGAAAATCTAAAGTGACAGATAGGATGGAACGCATCACCATTCCACTTCATATGCCATCAAGTCCATTTGGGAATATAGTATTCTGGGCTCTAAATTGCCAACTTGCACAGATATTTTCCTAAGTCTGTGAGCGTTAGGTCTTTTCTATACCAAAGTGAATATATGATATTCAAAATAAACCAAAAGCAACAGCCAACACTACAACAGCACCCACTTGCAGAAGAGGGAGTTATGCTGGGATACTGCTACAGCTCAGAGACTGCAGAACAGCAAAACCTCGTCCCAGCCTCGGGTGCTCGCAGCGGGCACAGGCAGGGCCAACGGCACTTCCCGGGGACCAGGTCTTTCCCCGCCGAGTTTCTGTACGTAGGCAAACGCTGCTCCCTCACCCAGTACATTTAACATCACAATTAGAAGGTGATACCATCACATTTAGTTCTGTGATTATTTGTAAAGGTGCCAAATGCATTAATGCTACGGGATCGGGGGTATACCGAGCGGGAAGGGACCAAGATTTCAACAGGAAAGCAAAGGATAAAGCAAAATGCCAGACCTAGATGATGTATTCAGAAATTTTTAGATGCTGCGTTTCCAGCAACAGCCTTTATACGTTTGCCACGATTAGATGGCAGTTTCTATGGGAACAAATAAGCAGTGGCCCCGTCACAAGATGTCTTGTAAATGGCACTCTCTTACAGCGTAGCGTGAAAGGCACCATCCACTCGGTACATTGAGATGTGGGCTCCCAGGCTCCTCGGCCTGATCGCGTTTGAAATGCTGAGGGCAGCATATGTATGCATTTATGATGAATATCCACTGCTTTGCAAGCCTGTACTAGCTGACAGGATTAATGTATTCAGTGGCAGCCAGTCCATTCCACATCTGTTTTAATTTGGGCAACTTCTCCTGCCCGTATAAACCTTCATTCTGGGAGCGTTCCTTCTCTTTGTGAAAAATGCCGGCAGCAGTGGAGTACCAATGCCACAACCGAACTGGCACGGACCAGCCGAGAGAAGATGCCCACCTTTGGAAAAGGTACCGCAGTCGGAAGATAAAAAGCACTGTGAAGGCTAACATGCCAGATATTAAATAACGATTTTTCTCCGGAACACTTATCCTTTTCACCCCCCAAAATATCCCAAATATCTCCAGGCTGAACTTTAACAACTGATGAAGCCCAAATCATGGATTCATGGATCACGAAATCTTGTGTCACAGCATAGCCTAGCAAAGATTTCTCTGGACCAGGTTATCAGCTTGTGAGGCAGAACTATAACGGGCACCCCAAAAGTACTTTCAGTACAATGCCAGCGTTGTCGTTACGCTCAAGAGTCCAGTATTTGTGCGCCTGTGAGGCACCAACACCTACGGTATCAAATAACGACCGCTGGTTTCACATCCCTGGACAGTGCCAGATCCACACACCTCCCGAGGGGAGACCCAAGCAACAGCCAGCGTTCCCTCGCGCAAAGCAAGCCTGGGACTCGCCAGCAGCCAGGGGCAGGCAACCACAGCACCTCTGCTGCAGATTCGCTTGCTCCTCAGGTCAACCGCTGCCTGCTCAGGGCAGCTCCTGAAAGGCTGGAATTTACCTCTCAGAGGTAAATTCAGAGAAGGATTTTTCACAAAGAGACCTCTCCCATCAACAGTATGTTTACTACCTGCTGCAAAACCTAGTAACTTTCGTCTGCGAGTGGCTCCGAAAAGATTAGAAGCGATCAAACCAATGCAACACGTCTTTAGCCTTAAAATGTCAGAATTCTCATTGCAGTCACAAGACTACAGAAGGCGGCAATTCTCTTCTCAAAACCCTTGCCTCTTCCTGTATCTCCTCTCTTTCAGTTAATTAAAAATCCCTCAATTAGCTGATTTAGGGAGGGTTAATGCTGTTGTCAGGAAGATCTGTTCCACGCTCCCCTGGGCCTGAAAACAAGCGTGGCTGCCTCCCTCCCCCCCATTACAGAAAAGAACAGTTTCAGATTCGGCAAAGGTTCCAGAGTATCACCACCCCTCACTCCAAAACTGTTATGAAATGAAGTGGAAATTTCTAGGAAGAGAAGCCAAAAGTGAAACAGCAAGGAATGTAAGCCTTCAACACATTAACCCTCGCAACCAAGATAAAGCCAGTCCCGGCGCTGGGTACCCCCTCCCCGCCCCAGTCTCGCACACGCTTTGTGGTCGAGGCAAACCCAATCGTGCCAGCGTCAGTGCCACGAACTTCAGGAAAGCTGGCTCCCCCATGCCCCCGCCCCATCTATTTCTCATTATTTGCACTGACTCAGAAAGACATGTACTAGGTGCGTTAAAGCTAGTGACCTTAAAACCTCAATCCGGTCCAGGCAGCATCTCTGCCGGGAAGGGAGCGGGCAGCACGGCGGTGCCGCTGCCCACAAACCAGCGCACTCGGGGACAGCCTGGCTGGGACCTCGCTCCACCGTTACCATCGGTCACCCTGCCCGCAGCGGACCTTCACGAGGACACTGCTGAAAATGGGCATAACAGGAATGGCAGAGTTGAAGCGCAACTTGTCTGACGTCCGCAACCTATTGATCTTCCCCGGACTCCTCCAACCCCCCTGTGAGGTGGGAGAACCACAGGCTGCCTCCACCCCTCTGCTTTCGGTGGAGTTTATAAAGGAAGATGCAAGGTTGGCAACTTACGCTAGATCATAAGGTTTGGCCTAAAATAACCCCATGTTCTGCAGTGGTATTTCCACCACAGGGTGAGGGGGGAATACCTAAGTAAAGTCAGAAATTTCCTCACTCTCAACAAGCGAGCAGCTCGGAGCCTGCTGGGGACAAAACCACCCTTGCAGTTATTTCCACTAATTGTTGCCAGTGATGTCAGAACCCGGTACCTGCCTCTTGTAGCTTTAGGAAGCTTGCTTCTCCCCTAAAAACACAAAGATTAGCTTAAAACTTAAGTTTATTTCCTAACAAAGCAAGCTTGACAGAAGCTCCTTCCTCAGCAGTAACTGCACAGACCAACATTTTAAAGAATCACCTTTCACTTAGGTGTAGAACTGAACTACAGCACTTGAGAAGCTTACAAGCCACTTCCAACAATAGTATCTGATTTCCCTTATCAGTAGAAATGACTGAAACCCGCAGATAACACACTCAGGAGTTGAAAACCTACTTCAAAGCCAAAACATGATACAGCACTGGCCTCCAAGGGAGGCATGGTATAGCGTGGTGCGAGCAAAAGGGCGCCCAGACGGAGAACTGCTGCAGAACACGAGAACTGCCGTGCACGTGGGTCGGTGTGCTTCCACCCGTGCCAGGTGACGATTGCTACTTCATGGCAGAGGGAAGAGCCCTGGGGACAAAGGGCTCCCGTCCTCAAGGACCCCGCAGCCCTACAACACATAATACTTCTTCACGCCCCTCACGCAGCAAACGAGAGCCCCTAAGATGCACCTTTTCCCCTTCTGGAGGTGGGTACGCCGAGGAGGCCTCCCAACAGCTCAAGAAGCAAAGGAGGTCAGCCTTCGTCTGCAAAGAGCCCTGACCAAGGGGTACCGTAAGGGACAGAGGGGAGATCTTATTTCCAGCTTTACTGGCAAACCAGGGGCAACACCATCACCCAAACTCTCATCAGAGAGCACCAAACGGTCACAGCAACCGGGAAGTCAGATCTCGTGTTCATGATTCCCCTTTCTGCCAGCTGAAGCACAACACAGCTCCGAGGAGGAGGTAATTCGGGTGCAGACAGGACAATTCCAGAGCTTCACCCTAAACCCCCAAGCGACCCACTGCTTTCCAAACATCCCACACAGCCATTGACCCCAGGCTGGTGACAGTACGTGGCAAAGGGCCAAAAATCACAAAGAGCAATGGGTGTCACGGTCTTATCGCTGCCGCTCCATCTAGGCAAATTAAACACGTCATTATCCCAAGGAGCCGGCAGCTCCAGCTGGCAAAGAGGGAGACCGGCAGCAACCAAGGGCTCGGGGGGCCGGAGAGTTTTGCAGCGGGTTTCACATGTGACAAATGACCACCGCTGCACCCCAGCTCTAAAACGTAAAGCAAGGGACAATGGAGTATTTTTGGAGCACGGAGACACTGCTATTTTGAAAGCAGACTTCAGCGCCGTAGTACCGAAATTCTAATTGTGGCGGCTGCTTTGCTTTGCCACCGTAAATCCTCTTCTGAGGGAGTAAGACAGCAGCCAATACATGAGCGTAGGCATTGCACAACTGGGCTTCTACAAGCACTTGGTGTGAAGAATAATGTTCTTAAAAGATTTAATTTCTAGGGAATGTTTAAATACTGAAGAGTAAACACTGAGTCAGAGACATGCACTAAATACAGGTAAATGCAGCAGGGGCACGTGGAAGCAAAGCCGCAGCCTGGAATTCACTCAATGCCTCTCCTTGTACATGTGAAATTCAGGGCCCGACAGAGGACAAAGCCTCTTTTATACGTGCAGGAACTGCAAGAAAACAAAAACCAAACAAAAAAAGCCAATCTACAGATCCGTTTGGGGGTCTTAAAACAGGTCTGCAATACACAACTTCGTGTGTCTGAATTTTCGGTATCTGAGCTTGTCCTTATGTATAAAGCACAACGGTCAGACAGCAAGTACTTACAAGTTGAGGAATCACGGAGCAGAGCAGCAATACAGAAGAAAAGGTCTGTCAGCGATCACTGCAAGCATCGAGGGAACTACCGCGCATCTTTGGGGAGGTGACCGCACAGTAAGTATTGCTCCCTTCCACGCCTTAAGTTTAACAATCTAAATATATGGTGGGTTTTCCCATTCCACTGTATTCCCTATTTCTTACAGCAAACAGGTCAGTAGTAGTTGCACCAGGAAACTGACAACACACTTTGATTTTTCTTGCAGCAGACCAAAAACATTTACTTTCACAAGAACAAACTAATGCAGCTACTGAATTGTTTTTGTCCCAGATCTTGTAGTACAGCAAGGTGTGCGGAAAAGCAAAAGCGCTGTATGCTAAGGTAACTCTCCAGCTCAAACAGCCACTACACGCAGAGGTGCGTGTGTTTTCTGTGATTTCCAACTGGCCATACACATGCATAACAGGCATTTTCTGTTACCGAACTGCCCTTCCTGCAGTGCCCCCCCAGGAAATAGTGCTGTTTGACGCCGTCCGGCGCTAACCAGAAGCCCCAAGCTCCCCTCTGCAGACCCCAGCCTAGCACGCCATGGCATTTGTTCGCACCCTTACACAGCTAAACTGCTATTTCCAAACAAACTCAACAAGCCGTGACAACAGTGGAAGGCACAGCTGGAAGCTCGCGCAGTCCCTGCGAGCTCAGAAACACATACAAAGCGGGTTAGCTCAGCACATCCGCCCAGACAGGGCTTTCCCTCGCCGCCGGCCACCTCGGGCTCCTGCCCTCCCTTCACGTCCCAGCAAAGCCTAAGCCACTCAGCCAAGGGATTTCTGCCTCCTCAGATGGGGAAGGGGAGCACAGATAGTTCTCAGCAAACTTGGCAGCCCATGTGGGAACCGATACAGCCGGGGTGGGCAAGCTGGAGCCAGGAGAACAGTTTTGGCTCCTAAACTAGAAGCCTGAAAAATTGGAAGTGGCACTCCATTTGTTTAAATTACCTTCCGAAACCATGCTCCATATGTGGGAATAAACAGTCACTCTGGTAGCCCTGAACGCAACCAGGAGTAAATTGTTCCAAGATGCACATCTGCATTTACCAAAGATTAGAGAGATAGGCTGCCAAGTCAGGATTTGATTTTCCTTACAAGACTTTTTTTTTTTTTAAAAAAAGAACTCTTAACTGAAAATGGCAGCACAGAAAGGTACTATATATGGAACAAGAACAGATCGTCATCGCCCCCACCTCCTTCAAATGAAGGTCTCTGCCTGTCCCGCTGCCTCGTGCGAAGGCCACCGAACAGAGCACACCCTGCATGTCCCTCTCACAGTGCACCTCCATAGCCCACCTCACCTGCAGCCCAAGAGAAAAATAACAGCTCGCCCCCAGCAGCCCGCAGAGAGAGCGGCTCCAGGAATGCACTTTCACATTTTATGCATCAGGCCCGCACGGGCACACGAATGATGGGATCCATCGAGACTGGAGGTCAGCTACACGGATCCTGGGATGGTGATGGGACTGGGTAATAGGGCTCGACAACAAGGAGCAATCGCCTTTTCTTTTGCAGATGTACTAGGGGATCTAGAAAGGACAAATGCTCAGCATCACTCCCAAAACCTCTGGTGTGAGCAACTTGAACTGCAGGACAAACACCTCCCAGAGTTGGGAATGTTATAGAAGACTTGGGCGAGTCTATGTGGCTACGGCTCAGCCAGCTATCTTCCAGGGAAGAAAACTTCTCTATAGGCCCCTTCTCCCCAAGTTCTTTATTCATCATTATGTCGCTTAAAAAGCATTTTTTTCATATTCCTGCACATCTGTAAAATACAACAAAATTCAGAGTACAGACACAAGCTTTGAAGTGATTCTTTCTTATCCTAAGAACTATGGGAGTCCCAGCTCAAGGGCAAGATCTCCATGCGGAGCAAGCCCGCTCTGTCCTTCCCAGCACCAGTGCCAACCTACTGGCAGGATTCTACAAGCTACCTAGCCCTTGAGCTCTAACGCTTTAAAGCCCCCGTCCCCTCCACGCTGTACAGTCCGAGGGGGATTTAGCGAGGAGCTCATACTGTATGGCTATCGAATGACGCGGCCAGTAGAACAAGCTGCTTGCCTTCTAAACCTGGAGCATCACAAGACCACTACAGAAATGTCAAGAGCAGCAGCGCCCGCAGAACAGCCGCGAGCTCACTTGTTACTTGCTGGCTAACATTAGGACACGAAACGACTGCCTTTGCAGCAAAGCATGCACAATATCCTGCTTATTTAAGACTAAGCACCACTCAGTTGCTCAGGTAACCTATACGCCATAAGGCCTGCAAATAGTTAAGCCCAGGCTGCCAGCGCTACCTGGTCTGAGCAGCAAATCGGGATCATCGCGAGGCATCTCTTCCTGAAATTCTCTCTTTCCAGTGCTCTAACCAACTTGGAAAGCTTTAGCTCAATCACAAAAAAACCCCACCACCCCATGAGCAAATACCAGGTCTGGTTTTAAGAAACTCTTGACTTCACACAATTAAGAGGTTTTATTTACAAGGCCATATTCTATAGCTAAGCAACGCTCTTCTGTGTTGAGTCTCTCAGTTTTGTAATTCTGCGTATTTGGCGATATGGACATTGGTCGAGGCATTTCCAAAATGCATCACCATTTCTGAAGTGCCTGATCAAAAAAGGTAGGAAGTTGCTTTAACAAGAAACTTACAAGCACTGGGCAAGATGTTCATGGCAGCAGTACAAGAAAGTGTGGAAAAAGTGTAGCAATCCAAACACAGTATCTTGCTTGTTCACACTCGGTATCAACATTTTACCCAAATATTGACTACTTGGCCTTAGGTGGCTAATTTACAAGTTAACTGCGTTCTTCCGCTCTTTCGCGTTTTTACCCTAGGATGCGCTGAAATCCAAGTCACCTGAAACAGCTGTAATGCTAGAGAAAATGGTGGTACGAAAGGAAAAATAAGAGAAATCTAGAGCTGCATAAAGGTTCCATAATAGCAAACCTTTCCGCGCGGCTGCAGAGCTGAACGTAACCGCTGTGCAGCTCTGCTGAGCACATACTGAACCAATTACACAGGAGCCTCCTAAGACCCACACAACCTCGGGAGCTATCATATTATGGATCCTTATGTAAGGCACAATGACGTAAATACAGTCTCCCTTGACACACGGAGGGTGCAAGATGAGCGAGCCTGCAGGAATTTCAGATCACATTTCCGATCTCCCCTATTCATTCATTTGTATCATTTGTGATGACCTTGCTCTCCAGGGACATTTATTACCAGAAGCAGATAAATGAGATTCCTATTAACTTAAACTATACCGGCAAGAAAATAAAGGCACCGTCTCACAAGGCCAGTTATTTTTTCTCTCTTTAAATGCAGATGCAAAAAAAGCTTATTTACCAACAGCAAGACTGGTAACGCTAACAATCATCGCTGTCCTCGATGCTAGAAACCAGAGAACCCAAAGAGTTTGCATTTCAGCTGCAGGATCTCATCTTGGGAAGAGAGAGAACATCCTGAGAAACATGCAGGCTAGTGAAGAAGCCTCCAAGGCAACACGCTATTCCTCCCTCCGCCCCCAAATCCTCCCCCGCTGCCCCCTACCCCCACAAATCCCAACACATTTATTTCCAGGCAGACTAGTTAGTCTTTTATCCTCTAGACATGTCCAAGTAAATTTAAAACCACACATCAAAATCCTAACCAGCTAAGATCAAAAGATGGTGCTAAAACAGACCCTGGGCTCATTTCAGTTCAGTCCCAGCAGCGGGATGCAGGAAGATGTCAGCCACTGGAAGAAAGAACCCTGTGCATGCCTAAGTACTACTGTTTACCTTGTTTCAGAGCACAGAACGGGAACACGCAGGGCGGGAAGCCGACGTGCACACTGGCATCAAACATGCAGTGTCTCGTTTGTGCGCAGGCCAGGCGGGTGAGGGGGTGCTGCTCCTGCAGCCACCGCGTGTGCCGTCATCTTCCCAGGGAAATCTTCCAACACTGGCATTTTTCCTGAGAGTCTGCCTCGTGGATGGAAGAGCGTGCAAAGCCTAAGGGTATTTCTAACCATGATATTCAGCAGAAATACAGCTTCCCCTTCCTCCCCATGCTTTGTTTTCTTTCAAAGGCCCAACGTTAAGCAACATGACTTCCAAGGGTTACTCGCACTCTGGAAAGTTTGAAAAGTGTTGCTGCTTTCCTTACCAAAACCCATTCTGTCTCCACCAAGGCCAACGGGACTCAGAAGCAGCCATGAAAACCTCAAGAAACCTTTTCCCAAGCAAAGTCGCCCAACGCTACTGCTACCAAGCCGAAGCGCAGCCCAGCAGCACACAGCTCACCATCCACTCGCTTCTAGTTCAGAGCACATAAACCAGATCCGTTAGCACAAGCAAACCACTTCAAATCGGTCAGCAAAAGCACCTCTGCCGCTGACCTGTGTGAAAGCCTTACAGCATCTCCAGTGAGCCAGCAGAAAGCCTCCAACTTCCCCCCGCCACTGGTGAGGAGAAAGCCAAGCCTGAGAGAACAGCACTCCGATCAAAGGGGCTTTCCCCGTTTGCCAGTTCCAGTTTTGCTAGAGCTGGGGGACTGAGGAGGGGAAGGAGTCGAGCAGAGTCGGCACAGCCACAGGGATCTGTGTGGTGCTGGGGAACTTGTGTCTGTCCCTCCAGAAACAAGCTTCAGTCACGTTAGCCTGACCTTCTACGATTCAGGTACACAATGAAAATGAGCTTCTATTCTAGCACGTACCAAAAAATTCCTTAAAATGCAACAGCTGCCTCAGGGAAAGCAAGAACTTTTCCCTGGTTATGGAATGTGGTAGAGTCTTGGAGAATAAATAACAGTGACATCTGAGATAACTATGATGGGCTAGGGCCAGTACATGCACCTTCTAAAGAAACCACAAGCCTGCTGGGGAGCAAGTCACTCCCATCAGCGAGGCTCTACAGAAACGTGTTTCTTACAAGCTACAGCTTCCACCCCGTACGCGTCGCATTCCTCTTCTCATACCCAGACACAACCGTCAGGCTCCGAGGTCAAGCTATAAAACCTGTCTATAAAGTAATTAGCTGCACCATCACACCACACAAATGGCCTGTGTATCCCCGGGAGTTACAAAAGAAAGAGCTATCATTCCAGCAGGATTAACGATTTGGAAATGCTTAAAAAAAAAATCTCATTAAGAGGAGTTAAAGTTTAAATAATACAGTTTCACACCCTAACACAGGTGAATACAGCGTCAGGGTCAGCTGTTGGGAGTGATGGAGCCAAGCAGTGTCCAACTGCTACAGCCACGGCAGCGCGTGGAGCCGGGGCAGATAACGGCATTAAACGTCCTTGAAGGAGCAGAATGAGCAATGCTCGTCACTGCAGACACAACTCCCATACAGGCTGGGACGCTGAAAACTACCAATGGGCACAGAATATTTAAACACTGCCAAGCTGAAATAAGTTTCCAGCTTACCGTCCACAGACCGCGGCTTACCAGTGGACGGATCACAATGGTAAGAGACAATGGGTGCACCTAAAACCAACCGCAAGCCAGGCGGTGGGTAGCATAGTGCTCCATGAGGAGAAGACCCAGCTAACCTGCAAGACAGGCAAGCAACTCTTTAAGAAGATACGGTGTACAGCAAGCGCAGTTTCACAACAGCCGAGAGAAAAAAGCTCCACCGCATCAGGGAGACTTGAGGAACAGCCTGGAATTACCTTGCAGCAAACCTTCCAGGATACAGTAATCTCTCACAATCGCACCACCGCCACACAGGCTCTGGCAGCTCCAGGACTGAGCTGTGCCTGCTAGTACAGAACGCGCCTCGTCTCTGGGTAGCGTGTTTTGCAAGCTGCAACGCTGTCCAAAGGACAGCTATCAAGGGACAAACCCAAGCTGCAGTAAATGGTACTCTACCACAAATTCGCACAAGCGGTGACACCGAGTCCCGAGCACGGTCCCAGAGAGAAATGCAAAACCGGTCTGTGTGCTTAGCAGAGCCCATGGAGCTGCCGAAGCAAAATGAACGGCAGCGCAGCACCTCGTTAGGTGAGGATCAAATGCCACGGCTTCCACTGAGCCTCCCCGGCCATGCTCTCTCCCTCCCCCTCCCAGGTCCATCTCGCTGTACTTGCGAAGCCTTGCTTTCGGCTGTCCGAGGGGAAACTGGCTAGCTGAGGGTAAACAGTTCTGCTTGGTCCCTCTGGGGAAAAAGAAAGAAAAAAAAAGCTTCCCAACGTCACCGAAATGGAATGCGAGGGAACCAAGAGCACTTGGTAGGGGGAGGAAAAGGACAGCCTTACACTCCAACCTGTTTGTACACAGCACTTGGCTGCGGAAAACACAGACAGAGCCTTCAACAATGCATCTGGGCTTGTGCTTACCATGCCTTTTGCTCTCAGGGTCTGAAGAGATATTTTGGTTCGTAGAAAAGTTATGTTAATCAAATGAATCATTTGATAGGAATGTACAGTCATCCCAATGCAATGGAAAATCTAGAGATTAAAATGTTCAATCTACGCATCCAGTAGAAAAGGTTAGAGTAACACTTCTTTAAAAAGCATTACTCATCCCTGCTTCAGATGTACCTCACTGCAGAGGTGTGGAGAAAGGAGGATGAACAGCATCAATAACTTATCAGCCGCGGTACAAAACAACCAGGTAAGAGTCATAAAAAGCATCACGCAAGTCCTAAACCACCCCGAATGTAAGTCTTTGTGCAGCCGCTGAACCCTGAAGTGGATGGTAGCTGAGGCAGGCTTTCACCTCCACCCCGCTCTCACTGTATCCAGACATGCCTTTAATGGTAGGAATCGCACTTTTGTGAGCATTACAAGAAACTGCCTGTCTCAAAGAGCTGACAGAGGCTTTGTTGAAGTGCTGTAGCTATTTACCTAAGGAGAAAAACCAAAAACAATGCAAGTCTTGGTTGAAAATAGCACAAATTCTGCATTGCACGCATGCTTTTCCAGGCTTGTAAAGCTATACTCAAGAAGCACAGACATACAGTTACAGATCAGTTACAGTTTTTGCAGTGGCTGTTTAAGGAAATTAATTTACGAAGATTAAGCACCACAGCAATCCTACACAAGGCCCATTCTTTACAAGGGGTTACATAATGAGCTTTTGGGTTACCTCTTCCAACTTGATTTTATGCTGACATGACATTTGAGGATCTAAAAGGCAACAGCACAGGAGCAGCTCTCTTCCTCACACAGACCAAGCTCTCCGCATGGCCATCCTGCGGGCAGTCCGGAGGACAGGCAGCGAGGGCACCCCGACAGGAGCTAAGCTGGAATCTCTCCCATGCCGCACACCCTCCGAAAACCCCTCCTCATTGCATGCGGGTCCCTTGAAAAGTAATGCAAGAAAGAGAGCATATGGATAGATCCAAAGGCATTCTGATTCATTACTGAATGCCAGCAGACATATTGCTGTAATTAGCCTCCAGCTCAGTTGCAAAATTTGTTTCTGAAAACTCTTCGAGCCAATAGATCTGGCTATAGAAAGCTCAGACCTTCCTCTTTCGCGTGAGCCGGCAGTCTTCTCCATGGGTGACTCTGCTAGAAAAACATTCACCCCTCCACAGATGAAGATGATGCATCTAATCAAAACAACTTGCCCGTCCAACAGCCTGCTGGTGGTCTAGCCAAAGCCGGCGCTGCCAGCTAATGCCCCATTAGAGACTCTCTGCCAAAGGCCAGAGTCTCCCCCAGAAGAGGTCTTGCTGTGAAAAGCAAGGACCAACCGGCCCAGCGAGCCACCGGCACCAGGGACTGCAAAAGAAAGCCTGCAGCACCCTTGCTTCCACACAGAGCGTACATCTCGAAGGGAGCCAGCAAAACAACATTTCAGAAACAAAACCCGTTTACCATAACCCCATACACACGTCCCGTTACTATGATATGTCCCACTGCCATCACGGTAACGCATCAGTCTTTGCCTTCACCAACCTCACCAACTGAGCTGGCTGACCAGGCAGCCCAACAGAAAAGGTTCATTAAGGTACCGAGCACTTTTAAATAACTGCAGGTTATTGCTGAATGCTCTTTGTATCTTTTATCTAAACGAAATGTTACAGGACTAGGCTTGTTTTAGGCAACAACGCCCTTGTAGCTTCTACTCCTGATAGCCAGCAAGCAGTTAGCTCTGTACTCCTTACAGAGGGATCAACTGGCTTACCAACTAGCTTACCTTTTGCCACCTTTTACAAACCGATGCCTGAAAAAGTTAAAAGGTATTCTGTCTTCTGAGCCGTGTCTCTCCTTTTCCATTTCTTTACTAATAAATACATAGCAGGATCCTCCCCCCGCACAAGATTCTGATAAAACTCCTTGTGGTTTTAGCTTTACTGGAAACCCTGCTTCCTACCTTGCTAGTTCTTCATATTACTCTCTCATTAAGCAATTTAGATCCCCAAGTAGTGAGTTAGAAGTGAAAGGAAGGTTCTTAATCATGAGATCTAAACAAAACTGGTCCTTCGTCAGCTCGTAGCTCCTGATAACTACCTCATCTTCTGGTAAAAGTTGTCTAGCACATTACCTTTACACCTTCAGTTGTCTGAAGGAGGTCAAACAAACATGTTGTACTTTCCTTGCAGAAGTAGCACTCCTGTGGTTGGTTAATACTTGCAGTGGAAATGTATTAATTCACTAAGCTATAGCAACTCAGCGGCTTGCAGTCAGCTGTAAATAACCGAGGTTCCTGTCCTAAAAGCGATCGTCTAAAGAGCCAAGTCAAGTGCAGCAAGCCACAATGGTGGTGAAATACTGTAGCCATCCCAGCATGCCCTCCAATTATTCCTCAGAAACTCACTGGCTTCTTAGTGAAACGGCAGCTCTAGATGTGCTTTATCCAGCAATTCTCAACACAAAATACATAAACAGTCCCTGGAGCATAGATGGAAACTGATGCCTATCCCCTCCCAGGGGAGTTCCCTCATCACTAGGCTACAAAATCATGTTCCCTCTTGCTTTCAGTCTTTGATGATACAAATCTTACGTTCCTTCCTACACAGTACCCCAGTTTCAACATGAGAGGTAGAGCATCCCCTCCCTTATTAGCCTGTAGCTTAGCGATCAGGGCACTCTCAGGAGCCGGAGTCATGGTTGCCCCAAGGCTCAAGGGGACAGCTCATCTCTGGTATCGCAGTGAATGCGATTTCCCATCTCCCTCTCACTCACCTACGGGGTACCAGCGTTCACCCGCGACGGGTGACCTCGCGTGCAGCTAATGAACCACATGCAAGCTCCGAGCTGGAAAACTCTCCAAAAGCACACGCATCTGCCCTGCGTGTAGATTTGCTCTTCCCACAAGAGCAGGATGCCAAAGAAAAGGGCCAAGCTGTTTAAGAGCAGAAGTCATTCAGTTTTTCTCCTCGTAGCAAATCAAAGCCATACAACAGCATTTTGCCTAAGGAGACTTGAGAAAGGAGAGGAAACACTTAAAAACCAGCTTTTAAACAAACAAACAAGAGCAAAAAGAGGTACATTGAGAAGTACTGTCTTATGCATGAAGTTTTAAGATCTAAGCCAAAATATTTGGAGCAAGATGAAACTCCATCTGCCTAGCACCACTGGTTAAATCTCTCTCCAATACAAGCATCTCACCATGAACCAGAGATCTGTGTCCAGCCAGCACGCAGGTATTGCTCAAGTTTCTGCTGTCGAATGCCTGCTTCCTCCACATGTCCCGCAGATCGTTTGGCAAAGAGTCGGCTATTTCTCTATTTTTAAGGCAAGCGTCTAATCTTCAGAATTTCAAATAACTTCTGAAATACTGCTCTCTAGAAATCTGGAAGTCAAAGAAATCCTTTACTTTTTCCACCACCCTTGCAGTTAACAACGCTCCAATACTTCAAGATCCCACGCAGCTGCTTTCCTGTTGCCCCCAGTGCCAAAAGCACAGCAGAAGGTTTCACCGGTTACGTTTTCAACCCAAGCACAATGAACCCAGAGGTGCTGCCTCCACAGCTTCAGCCCAGGCAGTAACCTGCGTTTTCAGAGCATCCCGCCTATGATCACCCAAAAAGGAGGTAACGGAACGGCAGCTGTACAAGCTACACGAGACCGTTTCAGTGGCTGACAAAATTTGGAGCTACTCAAGTCTCCGTTCACTTTGGAGAAAGCCACTAATCTTAACGTTAACTGTGCAACATGCTGTCAGCACTCAAAGCTACCGCTAAGCAAACTTCCCCATGGCTACTACTGTAATGACATTATCTGCTGAGCTGGCCACCAGATTTATTCATTCTATCAGGATGAGATATTCTCATACGCATTTCCTTCAGTCTAGTTTAAAAGGGAAGAAATGAAGATAACACAAAATCAGCAAGATGAATACAAGAAAAAGCTGGGGGATTTAGGTGCTTACTAAACAGTAAGTAGTTTTCAAACCTACGGCTCCACTACCTACGGAAAATTTAATACCTTAGAGACCAAAGAAATCTAACTGAAAAGTAAGTTATTACCTTGCCAGAAAGAGAAATGGCAGATCGAGAGCAACTCGATGTGCCCTCGTATTCAGATGGGATCAGGAGGAACAGCAGGTGCATGGACCATCTCTGCAGGGTCCCTGCTGTCCCCTACGCCCAGTGGCACGGCAACACTGCCAGCCAAAGCGTTAAGTCAAAAGGGAGCCACCTCACTAACTGAACCTTTTTTCCTGGCCAGCCCTGACAGCCAGGCTCCTCAGCCGCAGCAGCCATCCAAGCACACCATTTCCCACCCAAGAGCAGGTTCTCGGGACAATCGGAGGCCCTCTGGAAAAATCAAGCACAAGGCTCATCACCTCGGACGCCTACCGCTATGGGCCACTGCCTTTATAAAATATTTATCACTGCAGTCAGCATCTTCCCAGCCATCCTGTTGAATCACCTCCCTCGTGGCCACTGCACAGCCCATATCACATGTAGCATTGCCACCGTGCAGGGATCACCAGCGAGTCACCCATGAACACCTTCATCACAACCGTACAGCTCACAGAGAGAACGGTACAGGCACAAGCAAGGTTGCCGATTAGCGGAAATCATCGGTTTCAACTGAGAGCTTACGAAATTTCATTTACAGGCCAGAAATTAACAGCAGTTGCTAGACCTGAACGCTAACCAGCTTTGACAACGCTGCCCTACAGCCCTCCTTACCGACACGTTCTATCCGTATGCAAAAAATTCCTAAACTTTAGACAGAAGTCAAACTGTTACACTGAGCTTATCTCACTCTAAGCATACGCTCAAATTTGTTTCCACTTACAACACACATTCCTGACACCAAATCTTGGCAAAACATAACTCTTGTCGTTCAAGTCCTTTGAAACAGAAGCAACTTTGACACCACACAGGAATCTTGGCTCTTTCAAAGGAAGATGAAAAGGAAGCAGTGCTGTAAGGATAGGTTAGCTTTAAGCCCCAAAATACGTAAAGTTTGGGGGTTTAATTGGGGCTTTAGCATTTTGACTACCATTCCTTACCACCAAATGTAGGGAAGGAAAGAAAGGGGATCAAAAAGGAAATCAATATTTTCTGAATGAAGTCCATCTTAAAGAAGTAGTAAATGCAACACTTCTATGCAATTATTGGACCTTGCTGGTTGGCATTTTGCAAAGATACAATCAAAAGCCACTGCGGAGATCTGAGGTGCCCCCAGACCAGCAATCCTCTACAACTGTTCCAGTGTCCTGTCCTGCGGTAGGACACCCTGCCACAGCCAAGCCCAGCTCCGGGCTGCTACCTGCGTGAAAAGAAGTCTCCTGTCATCTCAGCCGCTGACCCATCCTTTGTACTGCGTCCAGTAACGACTCACTGGAGAAAATGTGTTCCACAGACATGTGACATGAAGGACAGGCTTTCCAAAACTACGTTAGTGGTTTCTGAGTATTTCCCCGATGCCTTCTAATTAGACTTCTGACTTCTAATTTATTTTTTATCAAACGTGGATCTAAAGTGCATCACAGGTGCACAAGGCAGCTTGCTGAAGGATGAAATTCCAACCCACATGAATTCATAAGCACATAGATTACAGCCACAGAGGCAGCGAGAGCTTACAGGAACTTTGGCTATAATTCTTATAAAATGAAATCTCAGGCTGAGACTCTCAAAGTCTCCTGTGGTCACACACGCAGCCCCAGACAACCAGAAACCTTCCGAGGCTGAGAAGGAGGGGACACGTGGACAGTCTGACTCCAAAGGCCCTAGAAAGCATCCATCACGGAGTCAGTGAATCAAAGGCTGACTTGTGTCCATGCCAACAAACAAGTTCACTCTTACATTAGGCACCTTCTTCTACGGAGTTACTCAAAAGCTGGCAGCTAACCACCTCCTAGAAAACAAACTGCTGACGCCTGACGTTATCTTGTTGGTTGTTCATACTCACGCTAACACCATGAGAGCCTACGATGTTCTGCACTGCTCCAGATTTCTTCCAGCCCGTCAGGCAGCAGTGACGGCACAGCTGAAGATTCGCATGTATAGCTACTGTCTTTCCGATCGTGTTTCTGGGGCTGGGCTGTCTTCGGCAGTTTGTTTTTCCTCATCTTCACACACTTCAGAAACTCCAGAAAAGAAAACTGGAAAAGTTAGGCCGATCTTGCAATTCCTAGGTCACTTCCACACCTTTATTGCCGTGGTCTCTATTAACGAACTCTTCCTCCCGTCTCATTTGTGCTGCATTAATGAGCAGCCTGTGCTGCCAGGCCTGCAGCCCGTGCAGGGACCGCAGCACATCCCTTCCTGCAAGCTCAGCCAAGCCAGAGAATACGGGGGACGGTCCCACTGAACCCTCTGCGGTCCACTAAGAAAATTACAGAATCATAGAGTGGTTTGGGTTGGAAGGGACCTTAAAGATCATCTTGTTCTAACCCCCCTGCCATTCTAAGTGAAGAGGAAACAGAAGTAGCCCTGGCACTCAGATGGGGGAGCCTTCTATGCTCTTGGGAAGGCAGCAGATTTTGCTTGCCATAGCTAGTTTTCTTTTCAGGACTCCCACTCAAACTGCTCGTGACTCCTGCGCGGCTGGTACGCACATAACACCCCATCGGCATCTCCCAGTCGCGCCCCGGGGTACGCCAAGGGGAAAGATGTGCTGTCCAGAAGCAACAGGGAAACAAACGCCATCCTTGCAGCTGGCAAGGCCCCACAGCCAAGTCAGGGGCCCTCAGGAAAGGCAGAGGAAGAGCTAACAAAGTGGAGGGCAAGGGTGCCACAGAATTAAAAATAACTACCCTGATCCTCCCTCGCCCTGCTGCGCGGCTCGCTCTGGTGTCCCATCGACGAGGACAGGGAATCCCCACTCCAGGTACGAGTGAAGCGCGTGCAGTTCATGTGCTTCAGGTTACAGACGCAGCGAATCTAGTAGCTTAAATTATACTTAAAAAAAAGAAATTGAAATTCAAGCTCTATCGCAGCCTCGTGCTGCAGCTTCACGTACATAGCCCTTCAGCCATTTGTTCTCTCCAGGGAAGACAGATAGGTTGCCAACCAAGAACTGCACTGTGGGATTAGCCAATGTTTATGAAGTGCTTTAAAGATTAGAAGTGTCACCTATGTGCTAAATATTTCTCTGGCACTATCAGCTTGAACAGCAACCGAGTATCTTGTATCTATTCCTGCTGATCTTGAGCTGGTTGCCGAAGGCGTCAGTCAACCTGCCTCCCAACCGCTGCGTTTGGCATTAATTCTAGGGGCGTTTTTAGACAGGTCGCAGGAGAGGACAGAATTAGGGAAACTACTTAAACTGTAACTTCTGAAAACTACTAGCAGAGTAATGACAGTAATATCACCAGAAGAGGCTTAAGGATTATTTTTTTAAAACATTCTCATACATGTGCGTGAGAGGGGAATACTTTGGAATGAAGCCCAACTGTGCAAAGAGAGGCCCTCGCCGTCACTCACCCAGACAGGACTGGCTTGGCAACGCTATGAAAAGGTACTTTGTGCACATCAGCTTGACAGGAGCTAAATGGATCCTTAAGTCCTTCATTCCCCAAAAAGCTTTTTGCAAGGCAGGCTCTCACAGCACCTGAACTAAGAGACCAAGACACAAGTCCGAGCACAGAGGACGGCGGTTCGGCATTGCTCACGCCATTTGTGCCGTACAGTCTGCATTCCAACGCGCACAGACCAAACAGCAAAGATATACTCCTTTTTGCTCCCTTCCTCCTCTGGTTCCCGTATCACCTAAATATCTGTTCCAGCTAGAATACAAGCAGAGCCTGTCTGTGCACAGACCTTCCCGCTGTCACCAGTATCACACACAGAGCCAAGCCATAAGCATTCAGAGGACTTATGCTACATATAGGTTTAGAAACATTTAAAATACAGAGGACTCGGTCTTCCCTTCAGCCCATGGGTTTGAACCAACAGCAAAAGAATCCAACAACTATTATCAAGCAGTCGGAAAATGAGAAATTCAGTTCCAAGAGTTTACTCTGCACTGGAGAGAGAAGAAAAACAAAGCTGGAAATCCCTCGCTTTACCAATAACAGCTACTCCGAAAGCATTGTCAATAGGAAGTTGTTGCACTAAGCTGTGTACTCATTTGGCTCACAATTTGCCAACAACGAAGCAAATTAACTCCGCAGAAGGATTCCCATAACGTGAGCTGAGTGTCAAACCTGGAGAGGTCACACCACAAATCCAAAGGGGAGCGTCACCTGAAATGGATGCTGCATTGCAGAGGGGTGTTTTTTACAGCGGTGACCCAGCCTGTGTCCCGACGCACTTGCTCTGACTTCGCGGTGGCACGGTTCTCAAATGCAGAACGGGACTTGCTCACAGGCCACGAGCATCTGGACCCGGCGGTGCCAGGGGCCAGGTGGTCACCGACAACACCAGCAGCCCTACAGCCAGGGCCAGAGCAGCAGGACCTCACCAGCGAGTTTACTCGCCCTTTTGCGCAAGAGCAGGGCAGAATTCTCCTCCTGGCCTCTCACCAGCTTTATGATGGCCCACCAGGCAGGTCACCCCCTAGCCCCCGCAGCCCAGGGACCCCCAGCCAGTGCCAACACCCACATGTCACCGTGCCAGCAGTGTGTGACCAGTGACGTGGCTGCAGCCCACTTGACCTTGAGTTTTTGGAGCAGTTCTAGGCAGCCCCAAGAAGGTACGGCAGCTCCATGCTGGGACTGCACCTGCCCTAAGGCCATGTCTGCCCTCTGACCAAGGTGAAGGCTCCAATAGCCAGACACAAACACAGGAAGCCCAAGGACAGAGGAGCCCATCACAAAGAAAAACACTACCCAAAGCCAAAACAGTGTCACCGCAACGCTTTCTGCTCAGCCGCAGAGCCAGAGGACAGGCGGCTTGGTACAGCTTACTCACTCGACTCCGGAACAACGGCAAGAGAACCAGAAGAAGCAGCAGTCGTGAGGCAGTCCCTCTGGAGACCGGGAGGGTGCTTTGGGGAGGAATCCCATAAAAGGCGCCAGGGTAGAACCATGGCAGGAGACAGACCACAGTCGAGACGACAGTGCTTTTCCCGCACAGGTATGACGGCTCCCCATGCGACAGAAAGATGGGTCACACACCACAGCCCCAGCCAGGTGCCTGATGGAGGTGCCCTTGCTCAGGACAACCTCAGCCAGGTGTATTTTTTACTGGTATCACTGGTTTGCGCAGGGGGTTGGGACATGTGCAGGTCGGTGTGGCTGACAGCTGCCTCCAACTTCGTATCGGGTGACTCACTGGAGTCACACATCATAAACTCTTCTTACTCAGGCCAGGAATTAGTAGCGCGGGTTTATAAGAGAGTCTGAAAACTCCTGACCGAAGACATAGCTCGGTGCAAAGAAGCCTCCCAACAACACGTGCCGTTCTTGCAGAGCCACTTGCACTCCTTTCTGAACAAAGCCAACTGAAACCAGAGGATCAAAACAAATAGGAGACTGGAACTGCTGCTCAGAATCTTGAAACACACTTAACAGGACACAAAAAAAAAAGCCTAGCAAAGAATAAAAAGCAATCTTACTCATGATTTTAATTGAGAGTTGACCTTCCTATTCTAATAAACAACTGGAGCATCCTAGGCACTGGATTTCACCGCTCTCTAATAACTCCGACACACAGCGGAGATTTCCACCTGCACAAAGGAAGAGGCACCCTGGGAGACTCGCTGCAGAGCTGCCTTTGTTCTGGGACCCCACAAGGAAAATACATCCGCTCAGCCCAAATCACTTTTCCCTCCAACTTGATAGGATCTGAATTGGGAGGACAGGAAGCAAGCTTTGTTTCAAGGGGAAAGAAAGGCGGTCTTATCACACGCACTAATGCATGAGGTTTTCGACTTCGGAGCCCTACATGTGGTAAAACAAAAAGCCTTTTGCTGTTTACCTCAGAGACGCGTAACTTGCTGTAAAATAGCCTGCTTGGGTGCCTCTGCAGAGCTCCTCTTGTTTGGACAAGCACGTTTGCTCTGGTGACTATTTGAATGATGACTCACTCCAACAAGCCAGGGCACCCTACCGCACCAACCCCCAAAGTGCTGACTTAGGGCTTGGGATGCAAATCCGCCAGGAAGCGGCATTTCCCGCCGAGGGCCGAGACGCCCAGACCTGGTCACCGCTGCGCATCGCAATGGGACGTGGCAGGACGGTCCTGCTGCCCCAGGCACGGCATGTGGTGGCACTGCTCTGCCAGCTCCAAGCCAGCCCTGAAAGAGCAGCTTTCCACCGAGTACAGGCGTATCTATTTATTAAACATGACTGTGAACAATGTTTGGGGGAAGACTGGTATCTACAATGAAAGAGTTAAGTCCATTCTAACGCTATGAGACTAAAAAGTAGAAAATGTAAAGCAGACTGGTAAAATGCAGCGCTATACAGAGGAAAACTCTACTTCAGCTGCAGTTCTTGCCTTGAGGACAAATTCAAAGAGAAGACGCCAAGAACAAGCAAATTTTATAAAATATTCTTGCCCTCATAGCACTTCTAAAGTTGTTTGGGTTTTCTTTCTTTTAATATTTGTGCTCTGTAAAACTGACACCCCAACTGCAGTTTCCCGTTCGCCCTCCGGGGCGACATGACATTGGGTGCAGGACCAGCACCTCGTCCCCTGCTCCTCCAGAGCCACGGCAGCGCCCGGCTCGGATGGGAGCCCGCGGCCGCCCCGCTCCCTGGCTGGTGGCACTCCTCCAGCCACTTCCACTTTTGTCTCAGCAAGCATGTGAGAGTCACAACCCGTGACGAGCCCGGCAGTAATTGCCGTATCAATTTCGACGCTCCTCCAGCCAGAGCAACGCCTGTAACTGTAAACCATAAACCTTTTAATATCCCGCTCAATTATGAGGAAAACAACCCTCTGAGCAGCGGCACTGCTGGCGGCAGCATCGTTCAGAGCCCGCGCCAAGGGGAGCACACGCCGTTTATTCCACCAAGACACGAGACCTGGCCAGGGATGGCCAAGCCACACGGGGAGTTGTGTTGAGAGACACTGTCAGCGGGACAAAAGCAGAGAGAGCTCTTCGACGTGTCGCTGGGGACATCATTGCTGCTCAGCCCTTTTCTTGCTGACCTCAGTGAAGAGCTCAAAACGCTGGAATGCACAGAACGAGAAGACAGATGAACGAACTGCCATCAGAACGTGATTTGGTGCTAGTGCAGCCCGTGGACTGCTTACATAGCCAAGCGAAAGAGCCTACGAATTAAGCAACTAAATAGGGCACTGTCTTTCAAGGTAGTCTTACAACCGCTCTCTGTTATTTACAAACAATTATCAAGGAAAGGTAAACAATCTGAATGACTGTTTGGAGTTTATAAAACATTCCCATCCACTGTAGCCTTTAAAAAGCAAGTCAGATGCTTCGCTGAAGCAAGAACGAGATCAGCAGAACCCGCTTCCTCTCCCCAACGCCAAATCCTGACATCCATTGTCACCTCCCCAGCCCTTTACACCAAAGGCAGCTTTTCTTGCCCAGGAACGAAGGGGCAGGTTTTGGAGCCGCGCAGACACGCAGCCTCAAGAAGGCTCCCACCTCGCCCCGCGCAGGCCTGACCTGCTTTTGTCTCACCGCGCTGTGAGCTGGGCTTTGTTGCCATGGTGAAAGCTCTGACACATTTAGTTTTCCCACTAATTTCCTGCTGCACTACAAACTACTGATGCTTTGCAGCTCGCTACTTATCAGGACAGTGACAAGGAACCCCACCACCGCCCACAGAAATGAAGAACGGAGTGGGCCACGTGCTGTCCTCGACGGGTTGCTCTGCCAGCAGCATTTTTCAAGGCAACTTAAGTCACACCTCTATTAAATAAAATCTCTCTTACCTCATCAATATTAGGATGGCTTAGGTACTCCACTCGTGTTTTCTCACGACATGTAAGATTTGATATACTTTTGAAGAGTTTCTTTCATCCTAAACCCACCTGCCTTTTAATTAAGCCCTACAAAAGTTCAAGAAATTTGATCATCACCCAGAAATGCTGCTCAAGAAGGAAAACATGCATGCCTGTCCTGACTTTGACTGCAGCAACTGATAATCCCAGTCTTAGGCCAACCTGCCAGCCTAACTTGGAGCACCTTGGTCATGAGCCCCTGCTGTCACAGATGCTCTCACATCAGCTTCCCCCACACACACTGAGATGCAAGAGCTCCGACCGCTGAAACAACACAGGGCTTTTGTAAACCTTGATCTGCAACACAGAACATGCAATTCTGCTCACAGAGCAAAGCATGTTGACATCCTCAAACCAAACAGGAATTTTAGGCCTGCCATTTCCCACAACGTGTTTTAGAAAGATGTGCTAACAGCTGCTTCCCTATCCTCCTGGAGACATTGGAGCACAGTCAGTAAATCCCTTGTTTCTGCAGTCTCTTGCAAGAGTCATCCACTAACCTCGTGTCCCGAGAAAAAACAAACAGTATTTGCACACAAAGGACGATTACTTTCCGTATGTTCTCAGGCAGCTCTGAGATTCTCAAACGACGTTTTCCCAAAGACAGTACTTGGTCTGAACTTGACGTTGTTCCACGGGCTCTACCAACGCATCTTCTGAAACATTTTTTCAGAAGTACTTTGTCTTGCTGCCATCGGATTCGGAGCAGAACACATGGGAGTGACCACAGCCAGCAAAAAAGATGGACTAAAGGGTCTGTTTCTGCAGGAAACTCACCAGCTGGGGACCACACACGGGTTTTCCAGGTCACTGAAAATCTATCAAAAGGAAGTAGACAATTTAATCAGCCTCATAATTAGAGGCTGCATCCCATCCTTGTCTTTAAAAAAAAAAAAGGTGGTACAGTCTCAAATACCATACTGCAATTCCTCAACCACCGTATTTTCCTTTGAGCCCACATGAAGGAACTAACTTCATACCCGACTGTGTCAATGGTAAGTGAAAACAACGATCCAGTTGTGTCTGCGGTACCAAACTGGGACCAACAGCGCACACACAAACAACGGAAAGTCGAGATTAAGGCCCACATGGTCTAGCAAGTGACTCAGAAGCTGCAGAAGCGCCTATGAGTGGGAAAATACCTATAGTCAGTCTTCACTTATCTTTTTACTGTGTAATGGGGCGTCTCAACTTGGCTGAAAAAATATTAATATTTTGTTCTGACTAAGCCCAGGTTTCCCCATGTACCTCAGCTGCTGTGGGAAACGCGCATCCCCTGCAACTCTGCCAGGGCAGTGGGCACGCAACACCCACGCACCAGCAAACTCGGGGAGGTAGCTACCGTGATTTCCTTCTCCTCCACCAACTTTGTATTTTGTTTCTAATAATATAAACCAGCTGAACTAACCAGCAGAAAGGAAAAGTCAGAAGTCTTTTTTTTTTTTTTATCTTACACTTCCCAAAACAGCTCAGGTGAAAAACCACCTCTGCAGAAGCCAAATATTAAAATCCTTGCACACAGACTGAATCAGGATGTTTTTTATTGGTTTCCAATGAGATTGTGCTTGAAAACAAACAGTTGCTGTGTAACTGACAACCGCCTCACTGTGTCAAAATGCTTCAGATGCAAGAACATAGATGGGCTTTGTACAGCTAAGACCATACTCCTTAATGGCTACTCAGTAACGATTCTATTTGTTTAATAGTACGTTTGCATGCACAAAAAATAGTAGTACAAGCAAAGCTATATAATCATCAGTCTTGCTGGGGGGAGCAGGGGAGAAGCCCTACGACCTCAAAAACTGCTGAAACCAGCTACAGCCGTTACCAGCCTCGGGGATGCAGAAGATACCAGATACAGTAGAAGCTTCCCGCAAAAGAACACCATTGTCTTCTGGCCACCTGGTAACAAGAAAAGCCCCCATAAATCAAGCGGCCTGTTATCCTTTCCATGTTCCTAGGCAGGGGAGAGGCCAGAACAACTCCCTGCAGCCGCCCGCGGGGTCCCAGCGAGCCGCACGGGCAGCAGGTCAGGAGCAGCCTCGGCCGGGAGGTGCGGTGCGTGCTGCCAGGAGCCCGCTCCGTCAGCGGCACTCCAGCCTAGCTGATAACCTCGACAGAGCCACTTGCGAGATTACAGCCCAAGGATTTCCTACAAGCACCTCTAGAGAGGAAAGACTAAGTACAAAGACTAATACTTTTCATCTTCAGTCGCTGCCGGTGCTACTGAGCTTAAACTAAAATGTAGGAAGCACAGAAACATGGTCATGCTGTTACAGTAACTGGTCAAAAGGCAAACATTTTTCTACAGCACTAATTATTTCAGCGCAAAGGTAACTGCGGACAAGGTTAGAGATCAGTGCCTCTTTCCATCATGGTCATGCACAAACCCACAGAGCAGACATTTCAAGATTTAGACAGCCAACAGACCCGCTGGTAACGTGGCTCAGTCGTTTTAGCTGGCAACTGCCTGGACTGTTCTACCTAGAAGGCAGTAGCAATCCCAGGCCTCGAGGCAAAGCAAGCACAAAACCTTTCCTGGAGAGACAGCAAGGAGGAAAAGCGAACAAACATGCAGTCAGAAGTGGCACTGCTAGGTAAAGGAAAGCGGGGACGAACACCTTTGGAAGAATTTAGACACACAGACGACAAAAGGTGTTTTTTCACCTAGTTTCTTCACTTCCATTATCATGCTGCCCATATCCCAGAAGAGCTAAACAGCTACGCCTGCCTCCTCTTGGATGCACACACACTGCCCTAGCAAGGGTAACCTGCACACCAGCACCACTCCAGGCTCCTGTGAGCCTTTAAGAGCAGCACCATACCTGAAAAGACTGTATCCTTCCCTCCCACAGACAGGAACTGGCTTCGAATTAGGATTACCGCTGCAATTCAGCATGTTATCTGATCAGACTTCACACACAATTACATACAGCTTGTCAACTTACTCCTTCCATTAAAAAGACTTGGATGTTGTGAAACGCTACAATTAGTTTTTAGGTGAAGCCTCATCAGCTTCAATTCAGCTGCCTTTGCCCATCAGCAAGAAGCTGTAGGGCTCAAAAGACACTGTCCCCAAGAGGGGACCAGAAACACACCTGGAACTGCCTGAACACAGGTGAAAACTCAGAAAAACGGTGAAAACAACAGTAGACACCTGAGCCTTAAAAAAACCCCCATGCTGTGCCCACAGCATGATGGCCATGGTTCTTTCACACACCCGTCGCTGTTATGTCCCACATGTCCCACACGTATGAATGCACACAACATTCTACGCATGGGAGGAGGCTGCCCAGGAAGCGGTACAGCCAAAAGTCCAAGTCAGCCAAAGAGCGAGCACAAGCCGAGAGACTTGCTTAGGTAAGGAAAAACCTTAAAAAAAAAAATGTGTCTTCCTTCCTGTTGCAGGAGTCCACATGCACTTTCTCAGCCTTGAAAGTGCTTCACAGGGTCCGTCTCATTCAAAACTACTTCCAATAGGAATAATCACATTTTAAAAGTTATTGGAAGGAGATGCGAAACATCCATCTGTTTGCTGAAAGGCAGCAGACGTACGCAGCCTCCAAATCCAGACTTTAATTGAAATACTTTAATCTGCTGCTGCAGCCCCACATTCTCTTTTATTCCCAGTAGCACCAAGGCGTGCGTTCTCCTAATGGAGCTCTGACAGTCGTCCTGTGCCTGGCTCTCTGTCAAACCACTCTAGCCTCCAGCTCCGGGCCCGCAGTCGCACACTGATACCCTACAGAGACTCCTTTTCTTCTAAACAATCTTCAAAACTCGATAATTAATGTACTGTAACTGCATCAGATACTTTAAGAAGTTGAAGGCAGAGCTTCCATTTGCCAAACCATACACGAAAGTAGCAAACACCGAGCAGATACTGAACTATAATGAAAACATTAAATTGGACTGTCAATAACACACTCACCCTCCGCATTACACAACACCAAAATTTAGGCCAGTCCCTTCATCCATCTGCACATCAAGACAGTAACTCGACGCGCACAGATTGCTGCTGTGAGCAGGCCCTGTGCGGCCGGCAGGACCCAGCTGCTGTGCTGTGGAAGCTGGTCACGCCAGGCTCCCACTCCACTCACCAGAAAGACAGGGGCAGTTTCGCTGCGGGGCTCAGCTGGCCCGTGTCAGGGTGTGCTGAATCCCCCTCCAGACAAGCCGCCTTCTCCCACGGACGACCCCAGCCGTTCATATCCAAAGGCAGGTGAAACACATCCCACTTCAGCTGCACCCTCACCGCGCCAGAAAAACATCTGGTACATGCATCCGCTTCCCCACTTTATTTTCCTGCGGTACCTGCCCATCAGCTCCTTCAAACAGATTTCTCTGGAACTCCAGCTCCACGACTCCCGTGGGGAGGTTTTCCCAGTGAAGCCTTCACCTCCCACAGCCTTCACAAACTGCCCCCCCGACAGCCGCTCTGCACGACACCGAGTGTGAGCACCTTTACGCACTCCAGCTAGGGCAAATGAAACCAACGCTTTTACTTACACCTTCAATTTCATTTCACACCTTTAGTGACCAAAACCCTTTCAGGAAGAGTATCTGCACTCCCACCACCTGCATAGGATAACCAAGTTATATCCGTAATCAAAGCTACCACGGCTACGAACTACAGCCTTCAGCCTGCCTCCTCATAGTAAAGTCCTGCACCTCACCGGGAAGACGCTGGAGTCACTCCGAACAGATCAACAGACCATGGAAGAACCAGGTCTTTTCTACAGTTCAATAGTACAAGAACCCCATACCCGAACTGCAGCTACCTGACCAGTAACTGCCCCCAGCACTGGATGCAGAGGCTGCCGGGATAACGAGAAGCAACAGCAACATTTCAGCGTAATCAAGACACATGCCATATAAGAATTAAACCCTTCAGGATAATGTTCGGCAAGGTATGCCAGCAAACATCGCAGGAAAACCGATGGGCTCCCAGCGAGATCCAGCTCGGCGGCCGGTGCTGGGGCTGCCCCAGGATCTCCTGCCCGTCCTCTGAACGCTGCCGACGAGTGGAATGGAGCAAAGCTCGGCTCCCCCCGCACACGCAGGCAAAGGCTGTGCTATTTTTGAGCACAACGTGTCAGTTCCACTGGGTGTGGGAGTTTGTTTGTGTGGGTTAGTATGATTCGACTACTTTGAAACTTGGCTGAAGCCACATAATTCCCTTTTTATGGAACCCCTTTGATGGCCATTTAACAGAGAGGGTGAGGTTTAGCCTCAACTATAGAGACTTGGGGTCAGTGTTACTAGAAAAAGAGACATAATGACTAATAATGAATCAGCCTTCAGTGGTTTCTTCATTTAAGTGTTAATGCAGCATATTAAACCCCTGGACTGGGATCAGCAGAAGGGCCCTGTCTGAAATAATGAGTACAACAGCTTAACTAGAGAATTTCCAAATTGCTCTACTTAAACCTGGGCAATCTCCACAAAAGGAGGCACTCAAGTCAGTTTAACCCTTGCTCGCATACGTTCAGCTGAAGGCAGCATCTCGCTTGCATCGTGCAGACGACAGCGGGACCGACAGACGACAGCGCCTGTCACGCTCACAAGGGGAAGTCACAATTCAGACGAGAATCTCTTCAGCCGGAGAGAACTTCCACTGCAAACCGTAACTTCTACTCTGCTGGCAACACTGGAGCAACTTCCTAAAGCTTTGCTTTCAAGGGGGGAAAAAAAAAAGCACCAAACCAAACATACAGACATTAGGCAATCCCCTTGACAAGAGCAAGAAGGGGCAAGCAGATTTCTACAGCAATTGCACAAGGCCGATACAGGACCCAGCGAGAGTACATGGGGAGAAAGGAGTTCAGCTGCTGCTTCCCTGTGAAAATATCTAATACCTAAGGAGCCCAGTCTCCCAGCAACACACTGCTATTTCCTTATTTCCATCTAACACGATTCCTCCTTCAAACATGTATGAGAATACAGGCTCTAGAAACCCTAATTAGGGTCCATGGCATTCACAAAACCTTTGCAAGACACCTACCAAGAAAAGAGACGCCGATCCCTTTTTGTGTCTCAGTCATTCCTCTTCCTGCTGCTGTCAGTGGCAGCTACTTTTCCTCGCAGGGGCCATTTCTGTACCTGCCCAAAGATACCACCGCCCCATTGACCAGCATTTTTTTGCTCCCTCGGCTTCACCTTGTCTCCTGCTGCAGCAGCCCCAAAGCTCCGACACAGCAAACATTTGGGAGGAAGGGACACCGGGCAGGAGGTGGGAGGGAGGCAGGCTGAAGAGCTACAGAAGATACACCTGCCTCACCCCTCAATTAATCTAATAGCAACTCAGCTGAGAAGTAGGTACTAATTACCTTGGCCCTTTTAGACTACTCCCCCTGCCCCAGAAGGCTCAACACAGGGCAGGTGCCCTCAGCCCACTCGTTTTCCCTGTCCCTGTAGGAACATCACCACCGTCAGCTGGCTCTCCCGGCCCCGTTTCCGTGTGCTAGCACTGTCAGACTCATCAAGCAGCAGCCTGGTCTCAACTTTAATCGTATTCTGGCATTAATCTCTTGGTAATCATATGTTATTTGCTACAGCAAGAAAAATGTTGTACTGAAACATATAATGTCACTACTTCGGCCTGCGGTTGATACAGTTAATGCCTCTGTGAGGTTTAAGAAATATTCCCTTTTATCCCCACTGTGGCAACTATGTTTAGCCAAAGTCCATTTCTAGCTTTTAGGCTTTTACTAAATCTCCCTGCCAAATGAGAACTAAAATACAACTCCTTTGCAGCACACAGATGATGAGAACAAAGGCCACGTGAGCTGCAGTATAATAGATGCCTGAGAAATTAGCAATCCACAACTATCAGCCTTTCTTACAGCCAAGAGAAATAAGAAGCAGGACAGGTGAAGCACCAGCTAACCCCAAAAACGAAAAGGACAATTATTTTTATAAGGGTACCACGCGAGGCCCTCGCATGGCTCACTATGAAACGTGCAGCACCAGTATTGAACAACTTCCATTTGACGTGCCGAGGATGAATCACGGCACACCGGCACGCAGCCTACTCGGAGATGATCACGTGCTCTGACGGAGGATCTGAGTGCTCTGACGGGAGGATCTGCGGTCATCCTGGAGCCACGTGCCTCGCTGCTGCACATCAGAAGCAGGGAAAAGCAGGACAGAGCAACCACCAAGACTTTTCCACCCACTAGCCTGAGAGCGCTTTGCATTTGTGGAGAGAGAAATCCAGATAAGTTGTCAGGGCTCCTTGAGCCTCCCGCCTTCGGCAACCAAACCATGCCAAATGCACCTGATTCCTTCCAGAGCAGCAAAGGCTAATCATCCACAAAGTCTCCCAGCTGGATTTTTCTCCTGGTTTTAAGTGCCACAGTGCCCACCTCCAAGAATTCCAGTGCAAACCTGGTTCTGCTGATGCCTCCAACTCACCCAAAGACACACCACAGAAACTAAGCTGGTTCTCATGGAAGGGAACATCCTCTCCAAGTAAAAGCAGAGATGCCTCCCGCTCTCCAGAAAAGGCTCAGCTCCTTAAAAACCTAGAAAAACACATCAGTTTAATTCTAGCCTTTCTGCAGTCCTGCTTGCGATGGTAGAAGAAGGGCTATGTTCTGCCAAGCACGTCATGGTTTTGGGTGCCTATCCAATAAAACAACTCCAGGCAGCCTCTTAAACAGGATGCCATTACACACAGCTAGGCAAGCTCGCTCCTAGCTTTGGCCATTACTTAAAATGCTTGGAACTCAAAAATAAGTGGACAACCAGCCTGGAAGAAGTTAAGACAGCACAGCAGGAAGATCACTGGACTTGGGAGATAGCCATGTTCTTCCAGGACTATGAATTCTTATCTCTACTTCAAGAGAGAAACAGAGGCAGAAATTAATACTCATCTCCCACTGAAACGCTCAATACATGCGGCGCAACGGTTTGAACTCACAGAATAGGGAGTTTGCAGTAACATATTACTCGCAGTAACACCAGAGGGGCAGCTGAACCGTGGCACGTAGGCTCCGCAGTCTGGCTGGGTCTCCAGTCACGCTGTAGCTAGCAGAAGGGAAGGGGTAAGAGCAGCAGAGAGCCTTCAGCACTGCACAGCAGCCACAGCGGCCCCTCGCCTCCCTCCTCATCCCCAACAGCTCCAAACGACCAAAACACAACATCCAAAGGGCACGGGAATGTAAGGTACGTGCTCCACAGTGCACTCCCGAAGTCCCCTCCGTCAACGTACACCGATCAGCCCTTATGAAAAAAGTGTGGCATTAAAAACACCCCAGTGTCCAAACAGAGCTGGAATTCTAATGAAGTGCCTTGGATGATTTATAAATGGAAATTGTGTGGAAAACAATTCATTCAGTCGGTCACTCGGGAGATTTTTAGAAAAGAAACAAGAAAGGGTTTCTTGTGAAAGATGAGAAGAGACAAAGGAAAGGGGGACAGAAGGCAGGAAACAGAAAAGGAGAGATGCAGCAAGATATCCTGCAGGTGCCCAATTAATCCCAGCCAGAGCAGCGGCTCCAGTTCCTGTCCAGCCATCAGAATAGCTCTCTCTTACAGAGCACAAGATTCCAACTTTGCATAACCAGGGACTGAATGTAAATTGCTGGCTTGGTTAATACATAAATTGTCAACTGTTCCCTTCTATTTCATCAGTTCCAGCAGAGACAATTATGAATACAGGCCTCCTGCCCTTTAGGATGATTAACATTCCCTTTCGTTAGTGTCCCCAACACTGCTGACCCACATTCAACTTGTGAAATTCAGTTATATGTAAACTGCAATGTTCTGTGTCAGCAGTATGTGCCAGACCATTAGAGCCGGGCGCACACAGCACACGCTCTCCTCCTCTCTGTAAATAAACGCAGTCCTCAGTTTCAAAACGGCTCGAAAAATCCCGGTCCTTTAATCCAAGAACAGGCACCGAAATATTCTCTGCTTTTCTTTTTTAGGGAAAAGGGGACGCAGGCCAGGAACGCTCAAGCTGTTATCTTCAGATGTCATGTCAAAGTCCGCTTGACCTGGTAAACGTCCATAGGAAAGGAAAACAGAATGCCTCATCAGCAGACCACCTTTAAATCCAGGAGCAGCCGTGAACACAAATCTTCATAGCTACTAATTTCACCTTCTTGAAAAGGTGTAAAGAGACAGGGTACGATATATTTTTAAGCTCACGCAGACGTTGGCGCTGGAATTCCTTTTGAGACATCTTATGAGCGCAGTTCCCAAGGAGGGGCCGTGACGAGCAAACCAGCTTTTCTCTGACACGGGGTCAAGTTTGTGCAGGGATTTGGTGGCTATATTTGAACGCTGCCCGATTCTTCTACGCAACTACTACTGGAAGAGATCACCTCGGGAAGGGGCTGCCAGCACGCTCAGCAACTGGGCTACGTTTGCATCTCGCGGTCAAAGAATTCTTTCAGATCCCTGAATGGGACCATTTTGCCAAGGCTTTACTGTCTTCTAAGTCATTTCCATTAGGTCAAACTATTAAAAGTATTACCGTGACAAAAACAAGCTCTCGGTAGCATTATTTTGTATTCCCGCTGCCATAGAAAGAAGCCTTCCCATACAGATTGGCCCTTTCCAAGGCATTTTATACCAATGCCTCCCCTCAAACCTCATGAGTCCCAGAGCTCGAAACAAGCAGCTCCTCTCTCCTTCCCCACTCCTCTCCCAGAGTCAGTAGCGACGGCCCCACCAGCGAAGGAAAAGTACTGAAACAACAGTGCTCGGGGTTGGCAGGCAAAAACGATCCAGTCGCTCGCACTCCTCTTCACGGGCTGGGATTTGGAAGGAAACCTGACCTCAGAGTCAAGAACGCTTCCAGGTCAAGTTTCAGCTCCCAGCTCTTCCAGCTCAGCCCTGCAGGCAGCGGCACGGCCAAGCAGGCGGCAGTTGCCCCAGCACAGGTACTTCCCCAGGCTCCAAGAGCACTGGGAGTTGGGAGGGATTGAATCTCCTCCCCGCAGCAGCACAGGGAAACCTGCGAGCACACCAAAACCCACCACTGCAGTGCCTCCCACACGCCACTAGGCTCGGCGGCAACTACCAAATCCACCATCCCACCAGCACCAAAAGAGCTTCCTAAAGGCAACAAACCACCCTTCGTCACGACAAGCGTAAACTGCGGTTTAGCAAAGCGTGAGTTTTTCAAGCTTAGCACCCTCTTCCATCATCCACAAACACCACGTGATGTCCAGCCTTGGCCCTGTCAACATTGAATGGGATTTCCAGACAAAATTTGTTTGTGTTTTGCCATCCTTCAGGAAAAAAAAAACAACTACTCCCATGCAAAAGAGGGTCTCCGCTTCGGTATCTTGCAAACCCCAGAGTTAGCACCGCTCAAAAGAAGCCCTGACTCAAGGAGGGGGGGCTGAAAACAGGAACAAAACTGGTAACTACAGGAGTTTGAAGCACCTGAGCTTATTGCCCCTGCTCCTATCAGCAAGATTCAGCTTTATGGGGGGAAAAGCAACGGCCGAGCCCCGCACAGAACAACAGCAGCAGCCCAAGTGCAGGTCAGATTGCAGCACTTGAAGGCATGGAAAGAGCCGTCCGTTCATACAAGACGGGCAAAGGTAACCCCATTCGGAAAAGAACCATCCAGGAGGTGTGAAATAACTGATTTTTAGACGGCCCCTGAAATTAATTTTACTTAGTTACCTGGGCAAAAAGTCAGAGTTTGGACAAATGAAAGCAACTGTGGATTTCTGCTGCCGGGTTTGTGCTCCCCTTTGAGCGCAACCCAACTCTGGCAATTGACAAGAGCAAAGGGGAGCCCAGGAGCCAAAGCCGCCGCCGCGGCCTCCACCTGCGGGGCTACCGAGGCGTTGCTGGGGTAGCCCGGGGCAGGGCAGTCGCGGGGGCGAGCAGGGTTTCGTCGAGGCCTCTGTGCTCCCAGCCCCGTTTTCCACCACCGCGCTTTCTGGAGCAGCCCTCGGTATGGCCACCAGCAGCCGGGCATGTGCGGCAAGACGGAGCACGGCAAGAATCGCGACGGCTGCGGCGACGTTCCCCTTCCTGCGGGATCTCCGGGGGCTGGCGGAGGCCGGCCCGGGAACGAAGCCCGACCTGCAGCCACCTGCGGACCGGAGCCCGCAGCGAGCCCCCGCCGGGCGGCCCCAGGAGGCCCCACCAGCGCCGTTCCTCCCCCGGCCCGGCGCCGGCGCCCTTCACGCCGGGCGGCATCCCCGCCTCGCCGCCCCCCCGGCCGCTCCGCCTCCGCCCGGGCCCCGCCGGGGCTAAACCCCGCCGCCAGGCCCGGCCGCCCCCCTCACCTTGGCCCGGGTCACCAGGTGGGTGGCCAGCTTGACGACGGCGAAGTTGCCCTTGCCGATGGTCCGCTCGATCTCGTAGTAGCCGATGCGGGCGGGCCCGGGGGGCCGCGGGGGCGGCGGGGCCGGGGGCAGCCGCGGGGCCGGAGGGGGCCCCCCCGCGCCGCTCGCCGCCGCCGCCGCCGCTGCAGCCGCCGCCATCTTGTAGCGAGGAGCAGCCCGCCCCCCCCCTCGGGGCTGCGGCACCGCGTGAGCTCATCGGCGGGAGGGGCGGGCGGGCGGCTGCCATGGCAACGCCGGGGGGAGGGCGGGGCGGGCCCTGTGACGCACGGCGCCGCCGTGACGCGCCCCGCGCGTCACCGCCCGCCCGCCGCTCCCCATTGGCCGGGCGGGGCGGGGAGGGCGCCCCCGCGCGGAGGGCGCGGAACGCGGCGGGTTTGGGCCGAAACCCGACAGAAAAGGGCAACGCGGAGGGGAGGAGCGGTCACCGGTGGCGTCACGCCTCGTCCCTGGCGGCTCGCTGGCGTCACTCCGGCCACCCCCTCCACCGAGGTGGGCGGGGGACGGGGGGTCGCATCGCCGGCCGCACAGTGACGTCACGGCCGGGGGAATGGCGTCACGACGGGGGGCCTCGCGGGAGGGCGCCCCCTAGGGGTTAGCGGGGCGGCCGAGCGCCGGGCGGGACTTCCGACAGCGCGGCCGGAAGCGGCGGGGGTGTGGCCCGCGCGCGGCCGGTCGCCGGAAGCGGAAGCGGCTTCCGCGCAGGCGCGGTGGGAGCCCGGGCCGAGGGGAGGGAGGCGCCCGCCATGGAGTCGCGGGGGGAGCCGCAGCCGCCGTGAGTCCGCGGGATCGGGGCCGGAGCCGGGCGGGGGCCGGCCCCCGGCCGGGGCAGTGGCCGCCGCCGCCGCGCCATCCCGCCCCGCCGCCCTCCTCCGCCGGCCGCGGAGTGGTGAGGCCCGGGGCGGGCCGCGCCCCGCGGCGGGGCTGGCGCAGGGCTGTGGGGGCTTCTCCGCCCGGGTGGGGCGGCGGGGAGCCGCCCTTATAAAGCCTACCCCGCCGTGATTTCCGCCCGGGGGCGGAGGGGGGGCGCGGCTGTCACCTTTCCTCCTAAAAAAGGCGGATTCCGGTTGCAGCCCGTCGCCCCGATGTCGTGGCGGCCGCGGTTTTCTGCAGCCCCAGGCGCACGGCCTGGCTCGGGAAGGGAGGGCTGGGCTTTGCTGCGGCGCCGGGGAGAGTTACCCTGCCGCCCGAGGCTCTTCCCGGTCGCGATCCCCCGGGATCAGCCCCGCTGTGGTGCGCTGTCCCCTGAAGCCAGATAATCCACCCGGCCCGTGCAGCTCAGGGGTTGTAAGCTGGATATCTGGATACTAATAGGGGCTAATCCTCAGACTATTAGCGTTTATTATTATGTTATTAAAGCCTGGCGTAGCTGAGGTGTGCTTCTGCTGAGCATCCTCCGAAATGAGCTTTTCTTTCCTTTTTATAACGTTGTATTCGCGTGCCTAATTGTCCGGGCAGTAGATGGCTTCAGGAGGACGGTCTGCAGAGTCGATCTGGCAGACGTGCGTGGAATGAAATGTATTTAGTTGTCAGCCAGAAGTCAACACGCGTAGGAATAGGCATGAATTGTCCATTGTGAATGTCAGGAAGTGCAGCGGTTTCTGGCCAGCCAGCCTTTTTCCCCAGTGCTACCACGCTGCGATAGCCGCTGAAAGTAGCTCGTCTGAAATGTTCTTTCCGCAGGAACAGAATGAGCCAGGGGGGCTCAAACCCAGCCGCAGTTCCACACGCCGCTGAAGACATTCAGGGAGATGACCGGTGGATGTCACAGGTGAGGCCGGGAGGGACGGTGGTCGCAGGAGGCTGCATCCTCTCTACAGGGGGGGCTGCTGCTAGGTAAGATCTGCACCCAAAAGATCTCCCTGTCTGGCCACATTTCTGACCCTGAGGTCATAACAGCTCTGCTGTCCCAAAGCTGACAGGTTCTCGGTATGTTTCTGTCTTGTCATGACAAAGCAAGGCAAAAAGCAGTGTTCTTGCGTGACCTGAAAGCTGCCCCGTGAAGCCATTTCAGAAAGTACTCCTGTTGGCCCATGAGCTGGGAGAAATGGCCAACCCCTTTGTTAAAGTGCAAAGCAGCGCTTCCCAGCCTGTGTCTTAGCGAGGCAGTGACAAAGCTGAAAACAGCAGAGGCAGAGTGCCTGGACTGCCCATCCCTTGCTGCGGCGCTTCCTTCTAGACAGGGAGAAATAGCCAGAGGGTACTCGCTGCAGTGACTAACCGTTAATTTCTCTGTTCTGTAGTTGTTGAATGTAATGGGTGTCTGACAGGCTCATGGGTTTACGTACGTGTAGCACGTAGAGCAGAGGAGATGCTGCTCTTACCGGAGACGAGATTGCTGCTGGGGTCTGTGTAGTCAGGAGGAGTGTCCAGCGGCACGTGGGTTAACGCAGAGAAGGGCGTTGGAGGGAATGGCACCTTTGGGCAGCAGGGGAAACTGGTTGGGCAACTGTCCCTTTCTGTCCTGCAGCAGAGATACCGATGAGGAGCTATCCATCGGTGGGACCTTACCTTGCTGCTTTCTTTTAACAGCACAACAGATTTGTCTTGGACTGCAAAGACAAGGAGCCCGACGTGCTCTTCGTGGGTGACTCCATGGTGCAGTTGCTGCAGCAGTATGAGGTATTGTTGAAGAAAGGAGGGTGGTGGGGTTATAGGAATTAGAGTGTTTCTCTCTCGTATCCACTCCACCGTGGTGACAACTGAGCAGCTTTGTTCTGCAAGAGCCACTTCCGTTTTTTCCAGTTCTGTTAGCTGGTGATGAAAAGGATTTCTTCAGGTCATAGATACCTTCTTCAGAAGGCCTTCAGAAGGTTCTTAGGGAAGCTAGGGACACGGTGGTCTGCAGCAGATCCAGCACTCTCTGTGTCTCTGATGAGTTGGTCAAGTAGCTGCTCGGGAGCACTTCCCCTTCCTTTGCACCAGGACGGAGTGCTTGAACATCAGCAACTCCAGCTCTTTCTGTGTCCTCTGTTTAAGTGCCCTTTGTGGAAGTGAGTTTTCGGAGGAAGTCTCACAGCTCCTCTCGGTGTCCTTGAAGACATCACTTGCCTGTGTAGTATCTTTCATGATCAGGATGCTGCTCTGAAACAGCAAATTGATTTCTGATTGCAGATATGGCGAGAGCTCTTCTCACCACTTCATGCATTGAATTTTGGGATTGGTGGAGACACCACAGGACATGTTCTATGGAGACTGAAGAACGGTGAACTGGAGAACATTAAACCGAAGGTATAAGCAGAAAACCAAACCAGGCAGCCCTGTGCTGACTTAGGGGAGACTTCAGTGCTTGAGTGGCGCAGAACTGAGCGAGCTGTTAGCAGAACTTTTTGTTTGAGCAAGCCTTGGCGTTGAGTGTGCATCAGGCATTGAAATGTCTTTGGCTAAACCAGGAGGTTACGCTGCTGAATATGCAAATTGGAAGGCGTCATCAATAAATAGGGGCGTCCTTCGAGTCCTAGCAAAAATGTTGATCAGGCCTGTGACTTAACTGCATCTGGGTGTTGTTTGGAGTTGCAGCCTGTCTCTCAGGCCTGAGATGCATTCTCGGCCTGCAGAAAGGGATGATGAACTATCCGATAAAGAGTTAGCAAAGATGTCCAGGCTGTGTGGTGAAGATCAGCTTCCCAGCCTGCGCCGCCGGCTGCAGCGCCCTTGCCAGCAGCTTTACTGAAAGCAGTAGACAGTGCATACCCCGGGTCGGGAGGCAGTCTCGCTTGTATTCCAGCCTGCTATTTAACAGTTTACAGTCCTGTAAAGTAAACAGCAGAGCAGTACAGTTGTCCCTGCCTATTACGCTATACTGTACAAATATACATACCTTCGTTTTGACCAACGTAGGCTCCTGCAAGTACGCTGGCCAGGAGGCTCTGAAGTGGGGTGGGCTCAGGCATCTCTTAGGCTGACCAGAAAAGCTTTGGTAGTACCAGTTCCTCATCTGAACTGAGGGCCAAAACAAGCTTGTAAGATGCTATTCAGAAACTGTCGTAACTGACAGCTGAGAGCTCTTGCAGTCTGGGTTTAGCTTTAAGCCTGACTCTGTGTAGCGCGCTGGTCGCAAGTGATGTTTACTTGGGGTTTTCAGGGTCAGCAAGCCTCGCAGCACTCGTCCTGAAAAAGTTGCAAACGTTTTTTTCTCCTTGTAGGTCATTGTTGTTTGGGTTGGAACAAATAATCATGAAAACACAGCAGAAGAAGTAGCAGGTGGAATCGAGGCTATCGTGCGCCTGATAAACACTCAGCAGCCACAGGCCAAAGTTATTGTACTGGTACGTCTCTTGGAGCGCTGTGAAAACAAACCGCTCGGAGGTAGCCCCGTGTTCTCTGTACCGTGCCTCTGCCACGCAGGGAGTTACTGATCGTTACGGGGGAGGGCAGTCGCTTGATTTATCTCCTGCTTTCTGCGTGCCTCCCCTCCTTCGCTTGGCTTTGCAGAAGTTGTCCTTTCAGCCCCTCCAGAGATGGGTGTAACCACTCCCGTCAGCGGTATCGCTGTCCCGCTTAGAAATGTTGTCAAAGAAGTCCCGCGAGGGGAAAAAAGGTGCCCGGATCGGAGCTGGGACTGGAAGTCCTGGTTGGCTTCCTTGTCTTGGCAGGGTGGCCGCTGCCTCGCCTGTCGAGAAGCTGGGCAAAGGCATTCAGTACACTGCTGAAAGCTTTTCCAAAGAGCACAACTGATACATTAATGGGGGGAAAAGAAAAAAAAGCAAGGAGGTGCTGTGCCAGTTGTGCTTGTAGCTGCATTTCAAATTAGGTCTGAATGGACAAAGTCTGATTCAAGGGATGAGTTCCTCTTGTCACAGGCATCTTAAATCTTGAAAGGCAGCCTGAATTGGAAGGGAAAGCGGGCACTGTTATGCCATCAAATTTGTATGAAGCTCTTTTTTACCTCCTCGTGCCAGGGCCTGCTACCTCGTGGAGAGAAGCCAAACCCGCTGCGGCAGAAGAATGCCAAGGTGAACCATCTGCTAAAAGCCTCGCTCCCCAAACTGCCCAACGTTCAGCTGCTGGACGTGGACGTCGGCTTCGTGCACTCAGATGGCACCATCTCGTACCACGACATGTTTGATTTCCTGCACCTGACAGGAGGGGGCTACGCAAAGATCTGCAAACCCCTCCATGAACTGATCATGCAGCTGCTGGAGGAGACCCCCGAGGAGAAACGAGCTGCCCTGGCCTGAGTAGCCGATGTCGGCGTTAACAGCATCATCCAGCCCATCAGATCAGTTCTGTCACTGGCACTACAGAATCCTTCTTTCTTAAAGCACTTTCCATTGTAGAATGTTACCGGATGTTCGTACCTAGTGTTTTGAGGGGGAAGGCTAATGTTTAACTGGTCTTGTACATATGAGGGCCGGCTTGGTTGGTTTTATTGCAGGAGGAGATTAGCTGAAGAAGAGTTTTACTTTTAAACCATTCCTCATTTAAACCGAGAACAGGACTGTCACTCTGTGCCCCTCTCATGTCTTGTTGCTCTGTGGTTGTCCTAGAACCCTCGTAGCCTGTCTCTGACGGCCCGCGCACAGCTCCTGGCTCACCGCTCCTGGCTGTAGGGATTGTGCTCTGTGTATTAGCCTGTGAACAAGAATCACATTCCACTTGCAAAAGCCAGAACAGATGCATTTTTCCAAACTCGGTCCCACCTTTTAAAGTTTTTTTGGGGTTGTTTTTTGTGGCTCGTTTTTCTTTTTCCTGGGGGGGTTTAAGTGACACGTGTTGCTTTCTCACTCCTCCTTTCTGAAGCAGCATGAAACTGGAATTCAGAAATGTAAAGAAACAGTTAACCGAACTGGTGTAACACTCCCAGGTGCTTGTTCTTGTGCTTATTTCACCATGCCCACTAGCCGGGACACCTTCCTCCCCCGTAGCTTTCCCTGGGGGCAGTCTCATTCAGGTGCTGCTGGCTGTCCTGTTCTCTGCTCCTGTCTGTGTGTGGTGTCGCTGGCTTTTAACAGTTGCTCAGTTGAGGATTTTAATTATCCAGTAAACACCGCGCAAGGCAGTCGCTTCCTCGCTACTCTAGAGCTGACATTTCATTCCTCCGAGATGCCTGTGCCGCAGGGCTCTTTGCAGTGCTGTTTGTTGTTCTTTTTGTTTTTTTTAAGTAAGACTGTTACATCCTTTTTTTCTAAAGGAAGCCCATATGAATAGCCCCTGTCTGCAAGGCCTAAATCAGTCCGAAGCTTTACAGATTCCAAGGTGTATATTTCTTTATTGCTTCTGTTTTACTTGTATAAACATTTTATTCGAGCAACTACAGCCTGTTGCAGTAAAAAGCGAAGTCAAGGCGTAGCTTTTCCTGCCCTGGACACTGCTCCTCGCCTCTAGCCAAGGGAGCCGGAGGGGCAGGTGCCCTCCTACAGGGGCTGCCACTAGGTGGGATTTTGGTTTGGGTTGGTTTTTTTGTTACGAGGTCTGGTTGTAGTCTATGATCATATGAAAACAGCCTTTCGTTTAAAAAGTGAAAGGTTCTCTCTTTCAGAAAGAAACCGGTTTGGACCCGAAAGGCAGAGCCCTAGATGACTAGATAACTCTACTTGCAAATCAAAACATTTTAAACAAAGTCTGTTCCTCCTTGGCTTACCTGCCGGAGTCGGAGCTCGGCGGTGCTGTGCAGACCTCGTCGCGGTTTGCGCTACGGTCGCTGGCCGAGAGCCGCCGCCGCAGGTCTCTGCGCTCCTACCCCGGTGAGCGGGATGTGCGGTCACCGGGCTCGGCTCGGCAGGTAAACCGGAGAGGAACGGATAGCTTTTCAGCGGGCCCTTCGTACCGTGTCCGGAATGAGGGGTGTTTTGGTGTCCAGGTTGCTTGCTGTGCCCTGCTGCAATGAAGTACATAGGTACTGTATATAGTCTGTCTGCCCTTTTTTATAATAAAGGGTGCTGGTGTTTAATGCAGTCTATAACCTAGCATTAAGGAATACTTTAATGTCCCCACTACATTCCCCTCTTCCTGTAGATTTGATCATAGCAGGATTTCTGCCTGGATTGCATGCATAGTGTGTGTTTTGTTTCCAGTATATGTGATCTACACACAGATGAAGGAAAGATGAAGCGTTCCACTTGCCAGGATCAGAAGTAGGAAGTTTCGGAGTGCCGCGGTAGAGGAGGGATTAGGGTCCTAGCCCCACAAACCAGACTAGGGATGCGCTGCTCCCCGAGGCTCGCTCGGCCTCTGCGCTCTGGAGCTCCGCTGCCTTGCAGGATGGGCTTTAAGGGATTGCGCTTCCGATAAGATGCTTGCTGGAGAAGCTGGGGCAAGGGAGAGTGGAAAATGAAAGATGAAAAATAGGCTGCAGTGGAGATTCCTAGGGGAAGGACCTATCCCACCCCCCGTGCACCCCTTTAGGGAGGCAGGATAAGACACGTTCTGCTCCCGGTGAGCTTTTCGGGTTTCTAGGCTTGTGTGAAAAGGCAGTGTGGTAGTTTCACCTCTGCGTCTCTGCTTCCCTCGCCGCTGTCGCTGCTTTTGGCTGAAGCGATGCTAACCAGGAATGTACTCTCCAGTAAAAAGCCCTGACTCCTCAGCTCGGCACCCGTGCTGCCGGGGCTGTGCTGGGCTGTGAGTCAGCCCCTCTTGGCAGGGTGCCGAGTGGACCGAGAGGTTTGGCAGGCCCCGGAGCCTCGGCAGCGTGACCGGGGGCGGCTCTGCTTAGGCTTGGCTTGCCGAGGTGCCACGCTCTCTGCTTGGTTCAGTGCTCACCGCCCTCCTCCTCTGCTCCCGTAACCATCTCAGGTGCTGCTGGCACCGCGTAAAGAACACGAGGCTTCCTCTCCGCTCAGGCTTTAGCTCTGCTTGTCGCTGCCTAGTAAGAAACTGTCCCGCTCACAGCTGCGAGGTTTTGTGGGAGGGCAAGGAGGGGTTCTCCCTGACCTAGTACTAAAAACCGAGCGCCTCGTCACAAGACGTGTAGAAAAGCTTTGGCTCCAGCTCTGGTGACCGACGTCCCTTGGGGTTGGGGCCGGGCTCCCCCTGCCCGGCCAGCGGGAGCCGTGTCACTGTTAAGGGCTGGCTGGGAAAGAACCGGCCTTGGGGGGCTTCCCCCCTCCCTAAAGAACCCGGCTGCATTTGTCAGCTCTGTGCCGGAGCCTGCTGTCTCGCCTGCGTGAGCACTGCCAGTTTCGTATTTATCGCGGCAGAGAGAAAAACAAAAGATGTGAAAGGACAGAAAGAGTCTCTTGTAACTGGCCGGGGGGACGGGAGGATGGCCGCAGGAGGGGACCTGCCAGGAGGAAAGCCCGTGCCATCCGCCTCCCCCTGCGCTGCCCTGCCTGCAGGCACTGCCCGCTCACCGCCCTGAGCCTTCCCGGGGCCAAAAATTGTGATTCTGCTTTGGTAAAAATGCATCGGCTGGTAGAACTCACTCTGTTAATGCATATTTCGATATAAATGTCAATGTTTCACCCCACCGTGTTGCAGTGTGTGTGTGTGTGCGCCCAGGCGCCCGCGTCTCTCCTTCCCTCTCTGTGTTGGTGACTCGTTCTGTTCCGTTCCTGCGGGGCCGGGGAGCTGCTGCCCCACACCGAGCTGCCGAACCAGCCTCCCGCCAGCCTTCCCTGCCAAAGGGCTTCAGAGTGGACCCTCACTCCTCGCTTAATCTCTGTTCTTCTCCCCGCTCTGCTGGGGGGCTTTTTGTTTGTTTTTCCTCTCCTTTCACCGTGCAGAGCTCAGATCCTGTCCCCAGCCCTGTAAGCAAGGTTCCGCAGGTAAAGGTAACTGGTATTTTGGCCCTCGACGGGACACCAGCTTGTATTTGGTTCGTCTTTAATAGCCCTAAAGTGAACAGGGAAAGCGCATCACCACGCAACACAACTTACAGTCATCCCAGCGGAGGCGGTAACTCGAGTTCCAACAGCAGCTTAGGAGTCGGTCGGAGTTCTGCTTCTAGCTCCTGCATGGGCGTCCGTCTGTCCCCGAGCAAGTCGTTCCATCTGCTGTCAGCGTCACCACCCGTAACCTGGAAACAATGTGCAGACTCTGAAAAGTGCTTTGGGATCCTCGGTGAGAGGACCTATAGAAATAAAGTGCACAATAGCAGCAGCGCTCTTGTCTCCTTACATTTGTCCCGCAGGGAACAGAGGGAAACCGCCCACAGAGGTCTTGGATGCCAGTTGCAGGCTAGAAAATGGCTTTCTACGAGATTACATGGGGCTGAGCCGTTTTGGCGGGGGATTTAAAACCAAAACCCCCAATCGCAGACACAGAAAACATGATCTAATGGCACAAAACCCTCAGAGAGAGGAATGTCAGCGGGAAGCTCCTCGGCAGCCAGGATGGGGGGTGTTTGAGGGATGTGCACTAAAATGCTGCACAGCTTCGCTCCTGCTTCCCCAATGACCGCACCCACGGAAAAAACTTCAAATTACTTTTAATTCCTTCAGTCTCTAGAGACGAAGTGCACTGCAAGAGGGAAGGGAGGCTGCGGGAGCCCCTGGGCAGAAATCCGGAGGGGAGCGTGGGAAGGGAAAAGGTGCCTTGATGTGCTGTACCTCACCTGGCAGTGAATTTCTCCATGTCCCCACGGGCATTGGTGGACATTGGTGACAGGCTGGGCCAGTGGCTTGGGCGGGTGTCCGGAGAGGTGCCTGTGGCCAGAGCAGGGCGGGGGGCCCTGGCCAGGGAGGAGTCCCCGAGCCCTGCGCCGCAGAGGGAGGATGGCATCCGGCGGCGAGCCAGGGCTGGTCGCGGCTCCTGCATCGCACACCCCATGATTACCGCAGCAGCTCATCCAGCCGGATGGGGCGGCCGCAGCGAGCCCTCCAAGCCTGCTACTGGGAGCAGGGGGGTGGCACCCTCCCGTCGGTGCCGCGGCCAGCTTGGGTTGCTGGCGGGGGCAGCAGGTGGCTGCCACATCTTGGTGTGTGACAACCCCATGAACAAGGCCACCATAAACACCTCTCAACGCTGCCGGCCGCAGGGGCGGACATGGCGCTGGGGCTGGGGAGGCCTCGCTCGCTCCCCACCCCCTCCCCAGGCTGGGGGCTCGGCGGGTGGGACGGGCCCTTGTCCCATCAGAGGGGCTCGGGCAGCACCTGCGTGACCTGCAGGCAGCTGTCCCTGGACACTGCCCCATGGAGCCGGGGTTCCCCTGTGGGGTGGGGGCTCCCTAATGGGGAAGGGGCTTCCCCGTGGGGTCCCCTACGGAGCAGGGACTTCCCCTATGGGGTCCTATATGGGACAGGGGCTTTGCTATGGTGTCCCATATGGGGCAGGGACATCCCCTAAGGGATTTGGGCTCCCCTATGGGGTCCCTTGTGGGGCAGAGGCTCCCCTAAGGAGCAGGGGCTTCCCCTGTGGGGTCCTATATGGGACAGCGGCTCCCCTATGGGATGGAGCTTCCCCTGTGGAGTCCCATATGGGGCAGGGGCTCCCTCCCTATGGAGGAGAGGCTTCTCCTATGGGGCCCATATGAGGCAGGGGCTCCCCTATGGAGCAGGGGCTTCCCCCAGGGGGTCCCAGAGGGGGCAGGAGCTACCCTATGGAGCAGGGGCTCCCCTATAGGGGGGAGCTTCCCCTATGGGGTCCTATACGGGACAGCGGCTCCCCTGTGGGGTCCTATATGGGACAGGGGCTGCCCTACGGAGCCCGCGCGTCCTCTGTGGGGTCCATATGGGTCAGGGACTTCCCTATGGAGCAGGGGCTTGCCCTAGGGGGTCCCAGAGCGGGCAGGGGCTTCCTTGTGGAGCAGGGGCTTGCCCTATAGGGCCCTATATGGGGCAGGGGCTCCCCGACGGGGCACAGGCTTCCCCTAGAGGATCCATAAGGAGCGGGGGCTTCCCCTCTGGGGTCCCAGAGGGGCCGGGGGGGCCGGTCCCCCCCGGGCAGGGGCCGCGCGCGCCCCGGCACCGCCCGCCGCCGCCGCGTCACTTCCCCGCCCGGCTGCTTTCACGTGTGACGCCGCGTGACGTCACCGCCGGCCCGTGTTTACAGCCGCCTGCGGACCCGGGGGGTACAAAGTACCGGCACCGGGAACCGGGCACCGGCATCGGGCACCGGGACGGGCATCGGCACCGGGACGGGCATCGGCACCGGCATCGGCATCGGGCACCGGCACCAGCAGCGGCAGCGGCAGCACCGCCGGGCTCCAGCCCCGGGCACCGGCAGCAGAACCGGGTACCGCCCGCGGACACCGGCACCGCCGCCCGGGTTCTCCCCGCAGCGCCCGCCCCGATCGCCACCGGGCTCGGCAGCGGGGCTCGCCATGGGGCAGGGCGCCCGGACGCGCCCCGGCTGACCGTCCCGGACCGTCCCGGACCGTCCCGTCCCGTCCCGACCCGCCCCGGCGGACCTTGGCCGGAGCGGAGCGTGGCGGCGGGCGCGGCCGGGGATGCTGGCGGGATGGCGAGCGCCGGGGCGGCCGCGCTGGCCCGGGCGCTGCTGGCCTGGGCGCTGGTGGCCCTGCCGCTCGCCCTGCCCCAGCCCCACGGGTGCCGGAAGGTGGTGGAGAAGGAGGCCAGCTTCGACACCACCTACGCCGACTGGGTGGACGCCGACCTGCTCAACATCTACGCCTTCAACCACAGCGTCCGGAGGAACTGGGTGAGCCGGCGGGGCGGCTAGAGCGGGTGACCCTTCCCCGGGGTCCCCCGGAGCTTTGGGGTGTGGCGGGGGGGACGGCGGCAGCCCGCGGTCCCCGCGGCGGGGAGGCATCCTCTGCCACGAGAGCCGAGCAAAGTCCAGCCACCGGGGCCGAGCCCGCAGCGGCCGGTGCTCCCTGGCCGACGCCTCGCCTTCCCGCTCTCCCCGCAGACGGAGGGGGTGCGCGTGTCGGTGAACGTCCTCTCCGACCACAAGGACTTGCCCGTCCTCTTCGTGGTGAGGCAGAAGGAGGCGGTGGTCTCCTTCCAGGTGCCGCTCATCCTCCGGGGACTGTGAGTACTGGCGGGGTGGGTTTTGCCCCCCGTGCCCGGCCGAGCCGCGAGGGCCGGCGCGCGGGCAGGGGTCCTGACGGGCCGGCTGGGGGCGGTGGGCGCAGCGCAGCTCTGCCCACCCAGGTATCAGCGGAAATACGCGTACCAGGAGGTGAGCCGCACGCTCTGCCAGCCCCAGACCAAGGCGGAGGTGGAGACCCAGCACTTCTACGTGGACGTCTCCACGCTGTCCCTCAACGCCTCCTACCAGCTGCGGGTCACCCGGGTGGAGAACTTTGTGCTGCGGTGAGGGGAGCCCCGTGCCCCCGTCCCCCCACCCTGCCTGCCCGCTGCCTGCGGGGCTGCCCGCTCCCCTCGCCAGCCGTCATCTTTCCCGTGCTCTTTGCAGGACGAACGAACGGTTCGGCTTCAACGCCACGGCCGCTCAGCCGCAGGTGAGGAGGAGCTGGCGTGGCATGGGCAAGGGTCTGTGCCCAGGGAGGGGAGCGTGGCCACCGTGGCAGTGACAGGCCCTTTTTATCCCCCCAGTATTTCAAGTATGAGTTCCCCGAGGGAGTGGACTCGGTGATCGTGAAGGTGACCTCGGCCATGGCCTTCCCCTGCTCCGTCATCTCCATCCAGGACATCTTGGTAGGTCTGGGCGGTGGGACCTCCATCCGGGTGACCCGGGATGCCTGGTGGGGGCTGACGCCCCCTCTGTCCCCGCAGTGCCCCGTCTACGACTTGGACAACAACGTGGCCTTCATCGGGATGTACCAGACCATGACGAAGAAGGCAGCCATCACGGTGCAGGTGGGCACGGGGCTGTGCTGTGGGGCTCAGCCCCCCGAGGGAGTCCCGGCTGCGTGGGGCAGCGTGGGAGACCCCCGTCTGGGCTCCGCTGACCCCCACTTCTCACCCCCCTGTGACGGCCGACGCAGAAGAAGGATTTCCCCAGCAACAGCTTCTACGTGGTGGTGGTGGTGAAGACGGAGGATGAGGCGTGCGGGGGGGCTTTGCCCTACTACCCCCTCTCCAAACATGCCTCCCCAGGTACGCCCGGGGGATGAGGCTGAGGATGAGGAGGAGGGCGGCATTGCAGCGGGCTGAGCCCCCCACCCAGCAGAGGAGGGGGAAGGACTCCCAGGTCCCCTCCGAGCCGGGTGGCCGGGCTGACCGCCCCCCATGCCTTCTTCCAGATGAGCCTGTGGATCAGCACAACCGGCAGAAGATGCTGGAGGTGATGGTGTCGCCCGCCATAACCTGTAAGCCCAGGAGGGGCCGTTCGGGGCCGGGGGGTGCTGGGCTCTGCAGGGGACCCCGCGGCAGGTCCCCGGGGCTGCCGCTCACCCTGAGGGCTTGTCCCGGCTCTGCGCAGCGGAGGCCTATGTCAGCAGCGTGCTTTTCTGCCTGGGCATCTTCCTCTCCTTCTACGTCCTCACACTGGTCATTGCCTGCTGGGAGAGCTGCCGGTGAGTGCCCGGGCACCCTGTCCCCTCCGGGTGCTGAGCCCGTGGGTGCTGTGCCATCACCACAGCCCTGCTCACGGCCGCTTCCCTCGGCAGGCAGCAGAAGAGGAAGGGGCTCCTGGCAGCCATGGACTCGCCCAGCCTGGACACAGGTTAGGGGCTGGGGGCAGCAGCCGGCAGCAGCAGCGCGCAGCGGAGCTGCCTGGGGGATTCCCGGTTATTTTGCCCTCTCGAGCCCGTGGCAAAGCCCTCGGTTCTGCAGGAGTTGCCCACTGTCCCCCTGGGCCTCACTTGTCTCCCGTCTCCCCGGGGACAAAAGGAGGACCGGGATGTCCCGGGGCTCGGGCTTCGCTGCTCTGGGGCTGGCAGGGCTGCGCTGGGGCTTGGGCGTCTCACCAAGTCTGTCTCTCTCTTTCCACGGCTTTCCGGGGACTCCCAGCATCTCTACTGGGTAGGTGCCAGCCTCTGCTCTGTCCTCGGCTGCGAGCGAGCTCCCGTGCCAGCGCAGGGGCGCGGGGTGCTGCTCTGTGCCAAACGGCCCTGCGGTGCCCTGCGTGCCCCGGGAGGCTGCCAGCAGCCGACGGGGACCCTCCTGTCTTGCAGGGCATGCCCGCAGCATCCCCGACTCCTTCCTGGGCCGTGCTCCCTACGACAGCTACGGTTACGGCTCCTTCGGTGAGTGCCGCGCGCCTTCCCTCCCCTCCCCTCCCCGCCTGCTCTGGGGCGGCCGTGCCCACCCCTTCTGCCCGTCCTTGCAGGCAACGGTTCCTCCAGCAGTGCCGAGGGCGTCACAGACAGCATGGGCTCGGCAGAAGTCTCCTATGGCTACGTGGGTGAGTCCCGGGGCAGCTGGCGCGGCCGCAGCCCAGCAGAGCTGGGGTGCCGGGGCAATGCTGCGCCGCCGGGAGCATCCCGGCTCTGCCCCTCGCCGTCTCCCGGGATCCCGGGATGCCAGCCCCTCCGTGCAAGCCCGCAGCAGGGGCTCCAGTGGCGCTGGCGGGACGGACACGTGCCGGGGAGCACGCCGGGGCTCGGCCCCGCTCCTGCTCCAGTAACTCTCGCTTTCCTTTGAAGGGCAGGAGCAGTTCAAGCGGCGCACGCCCTCCGCCCCGATGAGGCCGCTGAGCATTGCCATGGGTAGAGGCTGGTACCGGGCAGGGACGGGCCAATCAAGCCAAAATCTGCCCTGCCCCAGGCTTGCTCCCGGGGCGCTGAGCATCTCTGCTCCCTCCTCCCTCCCTCGGAGCCCAGGCAGCGCTCGAGGGGCTGCAGGGCAGGGGGAGGACATGGTCCTCCTGGTCCCCCTGCCGTCCCCAGCCCGGCAGGACCCTGGGGGGCAGGGGCTCGGGGCGATGCTCGCCTGTGCGTGTCCCCGGGGCAGGGTCAGTGCAGGGGTCCGCATGGAGCTGGAGCCCATCCCCGGTGCCAGTTGGCAGGGAGGCAGCCAAGTGGTTAATTGGGGGTGATTGGGGTCCCGCGGGGTGGGCGCTGAGGGGGGGCTCGGCCACGGGCTCTGCTGACCGCCCCGGCTCACCCGCAGGGGAGCGGTCGCTGGAGAACGTGGCCGGCCGGCCGCGCCTGGACTCTCTCAGCTCCATCGAGGAGGATGACTACGACACGCTGGCCGACATCGACTACGACAAGAATGTCATCCGCACCAAGGTGCGTCCCGCCCCGTGCCCCCCCCGCCCTCGCCGGCTGCTCCCCGCCGGCCAGGGCGAGCCCTTCCACCTGCCTCTCCTTCCAGCAATACCTCTGCGTGGCCGACCTGGCCCGCAAGGACAAGCGGGTGCTGCGGAAGAAGTACCAGATCTACTTCTGGTGAGTGGGGGGCAGCGGGGATGGGGGGCACAGATCAGTGTCCCCACCCAGGGCAAGCAGTGGGGACCCCCTGACGCCCCCCTGCCTCTCCCAGGAACATCGCCACCATCGCTGTCTTCTACGCCCTCCCCGTCGTCCAGCTCGTCATCACCTACCAGACGGTAAGTGGGGCCACGGTGGCGGCACATGGGGCTCCTGGGCGTGCTGGGGGCTGCCGTCCCCAACCGTGCCCCCCAGCTGTGATGGGGACATGCCTGCGCCCCGTGTGTCCCCCCATGTCCCCGTGTCCCACCGTCTCCTGCTCTCATGGTGTCCCCCTGCGCAGGTTGTGAACGTCACGGGCAACCAGGACATCTGCTACTACAACTTTCTGTGCGCCCACCCGCTGGGGAACCTCAGGTGGGTTCAGGGTGGGCGGAGGGCGGCTGGGGGTCCCCCACAAACAGGGCAGGGCTGCGGCGGGGCCACGGGGAGGGAGAGGGGTCCACAGCACCCACGTCCGGACTGTCCCCTCGCAGCGCCTTCAACAACATCCTCAGCAACCTGGGCTACGTCCTGCTGGGCTTGCTCTTCCTGCTCATCATCCTGCAGCGGGAGATCAACTACAACCGGGCCCTCATGCGCAACGACACCAACGCCCTGGTAGGGGACTAAGGGACGGGTGGCCGCTGGGCTACGTGCCCTGGGGGGTGTTTTGGCCACCCAGCACCCCAACTCCCCTCCACTCCCCAGGAGTGCGGCATCCCCAAGCACTTTGGGCTCTTCTACGCCATGGGCACCGCGCTGATGATGGAGGGGCTGCTCAGCGCCTGCTACCACGTCTGCCCCAACTACACCAACTTCCAGTTTGGTGAGTGCCCCTCTGGCCCCCCACTGCCCGCCCCGGGGCCCCCCCATCCCCACTGACCGCTCCCCGTCCCCGCAGACACCTCCTTCATGTACATGATCGCGGGGCTCTGCATGCTGAAGCTCTACCAGAAACGCCACCCGGACATCAACGCCAGCGCCTACAGCGCCTACGCCTGCCTGGCCCTCGTCATCTTCTTCTCCGTCGTCGGCGTGGTGAGCACGGCGGGTGCCGGTGGAGGGGGGAACGCGGCCGGTCGCCCCCCCTGCCTACCACCCTGCTTGCCCCCCAGGTCTTCGGCAAGGGGAACACAGCCTTCTGGATCGTCTTCTCCGTCATCCACATCGTGGCCACCCTGCTGCTGAGCACCCAGCTCTACTACATGGGCCGCTGGAAGCTGGGTGAGCCAGGGGGGGCACCACCATGAGCAGGGCGGGCGGGGGGCAGCGTGGCGGAACCCCCCCCGGCACCGCCTCTCCTCTCCCCGCAGACTCGGGCATCCTGCGCAGGATCCTGCACGTGCTGTACACGGACTGCATCCGGCAGTGCAGCGGGCCCATGTACGTGGTGAGTGCTGGCACCGTGGCTCGCGGCACCGGGGGTCCCCGGCTCTGCCGAGACCCCGCCGGGCAGCGCTGCCCCCGCCTGCCCCTCACAGCCCCCCCCTCACCCTTCGCAGGATCGGATGGTGCTCCTGGTCATGGGAAACATCATCAACTGGTCGCTGTAAGTGCGGAGCTGGGGGCAGGCAGACCCCACGCCGCTCCCCCCGGCCCAGCACTCCCCCTCCCCGCTGCCCCCCCACCACCATCCCGCGGCCGACCCCCCCTGGCTGCAGTCCCCCTGGACCTCAGTGGGGCTGAGGACTGCCAGCTCACGACAGCTGTGAGCCGAGCACGGCAGGTCCCCCCCGTCGCTGCGGCAGCGCCGGTGTCCCCACGCTCTGTCTCCCGGCGTGTGTGGGGGATAGCGGGGTGCATGGGCACGGCGGGTGGGGGGACCCCCCGGGCTGCGCTGACCCCACAGCCGGTCCCTGCCTCCCCAGCGCTGCCTACGGCCTCATTGTCCGCCCCAATGACTTCGCTTCCTACCTGCTGGCCATCGGCATCTGCAACCTCCTCCTCTACTTTGCCTTCTACATCATCATGAAGGTGCGAACCACGGGGGGCTGCGTGCCCGGCGGGGGGGGGGCAGGGATGGGCACCCCTGCCAGCTCCTGCCCGCACATCGACCCTGGCCTCTCCCGCAGCTCCGCAGCGGCGAGCGCATCAAGCTCATCCCCTTGCTCTGCATTGTCGGCACCTCGGTGGTCTGGGGCTTCGCCCTCTTCTTCTTCTTCCAGGGGCTCAGCACCTGGCAGGTGAGGGGGGGGTGGCGCGGCGTGGCTCACTGGGGCAGGCGGGGTGGCCGCGGGCCGGCGCGGTGATGGCTGGCCCTGTCCCTGCCAGAAAACGCCAGCCGAGTCGCGGGAGCACAACCGTGACTGCATCCTGCTCGACTTCTTCGACGACCACGACATCTGGCACTTCCTCTCCTCCATCGCCATGTTCGGCTCCTTCCTGGTAGGTGCTGGCTGCCGCTGTCGCGGCTGCCCGCTGCCCGGCCCCCCCCGGCTCACCGGGTCCCCGCTGCCTTCCCCCCGCAGGTGCTGCTGACGCTGGACGATGACCTGGACTGCGTCCAGCGGGACAAGATCTACGTCTTCTAGGGACCCCACAGCCGCCCGCTGCCCTGGGGCTGTGCCAAACGCCCGGACCCCCCGGGGCGGTGCATGCCCCTGGGGAGGGACGCCCGTGCTGCGGGTCCCGCCAGCCGCTCCGTCCCCCCTCCCCAAGCAGCCCGGGGGTCCCGGTGCACCTCCTCCCCGTCGGCCAGGTCCCTCCTTGTAGACGAAAGCGGGGTTGGGGGCCGCTGGGGCAACCGTCCTCGGTGGCAAGTGACACTGGAAAATGTGCTGCTGCTGCTCCGCGTGCCTGTGGTGCGGGGGGGCCGGGGCGAGCGCCGTGCCAGCAGCCCCGCGGCCCCCCGAGCAGGCGGGCACGGGTCTCTCTTAGTGCCTGAGTCGTATGGGTGGGAGGTGGGGGGCGCGCGCGGTGGCGACGGCGGCAATGCCAGGAGAGGCCCCACTCGCCTCTCCTTCAGCATCCCGGGGGGGTGTCGGCCGCTGCGTGCCCCCCCGTCGCTGCTCCCCACCGAGGCTGCCATGTGCCCTTCGTGCGCGGGTCTGCTGGGAAGGGACTCGCATTAAAGTGTCTGCACTTTGCCTGTGCCTCCTGCCTCCTGCCTGGGAGCGCGGGGGTCCCCGGGGGTCCCCGGGGGTAGCGGGGGGTGGGCTCTGCCCTGCTGGGCTGCCGCCGGGCGTCAGCCACGCTCAGCTGTGGCACCGTCTCCTCCTCCACACCAGGATTTCGGGAGAAGAAGCAGCGCTGCTGCTGCTGCCCTCCTGCCCCGGAGACCCCCTCTGCGGCGCGGGGGCTGCCGGGGGGAGGTCTGCGGGATGCGGGGGGGCTGGCAGCCCCAGGGGGGGTTAGGGATGCCCAGGGAGGTCCCGCTTCATGGGCAGTGAGGGTCCTGGGGGGCTGGGGCTCCCCATGGCATCCCAGCCCGGGGGGACGGCTGCTGCGTGCCCCGCCGTGCCCTGGGCCAGCCGAGGGGGCTGGTGGCCGGCCGGGGCAGGGGGAATCCCGGGGATGCCCGGGCGCGATGCCCGCAGGGTGCCCGCGGCCTCACTGCCCTGGGGCACACCGTGGGCTGCGGGTACCCTCCCGGCTGCCGTGCCCCCGCAGCCGCTCCCCGGCAGTGAGCACACGGGGAAACCAGCCATGAAGTCAGGGCAGAAACCCTCGGCGGCCGGGCGAGCGCCTGGCTATAAAAGGACTTAGTCCATCAGCCCCCGAAGCCGCTGGGGCGGAGGCACGCGGGGAATGCTCGGGCACGGGCCTGAGTCGCTGCTTTTCGGATCTTTCCCCAAATATGGTGCCTGGGCCGGAGTCCCGCTGCGCTGCGGGGCTGGAGGGAGGGCTGGGGGGGGCTGGCCCCCGCGCTGGGCTGACATCACTGTCCCGGCACCGGCCTTTTAGCACAGGCTCGGCCTCCTAACTGTGCAGTGTGCCGGCTCCGCGCAGAGCATCGCCCCGCGCCTCCCTGAGCAGCCGCTTGTAAGTCCTGCTGCGGGGGGGGGGCAGCGGGGAGGGTGCCCGGGGTGGGGACCCAGCCTCTGGCATCGGGGTGCTGCTCCCCGGGATGGGGACCATGTGCCTGGGATGGCGATGCTGCTCCCGGGACTGCCATCCTGCTTCCCGAGTGGGGATTCTCCTCCTCCGATCGGGATGCTGCTCCCCGGGGAGGGGATGCTGCTCCCTGGATGGGGGCGACGCTCCTCGGATTGCAACGCTGCTCCCCGGAGGACCGTCGGGCTCCCCAGGAGGGGAAGGCGCTGCTGGGGCTGGGGACGCTGCCAGGGGCTCTGGGCTGCTCCTGCTCCTCAGGACCCCGTGGCCGTCGGGGCCGCGTGGCTCCGGGATCAGCCCCGCGGTGGCCAGAGGGGCCGTCCAGGGCTCAGTGTGGGGCTCAGGGTAGCGTGGAGGCTCCAGCCCCGGCTTGCCCATTTCTGCTCTGTGCTTTGGGAGATGGGCATGGGGCCAGTGGGTCTGGGGGCAGGTGGCGGCCAGCAGGCACTGCCTGGTGGCCGAGGGAGCCGTGACCAGTGAGGATGGGGTCTGCGTGTGGTCCCCCTGTGCCGGGCTGGGCCAGGGCATGGGGGTGGCTGGCTGTGGCATCGCTGGACGTGCCTGGCAGTGCTCAGGACTTGGGCAGAGGCTGCCCGGGGGGCTCTGGGATACCCCTGCGTGACCCACAGGGCTCGTGGGTACCCCCGCATCGTCGGCAGCAAGCAGGGTCAGCATCCTCCGCTGCACCGAGCTGTGCCAGGTCTCAAGAGCCCGTCCTGGAGGACCAGGCGCATCTGCCCAGTGGTCAGGCTGTGGACGCGGGGACTGGGGACATGGCTCCGTGACGGCACAGCCCCGGCTTAACGCCAAGCAGGGGAGCTGTGCGGGGAGGAGCAAAGCCAGCTGCGCCGAGGGCTTGGCTGCCGGCTCCCACCGCCTCTCCCTCCTGGCATCCTCCCAGCAGCCCCCGGCCCTGGCCGCAGCCAGCTACCTGCCATCGTTGCCCACAGCATGCCCTTAGAAGGGCACGGGCATGGCTCCCACCGCCCTCCTGCCTCCCCTGCGCTCCTCCCCGCCACCAGGACCTGCCGCACCGAGGCCACACCATGGCCACCCCGCCATGCCACAGCCACCCAGCCCTGCCATGGCGGCCTCGCCACCCGGAGCCCTCTGCTCTGCAGCCCCGAGGGGGGAAAACGTGCCCGGACGGAGCTGAAGGGCCGTTGTGTGGCAAGGGAAGAGCCTGGAGAAGGGCACGTCCCCGCTGCACCAAGGCGTGAGGTGGATGCCACGGGGCACTGGGGTGGCTGCGGCGTTCCCGGGCAGGGTGACAGCGTCTCCACAGCCTGACGGTGCCCGTCCCGCCGCCAGGTCTCCCACCCACCTCAGACATGGCGAACAAGGGTCCGGCGTATGGCATGAGCCGGGACGTCCAGTCCAAGATCGAGAAGAAGTACGACGACGAGCTGGAGGACCGGCTGGTGGAGTGGATCGTGGCGCAGTGCGGGGCCGCGGTGGGTCGTCCTGAGCGGGGCCGCCTGGGCTTCCAGGTCTGGCTGAAGAACGGCATCGTAAGTGGGGGCTGGGTGGGCAAGCAGCGGGGAGCTCCGCGGCCGGCGGCGTGTGCGGCACGGTGAGCCCGGCCTCTGCTCTGCCTGCAGGTCCTCAGCCGGCTGGTGAACAGCCTCTACCCCGACGGCTCCAAGCCCGTCAAGATCCCCGACACCCCCCCCACCATGGTCTTCAAGCAGATGGAGCAGATCGCCCAGTTCCTCAAGGCGGCCGAAGACTACGGCGTGGTCAAGACGGACGTGTTCCAGACCGTCGACCTCTTTGAAGGTGCGGGAGGGTGGGTGGGGGGCAGCCGGGGCTGGGGGGGGGGCCGGGGCTGCCGCGCCGTGCCCGTCCTCACGCCCCTTGTCCCTCGGCAGCCAAGGACATGGCGGCGGTGCAGAGGACGCTGATGGCCCTGGGGAGCCTGGCGGTCACCAAGAACGACGGGAACTACCATGGGGACCCCAACTGGTTCATGAAGTAAGTGGGGGAGCACGGCCCTGGGCGTGGGGCCCCCCCCCCGCCCCATGTCTGCCCGAAGTGGGCTCTTCCCGCTGCCTGGCAGCGCCCCGGAGCACACGGCTGCGGGATGCCGAGCTTTCAGCTGGGGACTCCCTGGGGGAATGGGGGCTGCTGGGCACCCCGGGGACAGGGACGAGGGTCCGGCCGGCCGGGGGGGCGCGGGTGCCCCATGGCCTCTCCTTCCGCCCTGCAGGAAAGCGCAGGAGCACAAGCGGGAGTTCACCGAGAGCCAGCTGAAGGAGGGCAAGAACGTCATCGGCTTACAGATGGGGAGCAACAAGGGGGCGTCACAGGCGGGGATGAGCTACGGCCGGCCCCGGCAGATCATCAGCTAGGCAGCCCCCCTCGCCGCCCCCCAGCCCTCCCAGCCGGGACCTCCGTCTTCGCTCCCCCCGGCCCAGCGCGCCGCAGCAGCCGCCCCAGCACCGGCGGCCGCCACCGCCCCTCACCGATTGGTATTTATTGAGAAGAAAACGCCAGCCAGCCCAAAGCGACCCTGCAGCGCAGCCAAGGGCAGCACCCGCCCAGCCTCGCGCCGTGCCCCGGGCAGCCTGTCCCCTCCGGCCTCGCACGCCCCGCTGCACCCCCGCCAGCCGGTCCCGCTCCCGCCGCGCTCGCCGGCACCCGTGGGTGCCCCGCCGCCCTCCCCGGGATGGCGGGTGGGAAGGTCCCGGCCCCCGGAGCCACCCCGCAGCCCCCCACGAGCCCCGCACCACCGCCGCAGAGATCCTTGCGAACGGGGAGGAAAGAGAATTGGCCTCGGTTTTGTACTTCGTTTTTGTCAAAATTAAAAGGTTATTCATCTAGCGCCGCCTGACGAGGTTTCTTCCCGCCTACCCCTGGCTAGCGGGGCCGGGAAAGCCGAAGCCACCCTCCGTGACAGCTGCTCAGGGCACCTGGGCCACCTCTGCTCCTTCCTCCAGCTCCGAACCTGGGAATACCAGAGCTGGGGACCTTCCTCCTGGCTCCTTCCAACCGCCCGCGCCTCCCCCGGCCCAGAGCAGCCCTGGTTATCCCAGTTCCCAGGGAGCAGGGCACGGAGGGCTGCGAGTGGCCCCGGCACGGCACGGTGTCCCCACGGCACCGCCCGGTGTCCCCACAGGCCCCGGGGCTGGGAGGTGCTGGGTGACTCATGTTTCCACAGGGAGAAAGCACTGGGAGGGCAGAGGAGTGATGGATGGGGGAGAGAAGGGTTTTTAAGACTTTATTTGGAAAGCTACACAAAAGGGCTTTGCTGATTAAAAAACAAACCCCAGCTTTAAAAAAATAAACCAAGGAACCCAAAGACACAGCAACAAGCCAACCCCGCGCGCAGACGAGCCACTGCCAGAGCAACTCAGCCTCCCCTTCCCGGCCCAAAGCGGGCATCGCCCACGGCCTCGTCCCTCCCGGGCACCGGGCACAAACCGAGGCCCCAGCGAGCAAGGGGGAGGCAACTGGGGGAAGCGGCCGCAGCGAGCTCGCGCTGCCACGATACCTGCTGCTTCTGTGCCCGCCGCAGCAGGGCCAGCCCCGTCCTGCCCCCCAGCCCTGCTGCCTCCCCAGCCGCAGGGCTGGGCACCTGCCCGCGGGAGACGAGGCGGCGGCGGCGGGGTCAGAGCACTGGGGACAGGGAGCAAGCGCTGGTTGGAGCCGGGTGAAAGGACTCCCTGCTTCTAAGGTGGGCGTAACTGGTGGGTACTGGCCAGCTGCTGGCCCAGCGGGGCAGGCAAATGACAGTGCTATGAGGTCCCTGCCTGCGCAGGCCTCTGCCACACTTTCCAGGCTCACTCTGCAGAAATTAGGGAAAAAGCGACCCTTCTTCCCAGTGCTGCAAGGCCACGGGGGCCACGGCGGAGCAGGGGGCAGCACCCTGGGACCTTGCTCCATGCACAAAGGGAAGCCCTGAGCGCCACTGCAGGGCAGGCTCCATTAGGAATGGGTTTAAGGCTTGCTTTGTTTTCCAGAGCGAGGGAAAGGGAAGCTCCCCTTCCGCTGCCAGCACTCTTTCTCCTTGTTTCCGAGCCACTTCCAACACCACCTTCCGCAGGACCCAACGGCGTCCCTGGTAGCTCAGAAGTCTCTGCTGCCCGTGCTCGGGAAGGACGTACCGAGAGGGAGGGACGCAGCCCCAGCCCGCAGCCCCAGCTAGCACGCCTGGTGCTCCCTGTCCTCCGAGAGCAGCTCGGCCGTCGCCTCCCGGCCCAGGTACCCTGCTCCGGCGGGGGCTGCCTCGTGGAAGCTCGCGGCTCTGCCGCTGCTGGGAAGTTTGGGGTGGGTGGGGGTCCAGGACCCCTCCTCCCCCTCGTCCTCCTGGCCAGGCTCCGGGTGCTCACACTCCATCTCGACGTCGTCAACGTCCTTCTCCCGATAGAGCGGCACAGACTCCATCTCCAGGCCGCTCTCCAGGGCTCTGTGCTTCCCTCCCTGCTGGTACCATTTGCAGGCGGTGGAGCCGTTGCAGGGCAGGTCGAGCCCCACGTTGTTCCTGGTCAGGCAAACCTCCAGCATGTAGTAGAAAGTCCAGAACACGGCAAAACACCCCAACAGCAGGAGGGTCTGTGGAGGAGGAAACCCCTTAAGAAACAAAGCCCTTAACCACCCCGGAGCCCTGCTGTCACCCAGCGGAGAGGGCACAGGGCCAGGAGGAGCAGCGAGGCAGGGTCCCGCTCCTCCGGACCCTCCTGCAGAGGACGGGGTCTCCCCGCTCGGCGCCCGCCTCCCCAGCCCGCAGGCAGGCTCACCTTGAGGGTGTTGGCTGTGATGGTGTAGCGCTGCTCCTCGGGGATCTCCAGCCCCGGAGGGCAGGGCAGGGAGAAGTTGCTGCTCAGGTACTGCCCGCTCATGGCTTCCTCCAGCAGCCTGGGGGACAGAGGCACCCCGTGAGGGTCCCGCAGGCAGGGCTGCTCCAGGGAGGGTCCCAAATGCCCACAAAGGGTCCGGAGTGAGCCTCTTCCGCACGGAGGGTTGCCCTCCTGGGTCCGGCCCAGCCAACAGAGCCATTTTCTTCACCCCCCCAGTGCAGTGTATCGAGGGCAGCCCCAGGGCCCCACGCTGCGGCGCTGGCGGCTGGGCTGCAGCCTCACCCTGCCACGCACCTGGCAGCAACTCCGCTCCAGCATCTGCTCAGAGACTTCTGATAATGTCCCTCAGCCCTCCACCTCCTGTCTGCCCACCAAGGCGGGGATGTGGTGTCCTACCTCTGCCGTTCCTTCATCTCTGCTGGGGACCAGGAGGAGCCGTACAGGGTCAGCTGCCACCACTTCAAGGTCCCAGGCCTCAGGCTGTCATCTCCTGGGAAAGAAACAGGTTGGACCAGTGGGGAACTCTCCCACCTGGCTGGGTGGCACCATCTGGAGCTAACCCGTCGCCACCCAGGTGCTCAGCTGGCAGCTCCCCAGAACATGGCATGGAGCTGCATGCCGGCTGCCTGCCGGAGCACGCGCCTCCGGCAGGCAGGACTCACCGATGTCCCTGACGACCAGTCTGTATGTGCCCTGAGCTTCCTCGCCCCAGCACCGGACCGTGGAGAAGGTCCAGTCAGCAAAGCCGTTGGGGTCCCTGACAAAGGGTGAGGAGAAACAAGCCATGAGAGGGTAACGGAGCCTGAGCGGCAAGGCTGGACACGTGCCCTGGCTCTCCTGCTTGGGGCCAGCTGGGCTGGGTGTCCTGCCCTGCAGCGCGAGCCTCCGCACCCCCGTCCCCCTCGGTGCTTACGAGTCCATGCTCCTGGCGGTCCCTATCAGGGACATCATGCCGCTGGGGCAGAAGAGCCTGATCTCCAGGTTGCCACGGCGGGGATGGGTGATGGTGACGGTGACTGCCACGTGCTCCAGGGTTCTCATGCCGGAGAGCTCCAGGTCGGCGGTGGTGACTGGGAAAGGGAAGGCAGGGTTTGCCAAGGCTGGTGGCCGGGACGGAGTCCCCACTTCCAGCCGGCCCTAAGGGACTGCTGTGCCACTCAACAGGACACATGCGCTGGTCTCTGCCTCCTCCCGGCTGCCCCCGCGCATCTGTGTCCCTGGAGCAAGAGGCAGGGGCCAGGGCAGCCATACCCATGCCAGGGGGCTCTGCCAAGTGCCTGGCAGCAAAGCCATGCTGCGCTTGGTGGCCCGGCCCTGGTCCACGCTCTGCGAGGAGCCTCCTTGCCTGTCCAAGCCGAGCCACCCACGCACCTCCCTGGCTAGCACCGGGAGAGGCGTCCTGACAAACTCCCTCCCGGGCACCCCATGTTGCGCTCAGGCTGCTTGACTTAGGCCAGAAGTCAGGTCCTCCCAAACCAGAGGTGAAGAAGGCACCCGGTACTGGCTGTCCTCTGCCCGCAGCTGTGCCCTTTGTCCCCTCCCTGCGTCCAGCCAGGACCAGGCAGGATGGGAAGGGTGGTGAGAAAGGGGTGAGGAGGCGGTGGTGAGGAAGGAGGGGTGAAAGGCAACAGCACCATTAGAAGTGGGAAAGCCGACTCCCGGGATCTCCAGCACGTCCCAGAGCAGGAAGACAATACAAACCCACGCTTTCCTCTGCACGCATCCCTTCCCTCTCATTTACAGCAGCCTCTCGCCTGCAGCCGAATCCTCATTTCACCAGTGGGGCTTAACTGCTGCCCACACAACTCGTGCCACTGCCCCACGGGCTCCACGACATCCAGCTCTGCCCTGGTCCTGGTTCAGGCCTTGTGGGTTCAGGAGCCCCCCCCAGAGCGCTTTGGCCACTGCAATGAAATAATATCTCATCCTCCATCAAACCCTTCCTGCTCTGGATCCGTGCCAGCTTTTGGCAGCCCCAGAGGCTGCCCTGAACCCACGGTTACACAGGAGCCCGGTTTGGAAGGACTGGGATGAGAAGCCTGGTATTCATCTCAAACCATTCGCAGCTCCACAGACGCTCACAGGCCCGGGGCTGCTAATTATAGCAGAGGAAACCCTGGCACGCTTCGGAGCGGATTTCAGCCCGTGGCTCGGCCTCCTCCCGGCAGCCCCGGCCGAGCGGCAGGTGAGTCCCTCCCAGCCTCTTCCAAGAGGGGAGGCAGGCGCACCCCGGGACCAGGCAGCCTGGCCGCATCCATTCACCGGGGCCACGTGGGGAAAGCATTAACTCTGAGGCAGCCTGTGGTACCTGGGGGACAGTAGTGCCCCCGGCCACACACTCCTCTGCGCGTACTTCTCCAAAGTGCCTCTTCTCTGCCTCTTCCAAACTGCTTGCTGCCCAGCTTTCAGCTCACAACTCCTTTTAGGGCAGAAGGAGATGCTTGACCACTAACCCTCGCCCTGGAGGGAACGCGGGGCTAACCCCGCTGCCAGCCCAAGCAGCAGGGTGTCACCCCTCTGTCCCCCATGGGCTCCGCGGTGCTGGTACCTGCAAGGGAGCCGCGCGCTGCAGAGCCAGACCAGCCCCGTTGGACAGGAATACCTGCGAGGCGGGTGCTGGCCTGCCGAGCTCCAAACTCTTTCCAGGGAGACCTCTATCCTGGGCCACAGCCCCCGGGCGCTGCCAACCCCCAGCACCCCTGCCAGGAGCTGCAGCTGGGGCAGCCAGGGGGGCAGGGCCAGGCCCCTGGGACAGCATCTCCACCGGGACAGGGAGGGGGCCGGTGGTCCAGCCTCGGTGCAAGAAGCCGGAGAGCCGGGCCCTGCTGGGGGGCCGGGAAGGGCTTGGGGCCGAGCTCTCCTTCCCACTGGTAGCAGCCAGAGCAGCGCCTTGTTTATGTGGACAGAGGCTGGCCAAGTCGGGAGCTGGAGCATTACCTAAAATGGTCAAAGCCAGAGGAGCAGGTCTGGCTGCTGCCCAGCCTGGCCGAGCTCGCTAATGCCTGTCTGGCTCCTCCAAGACATCAATCTATGGAATAGAGTTATCGGGGAAGGGACCACATCAACAGACACAGATCCCCTGGGGAAGAGCAGTGGAAAGGGAGAGGAAAAAGCCTAGGCAGCCGAACACTTAACCCCTTTGTGGCCTCACGCAGACCAGGGCTCGCTCTTCCAGGCTGTCAGCGTGCCCAACTGCACCCCATGCCAGCGGAAACGGGCTGGATCCCTGGACTCGGTGTGTACGAGCATGTGCTCTCATGTGGCACACCTGCTCTTACCGTTCCAGGTGACCTCCAGCTCCTGCGGGAGTAACGGGATGCTCCTGCCCTCCTTCAGCGCAGGGCTCACGTAGGAGGCGAGGTATGGGACGGACTCCCAGATCTGTTGTGGGAAAGGTTAAAGGATTCAGCATGAGGTTGCGCCCTCCCTGCACGTCCACCTCTCAATCTCCCACCATTCTGGCAAGATGCTCCTGCCTGTAGCACACCTAATGCGTGTGGACGTGGTCTCAGCTTGGGACCAGGCCGCGGGACTCTCCTGACGCTGATCTAGAGCACGTGGACCCAGGCAGCACGCACGGGCTACAGCGAGTGCCGCAGGGCTGGTGAGGAGTGCCCGCACGCCCAGGAGTGGAAGGAAAGCAGCTGCCTGGGGGTTAGAGGGGCTGATGGAGACTCAGGACTCCCCAGCTCTTGGTTTGTCCCCAGCTCTGCGTTTGTCTCTGCCACCACCTGAGCAGCTTTGAGCAGTTACTTGAAGCCATTACGTTTCAACCCCAGGGGCAGTGAGGCAGGAAACATAGCAGAACCCAAAGCCCTACAGGAAGAGAGCAGTCTGAAAACCCCTGTGAGAGAGGGGGCATTGCTGGCAACCGGCAGTGACCCGGCACAGCTCCGTGGCGCTCTATGCACGAGTGAGGACCAAGTGCCAAAGGGATGTGCCCTGGTCTCCATGCAACCGGAGGCACAGGGAGGAAGAGATGGGGATGCCCCTGCCTGCTCTGACCACACCACTCCCTCCGCAGCCCCGGGGATGCGGAGCCCAGAGCTGCCAGCTGAGAACGCCCCGTTTCCTCGGGGCATGACGCCCTCCCTGGAGCCCACTGCGTAGGGAGGAAGGTGCTGGGGCTGCTGACAAAACTCCCCAAGCCATGAATCAGAGCTGTCGTCTGCCACCAGCGAAGGCTCTCGCCCATGGCTATATATAGTGCTGAGAGAGCGGCAGCTCGGGGGCAGGTCTCAGGCATTGCCGAAAGCCTCATTACTTCATACCAAAAGCAGCCTTATAGCGAGGGCCGGCCAAAGCGCTGGCCCTGAACGGCAACAGCGTCACACCACAGCATTGCCAGTACAGGACCTGCTGCCACCACTGGGCTGGGTCTGCTCTTCGTGCCTCCGGGTCACGTCCTGGGAGGGGAATTACCTTGGCAGCGTTGACCAGCCTCCAGGCATTCAGCAAGCCGAAGCCGTGCTGGTGGCTGTGGCTGAAGCCGGCCTGGTTGATGTCCCACTTCGCGTGACGATCCTCGTACTGGAAAGAAATGCAGGACACACTTGTTACCTTGGGGGACACCGGCAGCCCTGCAAACCGGAGCAAAGAGAACTGGGCCTGACAGGAGGGAGGCGCAGAAATACCCCGCAGCAGTGGAGAAGCAAACCCTCACGGCCTTATTAGAAAGAAACAGTTTGACCTTTGTTTGAAACAAGTCCCAGGACAAACAGGCTTCCCAGCTCCTCAGAAAGGAAATCAAGCAGCACGAAAGGGCACAAATGCCTCTGCTCTGAAACATCCCAGCTACTCCCTGCTGCCCGAGCCACGGCCTGCGGGATGGCAGAAGCCTTGGGGAGAAGGAACCAAGTCCTTTAAATCAACAAGAGCTGGGCCAGGACAGATCTGGGTCCCATCACTTATCGGGTTGTAGTACTCTAGCAATGCTGGCTTGCAGTTGTGGAAAACACTGCCCTGTGCCAAAGCGAGTACAGCATGAGCTGGACACGGATTCCTGCTCCCCAGAGGGGTGCGGAAGAAGCCATGTCCCCAAGCTGAATTGGGCAGCCACACTCAGTTCCCACTCCTGCTTTCTGCAGTGAAGCTGTGCTGGAGTCGAAGCTGAGCAAAAGGAAGGGCTGTGTTTGCCGCGCACTCCCTGTTATGTCTGTTTCCAAGAGCCCGACTCTCTGGAGGGTCCGAGAAAAGGCCAGAGGCAGAGCTCCTCGCTTGCCCACTGCTCAGGCTGCAGGGGGACGCTGCAGAGATGGGTGCTGGCCCTTCGCCGGGGGCACGGTGAGCCCCTGGAAGACCTGTACGACTGGCAGATGCAGGCGTGCCTGGAGCAAACACCCCATTTGTTATCATGACAGAGGAACATGCCTCAGCCACATTCCTGGGAGGAACAAGGGGCGAGGGGAAAACGCAATCCCTTTGCTGGGAGCCAGACAACCGAGAGATTTATAGAGGGGCAGGCAGACATAAACAAGGACGTGCACAGCAGGACCTCGGCCATCCTGCAGCATCCCTGAAGGGCAGCAGGAGGGAGGCAGGGCCACTCACCTTGGTGGCAGTGAAGACAATGATGTGCTGGACGTCTCGCCAGGTGAGACACGGTCGCACCTGCAGCATCAGCGCGATCATCCCGGCTGCAAGGGGAGCGGCAGCTGATGTCCCTGTGTGGCCCTCCGTGCAGCCCGTGCCCTTCTGCAAATCCCAGTCTGTTGTCACCTTCCGAGAAAGAGGAGAGATGCCTCCTGTCAGGCCACTGTTTGCCATGCTGGGGCGGCTGGGACAGCCACCGAGCATGCGGTCCCAGCCCCAAGCCGTGCCCTCACCACACCAGCTCCACCGGCAGCCCACGTTCAGCCTGTGACAAAACTGCTGGCAAAAGCCCCAGGGACACGGGATAGCATGGCCCCCACACTATGCGAAGGGCACGAGAGATGGGGGCTCCCCACCGCCATCCTGGGCACAGCTAAGAAACGAGCAACACCCAAGCACACAACAGGCAGCCGCAGGGCCAGCAGCTGCGCTCCGGGCAGAGAGCACGGCGGATAGCAGAGAGCTCGCGAGCGAGGGCAGCCCGGGCACCCCGCTTGGAGGCCGGGGTCCTCGTTTACTGCATGGGCACCCCAGCAGCGTGCAGGGTGGTGCACAAGCTGGTGGGTTTTCTCGAGAGCCCCGTAGCACGGATCTGCTGTCAGCAATGCTCATGTAATTGTTACTGCTTTCCCACAAGCCTGGTAAGAAGGAAAAGATCCCCCACGGGCTGGCTGAACACGCGAAGGGGAGGCTTGGAAAACTGGGAGTGAGAGGGGAGAAGAGATGGAGTCAGCAGTTCTCCTCCCCAGCAGCCTGGGTGTCCCCCGCCGGCCAGCCCTCTCCTCCAGCACCCTGATTTGCCTGGTTATTATTTTCTGTGGACAGTGAAAACCTTCTCCACTGCAGGATGCCTTTGGCCAGGCTGAGCTGACTGTCCTGGGGGAGAGAGGAGCTAACCCGGCACCCGCTGTGCTGCTGCTATGGCAATTACAAGGCTGCTTTGTGCAGCCAGCAGTGCCTTTCCCGCTCTGCCAGGCAGCCAGCCCAGCCAGGCATGTCTGGCTCAACGCGGTCTGCCCCAGGTGAACAGATGGCAAAGCCTTTGAGCAGGGAGAAGGGTGCGAGGTTTGGCGCAGAGCAGGAATCAGAGCGTGACAGCACGGGCAGGGGAGAGCATCGCTGCATGCACTGCTGGGCCGAAAAGCTGAGCTTCTCTGCACTGTATAGGGCACGTAGCAGCCTTTAAAGAGGACCACAGACAGTCACACAGCACCTTTACACGCCTTCGCTATGCCAGAAGGAAAAGGAGGGACTGCAGCTGAGCGCCCATGGCCCCTCGCTCAGGGACACCTCCCGCTTCTCTGCCACCACGGGGAACACGGGCAGGGAAAGGTGAGCTGGGGCAGCGGGGCAGCACCCGGTCCGGGAAAGGTGAGCTGAGGCAGCACCCAGTCCAAATACAGCACACCAAGGCCAGCATCCAGAGCCTGAACCCCCCCCCCAGCCCCGTACAAGGCTTTCAGACAAAATGAAAAAGGTCTCTGGCTGCCCAAGGAGTCCCCCTCCAGAGCAAAGACACGGGGAGGTGGTCCTGAACACCCTGCCTGTATGAACCACATCTTAATCTGTCCGTCTCTTAATCTGCCTGTCTCCCAGCCGTCTCTTCCGCACGGGCAGCTTCCCTCCAGAGTGAAGTGAGGAATTTGCAGCGCGTGAGCTTTCTTTCTGTGGTTGCTGAGATCAGGCTGGGAGACGGGAGGGGCAGCCAGAGATCCCGTCATCCTCCCTCAGCCAAGAGCAGAACAACAAGAGCAGGGCAGCAGCAGGGGGAGAGGGTCAGGGATTAGCTGCTTAAAAAACTGCAAATATTTCCCAGACAGATCCTGGCCAGGACACGGGTACCCGGCAAAAACCAGTACAAGGTGGGAAGGACAACACCACAACTCTCCAGATGAGAGGTTGGCCCCGTGCTGGGAGCTGGGACGCAAAACAGTCCGGTGTGGGGCTGAGCAGAGCGGCTCAGGCAGCTTCTCTCAGGGCAAGGGCAGGAAAGCACCTTTGCTGTCCTTGTTTGTACAGAGTTTAGCTGAGGATAAGGAACAGCAGCTTTTCACTGCCCTGGACCACGGATGGTTGCTCTGGCCTGTGGGAGCAACAGCCACAGCCCAGCAGGGCCCCACGCAGGCACTCTCCCCTTGCCCCTGCTCGCAGCCAGCGTGGCTACCGAGGCTGGACTGGGTCTTGCAAAAAGCTTCCGATTTCAGCCGACATCCCTGGGGCCTTTGGAGGTGACACCTCTTAGCGCTGCTGCCTGCACACGAAAACCAGCACCAGTTCAGGGAGAGGGACACACACCCCAAACTCAAACAGGGCACATGTTCTCCAGGGTACTCTGGGCACAGGCACAGAGCCTTGCTGCCTTAGGACCAACACGCCAATTCAAACGAGCTGCCGCTGCTTAAGAGCCGCTACTCATAGGGACCTCAAGCTCACCGTAGAGTCCTGGGACACCCTCGCTTCAGGGACAACCCATCCCAGTTGAGAAGCGACGAATGCAAATCGTCTCCTTTGGAGAGAGACAGGAACTGGGCCTGAGCCAAGCAAGTTCAGGGAAGACTCAAGGCAATTACGGTTTGGGACCTTCCTCATCTTCATTGCTGACCACAGCGCCACTCCAGCACAACAGGGCCTCTGCAGAGGGACCATAGGGGACTTCGCAGAGCCCGCAGAGCCTCAAGAGAGGCATTGGGAGGTTCCGCAATTATGCCACCTCACTGCAAACTGAATGTGTCCGTCTCCCTGTGCTCCCCACGGGGAGACAGCCTGCACTGCCAAAAGCTGTAGGTTTTGCTGCCTTCTTTGCTTGACTCCATAACGTTCTGCCAGCTGTTAACAACTTCAGCTTGTGCTTGGACGCTGCACACCCTACAAAGAACACCCTGAGCAGCATAAACTTTCAGTAGGAAATGCAGCTAGTGCCAGAAGCCGTATTAAATTCTTCCCATTAAGGAAACCACACAAAGTTTATAGTCTGGTAAAAGAAAAGAGCCCAGCAGATGGCTGCTGAGAAGTTAACTCTGACATCACTGAAGCAGGGTTAAAGGGCGTGTAGAAGACGACTATCCTCCAGAAAAAGGAGGGTGAAAGTTTTAACATGGCATGGACACACTAAAGGAGTGACCGCGGCATGGCAAAGAAACAGGACAGCTTTCTGGCACGTGCCGTGCCTAGGCTATGCGTGGCATCTCGTCCTGGATCTCAAATGGAATACCAGCTCCTGCGTTTGCATCCCATAAAGCCAGTATTCAAAATAAAGGGGCGTTTGAGACCTTCAAAGTGCTCTCACCAGCAGCAGGCTTGGGGGAAGCTGGACGTAAACCCAAAGCTCTGTAACTCCTGACAAAAGTGCAGCAGAACCCTTGTTTGGCTGCCGTTTCCTTTTTTCCTAACATCAGTAGTTTCCAAACCGGCTTGGGATAATTGAAGTTATTTCTGAAAGGAAAAATTAGCTCCGTTCTGGTTTTACTTTCCCTGCCACACGAGCCCAGCCGCTGCTCCAGGCAGATTGCGCCGTGCTGTAGTTGGGCACGGATTCCTGTCCTGGCTCTGGACGGCAGGAGGAGCTTGCTGAGTCCCAACCAGGTGGCTGAGGATCCCAGGCTCTTCCTGTTCTCCAGGTTTACCCAGCACGTGGGGAAGCCTGTTTGACAAGCCTGCATTCAGCTCCTCTCCGGCAGGCACAGAGCCATAGCCACACGTCCCTGCTCGCAGGAGCACCCTAGGCACCGTCCCTCGTCCGTCAGGCCCCCCGAGACCCCCAAGCACACACTGCTGGTGCCGATCTCCCACTGGGACTTTGCTGCCTCATCGGCTTTGCCTGGAAAGTGCCTTTGGGAACTGCCCGTCCTGACAGGAGATCTTCCTGGTGCCTGCCCAACCTGAAACAGTCAGGCCTGGGAGCCCATGACGTTTACCCCAAGCTGTCCCAGGGTGGCTTGGGCTCTGCAGTCCCCGCCGGCAGCGCAGGACAGGAACAGGTCACAGCCATACAGGCTGGTTAGCCTGAGAGCTCCCCGAGTGCACTAGCGCCAAGGGAGGAACACGCTGGGTCAGGCCTGGGGCTGGTGAAAACAGGCTCGGCTGCTTGGCTCGGGCAAAAAGGACATTTTGTTGACAAGAAGTCATTTTTTGGCAAAAAAAAAAGAAAAGCTGATAAAAATATTCTGAAAAATTCAGCTGGGAGAGGCACACGTGCCAGAACAGAGAAGGAGCTGGGGCCAAGCCCTTTAAAGAGCCCAATGCTGCTCCCAGCTCTCCGTGCTCATGCGTGCTCCCGCATCCCTTCGGAGCGGAAGCGAGGGGGGCTGGCAGGGCACCGCGGAGCTGAGCCACAGCCGCCCCTGCCCCTTTCTCTTCAGGAACACCCACAGTGGTGTGGGAGTCCTGCCGCAGGCTTCCTCCTCGCTGAGCAAAGGGGGTACACCAACAGCTGGGCTACAGCTTGTCTTCTGCCGGCTGAGCCAGGGGAGCTCCCCGGATGGCATTCCCAGGGAAACGCATGCTGCAGAGGAATTTCTTAGGGGTCACCCAAGCGGCCCCCATCCCAGACGATGTCTGCCTGCAGTTCCCAGCAGTGCAGAGCAGGGAGATAAGGGAGCACAGCCCCTGTCCCTTTCTGTCCGACATCTGCCTGCGCTGAAGGTGACAAACATGACACACACAGGATCTGCAGTTGGGGACAGGAACTCGGTGTGCCCGCGAACACCCTTGCAGAAAGAGGGTCACTGCACTGCGAGCTACAGGCTGACAGACAGTGACGACACAGGGAAAACTAGAAATAGGAACCTCCCTCTCAGAGCGCTATTTATGTAGGACCTAGAAAAAAGCATGTTCATTCCCTGCCTCAAAAAGGAACCCAACTACCAGCCTAAGGCAGACACGTGGCACTCAGAAGGGACAGAGCGTCGTCCCTTGTGTGCACTGGGCTGTTCCAGCCCTGCGGCCAGGTGTGGCCAGCAGAGCCCAGGGGAAGACACGTGTCTTGCGTGGTACTCACAATGCTCCTCATCATCTTGTCCCCGCCGCTGAAGGTCACTGCCAACATGGAGGCACATTCCTCGGCATAGAACGGCATGGAGCCCGTCTCGTCCACCGCGCCTGGGAAAAAGTGAAAGGCATCGACCGTGAGAAGCCTGTTTTGTTTTAGCTGCTGAAATCGCAAGGTGATGAGCCCCTGAGGGCCTGTCCTGCTAGCTGTGCTTTTTCACAGGCTGGGAGCCGGGCAGGGAAACTGACCCAAGCCTGTATTTTTCAGGATTTTTCAGATCTCCAGGAAAGGCAGCCATAATAAATAACCTTTCACTGTGCTTAACATCACACAGATCTCCTACCCTTCATGTAGCTTCTCCCCTCGAGAAAATGGACTAGATGCTGCTTTTCTAACACACGTGATGGGAATGCTGCATTTCAGGTCACTCCCTCAACATGGCAGCGTGCCTGTCACAGCCCCAGCGATGGAGGCCTGAACGCTGGCAGGAATTTCTTTAGCCTCCTGTTGCTCTGTAAGTCAAAAGAAAACTAGACTTGAGGACTAAAGCCCAGCATCTCTAGACACTGCCATGTTCATTCCCAGAGGACAGACACAGATTCCCACTATCGAGCCAGCTTCCAGCTGGGCAGGATTTGCGCTTTTGGGATGATCTCCTTTTTCCACACTGGGAACGAATAAGACAGAAGACGCAGGCACTCACCTATTGTGACAGTGTAGATGGAGTTGGCATAACCATCGTAGTTGCAGTTGTCATTGTGTTGCCCACCGTTGCCACTGGCCACGACGAAAATGCTCCCAAAGCCCCTGCGACCCGCTATCACGCCGTGCTGCAGGGCAGCCTGCGGAGGAGGAACGGTCGCTGGTCAGGGCACGTAGGCAGGTGGACCCTTCCCGTGCCCGTCCCCGCTCACCCAGAGGGTTGCTGCCAGCTGCCATGGGGGCACAGGGCTCTCCCAGACCTCACAGCACACCTCGCTGCTAACCCAGGCACAGACGGACACGTGCGCCTCTCCCGAGCTGCGGAAGCGTTCGCCCTGTGGACTGCTCGCAAGCAGGATGTGCTGGAAAGCTGTGTCCTGGTATCCCCATCCAGCAACCAAAGTCCGTGCTCTGAGATCTCAATAACCAGCCCTGCCAAGTACTCGGGGTGATAGCAGGGCCAGCCACAACCCCTCTGGACCGTATTTCACCCAGCTAGCAGAGTCAGGGACTTGTGTCTGTTACAGCCCTGACCAGACACTGGAATTCCAGAGCGAGTGTGTTACAAAGGCAGCGACACAGCCAATGTCTGGGCTGGGGAACAGCCGTTCCATAGCTCGCTATGATTGTAAGTGGATTCTGTGTTAAAAATAAAAAGAGAAAAAGGAAAAGCAACCTTCCAGGCAATCACAGCACAAGGACTGACCAGCATTTGTACTTCAGAAGGAACACAGAAGCCTCCTGACTTCAGCAGGGCTCACTTTGGAGTTGCCTTTTCTGCAGCACCAAGGCTTTCCTGCCGACAGAGACTATCCACACGTGGCCGCTGCCCTTCTGCAAGGCCCCTGCCCCCACATACACTGGGCTTTGCCTTCGCTGAGAAACACAACCACACCAGTCCCACTTGGGAAGCACATCTTCAGGCCGACGCCTTGCACAGAAGTCATTCCCGCCTAGATAACGGGTATCTGGCTGATGGACAAGCACAAAAACAATCCTGCTGGAAACCAACCCTCCTCCTCTGCCCTCCCTTCAGCAGGCGAAGACCCACGCTGCATTGGCCAGAAAGCCCTCCGGACACTCTGTTGTGCTAAAGCAAGCTTTGCTTGTGCTCTGTGTCCCCGAGCTTGTTACAGCTGTCTCTGCATGCAGGAAGAGAATAAATTAACTTGCAGAACTGCAAACCATTTGTCATCGTGAACTGATAGCTCAGCTGTCAGCGTTGCTCCGAACAGCACAGTAACTGCTATCCTGTGGTTAAAAAGGTACAGCAAAAGGCTGCCAAGCAAAAGAGAAACTAAGCAGAACCACATCCCACAAGCAACGCAGTGCCAGTTTCGGGGTCCCCTCAGCGACCCCTCGCTGCGGTGCCTGGGCAGCCAGAGCCAGGCGCAGGCAGAGGGATGCGTTTTGCAGAGGTTCTGCAGCACGGCTGCTGTGAGAACACCTTAACGGCCCAGGAAGGAGCTTCAGCTCTGACTCTTCCCCCACCGCGGTCCCACTGAGAGCGAATGCAGCCATCGCCCCAGCCCCTTATTTACTCCTAGCATTTGCAGGCACACTCCCTGCCTTGAGAACCACCCTTAGCATTAGGAATGCTCAGTGTCCTGAGCAGAAAGCGTCCCTTGGGTTGTAAAAGTTGTCAGAATAATCCCACAGATTGCGAAAGAGCATTTTCCTGCTGGAACCAGCCTCTCCTTGGAAAGCTCATCTAATACTGCCTGAATGCTGCCCTCTCGCAGCAACGTCACCTCTCCCCACCACATAGTAACATGCAACACCTCCGCTGGCAGCAACGGAAGCAAACAAACGTGCGCTGCACCACAGCAATGTCCCTCCTCGCCTGTCTGGGCAGGCAAGAAATCACAAGCCCAGAGAGCTAGTCTAGGGGTGGCCCGTGCTGCTAGGATTGTTTTTTTACCTTTCCCAGTTGATGGGGGCCATCCACAGTCTTCCCATCGTCATCTGGACCCCAGCTGCAACGACAGACACCATAAGTGACAGCCCCCAGAGTCGCAGACAGCAACTCTTCCTCCTGTTACAGTTTTCCATTACAGTGAGCTACAAGCAGCCATCGGCTACTCCCACCACCACGACTGGGACCGGAGGGCGCTGTACTTTCCCATCCATCAGGTTGGCCCCTCGCTGCTGGGATATCACTGTCATGTTTGCACTGTGCCCCTGGGTCAGATTCCAGTGGACAAAATGTTTGATTTTTCTTTAACAACCAGCTTCTCACACATTCCAGTCCCCGTCACACAGCTCAGTTGGGGCTCCCTGACCACAGCGGGGGCACGGTGGCCCCTCCAGCTCAGCCAGCCTGTGGGAGGTGCTGGAGCGGAGTTCAGAAGGCAGCCTCACAACCATAGGTGCCGTGCACAGCACAGGCCGGCTCTCCGGTAACAGGAATACTGATGTTACTCTTAACAGCAGTAACAGAGCACCCCACCTTACGTGCCCAGCTGCACACCCCCTTGAGGTTCAGCCACACAGAGCCCCTGAGACAGCCTGACTGCAGGGCACAGATGGGCGCCGAGCCCAGGGGCACGGGCAGGGTGTCCCCTCTGTGAGACAGACCCACCACTTCGCAGCCTGGCTGCCTGCCTGCCAGCCACGCTCACAGGACCCAAAAAAGCAGTACTGATTTTGGTGCCTCAAGGCTAGCTGGAGCCACAGGAGGAGAGGAACCGGTGTGAGCATTCAACCATGAGCTGTGACCGCGTCCCCAGGCAGAGCAGGGCATATGGGCCTTTGCTGGGTGTCGGCACGACCTGGCTCAGGGTCCCCTTGGGGCTCACCTGCAGCTGTAGATGTCATTGATCTGATAGTGCTTGTTGAAGGCGATGGCCTCCATGCTGTCGGTGAGGGGCCCATCCAGCACTCGGATGCCTGCAGGACAAAGGACAATGAACATGACTGAAGTGGATCAAAGTAAGCTGTATAAACAGTGCAAACAAATTCCTTGGCGGGTTCACACCGGGGACACTCACGCTCCCAGCCTGACAGAACTGAATCTCACAGAGCTCGTCAGAACCCGGCAGATCAGTCCACGGGGGCTCGATGTGTGCGAGGGATTGTAGGTGCACCCTCACACACAGCTCCATGTCCTCTGCTGGACATGGTTTTTCTGCCAAGCAAGTCCTACAGTCCCACTGCCAGAACCAAGATGGGGACGGGGACAGCACAACCGAACACCATCTGGGCTCACTTCTGTGCACCCCGGAGCCCCCCTACCCAGAACACTGCTCCCCAGGGCCTTCCTCACATCCCGCCCTCAGTTATCCCAGTACTTTTCAGGGCTAGTCCCTGCCTGGAGCAATTGCTTCCTCTTCCAAGTTGCCAAACAGCCAGGCGTGGCTTTGGGAAGGGCGGCACGCTTGCCTGCTAAGGGAAGGGCTCAAAAGATGCAGTAGACCCCAGCTACTGTGCTCAGACCACGAGGGCAAGGCCACTTCTCCAACAAAGCCAATAAAAGCTCAATGCTGAGTTTTCAGTGACCCAAACCATTAATAATTACGGTTTTGCATCACAGTTTAGGCTGGCAAAGCATGTTACAAATGGAAACGAGGCACGCGTCTCAATTAAGCCTATTTATAAACAGTGCAGCCGCCCACCCATCTCAGCTCTTCCTGACACAGCACACGCGGCTTTTTACTGTCGTATCTGAGCCTCCCCTGTGGAGGAGCGGAGCAGCCCAGCGAGGGATGCGCTGGCTCTCCCCGCCCGGGCTGGCACCACACTGGCTCCAGCACTTCCACGCTGCCAGGGCAGTGCCCTGTCCCCCCACAGCACTCGAGGCTGCCCCGCTGCGCTCACCCTGCAAGGCCAGGCATAGCTTTGGACAGCTGAAGCCCGAAGATGTGCCAGGTCTGCCTGAGCAACCCAGGGTAAACCCTCCCTATTCCTCATGCTTCGGTTAAACTATGAGCTCATCTTTCCTTCTGCCAGCCGGGCTTTGGGCTTTGCTAGCAGCACCTGCCCGCAGCCTCCCAGGCCGGCTGGCGGCTGGGGACCATGCTGTGCCGCAATCAGGGTGGCTGCTCGGGGAGCGCCCCATTGGGGCGAGGTAGGGAGGGAGCCGAGCGCAGGGCAGGGGTGCAGAGCTGCCTGCAGCGCCCCAGGCGAGCTCCTGACCCCCAGCACTCTGCTGGCACCCCGGGGCCCACCCACTCCCCAGCCCCGTGTCGCAGCCAGGGAATGTGGCACCATCTGCCGAGTATGCAGAGAATCACGTCCTAGGCTGCGGCACAGCAGCACCGTCCTCTGCTCTGTCAGGGATGCATCCTGCCCGGCACAGAGAACTCGCCTCCCTCCGTGAAGGAGCACAAGAGCTCCGGAGACAGCCGAGGCCACAGTGGCACATTCCCTGGCTTTGCAGAGGAGAGAGACACAGCTGGACCTTCGCATCCTGTTCATCCCCGCAAGGCAGAGCCGAGACCAAGGGCCAGGGTAGCGCAGGGGATTGGCAAACATTTGCTTCCTCAGTGCCTCCAGATACAGCCTGCAGCACTGCACCAGAGCGGGCACGTTGTCACACGTTTGCCTGGCTTAGGCTGCGCAGTACAGATGCGCATCTGCCAAAAGATCTGTTGCCAGGCAGGCGGCGTGCTGGGAGTACTCCGGAAAAGCTGCCCCAGCACACACCTATCGTGCTCTGCCAGGAACTGGCTCCTCTGGAGAGGAGCTCAGGCAGACGCCGGTTCCTCCCTCTGACAGAGCAACCAGCCTGAGCAAGGCACCGGCTGACTCAGAGCCGCTTCGCCCAAGCCACCCCTCCCACGGAGCTGTGCCCCGGCCCCACAGAATCAGAGGCGAGACAGCCAGGCATGAGCGCAACACGCCGTGGTGCTGCATGCACGTACCTGCGATGCGGCTCCCGTAGGCAACTCCCACTGTGCAGAAGCTGTTGTTTGGCACGGCAGCAATCTCCCCGGCGCAGCGGGTCCCGTGGTGGTTGCCGTTCTCCTCGTCAGGGTGAGGCATAGGGTCGGGGTCATTGGAATTTAAGTCATAGCTGCCTTCTGGGCTCTGTAAACAGACCCACAGTCACGATGCAGGACTCTGCTCTCCGCTTTTTGGGAAAACCGGGACTAAGAGCTATGCGGGCTGAAACACAGCCTGGAAGTCACGGGAACTTAGAGGCTGCTTCCACACAGGGCTGCAGCTCAATACTGCTATCTGCTGCTGTGGGAAAGGGACCAACAGAGGCGGCCTTAGCAACTGCTGTGGGGCAGAGGGAGGCCAGCTCTCCTGTGTAAGCAGCTGCCTCCCACAGGTAGCACAAAGGCTGGTAACCCTGCAGCTTGGGTGCAGAATCTCCCAGGGAAAGGTTTGCCACTGGCACTTCCCACCCTGGCCAAGCCCGGGGTGACAGCACGGGCCAGGCTCTGCCAGCAGCCGTGCACTCGCACGCTTACGCCGCGAAGCCGGCACTCACGTAATTTGGCTGTATGTCTTTAATGGTGTGCTCCACGCCGTCGTCCACCACAACCACCGTCACACCGCGCCCCGTCACGTTCTGCTCCCAGACACCTGTGACATTGATGTCCTTCCCGGGGCTCCTGCGGTTGTTCTAAGCACCAGGAAGGACAGCGAGGGGAGAGGAAAAGCGGAGGAGTGGGTCAGCTGTGAGGAAAGGAGCTGCCAGACCTTTTGGGCGTGCTGGCTATGATGTGCGGGGCTGGGGCTGGGCTAGGAGCACAGGGAGTCACAAGGCAGCCATGGGAGATTTGTTTGACATGAACAGACAGCAACAGTCCTCGAGCCACAAAGTGAGTGCCCAGCGCCGCAGGGCCGACACCACGCTCCAGCCTGCTAGCCGTACAGCGTGATTCAGCCAAAACCCCTCTGCCCACCCCAGCACCACTGGTGCATGGCCAGTTGTGGCAGCTGCCTCCTCCCATTATGGTGGCGAGCACAGGGCGGGCAGGGCGAGCTCTCGGTGTACTTCCTCCTTGCCGCAAGAACAGAAAGTGATTGCTCTGCCTGCCATGTGGCCACACAAACAGCCCGAGCCTGCTAGCACAAGAGCCAGAAAACCACTCACCAGATGCCACTGCTGAGGGTATTTGGGATCATTAAAGTGCAGGCTGCGTTTGGAACGTTTCAGAAGCTTCTGTTCTGAGTGCCACCGCACGCTGTCATGCTGTGCAAACAAAGTGTCCACCGCCCTCCTTATTGCTTCAGGTTCGCTCGCCACATGGCCATTGGGCTGGTAGGTGAAGAGGTAATGGCCCCTGAGCTCGCCAACGCGGCCCATGTTCACCAGCCCTGCAGTCCGGGCCAGCTCCTCTGCCTGCTGCTCCAGCTCCTCCTCGGGCGCGTCCAAGCTGACAGCCCACGTCAGCTTGCCGTGCTGGGCATCAGTGCCAGGAGTGCACTCCCCGACGCAGGCCAGTCCGTCTGACAACACGAGGGGCATCCAGGCAGCACTCAGCCAAAGGCACGTGTGGATACAGAGTGTGGCCTCCATCCCTGCGCTCCATAGCGGCACCCTCCGCTTCCAATGCGGCATCAGACAGGCGGGCTGCAAAGAGCAGAAAATAAAACCAGTGAGAACCAAACTCTTCTGACCCGGAACAGGGTGGCCAAGGCCTCACCTGGAGGTCCCACGGAGCCCTATGGCTCCTAGTGGGCAATGCCAGGAAACCTGGGTTAGCTACCAACCCCCCCCGCACAGCGGAGAGCGTCTTCCAGGGAAGCCCCAGCCAAAGCAGCTCCCTCCCAGCAGTGCAGCACTGGGCAGGGACCGGGCAGGGACCAATCCTCTCTGCCCACCCTGCCTGCCAGAGCACACCGCTGCTGACTGGCGGAAGAGGGGCCACTTTCTTTTCTTATCGCAGCCTGGTACAGAAGCAAACGTCACCAGAAAGGCCACACTCCGTGAGACGCCCACAGCCGAGAGCCGGTTCCTCTTTGGAGGAAGCCCCACCAAACGCGTTTTCTCACCTGCTCCACGTCCGGAGGAACCTGCTTTCAACCAGCATGGGTGGAAACCACCACCGAGCCCCAGTTCAACCATCCCACCATTCAACCCATTCCACCAGCCACGGCACCACACAGGGGGGAAGCGCCTCCCAAAACTCCGCTCTGTTTCCCACACCCTGGCACTGCCTGGAGCTTGCCACCCCCCAGCAGTTTGCCGTTAGTGACTGCCCCAGCCGTTTTCCTCTCTCGGTGGGCTTCCAAGCCTCTGATACAACTCACCAGCTACGGTTTATGACAGACACAGAGGTCCGGATTTCTCTCCCTAGAAGAAGGGCTTTATCCGCCGGTGCCTGCCCTTACACTCAAGAGAGCGGCACCTCCGGAGAGCTCCGGCACCTCGCAGCGACCCGGGGCAGACCCAGCGTCCCCCGCTCCCCCGGGCAGCTGGCGCCAGGGAGACTGGGGAGCACGGGCACGCCCCGGCGCTGGCCAGAACCCGACTCCCGGTGGCCAAAGCTCAGGGACGCCCGGGGCAAGCCAGCAGCCGCCGGGCAGCGCCGCAGGGCAGGCCTGCCGCCGCTTCCCCCACCTGCCGGGGGCCGGCCGGGCGCCCCATGCTGGGCCTCCAGCCCCCGGTTGGGTCCGCCTGGGGAGACGGGGAGGCAGCGACAACCGGCGACCCCCGGGCGAAGGGGCGGACAGGGCTGCCGGGCACCCCAGGAGCCGAGCCGAGCCCAGCCCAGCCCAGCCCAGCCCGGCCCGTCCCGTCCCGTCCCGTCCCGTCCCGTCCCGACCCCACTGCCCCGGCCCCGGCCCCGCGGCCCCCTCACCGGGCATGGGCCGCCGTCGCCGCCGCTTCCGGATACCCACGGCCGCTGACAGCTACGTCATATCCGCTCCCGGCGGCGCGGCCTCCCCTCCGCCAGGCGGCGCCCTCGGGCCGGTCGCGCCGCTTCTGCGCCGCCGCCGGAAGGGGCGGGGCGGCGGGGGCGCGGGCCGTGCCGCTCCGCTCCGCGCCGCGCCGCTCCGGGCAGCTCTGCGCCGCGCCCCGCCGGGCCCGGGCCCGGGCCCAGCCCCGCAGCCAGCCCGCCCGCCCCCATGGCGCTGGAGCAGGCGCAGGCCGACGGCCCCGCCGCCGCCCCGGCCCCGCCGCGTCTCAGCGAGCCCGGCCCCGCCGCGCCGCCCGGCAGGTAGGTAGGGCCGGGGCCTGGGCCGGGAGCGGGGCCGAGGCGGGCGCAGCGAGTCACCGACCTGTTTGTTTTGCGCAGCGGGAGCGCCCTCGCCGCCCCGGAGAGCCCCGGCGAGGCGGCGCCGGGCGGTCCCGGCGGAGAGGCGGAGCCGGCGGCCGCCCCCGGCCAGGCCCCGACGCTGCCCGGCGGCGAGGGGGAGCCTGGACCCGGCGGCCTGGAGGCCGCGGGGCAGAGCGGCGGGGAGGCGGAGGAGCCCGACGCGGAGGCGGCCCCCGCCAGGCCCTCGCAGAACATCGCGGTGCAGGTGGGTGTCCGCCGGGCAGCGGCAGGGGCTGCGCCGAGCTGCTGCCGGGCCTGGGGCAGGCCCTGCTGCGGGGGGAGCGCGGCTGCAAGGGGGGGAGGCTGGTGTGGATGTTGGGGTTTGTGGGGCGAGGGTTGCTAAAACGGGTGCTCGGGAAGCCGGCCGGTTTCGGGGAGGGCGGGTGGGGGTGCTGCCACCGGCGGTGTTTCTCCAGGGCCGGCTGATGGCGTGGGTCCGGCCAGTCGCTGTGAAATTGCGGGGGTGGCGGGTCTGACAGCAGTCATCTCCCTTCGCAGACTGACTTCAAGACGGCCGATACGGACGTGAACACGGATCAGGATATCGAGAAGAACTTGGTGGGTATCGAAGCCCTGCGATCGGGTCCAGGCTCTGCCGCTTGCACTTCCAGAGCTGCTGCCGGGCAAAGGAGCTGGAGCACTGCTCTTCCCCCAGGGTGTTTTTCCTCACTTAAACACCGGCCTTGGAGTTCTTAAGCTGCTCTCTTTAAAGGAGGAAATGTAGTGTGAGCTCCAGGCAGCGCCTCTCTTAATCTTTTCTGATCTCAAGAGCCTGAACTTTGAAAGTGGAAGCTGTTTAACTGTGGTTCTTGATGGCAGGCTCTTCTACACTGCTGAGCTTTCCTGCCCCTGTCCCTGCTGTCTTCAGTGCGAGGGAGGTGGAAGGTTCCCCCTAAATTTCTGCTCTCTGCTGCAGGACAAAATGATGTCCGAGAGGGCTTTGTTGAAGGAGCGTTACCAGGAGGTGCTGGACAAACAGAGGCAAGTGGAGAATCAGCTGCAGGTACAGCTTAAGCAGCTTCAACAGCGGAGGGAAGAAGAGATGAAGAACCACCAGGTATTTGGCGAAGTTCTCTTTTTGTTTAATCTGCCTGTTAGCACCGCCGCTTACACGATTCAGGCGGGCTGCTTTGGCCTTGTGCGGAGCAAGCAGGCTGTGAGAGGTGGCAGTGACGCACTGCGTGGCAGTCTCCCTTGTGTACGACACTGTTTACACCGCTAAGGGCTGGCCCCTGCCGAAATCAGGGTGCTGAGCAGCTCAGAACTAGATCTAACACAGCATCCTGCACGCACGTCTGCTCCTGCTGGTGATATTGCAATGCCTCTTCAGCAAGCACAGTGTTTTTTCCAAATGAAAACTGCTGTGAAGTGAGGAGAATTAGTTCCGTGTGATTATTTAGATCTCTGAGGCCGTTTCTCTAGGATCACTAGGTTAAATGAGTGATTCACAACTGGCCCTGTAGTAGCTCACCTTAAGGCAAAAGGAACCATCAGTGTCTCATCGGCTAGATCTAAAACAGAGCAGAACTCCCTGCACGTTAAAATCCCTCTAAAAAGGCAGAAGAAACTGCGGTTTAGACTGTCTGTCTGTCTCCTGGGTTTCCTCGTAGCAATTGCTATATATCTTGCCTGGACCTACTAAAAAGAAAGATCTTGGTGACACGTGTAATCTCATAATCTCTCTTCAATTAGTCTAAAATAATAATGGATTTAAAAACAAAACAGTTACTTGTGCATTTTGCTCTTTAATCGTGTGATGCTTGTTTTACTCCAGGAGATCCTGAAAGCAATTCAGGATGTTACGATCAAGCGAGAAGAGACAAAGAAGAAGATGGAGAAAGAAAAGAAAGAATTCTTGCAGAAAGAGCAGGATCTGAAAGCAGAAATTGAGAAACTCTGTGAGAAAGGCAGAAGGTATTAATATGGAAAATGAAGTAGTATTTTGGGAAGGGAAAAGGTATTGTTTAACCCTGATGTGTACCTGCTTAAGCAAAAGAGGATCACTTTGAACTTTTGGGAAGCAGCGAGTATTGGTGAGCGGTTTTGGACAGACCTGTGTGGTTTTGAATGGATCTACCATGGAGAGAGCGCCTTTTGATTACAGAAAACGTGAGTTTTTGGGCAGCAGGTTGTTGCTTTGCCTGTCAGGTGTATGTGTGGACGGCGCTTGGCAAAGGGAACGTGCAGCTCAGCTCCGTGTGCTGCCGTCTTTCAGAATCCAGAGCCTCTCCGCAGGAGGCAGGAGTGCAGTGCTAAGGGTGGGGTCTCATTGGCCTTTCCAAGTTGTTCTCCTCAAAATCTCCCGTTTCGGTAGGCTACTTGACCATGCCTTGCACCGGATGGTTTGAAAGACTGACTGCTGCCGTCAGGCCTTGCTGTGAGACAGGCTGCGTGCCCTGTGCAGAGAATCTCACTGGGTTCAGGGCAGGTCTAACACAAGCAAAACGCAAATTGTTTGTGGAGATTGGGAGGTTCCTTTGGGTGGTGAATTTGCACTTTTATGGAGCCGTTTTGTCATGTCGTAGAGGTCTGGGTTTTTTGGGATTTTTTTGTTGTTTTTCTTTTTTTTTAAGTATTATTCTGGGGGCTCAGTGATGTTTTTGGGTAAAGCTCCTTTAGTAATGGTTCCAAGTACTCAGCCCGTTTCCCCCTGAGTGAGCAGTTGCGAAGCATGTGTTGTCAGAGTGGCACAGCTCCCTGCGGTGGATTCTGGTTCTACGCCACGGTCTTTGTGCAGTATCATGATACAGCAAAATTTTTGCTCTGGAGGACGTTGGCGGTTGCTTTCAAACGTTTATTGGATGGTGCAGCCCTCAGAGTGTGGTGTTACGTTGGGCGCGCAGCCGTGCCAATATGTTGTTTAAACTTGGGACCTGCGGCGTTAGGGGCTGGGCGATAACACCTTCGCAGCAGCTGACTCCATCTGTCCTTTTTCTCTTGTGCAGGTTGCTGAAAGAGCAGGAGGAGAAGGAAAACAAGATTGCTTCTCTGATTGCAGAGCAGTCTGATGAAAAGTAAGGCTCTTATCTGTTACTGGATTAGTGCTGTTGAATGCCCTTTTCCTTCCAGTCGTTTTGCTTTGGAGTGAATCTGATGCTTCTGGTGGGTTAGGCTAGAGAGAGCGGTCTCACGGTGCTGTCCACTTAGGCGCTCTAAAGGTTTTATCTCCTCTTCCGGCAGGCTGGTGCCCCGCTCTCTCCATTAAATCCTCTTTTATCCTGGTCACAAACAGGCTTCTAGATCCTTGTGACATAAAGATCCCGTAAGATTAGAGTTTATGCTCAGTGGATTGACTCGGCTTGTAAGTGCTACCTCTGATTCAATTTCCACTTCCCAGAATTAGGGCAACCCTATTTCTCTGTCCGTTCCCCACAGCTGCCCAACTGCTCTAAACTCTGGGACGCTCGGGTATTTCACAGCTGGGTAGAGAAGCTCCGGTTCCAGGCATGGATGCTCACGTAACGCAGGTGGAAAGGGCCAGCTTTAAACTTCTCCAGGATCAGAACCGCTTAGTTCTGTGTGCTGTCTCAGGATGCTTCCTGGTTCAGACCTGTCCACCCTTCCCTGGAGTTGGACGGTATTTTGCCGGGGGGAATTCCCCTCTCCTCGTTTTGCCCAGGGTGTTTGCACACTGGTTGTTTGCGTGCTCTGTAACAGCTCACTCTCGGGATGGTGACTCACGCAGCCTTGGGATCTGTGGCTGGTGTCATGGTCGGGAAGCTGTCGATCTTCTACGGTTCCACCCCATCCAGAGCTACCGGGATCGATCGGTTTTGTGGGAGTTTGTCAGCTCTCCTGTTCCATGCCATTGCAGCGCCTAAACCTAAGCAGGCTCGTTCTCTTTCTGTCCGCAGGCAGCTGTGGGAGATGGAGCTGGATAAACTGAAGAACCAGCACAATGAAATCAACAGGAACATTCTGGAGGAGACAGAACGGGCCTGGAAAGCAGAGGTTAGTAGGTGACTCCTTGCTCGCAAAGCAGTTGTTGAAGAGGGTCTTCGTGAGATTCCAGGTTGCTAATGAATAGTTATGTGAAATTAGGAGCAGTTGAGGATAAGGCTAAGTCCCCCTCTTTGGGGGACAAGAGAAGGCGTAAGCAAGTATCGGTGCAGTAAACGTTAGTCGGGAGCGGTGCCCCAGTGCACGAGGCATGGTGCTTAGTGAAGGGGTTACATTCTGGCAGCATGAAACAAGGGACTACAAAAACTGCTCTTCATGTGGGGCCTCTGTCTGCTAGATCCTCTCCCTGGAGAGCCGAAAGGAGCTGCTGGTGTTGAAACTAGAAGAAGCAGAAAAGGAAGCAGAGCTGCACCTCACCTACCTCAAGTAAGTCCTTGTAGTCTCAGAAACGGCGGGATAACTCGGCTGTCCCTACGTGCCCATTTCCTTTTCCTCAGCTTACGCTGCAGGTTTGACTGAAATAGCTCAAGGTGTCCTGTGGCTGTCTTATTAAAATAAAGTCACTCAGTCATGTCACAAAACAAGGGCTCTGCGCATTCCCCGTTCTGTCCATCTGCTGAACACGTGCCGTGCTCTACACCGAGTGCTGTAGGCACAGCGTTGACTGTGGTGGCCGTGTCTCTGTCCGCCAGATCAGTCCATGCTCTGGTAGCACCACGCGCTCTCCTCTTGCGGGGTTCCTCGCGTGGGTGTGAGCCCTTCTTCCCGCCCAGCCGGAGCAGAGGAGCCCGATGGGGGAAGGCAGGAGGGTGTGGGGTGGTAGTTGCTCCCACTTTGCTGGAGCGAGAGCACAGTTGCAAGTGGGAAAGTTTAGTTGTGCTTGCAGGTCTGCACCGCCCACGCTGGAGACGATGAGGCCAAAGCAAGAGTGGGAGATGAGGCTGAACAGGATACGAATGACCAAGGAGAGTGTCCGAGTAAGTTCCTGCCGGACGGCCCCCAGCCTAACGGCGAGCAGTTCTTTGCATTGACGCTACTTCGCATGCTCAGTTTCAACCCTCTTTGGGAGAGGACCAAGATCCATAAAAAGCCGTGTGCCCCAAAGCACGGCACAGTCGCTCTGCCTTTGCGAGCAGCTGCAGAGATTTTCTGCTTGTCTCTTCAGGCTCACGCGTGTGGACATGAACGCAGCGTGTTGGGTTAATTGCAGAGGCGGTTACTCTGTTTCTCCCTCCAGGTCCTTTTTCATTCTCTTGACTCCTGTGGAACTAAACTGTGTCTGCTTCAGGGCCTGTAACCGTTCCAGGGCTGAGAATGCTCTGGCCAGGCAGGGAAAGCTGCCTGTTCTAGGCACGCAGTGCCCAAAACTTCCTCAGGTGGAGGAGGCTTTGATAAATGCCTCTGTTTTCCTTCCTCTGCTAGGATCAGTTCAACGACCACATTCAGATGGTGAGAAATGGAACAAAGCTGAGCAGCCTCCCACAGATCCCAACCCCAACGCTGCCACCTCCGCCCTCAGAAGTGAGTGCCTCTCCAGCCTCACGAATACAAGCTGTCACTGCCGGGAGGTTGCTGTGAGGCCCTGGGGACAGCCTGCGCGCTGCCCTGTAGCTGGCACTGCCCGTGCTTTGTGCATTGAAGGAGGCTGTGTGGGATTGTGTTTTCTGGAGCCCTGTGCTTCTGCCCTGTCCTTCTGGGCTTGCCTGCTGTGCCTGGAGAGGAGGGGAAGGGTCTTTCCCTTGCCTGCGGTTCAGCCCACCTCCTGTCTGGCTGGGGAGGGGGGCACTCAGCTCTGCTTTCAGATGGGCTTATTCTAACCAGCCTTTTCTTCTCCCCCTGTTTTTCTTTCTCAGACAGATTTCATGCTGACGGCATTCCAGCCCAACCCATCCCTTACGCCCAGGCTCCCGTTTCCCATCGGACCAGTTCCCGTTCCCATGGTCATGCCAAGTGCCGATCCTCGGGCACTCTCTTTTCCTCTCCTGAACCCTGCGATCTCCAGGCCCAACCAGCCTTCCCCGCCGCTGCCTGCTTCCCAAGGAAGAAACAGCCCAGTAGTGGCATCGCTTATTGGCACGCACAGCCCTCACATGACTCCCGCTGCCTCCATCCCTCCGCCGCCGGGCCTGGGAGGAGTTAACGTCACTCCAGAGTTTCACAGGCTGCAGCCAGCCGATAAGCTGGAAAAGCTGCTGGAGAAGTTGTTGACTCGGTTTCCACAGTGCAACAAGTAAGCGTCTCTCGCCTTGACCTTCCCCGAGAGTGAAGACTCGTGTGTGGGACATGAGCTGGGGTGAGGGGGAGTGGAGCTCGTTTTGGCGCTTGTGGGGTCTGGAGGGAGTGAGGGAAGCCTGAAGGTGAGGAGCAAAGTCTGGGCGCTCTCTGTCGGGTTTGCCGTAGCACTGGGAATGAGGAACGTTTGGAGCTTTGTCTAAAGGACAGCGGTGGTAGCTGAGCACAGCCAAGAGCACGCAACATGCGGCGCCGCCTCAGGCGAGTCCTTCAGCCTCCGCGGTGGGTGCCGCATCCTGCCTGCACGGCAGGTGGGCGCTGTCTCTCGTTCCAGCTGGGGTTTCCCCGCTCTTTCCCCAGCATTTTGAGGATGGAAGCTCCCTCAGCGTATGATTCCCTTCATTTTAGACAGTAGACGGTTGAGAGCACGCACTCCTTTGCTGTGATACGGGCTTGCCCTGGGGCTGGGGTGGCTGGTTGACCGGGGGCGGTGCTGCAGGGCCTTTGATGGAGGGTCCTGGTCCATGGGGGCCGCTCGGCTCGCTGGCCGTGGCTGGGAGCTGTTAGCAGTCTGCTGTCCCTGCAGGGCCCAGCTCACCAACATACTGCAGCAGATCAAGACTGCTCGGAGGACCATGGCGGGTCTGACCATGGAGGAGCTGAACCAGCTGGTGGCGGCCAAGCTGGCGGAGCAGCAGGAGCGGGCAGCGGCCGGGGCTCAGGTGGGTGAGCGGTGCGGGACCGGTCGGGGCCCACCAGACTCGTCGCGGTGGGCTGCTGGGAAGGAGAGCCTGGGTAGCAGTGAGGAGCTGCGCCTGCTCCCTGGTTCCCCGCAGACTGAGCCGCCCAGGGCTCGCTGCTGGGCCCCGCAGAGCTCAGGCTGTGCGTCAGGCGTGTCCCCTGGGTTCCCCTTTCTGCTGACGGCGGGAGCAGTTTTCCCCGAGGTGACGTGGGGTAACACGGCTGTGCTTTCCTGCTGAGCGTTTCTGATGTGCCTCGTTTGCCTTGCTGCAGCCTCTCAGTCGAATCAGAGCCCCCATGTTCTCTGCTCCGCTGCCTCAGATCAGCACGCCCATGTTCCTGCCCCCAGCCCAGGTGGCTTACCCTGGAACAGCGTCACATGTAAGGCATTTTGGCTTTCCCAGAGCACTTCACCATGCCCGGGGAAAGCGGAGGGAGGGAGCCCTTCTGAGAAGTGCGCCGGTGAAGCTGGGACCTCTCTCCTCATGCAGCTACTCGGGCTGGTGAGGTAGAAGGGGAGGGTTATGGGCAGGGCTCCTTTGTGCTCCCCATTGAGGGAGAGGGGAACGGCTGCAAGAGAGGTGGCAGAGGCTCTAACGTCATGGGATGGCTGTGTGCGGAGGGAGGATCGGGCAAACTGGCCCCTGGCTGCTGCTGGCGGGACGAGTGGCTGGAATGTGGAGTATGTGGTCTGAGCTGGGGTGTCTGACTCGTGTCTGTCTCCTTTCTGTTCCCTCGCGGCTCGTCCCAGACCCCGGCTGCCTGTAAGCTGTGTCTAATGTGCCAGAAGCTCGTGCAGCCCGGTGACCTTCACCCCATGGCGTGCTCGCACGTGCTGCACAAGGAGGTGAGTGTGTTTCCCCACTGTGTGCCGCTCTTGGGTTCCTCGTAATGGTTCCTAGTGCCAATTCTCTTCCGTGGGCCCTGGGCACGTGTAGCGAGTCCCTGTTATACTGAGATCTTGCCAGGAGAACGGTACGATCAATAAACAACAACTCTTCATCCTGTCATCCTCCCTTTCCTTGCTGGGCCGCTCTGAGTGGCCGTTTGGTGGCGGCTTTGGGAACAGACTGTCCTTATTCCATCCTCCGAGCCTGTGCTCCTTGCTGGGAGCGTTAGGTCCTGGCCTTTTGCCTTCTTGGAGCAGGACAGTCTGGGAGGATCTGTAGAATACAGGGCGATGGAGAGAGCTGCCACCGTCGCCCAGGTGTCTGGGCACTGTGTGTCTGTGCACAGGAGCTCTTGGGAAGAGGAGGAGCCTTCTCATCCCGCAGTGCTGGCCCCAAATCCCTGTGGGGCCTCCAGCAACTGCCAAGGAAATGGAAAACCATGCATTGAGGAGGGCCTGGTGATCCTGCTAGGTTGAAGAGGGCTCCCTCCGCGTGGCGACCTTTTGATGGAGGCTGTCTCTAAGGAGCAAAAGAAACCATCCCTTAAAATGAGTGCTCGTGCCAGCACTCTTCTGGAAAAGTAGCGCCACGCTATGTTCACAGCGCCTTTGAGTTGTGCCTGTGGCTCTTGACTAATTCTCTCTCTTCCAGTGCATCAAATTCTGGGCACAAACCAACACAAATGACACTTGCCCCTTTTGCCCAAGTCTCAAATGACGGCTACTCGAACAAAGCGGTCCCACACGAGGAGTTGCTGTGAATAGACAGGATCAGTTCTAAGATTTCTACAGTTCTATATTTATACGACCATGTATACACATGTACATTTTTATTATATAGGTAATGGTGTGTATAGAAAGTCTGTATACATACAAATTCATAAATAAAGTGTGTATATTATGCAGTGATTTGGTGCTGCTCCTTATTTCTTAGTTCGCAGCCTGGCTGGCTTCCTTTGGAAGGGGCGTTACAGAGCGTAACCTGCTGGGATGCTAGTGGCTGCTTTAACTACCTCTTCCGCAGAGCTTCCAGCCGCTCCTTCTCCGGGGCCGATGATGCTCCCAGCAGCTCCGCGCTTGCTGCAAACCGTTCCCCTTGGCAGGACACCTCACCGCCCCGCGGTCCCGTCCCCTGCCCCGTCTGTCACACGGCAATTACCCTCTTAGCAATGAGCAGGTTGCAGATGCCGAGCATTTTTTGTGGTCTTTTTTTAATGTAATAATAATTTACCGTGTTAACATTCATTGTTCTTACATAGACAATAGGTTACAGAGTACTGGAGTCTACAGCGACAGCCTGCCGGAACCGTCCCCGTCCCCCTCTGGCGGGGCAGGGCTCCGCGCACCTTCACCTGCGGTTCCCTGCTGTAACTCCGGGCACAGGGGGGGGAGCACTCGGGAACGAACCGGAGCGAACGGATTCGGCTGCACTGCAGCTCGGGATAACCAACCTGTCGCGGTTCCTAGTTTCCCCTCTCCTGCACTTCCTCCTCAAGCACGGGCTGACACGCCAACACCTTCTCCGTGGATTTCGGTGGGAGTGCGAGGTGCTCAGCACCACTTAAAATCTTGCACTTACTCTGTAAAATTTTTTCCCCCCCTTACTTGCAATCTGCGGCACAAATTCAGCACTGCTGAGGCAGCCCTGCCTCGGGGTTGGTCAGTGCAAGCGCTGCCCGGGTGCAGCACGCCTGAATCTGGCCACAGCCCGAATCTTCCTACACGCACGCGCGCGCTTGCCAGCGTGTTTTAAGGCAGTGGTCCACAACAGTCTCTGGGGTCCTGGGGGGGTCCTGGGGGCGTGCTGGGCAGGCACGAGGCTGCGGATGGAGGTCTGTGCGCGCTCTGCCATTGCATAGCGTTGCCCTCTTGCGCCGGAGCGGACTCGCTGGATGCTTGCCGTTTTGGAGCAAGGCACGGGAACGGGGCACTAGCAGTGAGTGGGACAGTTTGGGGGTGCGTGGGACGGGCTGTTGTGGCGGTGCCCAGTGCTAGGGCTGGCTTCCCTCTCCTACCCTGCGTGTTTCCCCCTCCTGCCTCGCGTGCTGGCTCCCTCACTGTTCCCAGAAATACTTAGCTGCAGGATTTAGTTAACAGGCTTTGTGCTCAGCGATCGCTGCAGAGCCGCCCCTGTCCCCACCTGAACCGGTACCCTGGCTCTGGCACCGCAGGCAGCCCCCTCTTTTGCTCGTGGAGGAACGTTGCCTTTTCATGGGCGAGTCTCGGTTTTCCGAACGACGCGCTTTCCTGTCCAGGCTGGAGGCAGAGAAGTAAGGACACAGCACGGTGGCTGCAAGCTCAAGGGCGTCCGCCCCAGGGAAGGGAGAAGGTGAGCCTGCAGCCCCCTCTCCCTGGGGCAGGACGAGCTGCGGCAGGCGGGGAGAAGGGGAGGGTCGTCCTTATGTACTGGGAAATCCTCCCTTTGCCAGAGGAACACCATGAGGACAGAAGCAGCTCTTGCGCTCGATGTCCTTTGGGCTTGTGAACCACTGCTCTGCGTGCCCCAGCCCTGCCCTCCTGCGCCCCTCCACACTGTCACCTCCTCTGAAACCACCTCGGGCCACCTCTGAGCCATAAAGTGCTTCCGCCCGAGCACGCCGCTGCCGAGCAAGCCCTGGCCTGGGGTTGTGGCCAAGGGCCTAGGACTAAGCAGAAGGATAAAAATATTTTTAAAAAATCAACAAAACAGAACAGGACCAAACCCCCTAATGTTGGGTTTAGAACAGTGGCTTTCAGCGCTAGAATTAAAAATATAGATATATGTATATATTGTACAAGTGAGAAGCGACCGTTATTTGTACACCTGTGTGCGGTGTGGGACCTGCTATATACACGCTCTGATTCTGCGCAGCTGCACTACCGGTGACTCGCATTATAAAAAAAAAAAAAAGAAGAAATAAATACAACCATGTGTTTAAAAAATAATAAATGCTGCAGTCCCCACTGCCGCCGCCTGCCCCCACGCCGCCGGGGTGTCTCACGCCTCGGGAGCGGGAGCGCAGCCGCGGCCAGGACGCACGGACTCGTGGATGGAGCGGAGGAGCCCCCGCGCCGAGGGACGCGACGTGCCGGCGGTGAGGCAGGGCAGGGGCTGCAGGCGGGGGCCGGCCGGGCGCTGGCTCCCCTATGGCTTTCGAAGGGACGGGCGGGCTGGGGAGCAGTCGGCACCGGCGCTGGGTACTCCGCTCTCTCCTGGCGCACGGTTTCTGCATGTAGCAGGCTGTGCAGTGCTTGTGGGGGACGCCGCTGCCTTCCCTCCCCGGGCAGCCCCTGTCCCCGCGCCGGGAGGCTGCCTTCCCCAGGGCAGGAGGGCAGCAGCCAGCGGCTTCTCCATGGCAGGCGCCATTGATGCTGGAAGGGAGGTGAGGCAGGTTCCCGAGCCCTGGGGACGTGGCGAGTGGCAGCGGAGCGGGGAGAGGATGGGTGCCGGCTCCTGCCTGTCCCGGGGGGCAGCGGGGAGGGCAGGGTGGGCGCAGGGAAGGACAGTTTGGCGGGGCAGAGGAAATGCCATGGCAAATGTTAGAGCGAGCGGTGTACGGGGGAGCAGGAGGATGGGAGGGAAAGCCCTGGCTCTGGCTGCTCCTGTCCCGGGCCGCCCCAGGCTGGCCCTGCGTCTCTCTAAACAGCCCGGGGCTGGGGACGGGAGGCTCTGGAGATGGGAACGGGGGAGTCGGGCTGGGGCAGGCGTCCCGCGCGGGGAGGGAAGGCATGGCCGCAGCATGCATGCACGCACGCACAGCTCCCTGCATGGAGAGCCTGGCCCGGCGGCTTCCCGGCAGGGCGGGCTGAGACGGGCGGCGGCACAGGGACGGAGGGACACGGGGGACAGGCAGGGGATGGCTCGGCGGCATGACTCCGTCAAACTTGGCAGGGCTGGGCAGGAGAGCCTGGGACAGCCCGGCGCGCCCTGGTGCCGCAGCAGAGATGCTCCCCCCAGCCCCCAGGACAGGGTCGCTGCGCTCTCACCCCTCCCCAGCTGCCAGGCTCCTTCTGCAGGTCCCAGACGAACACAGGCCAGGGCTGGGGCTCCCATGGGCACCGAGTCCCCCAGCGCCAGGAGGACCTGGGCTGGGGGTCTGAGGTCCCCGCGCTGCCTCCACGCTCCAGCCCCCGGAGAAAGGACCTACCTCTCCCTGCCCTGCTGCCTCACCTGCGGCCCCCGGGGCCGCCCCCACGCTCCGCCATCACTTCAGCAAGGATATGTCATCGGCAAAGTCGTCGTGGTCCCGCCGCAGGCAGTGGAAGCAGCGCCACTGGAACACCATGAGGCAGAGGGGCAGCATGAAGAGGGCGCAGATGGCTGCCATGACATAGGCGATGGTCATCAGGGTGGACTCGTCCGTCTGCGGGATGTTGTAGCCACAGTCCTCCATGTTGGAGTGCAGGTAGGGACCCTCCACTGCCGCCGTCCGAAACTCGTCATGCACTGTGGGCAAGAGAAGGCAGGGCTCTGGCCACCACGTCCCCTCCGCCACTCCCTCCCTCCGCGCCCAGCCCTCACCGTGGCAGGCGCTGACAGCGAAGCCGATGCGCTTGCGGGCACGGTCGAAGACCACGTAGAAGCCCTCCATGATAACGGCACCCATGACCGTGCCCGTGGAGGACTGGGAGATGGCAAACTTGTAGCAGTCGTCCTGAGAGGTGGCCACGTCCTCCACCGGGCGCAGGTATTGCTGCAGGAAGAGAGGGGCTGTCAGGAATGGGGACGGGGGCCAAGCTTTGCCCACCCAGCGCGGTCCTGCCCAGGCGACCAGCTCCAGCCCGCTCTCCAGCTCGGCTCCGGGCAGGGTCTGGCCCGGCCACGCTCACCTGGGGCAGGATGGTGATCCGGAAGGACTGGTTGGTGGCCTCCCCCATCAGGTAGAGGGACAGGACCGGGAAGATGTGCCAGGGGGTGGTGCCGACCTGCCAGCAAACCAGCTGCTCCCCCAGCCAGAAGCCATCTGGGAACTTCTCCGTCTGCCGGAGGGAGGGGGGAGGTGAGCGGGGCCATGCCGGGCAGGCAGCAGAGATGCTCAGGCTGGTGACAGGCAGCCATGCTGCCCGCAGCCCCACGCTGGCCCTGGGGACGTGCCCACGGTGGGCAGGGATGGGTTTCACTGACCGAAGAAGCCGTTTTGATGGATTTCACCGCAGCCTCGAACACCTTCTTTGGCAGCCTGAGGTTGGTGGTCCCGCTGTCCACGATACTCTTGTCATAGTTGTACTGGGGGCAGAAGAGGAGGAGTGACCCGGGCGCGAGGCCCCAGCCCCGCTCCCCTCCCGATCTCCTTCAGCTCGAAGGCGGACGCCTCCGGCAGCAGCAACGAAGCAGTGCCCCGCAGGGCAGGCTCCCCCGCCGCCCCCTCACCTCTTTGCAGTCCATGTTCAGGTCCTGCCCGTTGACCTCCAGCTTGACGATGATGACCTCGTAGTACCACTCCTTCCGGATGGGCGTGTACCAGATGTCACCCACGTACAGCGAGCGGTCGATGCCACCAATGATCTGCAGCAGAGACAGAAAGGCGCTGCCACCCCACGCTGCCAGCTCCGGCCAGGCACGTCCCCCCCGGGCAGCCCCACCACCTCCCCGCGGCCTGCGGAGCGCTCACCATGCTGCCCCCCACCGACGCCACGGTCTCCGTCTCGTTGGGCGAGAAGCCTGCCCCGCAAAGCTGGAGGGAGAAGATGTTGGGCACCCGGGTCTGCTTCACCAGGGAGTCAAAGAAGGGCTCCAGGCTGTCGTCGGGCTGGCAGGAGGAGAAAGCAGAGGCAGGACAGGGATGTGTCAGCGCTACCCCTTCTCCAGGGGCTTCCCGTGCCCAGGGGAGCTCCCCTTGCCGGGACCGCTGTGCCCCAGGGATCCTGGCTCTGCGTGCTGTTGGAGCAGGGCTCAAGGTCACCAGCACGGCTGCAAGCTGGGCCCCGAGGACCGAGTGGAGGCAAGGAGAGAGGGAATCGAACCCTGCTGGGACGGGGTGCCCCCCCCTGCCGGCAGGGCCAGGCTGAGCCGGTGCCCGGAGGGCTGTGAGCAGGACTCACCCGGGCGATCTCGGCGTACGCCAACCCCAGGATCCCTTCCCAGTTGGAGCCGTTGATGAAGAATTTGTCCGACTCGGTGATGGCAGCGATGTTGGCTCTGACGGTGACGTTGGGGCCGTGGGGGATGGTGACGAGGTCGGTGCCCAGTTCCCCTTCCCACTTGCCCTGGGTGTAGGGCACATACACACCCTTCCGCAGGTCACGGTAGGTGCTGGACCTGCAACGGCGTCGAAGAGCCAGAGTAAGAGCGGTGTGGAGGAGGAGTGGGTGCCCACACGCTGGGTGGCAGTGGGAGCGCACGCACGCACAGCCCAGCATTTGCAAGCGTGGAGGCGTGCCTGTCCCGCAGAGCCGGGTGGCTGTGCAAGCACGGCGCACTTCTCCACGCATGTGGCTGTTGGGAGCCCCGCCACGCGTCGGTGAGGCACCAGGACGGCTCCTCGCAGCCTGGGCAAGGCTGTCACAGGGTGTGCAGGGGACAAGCCCAGCTGTTGTTTGCCATGCACAACGGCCAGAGGCCTAGATACCATCTTAAATGTTCTGGGAGGGTGGACAGGCGGCCGAGGGCTCCCTCTTTCTCCTGGCACAGAAGGGGCCGTGTGGACCCAGCCATCCTGGAGGCTGGAGGTACCTGGCAGGGTCTGGCCAGACCCCCAGCAAGAAGGGGCACCATCCCTTGGTGGGGCCAGGGCTGTGTCATGGGCACACGAAGCGGTGGCTGTGCTCTCTGCGTCCCCCCAGCATACTCACAGCTGCCGCTGGTAGTATCTCCGGAGGAAGGGGTGAGGCGCGGCTCCCACTGCGAAGTTACTGCTCCCCGTGTCCACCAGGATATTCAGCTGGAGAAGGAAGAGACAGGGAAGCTCGTCACTGCAGTGGGACCCTGTACCATCCGCCCAGCTCTGTCTGCCACCGCAGGTGAGTGACACCTTTTCTGTCCCCATGCCGGGCACGTGGTGGCTGCTGCACCGTGTGCTTCCCAGGGAGCCACGGCTCTCCATCCCCATCTGGGCAGCCAGCCTGGCTCTGCCCTCCCGCCCAGGGCCAGGGCTTGCCCCGCTCGCCTCTGCCCGGCACCTGGACCCTCTGCCAGCCCCACTGTCAGGCTGGCAGGGCTCAGCCCACCCTATGTGGGCATGGGGACAGGCAGAGGCAGGGCAGGGAGGCTGCCCTGGTGCCTGCTGCGTCTGGGAATGCCCAGGAGGCGGGAAGGATGCTGCACAGCATCGCAGAGCCCCGAGCTGAGCAGGGTCCCTCTTTTGCCGTGTCTGGCGACAGCTCAGAGACGCTGCGAGAGGACGCAGTGGTGGAGCGGGAGTCAGCGACATCAGGGTGCTGCATGAAAAGCAAACATCGTCCGGCACCGTGCAAACAGAGAGTGTGCTCTCCTCTCAGCCCTGCCTGGCCTCAACCCCTGCGCCCAGTGCCTGAACCCGCAGGCAGGATTCGGCAAGCACCCGGCAGGGCGTCGTGGGGCCGGAGGGAGCAGCAGCAAGACGGGGTGCCCAGGCTCCCCTTGCCAGCAAACCTAATTTGCTCGCAAAGCTGGTCGGAAGGATTGATGGTACACAAGCCAACGCGGACCGCTGGGTCTGCTAATCGGCCATCCATATGCTGAGCTCTGATCCTGATTCATTTCTGCCTGTGCGCTGGATTACCGGCTCACTGGCAGGGTTTGGCAAACGTCCCGCCGGCGGGGCCGGGAGCGGGCTAGCTGGACCCTGCCCCCAGCTGAACACTGCCTGCGGCCCCTCTGCCACGCGAGGGGCAGCGTGGGGATGGCCAGGGTGGCAGCGGGGCTCCGGAAGGCTCCCGGCCACGCTGGGGGGCAGAGCTGCGGGCTGAGCTCTGACCTCCAGCCCTGGGGGCGCCTCACCAGCACCGCCCCAGCCCGCAGCACGCCAGGGCTTCGGCCCTTAATCTGCGGGGTCAGAGGGGAGAGGAAGGAGGCTAATGCGCTTGTGCTAATCGCAAAAGCTCTGGGCTACAGCTGCCAGAGTTTTCTCCATGGCCTGCTGACAGGGGCTGGCTGCAGACACCGTGTCCTGGGTTCCCCTTGCCCCAGCCCTGCCACCCTGCCCGTTGTCGCTGTGCTGCGCTGGGGGACAGGTCTCCCCGGAAGGGAGCCAGGCTGGCTTCTTACCTACGGGAACAGTTCTGCCACGGGTAAAGATCAGAGCGGCACATTCACCCTTCCAATATCCCCCTCGGGTGAGTGCCAAGAGCTGCCGGGGCAGCTCAGCACCCGCTGCGCAGCCTGACCTTCCCCTGGCAACCCGGCACCTGCAGCCGCCGCCGCTGCGCCCGGCCGTTCCCGGGGCCGTTCTGTTTGATCAGTCATTAGGGACCATCTGCTCCACACAGCGCATCTTCAGTACCCCAAGGAGACGGGTTTCCCTGGAGAAAGACCTGCCGAGCTGATGCCGCAGGGAGAGGATGCAGGCGGCAGGGAGGATTTTTGCTCTCGCCCGTCCAAGAGCAGCAGTTGTGCCGGGGAAGAGAGACAAGCCGCCGCTACCCAGGCCCTGCATGCAACCCCCCAGCGGCCAGACAGCCCCAACCCCAGCCGTTCCGCGCCAGGCTGGTGGGTACGACATGCATAAGTGATGGTGAGAGCAGTGGCGGGGACCCACACCCCACAGGCGCCATCCTGCTGACGGGGGTCACGCAGAGGACCCCCTGGAGAGGACCTGCATCCTCAAGACTCAGCCCGACCGTTGATTCTGGCCAGGACACGGCACGTGAACCAGCGAGGCCAGGACATGTGCGGCAGGGACGCTGTCTGAAACCCGTCCGCTGCTCCCTGGAAGTGACAGCCCCCCCGGGCACCTCGGCAGAAGCAGTGGCTCTGCGTGGCATGTGCCCTGGGTGCTGTGTGCTGCTCCTGGGGCAGCGAGCCTCAACCAGGTCACAGGGGCACCAAGCCTTCGCTATTTGTCCCAAAGCACCAGCTCCCAGTGCTCGGCTCCCACCCTATTCCCCGTCTATTTATGAATCAGCCGGTCCTGGGGAGCCTGGCATGAGCGTGCAGCAAAACCAACATGCAAAGGGACATGGAGCGTGAGAGCTGACGGCGACTTCGCAGTGCAGCACAGCTCAGAAACAAAATTAAAGCGCCACAGAATAAAGAAACCTCTTTGCCAGCACCAGGAAGGTGAGAGGAAAGGTGAGGAGGGAGATGGGCAGCACGCGTGCCTTTCAGAAGGATGCACGCACCCCCACAGAGAAACCCCCTCCTTGCTCCCCGATTTCCTGCATATGCACAGCCATACTCTTCCATGTGAATCTTTTAATTCCATTACAACGCCTGGAGGGACTGTGCTCCAGCGCACACACACGCGCGCACGCACCACGTTTGCATTTGGAAGGAGTCCAAGGCTGGAAGATGCTGCCCAAAAGGGTGACTGGCTCCGAAATGCACGAGTGCCTGGAAACAGGTGGTTTGCATGGAAATTATCTGGCAGCTGCAACACGTGGCAGATCCCAGGCAAAAGATGATGAAATCCCATTTAAAACTAGGGTTTAGACATAATCTCCTCCCTTTTTCCCTAAACACACCCCGGAGAGTAGAGAATAAAGCCCAGGCACACAGGGACACCACGGAACCGAGACACCCGATTTCTGTATCACCCCCCTGTCCGCAGTTCACGTCTCGCTGGCGTCGCTGTCTCCTGCCACGTGTGCGGAGCCGTGCTAGGCACCCAGGACGGAGCCAGCTCATGGGGAAAAGCCAGCCTTCCCTTCAGAGTCTGCGTGGGCGCTGGCTGTTTTGGCAGCCCCAGCGTACGTGGTGGGTGGCAGGTGCGTGGGAGCAACGTGGGCCCTCTGGTACCGAGCTGGCCCCCGCCACCTCGTGGGCCACACTGGCTGCTGACGGTGGTTGGTACGAGCGTATGGGCGCAAAAGGATTCGGCAGCAGGAACCTCCACAATCTCACCCAGAAAAGAAGGGGGGAGCTGGTCCGCCCTGGGCACATGTCCCTCGGCACCCATCCCGCCCCCAGCGCACAGGCAGACAGTGCCACGCGTGTGAGCTGGGCAGCGCAGCTCCCAGGACACGGGGGACACCGAGGAAAAGATGGAGCAGGAGCAGGGCGTGGTGATGCACCAGCTCCAGCTCTGCCTGCCCTTTCTGTCCCCGGCTCCTGCCCGCTGTCCCCCGACTCCTGCGCAGCGACGACCTGCTCGACAGCCCCGAGACAAGCAATCTCGGGAGAACGTGCCCCGGTCAGGAGCGGCATGCGGAGCCGGGCGGGCGGCAGCAGCTGCTGGGGGGAACGTGCCAAGCGTGGCTTCCATCGCGCCTGCATGTGCCCGCTGCCGGCAGGCGCAGGGCCGTGCGGACGGGCACGCCGCTCTCCCGCCCGCTCGCCGCCCACGCAGCTCCTGCCCGGTGGCATCCCCGGGCCGGGGAGGGAGGGATGCAGCCCGGCCCGCCGCCACGCAGCCCCCGGGGGTGTCCACCCGGGTGAGCCGCGAGTGACCTTCGGCGGGTGTCACCAGCCGGCGTCCACCGAGAGCCAACAGAAAGAGCAGCATCACGGGATGGGGGGGCCCGGGAGCGCTGCCCGACAGCGGCAGCCACACGGCAGCCTGGCTCGGCCGCGCAGCCTCCCCTCTGCACCAAACGGCGGGCCCGGAGCGGGACCGCAGCCCCGCTGCAGGCCCGGCCCGGCGGCTCGGCGGCCCCCTCCGCGGCGGGGGAGGGAGCGGAGCCCGCGCCCGCGGGCGGCCCGGCGGCCCCTACCTTCTGCGGGGGGCTGCCCACCGTCATCTCCACGTAGTAGCCCTGCCCGGACTTGCCCCGCAGGTTATCGATCATCTCCACGAAGCTGCCGCCCCGCTCGGCCTCCTCCGGCGCCCGGCGGGCCCGGGGCCCCGCCGGCAGGGCCGCGCCGCCCCGTAACGGCAGCCGGATCCGCGGCGGGGCCGGGCGGGCGCGCAGGGCGGCCGCCCCCAGCCACAGCAGCAGCCAGGGCCAGGCGGCCGCCATCGCCCTCCGCCGCACCGGCGGCTCCCCGCCCCGGAAAGCCCGCCCGCCTCCGCCGCGCCGCCCGCCCGCCCGCCGGCGGAAGCGCTCTCGTCCGCGGCCCGGCCCGGCTCCCCGCTGGCCGGCTGCGGCCCGACCCGGCCCGGCACCGCCGTCTCGCCGCCGTGCTCCTGCCCCCCCCGCGCTGCCGGGCCGGGCCGGGCCGAGCCGGGTGGCGGGCCCGGGCGACGCGTCGCCATGGCAACGCGCGGCGGGACCCGCCCCTCCCGGACTACAGCCCCCGGCAGGCGCCGCCGCACCGCTGACGTCACGCCGCCGGCCATCCCGCTGTCCAATCAGACGTCGGGCCGCCCGCCGTCGGCCAATCCTATTTGTCCCGGGGGTGGGCCGTGCGGTTGCCAGGAGAGCCGGAATCCGGAAGTGGTGCCGGCCCCGGGCAACCCGTGGGCGTCCATGGAAGCAGCGAGCGGGCGGCGGCGGTTCCCCCCGCGGATCCGGCCCGGCCGGAGCCCTCGGTGAGCGGGGCTCGGGCTGGGCAGCCGGCGGGGCCCGGGGTGAGCGTACGGGGCCGGCAGGAGGCGGGGAGGGCCGGAGCGCGGCAGGCGGGGGAGGCCGCCAGGATTAATGGCCGCTGCGGAGATTGGCTTTGCTGAAGAGCGATAAGTACGGAGGGGGCTGAGGGCGGGGGAAGGGGGCAGCGAAGGCTCAGTTTAAGGTAGCGGTGTAGTTGTGCAGAGAGCAACCTCATGAAGTTCACCCAGGGCGAGTGCAGGGTCCTGCACCTGGGGAGGGAATACCCCCTGCACCGGTACAGGTTGGGGCTGACCTGCTGGAGAGCAGCTCTGCAGAGAGACCTGGGGGTCCTGGGGGACAACAGATTGGCCACGAGGCAGCAACGTGCCCTCAGGGCCAAGAGGGCCGATGGTCTCCTGGGGCGCATTCAAAAGAGTGTGGCAGGAGGTGGAGGGAGGTCATCCTCCCGCTCTGCTCTGCCCTGGGGAGGCCGCAACTGGAGCACTGGGTCCAGTTGTGGGATGGCCAGTTCAAGGCAGACAGGGAACTGCTGGAGAGAGTCCAGCAGAGGCCACAAAGGTGATCAAGGGACTGGAGCACCTCTCTGCTGAGGAAAGGCTGAGGGACCTGGGTCTGTTCAGCCTGGAGAAGAGCAGGCTGAGGGGGGATCTCATCAATGCTCATCAACAGCTAAAGGGTGGGTGGCAAGAGGATGGGGCCAGGCTCTTTTTGGTGGTGCCCCACAACAGGACAAGGGGCAACGGGCAGAAACCGGAACATGGGAAACTCCATCTCAACATGAGGGAAAATCTTCTTTCCTGTGAGGGTGCCAGAGCCCTGGCACAGGCTGCCCAGAGAGGTGGTGGAGTCTCCTCCTCTTCCCTGGAGATATTCCAAATGCACCTGGATGTGTTCCTGTCCCACTTGCTCCAGGTGACCCTGCTTTGGCAGGGGGGCTGGATGAGATGATGTCCAGAGGTCCCTTCCAACCCCTGCGATCTGTGATCCTGCTCCAGGTAGTCGATGTTGGTGCGTTAATGATGCCCTCTGCTTGTGCTGACACTGGCATTTGTGCAGCTGCCAGCTTTCTGGGCTGCCAGCGCACATTGCTTCTCATCCACCAACAACCCCAGGTCCTTCTCCTCAGGGCTGCTCCGGAGGTGGGACATCTTAAATTAGAATCCTTTTATAGCTTCTGAAGTGCCCTCTGGGAAGGAGAGAGAGGCCAAGGCAAGCCAGGTGTGGGGAGAAGCTGCCTTGTCCCTGGGCAGTGCTGATTCAGCCCAGGGACTGCTCTCAAAAAGCTGTGCTGTGCTCTGGGAAAACCGCTTTCTCTCTTTCTTTTTTCCCCCTTTCTCATTTCAGCTTATTTTTTGCATCTTTAAAAAGTCCCTGAAGCAAGTGTTCATCTCCTGTGTGGAAGCTTGAAAGCCTGGGGGGGTCTGGTTATGACTTCTGTGCTGCTCCAGCTGTGCCCCCTGTTCCCACAACCCCTATGAAGTGTGTGTGCAAGGTCTTTGATTTGGTTTTGCTGTGCGCTGTGAGCAGAGCTGTGCCCTGTTGTGTGTCGCCCTTCCTTTGGGGTGGCTGGGGCTGTGGGTGTTGTGACTGGTGCAGCTTCGTCCCCCTCGTCCTTGGGGTGGGTGTTGGACTGTGGAGATCTCCTGGCTGTGCGCGGTGCATCCAAGCAGTGCACAGCCCTCAGGTGGGCTCAAGCGCCTTGTTACCAAATGAATAAATCATAAAGCAGAACTAAATGCCAGCAATCCCTACCCTTTTATAGGGGAGGGGTGGGGGGAAACATGCCTGTACATAATGTAATGTTTCTTCCCCTCCCTTTGTGCTGTTAATTCACTTTGAGCTGCTGCCCAGCGCTTTTAGCTGTGTCCTCCTGCCTTTACTGGAATCCATCCGTTCTGGCTGCCTTCGCTCTTTGCCCTTCCCGTCTGCACCCACGCTTGGCCGCCCCAGCGCACCTTGTTCCCCTCCACAGCCCCTGTGCCGAGTTTCCCAGGGCTCTGCCACATGCTGCGTGACGAGGAAGCTTTATTTCTGAGTGCAGGAGATTGTTGTGTTTTTGTGTTGTGACCTTTGTGCTCCCAGGTGCAGGGAGCCATGGCAGGATCTATGATGCGTGTTGGTGACCAGCTCATCCTGGAAGAAAATTATGATGAGACATACATTCCCAGTGAGCAAGGTAACTGATGCCCGTCCTCCTAGGAGCGGTGATAAGGGGTTCAAGCATGCAAGTTACTTCTAGGTGTATTAAGAAAACAGCAACTGGGGAGAGCGTGGGTGGAGAGGGTAGAATAAATGGGATTTCATAGAAGACAGAGCTGAAAAATTAGCTTTTTGGCTGGGAACATAGATGCCGTTTTGCAGTCTGTCTCCCTGCTTTACCAGCCTGGTAGGATGTGCTCACTGACACATGAGGCCGTGCTGTCAGCTTCGTATCAGGATTTCCCAGTGTGCCCATTGCTTTAGCTGAGGAGGTTGGTTTTATTGCGTAGTGCCGGGTGTACAGGTGTAGACCAGCTTCCTCTTCTGTTTTCCTAGAAATCCAGGATTTTGCACGGGAGATCGGGATTGACCCTGAGAAGGAGCCGGAGCTGATATGGCTGGCCAGGGAAGGCATCGTGGCCCCGTTACCACCCGAGTGGAAGCCCTGGTGAGAGCCCTGCCAGCAGCAGTGTCTGTGCCGTTGGATTCCTGGCCTCCCCTGCTGTGTGCTGCCCACGTCGGTGGCAGAGCGGGGTACCAGCTGGCGACGGGGGGCAATGCCACGACAGATGTACTTCCTGTGGATGGGGGGCTCAGGTCTTTTTAGGGTGGTGGAAGAAGGGGAAAGAGAGTTTGGGGAGTTGGATAAGGGCGTGAGCGGTCTCTAGGAGAGCTGCTTCCCCACACTCACGTGTCTTTGGGCTCTTGGAGGTGTCACGTTCCTCTTTGCTGAGCTTAAGGTGATTACGTGAGCCCATAAGAATGTTCTGGTATATTTGTATGTGCTCTTTCATCTTTTCATGCTGTTTTTTTTGCCATACAGCCAAGATATCACTGGTGATATCTATTACTTCAACTTTGCTAACGGCCAGTCCGTGTGGGACCACCCCTGTGACGACCACTACAGAGAGCTTGTCATCCAGGAGCGAGAGAAACTGCTGGCACGTGGCGGCCTGAAGAAGAAAGAGAAGAAGAAGAAGAAAGAAAAGAAAGAGAAGAAAGATAAGAAGGAGAAGCAGTCACTGAAGCGACCCACCGTGAGTAGGCTCTGCTTGCAGTGCTGCTGGGGCGGGCTGAGCGGAGGATGGACAAGTGGCTGTGAATTAGGGGTCTGTGCTGTCACTGCTTTGGCATCGGAACAGCGATCCCCTGACAAGGGATCCTGTCCAGCAGGGTTGTGAGTTTGATGAAAATCCCACAGAAGTGGGGTCACAAACCCACGGAGGTTGGGAAGCTTCCCTTTAGAAGTACACAGGTGGGGCAGGGGTGCCACAGCCCTGGGATGCTATTGCCGAGCAGGATGTGGCACCAGCCTTTGTACCAGCCAAGGATGCTGGTCCTATTCTTAGCAGCAGATATTTGGAGTGCTGGAAAGACTTCCTTCCTTGGAGAGGACAACAAATGGTGTTTATGCAGTGTCCACGCATCTGTTGCTATGATATCCAGGCATTGAACACGGGTTTAGATGTGTGAGGTTAGTCTGCTTTGCCGTTGGTATCTGCAAGCATAACCAAATTCCCTTTATATCCCAAGCGATAGCAAATATCGCTTCCAACAACAACCTTCTGTTGTTGCTCAAGGCATAGACCTCTTCAACTCAGAAAGCCTCTAGCCTTCACTCTCAGCATCTTCTTCTACGCGTATGTATGTAACTTCAAGTGGTGAAAAATTTACACACTTATTTATATACAAAATTGTGTATTAAATAAGTGTTTATTTCTACTTTAGATAGATAAGGGCATACATAGCTATATGTGATATATTTTAGTGATTTGCTAATATTTATCTACTTAGAATATGCAGCCAGGCACTCTCCCTTCAACTTCCTTCTGTCAAATGCCCTCTGCCACTCTGCCCCCCGGCAGGAGAGTCCCGAGCCAGACCCAGATAGCCAGATTAGAGACAAAGGCTGCCTTGCCGATGGCAAAGGGAGACCATCAGACTTAAGTGAATCCAGCAGAATATTTGCAGGCCCGTGGCCAAACAAACTGCCTCCCCTGCTTGTTTCAAAGGTCAGCAGACTATGCCAGATCTTACCTGATGCGGAGAACGCTTTAGAAAAAGGCCCCTCTTCTAGCAGCCTTGATGTAGACATCGACCAGGACCAATACACACCTTTAGAAATGGGAGAAAAGCTTTGTCTTGACTCCTCTGACTCGCAGTCAGATGATTTAGAAGTTAGGCCACCAGTGCAACCTCTGCGTGTGTCAAAGCAATCCTATTCACAAGACTTTGAGAAACTGAAAGCTCTACTAGATGCCTCAGAACACAAAATCCTGCTCTTTGAAGATGAAGAACTGAAAGAAAAGTGGCAGATGAAAGATGTGATGGGTGAGTGTGTCCATAAGCCTGATGATCACTTCTCAGTCAGAGAGAAGTCTACAGGACTGGATGGAGATGGGGGAAGAAGTCCAGGCATATTGCAAGCCAGAGAAAAAGAAAACTTCTACCACGGGAACAATGAAGTGACTCTGCTGGATGTCAGTCCCACAGATGACTGGAGTTTGCAGGAGACAGCTGATATCCCATACGCTCAAGAAGAGCTGAGATCCCACAGCAAGGTATCTGAGAGTAGAAGTAAGAGGAAAGCTCGAGATGGGGCCTTGGGTCAAGCCGTCAGTCTGCACAAGAGCAATGAGACCATCAGCAGACCTGAGAGAGGGGGTTTAAAGCAGATGGAGCTGCTGGACGTAGGAGCAGACATAGAAGTAGACAGTAGCAATGGTATGCTAGAGAGCCGCTCTGCAGTCCCTCACGAGATCACAGGTATACTACCCTGCTTCCAAGGGGTAGATGCAAAGAGAGGAGTCGATGTGGATCCTACATCAAAACATGTGTTTTCATCTGCTAAAAATGGCTGGAGAAGCGAGGAAGGAAGCGGTTTGATATCAGAGCAAGCTCCCAGAGTGTGGGGAGAGAAAGCCGCAGCAGACTTGCAGGAGGAGTGCCAGGGGAGCAAGAGTCTCTGTCAGCACGTGGAAGTGGAGATGACCCAACCCAGAGAAACTGCGGGGAGGTGCGGCAAAGTAGATGTTGGTGAAGGAGCAGGTGGGAATGAGGTAGGACTAAGTCCTTTGATGGCCCTTCCATTATCAACATTTCTGGAGAATCGAGGGTGTGAATTTTTGCTTCTAAGCTCACTTTCAGGAGAAAAGGGGCGAAACTGTCCTGTTGGGGGTCACATATGCAGGTGTGGCATTAATTATAGTGGTTTTCCTGAAGGTCAGGAGGTGGCTTGGAAAAGTCTGTGGTCTTCATTGCGTGGCAAACGCTGCAGAACTGGCACCTCGTGTTAGCTTTGCAAGGACGTGAAGTGCCTTCTGAACTCAACAACAGGCTATGGGCAGTAAATCAAGCGGGATGGCAACATAGAATACAAAAGCATCTTTAATTTTGGCTCTAAGACTTTTTGTAGTAAGCGCACTACAAAGTCAGTCTTTTCTCTAGGGCCCTACAATCTAAATTGAGGGGTGATAGCTTATTCAGATGGTTTTTTGCTTAATTTTGCTTGCTGAATCTCAAGTGCCAGAATGATTGAGTTTGGTTAAGGTGATGTAAGAAACCATAAGTCGCAGCCAGCTCTCCTGCATCCATGGCCAGTACCTTGAGAAATGGACTCTGTTCCCTCTTAAATGAGAGAAAAATGGGGGAAAGTTAGAATCAGCTTTCTCAAACAAAAGAAGGAGTGTTCTCCATGATCACAGGCCATTGTTTTGCAGGCGGGTGCGGTACCGACTTGTCTGAGCACAGTTTAGTCCTTGCACTGCTGCTGCTGTGCTCTTAGGACACCAAAGTAGCTTACAGGTGTGATGGGCCCATCCGTAAACGTAACTTTCTCCTTCCTCTGAATAGCTGGACCATTTGGCTCTGTTTTGCCCAGACTTTTTCCCTTTGCCTATAGCAGGATCCCGCCCTTCGCTGGGAAGAATGTTCCAGGTTGTTTTGTCTTTGTCCATAAGTAATTGCCTCAATTTAATAAGAACTTATCAAATCTCCTGTTCTGGAGGAAAAAAAATGGAACTGAAAGGTCAATGTATGTAATGTTAATGAATTGCTTTGCTCTAGCGTTGCCGGTACCCAGCTGTGGCTCCACCAAATTGCTAGCTCGGGTTTCTAATTACCAGCATGTGGTAGTGCTTGGTTAGCTGATAAGAACTATGACTATAAATACCAAATAAACTGCAAATTATCCTGAAAGTTTTAATTGGCCTGATGGAAGCGAGTTTGTCTTTGTTGAAGGACAGCTAACATTCTCTGCTCCGTGTGTGTAGTTAATGGCCATCTGCAAAAAATAATTAGTTAAGCCCAGAATGTGTGATTTATTCTGTTACCATTGCTGTGGCAGCGACTTGGTGGAAGAAGGATCAGGGGAACATTCATCTCCCTCTCCTCGTCCCTCGGTGTGCGAGTGCGTTCACTGTCTTCAGTTTCTAACCTGGTACAGACAGAGAGTACAGGAGCCGTGACTTCTGAATACGCACGTGCTCCGCTAGAAGCAACAGCGCTTGGCAGCGCCAGCATGCCGCAGCCAAAAGCCTGGCGTGGTTTGCCTCTAGCTTAACCTGTGCAGTGCCTCACAGGGGGAGGCTGCCTGGGTGGGGAATTTTATGAAGCCAAACAGAACGGTCACGTTTCTGGGCGAAGATAACTCGATGTCAGGCACGCGTTGCTCAGAGGTGAGGATGCTGGATGGCTGCCAGGGCTCTTGCTGGGCTTTGGAAGGAGTGGTGCGTTTGGGAGCTTCTCGCGGGTGTGCTGCGGCAGAGCTACTGGTGCAAGGCGAGGAAGCGGCCTGGAGTTCGGTCTAAAAAGAAGTGGTAATTGCAGCTTGTGGAGAGTAGGAGGCTTCTTGTCAGCAGAGTGGTTTCTGCTTCGCTCGTTTCCCACTGCGCGGAGCAGCAGGACACACGGCGGCGAAGCTCCCAGTTCGCTCGTGGTGCGTGATGGTGGGTAGGAGCCTCTCCTGGAGGGCGCTGTGTGCAGGTCCGTGCAGATGTTGGGAGCTCGTGTGGCTCTTGCTGTTCTCTGTGGTTTTGGAGCAATGCCCACTTCTGTTCTGAATCACCTCACTGCTGTCAAGTAAATCGCCCTATTCAGATGGGTCTTTGGAAGACAAAATGTGAGAGTAAATCAAACTGCTGTCCTTACGTGTCCCACGTGCTGGTGGTCGCTGGGTGTGGGGTCTCACGAGCAGCTTTTGGGGGGTGGTGGGCTCGGTATCAGGAGCCAGTGCTTGCAGGGGGGAGGGCGTTCACCCGTGCCCTCCTGTCAGCAAGTCCCTTCTGCGCGCTCAGCCCTCAGGCACCCAGCTTGCCCCCGTCCAGCCGCCCCTGGGGACCCTCGCTCCGCTGCGTGGCCTCGCAGCGTCTCCGGCCGGCATCCTTCGTGGGTCCCTGAACTCAGACCTGGGGAGCTCGGTGGACTCCAGCCTTGTGGCCAAAGGAGGAACGCAGGTAAGGCTCCGTCTTCTCCGGGAACGTGCCCTGGGAAGCACGCTCTGCGGAAGGTCACAGGCATGGTGATACTTAGAAGCTTAAATGGCAGAATTCGTGATTTCTCATCAGTTTTGAAATACTTCTGTCTGTTAAAAAACCACTTCCCTACTCTGTCTCTCACTATATTTCTTCTCTTTTGCTATTTCTAGGGAGCCCAGTGCTAAATTTATGCTGAGCTTTATTCTGCTATGTTTAGCAGATTTAAAGAAATAATTGCTTTGATTGTTGTTGGGGGAGGGGGGAAGTTTAAGTTCATTTAGTAGAACTTTGATTTGTCTCCAAATGAAGCATAACATACAGTATAGATAATATATTCTAATAAATATTTTCACTCAGCTATTTGCTGAGAGTAAAAAAAGTAAAGAACAATTTTCTGGATGAATGTAAGATTGGCAATCATGTCAATGATTATTTACAGAATGTGACCTTTGGGTCAACAAAACAAATGCGTTTAGTGGTAACAAATTGATCTTTTACAGGAAAAGAAAACAACATATGTGCAAAACATTATACAAATCAACACCTTCACTGAAGGTTTTCTTCTTGCTGAGTTAAGTCTTGTCACTGGTGATTTCAAACGCTTTGTTTTGTTATGGTCTTGACTGAGTTGGTGTTTTGAGGCCCAGGCAGGTTTTGCGGACGTGCTCCTGTAGGACAGGAGCCCCTCTGGTGTAAGGGAAAGCATGGCCTCGTCAAGAATACGTCACCTCCCAGCTGGACGTGGCCCTGCAGAGCAAGGGCAGCAGCGTAATCCTGAGCACCTTCGCAGGATTCAGCAGCTTCCCTGCCACTGGCTGGTGTCTCGGTGGGTTTGTCTCCCCTCTCTCTTCGTTTGTCCTCTCACTTCCCTCTCTCTCCGACCTCGCAGCCTGCAGAGACCTGTAAGCCCAGCAGCCAGACCAAGACCTTGCTGGGCTTGGTCTGCGAAGAGAAGAGTTCCTTGAGCACAGCGGCTCTGGATAAAGGGAGGAACGAAGAGGAAGAAAGCGAGAATGAGGTAGTTGGTATGCCTTGGCTCTGAACTCGTGTCGTTAGCCGTAGTGCATGAAGCCTCAAGGAATGAAAAACTGATGCTCCCCTGGTAATGGCTGACTGACCGTGGCAGTTCCATTTGAGTCTGGGCCTTAATTTGTGCTCTGTTTCCTCTGTGTTCCTTGGTCGCCAAAAAGCATCTAATCCTATTTTCTCATGGTACTCCCTAGAAATCAATGTCTGTCACAACGTATTGTCCAGAACGAATTGGCCGTAGGCTTATTGCCTCGGTGTATCGCTGTGGCTCTGCTGCCTTATTTCACTGGTTAGGAACCCCCAGTCCCTCCAGCGTGGCCTGTGGGATTGCAGGGGTCAGAACTCAGTGTTGGCCATCTCCTTTTTTAATCCCTTTAGAGTCTCCATGGGACAGCAAGACTGTTCAAAAACCTGCACATGGATGTCAGCGCCCTGGGAGGCAGCTTTGGCTCGGAGGTAAGACGGCGGGAGATGTGAGACGGGCAGCAGAGGAGCTGCGGCACTGCCCAGCGCGAGTGCAGGAGAGGTGCCAGAGGGACGGGTTTCGTGTGTTATTTAGGAGCAGGAGTAACCTGGAGCAGGCGGTTGGAGAGGAAGCACAGCAGCAGCGCTGGGGGAGTGTATGGGAAGGCAGGTGCAGTCCGCAGGGCACGGCGGTGTGGGTGTCCAAGGCAGGTTTGTGCTTGAAGGAGGATGCTTGCGGTTCGGTAGATGGGATTTAAGGAGATGGCATCTTTGCACAGGGTGGAGCTCTCTTTCATTCTGAATGGAGAGACACACTTAGAGCCTTGTAGGTGTGATGGGCGAGCTGGAAATCGGCTCTTCCAAGGAGCAGCAGAGGGTCTTGGAGAGGTGCCTTGCCCTTGCTGTGGGAGGAAGGCTTCTTGAGGAGGAGGCACGGTCTGCTTCCTCACTGCTTTTTTCAGTACATGTAGAAAGAAGACTGTTCTCAGCTGAAGTGGCGGTGGTGGCATTGGGGACAGGAGAGGGGACTGTACTCTGGAAATGCCGTTCTTGCGCTGTCACTGGCTTCCACAAGAATCTTGAACTAACCTAAAGCCTGTTTTCTTTCTGCACTGCTGATAAATTCCCCGGCGCGGACGCAGAGCGTCAGCATGAGTTCAGCCCACGCGTGGCCTCGCGCAGGCACCGCTTTCCCTGCGGGCGTGCGCTCTGCCTGCGCGTCCTTAGTGCTCATCAGGCTTAAGGTGACAAGGGCACAATGGGGAGTGCGGTGCAAGCAGCTCTGGTGATTCGGCCTGGCTATTTGCACTGACGTTAATCCTTTCTTACCGCTTTGAAAATTCCGTTCCAGTATCTGAAAGGCAAATTAATTTCTTTTAAAGTATTTTACAGTATTTCCCTTATCCTTTTCACAGCATACAGAAATTAAGCTGTAAAGCACTTTGCTGGAAAACCCATTCACGGCGCTGGGCAGAAACTGCAAAGGCTTATGCTAAAGTGGATGTGAAAGAAAGGCCCGACTCTCTCGTCTCCCAACAACAAGCAGCCTGTCAGGGTCCAATTTGTCACTGAAATGTTCACGTGTCCAGGAACAAAGAGCCATCTTGGCATTTCAGTGCCGCTGCAGGGCTTCAGGAATCTATTATGAAATGGCAATTGCTGCCCAGCAGCCAGGCTCTGTTAACCCAGATGGGTGATATCTTAGTCCTGAGAAGATATTAGTGCCCCGCTGGAAAATATAATTCACTCGTAGTTCCATGAGATGGCAGTAGAAAGGCATTCCTATAAATGAACCTCAGCCTGCAGCCTGAGCCATTCTCCAGCTTCCTTATTAAATGGAGAGAAGGAAAGGATTCATATAGCGAGCCCTAAAGGGGGGAAATGTAAGCAGTAACGGGGTGAAGTGATGCAAAAAGATGGGCTTCCTATAGATCAGCGTTGGACACATGTATTCAAAGGAAATAAGCATGTGGTTTTAGGGACTTGCTGGGACCCAAGGATGTCGGATGAGAGTGGAGGCCGCATCGAAGATGGCACGAGCATCTGGGAGAGAGGGAGGAGAGGCAGAAAGAAATGCAGCCCCCTTCAGCGGGCTTTTCTGGAGCAAGGAGTGAGTTAAGTGGGGAAAAGGCACAGAAAATGAAACCCGAGTCAGATGCTGGAGCACTTGCTGGAGGTGTTTATGTGTAGCTAGAAGGTACTCTTGGAAAGAGGGCCTCTTCTAGGCAGCTTGGTTTGCTTGGCTGCTCGTGGGGTTAGCTATCGCCTGAACCTCCTGAATTCCTGTTGTGGAATAGTTGCTGCAGACATGTGAGATGTGCCCTAAAATACAAAAGGGCTTTGGGATACTGCTGGCAGGCGCAAGAGGACGAAAAGGTCTGGAAGCATCTCTGGGTGCCTGGGGAGAGGGTTCCATGGCAGCAGAAGTGATCCCCTGGTGTAGCGCTTGCAGCTTGGCAGGTTGGGTACTCTGCCTTCTGTACAGGTCAATCTCTGGGTAAACACTGGGAGTCGAGGGCGTCCGTGATGTGGTGGGAAATTACCGTGCGAGGCTTCTTTACCAGATGGAGACGTGTGAAAGGGAGCTGTCTCCATAAATAAACATTGCGCGATACAGCTTGTGTGTTAATGCAGAGAGGTATGTGCAGGACGCAGTGCTGCTGGCTCCCGGGAAGCGAAGGCATCCATGAAATGCCAGCGCGGGGATGATTAGTGAAAGGGGAGGAATGGCTGCTGTGTTCATAGCCTCGCGCTCCCTGTGCCGAGAGCTGTAGTGGGCCACGGCTCGTGGGGAGCCCTGAGCCGGGAAGAGTCTGGCAGCACAGCGAGTTGGCCAGCAGAACAGCACGCAGAGCACAGACAGTTTGATATTTGGGAATCTGGGGCTGTGAGCTCCTTGAGCATAGGTTGGAAAGCTGCTCAGCTGAGAGCTCTCAGCAGTGGGTGATACGCAGTGGTGACCTGTCACGGACCGGTGACCCTACCGGCTGGGAACGGTGGTGTGGGGGCTTTTGCTGGTGGATGTTACCTCACCCGCTAGGTGAACAGCAAAGCAGAGGAGGAAAGCTCTGGCAGCCGGTTAGCTGATGTCGCTGAAGCGGATCTCCAGCACCAAAGGAGTCCCGCGGAGGACGCTGGCAGCCTGAGAGAGGTGACGAGTGGCTCCGGCATCATGGTCCCGCTTGCGTGGTGTCACCGCAGCTTTGCATGCAGTAGGCGGCTTCTAGTGTTGTGGTGTGGGTCTGAGAGCTGCTTGGTTCGTTTCGTTTGCTGGTTAAAGCATTGCATGCACGGAGACAGGTGTAAACTTAAAAAAACAAGGATGAGTGCTACCCAGATGAGGTCTGGCAAACCTAATCCTCTCTACTTCTGTGCCTGAGAGCAGCCTGAAGCTGGGGAGCATATCACCTTTCAGAAGCGTTCCGTATGCTGTATGAGACTTGTTTTCCTTTTTTCCTTTTAAATGTAGACAGAATGTGATTTTTCTTTTGTTGTAATCTCTCACATTCAACCTGTTAAAGTCCAAAGAGGTAGCTTGACATGATTAGGATTCAGTTTTGGTGGCTGCTGTTCATACTGACTGTTCATCTCTGGACCAGATGCCTTTCCAAAACCCGATCCTGTTGGCATCGACGTGCTTTTCTCTAGACTTATGCCCATCACTGGAAGTAGGGATTTGATAGGCAGAAATTTCATATCAGTTAGTGTCACTCAGCTGCAGGTAAAAACGTGTTACAGCTTGTGAAAAGATCAGCTAAAGCCAATTATAATCTGACTGACTTGTCCTAGCTTTGAAATCCATGGAAAATCCATAGTCTGTTTTTGCAGGAGGAAAACCTCCCTCCTCCTCCATCTGTGTGTCCGATTGGCATCGTTCCCTCTTCTGGAGAGTCGCATTTGTGCTCATTGAGGTGTAATGTTAACAGAAGTTTTGCCTGTGTCTGTCCTTAAAACAGGATTCTACCAGCTAAAGAAATTATTCTGGGATATTCTAGTAACTGAGGCAAACTTGCCTGGAGAGAAGTCTTTCAGTGTGGTATTAGTGGATGTGTTGGTATATTCTGTTGTGGTGTGTGTGCTCCTCAAAGAGAAACACCCGAGTACCGTTGTGAAGCAGAAGAATCCCAATTGGTCTCATTTGGCGTATCTCTTGGGCACTGCCAGAAGTCCTGGAGAGGGCTCCTTAGGAACGCTCTAAAAGAAGCCTGTCCAAAAGGGAGCACAGCTTTTTCCAGATGCCCTAATCCCCAGGTAAAAAGGAGCATAATGAGGAGTCTTCCGCTGGAGTAACGCTAAAGATAGGCAACTTGCACGTGTTGTTCTGGAATAAAGACACGATCAAGGCCTTTGCAGAGCCTTGTGTGGCTGGCTGGTGATTCAGTGGGGTGTCTGTGAACCTCAGCTAACCAGGCACCAAACTGGAAAGGGGCCATAAGCTTTCATTTATTGCTCCGCAAATTGCAGGTGAGGCTCTGAACTGCAGTTTTTTGGGAAGTACCCTGTGATTCGATTTGCCTGTCCTCCTCTCGAGTTTGATGGATGGCGCTCTCAGCCCTGAGAAGGTGTCTCAGACAAATGATGTGCTAGAAGATGTTATTTCAGTTTGCTGCGGCTCCGGGTTTAAAGCTGACAGCGTTCCAGTTGCACTTTGATAAAAATACATCGTTAAAATATGCGATCTGTGTATGGTACACGCTGTACGCAGGATGCAGCTAATGTTTGACAAGCCACCACAGCATTAATAAAACAGCGAGAAAGTAGGACGTGCTAGCGGTTTTGTTTGCATACTGATGAGGGAACCTTTTCCTGCTTCCTCCTGGCTATCGCACTTTTTAATGTGAGTTCTCTGGGCTCCCCCTTGCTGGGAAGGCGGTCAAACCTTTGGGTGACTAAGCTTTAATTTGGGATTGTCTCTTCCCAAGGCCAGTGGGTTCTGCCACTTGTCGGTCTAGTGTGTTAGCTCGTCATGGTCTGGTGCTGAGCTCCGAGCGGTGGCTTAAACTGGCGCCTCCCCTCACGTTTGTCCTGATGGAAGGTGGCATCCTGCCTGCTCTTCTCTGCTTATAATTTCAGGCAGAAGTTAAATGTCCGGTAATAGTCTCGCAAACTTCCATCTTCATGTGGAAGCATAAGTGGGCCTACCGCAGAGTGCGTAGGGTGCTCCGGGGGGCTGATGGGTGCTGCAGCAGCCACTGCCAACTCTTATCTGCAGACACCCCATGAATAAAAAAGCAACCGAGTTCAAAAAAGAAAAAAAAGTCTGAGCCCAGGAAATGAGTGTGTTTATCTTGAAGTTCCTTGTCTTTGGAAGGGACTTCATGAAAAGAAAGCAAGCTGGTCTTGAAGTCACCCAAAGCTTTGCGATTTTGCTTCTTGCTGTAGAACCTGTGCTATTTCCAACCCCTGCATCCTCCCGGAGAGGGGGTAAAGAATGTTGTAGCTATAATTGTGTTTGACTTGTGCCTAGAAGGAGTCTTTAAAATCAAGACATGCTGAAGAAAAGCCAGATTCTTCCTTGGATTCTGCTGCTGCGTGCCCTCCGACTCCAGTTCAAGTCCTTCCTGGAGATGCTGACAGTAGCCTGTCTGGCCAGAACAAGGAGGAGTCCGGTGGCAAACTTGCTGGGAACGAACTACTGGGCAAGCAAGATGCTGAGGTGGAAGGTGACATCTCTGCAGCTGATGAGCTGCCAGAGCCTCCGGAGGAAAGGAGTGCGGCAGGGACAGATGTGCCCAGCAGTTCCAGGCAGCCTGGAGTTGCATCTCCAGCTGCTGAAGCCGCTGAGGCCGATCAGCTGGCAAGCCTGGCTGCCACCGTCGACACCGGGTCTGTTGGGGAAAAGATAGCGACTGAAGTGAGGGAAGAAGCAGCAGCTGATCTGAAAACAGACAGCAGGCTGGATGCTGGCAAAGTAAGAGACCGGGATTGGTGTCGAAGTGGCTGTGGTTGTTCCCGTTGCTTTGTAAGGCCCCGAGTCGGGAAAGCTCTTTGAGCACTTACTCGTTTTCTGTTAAGTCAGTGTAAGCGCTTTCCTAATCAGCGGGGTGTTCCTGGGGGGGCACAAGTGCTCTGAGCTTCCAGATTGGAATCTTCAGTACCGAGCTAGGAAATCATTCCTGTATGTGTACACAAAGTGCTGTCCAAAGCAACCGACAGGCAAAAACCCCCGAACTGTGACGCATGTTTCGAGTCTTGGAGGAGAAATGTCTCAGCTTTCGGTGCTGCCATCTGTACTGAGCGAGCAGGTTTCGTAATGAAGTTCGCACCAAGCCCAGCTGTCCGCGCTGCTTTGTTTCGCTCCTTCTGTTGTTTCTCTCAGCTTATGCAGAGACGGGGCAAAAGTGTAAAGCCAGCTGCGATGTTGGCGGCTCCGCAGAAGGATGTGGCAGGGAGGTGCGAGGTCGGAGCGGGGAAGGACGGGACCTGCAGGCTGGCTCCAGAGCTGTAGCTTGAGTCCGTTGAGCACAGTGCCTCCCAGTCTGCCCACCGCTTTTCTAGCGCCCTCTGGGAGAACTGGGGAACAGCTGACTGCAGTCATTGGAACCAGGGTATTCGATTGTGCGCTCTCTGGCGGGAGAAGGACCGTCAAGTGTCACAAGGTGCAGAGAGGTTCATGGCCTGGCCCCTGCAACAGGGGTTCCAGGCAGTCGTACTCTGTCCGCTCTCGTTCAGTGCCTTCCAGACACGTTAGAGTAGGAGATCTGAAAAGCTGGCTCTCTCCAGTCAATCTTCCTTCCTGAGGATTTTGGTGACTTTTCTAGTTCCATTGATATTAATGTCTTTAAGAAATAATAAGCTATAAAACTCAGCCTGGAAAATGTGCTCCGTCCCGAGGAGTGAGAAGTTGGAAGCTTTGCTTTTACAAACACTTACCTGTGTGCTCGCTTTGGGCACTTCTGCTGGAGTCAGCAGGGCTACATGGGTGTTTGCGTTGCTCACTACCTATTGTTTCATGATGGCTGGGAACACAGGAGTCCTCGCTGCAATTCGGTAGGCACAGCAAAGCGTACCTTTAAAGTCCTTTTAAGATCACAGTGTGGCTTAAGATCTTCTGTGGGGCTTTACCCATTTGTGTGGTGGCCTGGGGAGCTCTCAAAGCTGCAGAGATCCTTGCAGAAGGAACCGAGGACAGTAGGCAAGTGGCCTTTATCAGGTGTATTTGAAGAGCACTCCTCTGCCCTCCCCAGTCCCTTCTCCTACCCCTGCCCTCTTTCCCCAGTCCTTATCTCCACCAAGTGGTGTTTTGTACTTGTCTTGTGGGTCGCACCCTTAGCGTCTTTCCTCTGATGTTCAATCACCTCTTCTTCCCTACGTTATAGAGAGGCCAGATTTGCCTTCCCGTTATCATTTGTCAGCTTGTTGGAAACCCCTAAGTGAAGCCGCAGGGATAAGACATGTACAGGTTATAATGTGTATCTTCTCCCAGCTTTCGAAGGCATCCGAGACCAGTGACTGTGGGGAGGACCTGCAGGTCTCTAACCGCTCGGACCGTGAGCTGATTCGGCCTGTGGTGAGTCACTAAAAGCTCTTTGTCCCTTGGGTGCGGGCTTTACGTTCCTCTGGGAACGTGCAGCCACTTAATGCTGTGCCCACCTCTTGCGGTCCGACTGCCCGACGCCTGAAGCGCGAAGCGATGACCTTACAGCTATGGCACGGGCCAGCAATGTCATCCTGCGCCTAGCAGGTTCTGTCTGTGCGTGAGGTAATATCCCTGGAAAAGTAGGTCGCTTAGAGCTGGGGCTGTACTTGGATAATTGCAAAAAGGAAAATAATAAGCAATGTTAAAATTATGCTTGAAGGGACTCGGCAGCTTTTTCTAAGGGGAGTCTATATGGCTGGGAGCCCTGGCTCCTGAAGGTCCCAGAGGGAGAAGGTGCAGGAGGGTAGCCCTGAGGTGGGGGGAGATGCCCGTCAGCATCTCTTCATCTCCACAGGAAACTGCCGTTGCCATCTGCCAGTGGGAGCAGGGCAGCATGGCCAGCAAATGGCTGAGAATATCATTATTTATCGGTGTTAGTACAAGCCTGCGTGCTGGCAAGTGTCTGCCGCCTCAAACAATACCTTTTGTAGTGCTTGCTTGTGGGCACGTGTGCGCACAGACACACACGCTCCGTGTGTGCAGCTGAGTGCAGGGACCCCCAGAGACTCTGCCAGGAGGGAGAATTAGCTCAGAGAGTGAGGAGCTTGTGGGCAACTTGCAGGAGCTGACTCTCAGGAAAAAATCTCGGGAAATCTGCAGCAGGATCCGAAAAGAGAGCAGTAGAGGTTGGAGGAGGATCTGCTGCTTGCTTTGGATGTGCCGTGTGTGACGGTGGTGTCCCACGGTGTCCTCCCTGTGTGGCACTGCAGCCCCTGGCCTCACAGGGAGCGTTTCCTCGGGCACCATCAGCGGAAGGGGCCTCTGTGCTGGTGGCCCAGCCCACGGGGAATCCTGATGTACCGAGCACCCTGTCTGCCGTCGTCCCTGCAGGTCGCTCTGCAGAGACCACCTTCCCTGCCTGTGCCCCCACAGCTCGGGAAAGCGAAAACCCAACTCGCTGCTGGTCAAGCCGCTAACAGAGCCATCTGTCTGCCGTACAGATATGCCCTATGCTTGGACGCCGGCCAGTCTTGGTGTAACCTCTGCTGTGTCCTGTAAACCTTCCTGATTTTTCAAATATCTAGTGCTACAAAAGGCTTGCTGTCAGTGGGTTGGTGGGCATGGATTTCAAGCTATGTTAGGATTTTGTTCTATTCTCTCAGGATATCTAGCAAAACCTGCATGTGCCCGTCAGACACTGATCCTTTCCTGCTTTCTTCTTTAGGACCTGGGTTTCCGGAGTCAGCTTTCTGAGCAGGTACTGGATGTGGGGGTTCTGTCTCCTGTTTTGGACGACCCCACGTGCAAGGTAAGTGCTCTATATGTGATCAGGGACCAGTCTGTGAATAGGCAGGGTAAAAATACTGTATTGTGCTGCACTAATCACAGTGATGCTATTGGCATAAAGGCTTTGCAGAGGCAAACACAAGTGGTGCGTTAGGTGTCAGGGATGGGAGCAGCGCTACTAGCACGTTGGCTTTTCTGCAGAGATGAGATGCAGGTAGCTACACAAAGAACACGCTCTGTGAGCAGAGGTGGCTTGCGAGGGCTACACGCGTGCAAGCTCGCGTGTGCTTTCCCTGCCCCAGTGCGAGCGTAGATAAATGGCTTTCCTGGGAATGGTGGGAAGCAGTGTCTGTTTTACTCTTGTGAGCATATTTGTCCTTTTCTTTCTCTTAAGCAGATGGGAAGGATTTGCGTAACAGAACACGATAGCATAAATGGGAAGAAAAGGAGGTTAACTCTCTGACAGATCTTAGTATAGGGAAGCTTATTTATAAGCATTTGGTTGTCTTGCCTGCCCTCGTGTAGGGGGGAAAATAGGCTCTTTTCAGTGAGTCTGGCATATGAAGGAGTGCATGTATGCATGCACGCGTCTGTTCTTCCTATGTCCCGTTACCCCAGGAGGTAGCTATGGTGGGGCACTTCTGACTGAAGAAGGTTGCTGTGCATCTTGAGGCTTTCTTTGTCTTCTCAGCGTGTTACTGAGTTGGCTTCCTCGGCCCCACGTTCCTGTTGAGACCTCTCGGCTGCCCCTCTCCTGCAGCATCCCAGCTCATCAGCGTGTTGGCTGGAAGAGCGTGCCGCACGGCGAGGCGGAGGGTCAGGCTCCAGCTGGGGCTTACTCAGCCTTGCTCTGATTGTAAGTGAGTTGATCAGCTGCACTGGAGGAGACCTGGAGTGGCAAACTCGCCACCTGCCCAGCAGAGAGGAGCAATCCAGTTTGTAAGGTTTTGTCTGGAGAAGACACCTGTCCTCTTGTGCCTAATAATGAGCATAATCAGATGCGAAGGGAAAACAAGACACATGCCCGCTGTGTTCTCCCCCTCTCCCTTTGCGGAGGCACAGTCACTGTGCATACAAATGCCTCGTTGGAGCAGCCACGTTGGGAGTTTATTACAGCCCGGTCTTGAGGAGAGGGGTGGATTTGAAACGGTGCCCCTGCAGCTCTGCAGCTGCTCTTTTGTGTCGGTAGACAGAGGCTAGTCTGAAATGAGACTCTGGCTTGTAGGAATGTGCTTACATCCATGTAGTGAGCTTGCCTTGCTTTGAATATGTTGGCAAAATATTCTCTTTTTAAAAGAACCACCTCTGTCCCTCCGTGAGCATAGTATTGGAGGTTTTCGGTTAGCGTGTTTTGGCAGGAGCCGTGGTAGCTTGCGGAGGCCATGTGGGACGCGTCCTGCTAGACCCGGCTGCTCGCTGGCAGTGGGGAGGCTGCTCCTTTCACCCTTCACTTAGCAGGCATTTAAAGCGCTGGCATCCTGCTCCGCTGGCGCCGCTCAGCGCTGGGGGTGAGGGTGGTGAGGAGCTGGAAGCAGGCGTGCGAGCTGAGCTGGTGTGTGCTGGAGACCGTGGAGGAGATCCTGCTGAGGTCCCTTGGGAACTGTGCTGTGCAGAGGGAGGAGACGGCCCGTTATCTGTCATCCTGCTTTCCTGTGGCTGCAGGTCTGGCTTGGTATCGTCAGCGTGTGAGTTGTCCTCTGTGGGACGCAGCCTGGCATTTCAGCAGGGCAGAGAAGCAAGCTGCTTGCAGTACTGGGGCTGCTGGGGATCCTGAGGCAACAGGAGAGGCAAGGCTCTCCGGTAACCTCACAGACAAGGCTTAAAATCAGCCCTCGTTCCCTGCAGGCAGGTGCTGTCTTCACCTTCTCAAATGTATCCCGAGACTCCTGCAGCCTGTGACTTCTGGGGAGAGACTGCCCTCCCGGGAAGGCGTGTTGGGCAGGAGTGCGGCGGTGGCCCCGCACGTGGGCTCAGCAGCGTTACTCCGTGACTGGTTATCCCTATTCCTAGGAAGATCTCATCCACCATTTGTCTGGCTTCTTTCCTCTCGCAGGCAGCAGTGACAGAGCCTGTTTTGAGCCGGGAAACATTTGCTGAGCTCCTCTGTTCTCGGGAATTGAAGTCATTATTTACAGTGGGGCAGGAGGGGGCTGGGGGGGAGCTGCCTGGGGGAGCTCCGACTGGGCTGATGTGATGGAAGGTGACAGCACTTGCAGGGAATCCTTCTGCTGTTTGCTCCACTGAAGGCTTGCATAAATTACTGCTGTTGTAATTCTGGGTTGTTTTGGCCCTGCTCCACAGTACGCTCCCGCGTGGCGAGGGCTGAGCCTACCTGCTGTTTCCGTGGTCCCCAAGAATTTATGAATGGGCGGCTCTCCTGGGGACCAGAAGCCTTAGCAGGGAGGACGAGCCCTCGCTGCTTTCTCGTGTGGGGCTGACAGCTTGAAGAGGGAAGTTCTTCCCCTCCCCGGGTGAACCGCGCAGCGCGTGTTTGTGTGTACCTGCTGCAGGGCCAGAGGTGCCCGGTGGCTGGCAGGGGGGAGGAGGAGCAGCCGACTAATTCATATTCAAATATTTGCTCTTCTTATTTCAATTATTTACTATCTCATAAATAAGCCAGCTGAAGTGGCTTAGACTGCGTTTCCAAGGGGGCTGGCTTCCTTAGCAGCACCCGCACTGATGTGTTGTGTAGTCGGAAATCCCTGGGTAGGTGTGACCGCGTGGATACTGCCCGTGTCTGAGAACCGGGATGCGAGGCAGGGCTGAGCCCTCTTGCGATTCTGGTCACAGCCAATATATCGATTTGCTTTACGGCTGCAGCACACTGTTTTGTTCTTGTGTGTCTGACATTCCTGTTTGTTTTATGAGTGTGTGGGTTTTTTTGGTGGTTTTTTTTTTTTTTGTCCTCCACTCTTCAGGGGGGTTAGTGTAACTTGGACATCCAAGATGACCTCAGGAAAAAAAAAAGCCACCCCAATCTGTGCCCAACATGCCGAGTGCTGGCAGGGAGTTCATCTTCTGTATTGAAAAAGCAACCCCCAGGCCGTAACCTAGCCCAGCCTGGAGCACTGAGCTCCCAGGCCTCTCGGTTGCGCTGAACTGTTCCCGCAAGGTGTTCCTGCGATGCTTGGAGACCTCGGCTACCTGCGGGAGAGGAGGCTGGCTCCCTCAGCTGGGTGTTCTGGGGCAGCCTGTGGATGCTCTCTGGTCCGTACTGACGTGCTGGACCAGAGCGGCGCTGCCCTTCGGCAGAAACACTGTAAGGTCCTGAGAGGCTTTGACGGGGAAGGAGCCAGCAAACCCCACGCTGTTTGCTTTTACCTGCAGGCCCAGGAGCTGGGAGAAGAGGAAAAAGACCAAAGCAAAGCCAGTGTAGAGGAAGAGCAAAGCAAAAGAACAAAAGCTGCTGAGAGGTATGGTACAAACGGAGCGCCAAGGGAGGCGTAGGCAGTTCGAGCTCCGGATCACTTTCCTGTCTTGTCTGCCCCTGCTCTGCTGTGGCCACTGCAACCTGTACAGGTGTCCCCTGTAGAACACCCTGAGCTGCTGCAGCTTCTCACAGGGTCTTTCCTACCAAACCTCTCGCGTCTCCCGTCCCCCCTTTAGCACTGTCTCAGCAGATTTCAGCTCTGTTTCAGCTTCTGGCTGGGTAGGCAGCAAAACTGGCCTAGAGCAAGTTAGTGGTTGACCAGGTGTAAGTATCAAGCTATTTTATATCCTGGTGTGTGGACAACTCCCTCTGGAGGGCACCAGCTGCTGCCCCAAGAGCAATGCTGCCTTCCAGACCCTTAGTTACTGCGAGGACCGGACTGGCTAGGGGAGCTGTTTTCAGCCTGTTTGTGGTAACTTGTTTAAAGCAGTTGAAGTACTGTGCTGAGCAGCAAGCTCCATGCTCTCTCGAGCCCTTCCCCTCTCTCTTTGAGAGCTGCAGCACGTGGCATTTATAGATTAACTGTGTCAAAACTCTTAGCCTCCGCACAGAGCTGCATATACTCTGGGGCCCTGGCAACCAAGAAGCTGTTGCCCGTGCCAGGAAAACTTGTGAACAGAAGCTGCAGTCCATCTCAATGACTGGCTGCATGCGCTTGGGATTTGCAGCCTTGTTCTTAGAGGAGAGCTGTTCGTAGGAAGGTCCCTGAAAGCGTGTTCTGCCCGCAGGAGTTGTCTCCTTATCACTTGGTACCTGCTTCCCAGCCCTGCGTCCTCTTTCTCTCTGCCTGTAAAGCTAGCTCCTGCTTGCCTTGTCTCGTCTTTGTACTTCCAAGATGAAGTAGGACTGTAGATGTAAACGTGCCTGCCAGTATTTCCATCTGTAATTTGGACGACAGTGTGAGTATTGCTGACAGGGCTGACTTACCCTGCGGAAATTCTTTAAGGACTTGGAAGGAGAGGGGGATAATCCAGGGAAGGGATTCAGCATTTTGAGTCTGACGCCCATTAAATCCTCAGCTGCCTGTTAGCCTGCCAGGGCTTGAGGTGGTGGGAATGGTTTGGAGCTTTGCTGTGCCTTTGGCAGCTCCATGGTGGACAAACGGGTCCGGTTGGCAGGCATGGCTTGGTGCCCATCTAGATCAGCTGCACATCCCCTCTTCCCTCTGTCCTGTCTACCTGTGGCAGCCACTAGAATCTGCTCTGTGCTAATCTGGTCTTCTGTTACTGTTTTTCTTTTTTCTTGTTGCGCTGCAAAGTGAGGGGGATCAAAGTGCTTGTGAAACACCAGAAGAGAAGTGTTTTGCTTTAGAAAATTCCAATCGGGAGGAGGCCGTGGCCCGGGAGCCGGAGGAGGGGTCGCTGGATAGCCTAATCAATCTGGAGGAGCTTGCTGCCCCACAGAAAGCGTAAGGGCTTCACTTAAGTCCCCGGTGTTGTAAGCATAACAGCTTTTGTCCTTTTGTTCCCCTTTGTGGTGTTTGAAGTCGGCGTGTGAAGTCAGCACACCGGGAGACGCGGTTTGGTGGGCACAGCAGAGCTCGAACCCCTCGGAACGCGGATGCGAGCAGCTGTCTCGCTGGCGAGAGTGCCAAGTGAACAGTCTGTGCTGCGGAGGGCGAGAGCAGCAGCTCAGCCCGTGGGGCCTGTGGCACAGGACTCCGTGGGATGGAGAAGGAGCTGTTTGCTTTGTACTTGGAAAAAACACCTCCGTACCGGTGTCGTTAGCAAGGCTGTAAGCATTAGCGTTCCTCTGATAAACGCTTTCACGCAGACTCCTGAGTTCACTTGCTAAATGGTGCCGAGACTGGGGAGGGACAACAAAAACCCAATAAATCACCCCATTTCTACAGTCACTGGGAACATTGGCTGCTTTGAGAGAATAAGGTCAGAGCACGGGATGGCAGAGCTCAGGCTCCCTGCGAAAGCCAGTGGTCTGTTGCCGTACTAAATTGATGGTCTTTGCAGCTATGTACCTGCGGCTCCACTGTGAGGGAGGAGCTCAGTAAAAGCGATTGTGCTGACTTTGCTTTCTATGGCGAATGACAGATCAGCAGATGTAATTGGGAAAAAATAGGCAGTGCGTCTCTCAGGACAAAGTGGTGGAGAAGCGATCTTTGATGTGGAGACCAGCACACTATCTCCCCTCTTCTGTTAGGAACTGTGAGTCTTGTAAATGCGTGTGTGTTGGCTGGACCTCTTTTCAAGCAAGAACTGGGGCAAAAGGAAGAACACGATAAAAAGGTGGAAGTGGCTGAATTGCTCTGCAGAGCAGCCTGATAAATGACGCCTTCTGTAGCCATCTCTGCAGTTGGCCCGGAGCATGCAGCGTTAAGGGGAGCACTAGCAAAGCAGGATTTCTCCAGAACCCGACTACCCTTTCCTCTGTCTTGTTCTTGTTAATGGCTGCATAAGTGACCTTTTCTCTTTGACTCAAGGCTATATTACCGGGGCTGTTATTTCCCAGATTCCCGGGAAAACAGAAGTCCCTCCACCTTACGCTAGCAGTCTGTGAGACCTTGCTGCTCCAGCTTTTCCTAGCGAAGAACAAAAATTTTGTTCCTATACTAATCTCCACTTTCCCCTCCTTCCCCTTCAGCCTCTCTCAGACCTTATAATTTTGCTGCTCTCCGTCTGAAAAAACTTAATTATAAACAGATTGGTTTTGAAATTTTGGAGCGCTTAGGGCTTTCTGTTGCCTGGAGCTGGCAAACTCCCAGCACGCTTTAGATGGCAATTGCAGAAAAATACCTGGTCCGCCAGAAGCGCGCTGCCAAGCCCTGGGCTGAAAACAGGTACCCGTTGCATCTGCTTTTACGTCTGGCAGCCCTGGCCAGGGTTTCGTAGCTACTACATCCTTCATGAAGTGAGGCCGTGTCGCCCTTGCAAGGTGAGCTGTAGTGGGCCAAAACAAGAGTTATTTGGGCTCCGAGTGCTCCTAGGGCTGGGTTTAATAACTTCTCGGTCAGAAGCGGTGCGTGGGGGCATCCCCAGGCTGTTACCTGAGATAACATGCTCCTCAAGCCCCTGAGCGTGTGCTGCGCGTTCCCCACCAGCCTTGTGAAGTCTGCTTCCCTGTAGCAAGCTTGTCTGTTCCTCGCCTCCCGCGAGCTAAACGGCGAGGGCTCCGCGGCCCCTGCAAGCGGCTGCCGTCTGCTGGGATTCTGCCTGTCCTTTCCTTCTGACAGCGAAGCTTCTAGAGTAGGTGGCTCGGAGATTTTGGGCTTGGAGTTGTTACTGTTTAGGGGGATCTTTCTCTTCCTTTCTTGTTACTCGGTTTTCTGTCACCCTTTTGCCAAAGGAGCCTTCTCTTTTTGGTAGGCAACCAGAGAAGGAAATTGAACCCGAGCAGTCCTTGAATGAGCCTACTGAAGAATCCCTGGAGGAAATAGCCAAGGAGCTGGAGACGGAGCTTGAGCAAGAGAAAATGCATTTATTGCAAGCAAAGCAGGAGAAAATCCAGCAATTCCAGGAGGAGATGAGACAGCAGGAGGAGGAAGCTGAGAAGCTTCATCATCAAAAAGAAAAATCCCTCAGGTATGTTTCTTTCTTTTTTTTTTTTTTTTTTTAATTCTATCTCCCCTCCTGTTTCTCCTCTGAGCCTTTCCTAGCTGCCACTTGATGGCCAGTGGCCACAGGCTTGTGCTGTTATAGGCCACCAGCTTGGAAGTGGTGCTACTTTACAGAGTTGTGGGCAAAGGAGGCAAGAACAAGGCTTTGGGGGAGGAGGAGGAGTATGGGACTCCTTGCCTGGCACAGACAACCTTGTGCCTGAGGATCTGCACATCTTGAAAGGAGTTGTGGTCTGCTGTCGGTGCTGTGCAGAGAGCACGTCCTGCCTCGGGAAAGCGCGCTCCAATACAAAGTGTCTTCCCAGCTCCTGCAGGACGAGCTCTGGCTCGGTACACACGCAGCTTTCAGAGCTCTGAACCTGTCTTTTACGGCTAACCTGGGAAAAGTTTCCAGTTCAGTGCTTGGAGCTTTACCGCCTGGCAGACGTTCAACTTCTGGGCTGAATGGTAGGAACAGGACTGGAAATTGGAGCATTAGAGGAGATGAGGTTACCCCAGAGGAACTATCTGAAACTCTAGTACTGCATGTTTTAGAGGGACTTCCAAGCAAGACTTTAAGGAACAGGACACGGATGTCTGCGTGAAACCCAGCCAGTGCATGAGGATCTAATAGCAACCTGGGGAGTGGAACAACGCTGGGAGCTGTGTCCTCTCCCTGGGTTTTTTTTTCTCTCAAGGCTTGCATTTTATTTCAGGTAGCCTTGATAGTTATGTTCTTAGCACACTGAAACAGCCAGAAACAGTATCTTGACATGAAACGTCCTGGGAATGCTGTCTTGGGTGTGAAGGCAGACACAGAAACCGCATCTGAAGGGAAAAATGTCTATGCAGTAATAAAGCAGTAGGAAAAAAAGGGTGTTGTATAAAAATACAAAGCTTACAGATGTACTGCTGCACCCAGGTACCTTGGCTGGAGTCTGCTTTCATTTAATAGGAGCTGATTTCATTTAACTGGGGGGGGGAAGGGAAAAACCCCAAGTGCCACCTATGACAACATAGCGCATTTTAAAAATGCGCCACAGAAGTTTGATGCTCGTGGGCTGCGTCTCGCATGCCAGCAGCCAGGTTCTGGAGGCAGGGAGGACAATTAACGGTCTGGAGCCCTGAAAATGCATCGCTCGGGCAGCCACAGCTAGTGGGAGCAGCAGCTGATCCATAGACCTTGGGGAGGTGGTTGGAAGGTATTAAAGCCTCCTGAACCTTTCTTTTTGGCTTTTTTTTTTTTGTGGCTAATTTTGTCTCTCAGGACTCTAAAAGAAGACTTGGCGAAGGTTTCTGAGGAGGAAGAATTGCGTGTCAGAAAGGAAGAAACGGAGAGACTCGCAAAGCTGCGAGCCAAAATCACCTCAGAGACCGAGGCAGAGAAGGAGAAGATAAGGTGAAAAGTTTTGCTGCCGTCCCTGGGGACATAAACTCTGCTGGTTTGGGAGGGAAGCAGCTTGTGTGGCACCAGCAAGCGCTCAAAGTGGAGGTGCTGCCCTCCTGAGCCTCCCCTAGCTGGTACCCTGCCCTGGCAGCAAGTGTGAGGCCCTGGTTACGATGCTGTCTGCGCGGGGGAGCTGTGTGGCCAGAGAAGGCAAAACCCACGGGCTTCCATCGTAACAGCTCTGCTGCCCTGGAGCCGGTGAAACTTTGCTAAATAGACATGAAGAACTTCAGTGTCCTGAAGAGGGGTCTTGCTGTAACGTTGGACCAGGCACGGCTCTGGGGGATGTAAATGAAAGAAATGGCATCTCCAAGGATAGCCGCGCTTGGCAGCGTAGCTTGGTTTGAGTGGCTGCCTCTGTCTGATGGCTCTTAGGGCCTGTGAAAACAGTTGGAGGAGGCAGAGAAGGCAGACACTGGGAGACCTACGTTTTGCTGTTTGTTTTTTTACTTAGTTGATAGATAGGTTTACACCTGACTGCTGTTTATTTCCAAGGCCATAGTTGATACGGTTGTGCATCTGTGTGCTGTGGTTCTCGGTTTCTTTGGGCTTGCACGTCCTATCCTATGGCAGTGCCTTCTCTCGGCTCTGGTTCCTAAATGGAGCCCAGCGGTGAAGTACCAAAATCTGACTTGCTTCTGTCGGTGTTCTTGTTGCAAACCTACCAGGGCAGAGCAAGAGGTTGTGCTGCAGAAGCTACGAGAAGAGTGGGAATCCCAGCAGGTAATGGAGAAGGAGAGCCTGGAGAGGCAGCAGCAGCTTGTTTTGGAGAAAATGAAGCTGGAAATGGAGGAAGCTCAGCAGAAAGAGAAGATCGGGCTGGAACGAGAGAAGGAACAATTCCTGAGTGAGCTCAAGGAGAGATTAGACAGGGAAAAGAAGAAGGTGAGATGTTTATTGCCAGCTAGGGTCAGACCCACGCTGTTTATGCTGACTTGGCTTGCGTTGCAATGCTAAAGTATTGAGATTAAATAAAACCTGCGTGTGCTTTAATAATGACTTACTTAAAACATCCAGGAAAGATGCTAGGCATGCTGTTAGAGGCGTGATTGATGTGGGGAGGAGTACTCCCCCAATCTTCATTACAATGGCGATTAAATAACAATTATTTAAATGGCCACATTGCATCTGAATAAGAGAGAAAGATCGCTGTGTCTCTGCCAAGCTAAACCCAGGCGCTTTATCAGATCAGAATACCTCTTTGGCTGCTGCTTCAGTCCCCCAGAGAGCCTGGGGAGCTCTTGAGTTGGGGCAGTTCCTAGTCCTTCCAGCACAGCATGATCGAGGTCCGTTGGGATCTCCTGGGAGGTAAAGGTACCTTGTAGGAAATCTGGTTTGAAAGAGGTTTACCGTTGTGCTTTTTTGATGCTTACGGATAGACATACATTGCAAACGCGTCTTGTGTGGCGTGGCCCCACGCATCGAGGCTTTCCAGCAGGCTGTCTTGCTCATGTCCCTGTAGGCAGTAGAAGAGCTAGAGAAACAGTTTGCAACTGAACTCCGGCAGCTGAAATCTGCAGCGGAAGAGAAGCATCGTAAGGTAAAAGATTACGTCCTTAGAACATAAACTGTTTTTTTCTTCCCCCACGCTGTCACCAAAGGTGACCAGGGAGAGTGGTATTAATTTTTTTCCACTTCCTACGTGTGGTTCTGGTCTGGCTCAGCATTTGGACGTGCTCCAAGTAGGGGGTGGTGAGACTGCACACACTAGTCTCTGCCATGCCGCTTGCTCTCTGTAGGAGAGCACTAAATGGATCTTGTCAGAAGGGTGACAAGTCTCTGTGGGTGGCTTTCATGGCAGGTCATTTCCAGCCTGCAGACCCAGCTAGCAGAGGCACAGAGGAGCGAGGAGGCTCAGCTTCATGAAGACTTGCAGAGAGCGGAGCAGAAAGTGCAGCAAAAAGCGTATCGAGTAACAGAATATGAGCGCGAGGCAAGTATTCGTCTTGGACTGGTGAAGGTTCTTCACCCTCTCTCCTCGGATGCGTGGTGAGGTCTGAGAGGCCGCGTCCCCTGCCCAGGGGTGACAGTGGTGCCCTAGGGGAGAGGACACCCCTGCAGCATCTCGCCTCACCGAGGTCTTTGCCTTGTACTACCCAGGCCACAGCCTGATCCCCCTTGCGAGGCACTCTGAACTTCAGGGGGAGGCAGCTGTCCTGGGGGGCCGCTGTAGTGCGGTGGTTCAGAGAAACATCCTTCTGTGTCCTCCCCGCAGCTCAGCGAGCTTATGCGAGAGAAACGCCAGGAAGTGGAAAAAGACCATGAGAGGAAAATGGAGAGGATGAAAGAGGAGCACCAGGAGGTCCTAGTACGGATTCGGGATCAGTATGAGGAGGAGGTACGGCCGGGGGACAGCACGCAATCTGGGAGGTGGCTGTAGCGGCTGGCTCAGCTGGGCTGTGCCTGGGCCGGCACTGCTGCTTGCCAGACCTGCCCATCTCAGCCACTCCTAGCACTGCAGGTCTCCTTCCTTCTAGGAGAACGGGGCATCGTTGCCGTGGTGGCTGGGGTTATAAGGATAAGCTGCCAAAATATTCTCTGTGCAGGCAACTTCCACGTGCATTTGTGGACTTCTGTATGAGAGAAGATTGTTCACGCTTCTGCAGGTGCCTGTTCTGGAAAGCCTTCTGCCTCCCACTTCTGACTACACAGTCAGGAGTGTGTGACAAAAACCTTAGTTTCATGGGTTGTTTCTTCTTTCTTGAGCCATTCCCTTAACGATGTTGTCCCTGTAAGCAAAAGGCTTTCATCTGCTGAATTTGGTGTTTGCTCAGGAGCCGCTGTGCGATGGGCTGGCTTTCCAGAGGGCGCGTCCTGTGTGCTCCTCTTGGCTTGCTGGAGAGCCCTGTGTTTCACTCTGCCGCTTTCCTCGTTTGTGTTTTGCAACAAACAGGAGAGAAGGCAAAGAGCAGAGCTGTTGGAAGGCCTGCGAAGTGAGATGGTGCGCCTCCGGCAGCTTCATGAAGCGGAGGTGAAGGCTCTGCAGGCAGAGCTGGATGAGCAGCTTGCCGCACTGCGGCACCGGCACAGGGAGAAGGTGAGGAGAACGCTTTGCGCAGCGGGTCACTGTGACTCGGCTGCTTGGGCGTGGCCTGGGTACCGTGACACCTTGCTGTGCCCGCCACCCTCTACAGCCGAGAGGGACACAAGGTCACGCTTTCCTGGTTTTCATTGTTCCTCCTGGTGGCAGAGCTCTGCCTGGTGAGCGAGGAACTTGTGCCATTCTCTCTTTAACTCGGCATCTCTGTGCAGGAAAGAAAACTCCAGGACTCGGAAAACGAGCTTGAAATGCGCATGAAGAGCATCAAAGCCAGATCAGCGCAGCTTCTTAGCCAGGTGGGTCAGCCCTGTTGGGCTCACAGAGGTTTCCTACCCTGTGCCGCTCCTCTGGCTGCTTCCTCGTGGGGGACTTCTCAGAGGTGCTCAGCCAGGGCCTTTGCTGCCATCCAAGTTAAGGTAAAACTTCGGTCGTGATTCAGAGCAGGGCTAAGCATTGCTCGTGGCTGATGTTTGCAGTGAAAGTCGGTGCTCTAGGTTTGCTCAGTGCTTTGGGAGACAGCAAGTGGCCGTAAGAGTGACAGAGGGATCATAAAATGTCCTGCTCGGTATCATTTGGGATGGTAGTCAATCCCTTCCTGACTTAGCTCCTCTTCTGCCTGCTGCTGTGAAAAGGGGATGAGTGTTTCTGGATCTTGGGCAGCAAAGTGGGTGAGGGAAGCGCTCCAAATGCTACTACAGAGCTGGCAAAAATCACTGGCTGGTGCTCTCGCCTGCCAGATCTCCAAGTCCTGACCTGTGCCAAGGACTGTAGATAACTTTGCTTCTGTCAGCCCTTCCTTTCCAAGCAGCGCTGGGGTGAGGAAGTAAAAGGTGGAAAATGCTGGAGGCAACCAGAGGCTTTACAAAAGCAAGGTCCTGCGGGAACGGCCGTGTGCCTCGAGTACTCTCCCGGCTGAGCAGGAAGGGGCGTCCTTCCCAGAGGAATGCAAATATTCCCAGCTCCTCATTGAAGCCAGATAGAGGGAGGGGAACTTGTGTGTGTGTATGTGGGGGAATAAAGCAAAACTGATAACAGTCCTCAGGTATTTTGACATGGTCTTGAGCCTTAGGCCTGAGCTCTGTACTACAGGTGCTGCTCAGCCTCTGCGGCCTCCTCGCTCTGCCGCTCACCTGCTTTCTCGCCTTTGCGTAGGAGGAGTCTCTGAGAAAGAAAAGGCAGCAGCTGCTGGACGAAGACAGACGGACTGAGCTAGAAAGAGACGTATGTATGCCTTAGCTGTGCAGAGGTGCCCTGCTGCTTTTGGGGGTGAGGGGAGCACCCTAGAACTATGGATTTAAAAAAGCAAAACTGTAGCTTCTAATTTGCGAGTCTGAAAATCCCTCCCTGCCTCAGCCTGGAGTGTCATCCTGCTGGGAGTTTGGTTAGCTCTGAACTCTTTCCCAAAAAGAAGAGTCGGTCTTGTTCTTCTAGGGTTGGTGTGTGGCGTGTGCATTTGTAGCTCGGGGACCGCCTGTGAACTGCGCAGGAGGCAGGTCTCTTGTATGTTGTGTGCCTCTCATTTTGGTGTTGGGGAGATTACTGTGAGGGATTGCTCGGTTTTCTTCTAGGAAGCTGCTGTAGCTTCTCAGCTCCGCCTAGAGGAGAATAGGAAGGAGCATGCCAGCCTCCTTGAGTCCACCCGGCAGCTGCGTAGGTCTCTTGAAGAGCTCCAGGACCAGAAGGCTGAGCTGGAGGCCCAGGTGGACTTGTTGCAGACCCGAAGCCAGAGGCTGCAGAAACGTATCAGGTGTGTGAATGAGACATCTTCCCCAATGCAAAAAATCTACCCTATGCCCCTAGCCAAAACCTCTGTAACCGAACCCTGGACCTCTCCCTTACCTTTGAGCTTCTTGTGTTGAACCATATTCCTTCAGAATCCTAATGGTGGTTTTACTGCCTGTTGAGGGCATGGAGGTCCTGGCGTCTGTTTCCAGGTCTGTCAATAACTCGGTGTGAAAACTTGTCCCTTCACCTCTGCTTGCCAGGTTCACTTGCTTGTCCTCTCCACATCTGTCTTGTGAGGTTGGTAAGATGCTTTCCGGCACATTGAAACGCAAAGAAAAGATTTTCCTAAGATAGCTGAGCCCTTCTGGGTAAGGGTGTGAAGCAACGTTTCCCTGCCCAGCCAGGGGTTATGTTTGACATCACACCACAGACCAATACTGGTGGTGTTTTGCACCTCTGTGGCCTCTCGCTCCTGGAAACTGGAGATCACTTTGGACACCACCGCAGACAGATTACTGGGCTAGATGGACCTGCACTCTAACCAAGTGCTGCCATAATTCCCTTTTCTTGTGGCAGTGAGCTGGAGACAGCTGTCAGGAGCAAACAGGAGACTTTGAAAGAACTGGAGGCAGAAGAAAGTGTGGAATCTCCAAGAAGGAAAGCTGAGCTCCATGTTGAAGACCTGAGAGAAACTATTCAAGCTGTGAGTAAAGCAGACGGTAAAGGTGTTTGCCTTGTGAGATCTGAGGCTGTAACTCCCTTGAAAATACCAGCTCTTGTTCCTTCTGTGTGAACTCATTTGAGATGCAGTGCCGCAGTTTTCTTTGCCAGGGGACATCAATATGTTGAGTAGTATTTGTTGATTTCTGTATATTATTACTTCAGGGGAAAGGAGTGTAGAGGAGGGTGAAGCTAATGAAGTTCACCCAGGGCAAGTGCTGGCCCCTGCACCTGGGGAGGGATAACCCCCTGCACCGGTACAGGTTGGGGCTGACCTGCTGGAGAGCAGCTCTGCAGAGAGACCTGGGGGACAACAAATTGGTCACGAGGCAGCAACGTGCCCTCGGGGCCAAGAGGGCCGATTGTGGCAGGAGGGGGAGGGAGGTCATCCTCCCGCTCTGCTCTGCCCTGGGGAGGCCGCAGCTGGAGCACTGGGTCCGGTTGTGGGATGGCCAGTTCAAGGCAGACAGGGAACTGCTGGAGAGAGTCCAGCAGAGGCCACAAAGGTGATCAAGGGACTGGAGCACCTCTCTGCTGAGGAAAGGCTGAGGGACCTGGGTCTGTTCAGCCTGGAGAAGAGCAGGCTGAGGGGGGATCTCATCAATGCTCATCAACAGCTAAAGGGTGGGTGGCAAGAGGATGGGGCCAGGCTCTTTTTGGTGGTGCCCCACAACAGGACAAGGGGCAACAGGCAGAAACTGGAACATGGGAAACTCCATCTCAACATGAGGGAAAATCTTCTTTCCTGTGAGGGTGCCAGAGCCCTGGCACAGGCTGCCCAGAGAGGTGGTGGAGTCTCCTCCTCTTCTCTGGAGATATTCCAAATGCACCTGGATGTGTTCCTGTCCCACTTGCTCCAGGTGACCCTGCTTTGGCAGGGGGGCTGGATGAGATGATGTCCAGAGGTCCCTTCCAACCCCTGCAAGTCTGTGATACATGAGTGCCTTTGGAGCCAAAAGCAAGCCTTGAGTCAGGGATAGAAGCAGAATCATAGAACAGTTTGGGTTGGAAGGGACCTTAAAGACTATCTCATTCTAACCCTCCCTGCCCTCGGCAGGGACACCTTCCACTAGATCGGGTTGCTCCAAGCCCCGTCCAACCTGGCCTCGAACCCCTCCAGGGATGGGGCAGCCACAGCTTCTCTGGGCAACCTGGGCCAGGGGCTCACCGCCCTCACAGCAAAGAATTTCTGCCTCAGATCTCATCTCAATCTCCCCTCTTTCAGTTTAAAACTGTTCCCCCCTCATCCTGTAGCTCCCCTCCCTGATCCAGAGTCCCTCCCCATCTCTCCTGTAGGCCCCCTTTAGGGCCTGGAAGGGGCTGGAAGGTCTCCCCGGAGCCTTCTCTTCTCCAGGCTGAATCCCCCCAACTCTCTCAGCCTGTCCTCACAGCAGAGAGGCTCCAGCCCTCAAGAGCATCTTTGTGGCCTCCTCTGGACTGGTTCCAATGGTCCATGTCCTTCCTGTGCTGGGGACTCCAAAGCTGGACACAATACTCCAGGTGGGGTCTCACCAGAGCAGAGCAGAGGGGTAGGATCCCCTCCCTCGCCCTGCTGGCCTCACATCTTTTGATGCAGCCCAGGATGCAGTTGGCGTTCTGGGTGCCAGCACACGTTGCTGGCTCACGTTGAACTTCTCATCCACCAACACCCCCAGGCCCTTCTCCTAAGGGCTGCCTTCCATCTGTTTTCTGCCCAACCTGGATTTGTGCTTGGGGTTGCCGCAACCCAGGTGCAGGACCTTGCACTTGGCCTGGTTGAACTTCATGAGGTTTGCATGGGCCCACCTCTCCAGCCTGTCCAGGTTCCTCTGGATGGCATCCCTTCCCTCCAGCGTGTCGACAACGCCACACAGTTTGGTGTCATCGGCAAACTTGCTGAGGGTGCACTTGATCCCACTGTCCATGTTGCCGACCATGATGTTAAACAGCACCGGTCCCCGTACTGACCCCTCGTCACTGGTTTCCACTTGGACATCGAGCCGTTGAAATGTTTTTGTTACTTTTGAAAAGTCACATAAAAAACATCCCTGGCGTTGGTTTTGGATCTGGGCCATACCATGGTGATGTCATTCTGAATTTTTGCTCCTAATTGGATTCTTATGGGGTGTTGGGGTTCTGTTTCCCATACGTATTTCTTACTCTTTGGAATGTTTCAACTCCTCAGCACTCGTCCAGAGAGGCCGCTTCCCCGCCCTCTCAAAGCCATGAGGACAGCAACTTCCAATTTGATCAGTGAGTATCTGTATGCCAGCTGCTTCTGGAAGATACTTCTGCTTTGGTTTTACAAGCAAATGTTCTTGCTTGGCTTTACGCACATTGCACTGACGATCTGTTTTGGGGGAGGGTGCTGCGTGAGGCTGGCAGGATGGCACAGCCAGCACAGAGCCAGGAGCACGCCTGTCTCTTCCGTGCAGTGTCAGGAGCTACATCTCCGCGGAAGGGATCTCCATCAGGAACGCCAAGGAGTTCCTGGTGCGCCAGACCCGCTCCATGAGGAAGAGGCACACGGCACTGAAAGCCGCAAAGCAGCAGTGGCGCCAAGAGATGCAGAAAGCACAGGAGGTGGTGCAGGATCCCGACAGCTCCCAGCTCCTGGAGGGTGTGCGCAAGAACCTGGAAGAGGTGAGCCCCTGCGCTCAGATGTCGGGCGTCGTGGCTGCACAGATGAATCCCTGGGATCAATTCCTAGCTCTGTGAAGCAGTCTCTGCAGTGTGACCAGTACTCAGTAGCTCGCTAGACTGCAGGACCCTGATTGTTAATTGGAGCTCTCGGGACCTTAAAAATGGAGAAAGTATTTGGTAGGAGGAAAAAGGGATTCCTGTGTCACAGAAATCCTATAACACTTTCTCCTCCTAGTAAAGCAAGTGACGGGTATCCGTCCCATCAGTAGGTGCAAGCTTGTAGTTGTAGCTCTATGGTGACTTCACTCTAGCTTGCAAAGGGGGTCTCAAGTACTCATCAGCTCTGCTGATGCGCCAACCAAAGACAGGGAAGGTCATAATTTCCTTCACTGATTATAGAGGACATTCATGTTTGCAGAACCAAAGCTGTTGACCCTCTTGGATGCAGGGTTTGGAGGTGAAACCTCCTTTTCCTTGGGGTGAGCTTGCTTTGAGAGATGTGCTCTGCCCTCTGTGCGCTCTGCTTCCCGTGCTCTTGAAGACTTGGGAGCAATTGTACTCCAGCAGCATGATTTCCCGTCCTGAGTAGAAGTGAGATAATGAAACTCACCCAAACCACTAATGTAGATTATTTCCTATTGTTCTTGTTTAATTTTCCTCCTTGGCTTGGCTGTTGATCCACTGTAGGAAGCAAAGCAGTTGGACAAGATGAAGTCGGCTATGCGGAAAGGACAGGTGCTGCTGAAGAAGAAAGAAGAGAAACTAAGCCAGCTGGAGTCCTCGCTGCTGGAGGAGGTAACCACCAGCATGGCTCTTGCTTGGGCGCTCCCACTCTGCCCAGGGCTCTTGGCCGCCTCCGTTTAGGCTGGAGTCTCTGCAGGGCTTTCGGTGCCCGTGAGAGCTGTTTAGCTGGTGGCCAAAGACTGGCATTTGCCAGCAGAGCTGGATTTTAGAAGCGCGTTCTGTGAGAGCAGAACGGTGTGTCTGTCTGAGCGGTGGGAGAGAAGGCTAGTCGCAAGGTTGGAGAGAATGACAAACTTAATTGAAGCGTGACCCCTGTGATTCACTAGACCCACAGCCAACAGGGCAAACGTGGGCCGGGTTTTGGGACGGAGGCTTTCTCCCCCGGCGGCAGCTTGCCAGGCAGGGCTGCTGCCAGCAGGGACGGACTTGGGTGGAAGAAACCTGCTGAGTGCACTGGCTTCTGAGAAGCTTGTCTGTTGGGTCAGAAACGAATCACTGTTAACACTGATATGCTGAAGTATCCGACAATATAAACTAAAACCTCACATCAGAATGCTTAGATGTCTTATTAGCTGCCTGAATCTTGGTCAAGATGGCAAATACTGTGCCTTGCCTCCGCTGATGACATCTGGACTCAGCTAAGCGGGTGGCTGCGGAGTGAATACAGAAAGCAGCCTGAAAAAGCTGCATGATTTGAGCCTCGAGAAAACAAGGGCGGGTCGCCCCGTGTGAGCTAGGCTGGGGTCTGCTTTCCCCACCAAGGCAAGCCTTGGCGTCTGTTCGGCTCTGCCCGGGACCACGTGGCCTTGGGCAGGGCAGCAGCAGATGCAAGAGCACGAGACCTCTGATGGTCGAGCACTTGTCCTTGGTGCAAAGAGAGAATGCAGCCCATGCGACAGTTTTGAGGCTTATTTAAAGCACAGAACACTTTGACTTCTGCCTAGAAGGGACCATTCACGTGGTTGTTAGATTTGGCCTCTAGCACACACATGTGTCTCTTGACTTTGGGATTTTGCTGTCAGGGACTGAAGGTGAGTTGGCCTTCACTTGCCCTATGCCTGTCTGTGCAGTCCAGCCTGGGTAGACTAGCTGTAGGCAGCGTTCTGGTGGCTTTTATGTTTTGGGGACAGAACCGCAGGCTTCACTTGCGTCGTTTTCCTTCTTTTGACCAGCTTTCGGATGAAGATACGCTGAAGAGTGCTGCATGCAAGAAGATGGTGACCTTTGATCTCAGCAACTCTGAGGACACAAACAGCACATCCAGTGTAAACCTGTGTCAGCCTAAATGTAAGTGCCTGCCTGGCTGGCCAGGCTGTGCCCAACGCCTAATGCTTTAGGCCTTGATCTGGCGTTCCCCCTCGTGCCTCTGACGTACCTCCTGTTGTTCTCACTGGTGCTCATTAGTGTCTAAGGCAGGTCTGCTATCCGTGACTGGGACTGCTTTGTAGATATCATTTTATTTGAAAAACCTGTTTCCTGCCCATAGTGGCAGATGAGAGGGATGGAATCTGCGTGTGAATTTGCCTTTTAAATCTCTCCCTTTGTTTTTAGAGTGAATTACAAAATCTGGCTTCAGCCCTTCCCTCTGCTGTCGCAGAGCCGTATTGCTCTTCTGCAGGTGGCTGGGCTTCCTCTTCCTCACGTCTCTGGCAGGAGAGGCTGCTGCGGTTCCCTCTGCTGCTTGTGCTTTTTTGTTTGCCCTCGATTGCCTGTAACTGAAGTTGTGCAGGTGGGAAGAAGGGCTCCCCATAAACAGCCAGGAAGGCGGGAGGGTTGTGTTGCTTGCAGGAAGGCTGGCAAGGCTGAAGCTTAAAGAAAACTTGGAAAGCTTCGCCGTGGCAACAGACTGACAATCTGGCCAGTCTGGGATCGCCTCTCTGACCCTGATCCGTAAAATATCTGCAGGCGCGTGTGGAACCGAGGAGTTCTCTCTCGCCGTGAGAGCCCTTGCATCAGCCCAGTCCTCCGGGTCCTATCTCCAGCCTGGCTGGTGGCCTGGAGAGCTTCGCTTCTCATGGGCGTGGGAAGTGTAACCAGCCCCTTCTGCCTCCCGCTCGGTTTGTGTTCATTTCATTGAAATGAAGCGTGAGTGCCTGTGCCAGGGCCTCGTCTGAGGGGCAGCGTGCAGCACGGGGGGTTTCAGCCCTCGAAAGGGCTTGCCATCTGCAAGGGAATCGCCGTTACGTTAATGTCTGCGTGGAACAGGGGACAGCAGAACCGAGAGGGATGGAGCAGGGAGGTGAAACACATGTGCTAAAGCGTATCCAGGCTTGTCCTGCAGGCCCCGTTCTTGCAGCATTGGAGGGTATTGTCCTTGTTATCTTGTTTCTCCCTGACTTTGTGCCCAAGCAGCCTCCAAGGCCCAAATCCTTGCTGTCAGTCTGTCTCCTCTGTTGGCTGCAAAGCCAGGCTCTTGCCTCTGCGTCCCACTTAGCACGCACTAATTACACTCAGCTCGGAGCGCAACACGTTGGAAAGCGAGCCTCCTGCCAGGCAGCAGTGTCTCCCTTGCTTTCCCGGTGATCCCTTTTTTCCCCCCTCTCTTTTGCCAGCTGATTTGAGAACCGATTCACGGCCTGACCCCCAGCCGGACAAGATCCAGTACTTGTCGGAGTCTCTGCGGCGTATCACTAGTGAACTGAACGGGGTCCTCGGCATCTTGGACTCTCTCAACAGTTGCCAGTCTCCACTCTTCAGCTCGACGCCCTGCGACGGCGTCCCTCTTTCTGCGTATGCCTCCTTGGCAGGACTCCAGGCGGGTGGCTCTGTGGTGCCCCCCACCGGGGCGTCCCTGGTGAGCCCGTGGCCGTGGAACACCGGGCTGAGCGCTAGTCGCTCTTTCACGGCCGGACAGTCCGTGGACAGCATCCTGGCGGAGAAATGGCACAAGTATTTCCCAGGTAAGTCTGCTATCTGTAATCCCGCTGCTCGCTTGCCTACGACACTTGATTTCAAAGCCCTGCAAGTTCGAACCAGCTCATCCTTCTGATGCTTGTGAGGCCGGATCTGCTGGTGCTGCTGATGGGGAAGGGCGCTAACGAGATAAAGAGTGAGGAAAAGGTTTTCTCTTTCTAGGAAGTGCAGCATATGGCTGATCTTGTCATCCTGCTTCTGGAGCAGCTCAGCCTTTAATGTACACCAAGAAAGCAGTTAAAGGGAGCAAAAGAAGAGCCTGGAAACCCTCCTGTGGACTGCAGACAGAGTTCACAATCTCGGTTTCCTTAACACCACTGTGTCCTCGGGAGGTGGCTCAGCTGCTAGGGACTGTGTACTCCAGTACAAGACAGCAAATGCACCCAGATGGAAAGACTGGGGGTCTGTAAGATTCTGGGGGGGCCTGTATTTAATGTCTGTGTTCCAGGTGGGTTCCCGTCGCTCAGGGAAAGTTCCAAGCCTCTGCACAACAAGCTGGGATACGTACCTGCAGAGTAAGGGTCTTTTTCCTTGAGTTGTTGTTTCATTGTGCTTTTGCTGCTCTTTCAGTGTTTTTTATTTCTTTAGAATGACTTAGGTCACACTTCATATAGCAAGGAAGTAACAAAATTATAAGTTAAATATTGGTAAGTAGACAAGTTAGATACCGTTATTTACCGCTGCCCACTCAGCGCTACCTGGTAGCTTCTACAGCGACGCTGCCATCGCAGCCGTGCCGATAGCCCTCATCGCGGCACTGGGACCAAGGGTGCTTCCAGCACTGGGCCGCACCGGCTCTGCCGTGACAGGCGCTGCTGCGTGGGTGGCTGGAGCGGAGGCTGCCACCCGCACCGTTCTGACGCTGTGCAGATGAAAAGGCCAGCGGGCGGTAGCGGGGGGCTGCTGCAGCTTCCCTCTGCCATGGGGCTGGCAGAGCACGTTGAGCCAAGAGCAGGCTGCTTTCTGTTAACCCTGGCTCTTCCTGTAGCAGCCCACCGCTTTCTTTGTCGTGTCTGCGGTCGTTTCTGCCTACACCTCTCACCCGCTTGCGCTGTCTCTTTCTCTCCTGCAACAGTGAGCAAATACGGCTGTTCCAGCATTCCCAGTCCCACAGCCGTGAGTCAGACGGGAGGAGTATCCAAGGAATGATTGAGACCAACAAGAAATGGCTGGAAGACTTCAAGAGGGATTCGCAAATGTATCCTTTGCCTGGCTCTGGTCTTTAATTGCACTCCGGCTTCCTGCAGCAGGAGGTGAGTGAGTCAGGAGCTCTAAAGCATTGAACAGCAATTTTGAAGCCTTAGCCTCTATTTTAGTGTCCAGTTCTGCAAAGGAATATGGTGTTCATCAGTTAGAGCGTGAGTGACCTGTTTGCTCTTTTTTTTTTTTTTCTGAGCTGTATTTGACCGAGGAAGTCTGTCCCCTTCCCCTTGTTGTGCTGTGATGCTCTTTAGTGTCACTGCTCTGCTGTGATACACGGCAGTTGTAGCTCTTAATGTGAGAATTTAAAAAGAAAAAAAAAAAAAAGTTAACCAAAGAGTACAGAACGGCGGAGGCGGCAGGGAAGTAGGGGCCCTAGTCCCGTAGGCCTGCTCTTGGTGCCATTGATACGGCCCCAGCCGCATCGGGGACTCTGCTACGGGTGGTCCCTGTGGGGCGGAGAGCGGTGTCTCTGCGAGGCGAGGGTGCCCGGAGCCGCATGGCCCTGGCACGTGGGGCGGCCGCGTGGCCGGGCAGGGAGGGCTGGAGCCGCGGAGCGCTCCCTCTGGCTGGGTTTTGAGGCATGTCGTAACTTGCGGTTGGATTGAAGGAGTGAGACCTCTCGGTGCTATTAGCGGGGATGTTTCCAGGCTTGTGTTGTAACAGCATTACGCTGGGGCTGTCAGTATCCCCTCCGCAGTGTACACTGATGTTAGCAGCAAATCCCTTGGGCCTCCAATAACGCACGGTGCTCCTTTGAATTCCCTAATCCCCCTCTAATCCTGTTTGACTTGGATGCAGCAGGCTAAATCCAGCAGGCGTGCGCAGGGCTGGCTCCTGCCCCTCGGTACCTGTCCCGTCTGCTGGCTCTGCCCGCGCTCGTCCCTGCCGCAAGCCAGGCGTTTCCTTCACCCAGCTGCCAGACCTCTCTTCCCAGGTGCACAGAAGCCCCCTGCCAGCAGCCCCAGCCTGCTTCAGCTAGGACTGGATGAAAACAGGCAAATTAAAGTGTACCATTACTAAAAGGTGGGACTTGGCTCTGGAGAGACAGTGGCTGGGGCCTGTACGGTCTCCCTGGCAATACTTTGGGTTTCAGCGATGCCCAGCCGTCTCAGCTCTGCCTCTGTGCTGTGCCCTTGAAATAAAGTCTCTTTACAAGCGACTGGAAGGAGGAGGAAGCGAACTTCCCAGGTGGATTCTTCTAATCCTGTAATGTGTCCAAATATACTTTATAGACTGTTTAATCCGGTGGTGAAATACCAGGGCTCCAATAAATCAACAGTGTTCTCATTAGTATTCTAGCAATCGTGAGCCAGAGCTGTGAATCATGGAGGACTTTGAGTAACTGGTCAAGGGGGAGGACGTGAATCCAGCTGAGACTTTGCTGGAGGAAATGTGTCAGGAAATGAGCCCGCACTGATGCCCAGCAAATGCTTCATTGCAGGTGGGCAAGACATCTGGCCTCTGCCGTGTGTGTGAGCAAGGGAGAACGAGCAGCAAAATGGCTGTGGAGTCTGGGGACGGAATCGGGGAGTGGCAGACTCTATCGGGGAATGTTCCTCTCGTTTGGGGTGGAAGCGATAGGATCTGAAGCAGGGGTAGCTTGTCATGGCGGATGTGGGAAAGCGCTCCCTGCTCCCTCGTTCTGCTACCAGCCAGCGCTGCGCCGCAAAGCTGTGCTGCGGGAGCTCCTCTGCTGCCTTACGAACGCTCCAACGGCAACGAGGAGCCACATGGCGAGACCGTGGGGTGGTGCCTGGTGCGGGCGCTGTTAAGGAACTCAGCCTAGTGTGAACGTCGAGACAAAGCCCCACCTGCGTCCCTCCGTGCCCCGGGGAGAGGGAGCGGAGCTCAGCTCAGCAGCTGGGGTCTCCCTCCAGCCGGCGGGGCTGGGGAGGCGGAGGGGAGCCCTGGCTGCCCGGCGCGGAGCCGGGCCTCGCCGCTCCTGCGGCAGCTCTGCTGAGCCCCGGGGACAGCGGGGCTCACCGGACCCCAGGGCTGGAGGCACGGCGGAGGTGCCGGGATGCCCAGCGCTCAGACCTCGGCTCCGAGATGGCTCGGCGCTCCGCTCAGCGGGTGGCTGCAGCGTGCTCCTCCGGAGACGCTGTATCCAGAACACATCACCGTCCCGCCGGGGCAGATGGTGCTGCTCTAGCCAAGAGGGAGAAGTCGGGCTAGTCTGTCCTACTGCTGAGTGGGAAATGTGGTATTTGGTTGCCTTTGTTGGCGTTTCCTTCAAGCTGACTTTAAATATTTTACGCTTTAAAAAAAAGCTGAACCACTTGCCACTCTGTCTGATGAAGAAGCCTGCGTTTCAAGGGTTCCCATCTGTGAGAACTCGTCTTCAAAGCCGTTCTCTCTAGAGACAGCTGATACGGGGAGGGTGGTGAAGCTGCTGCTCTGCACCCTTCCGCGCTGTTTGTCTGCTGGTGTGGCTAATGGTGTGCGGCACAGTAAAGCAGAGCCCCCTCCGGCTTTGCTTCCCTGCGCCGGGTACTGGCACGACACCGCAACAGCTCACACTGTGAGCGTGGCAGGGGAATGTTTACATGCAAATGGAAATATATTTTTGATGAACAACATTTTAAAACTCTTAAGAGTGTCTGGATATATTTTTTGCTGACTTTTCTTAGACTTTTTTAATTACTTGGCCAGCCTCTATCCTTGGGCAGCCTGATCCTCTGGTCAGGTCCCTGTTCTCCCACCTTCTGCTTGCTAACAAATGCAGGGTGGTCCTTCTGCAGGCGCTGCCAGGAGAGAACATCTCGCTGGCGCCCTTGCTGAGGCAATCTCAGGTAGCTCTTACTGGCTCTGGCTGAGTGGGGAGACCCCAGAAATCCATAAGGAGGGGCAGCTGCCCAGGGCAGTCCCTCCGTAGGATCGAAACGCAGGTTTCCTATCTCCTGTCAGATTGCACCAGTCCCTGGCTGTAGGGAATTTGCTTTTAGCTTCCTGGCTGTTGGTGGGCGCCACGGAAGCCCTTCCCGTGCAGTATTTTTGGAGGGACCCTACAGTTGTGGCTTTCAGTGGCGTGGGGAGGCTGCCAGCCTGGTGGCTGCTGTGCCCGAAGCCACATCGCTGAGTCCAGTCTGCGTGCGCAGAAGGGTGTGTTTGTAGTGTGGAGAAATGCCTGTTTTCTTAGCAATAACTTGGTCTGAAACATGTTCCTCTTTCCCGTTTAAAACCTGTGATAGCAGCTGTATCTGGTTTTGTATGTAAATTAAATCTACATGAGCCTGGCTTTTATGACAGTGAAGTTTGTAGCTTTATTTTTTTCTTGAGGCGTTCGGTTGTAGCCCTAGAGATCCAGCTTGTACTTACCTTTCACATCTTCCTCTTGCTTGTCTCCAGGCTACTTCATGTTTTGTCTCGTCAAGGTTATTTCTGGCAATTTCCGAGACCACTTCAGCTCACTGTGGCTTTATTACCATTATTCTGTTAAGTGTCTGGCCAGGGTAGCAAATGCAGGGGCAGACAGAAAGTTGAAAAACAAAACTACAAAAGCAATTCTCCATAGGGCTTTCGGCGAACAGGACAGCTTTTCTTGGGCTTGTATCCTGCCCTTTTCATGAGACTCACCCACCTCGTCACAATGGCTGTCTCGCTCTGGAGCTTTGTGCGAGGGCGGAGGACGGGCTGTGTGCGGGAGCAGCCCGAGGCCGGCTCGGCCGGGCGCCCGGGCAGGGGCTGGTGCGGGGTGGGTGAAGACGCCGGCGTCTCTGCCGGGGCAGCGGGGGGTTTCTCCTGCCGGGGAAACGGGGAGAACTGTGGTGCGCTGGTGGGGAGCAGGGCTTTGCTCTGGAACTGCTCTCTGGCAACTTGGGATGCGTTAAAACTGGCTAATTCTGCCGACTTGGCTGTTGCTACTGATTTCTCGGTGTATTTTGGAGCAGCTGTGAATTTTTCCCCAAGCGGTGTTTCAGGTGCTGCTTAGTAGCAGCCATTTCCCCGGGAGACCCCCCCCCCGCCCCGGCAGAGACCCCACTTCTTGGCCCACCCCGCAGCATAAAGCATCCCCGCAGCATCCCCCGACCTTGCGTAAAGCTCCAGAGAGACCACCATGCAACGGGATGGATGACGGCCTCATGAAAAGCGCAGGATGCGAGCCCGAGAACAGCTCTCCTGGTGGCTGAAAGGCCCCTGAAGAACTGCTTTTGTAGTTTTGGGTTTTAGCTTTCTAGCTGCTCCTGCGTTTCCTACCCTGGCCAGGTACTTAACAGAATAATGGTAACAAAGCCACAGGGAGCTGAAGCGGTCTTGGAAATGGCCAGAAACGCTTGCTGGAGTCCTGACGGGGGGATCGCTGAACAGTGCTCTCCAGACATCGGGCAGGATTGGTGGTGTGGTGTGATGTGCTCTTCTTTTCCCATGGCTTGTTCCTTTCCCCTTCTCGCCTCCTTCCAGTGGCCCTGGGACACCTGTAGCAGCCTCTCCCAGCTGGGCATGTTTGCTCCTCTGGGATTTTTCCCTTTCAGGTAGTCTCTCAGGAAAGCCTCAGCTTGTCCTGTGTCTCCAAGCCCTGCGGCGAAGGCTTCCTCTGCCCAGATGGGGCATTCGCCATGTGTGTCCTGGCTGCAGATGTGTATCACGGCCAGTGACGGCACTGGCGGGGAGAGGGGAGCTTCAACGCCCGCCCTTATTTTTCCAGCTTTCTTCTGCGGAGTGCTTTGCTCACTGGAAATCCTAGGTTCAGGTGGGCGAGGATGCGGGGATGCTGGGTGATCACAACAGGATTTGAGCTACTGGCACAGGAGAGAAGACAGATGTGGTCTGAGGATGCGTGAGGCACACGAACGCGTGCAGGGGCCCGGGATGTTGTGCTCTGCCTGCGGAGGGAGGGCTGGAGAAGGAGCGCGGTCGCTGCTGTACGTGCTGGGCAGAGAGGAGAGCTGCTGGAGCCGGAGGACTGATGAGGCAGAGGAAGAACAGTGTGGGGGTCAGCTGGCCACGCAGAAATGGAGGCTGGTAGTTAGATACCCATCCTTAAAAACAGAACACAAACCACCACCAAACCTTGAATCGCCCCAGTTCTTGATGTGCGTGATCTGCGCTTGTGTGTCTTTGTCCGCTGGAGATCCGCGATACGAACTACCGGAGGCATCGCACCCCATCCAGGTAGGCACTCCTGGGGCAGTGCAGAGGGCACAGGGCGGCTCTGAGAAATCCAAAGTCCCATCTGACCTGCCGGCCCCTTCTGGGCACGGGAGGCTTTGCCGTGATCCTGCTGAGACGCAGTCCCGAGCGGAGGAGGCCTGTCCCGGCTCATGGCTCTGGGCTGTGGGGGGTGTACATGCGTGTCTGTGCGCACCAGCCTGCGTATGTGTGTAGAGAAGAGGATTTGCTTTTCCTGGAATGCCAGCACTGTATATGTTGGAGAAACTCGGCGATTAGAAGAGCAAAAGGACAGTGCACGATTACTCCGCCAAGATGAATGCAAGCTGTAAGCTCATTAAGGGGCTTGGAGTCTGCCTGCCGGAGAAGGCACCTTCCAGTCCCTGGCTGTTGGGAGACCACGGTGCGTCGCTCCCAGAGCTTTGACTTCCCGGAGCAGCGGGAGCCCCTCGGAGACCCCAGCCATGCTGGGAACCCTGATGACAGCACTGTTTTTTGTGGTGAGAGCATTTGGACAGGTGAGTCTGGGCTGGCCTGGCAACAGGTAGGAGTTAACGCTTTCCGCTTTATTTCTAGAAGCGTGGGGCTTATCTTATCAGAGAAGGTGGGGAGCAGTGGGGGGTGCGGGCTTGGCCATTCTCGTGAGCCGGGGATACCCGGGCCCTGGCTCCAGCATAGCTGTGGCTGTGCCGTCAGCCCCGTGGCGGGGGTAAGTTGGCTTGGGAGTGCGTTTTTGTCACTGTCACATCAGCAGGTGTATTGCAGCCCTGCGGAGGGCAGTTCCCTGTTGTGCCCAGGTACTTGGGCTTCCCAGTCTGGTGAGCAAATGCTGGGAACGTGCACATTGAGTCCTGGGGCTGGGGAGGAAGGAAAACCCTCCCCTGCCTAGGGCTGCTCCCCGCTGGGGAGAGGAAAGGAGGTGGGGAGGTGTGCTAGGCTGGCCGGGGGCTGTGTCACCAGCCTGGAGGTCTTTCCTGGCCCCGCTGACCATGCCTCTGGCTTCTGTAGCCCCTTCTCCGGGGCCGATGCCAGAGGGTCCCACAGCGCCGTGCAGCAGCGTGCCCTGTCCCTGCTGCGTGGCGAGGGACCGTCCCAGGGTCACGGTGTGAGCCTGCAGCAGAGCTCCGAGCCCTGCCTCCTGCCTCTCCTGCAGCCTCTAGACCAGCTCCTGCTCTCTGCGATTCCCTGTCCCCAAAAATACCTGGGGCCAGGGGGAGGAGGCAGAGCTTTCTGCTTGCCCTGGTGGCCATGGCCTCCCTAAACCAGGCCACGCTGGGCGGGAGGTCTGGGCCACCTGTACTGGATGTGGAACCACACGGCCTCAGCCTTACCCGAGAGCCCTGCCGCCCCACTGCCTCGCCACGAGAACCGCTCGTCGCTGTGGGGCGGGAAGACGTGCCGAGCATCGCCACAGCCGGCAAGGCCCCCAGGGCTTGCGATCGCTGGTGGTGCGTGTGCAATAGCAGCTTCTTCTGTCGCTCTTCTGCTTCTCTCCTGTCCTCTTACCTGCCGCAAATCCTTTCTGTGTCCAGCTCGGGACCAACCTGTTCCGCGAAGAGCCCCTGCCATACCTCGTGTACCAGCCCCTGCCCTGGCAGATCCAGTGCGTGACCCAGAGCCGCCGCACCAGCCGGGACAGCGAGGTGAGGGCTGGTTTCTTTGCCTTTCCTGGGGGAGAGGGCGCTGCCTGGAGCAGAAGGAGCAGCGCGCATCTGTTACCCAAACAGGCTGCTTGGAGCAGAAGGCTTGGGCAAGGGGGAGAGATCTCTCTCTTTCCCTTGAAAGACAGAAAATAGGGTTAATGCCAGGAGGCAGGATAAGCTGAAAAACGTAGGAAGGGTATTTGTAGAAAAACTCAGGCTTATTTTTAGGACCGAAAATATTGCCTAGCAGACCTGACATCCCAGGTGCTGCAGTATCAGGGTAGGTGCTGGAGCTGAGGAAATAAAAGCCGGCAAGCCTGGTTCCGGGCTGATTTGAAATGCAGATGTAGCGAGGCTGGCCTGTGCCAACCGACAAACTGGGATGCTACCAGCACATCTTGCAGATCTGCCTTTGGAGACAAAGCTCTCTTCTGCCTCTCCTTGGAGGGCTTCTCGCAAATGCAAATTAATCAATCAGTGCTCTGGTAGTGCTCTTCAAGGGAACAGTATTTTCAAGCTTCCCAAGGGGAATGGATAGTGGAAAGCTGGGGGAGGCTAGCCCTGGCCTTCCCAGCTGGCCTGAACGGGACTGTTCTCACCGCCTCCGCCTGATAGATGACTGACTCCGTACTTTTGCTCTCTACCTTTCTAGAAAGGCCGGGGCTCTCGGCACAACAGCATCTACTCTCTTTCTGGAGAGAAAGGTGAGTGTGGAGCGGGCGCGGGGACAGCCCTGCCCAAGTAGTGGGGGAAACTCCGTGTTGTGACTGTGGGATGCAGCAGAGGGGCAGGCATTGCAGTGGCTGGACCCTTCTTGGCTTCTCCTTCCAAAAAAATCTCTCTGACGTTATCAAGAGGCATTTGGGAAGCCCTCTCGGATAGCTTTCTCTCCAGCCCAGCCTGTGGCTTGCTGGCTGCACCGTATTTGCGGCCAGTTCCCCTCCCTGTGGAGGGTGCCCTTCTTGCCACCCCCGGGAGCATGGACAGGATGGTGAAATGCTCCTTAAAACCTGCAGCATCAGCAAGTGAAGGGCCCAGTGCTGCACACCTGAATGTACAGCAGCACACGGGTGTGTATGTGCAGGTCCCTGCCTCCCTCGCCCCGCTGAACCGCGTGGGTCAGACCGTCCCCTAAAACGGCTCCCCTTCCTCTTTTCTCCTTGGCCTGGCGAAACCACCCGGAATTCGCCCCTCTTCCCTCCTGCCTGCTCTTGTCTCTAAGGCTCTGCCCCCTCTGCTGAAGTCAAGTGCTCAGCAAAGAGGATTTGAGCGCTTCTATTCTGAGTGCGGCTCGGCAGCAATCGGATGAAGCCGGCGAAGCGCTGCCGTGGCAGAGCAGGCGGGGCGCTGAGCTGCGAGGTTCCTCCTGCGTGGACCAGCAGCTCCGGCCAGCCCTGTCGCTGCTCTGGGGGGTTTCGCTGCCCCGCGAGGAGGGGAGGGTCCCCAGGGCTGCCTGGGCCGACGGTGGTGGTGTGTTGTCGCAGGAGCGGGGTGTTATTGATGGCCGTCTGCGGCTGAGCTCCTTTGGTAGGTGTATTTCTTGCAGAGCTGTCGGCAGCCCGCACGGCCGGGGGCTCGTTCCTGCAAACATACAGCTCAACATGCCCTGGTGGCTCCCCAGCCTCTGGTGTTTCTTTTTTTTCCTTTGCAGGGGGCAGGATTTACAGCTGACGATGTATCTTGTTAAGCAGGGCAGGAGGGAGCCCATTCCCAACATGGACTCTCTTTATGTGTCTTTTTACTTTGCAATTTCTTTTAGGATGTGAATAAAAATGGGTTCCGGTGACAGTGGTGAGTTTATACAGCAGCATCTGGCGCCAGGATTTCTGATCGCTGCTCGGGGGGTGCTTAGCAGTGACACGCTCGCTTAAAGGAGCGCTGCTGAGTGGCTTTGATTCAGCTCCTGTTGAATTTCACAATACTTCCCTGATGCCACATTAAGCGTGGGGTGGGGAGGGCTCCCATTTGTCAGCATGAGAGCTTTATTGCTGTACAGTGCCGGCTTTTTTTCTTTTTTTTTTTTTCTAATCTTATTTGTGTGTGTGAAAGTGAGTATCGTACTTGGTGATTAAATGTGGGGAAGCCGAGGTCTTTGGGGAGTAAAGCTGTGTAAATAGAGGGCTTAGTGCTGCCAGGGAGGCCGGGCTCTTCTGTGCCTCCTGCTCCATCTCCCTTTGCCGTGGAGATGGGCCCCGTGAGCCACTGGAGTCGTGGTTTCGTGCTGTGGATTGTCCAGCCTTTTTCCCCTCCGTAACGGAGTGAAGCCCCGCTCTGCGGGGAGCCCGGGGTACGCGGAGGCCAGTCCGACCCCACGGGAGCCTGCTCAGGGCCGCCGGCACTGCCTGCGCTCACCGCAATGCGTGGTTGTCGCTCCAGGCAATGTGATCCCTGATGCCAGCAGCGAGAGCAAGTTCTTCAGCGATCCTTCCGAGAAGGCGGCCCTCACCATCCAGACCCACTTCAGGAGATACCAGCAGCAGAAGCAGGAGAAGAAGTAGACACGTCGGCCACCCGTGTCCTGCGCTGTCCCTCCTTTTTGTCTGTTCCGTACCACCCCAGAGAGATTTGCGGCCGTGGTGACTGTGAACCCGCTCCCCGATACGTAGCTTCTGGTGCGTGTGCCGCTGTAGATGCTCTGCCCTTTGTGTTGGTGGCCGCTCAGCGAGACCTCCTTCCTACTCCGTCCTTCCCCAGACAGCACTGCCGTGCGGGCCAGGGTGCGGGGGGCTGTTTGATGGGACCTCAGCACCCAGGGAGCGGAGCAGCACCGACCAGCCTTTCCTGGAGCTGTGTGGGGGCCAGCCATTGGGCGGGAGTGGGGCTGGCTGAGCTGGGCGGCCCCCCAGCTGTGTCAGTGGGAGCGGAGACCCCGCACCGCTGATAGCGGTTGTGGCTGGCTGGTCGTTACCCAGCTGGGGCCAGCACTAGCCCTCCTCTGTGCCTCCATCTCCACTCTGGAGCTGGGGTGGCGAGGCTGCCTTGTCCCCAGCTCCTGCTGGCAGAGCCGCTGTGGGCAGCGAAGGGAGCGGGAGTGGGAGTGGGAGTGGGAGCTGAGCCGTCTGCTGACCGTGAGCTGATCCTTCTTTTCTTGGGGAGAGCTGCTGGGGGGGGCCCTGGTTTCGGAGCAGGGACGGGGGGCACTCCGTCTCCTGCGGCTGCACGTGCCAAGGTTGAACCTGCTCTCTGCCAAGTCGGGCTCTTCCTGAGACAGCCCCCTCCGAACTCGGGCATTTGGGTTAGTGCCCGCTGTCGCCCAGCCGCCCTGTCCTCGGCTCGTGGTGCAGCCAAGCTGAACAGAGACGTGCTCCCAGTCTGGCGGGGACAGGACCCCGAGGTTACCTTTGGGTTTTAGCACCCGTTTCTGAGTGCTGGCTTTTGGAGGGTGAGAGAAATCGGGCATGTGGAAGTGCTGAGCCCTGGGCCAGGAGACAAGCGGGAGGTTTGCTGTGAGCAGGGCAGGTGTGGAGCTGGGGAGGAGGTGCTGTGTGCCGTGGAATGGTGGGCGCTGGGGGGGAAGGAGCGGGGCTCGGGGGAGCTGCTGGTTGTGAACTGTGCCGCTCTGATGGCTTGAGCGTGTTCTCGACCGCTGCTTTGCTGGGGCTGATGCTGGATTTTCTGCGCAGAGCTGCTGAGCTGTGCCCCTGGAGCCCCGACTGCCCGCAGGCTGCCCTTTCTGACTTCTCCAGCCACAAACGCCCCCAGCCCTTCTTAGAAGGGCCCCATCCCCAGCTGTCCCTGCTTATCTTCAGCCTGTAACTGCTGGTGTCTGGCTTCGGCTTGTGCTCGGTCGCTGCCCGCTCCCTGCCGTCGGCACCCCGTGCTGCCCCAGCCTGGCTCTGGAGGTGCACGGGGAGAGCTGGGCTGGTGGCGGTTTGGCCGTCGCGCCGCAGTGGGGTGGGCTGGCGGGCGGCCTGAGGGGGCTGACGCCAGGAGGGGTGCGGTGTGCGTGGCGTGGTGTCGGGGGCTCGCCTGGAGGGCTGCGCACGGCAGCTGGTAAAGCCCAGACCTAAACCCGCACCAGCTCTTCGGATTTCTGAGCTTGATGGTTTGGGGTTTTTTTTGCCTGTCTCCTGTTGAAGGCAAGGTTGGGCTTGTGTGGCTTGAATTGGTTGTTTTCCTTCAACTCCCGGTCAGTTACTGGGCGCAGCAACGTGGGGAGAGCCCGCAGCCATGGGGAAGGGCGGTGGGCTCGCTGCGGGCAGGGGGCACGCTGGGGTCTCATGGGGAGTGCTGGAAATTTGGACTGTCTTAATAAACTGTGCAAAACCAGGGATGGTAACTGCTGGGGAAGGGAAGGTGGAGGATTCTTGCTAAGATGTAGAAGGAAATCTGTACTAGCCAATTACAATAAAGACGTATTAATCGGTGTTAATCTGTTCTTCTTTTTGTCTCGCTAATCCACTTACTCTCACAGCTGAGAACACACTTGCCTTTTCTTGCCTCTTCTATTTAAAGCCCGGGCTCAGAGGTGCCGCTCGGTTGCCTGCCCGTCACAGGGCTTTGAGGCGGGGGCGGGCACTTGGCTTCAAATCTGTACGGCGTGAAGGTTTTGAAGTGTAATGTGCACTGAACTGCTCTCAAAATCCTTAGGAAAATGCTTGAGAAACGCTAGTTTGCTTGTCACCACTTCCCCCCCGATCTCGGGGGGAGGCAGAAGGGGCGGGACTGGTTTCGCTGGGTCGAAGGCAAGCGCTGACGAGTACGACAGCCCCGATGTGGGGCTGAGTTGCTGTGGGGTGCAGCAGCTGCTGGGCAGACCCAGGGGTCCCCTGGCGTGGCAGGGGGGTTCTCAGCCCACGGGGGGTTAAAATGGAACGAGTAAGAACACTCATGCATAGAAGTAAATGTTATTCGGAACAGATCTGGAGATTCATTTAAAAAAAAAAAAAAAACCCAAACAACACAACCAAAAAGCCGAACACCAAACCAACACAAAGTCAGTCCTGCAGAAGAATCTAACCCCACTTCATGCAGGGGTTTGGCGACTGCCTGATTGCTCTTGACAGGAATTCTCAGTGCAGCAAAAGCAGAGGCTCCAGGTGCCAGGCCGTAACCCGGGCCCTCCGGCAGGGGCAGAGGCAAAGCAATGCCCCTGAACGGTTTGGTTCACCAGAAGCAAACTCTGTCTCTAAGGAAAGCTTTGCAGGAACATAAGGTGTTGGTGGGGGTTTCGGTGCGAAAACACGAGTGGGAAATGCCAGCCCTGGTACCTGTGGCATCGGGCATGATCCCTGGTGCCTTTTCACCAGCCTGTTTGGGAAGGGTACAGGGATGCTCCTCAGCAGGGGATGGCTCTGAGTGTTACCAGAGTAAGCACCAAAACTGATTTTAAAAAAAGCACGAGAAACTGTCATAATAGCTTGTTTCCTGAGCCTGTAGAGTGAACAGCTGCCAGGCTATTGCCAAGGCACTTCCAGCTGTGCCGGATTTAAGGAGATAGAACCAGATGGCAGAGGAGGATCTGCTGACCAGCTGTGCCAGGGTGCTCCTGTCCCCAGGCACCAGCCTGACCTCCATCTCCCCTAACCCCCCAAGCAATGACCCCCCCGTGGTGGTCCCCGTGGGTGCGGGTAGTCGTGATGGCTGCACCCCCCTCAATGGGGTTTTGGGGAGACGGAGAACAGCACAACAGCGGAGGGTGAACTTGAGCAATGCTGGGGCTGTGGTCAACGTGCCAATATGACCACAGGTCAATCGTCTCACCCCCACCAGCAGGGACCGGCCCGTTGAGCTCTCCCGCACGGCGGCGGCTGCACGCCAGGACCTCCCCTGGAGCTGGGACGTCGCTCGAGGTTTGCGTCTCGGGAGTCAGAGATTCCTTCCCGCGACAGACCCTCGGTAAGTGACTACCGGCGTGCTAAACTCCGAAATCCCAGCCGAGCGCTGTCGAGGGTCGGTTGCGCACATGTAATCCTTTAGCCATAAACCGTTGACCGAGCCTGGGACTAGGATTGGATCCAGCCGCCCCTAGACTCCTCTCCGAGAAGGAGTTTAGAAAGCAAGGGGGTCCCTTCTGAACCTCGTGACTCAACGGGAGGGTCTCCCTGGCAGTTCTGTCTGACTCTGTCTCTGGGCAGGGAACAGCCCACTGTGCCTTGCCGTGGAATCTTGCAAAACACTGTCACGTTTACCGTCAAACTTGGTTAAATCCCTGTCTTATACCAGGAAATGTATTGCTGCTTCTCTCGGAGTGAAGTGCATCGCTCCATCTGCGACAACACAAGCAGGTAAGGGAACTGCTGGCTCGAAATAGAAATTATTATCTTATGTCACCAGTAACACCAATTGTTTTGTTTGCATATCATTGCTTGGGTTGTTCATTTAAAAAAAAAAAGTAGGAGAGGTATTAAAAATGTTAACTCTGCAGCACTTGATTATAGCTGGTGGGTTAAAGCAGCATGTGTGTCTGCCTTGGCTGTAGCTGCTCTTGTTCTCAGTCAGATGTGTGTGTAGGAAGGGGCAGGTGTAGTCTGTCCTTTGGTGGTTAATTGCTGTGGCTGCTGGTAAAGACCAAGAGGAAAATCAGAACAAATCGCGGTGTGGTCTGTGCTGTGCTTCACTGGACTTGACCGCATTGTGCCGTGGCCTGGTGGAGCTCCACCATGGTTCACCGTGCCGTGGTGTGCCACGGTGTGCCGTGGTACCCTGCGTCCTTGGGGGGCTGTGGGGTGTTTTACTGTCCTGTGCCACAATTCACCGCACCGGGAGGCAGTGACGCCATCGTTCATGCCACTGCCGGATTCACCGGGCTTCACGCCGTGCTGCGCTTCACCACGACGTGCCGTGCTTCACCGCTCCACCGCAACTCATCGCGCTCAGCGCCGACCGGGGACAGCTGTGCTGCGCTTCACCTCCCGCTCCCATGCGAGGCGCGGGGGAACGGCAGCCCTGCTGCGAGCGGCTCGCCGTGCTCCGCTGCGTCCACGCACCATCCCACAGCTGCGCCGCACTTACCCTCTGCTGCCGGAGCGATGCCGGGACGCGCCGGAGCCGTGCGGCGGCTCGCAGGGCTCTGTACGGCAGGTTGCCCCTCCAGCCGAGCCGGTTCAGTGTCCTGCACCGCGGTTCATCACGGGCTGGGGCAGGGCCGGGCTTACCGGTGAGTGGGTGCTGCTCGGCTGGGGCCATGGGTGCTGTGGCACAGCCCGGCAGCTCCCGGGGCGTCACTTCCCTGCTCCCATCCCTTCCCTCCTCTTTCCCCAGGGTTCTGCAGGCACCGCGTGTCCCTGGGCTCCTGTGGTCTCCTGGGTGTACCCGGGCTGTCCCTTGCCATCCTGCCGCCACGTTCTGCACCGGCTATGGCCCTGCTCGCTCAACAGACGCCCAAGTATAAACATAACCTTTATTGCACACAGCGCTGGGTTTTTTTTCATAGAAAAAGGTATTAACACATAAGCATTTGCAAATTGAAGCAACTCCTGCTGTTTTCAGGACAGTAAAATAGCATGCAATGTCTTTGAGACGTTCCTTTTTAAAACCACCGACAAGATTAGGGAAGAAAAAAAAAAAAGTCGTCGCTGAGTCTTTCCTTGTGCCCCTTTCAAAATGATGTGAAATATATATATGTTTACATATATATTATATTTTTTTAAATCTGTAACATCAAATTCTTTGTGCCCTGGTTTCTTTTTCTGTTCGGAGAAGAAGAAAATAGCTTCATTTATACAAAAGAGTTCGTTATGTACAAGTTTTTGTTAATTAAATATAAATGGCGCGGGGAAACGAGCAGCGTCCGGTCTGGGGCTGGTGCCCTACACCAGCGTGTAGGACTTGGAGTAGGCTCCGGCCCCCTGTTTTTGAGACCTGCTTACACCCGATGTGCTCATTTCTAGGAGCGAGTCCCTGGAGCCTCCCACTTTGGAGTGCGTGGGCACCCGCGCCTCGGCGGCGGCGGCGGGGGGCTCGGCAGCAGCGGGTGCCGGGACGGCGCTGGCGGCGGGCGCGGCGGCGGTGCTGGTGGTGCCGGGCATGGGGAGAGTCCTTTGAGGTAAGGTGGTTGCGGCGGAGGCTGGGGGAGGCAGCCCCAGGGGCTTGGCGCCGGGCTCCAGCGTCATGTGCCGGGCTTGCGCGTGGTACGCCCGGGCCAGGTTGCGGATGGAGGCTTCCCGGGGGGGCACCACGGGGCAGGGCTCGTGGGCGTCGGGCTTGCGGAAGAAGGCGTCCGACTTGACGTAGAGCGGGAGGTTGCAGTAGTCACCTGCAAGGGCAAGCAGAGGCGGGTGAGGCTCTGGAGCGGGGCCACGTGGGTCAGAGCCGCATCGTACCACACGCGTGCTGTCCTCGCCCCGTGGGTCATGGCCCCGGTGGGCTGAGCGTGCCGAACCACGGGCTCCAACGCTTTCTAGAACCCGCTCTAGGAAGTACTCCAGTGTGGTACAATACTGCCTCGCTACCCTGTACATCTAGCATTCTGTCGTGTGAACACCGTGACATGCTTGTACAGACAGCATGGCGTCTGTTAGGCTGTTCAGAGGTGTACGTACGCATAACAGGCTGTACGACGTCACTAATTCGTGTGACGCTAAGTAGTAGCTGCGGTGGTACGTATCACATCGTGCTCTCTAATGTGTTCTGCGTAAACGCCTGTACCACATTCCTAACCCCTGGTCTACAGCACCCGTTGTTACATATTCAATCAAATAACTACACTGTGCTAGTGTCAGTCATTCGTGTGCGACACAAGGCAGTAATAGCTACAGTTGTATATATCACATTCTGTTTATAACACATTCGCTGCAAACATTCGTACCACATCCATGACCCCTATTATACAGTACCCATCGTTGTTACCCGTTCTATCCAATACTCTACTAATGTCAGTAATCTGGGTGTGATGCAGGGCAGCAGTACCTACGGTGCTACGTATCGCGTGTCGTTTTGTGACGTGTTCTCCATAAACACTTGTACTACATCTGTACCACGTATTGTACAGTACCCACTGCTACATCTTCTATCCAATACTCTACCATGCTAATGTCAGCAATTTGTGCGTGACACAGGGCAGTAGTATCTGTGGTGGTGTATATGGTATTCTGTTTTGTAGTGTAATCTTCGTAAACGTTTGTACTGCATCCGTAACACCTATTCTACAGTACCCGTTGCTATATATTCTGTCTGATACTATACCATGGGAATGTCAGTAATTTGTGCGTGGTACAGGACAGCAGTATCCATGGTGCTACATATCACGTGTTGTTTTGTAACGTATTCTCCGTAAACACTCGTACTGCATCCGGAACACCTATTATACAGTACCCATCATTGCTACATATTCTCCCAGGTACTACCCTATGCTAATGTCAGTGATTTGTGGGTGACACAGGGCAGTAGTATCTATGGCGCTATATATCGCATTCTGTTTTGTAATGTGATCTGCGTAAACATTGGTACTACGTCCATAACCCCTCTTATACAGTACCCACTGCTGTATATTCTATCAAATACTCTACTATGATTAATTTGTGTGTGATACAGGACGGCAGTATCTATGGTGCTATATATCACATTCTGTTTTGTAACGTAGTCTCCGTAAACACTCATACTGCGTTCCTAAGCCCTGTTATACAGGACCCGTTGCTATATATTCTGTCAAATACTCTACTATGCTAATGTCAGTAATTGCGATGGGTCGCGCCTGGACTTTGGGGGACGGATGGCAACACAGGCAAACACTGTCTGGAATGGGGACCTCGACATTTTGTTGCTGTGCAAATAGGACTACAGGTCAATTATCTCACTCTGTAAGGTCTGTAAGCAGACAGCCCGAGAGCGCGTTGAGCTCTCCTGCACATGCCAGGATCTTCCCTTCAGCTGGGACGTCGCTCAAGGCTGCTCCTCGAGGCTTGGAGATGTCTTGTTGTAAAAGATCCTCAGTGAGTGGTGAGTAGCACGCTACCTTTGAAATCCCAGCCGAGCGCTGTCAAGGGTCGGTTGCGCACATGTAATCCTTTAGCCATAAACCGTTGACCGAGCCTGGGACTAGGATTGGATCCAGCCGCCCCTAGACTCCTCTCCGAGAAGGAGTTTAGAAAGCAAGGGGGTCCCTTCTGAACCTCGTGACTCAACGGGAGGGTCTCCCTGGCAGTTCTGTCTGACTCTGTCTCTGGGCAGGGAACAGCCCACTGTGCCTTGCCGTGGAATCTTGCAAAACACTGTCACATTTACCGTCAAACTTGGTTAAATCCCTGTCTTATACCAGGAAATGTATTGCTGCTTCTCTCGGAGTGAAGATAATCATTCCCCCGGTGACACGTTGTTATATATTCTATCAAACACGAGGCTAATGTATATAGCATAGGTGCTACGCGAGACAAGATATTGGCTATGTTCTGTTCGATGAAATAAAGCATAATGGTAGTATCTTGATTGTGGGATTTATGTGTATGTATACACAAGGTATGGTGCTGTGACTTTGTCATGGGTTATGCAATACAAACAGAACAATATAACACTTGCTGTTAACTGTATGAAATGTGATGTGTTTTCTGAACTACATGCTGAGATTACTATGGTAATGTATTCTGTTTTACGATATATTTTATGTAGGGTATGTAATAAGTATACTGCCTTTGCAGAAAGAATATATTCCACTGAGAGTATTGTGTAATATACGGTGTATAAATTACTTTCCACTTATCACATCTGTATTTCTAACATGGATTCACTATCTATTTTATGCACAGCCAATGTACATATCAGGTTAAAAGACAATGTTTGAGAAAAAATTTTGCCTCTCTGAAAATGTTATATGAGCGAGAGCTGTGCTCTATTACAGTTAGTACTGTGTTCTGCACCGAGAAGCCACCACAAAGAACCTCTGTGAGGAGAAGGACAGGCGTGGAGGGCGAGGGCTGGCATGGCAGCGTTCCTGATGGTGAAGGAGAGGGCTGGAAGGCTACCGCAATGTCTTGGTTGCTACAATAGGTCTGGTTTAAGTTTTCAAAACCTATACTGTAGTGCCAGTAGTCCTGAAAGAGTTGTACCACGGTGTTACCTTGCCAAAATATGATGCAGGGATTTACTTAAATTTAGAAAGACAGTACAGAACACTTCAAATAAAGAGAATATAAAAACATGTATTGGACAGTGTTAATACAATGCGACAAAAAAAAGGTAGAGGGGAAGGGGGAGGGAAAGGGTGAGGGGAGAGGGGGGAAGGGGAGAGGACGGGGGGGAAAGAAAAAAAAAAGGAAAAAAAGCAGAAAAGAAAAAAAAACAGGAAACAAAAAAAGTATAAAGAAGAGGAGCCATATAATAGAGATAGCAGGGGGGTGTGGGTGAAGGCAGGGGTGTCTACTGGCCCTGGACACCCATGTCGTCTTCTCTTATATGGGCGGGGCCACGCAAAGACGGGGGGCTATTATATATAAAAGAAGAGGAAGAAGAAGAAGTAGAAGAAGAGGAAGGAAGGTGGGGGGGATGAAGGAAGGGGCCTCTAGTGGCCCTGGACACCCATGTCGTCTTCTCGTATATTGGCGGGGCCACGCAAAGAGCGGGGGCTATTATATAGAAAAGAAGAAGAAGAAGGAGGAAGGTTGCGGGGGGGATGAAGGACGGGACCTTTACTGGTCCTGGACCCCCATGTTGTCTTCTCTTATATTGGTGGGGCAACGGAAAGAGATTGGGGGCTATTATATATAAAAGAAGAAGTAGAAGACGAAGAAGAAGGAGGAAGGTGGGGGGGCATGAAGGAAGGGGCCTCTACTGGCCCTGGACACCCATGTCGTCTTATATTGGTAGGGCCACGGAAAGAGCAGGGGTATTATATATAAAAGAAGAAGTAGAAGAGGAAGAAGAAGAAGGAAGGTGTGGGGGATGAAGGAAGGGGCCTCTAGTGGCCCTGGACACCCATGTCGTCTTCTCTTATATTGGCGGGGCCACGCAAAGGGCGCAGGCTATTATATAGAAAACAAGAAGAAGAAGGAGGAAGGTGTGGGGGGGATGAAGGAAGGGGCCTCTAGTGGCCTTGGACACCCATGTCGTCTTCTCTTATATTGGCGGGGCCACGCAAAGAGTGGGGGCTATTATATAGAAAAGAAGAAGAAGAAGAAGGAAGGTTGCGGGGAGGATGAAGGAAGGGGCCTCTAGTGGCCCTGGACACCCATGTCGTCTTCTCTTATATTGGCGGGGCCACGCAAAGAGTGGGGGCTATTATATATAAAAGAAGAAGAAGAAGAAGGAAGGTTGCGGGGAGGATGAAGGAAGGGGCCTCTAGTGGCCCTGGACACCCATGTCATCTTCTCTTATATTGGGGGGGCAACTGATTTCCCCAGTAGAAATGTAGGCCTAGTAGATATGACAGTATAACTATGACCCAACAACATGCAATCAGAGTCTCTTACACTTGTCCAATTCTGCTCTACTCTGCACAGACATCCCCCCTACACACACTTCATTGCTGCCTCCAGCTCTGGCACACCTAACAGCAGAAAGATGTGGAGCTTTTGCAGCAGGGCCAGATGAGGTCTGAAGTCCTTAGAGATCCTTCCATTCCCTAAATGGGGCCTAGAGCTCATCCTTGCTGTTATCCCTAAGCATGTAGAACAAAATGCCATGAGGCATAGTATGCATGGGTTCACCAAGGGCAAATCACGCTGGATCACTCTAACAGCCCTCTGTGATTGCAAGAGCGGTGAGCAGTGGACATTGTATACCTTCAGCAACACTTTTGACACCGTCTCCCATAACGTCCCCATAGATAAGCTTAGGAAGTGTGGGTTGGAAAAGTGAACAATGAGGTGATGGAGAACTGCTGCAATAGCAGATCTCAGAGGGCTTCCAACACCAGCACAGAGTCCAGTTGGAGGCCTGTAATTAACAGTGCTACCTGGTGTGGTTTTGTTCTACACAGTCAACAACAACCTGCACGTGGGCACAGAGCACACCCTCAGCAAGTTTGCTGATGATACAAAACTGGGAGGGGTCACTGACACACCAGAAGGCTGTGCCACCATACAATGAGACCTGGAGAGCAGCTCCGCAGAGAGACCTGGGGGTCCTGGGGACAACAAATTGGCCACGAGGCAGCAACGTGCCCTCGGGGCCAAGAGGGCCGATGGTCTCCTGGGGCGCATTCAAAAGAGTGTGGCAGGAGGTGGAGGGAGGTCATCCTCCCGCTCTGCTCTGCCCTGGGGAGGCCGCAGCTGGAGCACTGGGTCCAGTTGTGGGATGGCCAGTTCAAGGCAGACAGGGAACTGCTGGAGAGAGTCCAGCAGAGGCCACAAAGGTGATCAAGGGACTGGAGCACCTCTCTGCTGAGGAAAGGCTGAGGGACCTGGGTCTGTTCAGCCTGGAGAAGAGCAGGCTGAGGGGGGATCTCATCAATGCTCATCAACAGCTAAAGGGTGGGTGGCAAGAGGATGGGGCCAGGCGGTGCCCCACAACAGGACAAGGGGCAACGGGCAGAAACCGGAACACGGGAAACTCCATCTCAACATGAGGGAAAATCTTCTTTCCTGTGAGGGTGCCAGAGCCTTGGCACAGGCTGCCCAGAGAGGTGGTGGAGTCTTCTTCTCTTCTCTGGAGATATTCCAAATGCACCTGGATGTGTTCCTGTCCCACTTGCTCCAGGTGACCCTGCTCTAGCATGGGGGCTGGACTCTGTGAGCTCCATGCCCAACCCTGACAATTCTGTGAATCTTTGTGATTGGGAGGGTACGTGGTAAGTAGCTGCATGGGACTGGCGAAGGAGCATGGTGGAAGAAAGCAAGACGAAGGCAGGTGAGGAGAAGAGAGAAGCAAAGAAAGGTGGGGAGAAGAAGAGGGGAGAGAGTAGCAAAGAAATGAGCAGAGGGGAGGAGCAAAGGAATGTCAAGACAGGAGAGAAGATTGGAATTGTTGCTGAGATTTTAAGTATGTTTTGTTTTGCGTGGGAATCTTTTCCAGAGTGTATTAGGATTGAGAAAAGCTGTTTGTGGAACCTACTGAAATCAACGCCTGTGCAGTGATCGCTCACAGGCAAACCCGATGGTACTGAAAGATGAGTACTCCCACTACTGTAGATGGTGGAAGCAAGAGATGCTTCTCCCACCTCCTCCCCTACCCTTCCCAGGAACTGTCTCTGCACCTTTATTTTTGTGTTTTTCTCTGCATTACACAAAATATTTAACAGGAAGCACACAACAAAAGACAATGCACACGTGTACATACTCTTGCTGGCACGGTGTGGGATGGGTACGGCCACACTCTTGCCCCGCTCGCTGTCCTGGGGTTTGGGGGGGGAAGCTGTGAAGCGACAGATGCCAGGCTCTGAGGGGGTGCTCATGGAGGTCATGCTGTCAGCATTGTCGGTGGTGCCGGTGGTCATCTGGTCTGAGGAGCTGTCAGAGATGAAGCACTCCGTGATCTCAAACTTGGCATGTTGCAGCTGCTCCTCCAGCTTCGCGTGCTCGTAGGCACGTGCCAGCTCCTCATAGGTAGAGGAGGCACTCTCTGTTGACACCATGCTGTTCCGCCCCTTGTCTGTGGAGAAGAGGACACATCACTTACCTGGGGATCCTTCCTGGCCTGAGAATGTCATTCTACACATCATTGCTGCTGCAGCAATGCCCAGCCTGCCCCCACTGAGATACACCTGGCCGTCTGTCCCCAGAGCTGGACATGGCCCTCGCTGCACCGGGGTCACCCCAGAGCTTCTGGAGGGGACCAGGAGGTGACAGCAGAGCCCCACATCTGCCAGGCAGGGCAGAGCGCACACACACACACACACCCCCCGACCCAGGCAGTCTCCCCCCTGACGCAGCAGGGCGGCCACATCAGTTAACCTGCAGCGCTACAACCCTGAGCGGAGCCCAGGGCAGGGGACACCATGACCAGCAGCTCACTGAGAGTGCGAGACCTGGCAGAAGAGCCCGTTACCTGCACCTGTCCCATTTGTGATACTATTCATAGTCTTGATTAGAAATTGGAGTACAGTTTTCAACACTACTGCCTTCAGCCAATAGCATGTGGCTCTTACAGCGGAAGTCACGGTTCCACCATCCTTTGACTCACAGTCAATTCCCCTTCTGCAGTCACCCCGAGCTCGTGCTTTGGGGTCACCGCCAACGAACCCGTGCACCCCAAAGCAGCAGCTCCCCGCCAGCAGCAGCCCCAGCACACCTGTGTCCTGGGAGAGGCTGGCGCTGTAGCTGTCACTCTCCGTGACCGTGATGCCATGCTGGGAGCCCACCGTCCTCCAGTCAGAGGTGAGGGTCCGTGCCGGGGTGGACGCCTGGCACTTGGTGAGGGTCCACTGGCTGGAGTAGCGGTTGCGGGTGCTGTGTGCAGACTTCACACTCTTCCTCGACACAGGGTCTAGGGCACAAAGGTGACAGACTCATAGAATGGTTAGAGTTGGAAGAGACTTTAAAGCCCATCATTCAGTCCCACCCCCTGCCCTGGGCAGGGACACCTCCCACCAGCCCAGGTTGCTCCAAGCCCCGTCCAACCTGGCCTTGAACCCCTCCAGGGATGGGGCAGCCACAGCTTCTCTGGACAACCTGTTCCACTGGCTCACCACCCTCACAGTAAAGAATTTCTTCCCAATATTCAATCTAAATTTCCCCTCTTTCAGTTTAAAACCATTCCCCCTCATCCTATTGCTACATGCCCTTATAAAAAGTCTCTCTCCAGCTTTCCTGTAGGCTGCCTTCAGATACTGGAAGGCTCCAATAAGGTCTTCGCGCAGCCTTCTCTTCTCCAGGCTGAACAGCCCCAACTCTCAGCCTGTCTTCATAAGAGAGAGGGTTCAACCTCCTGCAGAGAGCAGCAGACCTGTTAAAATCCCTCTGCTGAGTTGCAAAACATCTACAGAAACTTAAGGTCAGACTGGACCATACCATGGAAGAGAAGTCCTTCAAGGGATCCTAAATTTCTAGGAAATATGTTGAGTTTGGATGTGAGCTGGAGGGTTGTACACGCCACATGCCCCAGACGCCCTACGGAGATGCTCTAGGGGTCTGTCCCCACTCAGTCCTGGCACAACACGGCCTCCCAAGCGGGTGTCTCTCAGAGACAGCCAGGACCTCGTCCCTTCTCCCTGGAATGCTCCCCGCTCCTTCCGCCTTACCAACAGCTGCTTTTAGGCACAGCCAGAGCCTGCACCCTAGCACCCTGCTGCAGGAGCACCCCTCTGCAAGGGGATGTGCCAGGACTGGCCGCAGTGTCCCTGCGCTGCCAGAGGGCTCATCCACACCCGCCTTGTGCCCGTGTCTGCCGGCACCCCACGCTGCTCCCAGTGCACCCACCCCAGCCACTTACTGGTGCCGGGGCGGATGTCCGACATGTCGATGAGGGGCCCCGTGTTCTGGATCAGAGCGGGGTGGTGCAGCGAGACGCCTGTGCAGAAGCTCTGGGGGTTCACCGCCTGACTGAACTCCGTGTCCGTCACCGGGATCGTGGCTTTGTCATCCCCTGCGGGAAGAAGCTGAAGCTCACACCTCTTTCTCTAGCCGGGAGGTTGCTGTAGGTGTCCACCAGCCCATGCTTGGCACAACCACGGGATCCCCTGGCTTCCCCGCTGTGGGGAGCCCCACAGGCATTCTGGGGCACACGGGGATTCAAGATGAGTTCCCAGCCAGGGCAGCCGTGTAACAGTGACCCTGGCCGAGGAGACTGCTGTGGGTGCTGCCAGCAGACACGCAAGGGCAGCATGCCCCTTCATGGGCAGGGGACAGGCTGGGGACACCACGGGCTTCTCAGGGCCAGAAGGGATGCTGGCCTGCATCCCTCCCCCAGGCAGGAGCTCCTGTGGCCGGGGCTGACACCCCCACGCCGCAGGGAGAGGGGTGCTTACCCAGCTGTTTGATGCCTTCCTTGTCCTCGATGAGGAGCTGTACCCGAGGGATGTCGATGTGCAGTCGGGGGCCTTGCGGGGGGCCCTTCACCGGCGTGTCAAAGCTGCGGTTATTCTTGCTGTGAGGTAAGAGGGGACGCAGACCCGGCGATTACCGGAGAGAGCCCCAGCGGCTCAAGCCTCGCAGGGGCCAGGGCTCGCAGCCGGCCAGCCCCCCCGGGGCTCAGATCTCCAGCTGAGCTGGTCTCCCCAAGGCGAGCCCCAGACCTGCCGGCCTCAGCCCTCCGGCAGCCAGGAGCACAACCTTTCAGGTCTGAGCCCGGGCTTAAAAGCCTCAAGGACCACCCCCAACCCCCAGCATTCCCACCCACGGCTTGCAGCTGGGAGACCCACCTGATCAGCATCTCAGCCAAACTCTTTGCATCTGTGCAAGGGACACAAAAAAACAAGAAGGAAGGTGGGGGGTTTTTTTGTGGTTTTTTTGGTGTTGTTTTTTTTTTTTTTTGGTTGTTTTTTTTTTTTAAAAAAAAAAAAAAAAGCCATTTAGGACATCACAAGCCGGTCCAGGAAGGCACAGCTCTGTGGTCCAGTCCTGCGCGCTGTGCCTCTGAGCCCCATCTCACCTCGAAGCCTCTTCAGCCGCTTCTCCTTCCTCTTCTTGCGGATGATGAAGAGCAGGGCCACTCCCAGCGTGGCCAAGATCACGGGGCAGGCGATGGTGAAAAGCTTCTTCACGTCGTCGCCCTCCCCTTGGGCAGACTTGATAGGGGGGATGGTGCCTAGGGCAGAGTGTGGGCGGGTGGGCGGTGGGCGCTCCCAGCAGCCCCCCAACCCACGGTCCCCACCGTCCCCCCCCCACTCACTGCCGTCGTAGTCCAGCGTGGCGAACTGCGCGGTCTCGTTGCCGCAGCCGGCGCTGTTGCAGGCCTTCATGCGGAGCTCGTACCACGTAGCCTCGCGCAGCTCCGTCAGGAAGACCTCGCTGGAGCTGTTGGTGCGGAGGCTCTGCCAGACCCAGTTGCCCTTGGGCCGGTACTCCAGGACGATGGCAGTGATGGGGCAGCCCCCGCTGCTCCAGCCCTGCAGGTTCAGCCTGGCGTGCGTGGAGTTGATGTGGGTGAAGAGGTGCTGGTCCTTGCTGAAGGAGGGCTCTGCAGGAGAGGAGCCGTCAGGAGGGTTGCGGCAGGGAGGGGACCGCAGTGTCCCCCAGCCACAAGGACGCTGTGGGGCAGGCTCACCTCTGCCGTGGGTCTTGGCTTCAATGATCTCGCTGATGCGGCCAGCCCCCACACTGTTCTTGGCCGCCAGCTTCACCTTGTACCAGGTGCCGCACTTGAGGCTCTCCAGCTTGAAGGAGCGCTCGGAGGAGCTGATGAACACGTCCTTCCACTCCTCGCTGTTGTCCACCGAGTACTGGAGCACGAAGCCTGCGGGAGCAAGGACAAGGCAGTCACCTCCAAGCACATGGGGTGCCGGGGGGAGGCGAGTGGTGCCCAGGCAGGGCGAGAGAAGGGGTTACCACCAGCACACAGAGCCCACGGGGTACCCTGCGCCCGCCCTGGGGACATCCCATGTCCAGGTCTGGTGCAGCCTTGCAGTGTCAGGGGACCAATGGGTTCCTGCCTAACTGCATGCGCATGAACAATGATGGAAACACAGCCCTCTACTCCTGCGTGACCGACGTGGGTTATAATTAGCTCCAAACCATTAGCTAGAGTGATCTACAGCCCTCCTGGACCCTGCATGTGACCCCAGTGGAGGTCAGCTCATCTGCCTGCTCTACCCACCACACGGGCAGGAGTCTTGGGGCAAGAGGCACACGAGCACTCCCAGCAGCTAGCCACCTCCCGAGTGCCCTGCCAGAGCCCCCGGCCGCTCCCCCGTGAGCCACCCTCATCTGCCGCCCTGCCCGCACATGGCCCCACCGCTTGGTTCCGCACGGGGAGTGCAAAACGTGATTGATCGCTGCGAGGCTATAAAGGGAAAGGCAGAATTAACTACCTCCCTTGGGAAGCTGCTAGGAAGTTGCTTCTGTCATCGAATGCTGCCTCCTCGCCCATGATTAAGAGTATTAGGAAGCACACCGTGTCCTAGATGAACAAACCTGTTACACCGCCGTCAACAAGACGCTTGAAGACGTCTCGCTGGGCTTTCCCAGGGAGCTTTGGGGGAGGCGGATATGCCACCAAGTGCATCACTGCCCCCCAGGGCAGCACGCCTCCTGCCCTGACTGTTCCAACCGTGTTGGCTGTACAAAATCCCGAACTTTCGTGGTGCATGGATACATTTAGCTATTTCGGCTGGTTCTTTTGCCAGTTCTCAAATCAAAATAACAGAGAAGAGCAGGCTTTCTGCCTTTGCGCGTGCATCACAAGCTGCACGCTACACTGCAGTGCTTGCAGGCCCACCCCGGCTGCCGATGGTGTCCGGGTACCGGGGTGGTGCTGCCAAAGGAGCCGTGTGAAGGCAGGCACGTGCCTCGCATCAGCTCTGCTAATGCCCAGCTCTGCTCAGGCAGAGCAGTGCCAAGGGAAAAGAGGTTTCTCGTGCCTGCCCATCGCCAAGGCTTCCCGATGGCTGGAGGACGGAGGTACCGGCACATTCCCAGGGCGGCGCGGGTCTGCCCGCGGGCACAAGCTTTCCCAGCCATGTCAAAGCCAGCCTCGGCACCCCCGCGCCGGCCGGCACCCTGGTGCCTGCCACCGGTTATTTATTTATTTTGTACATGCAGCATGTTTTCAATATTTCTAATCCAATTATAACCAAATTTATCAACAGAGTCCGCTGGAGTGAAAGGCTGCTGGCTGGGGAGATTTGCTTGTAATTACTTTCATGCTTTTAATTAATTGTAAGCGAGGCCTCCTTCCCCGCTCCCCCCTCCGTGTGCAGCTGTTTCAACGTATAATTCATGAAATGAATCAGAGCAGAAAGGAGACTCTGGGAAGCTGGGATGCTCCTGGAGCCCCCAGCCTGCCAAGGGTGGGAGACACCGGGGGACAGGGGACAAATCCTGCACCGTCGGCTTCAGAGTCCTGCCAATGCCAGGAGGCACGGAGCAGCCACACGGAGCGGCCGCTGAGGCTGGCCCTGGCCTCCAGCACCCGAGCAATTAATGAAACGCCCTTCATTAGCTACTTCAATCGCTGCATCTTGTCCAAAACACCTTCCAAGACCCTCATTAGGATCAGCAGCCCTCCTACAAGCTTGGAAGCATCAAACTTAATCCGGAGCGTTCCGGAGAGGGGGAAATTGAGGCGCAGAGATAAAAGCATGTGCACAGCATGCAGGGGTGTGCCTGAAACCTGCACCACGAGCCTCAACTCCCAGCGCCGGGACCAGAGGCAGGCACGGCTCTGGAGCGGGGATGTGCTGTGGTGGTGCTGCTGCCAGCCCCGTTGCCCGCAGCATCCGTACCCCGGATGGAGCTGCCCCCGTTGTCCCCGGGAATCCAGGCCAGCGTGATGGATGACGCCGAGGTCTTGGAGACAGTCAGGCGGGGCTGGTCCGGGGGCACTAGTGAGGAGGGAAAAGCCTGTGAGCACCTCGCACGCGTGGGCTGGAAGTGCCCCAAAACTGTGCGCCCCAAAATGGGAAACGCCACCAAGACCTCCTGCTCAGCCCCAGGCCAGCGAGAGCCCCTCGGTCAGGAAAGACCCTGCGGTGCTTTGCCCACCAAGAGCAGCCAGTATGCGAGAGCACAGGCTCGCTGTGCCATCTACCGAGGAGCGTGACCATGCAGGGCACTTGCTCCCAGATGGACGCAGACGTGGGACCGCAGGCCACCCCCGCCAGCACCCCTCACCTTGCACCAGCAGGTTGATGATGATAGTGTCGAAGCCCCAGGTGTTGGTGGCAGTGCAGGTGTAGTAGCCAGAGTCCTCTGCCTTCACCGAGCGCAGCACCAGCGTGCCGTTGGCCTGGATCAGGCGATGGCCGTCCACCGTGACGGGGATGGCGGAGTCCTCACTGCCGGGAGAGGAGAGGGTGCGTCAGCTGTGCACAACACAGCAAGGGCGATGCAGTGGGCACCGTGACCCCAGCCCGGGCTGGCAGCCCCCTCACTACCTGTCCTTGGTCCACTTGATGGCGGGGACCGGCTCCCCAACGGAGTTGCACGGCAGCCTCACGTCCTTCATCCACGGGGTGGTGACGGTGCCTCCGAAAGAGATGATCTTGGCAGGGGCTTGGGGGCAAGGAGGAGGTCAGCCTGGTGGGCAAGGCACTGTGCGCGGACCCCCCGGCGCGTAATGAGAGCCAAGACCCCCCCAGCGCCATCCCTCCTCTGCCCCGGGCACGAGTCACCCCAGCTGTCCCTTGCTGCTGGCTGATACGGAGCAGCCAAAGCAACCCGAGGGGCAGGGGACAGCAGAGCCAGCAGGCAGGTCCCCCCACAAGCTGGTGGCCCCCGCCGTACCTTTCCCAGCAGGCTCGATGGTGACTTTCTCGCTGATGTTGCCGCGGCCAGCGGAGGTGACGGCAGCCACCCACAGCATGTACTGCTGCCCGCGGTTCAGGTGGGCGATGCGGTAGAAGAGCTGGTCGGGGCTGGTCTCGTACTCGCTGGGGGCCTGCGGAGGGCAATGGGAGAAGATACAGCCTCCATGAGACCCTCACTCAACCCCGTCGCCCTCGGCCTGGGCAAAACAGAGGCCAGAGCAGCGCCTGAGCTCTCTGCAAGGCAAAGCTGCCTGTGGGCCAGCTGCCTGCACCTGGGCATCGCCACCACCCCCCAGTGTCCCCACGCAGGGCATCCCTGCCATCCCGCCGCCAGCAGGCTCATGCCCTCGCTCCCACCCCCGGCCAGCTGGCAAAGGAGGTCCATGGGTCCCGGTCACCCCACCGGGACCGATCCCCGGGGAGCTCCCTTCGCTCTCCAAGGGCCCACGGCCGCCCCGGCAGCCACCTCCCGGAGGTGCGGCGGGTTCGCTCCCGAGCAGCGAGGCAGCCCTGCTTGGCATTTCTCAATGCCAGTCTAAACCGGCTGGTGTCGTAATTTCTCCAGGGAGCCCGGGCCGGAGCCCGAAGAACAGATGGCTGCGACGGCATGATGTGTTCCTGGGAAAGGACGTTTCCCCAGCCGCCCGCCGAGCTGCAGCGGGGACCGGGCGCGGAGGCAAGCCCCGGCCGGGCTGCCAGAACCCCTCTGCGGGCACAGGCGGCAGCCAGGGGCTCCCTGAACACCCGTGTGGGCTCAAATCCTGCAGCCGACGCGGCGGCTGTCCCCAGTCCCGCTGGCTGTCCTCCGGAGAGGGCTGGCTCGCAGCAAGGCTGTGTGCAAGCGCCGGTCTCCACTGCATCGGGGCCAAACCTTTCCTGCCCCAGGCATGCCGTGCCCTACACGGCACCCTTGCTGGCCCCGGCGAGTGGACGGGAGCTCAACGATCCCTATTGCACAGGATGGATGGATGTGGATTCACGTCTGCAAACACGCAACTGCGCACAGGTATCTGCGCATTCGCCGCCTTCAAACGCGCGCCCTTGTGGGGCCCACAGATGTAAATGTACCCCACAAGCAGACACCTATAAGAATATTGTATAGTATACATAATTTTTTTTACCCAAATGACAGCTTTGACAAGATGCCAAGAAAACAATATCGGATCCCAGCGGTTTTACCAGTTGCTTTGATGAAAAGATTATGTTGCCCTGGAAACCAGAGGCTCAGATAGTGAAATGAGTTTGAGAAGGAGCTTTTGATAAGCACTAGTCTGCAGACCTCCCATCAACCTCTCCCTTGCAAAGGAGGGATGGGGCCAGGTTCGATTTCTATTTTATTTTCAGTCAGCTGTTGGCATATTTCCCATTCTCGAGCGAGCGCTGAGCAGGGGAGATGCCGGAGGAAGGGAACAGACAGAGGATGGGACCATGCCCTGATGCAGAGTGTCCACGGGTGCCCTTGCAACGCTGCAGTGCATGGACCTGGCCCGAGGGACCTTTGCTGCTGCTGCCGCCTGGCATCAGCCCTCCCTCCTGTTCCTGCTTGGCCAGCTCAGCATTCCCGGCGGTTCCCCATCCCCGTCCCCGTCCCATACCGGCTGCCCCGAGCCGGGGCTGGAGCAGAAGATGGTGTACTTCCGAATGATGCCGTTGGGCTTGGCCGGCGGCAACCAGGACACCACCACGCTGCTGGCGGAAGATGGGACAGCCTTGATGCCAGCGGGGGGACCTGGAACTGAAGGAGGGAGAGCGTGGCAGAGCCGGCGCCGGGAGGTCTCCGCGGTCTCTGCCCGGCTCGGCGAGGCGGCAGCACCTCGCTGCAGGGCTGGCATCCCGAGAACACGCTGGGGAGGAGCTGCGAGAGCGTTTCCATGCCAGCATCGGGCAGGCACAAATAGGGACGGGTCTGTGGGCGAGCGGTCAGCCCGTCATCACCCCACTGCCCACGGGACACCTCTCCACGGGTGGCTCCGGTCCCCTGCTGACCTGGAGGCAGGCGGATTAATTGCAGCCCAGGCTCTGGTTAAGAAACCGTGATTGGCTTTTAATGGCCGTCTCCTTAATCTGCCCGAGCGGCTCAGCCTTACCCTGCCCAGCTGCGTCTCCCCGGCATCTGGCGCTTCCCAGGACGGGCAGGCAGCAACGCCGGCCCAGGGGCCCAGGAAACGCTCCGCTACTGAATTAATGGCATTAAAGTAGGGCAGGCAGGGGTGTAAATATTTAAATATCCGCACTTAAGGAAAAGAAAAAAAAAAAAAAGAGAACGGGAAATGCCCTGCCCATGGCTGTACACGGGGGGTTTCTTCCGCGTCCCCGCAGCCGCCCCAGCCCTTCCCTCGCCAGTGCAGCAACACAACACGCCGTGGCAGGAGCAAGTGCTCCCGTCCCCCGCATCAGCCGGCTATGGCGCGCTGCAGCCCTGCCTGATGGCAGCAAGACCCGAGCGGGCTGGGGCTGCAGCGGCGGGCTGGCTCGGGCTCTGCTCCCATGGAGCAGCAGCCGGGGAGCGCGCAAAGGCAGCAGGGCAGTGCTGGCCGCCTTCCTCCCCTCCTGGCCAGGCACGGCTTTGGGCACACGGCGGGCTGCCGGGCACGGGACTTGCCCGCAGGTTTGGACAACCGAGCGGGAAAGAAGTGAAAAGGAAGAAGCAGCTCTGCCCTGCCTGCGCCGGAGGCTGCGCAGCCGCCTTTACTCATTGCTAAGGGCTCCTACGCAAGGCTCAATCTTCTCACTTCTAATTAACACGCCTTGCCAGGGTTTATCAGCCAGGACAGGAGGAGAGGGCACCCCCTCCTCCAGGCAGCGCCACTTACTGTCCTCCTTGGTCTGGATGTAGAGCACGCTGCTGCGGACGCCGTCGCCGGCCTGGGTGTACGCCAGCACCTGCACGCTGTAGTTGGTGAACTTCTCCATGCCCCGCAGCTCCACTCGCTCCCGCGTGGTCGTGATGTTCTGCATCTCACCCCACTCTGCGGGGAGATGGGGCCCGTCAGCCCCCTGCCACCACCCGGCTCCGGGTCCCCGGCATCGCCCGTTCCCCCCCAGCACTCACCCCCGTCCATGTAGAGGGACCAGAAGATGACCCGGTAGCCCTTGAGCACCCCATTGAGGGTGCTGCGCGGGGGCTCTGACCAGGAGATCACGGCCACGTCTGACGTGATGGAGATGGCCCGCACGTTCTCGGGGGGCTGGCTGGGAACTGAGGAGGGAACAGACAAGGGGACAATCAGCAAGAAGACAGAGAGGCGGTAGGTGCCCGGCAGATACCAGGCTCAAGGAGCCATGTCCCACCGGTCAGTTACTCCGACTGCACCCGCATGGGACCCCCCCTCTCCCCCAGCTGCTCGAGCCCCTGGAGCCGCCCCTGCCTGGCACGTAGGGCACCAGGGCCGGGAAACACAGCGGTCTGCATCCAACACGCAGTTCCGCTCCTCCCGGACCACCAAGGCAGGTGCAACCCCCGTGCTCACGGGGACAGGGAAGCCGCCGGGACACGCTGCGCTTCCCAGCAAGGGGAGAGCGGGAGAGCTGGCTGGATGTGAGGTAATTAGATCCCATTGCCCCATAAGAGGTAACTCCAATTTTTATGAGCATTTAAATGATAATACATCACCGTAACGATCCTCTTTGAAAATGATTATTGTTTCATATTACTTAGGTGCAAAAATATAAGCACCATGTAATTAGGGACAGAGTATAATAAACTAATACAGATAGTCCGTTTGAACAAAATGAAGGTAATATAATTATGGAAAAGACACAATTGCTAAAACAGGGGCCCTTGAATACCCCAGGAGGAGTGCTAATGTAGCCAGGAAATGATCACGGTTTGACAGGCTAACGAGAGCCTTAATTAAGTATGAAAAACTGCTGAGCAAACGCGCTGCAAAACTTTTTTCTCGTTGTTTTTAACATGACTGAGGCCACCAGCAGTCTCCCCTGGATGGAAACCTCCCTGGCACTTCGGCAATGTCTACATCCACTTTGACATCCTTTCAATTGCACCAGAAACCCAGTGCCACGGGGGTCCTGGCATCCTGGTGCTCACGCCTCCTCCCCAGAGCGGCAGCCACCCCAAGCCGCGCTCGGGACAGGGCAGGCAGTGGCCAAGGGTGGAAGGGCCGCGAGCCCCCCAGGTGGGACTTGCCACCGGGGACGGGGACAGGGACAGCCTTACCGTCCTCCAGCGTGGTGGCGTTGATCTCGCTGGACGACGGTCCCGTCCCCGCGCGGTTGAACGCCTGCACCACCACCCCGTACTGGGCAAACTTCTTCAGGTTGTCCAGCGTGTAGACCTCGCTGTCTCCCGTGGCTTTCATCTCCACGATGCTGTACTGCCCGTTGCTGCCGGGGCTGTTCTCCCGGTACCCGATCTGGTAGCCACGGATCACCCCATTCTGCAGCTCCTTCTTGGGGGCCTGAGGAACAGGGGTGTAAAACAGAGGTGTTGCGCAGAGCTCTGCTGCCCAGCGAGCGCGTCCCGGGGCTGGGAGGCTCACAGAGCTCCCTTGCCACGACCACCTCTCCCCAGCACCTTTTCTCAATGCTTTTAAACTTTCTCTCCCCGTGGCAGCGCTCGGGTGGACACACTGAGTGACAGAATAGTGATAAAAAGGGCCACCAGGTCCTCGGAGGCCACCAGAGAGGAAGGCGGTGGCTGGGCAGAGGGACGTGTCCCTGGGCAGCGCCCTTCCTGACCGGAGCAGCTCAAGGAGGAGGGAAAAACCTGACAGCCTTAAAAGTACACAAGGCCAGGTTGAGATCGATCTTAAAAATATTTCTCTGAAGCATTAAGAAATCAATAGGGTTGATTGCAAATTTATGTTACAAAGCCAGAGCGATCCATCTCACTGAAATACTCTTAAAACAAAGTGACTTATCTTTCAAGTGAATCTTATTTTCCATTAATCTGTTTTTCAGCTCTTTTAAGGGGAGGGGTGAAAAGCTGGAACCCTAAATTTATCAATTTACCACTTCATTCCAAAGTCCTAACTTTATAATCAATTCTATTTTTCATTAGGCACCTCTAGAAAAATAAATCCGATTCTAAGTTTTATTGATCTTCTCTCAAACACTTTGCAAGCCAGCATCTTGGTTTTTACGTATTTATCCTCTCTCCCCACGGCCCCCCACAGGCATCCTATGAGATAATGAGCTTGTTATAAAATGTGATTAATAAGGACCCCGTGTGATGCAGCCTTCAGCTTTTCATATCGCCCGGGAAATTCTTCCCGGCCCTCGTACCGCCGACAGAACGCCGGGTCCCAGGACAAGCTGCCACTGCAGAGGTTCAGGACGGCATTTGGTGCTGCCCAAGCCCCCCTGGCCAGGGAAAGCCCACCCACCGCCCCGGCCCCGCTCACCTTCCAGGTGACCTGGATGCTCTGGGACGTCATGGGCTGCAAGGTGACATCCATCGGAGGCCCATCGGGAGCTGCGGAGAAACAGACCCAAAAGAGCACGTTGAGAAGCGTCACCTCCTCGACAGGGGAATACTCGGCTTCAAGAGGGCACTGCCACAGCCAGCTTCGCTCCAGGCTACAGTCCCCACACGGCCGGTGGCCATCCCTGCCCGCTGGCCCCGGTGCCCGAGCTGGGAGTGGCACCTGCTTCCTCCGTGCTGATGGTGAGCTCCTTGCTGGGCTCGCTGCGCCCGATCTTGTTGAAGGAGTACATGCGGATGCTGTACACGGAGGCTGGGTGGAGGTCCACGATGTTCGCCTGGTTGATGGTCGGGGAGATGTTGCGCGTGGACTGCTTGAAATCCCAGGAATCTGGAAAAGCGTGGAGTGAGACGGGAAGAGGGTCAACGCCCCAGTCCTGCAGGACCAAGGGGGCCGTGCTCAGGCAGGTGAAGTCCCCAAGCGCCTCCGGCTTTTGTCCCCGGCCCCCGTGGAGAGGTGCCGCTTCCCCCCTCCTGGCTGCTGTACAGTCTGGGTTTGGCATTTTGCAAATATTATCTCTTTTAATATTCCCTTTCAAATGCTTCCATCCAGCAGAAATTAACATATTTCATTAATGCTGCTCTCTCCTTTCTTCATCAAAGAAAACCGGGATGCAGAATATTCCCTCGGAGGTGCCGGCGGGGCAGTCCCGCACCTGCCCGGCCCCGGGACGCAGCCCCCAACCCCGCCGCTTGCCATCACCTACCCGACTTGTTCTTGTACTCGATATCGAACCCTGTGATGATGCTGTTGCCGTCAAACCGCTGCGTCCATCGCAAATTCATACTCCGGGCTTTCACCTCGCGGATCTCCAGCTCCGGCGGGTCTGGGGGCTCTTGGGGACACACGGGCAGGTTAGGGACGACAGGGAGAGAAGCCCCCCGGGAGCAGGGGCATCCTCGCCGCGAGGCTTCGCAGCCTGGGGCTCCTGTGCTGGGGAATGAGTACCTTGGACGGTGAGCTGGATCAAGCCTCTGTCCTCGCCGTAAGAGTTGATGGCGTGACAGGAGAAGAAGACCGAGTCCCCGCGGTCGGCTGGTTTCAGCTACAAACGTTTTAGGGAGAGAAGAGAAGCCAACTCAGACTGAGCTACCCTGAGCACCGTGCCCCCGCCTTCCCCGGTATCGCAGCCTGTTCCCACCACCGGCCGCAGCGGTCACCTTCCAAATCCCCCCACTGGCACTAAAAATCTGCTCTTTGAGACGTCCCTGGTGCTACCAAACGCCGGTGCAATCCGAGCTGTTGTACAGGCAGCTGAGATCCAGTGCAAAATCCAGGGGCCTGTCACAGCACACGGACAGCGGCTGGTTTTTAATCGGTGTAATTAAAATTGGAAGCCTGGCTCCTCGCACGGGCCCAGGGCAGCGCTAACTCTTACGCTGGTTGTAAAAGTCCAGGCACTGGCCAGGTTTTTTGCCTGCCCGCTCCGCAGTGTGCTGGGGCCGGGGCAGACGCAGCCGGTGCACGGTGCTGCCGGATGGAGATGTGATCCCTCCGGCAGGTTTTCCAACGTCCCTCAATGTTAGAAACTCGATTTCACCACCCTGGGAGCGCCAGCCTCCGTGACACCCACTGGGGACACCCTCCCCGGGCACCTCCTGTGCCGCCTGCCCCCTCCATCACCCCAGCAAGAGGCCCAGCAGCCCGGGCAGGTGCAAGACCCCCGTCCCCTCACCTTGAGGGTGGAGATGACCTCGTCGCCGTTGTCCTTGGTGGTGATGGCGTAGCGCATGTTGCGGTCGGGATCGATGACGGTGTCGCCCTTCTCCCAGCGAATGATGATGGGACGCTCACCCCGAGCGGTGCAGTTCAGCTCCTTGGTCTGCCCCTTGATGGCGATGGTGGTGTTGGGGTGGGAGGTGATCATGGCCGGGACTGCGGGGAGACAGGGGGTCACCTGTGCGCCCTGGGGACGGCTCGGTGCCACCTGCGGCTCCCCGGCCCTGGCACAGCCCACAGACCCCGCCAGGGAGGCGGCGGATGCGGGTCTCGCCGAGAGGCCACGCAGCCCGGAGCAGAATCGTCTCGCTGCATTATACAGCTCAGGATCATAAAATAATGAAGCAGATAAATTTTATAATGCATAGCATTACACCAGGGTAGACAATAAAACGTGAAAGACAAATAACCAAGCACACACTATAATGAAGAGAAAGCCTCCAGTCTGAGACGTGCGGGTATGAATTATTGACTAAGGTTTTACACTCCCGAGGATGAGAGGAAGAATGTTTTCCATCACAGATTTGCATAATTCACTCGTATAAACCTGGGCAGAATATAGAGTGCGATTTCACATCAGGAAGGCCGCCTTTGCATTGCAGATACCAGAGATTATATAGGGTTTTTTTTCCCCATAGCCACCCCAATATGCAAAGGAGGACGGTGGGGAGGCCCGGCATCGCCCACACCACCCGCCTGGGCTGCAGCACCCGGCGTGGGCACATCCCGGGGCCGCCCGAGCAGCAGCTGCGGCACAGTTAGGGCTGGCCCTCGGGATGGCACATCGAGTCCCTCTCGCTGCGGGAGAGCGGCTGCAGCGCTGGCACGAAGCTGCCGCCTCCCGTCCTGGCGCTTGGGCGGCACCGCCATGGGGAACCAGGCTCAGCCTCCTCCTGCCCGTCCCCGCGCGCTGCAGCAGCCGCCGCCGCGGCGCTTCCCCCCGCTGCGAGGGATCGTGCGGGCTCCTTCCCCGGCAGCCCGGCCGCTCCGAGAGCCGAGCAGTGCCACGGCGTGCACCGCGCAGGAGGAAGGGGCTGGGGGGGACGAGGGCAGCCTGGGTAAGCAGAAAAAAATGTAATGCATAAACAAACAGCGCTGCTGAGTCCCGCAGTAATATATGATAATGGCAATCCGCAAAGGCAACACACACTGTTATAATGGGACACAAGAGGCTCTAATGAGCTACGACTTCTCGGCTTTCTGTGGCAATGTAATTCAATTAACAGCGAAGGAAACCTTTCCTCCTGAGCTGCCGGTATTTGCGGGGTTCAGGGCAGGCGCCCACGTGGCTGGGACAGAGCGGTGCCCAGCCTGGCACCCACTGACAATCCCATGGCAATCCCGCCCCGAGGGGTCTGCAGACACCCACGAGCCGGCACGGGGACGGCAAGGAGCAGGGATGTCAGGGCAGCACTCAGACCCGCGGTGCATCGCTGCCGGACCTGTGGTCCAGGGCACAGGAAAGCAAGAGCTACAAGCACAACTTCTCCGTCCCATCCCCAGCCGTGTGCCCATCTTCTCCCGGCGCCGAGGCTCCTGCCTGCCTGCAGCCCAACGCACAGGGACGGCCGGCAGCTCTTGCAACTACCCCGGCCCAGGGCCGACCGCTTCTCTGGCTCCGAGCGTGCAGAGCATGGCACGAGGGCACGCACAGCCGGGCCAGGTCTCGGCACTATGGTGGGACCTCGCCGGGCTCCTGCAGGCTGTCCCCAGCTCCTGCCATGAGAAGGCCACCCTGCCACTTGGCAGAAGGGGGCTGCTTTCCCGCATTCAGCCGTCATTCAGCCCAGGTCTGAGGCACAGAAGGGTGTCTGTGGCCGCAGGGGCCAAAGGGGCAGGATAGCCCCGCAGGGCTGCGGCAGCCACGCAGCCATCGTCCCCCTTCCCAGCGAGCAGCAGCCCCGGGAGAGGAGCTCCGTTTCAGGCTCTGCTTCGCTGAAATGCACTTATTGATGTTTGATTAAAAGCAGCTCCTTGGATGTAAACATATCAACTTCTCTCAATTGCTGGGGTCCCAGGAGAGCGGCAAGCAGCCCAGAGTGGGGGAAGCAGCAAAACAAACCCAAAGAAAACCCCAACCAGCTGTGCAGACAGCTCAGACCAGGGCGCAGAGGCTGCACCTCTTGCATGCTGGTACCCAACACCTGCCCTGGGGAAAGCTCTGCCACTTGTGGAGGGACGGCATCGCCCACGACTGGCCGTGGGACCCTCCAAGGGCTGCTGAGGATGCTCCCAGCTGGGCTAAACTGCCTTCCTCGGGTGCAGGGCCATCAGTAACGTTGGTTCCTGCCTATCAGAGCATCGACCAGAGGCCCGGGTCAGTGCTGCTCCGCAGACAGGCTTCCCTGGAGGAGAGCTTGCCTCCAACGCTCTCCGCACCCACCCGTCCTCCCAGCCCGCTCCGCTGCCCCTGCTGCGCTCCCCCCGTGCCCACGGGCCTTGTTAACACGGCCCCGACAGGAGGCTGGTCCCGCTTGCCGGGCAGAGATAAGGCTGGCTACAAAAGGGAGATGTCAGCAGCTCTGCCGTCCCGCGCCAGGCCGGGGCACAAGCTGCTTCACAGCCCGCTGGTGACAACTGAATGAGAACGGTGACAAGGGTGACAAGGGCTGCGCCTGCCTCCCGCGCCCCCCTCTTTCTTGTTTGGAGCCGGCTCTGTGATGTTAATTTGATTGCACCCATTCCAGCTTCCTTTCTACACTGATTAGCTGAGTTTCACCTGAAGCATGAGATTAATTCAAATTGCATGGAAGCAATCAGTTATGCTCTTGCCGTACGGCAGCGAACTCCCAAACACGTCCGTCCCCGTGCCCGCGACGCGCAGGTGGCTGCCCCTCTCCCAGCCCCCAGCCGGACCTGCGGTGCCAGGGGGCTCCGAGCAGAGGAGCCCCCTCTCTGGCGAGTGCTGCCCACCACGCCGGCAGCCCCGGCACAGCCCGCAGGGACCCCCCCGAAGGACACAAGCCTCTCCATCCCTCACGCTCTGCTCTCGACACCCGGCGGGGCATGCAGCCATGTGCTAAATGGCATTTATCACACGCTGGTGGTCTCCTCACCTGCGCTCAGCCCAGCAAGCCGTCCCCCCGGGGCACGCGCTCCCGGCACACAGCATTCACCACCTTTCACTCAGAAATAACCTGACCGGACACTAACGAGTTCCTCTCCGGAACCTGGCTGTCTCGGTTTCCCCCTGGAGCCCATCACCGCGGCATCAGAGAAGGGGACATGCGGGTGAGGGCTGGCTGCCGCGGCGGGTCCCCTCTCCCCTGCTGACCGCCAGCACGCTCTGTTTGGGTGCTGATTAACTTTCATTTAACTCCGTCCGCAGTGGCCTGACTTTCAAGGAAAGGCGGCGCTGATCTCCCTTTAATTGGCCTGACATTTCACTAAACAAACAAAAATCCAAAAATGAAACGAAACAAAGAGCCCCATATAATGCTTAATTGGCTGTGGCGCTTCGTCTACCTATTCATCCAAACCTTTTCAAAGGCTGCGAGGTCTCTGGGAAATGTAAAAGCACATGCATAATAAGGTTATGTGCTATTCAAGTCAGCAAGCAACCTGTCCTGGGATGCAATTACAGCAGATAGCAGGGACAAGGCAACAGTTCGGGCTCCGAGACTTCTGCACGCTTGCTCAGGATTAATCGCCTCGACTTTGTACCTGCGCCTTATTGAAGTGCGTCGTTTGAAGTCGCTCGTTGCGATTCATCAGTTGGCGGGATCAATTAAACCGCTGACAGGGAGGGGAGCAGAAACCCAGGGACGCAGGGGCCGGGTGGGGAGGGGAGAAGCCCCGAGAGAAACGCCTGTGGGTGCCGGCGCATCAGGCGCTTGGCTGGGGAGGGGGGCAGCGAGGGGCTGCCAGAGCCGCTCTCTCCGTGCCTCGTCCCGGGCGATTCCCCACGTGCAAGACCCTCGCCCGCACACGGGGGTGCCCGGGGAGGGCCGCGCATCCCCTCTGCCCGGCAGCACCCTGCCCGGGGGACAACCAGGGTGGTCGGTGGTGGCTGCCACGGCCCACCCCTGCCATGGCGCCAGCAGGGCAGAGTTTAGCCCTGCTCAGCTCTGCAGACACGCAGGAGCTGCCGCAGGAGCGAACCCGGCCGGGCTGGTCCCCCCTCCACCACCTCCTTTTTGAGGTTTGAGCGCTCACGGCAGCAACAATCAAAATAAAAACAGAGGAGCTGGAGATTATGTATTCTGCTGATAGCAACGGGAGAGGAATCCAATAATAAGCGCAGGTCAAACACGGTGTCTAACAACACTTCCCAGCCCATCCCTGGCAAATTAGCCCAGCTATTTCCTTTCCTCCTGTACGACGTAGATTGATTGCTCGGTTTGGCTCAGGACAAAGCGTGTTTAATCGCAGAAGGGAAGCTGTTCCCTGGAGGGGGGGAATCAATGCCCTCCCCCATGCCCTGCCCATGGATGGGGGGATGCGCGGTGCCGAAGGTATAGCCAGGCTGGTGCGGTGGGGACCCTCGGCACGGAGCAGGGGACCATGCCGGACCAGGCTCTGCTGACAAGTACCCACCCCCCCCTCGCCACCGCGGCGCGGCCCCGGCTACTTACTCTTCACGGTGAGAAACATGGACTTGCTGATGTCGGTGCCCACCCCGTTGCTGGCCTGGCAGAGGTAGTAGCCGATGTCCTCCTCCAGCACGTGGCGGATGAGGAGGGAGCTGTTGGGCAGGATCTGGATGCGGCCCGTGAGGGGTATGGGGTGGTACTGCTGGGGGTTGCCGCTTCCTAGGAGGGGACACGGGGCTCAGCCAACGCTCCTGAGGCTTGGGGCTGGGGTGGCCGTGCCGAAAGGGGACTCTCCCCTGTCCCAAGCCCTGCTGTCTCTCACCCCTACCTTTGGCGTGTTTCCACATGACTTTCGGAGGCGGGTACCCATCAACGGAGCAGTTCAGCACCCCGGCTTTACCATAAATGCCATCTTGGTTGTTGGGTTGGACCACAAAACGAGGAGGCACTGAGGAATTTGAGAGAAAAGACGGACACTGGAGTAAAAAACCCCCATCGGCTCCTTGCACCTCCTCCCTGCCTGCGGGCACGTGGCTGCTCTGCTCAGCCCCGCTCCTCACCCTCCCCGCCTGCTTCGGCGCCGCTCCTTCGACCAGAGGACAACGGTATCTCCCTCCAGCCTCGTAACTCGTCTCTGCTCCCTGCCGTGCTTCCCTCCGTCACCATCCACCCTCCCGAGCCCAGCGCGGTGCCAGCATGGGGGAGCGGGCCGGACTGCGCACATGGCACTCACCCCGCACGATGAGCTGCCGCTCCCGGCTGACCGTGGCAGCGTCGTTGCTGGCGATGCAGGTGTAGTTGCCGTTGTGCTTGAGGGAGACGCTGGAGATCTGCAGGGAGCTCATGAACTCCTTGCTCTCAATGGTGACCCCAGAGCCGGAGAGGATGACGTGCCCGTCCTTCCTCCAGGTGATGTGGATGGGCATGTCCCCGGAGGAGACCACGCAGGGGATGTAGAGGAGCTGCCCGATGGAGGCTGGCGGGAACTCGAAGGGCTGGATCAGCGGAGGGACTGTGGAGGGGAGAGGCAGAGCTCGCTGGAGAGCCCGTCCGGGGACAGCCTTCCTCCAGGAGGGACGGGCCACAGCGGCACTCGGGGGAGATGTTGTCCCAGGAGGAGAAGCAGCCCCGATTAGCTGCCCAGGAACCCAGGCAGGCTTTTGTTTCCACCAGGAACACAGCCGGGGAGAGGGGAAGGTGCTGCCGAGCGGAGGACAGTGGGAAGATGTCCCCCAGCTGGCAGGGCCATTGCGCTAAGAGTGGGACAGAGAAACGCCGACCTCCCCAGCAGAGCGGGCCCTGCTCTGGGGAAAGCCCTGGCCGACCCCCTCTTCACACCAGCCGAAATTCCACCTCAGCATTTATCTGCTCACAGAAAAGCAATTATTAGATGGATGCTTTTCTTAAAGGCACCGGATTCAGAACCAGCCATTATCTTTCTGATAACTTAATTAGGCAACCGCAGCATCTCTGGCAATGTGGGAGGGGGAAGAAAGCGGAGGGAGGGAGACAATTAGCTTAACAAGGCTCAGCACCTGGTAGATGAGATCCTCTTTCCGCAGTCTCCATAATTAAATTAGCAGGCTGCCAATTGTCCCCTCGGCAGAAATAAGCTGCCCTCTGGTATGGGCGCGGGAGCAGCTCCCCGCAGCACCACGCGGGTCCCTGGGCTCCCATCTCCCCCCCATCTCCATCGCCAAGGTCTCTGTGCCAGGTCCTTGTCCCTCCGTCGGGCAGCTCCGGGGGCAAGCAGGGGGCTGCTTGCCGCCCCCCCGGGCTGCCGGCAGGCAGAGGGGCACAGGCACACCTGGCCTGCCCCTTCGCTGGCTACAGTGATGTGGCTCAAACGGCTGGAGCCATGGAGCCAAGCGCTGCCTGTTTTCCATAATTAATGAATAATTAATTGGGAATGCACTGCAGTCTATTGCAGAGCGGGGACGGGCTTGTGGATCCGTCCGTGCCTCTCCAAACGCGCCCCCCCAGCCGCTCCGCAGCTGGCAGGAGAAGGACCGGCTCCCCCGGCAGAAGAGCTCTCCCCGCTCCCGCTCCCCACGACTGCAGCCGCTCTCTGCCCAGCTCACGGCCTGCTGCCACCCTCCTCTCTCCGGGGCTTGCAGGCTGGCAGCGCCTTTGCGCTCCCCGAATCGCCGCTGTCACCTGAGCAGAGCTGTGCCAGAGCCCCGGGATGGCATGAAACCCACACCCGATTAATCGAAACGTTCAAAGGCGTTTGCAGGAATAACGAGCTGCCAGGGCACCTCGGATCGTGCTGCCGGGGGAGTGCGGAGAAGATGCCCCAGCAGCATCGCCGGGCGGCCGCAGCAGCCCTAAGGAGCAGGGCGGTTTGAAGCTGGGACCTGGGGGACCTGAGGTCCCCAGGATAAGCAGCAGCAGCAACTAAACCCAGGCGGGAGCTCCCCTCAACGCGAGATGGGGAGCGTGGCGGGGGCGATGCCTCGCCGGCAGGGCTGCAGGCAGCCCGCACATCCCCGCTCCCGGGGGAGCGGCGCCGGAGGGGAGCTGTAAAGCTTTTATTGCCACACGCTCGGAAAGACTTGCATAACTCACTCGTGGCACTTAACGTGGTCGCCAGGCACTTGTGGCAATAAAAGCTTTACGGTGCTCCACGCCGTCCCGTGCTCCCCTCTCTTATATTTATGCACTCTGCTCCACGGAGCTAGCTCCCGCTCTCTTCTAGGGCCTTCGCAATTCTTTTACCTGGCCCGTTTATCTGATGGCTGGAGCAAATAAGGAAGCCAGCAAGCGGGGCTGGGTGTAAATCTCCGGCAGCCACACTGCTGGCAGAATGAAGACGTCTGGCCGCAGCAGAGCCCGTGCCGCCGGCCCGCACGGCGCTTCCACCCGCTCGCCTTCCCCAGCCTGTCACCGGCCACTAATCACAGCAGTAAATCCCGGCTCAGAAGGGTTCGCTAGCGGTTGCTTCCCAGAATATATGGATCCTCGGCTGAACCTCAGCATCCTGCATCCTCCGACGGCACCTCCCAGTGACTGACAAAAAGTGAATGTCATTATTTAACTGGACTCGCGTACATTCCTACGGGTGCTCTCTCCGCACCAGCCCTGCCTGTCCCATTCATCCCAGGAGAAGACCAGCATTTACTCAACTCTGGCCTCTATCCGAGCCCTGGGGCTCCCACATAGATGGGGATTTTGGATAAGGCGAGGAGAGCAGGGCTGGCCGTGCCCTGCGCTGCAGACCCCAGGGGAGAGAAGTCCTCCCCGCCACCGCCCTTTGACAGGTTATCCGCAGCCTGCTCTTCCCTTTGCAAAGCCTTGGAGAAGAGCATTAGCTAATCAAGTGGTGGCATCTATAATCAGCTCGGTGCACTCTCTTGCTAACCTGATTCCTAATAAGAAAGTGGTGGATGGGAGGGGAAGGAGGGGGATCAGAGTAAAATCCAGTCCATAAATACCCTGCTGGGTGAGACAGAGAAAGGCAATTGGCCGGCTGCTTCCCCAGCGCAGCTGTGTGTGTCTACATGATTTACTGCAAACACCACGCTGGCGACGGGCGGCGCCGACCCGACAACTCTGAGGAGGGGAGATACGGGAGCACCGCACAGGCACGGCGCAATCTCAGCGAGTCACTGGGAGGGAATGCATCCGGCTCAATTCATTAGGACTGATAGCTCCCTCAATGGGGCTGAATAATTGATGGCCTGGAGAAGCTTTTAAGATGTTCCGTGCGCTCGGAAGACCGAGAGTATTATTTTTTTAAAAGCTAACACACACAGAAAAACATCGGTGAAGGTGATCCGAGCAAAGGTTAGATGTTTTAATACGCTATGTTTACACCGTAAATCCTTGCTCCACCGCTTGTAAGGGGAAATGGATACGCATGGCTCGGGGCAGCTGCCGGCACGCAGGCAGGACCAGGTAGCCACGTCGGCAGGAGCCGAGCCAGCTCCCGAGGGCTGCTGTGGTGGGAGCCGAGCTCCCATGGGTGCAGCGTCTGGGGAGCACGGCCAGTGCCCGGCTGCGAGTCCCCTGTGCGACGCTTCCCTGCCTCCGTCCCGCACAGAGATGTCCCCAGCACGACCTGGGCGGCCTCTCCGTCTGATCCAGGGAAAGCCTCTCCACCCGCTTACCTTTCACCGTGACGTGGATGCTCTGGCTGATGGAGAGCTGGGGCTGGATCAGCACGCTGCACAGATATTCTCCTTCATCCATGCCTTTCTGGACGTCCATCAGCTTAAGAGTCCCGTTCTCAAAGACCACTTGGCGGTGGTTATCGGGCAGCAGCAAAGAGTCCTTGTACCACTTGATGGAGTAATACGGGTACCCGATCACCCTGCAGTTGATGAAAGTGTCCCTACCCGCTACGGCTGTTATGTTCTTCATCGCTCGGATGCTCGGGGGACCTACATAGCGGGAGGAAGGAAGAGGCAGGCTAGGTTAATTCCGAAGGGCAGCTTGGTTGCATGCAGATCTGCTGCTGTTTCAGAGCGAGCTTCACAGGCAAAGGAAGTAACCAGAACGGTTGGGACCCAGCCTGGTTCCGGGTGAGGAGCAAAGGAGGAGAGGGCTCCTCTCTGGGCGCAGATGGAGAAAGCCGCTCATGGGCTGCAACCTCCAGCCAGAGCCACTCGCACACGCCTACAAGAGCGCAGCTACGAGCAGGGGCAAATCCCACCCCTGTTTTGCAGGGGCAGCTTCAGCGCTGGGGGAGCCGAGGCCGCAGACGTCGCTGCTGCTGCTCCTCGGAGGAGGGGGGACAGGGACTGGGAGCACAGTGTGACTCTGCAATGGAGCCGCGGCCGCCCGGCGCAGCCCCACCACGGCTCCTCCAGCAGCGCCTGTGGCCACAGGGGCCGCAGGAGAGACGGGGAGCGTCCCCCACAGCCGCGCTCTCAGCAGGAAGCTGAACTGCGCCGAATATCCTCAATGAGAGATGCTACAAGAACCTGGCTTCCATCGGCAAACATATTTCACCTCTGCTAAAGCACGCCTTTCTGAGCCTCCCGCTGGCAACCCAAGTATGGCCAAAAAGCCCGAGAGTCACCAGTTCGCGCTGGCTTAAGGACTGGGAGAACGCCGCAGGTGAGTATTTCAACAAGAGATTTCATGCATCAATAATTCGATTGTTCTCCCAGCCAGCCACTGCATAAAATAGCAAACTAATCTAAAGATTAACTCTATCTTGACTCCTCGTCCTAAGGACGTAGCAGGATAACAGCCTAACAGACGCTCGGGATAAGCTGATGGATGGTCTTTCTCGTGCTGGGACACATTTAGAAAAGGAGCAGGAAAAAAGAAATTAACATCTCGCTGTGTAACCGTCTCTTGGGCCTGTCTGAGGGACTCGCTCCATTCCAGGGGAAGAAAAAGCCTGAATCTTATCTAGTGACAGCCCGTCAAGAGCTGAGAGAGGGGGGAAAGGGAGACAAGGGAACGTCCTCATTGAAAACGCTGCTCTGGCTTCTCATGGCTGAGGGATGAACTTGCTCCAAATTCAATAGTAAACGGCAGCAAAATTCAGACTCTCCTGGGATCGCAGCCAAAAAGCCACTAGATCCATTTCAAACCTGAGACACAGACAAACACAGCCCTTCAACCCTCTTTCTCAGCAGACAAATAAATGCTACCTTGTCTCTGCCTCGCTCCCACCTGTAAGCCTGGAAGCTTTAATTGGTGATTATTAATGGGCAGGGTCTAATACCGTACCCTGTGCCTGAGAGCGCTCCCTGGAACGCACCGCGCAACACGCTCCAGCCGTAATAACACGGTGATTAACGCGGCCATGGCTTTTAGCAGACAAAGAAAACACAGACATGACAAATCAAAGCTCATTTTCCACGATTTCACGTGCTGCCTCATCATCGTTTGTCATGTAGATCCCTGCGCCGGCGGGCGCATTCGCTGCCGGGGAGCCGGGACCGGGGAGTGCTTGGGGGGCACGGGAGACCCGGGATGCTCCGGTGCCCGCCACCACCTTCCCTGCGTGGGGTCCCTCGGGGAGGTGTTTGCCGACCCTGAGGTGGGGGCTCGGTGGGGCGAGAGCCACCCCGACAGGGAGAGACCCCTGCAAAGCCGAGCGCCAGCTCTCCGAGGCTGCAGGATTGCTTCGCGCTTCCTTCAGCTCGCCACTCTAAACGGCGGGGAGGCTCAGCCCTGCGGGTGGGAGCGAGCGGGGAGCTCGGGGAATGGGGTCGGGGCAGCCAGGGAGACCCGCACGGCCGGGGAGAGGAGAGGGGGAGGGCGAGGAGGAGCGCTCGGCCGGGGAACAGAACACAACCAAAAGCCCAGTTAAAGTCCTATTCTGATATTTAAAAGTAGACAGGCACCTCTTACGTTTATTCGCGCTTGGTATTCGGCGCTGCCCACCGAGTTCCGCGCGGTGCACCGGTACACGCCGCCGTCCTTGATCTGCGGGCTCGTCACGTTCATGTGGCTGATGGTGGTGCCGTCCGACATGGTGTACTGGTTGGTGCGGTGCCCGCTGTCCCGCGGGATGGGCTCGTCGTCCAGCGCCCAGGTGACGGTCGGCGGGGGGGCCCCCTTGGCGGCACACATCAGGGAGAACTGCTCCCCGGGGTTGACCACCTTCTCGCTGAAGGAGGAGACGATGCGGGGGGTCCCATCTGGGGGGCACCCAGGGGGAGGGGGGGTCAGGGAGCGGCAGCCACAGGCAGCGGCAGTCACCCACCCGCTGGTGGGACGGCTGTGAGCCCCCGCCTGGGGTGGGAACCCCCATCGGCAACACGCACCCAGCCGTTCCTGCATCCCTGCAGCGAGGGGATGCTGAGAGGGGGCGAGGGGGCTTGTGGGTCCATACAGGCGCCGGCTCAAGGGAACACCAGACTCAGGGTGCCCATCCCTGGCCCAAACATCCAGCAACCTGCGTCTACACCGGCTCACGAGGACTGGGGAGGGGACGCCTGGCGAGAGGCAGCGTCTCGGTCCAGAGGCTGGGGATGGGCAAGTCACCCCTTACTTTGGTCCTTCCCCCTGTCCTGGCCATGCTGCGTCCCTGAGCCGTTTGCGGATGACACACAGAGCCAGGTAGCAGGGTGTGAGCAGCGTGGCCCCAGGAACCCCCACCCCTCCGGGTCTCACTGCTCTCCAGCCATGCACGAAGCATCCCGGCGTGGCCCAGGGATGCGGCAGCTCGGTGAGGGGCAGAGAAAAGCCCCCGCCCCAAGAAGCCAGCTCACCCTCCAGCGTGATGATGGAGAAGTCCTGTGCCGTCTGGGACTTGCGGGTGGCAAAGCACTGGTAGGCCCCGGAGTGGCTCTTCTGCGCGGCCGTGATGAGGAGGGTCTCGTTGCTGATGCCCCGGATGGAGATGTAGTCATCCACCACCACCAGGTCCGTGTTGCGGTACCAGCGGATGATGTACTCGGGGGACCCGCTGAGGGCACAAGAGAGGATGACGGTGCTGCCGATGCCCGTCTTGAGCTTCTTTGGTGTGAGGGTCACACGCAGAGGGTCTGTGCGAGAAAGGGCGAGAGCGGGCGAGGTGTTGGCGGCGCCATCTCGGCACCACCGTCCTCTCTCTGCCTTTCCTGCTCTGCTATCACCAGTGCGACTACACATAAAATGTCACCGCACAATAAGGCGGTGGCCCCCCGCCACCCTCCCTGCTGACATCCCCTGCTTTTGACATCAGCCCTGAGCCTCCAGCAGGGGTGCCGGCACTGTTGGGGAGGCAGCAGGACGGCTGGGAGAAGCCATCGCAGCGGGTGACGTGGCCGGTGTGCTGAGGGACAGCACTTGGGACATGGAGGGCGGCTCCCAGCAGGCTGCCAGTGCCCGGGCAGTGCTGTACTCCCCATGGTGCTGCTCCAGGTAAGGTAGCCATGGCACGTGCCAGCGCTGGCACCACCGGGATGCCGGTGGCAGGAGGAACCCCCAGGAACAAAGCACATGATAAATACATAGCCTGCCTGGATAGCATTTACTGTTTGGTTGGAGCTTATTTTATGAAAATCAACCAAACAAAGTGCAGCGGCACCTAACATAAAACCGATGTCGCCATCCAGCAATTTACATCCCCCGGCATCACTCTGAGTTTTCCCGAGGCCCCTCTCCCTGCCCGACTGAAGCGGTAAATCAGGGGACGTCTGCGGATGCGCCACTGCAGCACGATAAACCTTCCGCAAGCGTTCGGAGCACCACATCAGACACGCTGCGACGCAAGACAGCGGCTTCCAGCATGCCACGCCGAAATACAGGGCTTGTAATTTATATGGCTGTATAAAACCTTTAAGGCTTTATCTTTAAGAAGGCGGCAGGACTGAAGCATCCCCGCCGGCTCTCACCTATGACCGTGAGGGTCCCCGTGACCTCTGCAGACCCGAAGGTGTTGGTCACCTCGCAGATGTAGGTCCCGCTGTCCTCCACGCGCAGGTCGCTGATGGTCAGGCCCGTGATGCGCTTGCTCCAGCGGCTGTCGGCGGGGAGCGGGCGCCCGTCCTTGATCCACCGGACGGCCGGGTTGGGGTAGCCCGAGGCAATGCAGGGCAGCTCCACCAGCCGGCCAGCCTTCACCTCCCTGGACTGGAAGCTGTCTAGCATCGTGGGGATGGACTCCGCTGGGTCTGGGTTCGGAAAGGAAATGGGCTCACAGGGTGAAGAGGAGGTGGCAAGGCTTCTCCCCACCGTGTCCCCTCGACATCGGCCGGGAGAGCGCGTCTCCCTGTGAGCCAGTGGCTCTGCTGGGCAGGAGCACAGGACGCCAGCCCTATCCTCCGCTGGGCATGGGGCCAGGGCAGCAGGCTCGTGGGGAGGGAAAAAGGCATCTCACTAGCTGACGGGATGAATAAACTCAGCACCGGAGGAATTACTCAAGGTGACACCTAATTGGTGCAAAATACACAAATTCTGTGGCACATTTCAAAATTTACAAGCAAAGGGGCCCATCAGGCAGCTAGGAAAGGAGAAAATTAATCACCAAATCTCAGGCGTGAAATTAAATTCCAGGGGAAAGAAACCTCTTTCATTACTCCCAAGCAGAAGTAAAACGCCGTGACGTGTAAATAATGACAGTGACCAGGAGGGGACCAGGCCAGACCAAATGCCCACGGAGAGGGGATGATACACGCGGTGGCTGCCCGTGCTCCTCGGGGGCCATGCAGCGGGACGGCCACGGGTGGGACAAGGGACCCGCAGGTCTCTAAGAGGCTGGGGCAAGGTCAGGCAAGCGCCAGCCCGGCCGTCCCAAACCCCTTCCCTACCCTCTGTGGGGTTAATTCGAAGAGCCAGCGCGGGAGCCCCAGCCTGCGCACCCAAGGACAGAAAAAGCATATGGCAGAAAGCGGGCACGGCGACGTGGCTGGGAGTCGGACGAACTCCCTCCTGAGCAGAGTAATTTGGGCAGTCAGCGGAGTCGGCAGCGCCCCGAGACACCCGGCACTACGGACTGCGCTGCCTCCGCTGCAGTATCGCTTGCATGTTCGTCACATCGCGTCAGGCTGCTCACATCGCGGGCTGTCGCATCGCATCGCCTCGCGCCCCATCGCCTCTCGCTCGGGGTGCTGCGCAGCACTGCCGCCCGCTGCAGCCAGCACCGGGGGGGGCTGCGGGCCCGGGGGCACACGCCAGGCAGCACGAACCCCCTGTGCAGCCCCAACAGGACCTCCCACCCCCGCATCGGGATGTCCTCTCGCTGTGGGGACCAGAGGTAGCGATGCCATTGCTCCCTGCTGCACCACCAAGGGCAGGCAGAGCAGCGGGCATGCAGGCAGGGCTGGATACAGGAGCCCCCCAGGCCCTGCAGGACAGGGGTTCCCCCCGCCAGCATCACCAGCGGTCGCGTACTCACCTGAGACCGAGAGCCTGGCTCCGTTGCTCTGCCGCGTCTCCCCGCTGTACTTGTGCTTGGTGATACACCTGTAGGTGGACAAGGCATCTTCCTTCTGCACGTCCGATATGTACAAACCTCCATAAGAAGTAATAAAAAACCTATTTTCTGGAGACACAAAGGGAGGAGAAGGGTGAGAGAGCCAGCCCCGACCCAGCGCGTCATCTCCCAGGCTCTGAGCACCTGGGTCAGGCAAAGCCCCTGCACTCAAGGCAGGGAACTGGAGCCTTGGGCACCCCGACAGCACTGGGGTGCAGCCTCTGGCTTCACCTTTAGGGGACGAAGTTTCAGGCAGACTGGTGAAGTCCAGCCAAAATGCGCAAGCAGCAGCACTTGCCTTAGCAGCCTCCTGTGTGCAAGAGCAGCCCACCTCCCTCGGCGGCAGCACTCACCCTGCGGCAAACACACCCGCCCAGGCACAAAGATGGGCTCGCGGTGTCCCTACAGGCACCTGCGCTCCCTGGGGTCAGATTTGGGGGATTCAGCCGAGGCAGCCTCCCGCAGCCCTCTCCTCTCCCTGCCCCACGGTACGGGCTCTGGGCTGGCCACCGAGTGGCAGTGACACGGTGGCCACGGTGGGTGAGGAGAGCACATGGCACAACGCTCCGCCAGCACAATGCTCCACCGCATCGCCACGCGCTGCATAGCAACACGGCAATTAAAAAAGTGAATCCGTCCCGCTGAGTTAATAATTAGCTTAACTTACTGAGAAGCATGCGAAAACAAATAAGGGCTGGAGCTGCCATTGGAGCGCTGGGGGAGGATGGCAGGCGAGCAGGCAGGGCAGCACAGCCCCGGCAGCGCTGCCGGAGCAGCCCCCTCCAGCCAGCAGGTTTTGGAGCCTGGCGCACACCAGAGCATGCCGGGAAAGAAGTTTTCAACTCGCTCATGAAGCCTTCCCCTATAATTCATCATGAATATTAAGAGTAATTAACTTCGAAAGACCTGCACTGTGGCCCAATTTAGTGGCTACGTGGAGTGCAGGGTAAGCGGTGGCACCGGAGAGATCTCCTGCCCAGTGCCAGCGCTGACAGAGACAGCAAGCCTCTGACCCCGGGTTCTGGGGGTCCCTTGGGGTTTATTCCAGCACCAGCCACCACCGAGCCTCAGCTGGGACGGGACGGTCCATCTGCTCGGCTGCACCACGTTTGCCAGCCAAACCACCCCCTGCCAAACACAGCAAGCGCAGAGAAGCAGAAGGTAATTAATAGAGCTCAATGGTCAGACTTGAAACCTTTAAACCTAGTCTTCAAATCAGCAATGTCTGCAAACGACCCCTTCAAGTCCTGCACCACGCTTGGCAAACCAGGACCAAGTCGCTGGGGAGAATCGACTGTTTTTTCTTCCAGCACCTTTTGCAAGCACCTGGATATGCTCAGTTTAGGTGGAGGAAAGCGCCATGGTTGAACCCGTAAGAGCAGGAGAAACACGGGGAGAATTTGGGACCTAAAGGCAGAAGAGAGCGGCCTGGCTCTGCCCAGCCGAGGCAGGAGCACAGAACCCTCTCCCTGCAAGCGCTTGAGGCCACGGGCTGGCAGAAACCAGCGCTCTTCTCCTGGGGAACCGGAGCGCATCCCCGGCAGGAGCCAGGGCGATGCCAGCCCGGAGCTCTGCTGGCACTCCCCCCTTCCAGCTGCGGCTTAGCTACATGTGCACATTTGACTCTAATTGCTTGATATGAGAGTATTAGGGACTCTAAACGGCAAAGAAATAGCAACCTTAATAAAATGCGAACCTGGCTGCGGTTAACAGGAGGCACAGGCAGCCGCCGGGCTGGCAGCCCCGGGCAGATTCTCCCTGGAAGCAGCAGGAGCACGAGCGCTGCGGTGTGCCACGGGCACCGGGGTGGCCGTCCCCACATCCCCCGTGAGCTTCCACCCCGCCACAGCATCCCACGCCCCCGTCCCTGCTCAGAGGGGTCAGGGGCTCCACAGCCAAAACCTCCAGGGCGGTCGTGCCTCGGCGGCACAGCGCGGCACCCCCAGTGCAGCGGCACCCCCAGTGCAGCAGCACCAGTACACGACTGGGAGCAGCCGCTCCGCGCCGCCGATCGGAGGCGTCGAGAGATTCGTACAAACCTCCGTAAAAGGGAAGGGGGGCGGGTGGGGGGAGGGAGCAGCCCCGCAAGCGCACTGAAATAACATGCAAATCAACCATTAATTTTTCATCTCCCATCAAACCAGTAAGCGAACAACGTTGGCTGCACTGGAATTTGAGACGGGGGGAGCTGGTTTCCATGGTAACGGGGGGGCTGTATTTCACAAAGTGCTGGCAGCCCCAACTGCCCCCCCACACACACACGCTGGCACACAGGCACGCGTCCGTGCATGGCGAACCGCAGCCCCATTTGCGGACCCACCGTGCTCCTCCTCTGGAAACAAAGCCCTGCGAGAGCTGGAGCGACACGCAAGGAGCCAGCGGACCTCCCAGATGGCAGGAGGTGACAGGGACAGTGACATGTGGGAGCATCGCTGACCGGGAGGGCAAACCCAGCCCTGCCCGGGGCTGCCCGCGGCCCCCACAGCGCGCTGGAGCTCCCCAGACGTCACAGCCCACGCACCCAAGATGAAGCCCCCGAGCCGGGGCTCGAGCCAGAGCAGCAGCCCCAGAGACAGGCACAGGCAGAAAATCCGCAGGTTTTAGTATCCACCTCTCTACCCCGCAATCCATCTGCCCCCTTGCAAGCCATGGCTTTAAAGATACCGTTCCATTAAATATAATGTCTACTACCTGACAGCACAGCACCCGTATTCTTTTTCTTTTTTCCCACCCAGAAAAAATAACTCCATCGAGGAGCGTTACACTGGTCCAAGGGAGACACGCAGGGCAGCAACTGATGTAAACAGCTCCATCAGAGACCTCACTGACGTGACTTACTGCCGAGTTTGCCAGCGAGATTAACGTCGAAGGTCGCCGAATAAAATCAGATCTTTCTGCCTGCCAGGAGGTGGAAAAGCTTTATGGGAAGCAAAGAATTAAGTACATCCGTGGCCAGGCTGGAGCGATGTGCCTCTAATAACTCTTCCAGCTAGACCTGAGCCTTTGGAAATGCCCCAAAGCCCCCGGCCTCCCTCTCGCCCACCCCTGCGAGAGAGGAGCAGGGCGGCCAGGAGCCCCACCGGCTTGTCCCTCGCCCAGGGAAAAGCACAAGGGCGAGAGGGGGACTTCTGCCCGGCAAACGTTAGGAGGGTCTCTCACCGCATACACGCACGCAGACAGGCGCACACTCGCTGCCACCGAAATCCTCTGCCTGTGGTGGCCACGGAACTCCAGCAGCAGTCCCAGGGGCCTTCCCATTTCAAGAGAAAAATTGCAGTCGATACAGGTTACCAGCTACCGCTCCATCCAATATAGATTTATAAAAACAATGGGGTCAGGGCTTCAGGAGGGAGCACATTTTATAGTTCATAAGACTAATGAGATAACTTTCCCTTGGTACTCTGAGGCCAATATTTCCTTACGCAGTCTATTTTAACTGCTAGAGAATCAATAGGTGCCAGCGTTTATGAATTAGCCATACTTGAGCATATGCATCCCAAGGCATCCCGGACAAATCCAATAACTGTTTGGTGCTATTTCTGGCCATGTTTAAAGTGACTAACGCCTCCCGGGGGGGGAAAGCACGGAGGGGGAAGCCCCAAAGAATGAAGCCTGTGATTTTCCGCTGCTGCCGTAACGGCACTTTTTTGCTGCTGCTGCTGCTCCAGGATGCCTTTAGCCCTGCGTGGGGCTCGCCCCAGGGATGAGGAGCGAGCTGGGGTGGGCCAGCAAACCCAGACAGCAGGAAAACACTTGCCCAACCCTGGGGCATGGCACCGCATGGCACCGCTCACCCCGTCTCTCTGCCCGATGGATCGCAGGCACCTCCCTCCCCAGGACAGCCCAAGTGCCGGGACACGGTGCCCAGCTGGGATGGGGGACACAGGGCAGAGGAGGGGGCTGGCAAGCGGTGGCCACGCACCAGAGCTGCCTTTCATCTCAGCAGGCTGAGCCCAGCCCGGTGCCACAGCTAATACCCAAAGCAGAGGGGGCCTGGACCGGGCGCCAGGTAAAAGATCCATCCACCCATCCCCGAGATGTTAAAGGAGGAACCGCCACTGGAGCTCAATGCAAATTTAATAAGAGTCACACGATATCTGACAGATTTATTTACACGTTTGCCTGCAGTGGGAGTCCCGGGGGAGGCGTAAGGCGGTCGCCTTTGGAAGGCAGCGCATCCCTCCCGCGTGGCCGAGCCACCACGCACCCGGCCAAACCTTCCCACCTCCGAGCGCATGGCTCAGGCTTTGCACCACGGGGACCCCCTCTCTCCTCCTCCTTCGCCTGAAGGGAGCACCGTGCCCCCAGAAAAAACCTCCTCCCCCAGAAGCCGCGGTAGCTGCGTCCGCAGCAGCCCGGGCTGTACCGCGTGCCGGGGCTTTGCTGGGAGCATCGCTCTGCAGACCCAGAGATGCGGAAAGGAAGGCAGCCCCAACAGGAGCCCTTTCCCAGCGGCGGGCAGGCACGCCAGCCACACGCCTGCTGCTGCCGGAGGCTGCCGAGCCGGAGAGGGGGAAACAGCAGAGGAGGGGTGGAAGTCGGGGAGTCGTGACGGGCTTTCCGCCTCCCCGCCTTAATCTCCTTTATAAGCACGGCTCCATCTCCTCCCGTTACAGGATTAACACCCATCTCTCATTCTCCTCTTGCAACAAGATTTTATTTCTAATTACGCTGTAATAAAACCGGGCGCGCTCCCAGGGCTTCTTCCAAATGACTTGTCGACACCAGGCGAGATTGGATCCTGCTCGGGCCCCTTGCCTGCGCCGCTGCCTGACGTTCATTAGGCATGCATGAGGGAGAGGTTTTAAGAATGGAATTGCATTTAAATGGCTTTTCTGAGAGGGAGAGATGAAACAAAAAAGAGAGAGAGAGAGAAGCAAAAAGCAGGAAAGGTTTAAAAGGAGGATGTCATTGTCACCTCCCTGTCACAGCGCTGCCCAGCAGCCGCGGTGCCAGGTCCCCTCTCCTGGGCACCCCAGGGACCCGGGGCCGGGAGGAGCCCTCTGTCCCTTCGGATCAGCCAGGCACGGGGCTTTCCCTCCCCTGGCTCCCCCTGGCAGAGCCCATCCCACACACGGCAGAGCCGCAGCTCGGCAGCGGATGCTTTTCCGGTGAATTAGCTCCCGACACGTTAGAGAATTACCTGCAGAACCCCAGCCTGCTGGCGACAAGTCAACAAATACAAAAGGAAACACTGTGGGTTTTTTCCCTGAGTGTCAAGTTTGTCGCTGACCACCGGATTTATGGCCTGGAGAGAGCCGGTGGCACAGGGTGTACAAACACCCTCCACGAACGGCTGGAGAGAGATGTTAACCACAGCCTCCGGCCGGCAGCTGCCAGATTCCAGCTCCTGCCTGAGATGCGGCTCCGCAGCTGCAATGGACCAAGGTGCGCGGCTCCCGGGCCCTCTCCTCCCACCCACGGCACAGACAGCACCCAAGAGGATGGCAACCAGGGGCACAAAGCGCCGAGCGCCTCCCCCTGCCCTGCAGAGATGGGGTGCCCAGGGCACCGGCGTCTCCCCCACCTACGTCGCCGCTGCCGCCGCAGGGCACCAACGGTGAGGTTTACCGGCAGAAACAGCCTCCAGAGCCAGGGATTTTCTTGGCAAAGCTTAGGAAATGCACACCAAAAAAAAATCGGTAAAATCAGCTCTGTGCACTGGCAATCCTGCTCCCCACAGCCGGGGAGTGAGCGGCCAGCACGTGGCTCGTGGGAGCACGGGGGCCAGACGAGCCTCTCCAGACCTCCCGGGCTCTCGCCAGCTGCTCGGGTGCAACCCCCACCACAAAAATTAATCACCGGCAGCATGACAAATAGTTTCCAACGAAGCAGAGGAAGTTAATCTGTTCACAGACACTCCAGTTGCAGGGAGCCAGAGTCGGAGAATAAATGACTGCCTTCGCAAGGGGCCTGCCGGGTGGGAATCACCGTGTTAAAGCTCCCCCCGCGCAGTGCCCCGCTCTCCCTGTCCTGAAGCGCGCATCCTCTCCCGAAATCTTACAGGCCACATAACAACTAGCATCTCTGGCACTTCACTCCCGGATGGCTTCACCGTCTGCATTTCTCTCTCTCTGGGCACCGAAGGCGTAAGAGAGGTTCCGATTTTGTGCAGGGGAAGCTTTTTGGAAGGGAAGGCAAAAGGCTGCGTTTTAGATCTGCGAACGCAATCCAGGTAGGTGCTTGAGGAAATCACAAATGCTAATGCCGTTGCACCTGAGAAAATGGAAGATGTTGCTATTGCTGTACTATTTCATACAGGCGGTGGCTCCATTCTCCGTCCCCACTTGCCTTGCTCGCAGCCTGCGGTTCCCGCTACCTGGACGCCAATTCCCAGATACGGGCTCGCAACTCGGCAAACTTGGGAAAACAGATGTTAAGAAAGATCTCTGTCTATCAGCTCCCTCGGAAGCAAGGTATCCAGCAGGGCTGGTAGGAGTGATTAAATCAAGAGTAATTATTTACCAAGGGGCCAGTCTCGCAACTCATTTTCACGGGAGTACATCCCGACTTTGGCTGCCCACGGGAACCGGATTCACAGGGGCCTCAGCGAGAGCGGAGTTGGCCTCTCCGGGCTTTAATCCGCCTCCGAGACACCGCAGCTGTTTGAGCGTTTGCGGGCACACGCCTGCTCAAACAAGAGCCAGGCGCAGGTGGCGAGGGCCAGGAGTGTTTGGGGACACTTTGCTTTGTTTGTGTACATCGCAGGGAAAAGGAGACACTTTCACTGAAACAAAGCCAGGAGGAAATTCCCTTTGGGAAAGAGCAGCTCTGCAGAGCGGGGCCAGGGCCAGGGCTGGGGGTCGCCCGCGGAGCAACCCCCCCCTGCGCTGGCACTGTCAAAGGAGGAGGAGGAATTAATCTCCCGAGGTGGTTCGGAGCCGTCTAATACCAGCAGAAAATTACAGAACAGGATGAAGAGCATTACAAAATGAATAGGAGGGGACTAGAGATTTCCATGGCTAATCCTGTTAACGAGACAATTTCTTATCAAACTCATTATGTGGCAGAAAGCGGAGGGGAGGGAGGGCCTGGGGAGGGGGGGACCGGGGAAGGTGGGGAGGAAAGACGACGCCAGGCAAAGGCATCCCGGGGGGAACCCGGACCCGGCAGGAGAGAGCCGCGTCTCCCCGAGCCCAGCCCACGACGCTGCACCTCCATATCGCACGCACCGCTTTAGCGAGACTTGTATTTCTATTTCCAAGGAGAGCTAAATATTACTAGAGTGACATTTACCACAAAATAGTGCCGTCTGCTTCAGATGTATTACCAGTCCTCTCCCAGCGCTCAGCTGCAGCGGGTAGAGATTATGGCAGGCATAAAAAAAAAAAAAAAATATATATATATTTTTAAAATCCATCGAGATAACACTTGTTTCGAAAAATGATTTTTCTAGTGTAATTTTTTTTTTTAACCTCCTATTACGACGAGCCTCATTTTCCAGCAGGAAGCAAAATGAAAGGCTTGAGTCCGCAGGTTGAACGCGTGTCTGCCTCCGCTCCGGCAGCGGCTTCGGCGCAGGCTGGGGACCCGGGGAGGCAGTGTGGCGAGGACTCTGCCCAGCGCTCCCTGCCCACCGCCAGCTGACGCCTGTCCCCCCTGCAGGAGCAGAGCAGGCTGGCACGGCAAACCGCGGCTGCCGGACAGGCTCAGCCATTCCCGAAAAATCTCAGCACGTTCCCCACCAGCCCCTCCACCTCCTGCCCCCCAGCCACTGCTGCACTACGCTACTTCATGTGCAGTGGTTAATTTTTTATTTATTTTTTTTTTAATTTGCTATTTAAAAAAACCACGGAACTAGTCAGATTTCATGCTAATGAGAAGGGAATCTGGATCGAGGACTGTGCAAAAATTTGCATCTCAAAGAGGAAAACAGGAAGTCACTGAGAAAGGAAAATCCACCGCCGAGGTAGCATCGTGTATGGCCATAATTAGGCTAATGCTGCCTCTGTTCTGTCAGCTCATTTCCATCAGCCCCAGGGTGTTGGGGGACAACAGATCCCCTTCCCCACCCTCCCGCAGCACTGAGACGCATAGCCCCGGCGCGAGGCATGAAGTACGGCACGGGGAGCGCTGGCCCCGCACGGGACCACGGAGGGTTTGCGAGGAAGGACGTGCATCTGGAGAGCCTTCTCCAACGGCACCACCAACGCGGTCTGCCCCTGGCACGCTGCCCGCCCGAAGGGAGAAAATATCGCAGCACCCCGGTGGTGTCTCAGTGATCACCTCCCCGTCACCGTGCTCTCCCCCAGAATGGCCCCACGAGGTGGCCCAGCCTGCCCAGACCAAGGTCATGGCAAACACACGGCTCTGCCTGGCCACAAACCCGGTGCCGGTCCCCATCACCTGCCCTGGCACCGGCTGCCGAGCAGAAACCGGCGGCAGGGAACAAGCGATCGTTGTCCCCCATTTTGAGAGGGGCTGATTTGCAGTGCTCCATCAATTTCCCCCTGATTTTTTAATTGGGTTTTGTTGCCGCTGTAGACATTACTGTACAAACAATTCCAAATAGCTCTAACCAAGATATTTGCTCATAAAAATCCATCACCAACGCTGGGAATGACAGAAATGGAAAATGCCTAATGAAAACAAAAGGGAAAACAACAGGTACTTCAGTCCTTTGCCATCCATCACCAACCTCGGGTTATTAAAAATACGGGAGGGAAAAAAAATCCTCACATCTGCAATCAAATCTTGAGAAATCTTGAAAAGACAAATACCCGCATAGGAGGAAATTCTTTGCCCCCACTTCAGTCTGCAGGAGTTTCGCCATAATTATAATAAGAGTAAGGCTGCTGGATAACACGAGAATTATTTTCCCCACTTACATTGTCAAATGATCATCTTGCCCTGCAGTGAAATCTCAATAATTATAATGCTGAACCACAAAAGAACAAAGAAATAAAAAAAAAAAAAAGCAAAAAAAAAAAAGCGGTGTTTTCTTCCAGGGAGTTGCGGGGGGGGAGGGGGGAGACCGATGGCAGGACTGAAAGTGCGTCCTTTCTCTAATTATCTTTCTCAGGGCCGCGCGTCTCTCACCCGAGCGGCGAGAAACCCTCCACTGCCTTCCTCCGAGCCCCCGCCGAGCTCCAGAGCGCGTCGGATGGAGCAGGCACCTCCGTGCCCGCGGCCGTGGGGCTTCCCCTCCAAGAAATGGGTGGTCTGGGAGGAGAGGGAGGCACAGCATCGCCCGTCACCCCCCCGCGCAGCCCCCCAGCTCTGCGGGGCCCTCCCCGGCCGGGCTTGGCCGTGGGACGGAGGGATCACCAGCCGCAAAGCCGTCCCTGCCTTCGCAGCCAGTCCAACACCCGCCGCCCATCGACAGGGGAAAGCGAGGGGAAATCAAAGGGAAAGGGGACAGAGAAGAGAAGGGGGGTTGGGGGGGGGGGGGTAAAGGAGGCGAACAAGAAAAACAAGACGACAGAACGCTTGCTCCACAGCCCTCGGCTAAATTACAAACCGGTTTACTGAGGTGGAAAGCTGCAGTGAGCTGAGGAGGAATATGTGGAAACCATCTGCAGATTTAAAAATAATCTATTTTACGATCACCCTCGAACATATTCTTTTGCAGAAACCAAATAGGATTTGTTGTTGTTGTTTTGTGCAAACTGTGAGGGAAAAATTACTAGAAACATGCAGGGGGTTTTGCCTTCTTGAGTACTGAGAGGCTAAATATGCCCTTCCTTATGTTTAGAATAGTAACAGTCATCTTAAAATTAACTTGGTCTGCACCAGAGCTTAAAAACAGTTGCAATTCAGAGCCTGCAGAAAGCAGGACAAACCTGCACTGGGATATCTAGCGCTTCTAGCTGACAGATGTCTTCCTACATACAGTAAATATAGGTCGTCTTTTCCTACCCAGAGAACTGTAGATCTTAATTAACCAGGCCACTAGCAGCATATGTAATGATTTTTTGCAGCTTGCGAAGCAAACCTTCCCTTGATTAGGTGGAGGGAAAAGACGCCGCCTGCGGGAGGGAACCCTCTCCCCCTGGCCCGCCGTCCTCGCCCCAGCCGCAGCAAACCTCGGGCTGCAGCTCCCCTCGTTATTTCACGCCAGGAAATCTGCCTAACGAGATGAGAAGGGTGCGGAGCCGGCATCGGCCTCTCCGCCGAGCGCAGCCAACGGCCCTACCCCAAAAGCTCGGCTTTTCCAACGGCAGCCAGAGGGGGTTATTAAGCTTTGCAGACTAAACCGCGCTCCTCCTTGTAAGCCACTTCTGGATTAAATTATCTCCAGGCTCGGAAAGCCAGAGACAAAACGAGCTAATGCAATTCATGCTGCATTACGATAACGCCGTGCCGAGCCCCGGGCGGAGGGGCAGTTGGCGCTGGGACGGGCGAGGGCAGGCGGCAGCACCCACGGCTCTCGGTGCCCGACGAGAAGGCATCGGTAAAGGCGAGTGAACCGCAGCCCGTCTGTGCCGAGGGGAAGGAGGAAGAGATGAGCTGGGTGAAGTTTTCCAGGACAGCAGCCACACACCACCTGAATGAGGGCATCCATCAAGAACCCACCTTTGCAGCCACATGGCACTCTGAATCTGGTCTTTAAAAACCCCTTGAATTAGTGGGAAGGGAGCTCGGAGCACAAGCACACAGCCTGGATCCTCTTACAGACAGCATTCCTACAGCCAGGAATACTCTTGGCAGGGCAAGAAGAGCACGAACAGACGCACTCGCAAAGGTCGAACTGTCGATGCTGGGGATGCTCTGGCTCTCCAGCAAACGGAGCGAGAAGCTTCCTAGAGCCTGCGGGGGGAAGACACGAGGCCAGACAGCTCCCCCTGCGACAGGGAAAACTGGAAGAGAGCTGCACATCGCTGCCCTGCGACAGGCTTAAATGAATCCTGCTAAAGCCAAGACCTTGTTTTGATCTGCTAGGAAAAGCCAAAAGCCTCACAAAATGAACTCCTGTTGCCTAAAATTCAGGAGTGAAGTGGAATGATCCCACGCTGCTGCTCACTGCCACTGTCCCACGTGTCCGCACAGACACGCGCAGTGCGTCTCCTCCTCCCCTCCCAACTACTCACCGGGGGAAAAAAAAAAAAATCAGCGAATGCGACTCGAACAAAGAGCAGAACTTCCTCCCCGCTCATTAGCGCTGGAAAAGCAACAGAAAAAAAAATCCCTAGGACATAACCTCCTCTCTTCAGCTCTGAAGTCTGAATGGCTCAAGGAGAGGGTGGTTGGGTTTATTCTTTGCAGTTCACCTTGCTCAAAGAGTTGGTCTGCACGTTTTTCTTAGGAAGGCGCAGATAGCAGCCCCTGCCAATGAAGGCACCCCCAAAACCAGCGGCCGATGTGCTGGGTCTGCAGAAGCCGCCCTGGGATGGGCAGATCCCTGCACACGAGTCCTTCCCGTGGCACAGCAGCAAGCCCGTGGACTGAAACGCAGGTGAATGATGCCATCGCTTTGGAAGGGGGAGAGAAGGGAGAAACATTTCCACAGCCACAAAAGCCACCGGTGGGTTGCCACGAGCCCTTCTCCATTCACCCACGTTCCACTGCCGAAAAGGTTCAGAGAGCCCCCTGGGGAGCTGCAGGCTTTCACAGGGGGAAACCACCCTCGCCTTGCGCTAGCGTTGCTCTCCCTGACAGAGGGACGGCACAAATCCTCCAAAGCGCATCTTTGCCACACGCAGGGGCTGCAGCGACGGCAGCGCGGCTGGGAGGAGGAGCAGCCCCTTCCTGCACGGCACACGATCCACCGCATCTTATCAATAATTATTAAGACAAGACATATGTACGTTGACCTAGTTAGGGGTCCAAGAACAAAACCTGCCACAGCGGCTTTATTTAATAACCCGGCGGTTCTGACAAAGACAGGCCTGGCTGGTTGCCACCTGCACCCTGCAAGGACCAGCAACACCCAAAGCACCGCGGGTCAGAGCAGACAGCAGCACACGAAACGTGCCGGGGTTCTCACAGCGCCCGCGCCCAGCCCCGGTCCTGCCGCAGACTCCAGGAGAGGAGCCTGCACCTCAGCGGATGAGCACGTTGCCAGGGCAGCCGGGAAAAGCTCCGGTACCTGCTCATCTAGCAGAATTTATGTATGGATTTGGCACCTGGACCACAAACGAGCGCTCTGCCCAGCGGAGCAGGCTGACCCAGAGCGCTTGCTCAACAGCACCGGGAGCAGGAGCAGAGGTGCCGGCTCTGCAAACCAGTACAGCACGAGCAAGTGGCGTCCCAGCTGTAATCCCACTGAAGGGTTCTCCTCCACCACAAAGGAGGACGAGAGCGTGCTGCCCGGGCCACCTTGTCATTACTCTCGTCAGCATATTTAGCTGTTCTCACAAGGCTGCAGCTTTCATAAAGAAATGTACTTGAGCGCTGCCCTGCCTCCTTCAGCAGGGCTACAAGCACGGCTGTGCTGGAGGGCTGCGCGCTCCCTCCACCTGGGAGTGGGGACCCTCTGCTCTGAGAAGAAGGGCCACCAGCTCTTCTGCCACGATGTCAAGTGGGGCTGGTGACCAGGATGCTGACGAGGGAGCGCAGGAGCCGGGCGTGCACCAGGACCATGCTTCCCTTTGGAAGAGCAGGACGGAAGGGATGTGGCAACCGGGGCAGGAGGAGCTGGGGTGCCCAGGCTTGGGGCCACGCTCACTGCAGACCCCCCGGCTTCGGTCTTCTTCCTCCTGCCACCGCTCTCCAGGACTCAGCCTAATCTGCTTGGGAATGGCAACGTGCCTGCCAAATCTCAGCCCAGTGCTGTTGGCTCTTTATCAGCCTTCTAGACACCTCCTAAAATCCTTGCTGGTCGTAGAATCATAGGGTTGGAAGGGACCCCTGGAGATCACCTAATCCAAACCCCCTGCCAGAGCAGGGTCATCTTAGAGCAGGTTGCACAGGATCAATTTTGCCAGGTAGCACAGAGCCCATGGGGAGCAATGACCAGGGCAGGGCAGCGCTGCCGGGATCCCAGCAGCTTGCCAGCACCGTCACACTCCACTGCGAGGCATCTGATTCAGGGGGCTCACCAGGGTGCCAGCGGGCCGTCGGAAGGAAAGCGGTACCTCCAGGATCAGGGACCTCAACGCAAAAACCAGCAATGGGGAGGGAACGGCCCCAGCAGGCAGCTCCCTGGAGCCAGGGTGCTGAGGCGATGCTCTGGCAAACACAGCATCAGTGAGGAGGGGGGAAGTGGCACCGCAGCCATACGCAGCCCTGACGTGAGTGCTGTACCAAACCATCCAGGAGTATAAGAAATGCCACAGCGGGCCAGAGCGACGCTCTGCCTGGCAGCAGCAAGAGCAGGCGCTGCTCCGGGAGGGCACACAAACACAGGCATTTCTGCAGTCTGCCTTCCCCTCACCTGCCCAGCATCCTCCCTCGCATCAGGGATGTGAGCGGGGACATCCCTGCCTAGTCTTTTTAGTAACTGCTTATGGATCTGCTGTCCATGGAAGTCTCTAATCAATCCCTCCCAACGCCGGCGATAGGATCTGTGTCCACAGCCTTCTGCGGCTGCAAAGCCGACAACCTGCTGCCAGCACGGGTGCTTTCTGTCAAAGCGATCCCCTCCTGGCATCGGGGAGCCCCACCGTGTGAGCGCTGGGGGATTTCGTGACTAACAGTTTGTGCTTCAAAGACGGCGGGGAAATACTCCAGATAGTTCAAAACAGGATCACAAAAACGATTCAGGGCTGGAAGAATTAGCCAGATGCTGTGGGATGCAGCACAACCCCCAGCACCCATCTGCGAGCGGTGCCCTGGTCACCGCAGACACAGAGAAGAGAGATCCCGTGTCCTCCTGACAGCAGCACAACAGTATCGCCAGCCTGGGAGCTCAACTTAGGCAAATTCAACCTTGAAATAAGATGCAATTTCCTAGCAACAAGTAATGAGATGCTGGGGCAACTTACCAGGAGAGCGAGTGGGCTCCACGTGGCTCAAAGTCTTTAAATGTGATGAGATTTTGTTATGACACACTTTCACAGAATCACAGAATCTTCATGGTTGGAAAGGACCCTTAAGATCATCAAGTCCAACCAGACAACCTACAATCTCTGCCACTAGAGCAGGCCCTGAAGTGCCAAATCTAGACGTATCTTAAACACCTCTAGGGATGGTGGCTCAACCCCCTCCCTGGGCAGGCTGTTCCAGTGCCTGGCCACTCTTTCAGTAAAGTAATTCTTCCTAATACCTAACCTAAACCTCCCCTGCCACAACTTCAGACCATTTCCTCTGGTCCTGTCATTATTCACCTGGGAGAAGAGCCCAACCCCCACCTCTCTGCACCCTCCTTTCAGGTAGCTGTAGAGGGCCATGAGGTCTCCCCTCAGCCTCCTCTTCCCCGAGCTAAACATGCCCAGCTCCCCCAGCCTCTCCTCACATGCCCTGGTCTCCAGACCCCTCACCAGCCTGGTAGCTCTCCTCTGGACACGCTCCAGCACCTCAATGTCCCTCTTGTACAGCGGGGCCCAGAGCTGAACACAGCGCTCGAGGTGAGGCCTCACCAGCGCCCAGTACAGAGGCACCATCCCTTCCCTGCTCCTGCTGGCCACGCTATTCCTGATACAAGCCAGAATGCTGTTGGCCTTCTTGGCCACCTGGGCACACTGCTGGCTCATGTTAAGCTGGCCGTCCACCGGCACCCCCAGGTCCTTTTCTGCCGGGCAGCTTTCCAGCCACTCTGCCCCAAGCCTGTAGCGTTGCTTGGGGTGGTTGTGATCGAAATGCAGGACCCGGCACTTGGCCTTATTAAACCTGCCTTCCCAGCATCCAGGGACTGGAGGGGGCTGGGGAACACCCTGGCCCCCAGCACAGCTCGTAGCAGTCCCTTGGGGTTTAGCCTGGGGGAAGCAGGGAGCGGCACATGAGGGCCTGGCACCCCCGGGCATCGCCACCAGGTTGCCTATTGTTTTCGGAAAGCACAGTCCCTCTGCAAGGAATGGCTGTTTGCTGTCGCAAGGGCAGAGACACACGACGACCCCCCACAACCAGGCTGTGCTCGGCTGGGTTTGGGGGGTTCGGTTCCTGGGAGCTGGGACCCCAGAATTCACCAGTGGCTTGGATGCTGTGACCTACTGCATCTCCTGCCGACGCAGCACATACGCACGCGCACACGCAGAGTTTTATCTCAGACCTGAGCTCATCCTGTCCCTCTCCTGCCTCCAGTTTGTGACATTCCGGATGAACCCCTTCATCTCGGGCAAACGTGAAAGGCTGTTCAGAGGTGCCCACCCCCACCCCTGCCAGGTCGGAGCATCGCTCGGGGCAAGGGACATGAGGACAGTGTGGACACTGTCGTCACCGGCCTGGGGGGACACCTCCTCGGCCACTGGCCTTCTGCCCAAGGCTCCCTCCTGCTCCGCACGGTTCAGTGGTGCCTTTATAGCATTTGCTGTGCCAGGACCGCCCGGGGCCTCAGCGCCAGCTTCAGCAGTCACAGCCGGCCTGCTGCCACGGAGAGGCAGCAGCCCATGCTGGGAAGCCACCATGGCCGGGTCACCCCGGGAGGGCAGGTGAAAAAGGGAGACACGGACACGGGGGTGCAAAGGGACAGCCCATGGCACAGGCTGCAGGGTCCCTCCCTGGATGGCACGGAGCACCCAGCCTCACATATCTGGCTCCAAAGGCGACAGGCCGGGGGGCACTCCCCACTAAAGGCCTTGGCGACAGATTTCCCCTGCACACCCTGCCAGCCACAGCCCTTCTGTTTAGGGCAGGGACCCAGATCTCCGTCCCTCCCCAGCCTGGGAATGCTGACACTTCTCCCTTCCCTGCTCAGGTCCCTCTGCCCCTGTGGCACTGCAGCCAGATCCCGCCTCCAAAAAGCCTTTCAAAACTGACGGGATACAAATTATTCATCCCTTTCAGCCTCTATTCAAGCCTTGCTGGCCACCATTCTCAGCAGCTGCTGCCTCGCACACACACCCCGACGCTGCGCTGGGAGGGCAGGCAAAGGGCAGAGGGGAGATTTTGGGAGCAAAGAGGGGCATGCACAGTGTCGGACACAGCCACACAAGGGGGCTCCTCATCCACAAGCAACAAGGAAGGCAACGTGAGCACGGTTTGCACAACAAGCAGAGCAGGCCACCGTGCTGCTGTCGGGCAGGATGGGCATGCTTTCCCTGCAAAAAGCTGGGCTCTCCCAGGGAAGGTGGCGGGGAGGGAGCACAGGACGAGCTAGGGATGCTCCTCGCTGACACGCATTAGCAACTGCACAAGCTAAAGCAGCAGGGCCGATGCCCAGCCAATTCACGAGCATTTTATTCATAAAAACACTGCAAAGTTCACTCACATTCACTAATTACTCAACCTGCTCCTCTGTCAGGTGAATAATGAGGGGAAAAATAATCAGCAATTTGTTCAAAACCACATGGAGAAATTCACTGCATGCGTTATTGCGGCGCTCCGCTCTGCATACTGAAGCTCGGAGCTGGCATGTCCTGCGCAGCCGTGCTGCTGCACGTATGAAAACCCCCGGCGCACACAAAAGAGCAGCCCATATGTAAGCGGTGCCCACCATCCGGCAGTGTTTTCACCACACACACCCCCCTGCCAGCCGGTTCGGGCCCTGCTGAGACACAGCTGCCTGCGGGAGGAGTGGCAGCCTCCAGCCCCTGCTCCGGAGATGCTTCGGGCTCAGAGCTTCGGGCTCAGAGCAACTGGGCTCAAGCTGCTCGGGCCAGGGCGGGCCATGATGCTCGGACACCAGGAGCAGGGGCTGCAGCTCCCGCCGACGCTCAGCAAAGCTGCCAGACAGGGCAGCATCCCTGTTTTCTACAGAGCTCGGACCACAACCCACAGCTTGGCTCTGAGAGGATGCGGGTGCCCGCTGCAGCGGGATGGCTGCCACAGCCCCAGCACAGCTCCCTTGGTGCTCGCAGCAAGCGAGGGGTGAGAGACAAGAAAGCACTAACCTCCCCTCTTCCAGCTGCTTTCAGCATGACAGCTGCAGCAGAGGAAAGCCCTGTACAGGACACCAAACATTAAAACCCCGCCAGCGGATCCCACAGTAAAAGGCAGCTTGCCTCCCTTTCAGATATAATTCATGTGCCTGGCCTTTACTGACTTCCTCCTTGTGTGGGGATCAGGACGAGAGGTGGCACGAGGCGACAGAACTGCGCCAAAGACCCACTTTTGAGCAAGACGTGCTGGGCGAGTGCCCCACTTCCCTCTGCTCCCTTTGGGGTTTCTGTTTCTGCTGTACTTGCTCTGAAGCACCGACATGAGCAGCACAGCTGGACAAGCTGCCACCGCCGTAGCTCCCTAACGCCGGCCACCAGCCCTCGCTTGGTGCTCGGACCCATGCTGGGAGCCGCACACAGCATCCCAAGCCCCATCCCATGCAGTCAGAGGGGCCTGGATGGCTACACCTCGGAGGAGACACGTCTGTAAAAATCAGCGTGGAGCTTCTGCCTCCTTGGAGCGCTCAGAAGCCCAGCCAGGCCTTGCTCTCTGCAGCGCTGCTAATTACCACGGCGTTTCCAGAAGGCAGGAATAATTAAAGCACCTTCCCTCCCCCCCGAGAGCGAGAGCAGGAGCCTTAGCGGATGGCGCATGGAAGGGAAACCATTTCCCGAACTTCTCCACTTTCCTTAGGAGCTGGCCCTGGGAGCAGGGCAGAGCAGGCCACCCCAGAGCAGCAAGGAGCCCCCTCGGGGGATGCTTTTGTCAGCACACACCCAAAGGGACAAAGAAAGAGCAAGAGAAAACCAGCTGGCACGGCACGGCAGGGCTGGGTGGGAAATCTCAGGGCTTTTGGTTGAAGAGGCACTGAAGAGCCAGCACGTCTGCTCCTGAGGAGCCGCTTCAGCCAGGGGATTATTGCCTTTGCACGCTAATTATTTTAAAAGAAAATCATCCACTAAAATAGCGCAAAAAAGCATCATAGACCATTAGCACTGGAAGCCTCGTGCACTCCAGCATCCTGACATGCTGTGTCACCCTGTTGGTCCATGGGGGAGGAGGTGGGTGTAGGGACACGGCCACCAAGAGAGAGCCCCCAGGGCCACCGTGCAGGTCTCCGGCCACCACCGACTTTCAGCCACGGGCTCTGCAACTCCAGCAAAGTTGCAGCCAAACATTAGCGTCTCCGTAGCGGCAAACGGGAGCGCATGTCTTCCAAAGCATAATCACCAAGAGGTGAGGGGAGGGTGGAAACAAAAGGCAGCAATAAATCACTTCCCCGCTGCTACCTGAGGAGATATAATTAAGTTTATGCCTAGAGTGGCGTTGCTGACAGTAGTCCTGGAATGAGATAAACATAACGCGTGACGTTAGGCTGTAATAATACAACAGCAGAGTGGCAGGTGAGACGTGTGCTCGGTAATGCTCCTCAATTAGGGCGCCGCAATCTCCAAAGGCGAGCTACGGGGAAGAGTGCCATTAGATCCCTTACAAGCCGCACACCGGATGGAGCCGGGCACCGGCGCGCATCCCGAAAGGGCCCTGCTGCCCCTGCGAGGTGCCCTCTGCTCCTACCGGCCTCACTGCAAGTGCACCTGCCCAGGGTGTCCCCCCCTTCCCAGGTCCCTGTCCCCCACGATCACCCATGGAGGGCGCAGAGGGTGGTATACAGAGGTCCGCCACGGTGCCGAGCCAGCCCACGTCCTGCTCGCGCTTAAGCACAGGCTTAACTTTAAGCACATGAAATGTCCACTGATCTCCAAAGGATTATTTGCGGGCTCAGCTGCCAGCGCCGGGTGCTCTGCAGGCACCGGGCAGGGACAGCCTCGCACCCCAGGGACAAACCCAGCAAACAGGGGGTGTAACCAAAACGGCAGGGTGGGCCCCATCCAGCTGGCTCAGCACGGGGACCGTCACTGAGGTTTGAAACCGAGCTGGTCAAAACCTCCTTAGAAAGGCCGAGAACACCGTGGTCAGTGCAAACCATCTTATATTTGAACACACCAGCATTTTTTCAAATGCTTTCCTTGATTCTCTGGAAAGAAATTTCAATAGCCCTTTTTTAAGATGTTAACTCTCAGTTATTTACACAAACAAGGCTTGTTTGGGTTTTTTGATAGCGTGCAATAATAGAAGACAATCCCAAAACAGGAGCAAATTTTCAAAGTAGTCTGGTCTTGCAATATTTTTCAAACATTCTTATTTTAAAGTACCTGTAGAAGCCTCATTCTGCCCTTCCCCACGCTGTTTTAAAGTTGGCAGGCGGCATTTTGAGGAACACGTTTCTGCACAGAAAGTTAGGCAGCTCCGCCGATGCCATCCCAGGTGATATTACCTGACGCCACTTCCACCGAGAAGCCAGGCCTGGCCACCTACGAAGCTCGGTGTTAGCAGCTCAGGCCAGAGAACACCCAGCCAAGCACGAGCGGGGTGGGATCTGGGCAGGAGCCTCTTCCTTCCCTCCAGCGCCACGACATGAGGTGCAGATGCTGCCCATGATGGTTGACATCCCTTGTCCAGCCCCTCTTCCCTCCCCAGCCGGGAGGAGCCTCCAAAACACAGAGTAGGGCCCAGCTCAGCTGAGAGCACCCAGCTGCCATCTGGACGGATAACAGGATTTTTTCCATGCAGATATGAAAGAGGGGGTGGGGGAAGGCTGAGGAGAAACGAGGCTGCAAAATGAATTCAGCATCAATTATTCTAAAATATGCGTGTTAATATGGGAAGGGCTCCACGGCTGCATCCATCTCCACTTCTGTTCATTGCAAGCATCAAAATGTGACCCGGGAAGATGACAGCATCTCGCGGCTCACTTACACAAACATGAGCCGGGAAAGGGGGGATATTAAAAAGGGAGACAATGCTGCATATTAAAATGCCACAGATGGAGCTTTCTGCAGCCTTTGCAGTCTGCCTCGGAGATTATTGCTGGGCCATATTGTATTAAAAATGGGGGGTGGGTGTGTTATTTATTTAATTTTTAAATAAATTCCATCTCCTACTCATGCCGGATGGATAAAGTGAGCTCTTGAGCTCCAGCCAGCTTCTCCGGCAAACCCACATGAAAAATGCATTTTCATTAATACAAACTGTTTGCAGTAGGTAAATTAATTCTGGAAATGGTTTTCATACATGGCAAATTATACGTTCAGTGAAAACACTAGACGACACTCTACAGTCATAATAAAAGCCCTGCGTTCCCTTTAATGAAGTGGGATTGCCAGGTAAAGGCAGCTAGCTGGAACCGTTAAACAACTAAGTAAATAGGTAAGTAAAAGCTGAGGGGCTTGGTGGCGTTGGGAGGCCCTCAGGCTCCCGCAGCGATCCCAGGATCGCAGAGCAGGACCCGGCCCACAGGCTCGAGTTTCCCGGTGAGGAGCAGGAGGGGAAGGAGGAGCCCGTGCCCCTTCCCATCGCTGCGGTGTGAGGGCCGAGGGTCCTGCCACAGAAAGCGGACGTGAAGCCTGAGTGCACAGTGGTGAAGAGCAAAGCATGGCTGGCCGAGGAGCAAGGAAAGGGACTGTCAACCTTCCGCCACCATCTCCCAGATGAGAAACAAGCCCAAATATTAAACTCTCTCCTCACAAGTTTCTCTTTTGCTCTCAAATCTTTTTATGTCTCCTTTAACAGTCCCGTTTCCGAGTGCCTGCTTATGGCAAGGGAAGCGATATATAATTGATGAAATGACGATGTGCTACAGCCCCAGCTAGAAGACATCTGTTCTGCACGTAGACTCGCTCAGGTGCTGTCACGCTGCATTTACCGCAGCGTATCAGAGCCTGACTGCGTATGCTAACGTGGGGCCAGCCCAGCTCCGTAATATCGTACGGCTCAGGGTGTCGGGAGTTAGAGAGACATTGCTGCAGGTATTTGTGCCCCTCTGGTGGGACTGTCCTGCATTTCAGGCTTATTTCCACAAACTGCCTTCAGCTTTCTTTCCCCACCCCTCCCTCAGTGCCAGCGGTGCCACTGCACCCAGTGACCCAACCGCCAAGCACGTGGGGTGATGGCACCCCTGTGCCCTTCCAGCAGCGCACCCTGCACCCACAGCTTGTGCTAGTTGCCTGCTAACCAACTGCCTTTTCCTCAGCAGTTCTGACTTGTGAAAACAAGGGCCAAACGGAAGGCAGGTACGGTGCCTTGGAAGCAGAGGAACCATCGCAGAGTGATTTGAAAAGCAGAGCAAGTATCAATCCCTGCATTTGTCATGGAGAACTGAAAGGCACGGGAGGAGGGGGCAGCATTTCATAACAGCCTGCTGCATTAGAAAACAAAGAATGATAAAGAATCTTTTAGTCACCTCTTAATTACATACTCCGGGTACATTAAGAAAGGAGAAATGCATCTCAGGTCACTGCCTGTCACCGCGACAAAGGCCCATGATGAGTTCTGTATTCAAAATATTTGCACTAATTACCAGCACAGTTCCCCTTTGAAAGTGCTCGGAGGGAAGGATGGTGTTTCACCCGAGGGAATCAGCTCACAGCCTGCACTGGTTTCACTGCACTACAGATAAATATACTTGTGCGCGTGTATATTTTTACCAACATGCCCGCATATGTATCCATGGAGAAAAACCTATAAATGCCTAACACTCATCTCGTAGGGCTGGAGAGCAGGAGCAGCAGAAGAGGGGCTCTCTTCCTCTCTCCCGCAGATGCCGGCAACGATACGGGCTGAGACATGACGACCTCTCCTGGATTTCCAATGGTGGAAGTGGGTACTCTCACCCTGGGGCGACCGCTGCAGACGTGGCTTGGCCAAATGGAAAACAACCCTCTGCCAAGGCAACCGCCCAGGGAAGGAGAGAAACACATTGAATGCAAATGGCGTCTGACCTTTAATTAGTGCATAAGTAGGCACAAGGTGGGAAAAAAACCCACCATAACTTCCCTAGGCACCTTCCCTTTCACAAGAGCAGCAGGAATCAGTGACCCCACGTCAGTGAGTGACTAATTTTCCAGGCAGGAGCTCCCACAAAACACCCTCTCCCTCTCTGCCTGTGCTGCCACTGAATCTGCCTCCCAGGGAGGCCAAGAGGAGGCCAAGGGATGGGCAAACACAGTTTCCAGGCTTCCACCACCGGGTGCTTGCAGGATCTTATTGTAAGCGAGGCAAGAGAAGGGTCAGAGGCATTCAGTACATGCTGCTTGCCCCCCAGGTCACTCCTGACACCCAGCAGGACACAGAGCAGAACTCTTGCCTGTGGATATCCTCCTCATTTGATGCAAACTAACCCGTGCCAAAAGCCAAGCAGAACAATCCCCAGAGAGCCCTGATGCTGCTTGGGCCTCCCAAGACAGCATGCTGGCCCACATCACATCTCAGTGTCAGTCTTGTGGGACTCTGCATTATCTCCCCTATTTCTCACTAGCCAATAACCCACATGGCCTTCCTGATGCACTTTATCTAACCCATCCATACGCTATGGAGCAACCCCTTTTCCTCAGCAAGCATTTAATCTGACTGGACAGGAGCAAAATCATGTAGATATAAATGGGGCAAGGAGGAAATAGTATGCTTCAGGTACCTCGGGAAAGCATATGGGAACAGGAGACTTATTAATAAATTCTTCTTTGTTCTGTATTGTCTGTGATAAATAGCCGCACTCAGCATCAATAACTGCAAACATCCTTGGGAAAGAGAGACATGCAGAAACCCATCACGCTGCTGAAAGCAGAGAATGGATTCAATTTCAGTTTTGAAGGCAAATTTCACAGTCCTAAACAAAATTATCTGAGGGGGCTGCTGTGGCCGCACATGCAATAAATGTAAGGTTATGGCTGCTAAACCAGGAGAACGTCTCCCAAGAGTTGTAATATCTTAAGCTAAAGGACAAGAAAGAATAGCCCCATTCAGCATGATGCCTTTGGAAAAATAACATTTATGTTTCCAAATAAAAAATGTTTTTATTAAGGGAACACAACGCTTCTGGAATGTTATGGCCCTAGAGATTACTCAAACTCCCACCCCTTTGCTAGCATCCAAAAGTAAATTTCCATGAGATTTTAAACACTGCTGAGACCTCAATAATTTGGGGGTAGGAGGGAAAAGAGAGCAGTAGCAAGAGACATTCCTAATGGCTAAGACATGAAAAACGCAGCTTTATTTTTTGATGATTGCATTAGATTTTTTATCACAGAGATGAAAAATGAGCAGCTACCACCTCCTAATTCACTGCCTGGGGACTGGATTCCTCTCTGCTGCCGTATGAGGAGAGGCACTGAAAGCAGCACTGTGCAGGAAACGAGTTATATTTAAGAAGAGCCCATTGCATTGTGGAAAAATAGCAAGCTAGGGCAAAATGCACGTACCGAGGGCATGAGAAAGCCCAGTCCCATGCTTAGGACACGTAGCAAACTCTAGGTTTCCAGGTGAATGGCTTTAAAGACAATAAAGATGAGAAAGGGCAGAAACTGGAAACCATGTCACCTGGCATTGCCCTGGCTCGCTCAGCAGCCCAGCTGGCACCCCCCAGCCATCGGAGGGAAAGGCAGGAGGCACAGGGTCATGGTGGGGAGCTGCCCATTCTGCAGTAAGGGCTGGAGACGCAGCGCAATCACACTCTGTCGGGTCACAAACAACAGCATAACCCGGTCACCCGAAGGGCCGCTACCCAGCTACGACCCCCCGCGGCCCCGCCGCCGGTCAGCACCGCGGACAGCGCCCCCAGCACCGCGGACAGCGCCGCAGTACAGCCCGCGGGGACCCCATCCACTCCACACCCCTCTGAAGATGCGGTTTCAGCTTGTTTACTTATTGACGCATATGTGGGAAAGGAATGGGTATTTTATGCCCCAGATATTAGAGAGGCTTTCTCAGAGGTGAGGGCTCTGCGCGTGCCAATGCAGCAGAGGAAGAATTCAGCTTCTCATCGCTCCTTCCCTGTGAAAACCTTTCAGCTGCCAGCATGTATTTCCACCTACAGATGTAGTGACTTCCCTGGGAAGCTCCGAGGAGTAGGAAGTGCCATCCAAGATAGTCTGAAGAAGTGGCACAACCACCCAGCACATGCACCACGGATGCAAGCAGATACGATTGATACAGTTTCCTTTTTCCTGAACAGTTTCTCCACTGAGATATCGCCTGGATATACACAAAAGTCCACCAATGGCCACAAGCCCCGGCCAGCTTTGTACCTGCAGGTACAGAAGAGCTTTCCTCCTGCCACTTGGCTGCAGGGCAGGATGAGTTTATGCATGCACCTGTGATTATTGGACAAATCCAACCATAGCAGCTCTTTTCCAACAACATTAAAAGCTCAGTGCTGCTGCTCATGCTCCCTTTGGGCAATGTGAGCAAGTTTCAGACTGTTGTCATAAAAGTGAACGTGTCTTGCTGGAGTTTAACCTGAGTGAAAGGCACAAGTGCTAAAGGAAGCTATTTGCACATCAGCCTTGCAACAGGGCATCCCCCTTTTCTTTCTTGTTAATCCTCTGCTCTGTAACCACTTTTTTCTCATGCTTTAACTTGGAGCACCATGAATTTGAAAGGATAAAGTGCATTAAGAGTTTTAATGCTGAGGAAGATAGCAGCCTGACATTTTAATAACACTAAGGCTCTGGAATTTGCAGAATTATCACTGTAATGCATATCTCAACACCAGTCCCTCCACTGTGATTAGTACAAGCTCTATACCACATTAAACACCAGGGGCTTTCGTGTTGCTCAGGGTAAAGAAATCAGGCCCTTCTACGGTGCCCGAGACAGACACTGATTTTCCAGGGCCATGTGCAGAGGCATCCTAGGGATTACTACCTTCTCCCCCATCAGGTCATAGACAACTGGTCCTCACCCGCTCCCTCCTGAAGATCTCAGCTGCAGTGACAACTAAAGCACTGGTGTAAAGATATGAAGGCCGTTTGTAACAGGCTTTTTTGCCTCAGCACAAAACAAAGCACTCTTGAATGCCAGTTACCTAGTCTGCATCTTGCAGAAACATTCCCGAGTCTTCACTTATACATCCTACAGTTCAGTTTAATATTATTCGAATTACTTGGTCCTTTGCTTGTATCAAGCCTGAAATTCATCCTAAGCCAGTGCATCTAAATCAGCAAGGATAGGACGCAGTTTAGATGACGCAGTAAAGGACAGACGAATAGGAGGGACTCTCTTAAAAACAAAGACGACCATTCCTGTCCACAGAAACAGCATGGAAAGAGACGGATGTCAACGAGCTCTACCGTGACGGCCGCTCGAGCACACCCCACAGCTGCTTGACAGACCCCAGTTAGCCACAAGCCCTGACAGCCAGGACGTCCACAGGAAAATTTGGAAGCTCAGGTAATGGCAGCAGCTGCCCCATCCTTGCCTGCAGGGGAGCTACAGGAGCCAGAAGCACCCACAGCTTCACTTTCCCCCCTCCCCGCTCCCACACCTTGTGTCCAGCCAGAGGAGCCATTAAAACCATATAAACACAGAGGCTGAGAGAAGCAGTGAAGGGAAATACCCGGGTTCAGTACTGAAACGTGCCCCCACCTGCATCTTCTGGTGTCTCTGCTCCCCTGACACCAGCAAAGCTCCAGCCACAAAGCGCCCGCTCAAGCCCATGGTTCTGCTTCTTCAGAGGAAACTCAGTCCTTCCACTTTCTTCCCCCCTTCTCTTATGCCTGAGTAAAAAAAAAAAACCCTAAAGGGGCTAAGCCCATCAATCAAATTCAACATAGAAAAGTAGATGTATTAAAAAGTTATAAGCCCACATATTGTAAAAAATACAGCTAAAATACAGCCAAAGCCAAGGCATTTTGGAAAGTTAAGACCTAGTGATGGGAGGGAAGAAATTGCTTCCTTTTCAGTCTTTGAAACACACTCATGCTGCTCTGCAAAGCCTAATGGCAACGGGAACCAGGGTAGTTTTTTGGCTTCCAAACCCCTCTCCTGTAGCCCACACATTGTGACTGGGCTTAACGAGCAAGAATTTGAAAGCAGAGTTCGACAGAGGCTAAAAATGAGCTTAAGTTTTGCATGCAAAGTCAAATGCAAAAGTAACTAAGTGGCAGGAAGCCCGAAGAGTAAATGAGACTGTTACATCTTGTGTCTAATGAGTGACACTAGGTAACGCCGGCAAATTGCTCACCTAGAGACAGCATCACTGAATTCCTGATGGATGAACAAGCCTTTTTTTTCCCCTCATCAGCACACATCACAGTGAATGATAGAGCATGTTTTTCTGATGGTGCTGGAGATTGTCACAATCATTTGCTAAATCCAGTTCTGCTAGTCACATTTTAGTTAAAAAAACCCAAGTAGCACTAAGTCAAATCCTCGGCTGACATAAGCTGGAAAAGCTCCCCAAGGGTCAGCTAAAACCAGCTGTGTGCCTCTCACCCTTGGCTTCTCACAGACATGATCCTGACTAAAAATAATCAACGCGTGCAAGACGGGGAGACTGCGCCTTTGGTATGATGCTAATGGGCAACATTAAAAGCACTGAAGTAGCTTTGAGAGAGAGAGATGGTTCAGTAGTACATGAGAACAAGCAGGTCGTGGCTGATCCACAGCCAGAGTTACGTAAAAAGCCGCAGCATTTTGTCGGCACTTCACCCCAAAGTGGTTGGCCCCGAAAGCGCCGTCACATCCCATGTCGGCGGCTGCCCCTGCCCAGGCGCCGCTGCTGGTCTGGCACGGGCCAGGCAGTGAGCGCTGCCCATCACGTGGGGAAGCCTCACGGCTGAGCTGCGATGCGTAAAAGGATTTACAGATGTAAAGCCACATCTCGATAACGCTTGGAACAAATCCCTGACATTCTTCACACAGCTCTGCACTAACAGGTTAGGCTCTAGCAGAGTGGAAACGGCAGCTCCCCGCTATCTCCACGTCTCCATCCCGTTAACTGTTTGAAGCCCTCTCCCCTCTGAAGCAAGGTGGAGCTGGATCGGTGGAGGCAGGACTCTCCACGCTGACAATTATTCTCCGTTCAGGACTAGCCATTTGCATGCAGTTCATTTGTGATGCAGAAAAGCTTGAACCTGTCATTACTGCTTGGCATCAGTACAGCACTGTGAAAAGACACTGCTCGGAACATGCGCATAGCGCTGCACCCTATTTTCTTTAATCTAGGTTAAAATGACAATGAGAGAAAGCAGGAGGGAGGGAGGGAGGGAGGAAGAGGGAAGTGGGGAAAGCATCTTCTCCATAAACAACAGTTAGATTGCGCCAACGAGCCAGGCGCAAGTATTCTGCTCAGTGCTGCAAAGGTTGGTACAGGGATGATGGGGGACAGGCTGAAAGCAAGTGGGTTTTGCAGCGCAGATGGGCAGTGTGTGCCGATGACATTGGACTGGTCCCCTCTGCACAGCTGGAATTCGCTCAACAGAATTATTCCCTGGAAAGGGCTGCAGGAGCCACCATTTTGCTGTACACATGCAGTCCAGCCAAGCAGGCGATGCCCAGAGGTCCTCCCCGCCGCGGGCACACACTCAGCACCTCCTCCCTCCCGTCTCCCCCGAGCACAGCAAGATGGGGATGGCAGTAAAGTCGGGGAGCAGATGGAAAGCAAAAGCCCCATGAAAGCACTACTCCCCATGGCTATTTTCTGTCTCCTCCCAGTGAGCAGGGATCACAAACGCCTCCTCGCCCAGGCCAGGCTGGCACAGTGTGGGGGAGGCAGTGGTGCCCTCCTTTGCCGAGGGGAGGGCTGCCAGGGAGCACAGCCGGGCTTACGGCTGACACCCTGAGAGCATCCAGGGGACAGCGGGGGACACTGCCCAGCAGCTCCAGCTCACAACCCCTCTCTTAGCAAACACTCCCAGTGCCCAGGCACCCCCAGGTATGCTGGTGATATCAGTGGCCGTCTGCACTTCAAACAGTGCCAGGACCCAGCTCTTGCTTCACCCCGCGTCCAGCACCCAGCGCTAGGCACGAAAGCACTAGAAGTGTCAGCGTGGGCGGACGTGGACTAACCCGAGTGGTCAAAGATCAGCCCGAGCCCTGCCTGCAGCAAGGGCTTTAACAGCTCTGTCAGAACGTATGTCAGTAACTACCCTCACTCTGCAGCGTCTCCTGGCTTGTCAACATCCAATTGCTTTTGGCTATTAACTCGACCTCCGTGACCGCTTCTGGCAAGATAACGCCAGATCCTGACCACGGCTGGCATGGAAAAGCACTTCCCAGTGCCAGTGCTGACCTGGAAAGCCTTCGCTCTGTGCCGAGCGCCATGCTGGCTCCCCGAAGGTGGCAAGAGCCCGGATGCGGCAGCACAGACCTCACCACCACCGTGTCTGCAGGCCGGCCACCTCCGGCCCAGCTCGCTTCGTCAAGAGGCAGCACCATGACGCACAGGTGATTTAGGAGCCCAGATCCCATTACAATTCATTGCCAGCAGGGAATCTAACTCCCTTGTTACCTTTCAAATGAGCGGAGCTACACATGAATATTAAACACCACCTTGTTCTAGTCCCAGGGAAAAAAAAGACAGTCTTTGAGAATCCCTCATTAAGATGCACTGGACGCCTTGCACAGGGAGCCTGAGAGCCAATTAAGCAGGACTGTAACAACCCTAAAACGAAGCTGCGTGCCTAGTTCGGCTCTGAGCCGTTGGCGGGGGTGCGTTCCCCACGGTGCCCAAGCCTTGGCTGCTCACAGACCCTCTCCCCAGCCATCCCAGCTTCCGTGGCTCCCAGTGCCACGACCAGAGCAAGGAGCTCCCCGCACATGGGCTGTTGACACCTCCCCACCAGGGACCGGGCTCTTCCCAAACCTCTTCTCCTCCCCACCAGCCTCTCGCCTCCCTCCTCCGCCTGCAGCGGGGAAAAGGAAAAGACCTTCAGTAAAGTTTATTTGCCGACTTTCAAACACCATTATTTCCACGCTGGATCGCAGGTAATGTGATCAGACAAGCCCGACGTTTCTCCTGACTTTGGAAGGACTCTCTTCTCATTCTGAGGCTCAGCCTCATCCTGCCCGTCACTATCCGCTCCCTTCCCGCCAACGCCAGCAGCCCCCGCTTCAAAATCAATTTCTATATTTCAGATACAAAGGTTGTTTTGCTTGAAAAATGAAGCTGCCCTTCACAGAGGTAATAGAGAGATCAATACTAGTTACATCAAGTTTCCCAGTGAAAACGGGGAGCCGCCTGCATCTTTATCCTCCTGATCCACCCAACGGTGCCTGTGTCCGGGACCCTGGCGGGTGCTCGGCTGGAGCGCCCCGGCCCCGCACCGTCCCCTCTCCCTGCCAGCGACAGGAGGGGGCGGCGGGAAATGGAAGAGAAAATTGTGGATATAATTTATAATGCCTCATTAATTTGACAAATGCCGCTTCATGCGTGCTCTCTGTCAGCCCGTCACTGTCCCAGAAGCCACTATATCACCAGCTACTTCAGATGGAAAAAAATCTACCTGCAAAATCCTGCTGTTTAAAGGATGGATTAATTGCCACCAACTCTCATGTTGGCTGCACAAGCCACCCGGCCGGTAGCCACTGCTCCTGCCCTGGCTGGCTGGGACCGCTGCGTGGAGAGAGTGATTCCGGTGAGGGATGCAAATAGAGACAGAGAAGGCAAATATCACAAATAGCTTTCAGAGAAAGCATTTGACCATCTGTAATAGCTTCTTACCAAGGCTTCCGTATAGAAGCAATCCCATAGGAAATACTTCTTCACCAAAATGAAGCTTTTGTGGAAATTTCTCATTTCAGTCACGAACTGAATTCAATTTTGTCTTCATTTGAGAGAAAGTTTCCTTTCTGCCCATCTCTTCTCCTTCCTACAGATCATTTGTTTCTCTACTAGAAAAGCCGTAGATGGAAAGGGGAAGAGGTGCCTTCTAATCCAGGCCAGACGGCACGGGGAGCGGGCAGATCCTGCCCAGGGCACCCCTGCACCTCCCTCTCTTCCCCGAGAGCGCTCAATTAGCTCTCGCCCGAGCAATATTTCAGGCAGAGCCAACGCAAGAGGCAGCGGGCACCTGGGAAGGAAAACAGCCGATCCTTCCGCAACCAGGCAGCTCCAACCGAAATCCTACTGCGCCCGACTGAGTTTGCATCCACACTAACTGGCACCCAGGATTTTGACCCCATAAGGAAAACAAGAGGAGGAGGTTGGAGACGATGTATGCGCATGAGGCAGCATTAGCACAACCCTGCTCGCTCTGCATTAAATAACTCTTCCAGGGCATGAGTTAAATGGCAGCACGGAGCAATCAGGGGACAATAAATCCCTGGTTATAAATTCTGGCACTAGACTGTAAGATTATAATCATCATCCCTGGCTGGCTGCAACTGCCCAGGGAGCGGGAGGCGGCGGGGCAAGGCCAGGAGGGAGGAACCTCTGCTCAGGCCCTCTCCCTCCACCGATGTTCTCCCAGTCCCACTTATTTCCCCAGGAGATTTCCGTTCATTTTGTGCCGCACTTCAGGAACTCCCCAACACCATCGGGTGCTCCCTGGGGCACTTTCAGCACAAACAGGGGGCGAGGTTCCTGCTTGCGTCCATAGCGAAGCGCCGGAGGCCACTTCCCAAACCTGAGAAGAGCACGTCTCAGTGTCCCGCTGGCCACAGCCTTACACACCCACCCCCACGGGAAAACCGAGCCCTGGGCAGGAACCATCTCCTGAGCTAAAGAGACAACACGTTTCCAAAGTGCTTTAAGGAGAGGGGAGAAGAGGGGGAGGCATACAAGGTGTCACCCATTTACCTTGTTGCGTTTCAGCTCTGCCTGCTCGAGCTGTTATTTCCTGCAAATATATTGCACTGTGGGATGCCTGTGATACTTTATAAAGTTAATAACTTTTTTTTAATTGGATGAGTTTATAGAATCGTGTGAGCAATTAACAATAATTACGTTTAAGACACTTAAATTCCAGGATGCACCACAAACACTGGAATATTAAGCTATAAAAACCCTCGATTGTACATTCAAATTACATTAAGGGTCTGTTGGAAGGAATATGCTCTCGGTTTCAAGAGCCCCACTCTGTTCTGTTTATACAATGAGGTTACATCAGGTGTTAAGATGTTGCAGCAGCAGCAGCTCCATCCCCGTTCAGCGCTCGGGCATCCCACGCTGGTCTTGGCTTCCCTTGGAACCCGGGAAGGCATCGCATCGGGTTTGACTGGATGCAGCCACCAAGCACCAGTGCCATTCCCAGGAAGGGAGTTGGGCTAGTGCTTATTTCATTTTAATCACCAGGTGCCAAACTAAATTATTGATGTAGGTTCTCAGTGACAGGTAAGGCATTTTATCACTGCATCGTTAATAATGCAAGAGTCATGATCCTTCACGCTAAAATGTCAAGTAATTCTCAGGTTACCCTCGCCAGGCGGAGAACTTCTTCCCCGTCCTGCCCTTCCTGGTTGGCACCGAGGGCTCACCACCAGCGCCCATCTACTCCACGGCGATGGCGGAGGCAGCACCATGGGGCAGCACCCCAGAGCACGGTCCTGCTGCCATCCCCGTGGGACCCCTCCAGCCCCCATGTGGCATCCGGGCCAGGAGCCTGGCCAGCAAGTGACAGAGCAGCACGATCAGAGGGAAAAGAAGGGATAACCAGAGCTTGCCAGTACCTCTGAGAGCTTACACAAACGTCCCCCTCGTGTGCATCCACGCTGGTGCGCTGTGTGTCTCAGGCTTCAGCCGTGCCAGAGCATCCTCAATGGGACCAGAGCGCCCAAATTATTTCCTTCAGGTGGTGAGCTGCTGTTCTCTGCTGCCACGTGGGGAAACACAAGCGGCTGTTTCCATTGCCACTGAAAGTCTGTGTGACGCTTACAGCGTCATGCCCCCTGAGTTGGGCATTTTCACCACAGAACCCCCGTTTCAGAAGGCAAATACCTGCCGAGGAGCACGGGAAGCACGTCACCCAGCATTGCACCCACGCACCCTGCCGCAAGGAGCTGCCATGCCCGCAGATGCGCACCCACCGCTCTGCCCTGCTCCCAGCCCCGAGCACCCTCCGGGCCACGCAGGACAGACGTGCGGCTGAAGAGCCAGCAGCGCGCGAGCCAGGCTGCAGATGCACGTCTCCACGGCAGAGAGAGACCCTCCCGCAAGCCCCCGGTGCCCGCAGGGGTGCTGCTGTGCACTGCGCTTCCCTCCCCGTGCAGCAGGCTGGAAAGACTGCTTACAGACCCATTTTGTACGCCCCAGCCAGAAAAAAGGACAGTTTTAGAGCCACGGAGGCTTCAGGCTGAGGAACAATAGCAGGCTAATGTCTCCATTTTGAGCCATGCGCCTCCGGCAGGGAAAGGGCCTCTCCGGAGCCGGGGAGCTGCGGGGAAAGCAGGCCGCGCTCGTTCAGAGTAATGGCAAGATCCGAGCAGCCCCAGGACCCCGGAGGAGCACGAGCGGCTCAGGAGCCACCAGCCCCAGGACGGGAAAGCCCGCCCGAGACAGGCTCCGATACAGCCAAAGGGGGCGAGTCCCCAGGAAGCCAGAGAGCCAGCGACCAAGCCCGGGTGACAAAAAGCAATGAGGAATAAAAAAGCCAGCCTTCCCCAGCGCCAGGGATGGAGGAGCACTGACAGTGGGACCTGTGCCAGGTACAGTCAGGACCCGCGAGGGACAGGCACCGGCTGAGCGGAGGTGGCTAGCGCCCTGCCCTGCCTGGTGGCCAGCACCCAGCCCTGCCTCCGGACCCTTGCTGCACCCGGCACCGGGTTTGCTCCAGCCTTTGTATTCCAACAGCGCAGCCTGACATTTATAGGGGGAAGTTTTATTCCTGCTGTAAATAACCTCTAATAGTGTAGGTCATTACACTAATTACAGAAGATAATTAATTTTCTGATTCTTGTTAGACCGCTGCATATTCCAAGAAGAGCGCAGTTCATTATTTTCCCATGCAATTATGACCTCCCTTCTCCTTCTCCTGCCAGCCCCGCCTTCAGGATTTTAACACTTTGTCAAGTTGTTTATCATGCAGCCATCGAGCTGTTGCGAAGACGAGGAGGCGCAGGGGCTCCTCTCTTCCTCCCACCCCATTTACGCAGACCACGAGAGCCTCGTGCTGCAGAAGCCACCTCTCCGCCTCACACAGGCTCTTCCGGACACTCTTGGTTTCTAGCAGGACTGCACGCCTTCCTTACAGCTCCAGCCACTTGCTGGGTGGGAGAGAGATGTGCCGAGCAGGATCACCACCTCCTGGACACCCACAGCACGGGGAGCACCCTCTGGGGCTACGACACGTCTCTCAGAGCCCTGTGGGATTTTCCTGCGGCCAACAAGGGCACGGCCCCATCAACAGGAGGAAAGTTCACTCAGAAAACATCCCCTCCAAGAGTCCGACCTGCTGGTGACTATTAATATGCAGCAGATTGATAACGGTTCTCTCAACGCTCGTTACCAAAGCCGGCCCGCGAGCAGCAACATCTGCAGGATCTCATCCCGCCACGGGGCTGAGCCCACCGGCATCTCCCACCTCTCACGCGCAGATGGTGGAATACAGACAACCTGGCACCCGGCAGCTCTCGCAACTTCATTGTCCCTTCATTGTCCTCGCCCTGCCCAGGACCGTAAACCACTGCAGTAAAACACTGCGCAGGGCGAGAACTACAGAACGGCGCTCGGTTTGCTCGCCCTGGGAGCCATGCCCTGCGTCTCAGCCGGACACACCAGCAGCACACGGGTGAGAGATGCAAAGGGAAGAGCAGCACCGGTGGCTTGGCAAGGCAGCTCGGAAACACCAAACTGCAGCACCAGCAGGGCCAAGGCGCAGCTGAGAGGCAGCGGGCAGCTCCCGAGCCACTTCTTGCCTTTCTTGCGGGGCAAGGTGTTTACCTTTTCTCCTTGGCCAAACGTTTTTGGAGGGATGGCTCTGGCTGGAAGAGAGTGCCAGACCCTGGCTGCTCAGGGCTGGAGACCACCTGGCTCTCCAGCCACGCTGTAAATCTGGGTATCAGACGGGTTTTAGTGATAATCAATTGTAATAACGGACATGTATCCCTTGACCAGATAAGTGGAATATTATGCTTTAAGTCCAGCTGCAATTAGCAGGGGCAGATGGATGGGGGCTAAGGCAGCACTGAAGGTGTTCTCCCAGCCCACCAGCCGGCGCTTGGTGCTGGGTGGCCACAACCATCTTTCCACTTGCCCCTGATAGACTCTCGTTGAAAACCAACAGAGTAGTGACCCAGCTCACCTCACGTCACCACCCTACCAGGGAAGCGCATTTAAAGCCGGCAGAAGAGGGAGGCTGCTTTTGCCTGGCGCACAGGGGATCCATGGAACTCACTGCGACAGGACCCTCACCGGGTCCCAGAGTGCAGCCGTGCATCAGAGGCCTGGGCACAGCAGCTGATAACTCACGCACCTGCCATTATAGCAGAGAGAATGAATTTTTAAAAGGCACATAAACCCCCGATGCTTCAAGGCATAAGCTGAGCGCTAAGGAGGATTAGGAGGAAATATCTCCTGTGGAAAGCTTATTCCACATGAATTCCACTGAAGGGATCCTTTCATCTCCCCCTGGAGCATCTCTTTCCCCTGGCCTGATGCGCCTTGGCACTTGCTGAGCTCCTGTAATATATTTGCAGGCGGCGATCCGCCCGCAAAGGTTGACAGCTGTCTCCGCTGCGATGCCGCCTCCCGACTGACGGCGACCTGACAGGCGGCGTGACGACGGGAAAGCCATCCATCCCCGGTGGGACCGCCATCCATCCCCAGGACGTGCAGCCACAGTGCCCGGCTTTGGGCAGGCGATTTGCCCCCGGGCTGGGCAGCACAAAGGGGCTGTGAGCCGCAGCGTCAGCATCTGCAGTTCAACACCCAGCCGCTGACGCAGCCCAGGGAGTGGGGGGTCCCGCGGGGCTCCCCCCTTCCCTGCCAGCCCCTTGGAAAGCGCAGCTGCAGAGCCTGCCATGCCTTGCAGCTGGCAATGGCCCCAGGGAATAAAAACCATTCATGGGCATCCCCCCAGCAGCCCCCCATCTTCTGCCCGGCACTTCACCCCACACCGCTGCTCCTGCAGGAAAGCATCAGCCTGCACCTCCAAGGAAGGGAAAGGGTTAAAAGGAACGCCATCTCCCCTCTCCTTTGCCTTGGAAAGGAGAGGCACTGAGTGCATTAAAAACTGGGTTAAAAATGGCTCTGCTCTACCTATCTTATCTTCTTTGTACTAAAAGCCCTCAAAGAGCGGCAGGTTTTCACGCAGAATTTTCCCGTCTAATCCCCTTTTGTTAGCTCTGATACTGGCATTGCAATACAAACCTCGTCCAGGCGATTTAGGAGGGATTACACGCCCTCAATCCTACAGCATGTGGGAGAAAAATGTTTCCTCAAATCAAATTTTACACAAACCGGTATTTGAAAATAATCAAAGCGCAAATCCCCACTGCGGGGATTTCTGGAGGGAGGCGAGCGGGGGGCGGGAAGCGGCAGGAGCCGGGGCACCCAGCCCTGGGCTACCATGGCCCCAGCACCCAGCCCACCGGCACTGGCCACACCACACGTCCAGCACAGTCAAGCCCAGACCACCACGAACACCAAGCACACGAAAAAATAACCCATGCCGGACCCCAGACTGGGGTCTCGTGGATGAGGGACATGAGGGGACATGCAGAGGACACGAGGAAAGAGGGGCCAGGGGGAGCTGCTCCTCACCCCCTTCCTGAGCTGCTACAGCACACACAAACCAGTGCCACTAAAGCCAGTCAATAACTCTGTCTTTTACGTGGCCAAATGTGCTCCACGGGGCTCTGCACGCGCATATTTGGCTCGGCTTTCCCGATGAAATATTGCTGGTGCCGCTCCTGTAATATATATGTCACAGATGGAACCTCATTTTATTGATCTCTCCTAGCTGCCGGGATATCCATAGTGGAATTAATATGTCTGTATCGCCGCAAAAAAAAAAAAAAAAAAAAAAAAAAAGGTAAAGCCCATCTGACAGTTTCAATTAAGGAAGCGTGAAAAGCGATTTGCGTAAGAGACTCGGGCTTCGTGGGGGAGAGGAGGGCAGCCCGCAGGCAGCGCGTCTGTACACTCGCATCTGGGTAAGTGAAGTGATTTCCTACAGGAAGTGATGGAGGCCAGAGCGAAGCCGGGGCCGCGGCCGTCTCCGGCTGACGAGCCCCCCGGCCTGCCTCGCGCCCGCTGCCACGCCGAGCATCCGACCCCACCACGGGGCCCGTGCCCTGCGCCCGCCCGGGGACCGGGGGCAAAGCACCCGGGGGAGGCCCCGCAGAGCTCCCCAGGGTCCCAGGAAGGACCATCCTGCACAGCCGAACTCCTTTCCACCGCCACACAGGAGCCCTCAAACAGCCCGAGCATCACCAGCGGGAAAAGCCCGGCACAGCACTGGGGGATGCCCAGCTCATTCCTCCCCGGGGGCTCGGAGGGAGTCTGCGTTTTGGGAAGGGGCAGCGGGAGGCCCCAGGAGCGTGGGACCTGTCGAGCAAAATTACAACCGCGTCCATCTGCTCCCACCAGGCCCGCGGAGAGCTGTGAAATATCCATGCTTTCTGCCACTCACAGGAAAAGGTCTCCTCGGTGCTTCCCCTCCTCTTCCCACTGCTTTGGAGCGGAATTTGGAGAGGGAACGCTGCCATCTCCATGCCCTTCGCACCCCACTGAGCAGCCAGGCACACACATCTTGGTGCGCAGACCCGAGCATCCACCAACGGAGGAACCAGGGAGGCTCAGCAGCCACCCCCGGTTCATGGAGCCGGACAAACAGTCCCTGTCATACACAGCCCCATCAGATCCCAGATCCCCTGCATCTATGGATATGGAGACACCACACCACCTCATTTCTATTTCTTTCCCCCTGATTTGGGGCAATGCTCTTAACTCCACCATAAAATTAAAAGTCATGTGTCCAGATAAATCAATTAAGATCTTGTTTGCAACACCTACAGATAAATCCCACCCAAGCCAGGGTCTGGCCAGCTGTCCGGACATTTGGCTTATTCTCAGCAGGACACACAACAACACTCGAGCACTTAAAAGCGCTCATCTAGGAAAGAAGTAAAGCCCCTTCCTAATCCACTCCCCCACCGAACATGGGGCTGCTGGGCAGTCCGCAAAGCCACTCGCCCCCCGGAGAGGGGAGGACAGCCTGCTCCCGAGAAAAGGAGGAGGAGAGCGGGAGTGCCTGTCCAGCCAGGCACCCTGGAAACCCGCAGTTCCTCCCAGCTGCTCCGAGCATCCTTCCCCTTGCAACCGAGTCCAGCCGCCTCCCGCTCCGCAGCACCTCTGCTGTCTCTGGCCGGACGCTGCTCAGCACACCGCAAAGTGCCAACCTGGGCAGCCCCAGATGTCACGGGGCAGGAAAACCAGCCCCGCTCAGCCCTGGAAGCCGAGGCGGCACAGCAAGCTTGGGGCAGGGGCTGCCCTGCGCTACCCGGGACCCTTCGTCACCGCTGGCAGGTGACGAGAAATAAAAACCCCAGGTGGAACTTGTCAGCTCTCTTCAGGCACAGCAAATAAAGTTCCCCTTCCCAGGTTTCCTTGGAGGTCTGCAGGCCACCAGTGGGCTGCCCCGCGTACCAGCAGCCCCCCCCTCGCACACGCGCTCCCAGTCATCCTGCATTCACAGCACACGCCAGCCCCTGCGTACCCACAGCTGGGGCTTCTGGCGCCAGCAGCAGAGTATTACCAGTCACAATTACACAGGATCTTCTTCTTGGGGGTAATTACTTTTAAGTGCGTACATTCCACTCACGCTCAGAGGCCCATCACGGGATGGAGAGCCAACCGTGCAGGCAGGATGGAAACACCGCGTGCAGCCGCAGCCTTGCCCCGAGTTCCTCCCGCCCCAGGCAGAGAGTGAGACCAGGAGCTACCGGTCAGCAGACCCACAGGGGTACAACATACACCCTCACGTACACACGCTTTTCAGTGGGGTTGGGGAGCTGTAGCTGCAGCTGTGCAAGCGCCAGCTCTGCCACCTGCCTTTCGCACCAGCGTTGCCATGGAAGAGCACCAGGCTCACGGCACCCACATGCCTTTCGCTTTCACATCCCCAAATGGACAACAGGGTAGTTGTCCTGTGGGCCGTCCTCTCCAATCCTCTCCCTCGTTAACACTTCTGGGTTGTGTTAAAGCAGAACAAAAAGCCCTGGACTTAAATGGCGTCAGGCATGGCCTCCTGCCCATGCCAGCCAGGAGCAGCAGTGTCCACAGCCGGCCCCACACATGGGCACTGCGATAGCCAGGGTCTCACACGCGCCAGCTTGCGGAGGCAGCCTCCGAGCCCCGACTTCAACACAACCCCTGGACTCACAAGCTCCGGCGCTGCTCCCTCCCCTGCTTCCTTAAACCCCACGATTAAAAAGCAGCTTCATGGTTTTAACACTTCCAGAGAGTAAAGGCGATAGCCCCTGCAGTCCCTGGCCATTCCCTGAGCCCAGCCACTCCACCCCTGCTGGGGTGCTCCCCCACGCCACCCCGGCAGCCTCTCCAGTGCTCCAAACCACTCCACGGCCACCGACACCACAGGCACCGGGAGGCTCTGCAGAGCAGGAGGGGACCTCTCACAGGAAAGGGGCTCAGGGCACCCACACGCTCCCTGGGTGCAGCCAAAACAGGCTGGATGGCACCTCCCAGGGAGCTCCACAAAGCTCTCCTTTCCAAAGGAGCACAGATTCAGACCGCCTACAGCCTCTCCGGGTTTAGCAGCATTAGTAAAGGCTGACCTTGGCTCGACGGCCAGCAAAAATGAGGATGCAGCAGCATCAAGGCAGAGCACACAAATCCCAGGACATGGAGAGAGGGGTATCAGCTAAAACACAAAAGCCCACATCGCTCAAACACGGCTCTCCCTGCAAAGGCACAAAGCGCAGCAGTTCACGGTGCTGCCGAGGGCCATCGGCAGAGGCACCTCACACCAGCTCCACCAGCCCTTCTCCCCATGCACGCATGGACACAAGCGCAGCACTCACTGCCCCGGGATGCTGCCAACGCTGGGCCGGAAAGCAGGGCAGGGAGCAGGAGAGCAGGGAATGGAGCAGGAGAGGAGAGCAGAGCAAGCTGCAGGGAGCAGGGCAGGCTCCAGAATAGCAGGGCAGGCTGCGGGGCAGCAGCCCGGCTTTCGACTCCTTTGCTGCTCCCTCCCCCAGGTGCATCCCATCGGGAGGAGATGAGAGCCCAGGAAGTGCAGGTGATGGCTGACCTTGGCACCTGGGCTTCCCTGGCCAGGGCCCGACTGGGCTTTTCTCCTCTCTGGATGCAGGCGATACGAAAAACCACTTGGCAGAAGCCAAACCGAACGGCCCCCGTGCCTCTGGAAGGCCACTCCTGCTCACAGGGAAGCATCGCTGCCGGTTTCGCAGCACTGAAAAGTACACCGACAAGAATTGATGGACTTAGTTTCAACAGTTTAATCAACTTCTTCCCTTGCAGCAGCGCTGCCTTCCCTCAAATCCCCCGCGTGAAGCTTTCTGTGTTGGACTCCAGGAAAAAAAAAGGGGGGGGGGGGAGAAGGTAAAACACAAGCACAAAAAAAACCCACAACAAAACAAAAAACCCCCACAACAAACTATATACCTTCTGGCAAAACCCAGAGCACCACTTACACAACATCTTTTCTCGCTCCATTATTTATAGCGCAACTGAAACATTTATTCCTACACGGACCTACCCAGAGCACCGGTGAGCCGGAGCGAGCGCTGCTGCCAACCCCCTGCAACGACCAGAGCCCGGACACTCGGGCTGGACGCGTGTCCCCGTGGGCAGCCCCGAGGTGGGACCGACCCAGCCCACAGGCAAAGCCCAACTCCGGGGGCCACCGGCGCAGGCCACCACACCTTACCTTGTCCCGCGGCATCAGCTCAGAGCCCTACGGGGCTCGGATGGGAATATTCCCGCAGCCAAACCAGACCTGGCTTTGTTGCACAGAGATGACAAAGTAACACTGTGAATGCAACAGTGGAAATCCGCCTGGATGAGGTATCTCCGCCATGAATCAATAAGCAGGGCAGTGAAATTACTATTAATTACGCTTGCCGAGAACTCTGTCCTGCCCCAGCACTGCCTCTTTCTTCCATCAACAGAAGAAACGTCAGCTGCATAAAACAAGTTTCATCCCTGGCACTGGGAAGAAGTGACAGTTTCAAAGCAGAAGGGACCAGATTCCAGAAATTCATGTCCAAAACCAGCTGATCCCAGACCCTCCACGCTTGTACGGCCGCGACTTGCAGTCAGTTCTCAGGGGCAGGAGGGTCCCTCGCACCCGAGACCTTTCCCCCTTGACAGTTCAACCACAGACCACAAGCAAGACCACAGCCCCACCAGAGGGCAAACCCCGGCTCTGCTCTGCCGGGCACAAACCCCACGCTACGCCTCCACCTGCAGCGCGGGCACCCCTCTGCCCAAGGGCTGCAGCCGAAGGGGCACCGCTTTACCCCAGCCCTTCTCCCAGCTACTTTTCCAGGTGTACAAACAAATTCTGAGCAGCCGGTGGCTCCTCGGCGAAGTCCCGCTGCACTGCCACGGTCGGGTCAGCAGAGAGAGCTGGCTGCACCCCCAGCCCCACAACCATCTTGCCACAGCATCCCGTCCCACGGCAGGACCCAGTAATTACTGATGGATTACGGGCGGGCTGAAGCCCGACCGTCTCAAAGCCGCATAAGGCTAATCAATAGCAGTTCATCAATAGACCGATCAATCATCTCCGCTAGTAAATATATTTCGAGGAGGCCCAAATCCCATTACGCGTATCTTTAGTCAAGACCCAGCGCTGGGTCCCCGAACGCGCAGCCGGATTAAGGACAGCGTAATCTGCTATTCGGAGCACACAACACGCAAGCCTCGTGCCAAAGCTCGCAGCTGGGGCCGCCCTGCGTGTGAGGAGGGAGAGTTAAAAATGAAATTAAATTAATACAGGCCAGGAGCCAGCTTGGTGCGGGCTCAGGGAGGATGTGGTGCGAGGGACGTGTGGAAGGATGCACCTGCAAGAGGCTGCAGCTCCCTCCCTCAAGGACACAGGGCTCTGCTCCGGTGCCAGGCAGGGTCGGAGCCATCTGCCCCGAGGGACAGTCCCTGCTCTGCTCCCGGGACAAGGGCAAAGGCATCCTCACGCCCGTGAGCCGCACCACCAGCACCATCCTCCTCCTCCTTCCAGGAGCCGGCGATGGCTGGCGTCCCAGGACCAGCAGGACACGCCGCACTGGAGGTCTCCCCTCCTTTAATAGGATCTGTCGTCTGGCAATCTAATTTGATCGGGGAAAACTAATGAAAACAGGCCCTGGTCTGCAGCACGGATTAGCCCAATCAGTCCGGAGTGGCTACTTTATTGTTCAGCTCCCTGGCACCAGCTGTGTGTGTGTGCAATCAGCCCCTAATAGCCATTAGGCTGCATCCGCCCCAGCTGCCCCGCCACCAGCCCTCCCTTCCCAAAGCTCTTCCGCCGCCCCGGCATCGGGGGCGCGGGGCTCTCCGCTCGCTGGGCTTTGACACCCGCTTGGACATCAGCTCCGGGGCAGACAGACAGATCGCACAAGTAAGGAATCAGTCTACACCAATGCACGTTTTCATTAGCTTTAAGGGACGTCTCTGGGTTAAACCCAAATCCCATTACGCAGGAGAACGGCATGCCTAGCGCTGACTGCATCGTTAGGGCCCAGCGGTATTAATGGGGCAGCTTTTCCCACCGCAATCCTCATTTGTCCCCTTCAGACCCCAGCGTTTGGTCCCAGGGCCTGCGAGGGATGGAGGAGGCGTCCCGCGCCTCTGGGCAGCCCCGGGCGGGCTGGCTACGTGTTCAGAAAAGCCAAAGCCCAGGGAAACCCTCGCCACTCCGCGATAATGGGCAACGGGCTTTTTCTGAATCCCCATGAAGCCTTTTGCTCTCGCTGAAACAAACACAGCATCACATCCCGTGCTACGCAAAATGCCCCCCCCAAACCACCCGTGGGTGCTAGCATTGCCCCGGCACCCATCGCCGGGATGGGACCGTGTCGGGGGCCCTTCCTCCGAGGGGACAGTAACTCCACAGCCCTCCCACCCAGCGGGGAGGAGACACTGGACCACAGCACTGAATGAAGCACGGCTCCTGCCAGGGGACCGTTTCCAGCAGCATGCAGCAGCATCGCAGGGCACCGCGGATGGAAGAGGATAGGAGAGCGGAAGAAAAGCGCGGAAATCACCCAGAGGGTGAAAGCCGGTGTGAGGCTGTGTGGAGATACCCAGGCTGGGGCTGAGCCTGCTCTGCCGGCAGAGGGGACCTCCATGACAGGCAGGGAGGACAGGTAATGCGCGGGGCCTCGCTCAGCCCGGCAGGCAGGGAGGCAGAAAGAAGCTGAACAGGGTGGGTAAATACCTGTATCAGCAGGGATTATCTGCTCCTGCCTGCAAATATTTGCTCACCAGAGCGGAGACAGCAGATGCGATTCAGACATTCAGCCTTACACATGCAAGCACACGCGCTCTGGCGGCTTCATAAATCGCGCGGCGACCAAAGGTTGTAGGATCTGGTTATGGCTCCATCAGGCGGGCTCTGCAAACCAACAGGCACCACACGCCAGGGGTCGGGACCACACGTCCCGGCCCCGTTTCCCACACCCGGGTGGAGCAGGAGGGAGGGATGCTGGAAACGACGCTGGCACCATAAGGAAGCTGTCGCCAGCAGTGACACCAGCACTGCCACCTCCAGCACCGCCACCTCCAGCACCACCCAAGACCCGGCGACCAGGCAGCATTGGCACCTGGGTTTGGGGCAATACCCATGGCAGGGGCCAGGTGTGCTGGCACCTTCTCAGCCTCTGCCCCGGCTCGGTCTCCTCCCCACGCATGAGACAAAATGCCAGGACAGCCAAGGGGTGGGAGGGTTTAAATGACACGGAGGAACCTCCAAGCAAAAAGTGCTGGCAGAGAACTGTGAGGCTTTGCGAATTACAGCACTGAGCCACCTGGGACATGTGCATATTGACTTAGACCCAAGCCTTTAATAAGGCAGCTAACAGCGTTGCTTTTACAGTCATCCCTGTACAAGCTGAACATGCCCAGGACAAGTTAATGTTCCAGCTACAGCCCTCGCCGGGCTCAACTGAGGGATTACCCTGCCTTGTACCTACAGCTCGCCTTTTTTCCCCTTTCTTCCCTTTTTCTGTTCTTTCTTGATGTCAGGTCAAAGCCGCTCTTCCCTCTCCATGTTGTGATTTGCGCTTTGCTTGCAGATCACACGCATACCTCGGGGTCCCTCCTTCGCTCCAGACTCACCGCAGCTGAGGCAAGACACCTCCTGCCCTCTCCTTCTGTTGCTGCTGAGGAGCGGGGCACCGCAACGCTACTTTTTTCAAGTAATTTTAAAGGATTCACCTAAAAGTCTTTGGCGTTGGCAAAGGGGTCTAGAAAGCTCTCCCAAATTCAAACACTGCCCACCTGCATCTGTGCTTGAGGGGCCTCTCGTGCCGAAGGCTGCGAGCAAAGCTCAGCAGATTAATGTCACAGTGGCACCGCACAAACGTCCAGCACCAGAAAAGTGACGGCAAAGGGCAGGAGGAGACTTAGCACCGACATTAACAGAGGCTGGAGTGCATTAATATTACCGACAGGCTGTCAGTTAAGCTAAAGAAGCTCCACCACCCCTGAGACGGGGCTCCAGGCGGGTTGAAGCCATGTGGCACGATGCTGGGCTGGCTCAGCATCCGTGCGCACACCGTGCCCGTCTGCAGTCACCTTTGCAGGGTGGTGGCCGGCACCCCGAGCCGCAGCAGGACAGCAGCATGGGGACACAAGGCACCAGCTGCCGCAGCGTGGGACCACGGGCTGCCGGGCAGAAGGGGAGCAGGGAAGATGGCAGCCTTGGGAGCTGGGGCTGCGGGGCAAATAAAGACCGGAGGAGAGGGAGGCAGCCGCCGAGTGCCCTGACCCGTGAAGGAGGGGCCGCAGGAAGCCCCCTCGGCCGCCCACATGCTCGCTGTCAGCTCCACGCAGCCCCGTGCCCTGATGCCTTCGCCTCCCCCTGCGCCTCGCCAGCCTGCCCACGGGCGACAGGGGAAGGCGATGCTCGGGCGTGCTGGCACGCACAGGAGAGCACCTCCCCGTGCCCATCGCCCTGCTGGACACAGCATCCCCGCTCCTGCCCCACTGCAGCACGCAGGGACCCACGGCAGCACGGGCTCCGGCTGCCCCAGCTTCGGGCAACGGCTCCAGCGGCAAAGCACAGCCTCGCAATCCTACGGCTGTGCTGAAATACAGTGGTGGGAAGTCCCCTACTGTTCCCTGTGTAGCATTTTATCTTAATAACATTTTATCTTGGATGACAAGCCTGTGTAATGTGGTTTAAAAGCCACGGCTACGCTGACACCGTAACGGGGGAAAGGAAAAAAAGCTCTTTTCTCCCGTCTAATACATTTGCTAAGGTCACAACTTTAAAACCTCTCGCTGTATCTCACTCGCAAGCTGGGAGGCTGCTTTGTAGAGCAGCTCAGAGCGAGCGGCAGGGAGCTCAAACCCTGCTCCTCCCTCCCATTCAGGCTTCCTGCAATAAAGGCTCCAGCTCTCGCTTCTCCTTTGCAGTTTTTGCTGGGGGAGGCCTTTTCTTTTTCCTCCCCCTGCTTCGTGCAGTAAGCGCCAGAGGCTTTGAAGGGGTAACTGCGAGGCTTTGCTGCGCCCCAAGGCTGGCAGGCGGCTGAGCCCCATGGAGCGACCTGCCTGTCCCACCGGCGGGTGACAGCAGCCTTGATGGGGGAAACCATCCTCACCAGCGGCGCAGCACGGCACGGGCTGGATCGGCTCCAGCGATGCCAGCTGCAGGAGAGCCGGTCCATCCCAGCTGCCACCGTCTCCACGGACGATGGCACCGTGTGTCCCAGCGCGACTGCTCACCCTCTGCAAGCGGCAGAGACTCCTGCCAGCAGCGGCGGCGCGGCTGCAGGCACCACCGAGCACCTTCGGCCAGAAACGGGACTGGAACCGAACCGTGCTCCACATCCAAACCCCCCGAGCGAGGCAGAACCGATCCCCTGCGGCCACGCAGCGGCCCCAGAGCTGCCGCAAAGGGCAAGGCAGAGCCAGGCTGTCCCGGGCCACACCGCCTGCCCTGGGGCCATCGAGGGGCGGGAGGAATAAAACTCCCGCAGGGGTCCAGCCCCCCCCAGCCCAAGTCCTGCAACACCCCAGCTTCTGCCGTGGTAAGCACTGCCGCGATATTGCGCCTTGCATTATCATTAGAGAGGCAGCTATTCTGCTCTAATTGCCAGTGTTTCGCAGAAAACATGGCAGCTTCTGCCTGCTCGGAACAGAACTGACCCTATGGAATCACTGTAAAGACAAAGGATGCCCAAAAGAAGAAATAAAATAGACGTTAAAAAAGAGAGGGGAACTAAGCACATGGCCGGGCTGCCTTGGGGAGGGAGGAGAGACTGACCCCGGGAGGGAGCAATGAGGGTTAAGCTCTTCTTGTGAGAGCTAATTTAAGGTCAGGCAAATCCTGCTGACAGATTATTTTTCACCTAAAACGTCCCGATCGGTGGCTCGGCCACTGCAGCCCAGCAGGACCCGGAAAGCAGCTGGAGGAGCTGCTGGCAGCCCCACGGTCCACGCTGGAGAAAAGGGCAGCCCTGCCCAAAACTAGAACCAGAAGCTCTGCCCGCCACCGGGCTCCCGGGACGCCAGCAGCAGCCGAAGGCAGCCCAGCAGCCTCTGCTGAGACTCGGGCAAGAGCCCACCCTGTACACGCCACTCTCCGGTGGTGCCCCCGGCAGGGACGGGAGTCTCCCCCCACCACAACCTGTCGCTCTGTCACCTCTGCTTTGCTGTGACAGACAGCCAAGCCCCAGCTCACGGGACCATCAATTATTCACACGCGCTATTTCTGAATATTGATGTTAAAAGCAAATTCCCAGCTTGCCCCTCGCCTGCATTTCAAATGAGATTTTCACGCCACAAGGACCCACGTTCCCGCAGAGCCCTCGGGGGCGAGGAGGGACCTGCACCGCCGCCGGTGGGTCCGCTGACACCGGGGCCAGGCTGTGCAGTTCAGGGCCAGCAGGAGAACCACCCCGTACCCCTTAGGGCAGCCGGGGCTGGGGGCAACCCTTCCGCTGCCCACCCTGCTGCCTTCCAGCTCCCAAGGGATTCAGCCCGGCACGCGCCCGCCGGCCCAGGGGCGGCAGGGAGGAAAGCTCACGAAATGAAAGGATGTGTCTAACAGAGATAAAAGGAGCTTGCTCCCCCTGCCCTCTTTTTTACAAGAAAATATTTGTAAATAAATGTTTCCTGCTTCTGTTTATACAACTTTAAAAGACTTGAAATGGAAGCCTGCTCCCCACACTGTGTCATTACCCTGCATTATTGCAGTTTCCCAGAGTTTAGGTGGCTGAAGGAAGAAAACAGAGGATAATGCACCACTCTGAAAGCTGCAGAAAGAAAAACAGGGAGAGACACAAGCCCGACTTCCAGCCTTCTGGCCAAAGCACTTCCATAACCTCACCACTTCGTTTCCACCTCTCAGCACCCCAGCGGGCGCCCACGGCTCGACGGACCCACAGAGAAGGGCACCCGCAGTGCGGTGGCTCCTCGTGCTGCGACCGCCCTTGAGAGGGCTTGGTAGGAGGGCAGAGACACAATCCCCAGCCACAGGCACCATCCCCGGGGGACAGCCAGGTGCCACCAGCAGGACAAGCCCACCAGCACGAGAGCTGCACGGCGCCCGGGCCACCGAGCCTGGTAATTAGGGTCTGCGCTCATAAACAAACAAGGTAGACGTCAGCACATTTCTAATGTGCTCACAACCGCCACTGGGCAAATTAAGCCATTTCCAGCTCGGTCAACCTTCTCAGCGGCACGGGGAGCCCCACAAGGCAGACGCAGCCGTCCCCGGGGGCTGGGGCACCCAGGACGAGACCCCAGCAGCAGGCAGAGCGGTGCCCAGCTCCCCGCTCCCACCGGCGCATCCGCACGGCACCGAGACAGAGGTCAGCGAGGAAGGGTAGAGCAGATAATGAGGAGCTCGGTAGTGCCGGTTTATGTACTAACCACAAACAACCCTCTGGAGGGACTAAACCAGCCCTGTTATACAGTAAAGACAAATTATCGTGTCGGAATCCAGAGAAAGAGCGCAATTCTGACCCTGCATGCCAAGAGCGAACAGCAAAGTACCGCAGCCACATACACCCCAACAGAGAGACGACTGGCCTGAAAGGCAAGGGATGCTCTCACACCTGCATCGCTGGGCTGGGGCTCGCCTCACACCCCCCAGCCCCACTTGCCCCTGCCTGCGGCCAGCAACGGAGATAGGGGGGAAGGAGAGCTCACCCAGCGCACCGCATCCAAACCTGGGTCCCAGACCAGCAGTCCTTACCCAACAGAGCTCACCTTCCCTTGGCCTAGCTGTCCTCTGGTGATGCATCAAGTATCCATCACACGTGGACGGCTAAGGTGCCATTGACTCCCTTTCCTTCATCGCTAGAAGCTGGAACAAAGAACAGTGCTGCTGCGACCGCGGCAAACCCAACAAATTGTTAGAAAGACGGCTATTGTGTTAGCCCAGATATTGCACTGATGGGCAGCTGACACATGCCCACAAGTAGGGACCGCTCGTGTTGCAACAGGGAAGGGCTCCAAAAGGCGTCTCATTTGTAGATCATTGCTTTGATATCTTGGGCATTTTTTTATTTTGCATTGCTGTTTTATACAGCCTTGTTTATTGCACTGATATTTCATCCTGCACATTCATCTTGGATCATCGTTAAGGTTCCTCCCCAGCTTGCAGAGATGCCTCTGCTTATCATAAAAATCTATGTTGAAACTTCAGATTAATTAAAAGCTGTAAATTACAAAGCCAGATGCGATAACTCACATCTTCGACCTTCCAAAAAAAAAAGGAAGACGAGGAGAACACGAAGTCCTTTCGTTTTATAGCATGGCCTGTCCCCTCAAGATGTCGCATTCGGCCTGGAGCCACATCGCTCCATCCTCGCTGCAACCCAGCCAGCGCTCACGAGCGGAGCATCGCTGCCTCTGAGAGCCAAAAAGCGAGGAGCATTGCTCTCCTTTCCCCGCACCGCTGCTTTGCTGCCCCAGGAGGATGCTGCCGCCCAGAGCACACCTGCCTGCTCTCGCTCCTGCCCTCCAGCTCCACGTCCAACACACAGGGAGAGACGATGCTGCGGAGGCCACCTTGGCAAAGGTGGCCCTGTCCCCGGGGAGGAGAGGAGCCCTGCAGCCACCCAAATCTGTCCAACAAAGCTCTGCCTTCTTCGGGAGCTGGGGCGATGCCGGCGGGATCATATCCCACCCATGCAGCTGTGGCAGTCCGGGCACTGAAAGGGGACAGACGTGATCCCCCCAAAGCTGGGGACACTGCTTTTTGTGCCCAAGGACATTCAGGCAGCCGTGACCACCATCTGCTTGCTGGCAGAGCGCGAGCCAGCTCGGGCTCTGGTGCAACTGCACGGCTTTGAGTTAACGCAGGCACGAGGGGCGCCCACCGCTCCCCGCACTTCCACAGGCCCAGCCCGAAGGAGATCTGCCGGGCACTCCGCTTACGCCCCTTCAGAAGACGCTGTTGAGGAAGAAGAGGCATTATTCGGTTCCTGCCGCTCCTCCCAGTTCCCAGCTCCACTGCCTACAGCTCTCCTCCAGGCACAATACCCGGTTTGACTCGCACTCCCTCCCGTTGCCCTCTTCCCATCACTTCACGGGCAGACTAAGAGGAGAGGGGCAGGCAGCAGCATCCCTCAGTTCTTGAGCTCCTACTTGCTGCAGATCTCTTAATGCATTTCTTGGCCAAGGGTTAGGAGATTAAACACTCCATAGAAGGCGAGCTGACACAAGCTGACAGACCTGAATCTTCTGCACATGCATAAGTGCCAGTCCTCATCACAAGGATGCTTATTTGCCAGCCTCGTACCTATCACTTTGGCCGGGAGTCAATCTAAATAAAGCAAACTCACTCCTCCTGATGGGGAGAGGGAGTCGCTGGGCTGTCATAAGGTTGAACTCAGCTGGCATCGTTTTAAAGCGGAAGGTGCTGCGGAAACACAAAGCGCAAAGTATTCCCAGCCTCCCAGGAGCAAGAGGAAGGGCATTTTGCATTGCTTCAAAGCCAACGGTGCCCGGAGACAGCCGCCAGCCCCAGCCCCATGGCTGCGAGGAGCCGGGCTGCCGAGTCCCTGCTCTTCAGGGACGGGAGAGATCCCAGAAACTCTGCACGGGGATTTCTCCTTTGGCGCGGAGGACCAGAGGCGACTACAGCCTCGCACTGCTGCCTCCTGCGTCCCAGCCTTTTCCAGCCCATCCGCAGCCAGAGGTGAGAAGGGAGAGGGGCCTCGTGTGCCACTGCCTCTCCTCCTGCCCACCTGCGCCGGCCCTGCCCAATGTCACAGCCCTGCCCAATGTCACCACAGCCCTGCCCAATGTCACCACAGCCCTGCCCAATGTCACAGCCCTGCCTCGCTCCGTTCAGACACTCAGCCCAGCCTCCCACCCTTCCGCCTTCCCTCTTACCCCCCCGGGCGGTTGGCTGCAAGGATTAAGACTCATTTCAGATGAAGTTTTCATTATTTTCTGCTCTCCTTCTTTATTCCCAAACTCATTTGCATTACAAAAAAATTAAACAAAAGCTGCTTTTTGAATCTCCACTCATTACTCCCATTACATTTGTTAACATCATTATCTTCAGCTGAAGATGGCAACTATTATCAAATGTTGCAGCGCTTTTGTAGACCTCTTGCTATATTACTCTGGAAAATTGCTTTAATGCTTATGCTTTTAGTGGTTTTAAAAAACCAGCTATAGCATTAGAAGCCGTAAAGAAGATAAAAAAGTGCATCATTTGATAATATGTGCATTTTTCCCCTTTACACTGAAATATAAATACATGGTGGTAAGGCAGGACGCAAAAGCTTTTCCTCCACTACATCCACCAGGGATCCTCCGATTTGACCCTTCGATTCACCAGTCTCTCTCCTCGGCAGCTTCTCCCTTCCCTAAGACACTCTTCTTTGGGAAAAAGTATCGCAACGCAAGCCGGGATTAAAAAGAACACCTCCCAAATAAGGCATGCTTCAGTTTTTTCCAGGTTTTGGCAAAATAGGTTTCGCCTGAAAAAGGAGAGAGATGGCTAATGGCGAAATGGCTCTGGCAGAGGGAGGGTGGTGAGAAGGGGCTCAGCTCCCGGCCGCGGGCGCCACGAGGTGCTGCGGCTGCCAGGGAGGGTGGCGATGCAGCCCAGGGTGCCACGGGTGCCCCGCCAGGGAAGCGCTTGGAGTGTCAGTACTCCAGACAGGAGGGATCAGCGCTGGAACCAGAGAGGTTTTGCTCGATTTTAAACACAGATTACAGAACTGAAACATTCAGTATAATTAAACGCAACTCGGAGCTCTAGCTACCACCTTGGGGACGCATCCCGCTCTCCACGTGTGACACGCTGGCTTTCTGGCGGCCCTGTCTGAAGCCAGAGGAACCAGACAGCAAAAGCCTGTTCCCACGGGGAGCCCCAACACAGCACACACACACACCCCCCATGCCCGTCCACCCTCATCCCCCCTTGCACGGCTCCTGGGGACAGCGGGGACAGTCAACCCCAAGCACGCTGGCGGCAGGAGCGCAGGGCACGAGCCCCCTCCCTGCTGCTCCTCGGGGGCGAGCTCAGCATCCCCCAGGGCACCTCAACGCCCGCAAGTAGAACGGCTGATACAACGGCTCGCACGACCTGGTAGCCTGTTCACAGCACGCTCTCCAGAAGACCTCGCTGGAGGCACAGCAGGTTTCCAGGAGGAGACGGCAGCATTGCACCCCGGCACCCAGCAGCGGAGCGACCCAGGAGAGCGCCGGTATCTGTATGGATGCATCCCTCCATCCCAGTTCAGGAGGTCTAATTGCAGAGGACGGGTCTGCTGGTCCACACGCCTCTCGCTTTTCAACTGGCAACCAAGAGAGATAACCTTCAGAGTGCCGATAGCTGAGCCGAGCTGAGCAGAGATGCTATCTGGGGGATGTTTTGAAAAAGAAAAGAAGGGGGGGGGGGGGGGGGGGAAGAACAGGCTAGATACAAGCGTGGGGAATCTAGAGATGCAAAATTTGGGAAGCGGGATGGGGGTTCCAAATCTCCCTTCGAAGGAAATTATGTGTTTCCAGGGCCGACAGGAAAACAACAGCTTCCAGACGCAATTGCCGAGGGGCAGAAGGGGCAGAGACCCCCAGGGCAGAGGTCAAGAACAGGGAGAGGTGAGAAGGTGGGACCGAAGGATTCCCTGCAAAACATGGAAGCCTCTCCTACCCCACAGCACAGGCAAAGAGGCTTTAAACGCTCGCAGGCAGCGATGCAGAGAGCAAATACAAGAGACAGAGGGAAATCCACACCAGGGCCGGGACCGTGCCGCCCCTTTGGGGGCTCTGCCGCTCGCCCCGGGCCCTTCCAGCCCCGAGAGCCAGGACCGTGCCCAAGCCCCGCTCCACCGGCGGCAGCAGCTGATTTATGCCGGCTGCAAGAGAGGCCAGAGCTCAATAGGCTTCCATTGATCAGTTAATTAAACTGAAGTGAAACAAACGTAAATTTACAGCCTCGGCCATGGGTTCAGGTGCCTCCGGAGCTGAGGCAGCTCCAGCTCAACACACTCCTCTCCTAACAAGCCAGGGCAGGACGGGCTTGGGGGGGAGACGCAGCCCAGCGGGGCAGGCAGCACGTGCAGGGGCTGCAGCACTACCTGCAGCAAAAACACGAATAACAGTAATAGCAAATTGCCAAGGTTGATTGAGGCAGTGCAGAGGTGCTAAACCCCGCCCGAAACAAGTTAAAAAGCGCGGCTCTCCCCAAGCCCAGGCCTGCTCCGGGGGCAGAACGTGAAGCGGGACACCAAACGACCTGCTTTAACCATGCACGAACGCAAAAGTCATACAAGCCTACGATAGAAGTTCACGCTTGGTCACACAGCCCAGGAGACCCGCACAAAGAGATTTAAATTATCGCTTTGTCTTCCATCAGGCTTTCGGTGTTGATTTAAGCTGCCCAAACAAATAATTACGGTCTTATCTCCATCACGCAGCAGCATTAGCTGCAATTCATCATTTTTAGCTTCTTTGTTTCATACATTGTGTACATATGTATAAATAAAGAAGAAATTCAGCCATTCACATTTCACCAGGCGCTGGCATTGCAAGATGCTCTTGCCAACACGGCGGAGACGGGCTTTTGGCTAAATCTGGTCTCAACTAGAAGAAAAATATAATCTCCAAAGGACTCTTCCCTGCAGGAAAGAGAAACGCACGTGCCTTTCTAACAGCTTCTGGAAATGAGACTATCAGATCCGCAGTGCCCGCCGTACAGAAGCGATGCTCAACGAGAGAGCACATGGACACGGAAAGGGCTGCCCAAGCCTGTGCTGAAACACCCGAAGCAGGACGGAGGAGCCATTCCAGAGGGACCCCCAACCCCTCGCTACCACGCAGGAACGACACCCAGAGGAGCTGCTGAAGGCTCCCAGGCCTGTGCCGTGTGAGCAGCCCCCTTTGCACATGGAGATCTGACTTCATCCTGCCCCGGGGTGGCCGGAGAGCCAACACAGAGAGGCAAACCCACCTCTGGGCCGCGCGCTTTGGCTCCTTCCTTTCCCCAGCCTTCAGGCAGGAGATCCGCCACCGAATTTCAGGCGGAGGTTATTGCAGCCGGAAACCGGAGCCGGTGCCCTCGGCATCCAGAGGAGCCGAGCGGCTGCTCCAGGCTTTGCCGGGTGGCAGGGAGGAATCCTGATGCCGGCACTGTAAAACCCTGCCAGCCATCGATCTTATCCGGAGCGTCAGGACAGAGGTAACTATAACTCATACGCAACCGCTAGATAAGACACGACAGGTTATGCCAGAGCTCTGCCAAGAAAGATCACGGAGATGATTATGAAGTTAATTCTTGACACCGTCAGGCGCGTGTTGTACATATATTGTATGCAATAGCCATAGCTCTTGTTTAAACAACGGGACGTGCCAGGATGTCTGATAGATTATACAACAGCCGCGCTCGGGGAGCAGCGCTAAGTAGGTGGAAGCAGGCCAAGAGGCAGAGAGACTTCACCTGGAGCAGCCGGCGATAATCTCCCCGGAAGGAGCCGCGCGTCTCGCACCCCGACCGGCGGCAGGGGGAGCGCCAGGCTGGGCCACCACCTCCTGGGCTATCACTGGCCCTCGCTCCAGGGCGCGGGGACGGCGAGCAGGGACCGTGCCCGCCTGCCTCGGGGGTGACAGCTGCCCCCTTCCAGCCCCCCCAGCCACCGGCCCAGCTCCTGGTGAACATCTTCGCACAGCTTTTGTACTGGGGTACGTACAAGCGTGGAAAACGAGGTGTAGAAACGTTAACGCTTCTGCGTGCTCGGGAAGCACCTATGAAACTGCAGCATTAAGCCATGGGCTACTATCGCGAGCGGCCATCGAGCACACAACACCATTAAGTTCATAGTACAGCACTGCAAAGGGAAGGCAAGAGGTACGAGTCAAATGGACGTTAAATGACACACAACAAGCAATTGCCAGCCGTGGCACCGGCTCGTTGCCTGCAACACAGTGCTCCTCCGAGATGCAAATGAGATGGGGTTTGCAGCGAGACGCAGCTACCAGTAATCAGTCAGGGGCTGAAGCAGGCTCGAGCGAAGGCAGAGCCATAACTAGCACGAAGCTTCTCATTTCGGCTGCAATCAAAATTCCCCAGCGATGGGGAAACAAAGACCCCAGTTTTCCCTCGAACAACACAACAAAAGGTCTCGGTGCTGCCAGCCCAGGTCGGGCCAGTTCAATTTGCCACCTTCCCTGGGACCCAAGGGGTGGTGGGGGGTTGATGCCAGTCCCTGACTTCAAGCAGAAATGAGAGGATTTGACCATTCTTCCAGGCAGCCGCGAGCCTGCAGAGCCACAACTGTGTGCTTGGGGAGCCTGTGGCCATCTGGGGGTGCTTTGAGCAAGAGAAACACCTTCTCTGCCAGCCCAAGCTGCCCGCTGAGCTGAGTTCTGCCTGTGATGGGTACCCCGGGGATGCCAGGCAGGGAGGGGATGGGGAGTGGAGACAGCACCCAAGCAGGCAGGGGCACACAAACAACAGGTAGAGCTCGGCCACGACAATTTATAGTTTCAAGCTGCTTTTGGTGGAAAGACCCAGAACAGGCAAGGGAGGCTCTGGAAAGGAATATTAAACACTGCAGAAATAAAAGGTATTGCTCAAGAGAAAACATAACAAGGCTGAAACCCAGCGTGGTGCAGCCTTCAGATGAAATGGAGATGAGCTGCGAATGAATTGCTCCCTCTGAAGGGAATTTCTGCCTTTTTTAAGGCGGGAGGGCACACTTGTCCTTCCCGGCCTCACCGAACAGCCGGGGAGGGTGGGACGTGGTCCAGGGCTGCTCTCTGGAGCAGCCACGGGCTACAGCATCCTCACGGACCCTGCCATCACCAGGAGAGCCGCGGTGACCCACAACACCCTGTACCCCACCAGGAAAGCCCAGCTCGGCACCCATCCCCACCCTGGGGCTGGTCCCCACGCCACCACTGCAGTCCCCGGGGCAGAAATGGCTTTTGGCAGAGCCATTTTTAGGCAGACCACGCTCGGTGCCGAGGGCAGCGTGATAGAGCCCGAGCGGGTCAGAAGGGTGTAAAGCAGGAAGACAGGAGTCTGGGCAGAGCTGGAGCCCCCGGGAGCTCTCTCCCCCCCGCGAGCCGTGCACGGGGTCCTGCTGTACCCAGCCTTTTCGCGCGTCCCATTTCTTGTGCAGTTATACGGGAATCTCAGTTTCCAGTTAAAAATAACACCAGTTTCTAGCCCTCGAAGGTGCAGAAAAATGTGACCTCTAAAAATTCAGAAACTGAAAGGCAAAGCAAATGAGTCCCAAATTTGTCTACGCTATAAACGTCAATTTCTTTTTGAAAGAAATGAATGTTTTTGATGAATGTTTTCTTGAATGCCTGCTTTTGGCAGTGCTGCCATCTGTGAAAAATCTCTGCCACGCTTGCTATTAAGATTTCATTTCCAAGAAGAGTTCGTAGCCGCTTTAATAAATGGTTAAAAGATTGTCAGGAGTCCAAAGGGCCAGCAGCTTGTTTACCACAAGTGGCTTCTGTCACCACGTAAAGCACCTTTGACTGATAAGCTTATAGCCCGCCAGACCACATGCAGCTTCCTCCGCAACCCTCTAACAAGCAACGTTTTCAGAAGCACTTTAGCTATGTCGGGCACTTAGGAACCTAATCCCTATCGACTCTGAATGAGATTTATGCTCCTGAATGGCTAGCTCACTTGTGAAAGAGCTCCCTGGGTCATTTAGAGCCTTTCAGAGATTTCACCCCACGTCCCCGAGTCATTTATTAGCCTTTTAATACCGTTCATCAACAAAAAGCGCCAACTCTTGCCCCAGTGAGCCCCCAGCCGAGCACCGAGCGCAGGCTCTCAGGTCCGCAGTAGCCACCCCTGGCACCAGGGGCTACCACAAGCCTTGGGAAGGGGCTGAGGACACATCCAGCACCCCCAGCCTGGTGCTCAGGAGGTGCAGAGCCCCTGCAGTGGGTCCCACGGCAGGAGAAAGCAGCCCACCCCTCTTTGGGGCTGTGACCTGCTGCGTGCACAGCCCATGGCTTAACGTGTGTCTGTGTCCCGGCCCAAGGGGCGAAGGCGAGGGCTGCGGGGAGCCCTCCTTCAGCCTGTCAGCACCACGGCTTGGGAAATGGAGTCCTGAAATGGCGGGTGTATTTGTAGATCTTGTGCGTGACTAAATAAAGAGGAACAATAAGATCTTTTTCCAGATTCGGCAAACATCAGTATAATAAAAAAAATTAATTATATGCTTGAACACATGCACCAGAGCAATGCCCTGTATTTTCTCCTAATTGTTCTCCAAGCCTCGCAGAGCCACATTTAAATAAAAATGAAGCAGTTATTTAAACCGCAATTAAAGATGGAGCAATTTATTTTTAAACCAGAACTATCGTCAGCAGAGGAGAAGTGGAGGAAGGGGAGCTGTGCGGGGACCACGCCGAGCAGGTCCACGGGGCCAGGTTCTCCACACCAGGGCAGGCTGCTCGGCACGCTGCGGGCGCAGAGCTTCCATGAGCCCCCTCCACGGGACACAGGCTGCATTGTTATCCGTGCCCCATCCCAGTGGATGCTCCTCCCTGGCATGGACGACAACCGCAGTGAGCCCAATGCCTCAGCGGAGTTGCAAGAAGGAAGAGGGTTTTGGTTGTAAGCCCAGGCGAAGGCTCAGCCTTTGCTCCGCCAGCTGAGATCGGCTCCTCCCCGGCAAACGTGCCGTCTCTGTCGCATCCCCGAGCGTGCCAGGGCCAGGCACTGCGGATGCATTTCAGGGAGGTATCTGCACCACCCGGCTCGTTTTCTCCTAACCAGCTGCCCGCCACCACAGCCCACGGTCTGCACCCAAACCCCAGCCCTGCCTGTCCCCGGGCAGTTCAGCCAGAGCCCTCCCTGCCCCAGGGAGGTGACCATGGGACAGTGACCCAGACCAGGACCATCCTCGACAGAAATAGGCTGCCGCTGCACTGGCAGGAGGGGGCTGGGGAGGGAGGAAGAGAAGCAGCAACCACAACAAAAACCCACCCTCTCTTTTCATAAGACAGCAGAATTTATCAGCCTGCAGCCCTTCACATCTGTCTCCTCATACAAAATGAAAGAGGCTTTGAAAAACAGAGGAGATGAAATAAAGCCGCCTGTGTGAGGAAGCTGGCATCTCTGCCACTGTCACTGTCACCATGGTAGGAATAATGACCGTGATTGTTTCCGCATCTGTGTATGCGCTGGGAGGAGGGAGGAGAAAGACGCACACCCGCACCGCCACCATCACCCTCCCCATGGGCAAGCGCCCCAGCCCGGCCCCTGGCCACACATGTGCGAGCCTTCCCAGGGGACACATGGGCAACAACGGCACGAAGTGGCCATGGCTTCAGCTCTGCTACACGCAGCGCTGGTTCCTCTCCCTCCACAGCCCAGCACAAGGCCCCCAGGACAGGTGGCTCCAGCCCATAGAAACGTGTGGTTTGAGGAGAAGTTCTGACCTGTACAGTTTTCACACCACTTGGCTTTGCTGTAGGAGTTACTGCCGTGCTGCCTGGGTAGGTGTAGCTCCCTGCAGAGACCTTGGGGTAGCAGGGCCGGAGCCAGCACCATCTTTACTCCATTACACAACAATTAAAAGGAAGGTATAAAAGCAAAAAGATTCAGGCATGGTGGAGAACCTGAACATGCCAACAAACAGCTGGTGAATCACAGAACAGTTTGGGTTGGAAGGGACCTTAAAGGCCACCCAGTCCCACCCCCTGCCCTGGGCAGGGACACCTCCCACTAGAGCAGGCTGCTCAAAGCCCTATCCAGCCTGACCTTGAACAACTCCAGCGAACCCTCTCGCTCCAAACAACACTTCTCAGAGCTGGCTTGGACATTTTCAAAGGGCTTTTGGTGCTTTCCAAGCCCATCAAGCTGGTAGCAGCCTTGCAGAGGGCTCCTGGCAGAGGGGTGGCTCATGAGGACCCCTTAGGCAAGGTGGCCCAAGGCCCAAGGCTGCAGCCCCCATGCCCGGCCTGCCCACTGGCACACGTGCCACAGCGAGCAGCGATCACGGTGCTAGCTTGAGCTGCTCCACTACCTGACAGAAGCTCATACCCCAGAGGATTTCAGCTCTCCTTCAGGAGGAAGGTCTTTAAAATGCACAAGAGCACTACAATTTAGCAAACGCCTTCTGACCAGGGAGACGAGACCATAGCCTTCATAATTCAGCAAGGACCTGTACCCTCCGAGCTCAGTTCCGCAGGCAGGAAGGAGCGGCAGCAGGCTCAGCGAGGTGCGGAAGGCAGGCGTAGCACCAGATTTCATTATACAGCTCAGTTTGGCTGCTAGCTGGGGCCTGTAACCTTTTCAGAGGGCTGATTTTCTGCAGAGAAGCCTATCACAAGGATATGCAGCACCTGAGGCTCCTCCAGGCAAGCCCCAACGACTGGTCAGGCAGAAAACATGTGTCACCTCGGGAGGTTAGTTGGCACCTCCGAACCCCTCCTGCCCAGCTCGCTCCCTTCCCTGCATGCCTCCAGTGGCGTGCTCCCAGAGAACTTTCCTCTTCTTCCCAACTTCCTTGCCATTTCCTGCAAAATTGCAATTTGCAAATCAGAACAAAACTAGAGCAAAATCCAACCCAGCACAGAGTCACCCTGGGACTCGGGGGAGTCCACACAACACACATGCTGCCGGCTGCCACTCGCAGAGCGCTCCTCCATGCATCTCTTCCTCCTCCTGATCTCTGCACTCTGGTGTAACACCTCGGGGTGGCCAAAGACTGACACAAGCAGGTACACAGAGAGATGGCAGCTCCAAGAACGGCTGCTCCTCTGTACTTCATGCCTTGGAGCTTGTTGTGCTGTGTTTGGCTCATGCTCTATCATCCTGCAGGGCTTGGAGCGGGGGCAAGGACACCACATGGGAGTGGGATGCCAAGCGCTAGACCAACAGCACCTTTCCTTCTCCAGAACCCTCCACATCCCTTCTCCACCCTGCAGAGAACACAGTCAAAGGCTTTCCTTGCTCTCATGGCAGACAACGCATTCCAATCCCGCAGAAGCTGCGACTGCACAGCAAACAGCTTCGGTTCAGGGCGGCCCAAGCTCAGTTTCAGGCAATTCTTCCTTTGAGATGTGCCGCGTGGGCGACAAGGTTGGGAGCCCGCGAAATCAGGCTTCTCGCACTTGGGGAGAGTGGCCAAAGCTGCACCCGGGAAAGGGGCCTCTGGAAACCCACAGCTCCCTGCCCTTCCATCGCAAGCGCTCGGATCCAAGGGTCTCATCCACCCAAAGGGCTCTCTGCAAGCATCTCCCCAGCTGCGCGAGGGCCACCACGGTGTAGCCGGGCAACTAGCAGCCCGTGGCAGCCAGGAAGCGCCTGGCAGCATGGACCGGGGCAGCCAGAGCCCAGCCTGGCCCGTGCCGCTTCCCAGCGGCAGCGACAGGGCGCTCGCACCTCGCTGTTCACAGCCCTTTTATTTACTTGTTGTAGTCCCTTTTTTCGGGGGGGTGTGTGTGTGCATGCGTGTGCGAGATTGTCTCCAACGTGACTCTGCATTATCAGGGCTATAATGAGTCCTTGTTAAAGTGGATTTGATGGAATAATTATATTCCAAAAAAACCTGCGGGAAAGCGCTCTCCCCTCTTAAAGGGCAGGATCATCAAACGTTCTCACCACATTATTTGCAGTCACACCTTCTGCTGCATCTGCTCCTTTTAAAATCTCTAACTCCAATCTGATCTGAATATATAAATCTGAATTATCACAGCAAAAGGAGATGTGCTCACACCTTTTTTTATCTGTTGCCATGGCGATTAGATAAAATTCACGCCAAGTCTCTAGGGAAGGATGAAATGATTTCAGACAGAATCTCACCCCACTTGGTGAGAATAACGCCTGGAGCTACTTCCCTCTGTAACAGGTCTGGGCACATGTCGCAGGCAGAGAGGGTGGCGAGGGGTGGGGGAGAAGGCAGGACACCTTTAGAGATCTCAGGCTCGACAGGGGAAAAGGTTCTGCAGCCCCCCCGGATAGGGATGGGCAGGACAACGCTCCTTTAAATCACAACAGGCTGCTCCAGGCTGCGAGTCAACCCGTCCCAGGCAGAAGCTACGAAATTTAGTTGAAAAGGCCAATTCTTCACCAGCCTTTTGCCAATGGTCACGGCGTTCCCGCCGGAGCTGTCGGCGCGGATTGCTCCGTGCGCACACCGGGAGGGAGCAGCCTGGGCTCCCTCCTCACCCGGGGGACATCACCGCTGTGCTGCAGGTGACACCAGGGACCTCATGCCCAACACGTGCAGGCCCGCAGGCGGCTTGCTCACAGGCACCTCGCTTCAAACCAGCCGGGGTTATTCCGCATTCGGGCAAAAGCAAATAAAAATGCTAACAGCCCGTAATGATCCTCAGTAACTTATCTCCTGTCCCCAAACCATCTCAGTGAAGACAAACACATAAACAAGGGCCGCCTTTCACCTCGCCGTGTTTATTCTGTCCCAGCTTCCAGCTTTTCTCCAGTAACAGGAGACTGATGTCCCCCCAGAACAAGCCTATTGATACGAGGACAATGCTGAATTATCCAGGTCCTGGCCCTCCTGCCCCCCTGGATCATCCCTCCGTGCCCCCCGGCACGCAGCACCCCGGCAGGAGGGAGCGCTGCACCCATAAATCCTCACCGGGTGTTTCATTGCCGGCAGCCTCCCGCTGCGTCCCCAGACCCACCACGTCTTGAGATGGATTGCAGGGGAATTTGTGCATGCTTACGCTTCTAATATTTTAGAGAAAAACATAGCACGTGGCAGACGTTGCGAGGTAGAGCAGAGGAGAGCATACATCTTCAGGGGAAGGGCCGCATTTAACCACGAGAACACTGCTGCAGTTTTATTTCCCACATCACTAAGCAGTTGCTGATATGAGTTTAAGAATCCCATAAACAGCCTTGGGCGCTGCAGGGGATGGGACAGAAAGGGCTACTCAGGTCAAACTAAGGTGTATCTGAACCACCACAAAGAGATTAGCTTAGATATTTTTCAAACTCCTAAAAGGCTACTGTTCAATCAAGAACATACACGAAGACGTATCTAAAACTTCACAGAACTCCATTTTTTTTTCAGTTCCGCCCTTCTGGCAAGCTTTACGCTTTACTTTCCAGAGAAAGGACTTTGTGGATATCCAACGACTAAGTAAGTACATCCAAGTACCTGCAGCCCTCAAAGGAGACACGTCAGGGTTGCTGAGAAAAGCAGCACCCTTAGAAGCGTCTGTACCTTGAGAAGTGCTGGATTTAGATTTTTTCCCCAACACAATCTATCAAGTACATGACACCAAAGCATCAAATAGCAGCTCAGCTCGGGGCTTGCCAGTCCGGTAATGCTTCCTGACTCCAAGTGGTCGCTCTTCTGTGCTGCCCTCGCGAGTCACAGGCTATCGAGGGGGTAGGCGAGACAGGACGACAAATGCCATCAGCTTTCCCTTGCAGCTGACCCGATGCCATCACACCACCCGTGAGGATATTGCTTTCGTTCCCCAAGGACACCACGGTTATGCCTGCGCACTCAAGCGACAGCCACGTCCCTGTCGAGCACGCCACCTCCCAAGGCAAATCCCACCATGATCTCGGGGTGCGCCAGCGCAGACATGCTCTGGTGGCCAAAGGGACCAGAGCCCACTGACAGAAGGCGACGCTCCTCAGAGCCGTCCTTCCCACCCGACACAGCGGGCACAGCCTGGGCAGGTGACATTTTTGTGCCAGGAAAGACAAATCTGGGTGCATTTCCATCACTTAGCCAGCCAAGGAACAGCTTGGGTGCAAAGGTCCAGGCACCCACATGCTCACAGGGTGACAAAAGCCAAGCAGTGCTCACATGAACGCATTGCGACAACAGGGGGGGGCTGACGATTGCTCAAAAATCCACTCTTCCTAGTGTCTCGATTAGCTCCCCACACCACCACTTTTACAAACGGCAGCTGGACACACACTCCGGGAGTGCCCACGCAGTCAGGACTGCTGCACACTCCGTTCTGCAGGGCCCGAGACTACAGCCGTCAGGCTCCAGCCATGCGATGCCTGAAGAGAGACAGGTTGGTGCCACCAGTTCCCATTTCTGTGCCACAACAGCCAGACCACGGTGACTAGAGCTGCTCCAGCCGCACATACAATATAGCTCCTCCAAGACAAACCAAAGCCATGCATGGGCCTGCAAGGCTCTTCACGTTACCCAGCCTGGTGATAGTGCTTTAAATAAATACAATTTTTAAAAAAGCTGTTTACCCTTCTCATACCGGTTTGTAGCAGAAGTTTCTCCCTCTTTCCTTACAGAAAAGGAAGAGGGGTCTGTAACCCATTCTGCTCAGCTCCAGTCCTCTCATCCTCCTCCCATTACTCCCCCCCAAATACATATCAGGATTCATCAATAGCAGCAGAGTTTGAAATCACAGCCTGGGTGTGAAGTGCAATCTCATACCCAGCCCCCGATGCGGCGAGCGCCGCTGCTCTGCTCCCGGTAAGCACCAGCCTACATTAAACGCCAGAGTCCTGCGAGCGGTGCTGCATGTTTGCGACAAGGCTGAGAACGAAAGGCAAGATTGATTTTGATGTGAGCACCAGCAAAGCAAATGGGTTTTTGAAAACCCTATAATTTCTCCGCAACCCTTGACTTCACTAAACACACATTTTTAGACTACAGCACAGTTAGGTAGGCATTAAACAAAAATGAGCTGCACTAATGATGATTTATGCGCGGGACAACCTTCCATAAAGAATTTATCTTTGATTTCAGGGTAAGTTACAGCGTTGCCAAGTTAACCAAATAACGCAACTCCCCACCAAAACCCCCTTCCACAGCCGGGCAGCGCAGGCACGGAGCGCTCCCCTGCAACTGCTTTGAGATCTCTTCCGACGCAGACCCACTCAGTGCTCCCGGGAAGACATAATAGCCAGGAATTCAGCGGGGAAAAAGCCAGGCTCTGCCAGGGGAGGTAAGAGCATCCTGGGCCGGTAAGAGCATCAGCAGCCCCACCAACAGGTCCCACATCCCCACTGCTCCCCGTGCCGCAGCAGCCCAGGGAACGGCTCGCTCCCCCTCCTTCTGGGCTACAAACTATTTTGGTTTGGTGGGGGGAAGAGCAGGGACGCCAAGGAAAGCAGACATTTACTGTGCAAATAGTCCCTTTAAAAGTGTTTTCTGCCACAGAGAGGTCTGGATGGAGATCGTTCCTGCTCCTGCGCATTGGGACCCTTCACCCGCCCTGTACCAAGGCTCGCTGGGGAGACGCACGGTCCCCCACGGGAAGTGCTGGAGGGAAGCTTCAGGAAAAGCAGCGGCTTTGGCAGACTGAAGTGAGGGAAGCAGGCCACGTTACACAGCCTGCTGTAAAACAGGGCTTGGATGTGCTTCTGGAAGAGCTGTAATTACTGCCACACACCGTTTCTGTTTGCAGGCTGTCCGGAGGAGAGCTGTGCAGTGCCGGCTCTGCGCGACGGCTGGAGCTCACAATTCAGAAAGGGGGTGGAACTAGATGACCCTTAGGGTGCCTTCCAACCTAAACCATTCTATGATTCTATTAGGCCTCAGCACCACATTTCAGCTTTCCTCAGCCTTCACACCACTCACTCTGAACTGTGGGGACCCCCCTCCTCTCCTCATCTTCCTTGCTAGCAATTAGGGCAGAAGCAGAGGTTCACCAGAGGTCAAGAAGAGAGCGTGGTTTTGGTAACAGCAAAGCCAGTTTTAGCTCTAACACAAAAGCAATAAATAAAAGTAAGCTTCAGGCAGATACTATATTTGTAATCCAACGGCAAAACATGTTTGCTTGTGTTGACTCCGCACTGTAACACAATTTATATGTTCTGTCTTTAGGGTAATTATTGCTTTAGAATGTTAAAATCTTTCCACTCTAATTAAATCATCATATTAAAAAATCCACTGCCACAGCAAACTTGAGAACAAGTCTGGTTAAGATCACGCAAGTGCACGGATGCTCGGTTAACAAACTTGCTGCCGAGGAAACCAGCCACTCTCTGCAAAAGAGGAGCGCAGGCACTGCACTGCTCCATCCTGAAGAATCCTACAGAATCCCAGGAAACGCTGCCAGAGGTGTCACAGCACTGCCAGCCGCCCAGGAACAAACTCCACAGGCTCTCGTGATGATGGACACCACCGTGCCCTGCTCAAATGGCACAATCCTGGGGTAGGACCGAACATCCCCACCCGAGCACCTCACTGCCCCGGGAGATGGGTGCCACGAGCTGCTGATGCATCGCAGGCTGACACGAGCCCCGGAGCATCGCTCGCCTTTGCCCACCTGCGAGTGCCCGGGCAGTGCTGAGTCAGCAGAGCCACTGCCCTCAGGAGCCATCCACCACCACCGAGAGCCACCACCGCCCTCAGGGGAACCTGTCACCCCCCTCCAGGTGAAGGCACTTTGCTGTTTAAGCTCCTTAAGTGAGAACCGTCCCTGCAAGAGGGATTAGAGCAAATCACCTCTCATGCTTGGTCAGCGGCTGCCCCAGCAGACACGGGGCTCATGCCCCGCTCCCAGTGGCATCTGCCCTCCTGCATCTGCTCCCCACAGCGCTGCCAGCGCAGCAATGCTGAGCCCTGGAGGAGCATCGGGACTTACTGACCTGTGAGCAAATATCAAGCACGGAGCTTTCACTTTGGGCAAAATCCTTTAATTCTCTCTGGATCCCCCTGGGGAAAGCAGTATTGATTGCTTTACTACTAGCTTACACATGCTGTGCGGGGCAGCCAGCGCTGCCATCAATACCAGCTCTGAGGAGGGAGCCAAAAGGTCACCCCGGTACACAAGGACATGGGGCTGGCCCCACGCTGCGCCCAGCACCTGCCCACAGTCCCCGCAGCCGCTTCAAAGCCTGCGACAAGCCAGGCAGGAGCCCAGGAGACAGCCGGCAGTGCCGGCATGGCTCAGCGAGCAGTTTGCCCCATTCCTCTTCCGTCCCACTGAGCCACACAGAGGTGTCTGGCAGGTCCCATCAGTGCGCCGGCCACCGCTCCTCCCGCATCCCAGGGGACTGGCTGGGGGAAGACCCTGGTCTCGAGGCTGTCTGCTCCCACAGGAAGCCAGGCTGTGCTTACGCCTGCCAAAAAATCACAGGGAACTACCCAGGGGAAACGCACCCAGAGCTGCAGAGTCCTGGCTGTCCCTCCCGCTGGCCCCTTCCCCACCGATCCAAGTCCAGCACGGTCGGTGCTGAGCGGGACACATCTGGGCTACAGGGCAGGCACACAGGGCACAGGGAGGCCAAGTGGCTTCCAGGGAAGAGGCACACGATGCCATTTTTGCCAAATTCCTTCCCCCGTGGCTGAAACAGTTGTGAAAACTTCCAAGAGAATCCGGAATATTTACTTGCGCATCATCCTGACAACATGCCAACCAGCTCTGACTGCAGGAGTCGGGGCACGGACAGCGCGGGCAGACTCTTCTCCTGTCCAAGCCCACCTGCTGGGTACCAAAGCGAGCTGAGAAGCCTGACCAGGGTACGCATGCTGCCACGCTTACGCCAAACATCCACAAGCCCCGAGATACACAAAGTACCAGCCATCGCACCAAGGAGACCCTGAACACAGCACGTCTGCTCCCACCACCAACGTTTTCCAGCACGAAGCTGCAAAATGCCCAATAAAAGCCTTTCTTCGGCCAGCATTGGCATGGACACTAAGCCAAAAAAAGATCCTCCACGACTGAGTTTCACACCTGGCAAAGCAGGTCAGATTTTCCAAGAGAACAGCAGCTCCTCTCTTACCTGGGACGATAGAAACGGTGTCTTTCTCCCAGGACACAACACTAACGTATTCCTGCACTGAAGAGGGGATGAGGCACTTGAAAACAGCCACGTTTCCACGCATCGACCTTTGGTCCTCCACCCGAACGGTGTACGGTTCCCTGAAAACTGTAGAGGAAAGCAGATGGTTGGTAGCATGACAGTGCTGGAGGAAAACACACTTTCTTTTGCTTTAATCCCACGTTTCCCAAACAAACCAACCCACCCAGCAAACTGCTTCCATCCAAAACACTTGGCCTGCCTTCCCAGGGGGAGGAAGCAGCTCTCCTTCGGAGACGGCAGCCTGGCACACAGAGGGCATCCCCGGCCAGGCTCCAGCCACTGAGACCCTGCACCGGTCCCCAGCATCACCCAGGCTTGCCACCAAGGCGAGATGCTGGCTCAGTAGTCGCTAAAGCTGCTAAGGCAGAGGTTTGCAGCCCCTGCATTTCAGTACAGGGACCAAGGGCGTTTCGTAGCTGTAAGGTTCAACCTCCCACCTTGGAGCACTCACTTCTCTCCTGGATGCCTGCTGAAACTGCATCCGTGAGGCACCCAGGGGAGACAGCCTGTGACAGGGCCTGGCAGCCTCCTAAAGAGGAACATTTAGGGAAGCAGGTGATAATTTTCCAAGCCATGCCACAGTGGGAGCCATGAGCTGTCCCCACCACGTGCCTTGTTCCTCAGGGAGATGCACATCCCTTTGACAGCTCCACACTGCTCCCTGGACCAGTGACAAGGAGCTTCCCAGTGCCACAAGCCTCCAGCAGCGCTGGCTAGGTAAGCCGGATCTGCCCCAGCCTCTTCAGAAAGACACAAAGATGTCACTGTGCCCAGTACCACATGCAGACGCCATGAACTCCTACAGTTCCAGTATAAAATGCAGTGAGGGCAGGTGCCTCCTTGTTGTGACAATAATTGTGCCCTATAGGATGCGGGCACCTGGGCATTGCTATCGCGAAGACAGAGGGCTGGCCCACCTTCTCCTGCCTGCATGTCAGCTGCTCTCCTGGCGGGCAGAGCCCCCCCGGCCCCAGGGAAAGCAGGGAAGAGGGTCTGGAGTGGCCTCCAGCTCACTTCTGCTATTTACCCACTGCCCCGGTGGGGAGGACAAGGGCTGGCACCGCGAGGACACGGGGAGAAGCCTACCACGGAAAGGGACTCCGGAGCCAAAGCAGATTAGCCAGCAAAAGCCTCCTTAATCACATGGAGCAGGAGGTTTATTTGCGGGCTTTAAAGGCCAGCAGGGACCAGGAGGAGCATCCAGCCCAGGCTCCCGCACGCTCACCGCCACTGCCATGCCCCAGCCCGGAGCGGACCTCGTGCCCAGGCACCTATGCTGGTCCCCGTGGCTACCCCAGCAGCCATCACCCACGCCAGCCTCCGCAGCCAGGGCTTCTGGCTTTTCACTGTCCCGGGAATAATTCCCACAAGGGTAACGTACAGCCACAACCAGCGCACTTCAATCTTTCTGTTGGCTAGAGAGATTCACTCCATGTGCTCACTAACAGCTTTCCCAAAGCTTCCAGAAGTTTTTCCAGTTCCTTGTATTTCCAACTGTGTTTTATTTATCTGCTTTCTTTGTACAGCTTTAATTGCCTTTACTTGGTGGATTGCCATTACAAAGCACCGGAGAGTGACTGGGATGCAAGATGACCGGGAGGAAGCAGAAGCGGCGGAATGTTTCACAAGCATTTCCAAATGCCATAAAGGCGAAGCACTTCACGCTGCCACAGCTGGAGCCATCCTGGTGGCCCTCGCAGCCCTGCGTGTGGCCTCACTACGTATTCACGCCTCCTGCTAACTGCACCTGCTCAGGGGCCAGGGGAGGCTGGCTCCCGGCCGAAGTCGCACTGACAGGAAGGGTGCCTTCAACCTGGTATCGGGAGAGCGGGATGAATGCCAGGGCTCAGCGCTGCTACTGACTTGCTGCCATCCCAAGGAACTCCTCCGCACGTGGGAGGAGAGCGAAGCAAAGGCTGCCAGCCCAGCAGGAAGACAAGGACCAAGACAAGCTTTCTCCCTGGCAGCACGTCCAGAGCTGCCATCCTCGCTGCTCGAGCCTGGGGCATCCGCATCCCCTGCCTGGGAAGGCTGCAGAACTCCAGCTTCAAGCCACATCGAGCCAGGGTCACCCAGCACGGTGATTGTCCCCTCAGAAGCACAAGCCATCCCCATGAGACAATGGTTTGCAGCACAGCACTGAGCCAGCTGGGGTGCCACAGCCCTTGTGGCCACACAGGACACAGCCACATCACCACAGGCCACGGGGCCACCGCTGCACCCTGGCCTGGTGGCAGACCCCAGCTGGCCACTGCTCTCTCCGCTGTCCCCAGGGACTGTGGTCCCCGGCACCAGGAGGGCAGCAGCTCCGTGCCGCACACCCGCATTCACTACACCCCATCTGTTGCCGTCCCTCCTCCACCGAGCTGTGGTTTATAGGTAACCTGATAGTGCTGGTAAATAATTCACTCTGCGGAAGGGGGTTAATACCAATTTACTCTGCAGTACAAGGTATTAAAATAAAAAACCCTGTAGTCACTTCTGTCGCGTTCCCTCTGCTAGCCCCACTTTTAATAGGTTACATAATGAAGCCATTCCTGGGCTATTAGCCCTCCTCAGCCTGGTCAATAATTTACTATAATGGCTTTTGGAATCAGCTCTTTACCATATTCCTCCTTTTTTCTTTGCTTAATAAGCCTTGGCATGCTGGGGCTGGATGCTACAGTGGCAACAGAGAGGCCTGAGGAGGGCAGCGGGACGCAGCGAGGGTCTGCCCACCACGGACAGACATGGTCCAGCTCCTCACACAGCTGTGAAAAGCCCCCATGTGTGGCTGGATGTGATAATACCAGTTCAAAAGGGAGAGGACCTTTCCTGCCACGAGGCTGCAGCCACACCATGGCCTCCAGGCGCTCGCTGGAGACCCCCAAGCTGTGCGTCCCCTGCCCTGCTGGTCAGCCCAGCCCTCTCCCAGCCAGTAGTGGGCCTGAGGTACAGAGCTGGCCCTTGGCCAGGGCAGGATGCCGTTTTGCAAACGCGTATTGGCAGGGCTGCCTACCCAGCACTCTGCCCTGCTCTCCATCCAAGCAGCATCGGTCAATCCCCTCGCAGCACGCCAGCGCAGGTAGGGCCACAGACAGGTTTGGGTTGGAAAGGACCTTAAAGCTCATCTCGTTCCACCCCCTTGCCCTGGGCAGGGACACCTCCCACCAGCCCAGGTTGCTCCAAGCCCCGTCCAACCTGGCCTTGAACCCCTCCAGGGATGGGGCAGCCACAGCTGCTCTGGGCAACCTGGGCCAGGGGCTCACCACCCTCACAATGAAAACTTTCTTCTTGAGATCTCATCTAGATCACCCCTCTTCCAGTTTGGAGCCATTACCTGCCATCCTACCACTACGTGTCCTTGTAAAAAGTCCCTCCCCAGCTTTCCTAGAGCCCCTTTAGGGACTGGAAGGTCTCCCCGGAGTCTTCTCTTCTCCAGGCTGAGCCCCCCCAGCTCTCTCAGCCTGTCCTCACAGCAGAGGGGCTCAGTCCCACTGCTCTGCACAGGACAGTGATGACACCCCTTGGCAGCAGGGCCGCCTGCTTCCATCCCCACTCAGAACAGCCCAGCTCCTCAGATCCCACCATCATGACACATGGTACTGCCCATGCCAGGGGCATGCTCGATGCGCCAACCAGCAGGCCATGGAGAAGACCAGAGAAAAACCAGCACCTCATCCAAAGCCCAGCGCCCACGGAGAGCTCCTACCTGCTTTAACACGGATATTTGGGCTCCTGATTTTGCCAGCTGAGTTCTCCGCGGTGCAGAAGTAGTCGTTGTCGTGGATAAAGCTATTGAAGGCTGATGGCGAGAAGGGGTAGAGCTGCAAAGTCCCATTGGCATGGACATGCCGGATGTGGGGCACATCGTAGATGTCGTCGCCTGTGGCCAGGTACCACCGAAGGACGGCACTGGGTGACCCTGCTGCCGGGCAGGGGATCACCACCCCCACTGTGCTGGAGAAGGTGACCTGCTGGATAGAGTCGTTCACAAAGTAGAGGCTGGTTCCAACATCTTCAGCGTGTGCTGCGGAGAAAGCAGAGGCCACAGCGGCAGGGGGTTACTGTGGAAATCGCCAATCCCCACCGGCACAGAGAGCATCCCCAGCCCAGCCCCCAGCCCCCTCACGCAGCAGAGCAAGGGAGCAGAGGAGCATCAGCGCATGGGTGGAAGCATAAAGGCCACCTCCACAGGCCAGCACTCTCGCTGGCAGCACGTATCAGGGATCACAGGCGCCTAACCAGGACAACCAGGGGCTGTGCAAGCAAGGAAGGGTACCCAGGGCATCCTCCCCGGCTGAACATACGCACCCTGATGGCTTTGAGTGTGTGGTCCAACTGTGCCTCAACAGCCCCAGGCCTGAGGTCACCCATGTGTAACAACCACCACCCAACACCATTTCTCCTGCACACCCCAACACCGCCCAGCCCGGAGCCGCAGACAGCCAGCACCCCCGTGCCTCAGCACAGCCCCATCCAGCCCACAGGTGCCCATGGGCGATGCCGACACCTCCAGTGCACGCCTCCCCCGAGCAGGGCAGAGGCCTTCCCTGCCACGCTAGCACTGCTGCGGCAACAGCTGCCCCCGGGAGAGGGGCAGGAAAACGGGGTTCAGTGCTGCTCCCCTCTCCCAGAGGGAGGGGAAGCCCAGTCCCACCCTGCCTTAAGCCTGAGCCTGGCCCCAGGCATCCCTGCAGCACCCGAGCGACAGCTGAGACACACAGGGTTCAAGGGCACAGTCCGGGGAAGGGCTTGCAGCCCCCCAGGTACCCGGAGCCACCCTCCAATGTTGCAGAAAGGCACTTGCCTTCCTCAAAATGAGGGAAGAGACCTCTTCACCCAACTCCTCCAGTCTCCCCTTCCCACTCTCCAGGACCACGAGCTCCCCCTTCTCAACCAAAGCAAGCAAGATTGGCTATAAATAAGGCTGAGGAGGCCCCCAGTCACTGAGATCCGCTTTCTTTTTTTAGTCGCACTCTTTCCAAGTGGGCGGAAGGACAGGGATATAGAAAGCGGCCCTCGGCGGGTGTATTAATAGCTCTGGCTGAGAACACCGCTCATGGTGCCGCGAAGCCAATAAGCAGATCACTACCGTGCCGCCAGTTCAAAACGACTCACAGGGGACCCTCTGTGACCTCAATTTCTTAACTTGGGGAGGAGGAGGGGGAAGAAGGAAAGCCTCATCTGTACAGACCGCCTTGTGCTGTGGCTGCTCGCCCAGGGAAAGGCTGGTTGGGTGTCAATGGCCACAGCCACTCGCATCTCCTCACCAAGCTTCCTCTGGCCGTGAGCACATGCCTCTCCTGGCACGGTGCCGTGCCACCAGCCCGCTCTGCACTGTCCTCAACCAGGTCACAATGGGAAACCCCAAAGCACCTCACCCGCCCCAGAGCAGAGTCCTCTCCCTCCTTCTCCCAGCTGGAGGCACAACCTCGTGCCTCTTTCGGCACCCATGAAATCAGAGGTGAGAGTGTCTGGTTCTTGCTCTGTGTACTCTGCACTGAATCATCACCTAAAACCAACAAAGTTTCCTCCTTCGCCTACTCAGAGCCCCACTGTTCCACATCAGGGCCATGGCACAGCCGGAGCCACCCAGCAAAGCCATCCGTGTAAGGGATTAGCTGACTAGCAAGGTCCAGCGCCGCCACCACCACATGAGACAACAGATTTATAGGTCAAGAAAGCATCTCCGTATGTTGCCACACACCAGTTCCCTGTGTCCGTGCACAGGTAGAAGTAGACAACACCATTTATTTTTCCCTCCCTCACTGACAAGCGCCAGAATAAGGATGGACCGGAGGAGTGAAGCGCTCCAGCCCAGCCTCCCGCGCAGCAGCCGGGCTTTGCAGAGCTACAGGGCCACCGCACGGCCCGCAGATGTCATTTTGTGACATCTCCAGCCTGGTTTGTTGTCATGAATCAGCATTTCCCTTCATCAGAACAGCGCGGTGCTTCTCCCAAATAGAAGAAAGAGGGGGGTGAAAAAAAAAAATGCACATTTGCAGGCGGAGGAAGGAAAACAAAGCACGCGCGAGCAGCAGTGTGCTATTTGTGGCAACGCCTGTCGCCCGAGCAAAGCAGAAGATGGCTGGAGCCGGGGCAGGCGGCATGCAAGGCACACTGCAAAAGCCACTATTTGCCCAGCTTTGGAGCAGGAGCATCCCGCTGGGCTCAGCGCCCCGTCAACCAGCTGGCTCTGCCCCGGGCTCCGTCCAACATCCCCCCCAGATCCCAGACTGCGGCTTGAGGAGGCTCCTGCCACAACAAAGCTCCAAGAGCATCCGCAGCCCGACGGGGAAACAGCTTCTTCCCAGGCAGCACCCAGCAAGGTTTAGAGACGGACGGGTGAGGGGCCGGGGTGAAGAGTGGAAAAATACCTCATAAACAGAGAAATTCAGATTACCCGTAAAGCTTTTTCAGGTCAAAGGGGGAGATGGATTTTTAATAGAAAATGGAAGTTATGGGATTGGCAATAGTTATGTGACAGACGCATAGAGTTAAATCCCTATAATCTCCTTTACCAGTTAGCATTGAGCACCATCCTAATTCCATGTTTCATAAAACTGTCTCCAAATCACCAAGAGAGATTAAAAATTTAGAAATAGCTCTGCAATATTTTTAAACCAGAAATCACTGCTCACATCTGGTCAGCTGTGCTGACCCTAACCTAAATACGGAGGGCATCAAATCGCATGAACCTGAAAAGAGGAGGCTAGAGGAGCCAAAACGGAACAGTTTCTGCCGGGGAAGCTGCAGCGAGGCGGGCACGCAGCACCAAGCCCAGAGAGCAGCCCGCCGGGAGCTGGAAGCTGCATAAAGCCCAGCGCACAGCCGGACACCGTCTAGCTCGCTACGAAAGGCAGGTACTTTAAGTTATCAGACTGCAATCTTCTTAAATTGTAGTAAATTACAACCTAGAGGTATTGAAATATTAATATCTCTATCTAAGCCCGGAGAAGCAAGTCATTTTGCCGTCATCCCTTTGGAATATTTACTAGTCTTGACTGCTGGACTTTCCAAACTCCCATGGCTTCAGCAGCACAGCCGACCTGGGCACCGCAGAGCCCTGTGCCACACAGAGAGTGCTCGTTTGCTCTAACGAGCAGCCAAGGCAGAGCAGCCATAAGCTGACCCCGGGATCCATCACCGAGCCACATATTTCTGGCAGAGGCAGCTGAGATGTAGGTGTGAGTCCTGCACGAGGAGCAGCAGCGAAACCTCAGCCTGCATAAGCACAGAAATGCCATCACCTCCCAGGCCAGTGCCCAGCAACGCAAACCCCTCCTCCCCTCCGGGGAAGAGCCCGTCCTTTTCTACGAAGCGGATTTAGGACTGGTCTCAGACAATGACCAGCTTCACACCCGCACGATTAGAGAGCTGTTTCTCCTGAGCTAAGAGGCTTTTTCTGCCCACAATGCACATGCATCACCTGTGTCAGCGAGCTGCTCGCTCAGGACCCCACCTCCAATCCCGTGCCCACCCAAACCCAGCGAGTCTCGCAAGGCTGAGCAAGGTCTTCTGCACATCAGTAACCAGGTGGCAACACGACAGAGAGGGGAAAAGGCTAAATAAGCTGTGTTTCAAGGGTGTTCACGCAATCCTCTGGGCATGGGCAACCCAGCCTGGGCTGATACCCTTCCTCAAGGGGTGGAAAAGGTACTGCCCAAGAACTTCTTACAATAGAGTGGCCACTGGAGGCTTGACCACTTGCCATGATTAAGGGTGTTGCTGGCATCCAAAAGGAGATTTTGCAGCACCTCAGAAAGGACGTGAGCTAGACCCGGGTTCACATTACCCCACTGGCAGCACCTACCTCTTGGGCTCAGTGGTCTAACCACCCAGGCGCCCACCCCATCCTTCCTCAGGGCCAGGCGAGATGCTGCCGAGGCAGCGCCACAGCAGAAAGCCCACCCACAAGCCAGCAAAGGGACCATAGGAGCCACCAGGGCTTCTCCAGCCACCAGCTGTAACAGGCTGCAGGGATGCTGTGAAGAACAGCAGGCTAATCACCACCTCGCTGCTCATTTATTATCCTCATTAAGGGTATTTGACACCTGCCCTGTTCAAGGAGAAAGTGAACCAAAGCTTGGCACGCATTGCAGGGTGGGAATTACAGGTAGGTGGCAAGTCCTAATCTTTTCTCTCTACTGCCTTAAGATACAACAGTAATTCCATCACATACTGCCTGCACATTTGTAATACTGGAGCCATCCTTGGCCTTCCCTGGAATGAGCTTCCTTCAAGCCCTCATCTTCAGGGCACTTTTAATAGCATTTCTTCTAATGAAGGGAGTGACCTTGCAGGTGACAAAGCGAGAAGTGGCCTCTCCAAGCATCAGGGAAGGGATGGGGAGAGGAGTGGCTCAGACGAGGTGAGAAGCACAAGGCTGGTACCCTTTCAAGAGGAGCACGAGATGCACGCACCCTGCCAGGAACAGGATGCCACCCCACTGCAATGGCTTTCCAGCCCAAAGGGTTAAAGCCGTGACTCCGCTCTCCCCCACCCTGCGCCCCTCGGATCAGTGCCATGAAATGCCAAGCATGGCCTGGGGCATTCAGCTGGTGCCCAGTGCTGCAGCGGTGGCAAGTACCTGCCACAGCACCTTCCCTGCCCCGGTGCTGCAGTTTTGGGCACCGACAGCGTCCCACCCTTGCAGCAGAGCCCCCGTGGCCTGAGCACCATGATCATTCCCGACACACAGCCGCCGTCACCGCAAACTGAAGAGGGAGCGAAGGAGAACACTGCCTCTGGTCCTCCCTGGTGAGGGCACCGCTCAAAAGCGAGCTGCCTGCTCCTTAATGCATCTGCATGGAAATTAAGGCCTGAACCACCTCCAGCAATTACGACAGCATCCGGGCTGAGGCTGTAACCCTTGCCTGGAAAAAAAAAAAGCTCTCCCCACTGATTTGCCTGGCCCCTGAACCTCCCACATCAGCTTGCGGGAGGTACCAACCTCACCACCCCATGCACACAGGGGCTGACCCAGAGCTGGACATCTTCCAGCTCTGCACCACCTCCCGAGCCCCTCCCCAACCTGCCCAAATTTGCCCCGGGGATGGGGAACGAGCCCAGGGACCACCAGCAACAGCCTCTCCCTCCCCTTCCACACCAAGTCTGAGGAGCTGCAGCCGAGTCCCAAAGGGACATCTGGTGACATTACCGAGCCAGGGTGACAGAGAGGTCCCCCCCGGAGAGGCTGGAGTCGAGCCAAGCAGGTACGAGGGACATGCCAGAGGCCACGCACTCCTGCTGCCAGAGCCACTGGAGTGTGGCTTTCTCCAGAGCCACCAGTCTGTGCCATCCGGCACACCGCAGCCCGCGCGCCGGCTCTATGAGGCAGAGAGGAGGATTTCCACCCTGCGGCCGACAGGTATGAAGAATGAGGGGCAGAGACAAATAGGGCAGGCTCTGAAACCTGGCTCACCTTCTCCTCCTGCCCTCTAAGTCATGCCTGCTCCCTTCCCTCATCGACACAGCCCTTTCCAAGAGGCAGCAGCTGGGGCAGGCAGCAAGCGTTAGCAAGAGTCAGGAAATGGATTTCCTAAATATTTGGTACAGCTCTGCTGGCAGATGATGGCGGCAATATGCAGATTGTATGTGGTGGGGATTCTTCCTTAAGGATCTATGAGCAGGGAAAGGGTAACACTCAAAATCATGGTTATGTAAAGACACATAGCTGGCTATAGTCTAGATTTCAAAAGACAAGAAACACTCTGCACCCAAACCCACCACTGCAAAAGCCTCCCAGTAAAGCACACACCATAACGACTGCAACAACCAAACACCTTCCTCCATGCCCTCCTAGGAAGTCACACTTATTAACAGTCTGCTTATTTGGGTGTGAGATGACTTCATATTACCCAAAGGCACAGCCCAGAACGCGCGCACTGCCATGTCAGAAGAATTCCTGCCACAAAGAAAGGCTCCCGGTTTTATTCTCACACTCGGCTCGTCAGCTGCCTCGAAGGAGGACAGAGCGCTCCCCATCCATCCATCCCTCCCTCCACCTCGGGACCATCTGGGCAGAGAGCAGAGCACTGTAGCAGAAGGGTGCCCCATGCCACGGCTGCCCACAGCTCCGGCAAGGGCTGCTCCATAGCACATCCCTGGCACCTGCGCGAGGCACAGCCTCTTCCTCCAGAGAACAAATGCACCAGGAAAGATAGGGGTTGCCCAGATCGATTTTCTCATCCAGAGGCAGGAGCAGCCCTAAGCCCACGCCAGGTGCAGGTAGGGGCTCTGGGCAAGTCACCATCGTGGCTCCTTGCGCCGGGAAATGATGGCAAACCGCAGGATAAACAAACACTGGGCACGGCGAGGAGTTCAGCACTGCGGGCTTCTCCTCTGTGCATTTAATGAGGTTTCCATGTTTCATTTCAGAGACAAACGAGCGCTGTGCCACACTGGGGGGCCAAGATGGGGAGAGATTAAAAAACGCAAGCTGCATAGTTCACTGCACCCAATACAGGAACATAATGTAAATATAATGCCAATATAAATCAGGCGGCAGAGGAATCCAGCAAGAACACGCAGGGAGATGCTTTCCCAGCTCCAAGCCTCTCAATTTTGACCAGTACGCTCTTCATCACACCACTCGCCACTCACCTCCCCTCCTCCTCTGCCTGGCTGCTCTCGCTCACGCTGCCAGACCATCTTTCTGCTCAACTCCCTGTTCGCTTGCTCGCCAAACACCGTTTTTTGTTTATTTTATAAGGGGGGAGAAATAAGCAGCTACAGCCCATCAAGGAATTTCTAAACTTCAGTGGTCCCCCGGATCAAATGTTTATTTGGTTTCAGTTTCTACTTGAGCTCTTGTTCTACAGCAGGAACACGTTAAAAGGATGTGCCTCGATGCCCAGAAATATTAAGTATCTGAAAGGTTCATCATGCATTAAGCAATTCATTTTTTTATCCTATTATAATAATGAAACTTCCATTGTATTGCTGTCCTCTCTTTGGAACCGTTTCACTTTAACGCTTTCCATCACCAGGACTGTTCAACACTGAAGATACATTTTATTTCTTAAAAAAAGAGAAAATGAGGCCACGAGGAGTTGTGCTAATGGAGGCTTTTAATTTGCTCTTCTCAGAAGAGATAGCTCTGTGGGAAGAGATCTCTTTTCCAAGAAGCTGGGGCTCAAAACACGCAAAAGCGATAAACCCACTGCAACTCCCTATTATTTCGACTGTTGGGGGGAAGAAACGGTAGCATCCTTGACAGTTATTTGTTGTCGGTTTTGTTTTTTCCTTTTAGCAGAGTAAAAAATGCAAATGTAAGCAAAGCAGACGCTGGCACGTTCAGCTCAGAGGATCCGAAACACAATAGCGATTTTGGGTAAAGCTCCCAAAAGCAGCTTTACCCCAGCTCAAATAAAGCAGCTATTCCATAATTAATAATTGATGGAAAAATTGATCATCACCACACAACCGGACAGGATGCCCTATTAAACCTTGGTAAACATTTTTCATTGGATCAACGTTCAGATAAACGGGTAATGTAATAGGCAGCAAGAAAGGTCTCACACAGGGAGGCAGCTCCGTCCTCTTTCTTTCACTTTCCTCATTTCCTAAAATTTCCCCCTTGCTGTTCTCAAATGTCAAAAAAGATAATTAGGGCAAATGTCATTTTACATCCTCCAAGCAGACAATTTCCCGAAAGGTGGGTGCTTCCATCACCACATCTGCAGCTTGGGTCATGTGCAAAGAGGCAATTTTTTACAGAAACATAATTAAAAATTCCCGCAGATTCGGAAATGGGCAATTCCTTTATGTAACATCGATTGATTGTCATAACAAACGCGCTGTGATTTAACATCCCACATTACATGCAGCTCCTCAGCTTTTTTTTTTAATTGCATCTATAGCAGAGGCTCGGTTCAGAGTATTACCTCTATAGATTTGGGTAGCATTCACTTAATCTCCAACTTTAAATTAATCTCTAATCTTTAAGCGTGCGTCTCCTTGACACACTTGTTCTATGATTTACCCCCACCCCTCCAAATATGATTTATATCAAGCCGCTGGGTTACACGTAACACAGCATTCCTAGAGGGAAAGATGCGATTTTTTTTAGAGCATGGCTGGATTGAGCCCGTTTCGCGGGATTAGGCTATTACTCTGGGTGCCCGCGGAAAGTGGGGACGCGGAGCGCGGCTGCCGAAGCGCCGCCGCCAGCCCGGCGCCGCCGCGGGGATGCTGCGCCCGTCGGTGCGGGTCTCCGGCCCCGCGCAACCCCCGCCGAGGAGCGGCTCCGGGACCGCTCCGCCACCGGCCCGGCCCCGCTCCACGCACCGAATCCCGAGCTCCGTCCGCGGGGAGCGCTCCCGGAGCCCCTGCCAGCTGCGGGCAACCCGGGGCAGGCGCACCGACGGCCCGGGAGGGCGCACCGAGAGCCCCGGCTCCCCCCGGAGGGGCAAACCGAGAGCCCCGGGGCCGGCTCCCCACGAGGGGGACACCGAGACCCGGCTCCCCCGGAGGGGCAAACCGAGAGTCCGGGAGCCCCGGAGCCGGCTCCCCGGGAGGAGCGCACCGAGAGCCCCGGAGCGACACCGCTCCCGGGGAGAGCCCGATCCCACCCGGCCGGTGCCCGCCGGCCCCACACCCCCCCGTTCCGCCCCAGGGGCGACGTACCTTTCCGCAAAGAGTACAGCAGGAAAAAAGTTACCAGCCACATGCCATAAAGAGCAGCTATGGCCCCGGGCTGCGGCGCAATTGCGGGCGGTGCGGTGCCCCGGCGTGCCGCGTCCCTGCCGCCGCGCTGCCAGCCCGGCTGAGGTGCCCAGAGCCCAGCTCGCCGCCGCTCCTCCTCCTCCTCCCCTCTCCCGGCGAGTGGGCCGGGCTCCCGCACACTCCCCGCCCCGCGCCCCGCTCCCCGCCGGGCCCGCCGAGGGGTGGGGGGGTCGGCAGCCCCCGCCGAGCAGGGCCGCCCTGCCGAGGGGCAGCGCCCGGCTCCCCTCCACCTCCTCCCCGGGAGGGCGGCAGCCAGCCCCGGTGCGAGCAGGGGGGATGCTCAGCAACACCCTCTCCCCCCAGCCCGCGGGGCACCGACCACCGCGCCGAGGTCATCGAATCACGGAATGGTTTGGGTGGGAAGGGACCTTAAAGACCACCTCGTTCCACTCCCCTGCCCTGGGCAGGGACACCTCCCACCAGCCCAGCTTGCTCCAAGCCCCATCCAACCTGGCTTGAACCCCTCCAGGGATCGGGCAGCCACAGCTGCTCTGGGCAACCTGGGCCAGGGGCTCACCACCCTCACAGGAGAGAGTTTCTTCCTAATATCTAACCTAAATCTCCCCTCTTCCAGCTTAAACCTGCTCCCCCTCATCCTACAGCTCCCCTCCCTGCTCCAGAGTCCCTCCCCAGCTTTCCTGGAGCCCTTTTAGGGACTGGAAGGGGCTCCAAGGTCTCCCCGGAGCCTTCTCTTCTCCAGGCTGAATCCCCCCAGCTCTCCCAGCCTGTCCTCACAATAGAGGGGCTCCAGCCCTCCTCTGGCCCCACTCCAACAGGTCCACATCCTTCTCATGATGAGGACTCCCAAGCTGAATGCGGACAGGCTCCCACCTGGGCAAACACCCACAGCTGCAGCCACCTGTGCCCACGAGGGTTAATGACAGCCAGGTTGTGCTGGTCACACTCCATAAAGCTGAACTCTCTGCTGCAGCCCAGCTAACCTTCTCTCCATCCCCTGCAAGCCTGCACCTCACCTGCGTAAAGGCAGCTTTTCCCTGGGGTAAGCTGTGTCCTGGCCACAGAGCTGGGCCACCTGAGACTCACCAGCTGACAGCACTCCTTCTCCCGGGCCTCCCAAACACTTTTTAGCAGCATAAGGATAGAAATCAGGTTTTCACAACACAAGAAGTAGCAGCCCATGCTGCTCCCATGACAGGGGACACAAGATAAGTCCTAGCAGACTTCATTACACATTCATCCCTCTAGCCAGCAAATAACAAATAAATACCAGTTAATGCTTCACTTTGGGGTGTATTTATCTAAGGCTTAATTCAAGCCTAGGATCTTACTCCCCAAGACTTAGTCGCACCAAAGCCAATTTGTCTGGACCATTAGAGCAGTTCAGAATGTCTTTTCTTGAAGTGATTATAGCAGGTTTTCTGTGCTTTCCAAAACAGCCTTTCCAATCCCAATTTGTTGGAAAATAAACAGAAAGATTGAAGCATTCTGTTTCAAACAAAGCAACAAGCAGAAAAAACACTCTGTACTGATGATTTTTTTAAAAAAAGCACTGTCTAGATTTAGTTGAAAACCTAACCATCATCACCCAGTAAAAAAAAAAAAGACTAGACAAATAACAGCTCCTTGGCCATTTTCAACCCACACTGGTTCACTGCAATTTTTCATACTTGGGTGTCCCTTGGAAGAGCCGGAGAGCTCACCCACAGCGCCGAGGTGGGACTTGCCCAGCGTGGGTGAGCGATTCCCATTTCACAGAGGAAGGACCCGGAGAATCTGGCAGGGCTAAGGCTCCCGCACACCCACCCCGCATCCCCCTTCCCCTCCCTGCTCCAGGCCACCCACACCAGAAACACCCCCATTTTACTGATGAGCATCATGAGGCCAGCTGCCGCCCAGCCCATGTGGGTGCACCCGCCCAGACCTCAGCACCGAAAAGCCACCAGCAGAGGCGGGAGCAAACGCTGTGCCCGTGCTTTGCGGGTCTGACACACCGCGGCTTTTCCTCCTCCTCCGAGGATGCGCTTCCCCTTCCTCACTGCTGCCGAGCTCCGTCACCACCCTCTAACTCAGCCTGTTCCCAGGCCACCTCAGCAGCTTCATCACAGTGCGTGGGTGTCCCCGGCACACAGCCCCCCCACACATACACGTGCTCCTCCCCGGCCCCATGCTGCTGGCTCACCGTACCCCCGGCCACGCCACCAGCATCCCGAGAGGCAATGAAGAAGCAGCTGATGCACACCCGGTGCCCACGCACCCCTCTAGGAATTGAGGTGTATTTCAATCGCCACCTACATCCCTATGCAGATGTTAACTGATACTTAGCAAGGAAATCGGTATTCCGGCCCACACCCAAGGCAACAAGCAAATCCCAGGCTCTGGGGAGCCCCAGCCACATGCCAGGCATCTGCCCCCTTCCCTCCCCGCAGCTGCTGCAGGATGGCAGCGCAGGCCAGCTCGCTCACAGGAATCTGCCTGCCACAAGAGCTGCTACAGCATTTTGTTACCCGGCACGCAACGTGTTGGACTCAGGTGCAGTTTCTACCCTCCCACGCTCAGCAGTGTATGAAACGGGGACACGGGGGCTGGCAGGGCACTCGCTGGCATAGCGCCCACAGCACCCCACAGATCTCCGTTTGAGGCACATGTGCAGGGGGAGTAGATGCTACTCACCACTTCATTTTTAGCTCCCTTGGCTGTTCAGCCTCTCCAGCTAGTTTCCTCATCAGCCCTAGCTCAAAGAATCAGGCTCTACCAAGAGCACTAACCTCTCCCTGCTGAAAGCACCTTCCTCCGGGACAGGACAGCATCTGCTGGCAAGACGGGAAGCAGCACAAGAAGAGACAACAGCATGAACAACCAGCCCAGGGTCACGCTCAGGGAGCCAAGGCAAGCCCTTGAGCTGTCTGTGCCCTTCGTTACGGCCCCATTTGCTCCTCCATCGATTGTTCAGCCCAGGCCATTTGTCAGCCTCCCACACCCAGACGCACATTTGGGTCTGGCAGCAGAGGGCAGGCAGCCAGGCGCTTCCCAGAGCTGGCTCCTGTGAGTCCGCACCTGGGACCCAGCAGCCACCATTTAGGGACATCAGCCTTCCCACACCCCCCACATTTGAATATGCACAAGAAGTATTTGTGCTTTGCATGAGCTTTCAGCCCAGAAAGCCGGTATCCTGCTAACATCCACCCTGTCTGCATCATGTGCTTCATACAGCTGTGACCAGGAAGGGCTGGAAACCATCACATTGGTTATTTGGGCAGCCCTGACCTGCACTTTGGCAGCACACAGGAGGCGGCCCAGGCAGCAAGGCCAGCACTAACATGCTGGGAGAAGCGCGTCTCACCCTCTCTGTAACCACTGACCTGCTAACAGGCAGCCAGCAACCTGCCAGAGCCAGCAGCAAGCCCAGCTGCACAGCCGGCTAAAAGGTGAAGCTCATACTAAGGAATTATTTCCCTGGTCCAAACACACAAGACAGAGGAAAAATGCAACACATGCCCATGAGCAGTTCCGAGCCGCAAGAGGCTTCGCCCTTCAGGAGAAGGGACCCTCCGCACTTCAGCACAGCTGAACACGTACAGCAAGATCTTTCCCCCAGAAGACAGGCTTCTGCCCCTCCCCAAGCGCAGGGGACAACGGTGCCACCGCCACCACCACTCTAACCCAACCAGCCTCCTTTAACCTGCCCTTCCCCAGCATTTGTTCTGTACCTGAACAGCATTTACTCCCAGCTCTGGGGACTACGGGGGGCCCCGTGCCCACACACCATTAGCCAGCCAGGTGCTTTCCCTTAAGGATAGTTCTTCTGACTAACATACAAAACGCCACCTTCCACACAAGCACACAGAGGGTCACTGGGGAAAACAGCCAAAGGAAGGCCCTGACAGGCACCCTCACAGCTACCGGGATCAGCTGCAGCCCAAGGCCTTGCTCTGTGCCAGGGACGAGGTGCTGCAGAGGGACACGCAGCGCTGCGGGGAGCATCCCTCCGGCCAGGGCATGCCTCACCTCCCACCAGTCCCCAGCCCCGCGCCCTCAGCCACCCTCCCAGACAAATCCCTCGGAGGAAGCAGTCATTAAAACAACAGGGCTACTTATCTGGGGCTGGGCGATTTCCACAAAGCACTTCCCACGCAGTCGGGAACTTCACCTCGCAGAACCTCTCAGAGACAGAGAGCCAGCCTGCTGTGACCCCTCGCTGGCCACCCTGCCCCGCAGGGGCCGAGGCACAGGCTTTGCCCCACACAGCAGCCCCCAGCCCTGCAGAGCCAGCCCTGCCGGCCCAGTCTCGCCAGCAACCAACACAAAACGAGCACCTTCGGGGCGGGGGAAGAAATAGGCTTTGGGACTAATTGCAGAATGGGCTGCAGCTGGGCTAATTGCTGGTGGCACCTGGGCCTAAAAGGGCCAGTGTTCCCAGCAGGGCCTGCCTCCTGGGGCACGGTCCCCTGCAGCAATGCCTGTCCTGTCCCCTTGCACCCCTCCTCGCCCTAGGCAAGGGGCAGCAGCCCCTCACCCCCAAGGCTGGCCCTGTGTGGGTGCTGCCCAGGCCGGTGCTGAGGGAGGAAGTGTCCCCCGCCTCGCCCGTGGGAGTGTTGCAGCCCCGCTCCGTGCCTCAGTTTCCCCAGCAGCAGAGGGGAGCGAGCGGGTGCCACACGGGGCGGTGGGAGAACAGATGCCCCGGAGGCGGCGAGAGGCTGGTATCCTGGTAAAGCGGGCTGGCGTGCCCGTGGCCAGGCAGAGGCCAGCAGGTCAACGGGATCCTCTTTGAGCCCCTCGGGTCACTGGCACCGCAGAGCCGGCTGCGTTCCCACAAGGGCCCCCCCCGGGAGCCCGCGCCCGGAGCCGGGGCTCCCGCTGGCGCGGCCGGCGTGCTCGGGGGCGGCACCGCGCTGCCGCTGCGCGGGACGGGCTCTTTCCAGGCCAGAAGCTGGATTTTTGGTTCCCCCTAGTGTTGCAGCGCCGCAGCGCGGAGCGGGGACGCGCGGCTCGGCTTCTGCGGGGCCGCGGCTGCTGCCGGGAGCCCGCGGGCCACCGCTCGCCCCCGGGTCCCCCGGGGTGGCCGCCCCGCTCCCGGCTGAGCAGGGGGGCACCGGCGCCGCGTCCATGCCGGCCGGCTCCTGCGATCGCGACGCGCAGCTGGTTTTTCCTGGGTTTTTCCCCCCCCGCCCAAGCGATTTAGGCGCCATAAGGTGCGGAGACTCGCCGCAGAGTTCGTAGCCCTGTCGCAGAGCAGTGTTTCTGCAGTACGGCGGGTTTTCAAGCCTGGCCGCCGTGAGGGGGTGTGCAGCCAGGTCTAGCGGGCGTCCGGGCACAGGGCAGGGGGAAGCCTCGGACAAGGGAAGCTAGCGGGGTCCATGTCCTTTCCAGCTCCAGCGCAAGCCTGGAGTCACCAGGGGCTCCGAAAAGTTTTAGCAGGGCCAACGCACAGCCCTGAGACACATGTTCTGGAGTCACAAGGGCCCTTCTTTGCCCCCCAGCTTCAGCCCCCAGCGAGACCTGCCGCGAGGAGCCAGCCCATCCATCGCTGGCCTCACGCCGCTGCAGCTGAGCTGTGCTCACAGCATCGCTGCTGCGTGGCTGTTCTGCGGGCCCAGCTCTGGGGCAGCCGTCCATCTTAGTGCGAGCAGTTGCTTCCTAATAACCACTGCTTTGGGGCATGTGCAACATGGAAATGAGGGCTGAAGTGTTATTTGCTTTGGTTGGGAGGATAATTTAAGACCGCGGATGGCTGCTGTTTTGGCAGACGCGTTGCTGTTGATGGATGCGCTGCCTTTTCGGGAGCAGAACAAAGGGAGAGCGAGGCGTGTGGCTGGCTCCCCGCCAGCCCGGCCCCAGCTCTCCACGTCGTCAAGTGTTCCTCTTTGGCTCCATTAGTCACCATTTGCTGCTCTCCTCTTTTAACTAATGAGGAGACATTTTGCATTCACGTTTCCTTGCGGGCCAAATGCATCCCTGGCATCATGGAGATGGCGGAGCGGTGCCGGCGGGCTGCAGGCTCCCTGGCTGCTGCTCCTCCTGTTCCTGCCCCGCTGCCCCATCTCCTCACATTCAGTCGTGGATTAAGCACAAGAGCTGGCCGAGCCACAGCCGGCCGGAGCCGCTCTCCCTCGTACCTGTCGGTCCAGAGACCGGAACTAGCCAGGGCCAAGGGGAAGCTGTTCGCAACTGGAAGGCTTCCCAGAGCAAAAGGACACTCCAGTTGTCCACTGTATTATTTACCCAATCCCCTTTGTGTCACAGAAAAGATTTACTTTGAGAAGATTAATGGCTCAAGGGACCGTGAGAGAAATCCCCCAAGATTGCCTGGTTCAGGGGAGAAGGCAAATGCCTCCTCGCCGAGGCCGCAGCTCCCGGCCGACCCGCAGGGCTGCGGGCGCAGGGAAAGGGCCGCGGGGCTGGGGCTGGTCCCGCAGGGCACCCTCCGAGGGGGACCGTGACCACATGAGTGCAGGAGCCTCTCACCAGGGCAGTGGCAGAGGGCAGCCGAGCAGAGAGGTGGTGGCCTTTCCCTGTGGTCTTCCCAGCTCCCTGCTCCCATAGCTCCTGGGCTCAGCCTCCAAAGCAAAGGACTGTGGAGGTGTGGAGAGGAGCAGAGAGCTCTTCCTCAGAAGCAGCTCGCACCCATGTGCCGGCCCGACAAGGAGGGGCTTCTGGCAGCACCCCTACCCCAGCACAGGGAGGCCACATTTACATCATATGATTTGCTCATGCCTATCCCCTGCTCCTGGCTCCCAGGTTCCCTGGCTCCCAGGTTCCCTGGCTCCGAGGTTCCCTGGCTCCGTAGCTAGGCTGCTTGCAGTTTAGCTCTGATAATAGCCTGGCCTCCAAATGTAACCCCCAGGGCAAGGCTTCGGGTGCTGGCAGCATGTCCTGCTCCATCACTGCACACCCTGTCAGCGTCCCCGACTTGCGGCGCAGCCCCCGAGCCCCATCCCGGTGCGCGAAGGGCTGGGCGAGTGTGCGTGCACACGTGGGTGTCCGCAAGCCCTGCAGAGTAATGCTATTAATGCCATCTGGTGCCGAGACAGAGATCCCCCATGCAGGGAGCCAGACACGGCTTTTTGCTCCCCTTAATCTCCTCCCTTGGAGCTGTGGGGGCTCCGTCTGTGGGGCTCTCTGGGGGGCTGGGGCCAGGGGACGCTTGTCCTGAAGGACATGACTGTGCCCTGAGCCCTGGCGCTGGGGAAAATGGGGAGCCCTGGGCTTCAGGACGTGAGACCCTGCTGAGGGTGGTCTCATTTCATACGCCGGCTGCCTTCCCGGCTGCTGCGCCCTTTAGCTCCTTCTTTAGGGGGATGCAGCCACACCGCGCTCCTCGCTGGCAAGGATCGGGGGTCGGAGCAGGGAGCGGGCAGGGAGAGCAAACCCTTCAGCTTCTCCGCGCCGTACAACAGGAGCCGAAGTTTGAGCCATGCAAAGCTGCAATGAGTCTTCATTAGTGGGTCAGTGTCAAGTCAAAATTATATTTCAAAAGAATCTCCTTACTGTGTTAAATAAGCACCTCAGATTAGACAAATTGCACAGATTTTGCCTAATAACCTTCCCCCAGCTAATCCTATTTTACTGTCAGCGTCTGACCTCAAGTGAAGCCCAAACGGAGCAGGCGAGCCGGTTTCTCCTCCGCCAGGACGGCTGGGCGTCCCGAGCACAGAGCAGCGCGCGGCCGGGCCCCCGCGGGGCTGCGAACCCAGCAGGGGCTTCAGCCAAAGCGAGGAACACCCGAGGCTGGGCAAGAGCCCTTAGGGACCCATCCCCGCTCGGGGGGCTCCTGCGGGCTCCCCGCTCCGGCCCCGCTGCCCGCAGGGACCCGCAACCCGCTGTTTCTCGCCCAAAACCTTCCCTGGCAAAGGGAGGGGAGCAAAGTCCTCCGGGGGCCGGCGCCCCGCTGCCGCCGCCCCTGCGATCCCCACCGCGACGCCGCCGGGGGACGGGGCCCGGGGGGCTCCGGGGGCCAGCGGAGCCGGCGGCGGGGTTGCCCGGCTGGTCGCTAGGTGTCCGTATCGGCCCGGCTCGCCCGCGCTCGCCCGGGTGACCCTCCCTCCTCGCTCGCCGCCCAATCGCCGCAGAGTTTTCTTCCTTTTCTGTTGGGTTGGGTTTTTTTTGTCTTTGTTTTTTTTTAAAAAAGGGGCGTTTCCGTCTGTATCCGAAGCTGATGGAGGCTGTGAAGCCACAGAGCTGGACGCGCCCGCCCGGTTTATGCCCAAGGAGGCCGCCCGGATCGAGCGCTCCGAGAACGCAAGCGGACAACCAGCCCCCCCAAAAACAGCAGGCACCCACGGGGGCACCCGAGCAGCCCCGCAGCCTGCGCAGCGGGGCAGGGGGGCAAACCCCTCGCTGGGTACCCCGGGGACGGGCATGTGCCGCGGGATTCGGGCACCCGCAGCCAGAGGGGTGATTCCTCGAAGCAGCCAGGGTGGCCGGAGCAGGAGGGTCCCTCCCTCCCTCCGCACACCCCGCTGCAAAGCCAGGGTGGAGATGGTGGCTGCTCCCTGCTCTGTGTGTGCGGAGCAGCCAGCGGAAACTTTTCCCGGGTCTGTGTTGGAAGATGTCCGCAGGGCAGAAAAGTCATTGGTGCCGAGCCAGGAGTGTGGGCGAGTCAAATGCCTCAGGCACAAAGTTTAACCTCTCTCAGCTTGAACTTTATTAGCCACGAAACTCTTGCTGGATCTAACAGAGGGGAAAGCACAAGGGCAATTTGCGTTCTGGCCTGGCCTGGGGTGAGCAGGGTAAATGGATCCACTGGAGCGGGGCAAGGGGTGGCCCTTGGCAAGGACTTCTCTGCTTCGGATGAAGCTCTGCTTCCACGGCGGCATGGCATCTCTGAAACCAGAGAGAGTGGGAGGGTTACACGGCCACAGAGGCCAGTGTGTCCTAGCTCCTCTCCTCCCGAGACAAACCCCCACGCAGGTACTTCCCTGAAGCAGGGGTGCCTTGAAGCATCGCTGCCCGGCACAGGCAGACCCAGGGATCCTGGCTGCCAGCTGGGTGCATCCTCCTGCAACCTACCTGCAGCTACAGGTCTTCCTCATTTCCTTGTCTGTGGAGCAAAAAGCGAGGGGAGACACGTTACACTGGGCAACACGGATGAGACGGGAGTACGAGCCGAGACCCCAGCCCTTTCAGCTGGCAGGACTAGGACAGGGAGGAGAGATGAGGCTGCCTTAAAACCGTGCAATACCTACCTCCTCTTCTTCTTCCCTCCGCAGTGGAACCGCTGGCCTGGGGGCAAGAGGAGTGACTGAGACCTCTCGTGGCTAGACCCTTCCCCCCCTGCCCTGTCTCACCTGTCCCTCTCTGCTCCGGTTCGGCACTCCTGCCCCCGGGCTCGTCCCCTCAGCAGGGACCACCGGGTTTGGCTCCTGCGGGAAGCTCCGAGACCCCTGCCTCCATGCCAGGGCTGGTCTTCTGCATGGTTCCCACCGGTGTGGGGAGACACCGACCCCACGTGCTGCCTCCCAGCCCCCAGTTCAGCCGCGCTGCCCGGCCAGATCCCCCTGCGCCACCCCAGACCCTAAAGCTTCAGCCCCTGGCACTGCCCAGCAAAGCACTAGCCAGCAGAGCCCTCTTGGATGTCTGTCTTTCTCCCTAAGCTGCTCCCACGATTGCAAATGCAGGCAGTTTTTCTTATCTTTCTCACTAAAACCACTGGGATACGTCACTGTGTGCAGCTGCGATGCTGCGGCCGCCCCCGGCCCCGCGGAGCGAGGTGGGCAGTGCCTGTAGGCACGGGCAGGGTGCAGGGTGCCCTGCACGCTCGGCACCGCTCTCTCTGGGAGCTGCCGAGGTCCGAGGGCTCTGGGAAAGCTGGTTTCTCACTCTGGAAACGTCAGAGTTTTCTCTGCTATTTTTAATTAGTGACCTTCCCTCTGAAGCCTTGACGCTGGCAGGGAAACGCTAAATATTTATGCGGTCTCCCTCCCAACTCGCTGTCTGTTGGGAGCTTGCCTAGATGGAAATTTCCCAGGCAGCCCCGGCTGCGGGCGATGCCCACCCCTCGCGTGGTGGGGCCGGGTCAGTGGCCCCCCATCCCAGCACCCGGCCAGTCCCTGGCGCGGGGCGAGGAGGGAGGTGAGCGGAGAAGGGACCACGCGCAGGGGAACAGAGCCGCAGGGGGCGTCCAGCCCACCCGAGGCACTTACTGAGGATGATGAGAAGCCCTACGACAAAAGCCACGATGGCGAAGATGAGCCCCCCGTTGCGGATGGTCTCATAGTCTGGGGAGGAGGAGGAGGAGGAGAGCCGAGCAGGCGTCAGCCCGGCCAGGGGCAGAGCCCGTGGGCAGCCATGTGGGGGGACTGCCCATCCTGCAGCCCCTGGGGTGCACGGGGCACACACTCACCGTAGCTGAACCTGTCCAGGCCCTGCTCGGGCGCTTGCTCTGGAAAAGAGGAGAAACCCAAGTGAGAGCCAGGGCTTGGGCTTGTGGTGGGTGCCTGGACGGGGCGGCGAGGTGGGAAAGATGAAGACCGCCAGCAAGAGGACTCTGACTTCCTTAAGGTCTAGCTGAGCCCGTAACGGATTCCCAAATTCCTGCGTTTGACCCCAGGAAGTTTAAAGTTCACGGTGCCTTCGCAGGATGCATTCACAGGATCCACGGGAGTCTTCGAGCTCCAGGTGAAGCTGCAGACGGGCACCTGGCTCCGTTATTTGCAGCAGCTGGTCGCTATTTGTTAAGGCTGCGCCGCCGGCAGAGCAGCTTTCACAGTGCCCTCGGGAAGTGCTGCTGCCCATCGGACTCGTCAGGGCAGCAATGGCTCTGCTCCCACGGCCAAAGAACCCCTCAGGCTGACACCTCGCACCGGGGTGCGTCCTGGCAGCTCCATACCGGCAGGCTCATCTGTCTGACGGCTGCATGTTACTGCTCGAGCCACCTTACCTGACTGCGCGTCCCTCTGCCTGGAGCCGTTTGGAAGAAGGAATCCCCTCGAGAAGCCAAACACCAGCTGGCACCGATGCGCCAGCGGGCTGCAGAGCTCTGGGGATTCATCCCCGCGTCTCCCCCAAATCTTCCACAACCTTCCCCCGTGGAGGCTCCAGCGTGGCAGGAGGGACTGGCCCTGTGCCTCCCACGGGGATGCCCCCCCCAGGGAAGCCCCTTTTGGGTGGCCCGAGCAGGGTGCTGGCTGCAGGTGCCTGCCGCCCGCCCCGCTCCCCGCAACACCCTTACCATCACCCATCGCCTCGGTGTGTCGTCCGGCGGGTGTCTCGCTCTGGGAGCGGGCGCCCGCGGGAAAGCACATTAATTGGGAGACAAACCTCATTAAACATTAACGGCCGCGGTGTAATGTTTATCGCAGTCACGAGGGGAGGCGCAGGGCTCCCGCCCACCCTTGGGAAGGAGGCCCGGGAGGGGAGGGCAGGGTACGCACCCACCGTGCCAGCCGGCGGGGACTGGGCACCCTGGAGCCACCGGTGTCCCTGTCCCAGCTTTCCAAACATGAGGCTAGCTGGGCTTCACCTCCCACGGCGGAGGCGAGCCCGAGGCGGGAGGCAGAGGGATGGGCTCAGGGACGGGCTGCGACTGCCTTTTGCTGGAGAGAAGCGGGCGGCATGCCCTGTCCCTGCAGGTCCCCACAAAAGCCATCTCAGTGCCTCCCGGCCCGGCGTCAAGCCATGTGGGGGGTCCGTGCGGCCCCCCAGCACAGCAATGCCCACGGTGCATCCCTGCCCGGCTATGGGTACCAGGACGCTGCGCCCCTGGGGGCTGTGCCGCCAGCCCCGGGTGGCGAGGCCGGCTGCCAGGAGGGCTGTTCACTCCAGTTTGCTCTAATCTGGCGATCAGCAAGCGGCAGTCACGCGCCCGAGCCCATCAGCGCTGCGGTGGCCGGGGGGAGCCGGCCCCAGGGACCTCTCCCCTCGGCATCAGCTCCGGCGCCGCGGGGTGAAGCCAAGCCCTGGGAGGGTGCTGCGTGGGGCCCTCCTGCCGTCACGGAGCCGAGACGGTGCCCAGCATCCCCCTCCGTCGGCGCACCAGTGGCTGTCACACAAGCTCCTGAAAGGCCAGGGGACAAGGGGGTTCTGTGCCCGCATCCCTCGGGGCTGGCCGCTCCCACACTCCCTTCACAGGGTGGCTGGCCATTGTTGAAACTGCTGCTGGCTGCAGAAAAGAGGGCGGCGGGGAGGGGGGAATGGGAGAGCCCGCCGCTGCTAGCACAAAGCCCATCTGTGCTGGCCGGGGGGATGCGCTGCCACTGCTCCCCTCCGCCGCGGGACAGCGTGGGAAGCCACTCGCCAGCTCGCCCAACCACCCTCCCCAGCAGAGCCACGGCCCTCGTCCCCATCCCGCAGCCTCTCCCCGAGCCCTGGAAATGCCACGGCCCTTGAGATGACGCAGCCAGGCACCGATAGAAACGATATTTTATTCCTTTCCCCCCCTTTTAGGTCACAGCACGGAACACACCAGTGCTTCACCACAACAGCACACTCGCCTATTTAAAAGGAAACACAATAGCTCAGTTTATTTTACAACAGTCGGGATTTTGCCATTTCTACACACCACAGGGATTTCTTTGTTTCGTGTTAACACCAAGAGCACACTACAGACACCACGGGCACTCCGACGCGGGACACGCAGAGAGCTGACACCGAGGGGCCGGGCTGCACGGGGGCTGCTCTGCAGAAGGGGAGCAGAGCTCTCTGCCATGGCCGGGGGGAAGGCAAGGGACACAGTACCAGAGACACGGTCCCTCTGCCTCACCCAGATGGGACAGAGAGTGCTTCCCAGTCCCGCCAAGGGATGCAAAGCACACAGGGACACAGCCCACGCTGGAGGCAGGGCCACCGCGGTGGGGTAGGCATAGCAGAAACCCCCTCTCCAAACCATCCTGGAGGACAAGAACGTGTGGACGGCGCTCTGACATGTTTCAGTGCAGCCCTGGACATCCCCCACTGCTGCCCAGGCTGACCCTGCTTTGGCAAGTGCCCACAACTAAGCCAGTGGTCCCCAGCCCCAGCTGAGGGCATGGTTTTTCTTGCCCAGGGGCTTGGGGAAGGGGCCAGACTCACGGGTTTGCCTCCGACCCACCAGCGGACACGAGGTGACGATGGACTCTGGGCTCAGCCCCTCCAGAGCCGTCACGTCGCCACTGCAAAGCCCTGTGCATCACTCACTGCTGCTCCGCGGGGCGAAGGGGCAGGTGGCATCAGGGGGCTGACGACATGTAATCGCCACGGGACGACACGCAGCACTGACGCGGGTGGCCGTGTCCCGGACCACGGCACAGGGAGCGACGAGGCATCAGGAAGGGCAGGGAGCACCGGGAGGAAACGCCGCTGCCCTTTCCCTGCCCAAGACAAGCAAGGACAGGATCTTTAATTCAGTCCGTGTTTCTCTTTAGCCCTCAGAGACTGTTGAACCTGCCCGCCTCTGTCTGCGGGCCGGCAGAGCGCTGGCGAGGAGCTGGTTTGTGCTGGTTAGCAGGGTCACCGCTGCGCAGCCGCCCTCTTTCACAGTGTCACCGTGCTGGGGGATTTCACGGGCTTCTCGGCCACCACAGCATTTCCTCATGTTTAAAACAGCATCCCGCAGGGACGGCGTGGTTTTAGCCAGGGACACGAAGGGGGCACGCCAAGCAGGCGAGAAAGGGGAGCCCTAAATCCTGCAGGCAGGTGCCACCACCTGGGGCGGTCAAGCTGCGGGATGTCCCCCCTGACTCACCCCCCCGCACCGCGGCTGCCTTTGGGCTGGGGGCGCGCAGGAGGATTATTGCTGAAACGGCAACGCGCGGCCCAGAGTCACGCTGGGCAAGCCCCAAGAACGCTCGACTGGTCCCCGAGCCCTGCCCAAAGCCAGCCGGGGTGACCCACGAGCCCCCCACTGCGGGTGCGGGGACGCAGGGGTCCCCCGGGGCTGCAGCAGGCTCTGTGCCGCCCTGCGGGTCCCCTGCCCGGGCTGGGGGGGCAGCGCCTGCCAGTCGTACAGAGCCCGAATCACACGCACAGCACGAGAAAGGTGAAGAGAAAGTCACTATTACAACATCAGCAACGACTAGCCTTAGAGGTAATGATCATCTCACATCAACATTACACACCACTGGAGGCAGAGAGGACGGGAGCGGAGTTTAGTCGGGTTAGTAAACAGAGAACCGGTGCTGAAGTACAGAGGGTAACACAGACACAGCAGCTTCGCGTCTCCTTAGAGGGACCTGCTGCTGCGATTGCAGTTTCCTCGCAGGCCACTGGCATCTGCGGTCCGAGCATCTGTCCCGGGGTCTCTGGGTCTGCGTGGGGAGGAGAGCAGCGAGTCAGGCCGGGAGCAGCGCCGCCGCCTTGCCCTGCGCGGGGCTCGTCCACCAGCAGCACAAACCACGCTCGCCCCAGCATGGGCTCCAGCCGTTCCCCGGCTCCCAACAGCCCGGGAGCTTGGGGCAACTCTGGCTGCAGGCGAGGAGCCCCGGGGAACTCGCACTCAGCTCTCTGGAGGCCCTAAAAATAAAGCCACTTCGGGGTGGAGGAGCACAAGGGAAGGAAACGCAATGCAAGGGAAAATCCAGACAGATGCTTCCTTTTCCTGCTGGGCTGAGTGGGGCTGGCCGAGCATGGGACACCCGGCACCTCGCCAGCACTGCATGTTTCCCTGCCAGTGCTCGCTCCTGCACCGTGCTGGGGATGCAGAGCCGCCCAGTCCCAGCAGACTGGTCTACTGGGAGCCCCGGAGTCGCCCCCCGCATGCAGCCCCGGCCACCCCTCCCTTCCTTCCCAGCACTGAGGCTGTGACAGCCCTGGTGCCACCACTCACGCTGGCCTGGGCCGGTCCGCGGCAGCCCCGGGACTCACCGCATGGCTCTTGTTCAGTTCTCCGCTTTCTGTGCTCCCGTCGCTGCAAAGGGAAGGGCAGAGGGGTTGCAGTGCCTGCCCACAGCTGGATGCTCTGCAGGCAGGCAGGTGCAACCCAGAAGCAGCGGCAGAGGACACACAGCATGGGACAGGTGACCTTACCGTTTGAGGTGATCAGGTTCTCAGCCTGAGCCTCCTCGTCCCCCGGAGCTCTGCAAGAAGAGGTGCATGGTGAGAGCGGGTGGGACCTGCACCCCACCCCAGGGGTGGGATGCCCCAGAGCGCAGGGACACGCTGAGGAAGGTGCCCTGGGAGCTGTGCCACCCAGGAGGCCCGCGGCAGAGCATCCCTCCACTTCGGGCACCAGGCACCCGAAAGGGATGCCGAGGGACCGCAGCCAGGGAGCCCGGGGAGAGCTGAGCACGGGGCAGAGAGGCTCTCCAAGGCAGATCCTGCCCCCACTCACCTGGGCTTCTGGTTGAAACTGCACCTGCAGCTCCTGCCTGCAAGGGGAGAGAAACACCGTGAGCATGGGCAAAGTGGGAACCGGCCATGGCCTTTCCCGACAGCCACCCCCCGCGCCCAGCACCCGCCCGGTCTCAAACTTACTGAGTATAAGGAGAATGCCGACAGTGAACAGGACCACGGCAAACACCAGCCCTCCGATCCTCAGGCTCTGGTAATCTGGGGGGAAGAGACAGAGCGCCTTGTTCCTGCCGGGCTGAGGGAAGGGGCCGGCCTCTTTTGCTCCCCATCGCACAGGCACACGTGTCCCTGCCTGCACACCCATGCCCAGCGATGCTCACCATAGTTGAAGGGGTCCTCCTCCTTCTCCTGGGTGGCCACTGGAAATAAGCAGACAAGGGGTGTGAGGTGAGCCCCTGCAGCCCCCCGCTG